>NC_073637.1:52842500-54224166 GCF_029407905.1 Bubalus kerabau
TCCTTGTCCAATGCATGAAAGTGAAAGTGAAGTCGCTCAGTCATGTCCGACTCTTAGCGACGCCATGGACTGCAGCCCACCAGGCTCCTCCATCCATGGGATTTTCCAGGCAAGAGTACTGGAGTGGGGTGCCATTGCCTTCTCTGAGGGAACCCCTAGTATATGAAATAATATATAGTAAAGCTGCTATTAGAAAAATAAAAATTAAAGTAAAATCAAAGTTTTTACTATTTTATTAGTAAAGCTATTTGATTAGTAATATCAAGTAGTGCCATGAATGTGAAGAATAAGAATTGACCTTTATTATTGATAGGAGATTCAGGGAGGCCTGGCCTGCTATAGTCCATGGGATCACAAAGAATCAGACATGACTGACTGAACTGAACTGAACTGATACATACACAAATATAATCTCCATATCACCTGGGGAAGGAAATTACACAAAAATTGCCAAAATACACATGGGAAAAATATCCGTATATGGGAAGTATATTTATGTATAAAGCTAACACTGCTGTCTCAGCAGTAAAGAATCAGTGTGCAATGCAGGAGACCACAAGTAATGTAGGAGAAGCAAATTTGATCCTTGAATTGGGAAGATCCAGGAGAGAGGGGAGAAGGAAAAAAGAAAATGGCAACCCACTCCGGCATTCTTGCCTGAAAAATTCCATGGAGAGAGGAGCTTGACAGGCTACAGTCCGCAGGATCACAAAGATTCGGACACAACTTAGTGACTAAAGTGAAAGTGTTAGTCACTCAGTTGTGTTTGACTCTTTGTGACCCCACAGACTGTAGCCCACCGTGCTCCTCTACCCATGGAATTTTCCAGGCAAAAACACCAGAATGGGTTCCCATTTCCTACTCCAGAGGATCTTCCTGACCCAGGGATTGAATCTGTGTCTCCTGTGTCACCTGCTTCATAGGCAGATTCTTTACAGTTTGAGCCAACAGGAAAGTCCATTTTATTCATAAATCTAATAGTTAAATAGAAGCCATGGTGTATAACTATGATCACCAACTAAATGGCAGGAACAATGCTAAGTTACTTAAATGTATTAATATATTTACTTCTAGAAAATGACGTGTGACATAAGTACAATTATTATCTACATTTTACAGAAGAAGAAACTAAGAGAAATTAAAACATTTGGTTTGTATCAAGCAGGCAACATGTGTGGAGATTACAATCCCAAAATAGTCCCTCAGATATTTATACCATGAAATATTATGGAAGAGCCAAAGGAAGTGATAACCAGATTATATGTATTGAAAATAAGAGCTCTAAGTGAAATAAGTCAGATTGAGGAAGACAAATACTATATGATCTCACTTACATTTTAGTCACTCAGTTGTGTCTAACTCTTTGTGACCCTGTGGACTGTAGCCCACCAGGCTCCTCTGTTCATGGTAATTCTCCAGGCAAGAATACTAGAGTGGGTAGCCATTTCCTTCTCCAGGGAATCTTCCCAACCCAGGGATTGAACCCGGATCTCCCACACTGCAAGCAGATTCTTTACCATATAAGCCACTAGGGAAGCTCAATGATGTGGAATCTCAAAAACAACCCAACAAAACTCAGAGATACAGAGAACAGATTGGTGATCCCAGAGGTGAGAATGTGGGTGGGGGGAAAATGAGTGAATGTAGAAAAAAGTAGACAATAGGTATAAACTTCCAGGTATAAAATAAAATAAATATGCCCTGGAGATGTAATGTACAGCATGGTGACTATAGTCATAACACTGTATTATATATTTGAAAGTTTCTAAGAGATTATATCTTTAAAGTTCTCATCATAAGAAAAAATATATAACTTAATGGGGTGATGGCATGTTAACTAAATTTACCGTGGTGATCGATTCTCAGTATATACAAATATCAAATCATTATGTTATATACCTGAAACTAATATGTCCATTATATCTCAATTTTTAAAAAACAACTATTGCAGTGGCAAATACTAGAGAGTTTATTTATATAGACTTATTCATTATTAAAACCCACAGTTAATGAGTGCTATGAAAAATTGCAGAAAAAAAAAGAATTGTTATTACTTAAATTCCACTAATCAACTAATTTTAAAGTGACTTTCCAGATATTCTACTACTATTCCTGCATAAGCTCCTGGTCTAGTAATATTTTGTAGAAGAAACTGTGTGTGTCTGTTCTGCTTATTCTGCCAAAGGGAACTCGAGAGCCTGCACACTAGACAGTTGAGATCACTGAATTCATGTGATGTGAATTACACTTACACTCAATTCTGTAACTCCCTGACTTTCTTCCACTAAACTCCTTTACTCTTTAAAATAGCTAGAGGATCTTCTCTTTATTCTTTTCTTCCCCAGCTTTTCACTTCTTCCCAACAAGGATTCTGGTAACACATTGTCAATAGCAAAGTTTTTATAATAAAACAATGATTGGGGATATGGAAAATGATATTAAATGACACATATTCTCCTCCTGTGAATGTGATGAGAAAGTATTCTGTTGTGTCCTTTATTCTAAATCCCCAAGTACCATTGAATTCAGAGGTGGTGGTGGTGTAGTCGCTAAATCATGTCTAAGTCTTGTGACCCCATGGACTGTAGTCCACCAAGCCCCTCTATACATGGAATTCTCCAGTCAAGAATACTGGAGTGGGTTGCCATTTCCTTCTCCAGGGGATCTTTCTGACCCAGGGATCAAAACCGAGTCTCCTGCCTTGGCAGGTGGATTCTTTACCACTGAGCCACCAGGGAAGCCCATTGTATTCAGAGTAAGGATATAATCATGAGTTCAGCTAACATGATGAATGTGATTCTTCTCCTTAGGCAAACTGCTTAACAATGCTCTTGTAGTCCTACAGTAAACATCATCCCTCCCCCAGCTTGGTTTCAAAATAAAATAAAAAGTTCAGAAAATATTCAGATGTTTTTAGAAGAGAGGGATGCAGCAATTTTTTTCTACTACCTACTGAAAATCATATGAATAACTTCATCCTCTTTATCTTCTTTCCTCAGCCACTTTCCATTTTGTCATAATATTGACAAAAGTTTTTGAAAAAAATAAAACAAAAACCTCACACAGAGAGATAGTATAGTAAGAACCATTATTTAAAGTTAGGGGGAGGAAAAGTCATATCTAAAAGGATAAAAAAGTTAAAAGAGTTATTGGTGAAAGAAGTTTAAAAACATCAGGGAGATTTTTTCTAATTGTTGAAGGGAAAAATATTAAGAAACAAATCAAAGAGTAATACAAAGTTAAGAATAAAAGATTTTCTAAATAAAATTTGTGACATAAAAACAAGGGGAAGACGAAAGACTAAGACATTTTCAAAGGGATAATTAAAATATATAAAAAGATACTAGGATTCTATGTGAACATTAAGATTGCATAAAATAATGACACAAGAGAACAAAGGAGGAAAACTTTTGAGTTCAATAATAGATATAAATGCAATGGACATGAATTTGGGCAAACTTCGGGAGATGGTGAGGGACAGAGAGGCCTGGTGAACTGTAGTCACGGGGTTGCAAAGAGTTGGACATGACTGGGTAACTGAACAACAACAATAGATGCAAATGCTAAAGTCATATATTCAGGAAAATGTTTGAAATATGAGTAAAATGAATGCTTTGATTTGTTAGAAAAATAACAAAATACACATTCTAAAAGCTTTTTTCTTATTAATAATTTTATATGCTGTTTGATTTTTATCTGCAGTCTTGATTTCTTATTTAGGCCAAATATAAATAAGAAAAACAAATAAAGTTCTAATTATTCACATATGGGATAGCATTTCCTCCAAATCATAACAAATCAATTATAAACTGGATTATAGACAGAGGACATGCATTTTTCCACCCTTTGAGAAAAGTCTCTAATGTGAATGAACCAAATCCAATGCTTGATCTTACAATGTGAATGAAAGTTACTAGGGCTGAATCCCTCCATGAAAGGAATGGCAATCCACTCTAGTATTCTTGTGCGAAAAATTCCAAGGACAGAGGAGCCTGGTGGGCTACAGTCCATGGGGTCACAAAGAGTCAGACAAGACTGAGCATGCAGAGAGCACAATAGCAGTACACGAAAAACATGCAAGCAAAATTCTTGTCTTCCTGTACTACATGAATTAAATGTGAATAAAACTGTACAGATATGAATATAGATTTATACATACACCTATATATGAACCTTTCCATATATACATACATGTGTGTATATTATACATAGGTAAAGTATTTCTAGTCACTAGGGACTGAAATATTGACTGCACAACATGAAGCTTTACATACTCATTTCTTAAAGAGTTAGAAATAATACCGTACAGTATAAATCAACAATGGCATACATTTGGAAACCCAATCAAAGTTCACAGTCCTTGGGTTATTGTAAAACATTAAGAAATAAAAGAGTTGTACCACAGTAAAAAGACCAAGAAGTGATTTCAAAAAGATTTCAAACAGGGTAATTATAAAATTAATTGATTGATTTCTCTCCATAGTCAAGGGTAATTATAAAACTAGGATACCTAAAACCTCTAAGAAAATGTTTTAATTTTTTTTAATGAAATAAGAAAAAAACAAACAAGAAAAAAAAAAGAAAAAAAAAAAATCCCAGAGCATCACAGCCATACCCTCATTCTTTTCTTATCCATTTACCAAAGTGAAGAACACTGTGGAAGGGAAGGAACTGATTTCAGAAAAATGGTAAGAATCTATATCTATGCAAGTTAATTTTAAGACAGATTTAAGACATGCTAGTAGAGATGTTAATCATGTACTAGAATACACCCAACTGGAGTTAAAATGAGTCATACAGTCATTATCATATAGGTGCTGTTTAAAAAGAAAAAGGCCATGTGAAAAGTAAGTATAAAAGAGGAAAAAGGGTTCTGAGGCCTAATCCCCAGAGATTTCAACATTTAGAAGTCTAAAAGAGATTTAAAAGTGAGAGAAAAATTAAGAAGACATAACATGAAACTGTGCTAAAGAATCCTTAAGTATCTTTAATTGTACAGTTTGGATTATTTATAGGTGAATATGATTGCTACTCATTTACTCACATATAAATATTACTTCTGCCCATACACAGAGATTTTCTTACCCTAAACATCATTATATAATTTGCCTTTTGATTTTGCCTGAAGTTGGCCTCAATATCATGTTGAATATATGGATTTAAGTTGTGATGATAACTTTTGATTATTTTTATGCCCTGTAGGTAAGTTTTCTCTTTTTAGTTCTAGTAAGTCTTTGAAAGGCTAAGGCCTAAGGGAAAGTAATTAAATAAATTGTTTTACTTGTTTCCTATTTTTTATGTTTTTAAACAGAATAATTAGATGATTTCTATTTGTTTTCACATTTGGGGCTATTTTTAGAACTTAATAGATGGAATATTGTCAGTTAATAATAAAACATTTGAGCAAGAAGTTTTTCTACACTGCCCGTTTTTAAAATCCCCTGGTTAATGACATCTTAGATTATAATCATAATCTAATTTCTCTAGAGGATGAGTGAGTAACTTTTAATATTTTAATGTTATCGCTTAAAAAAAAACTGAACTCAATGTGGGAAGAAGAGGATTTAAACATGAAGCCAATTACTTCTCTATTCCTTCTGTCAGAGGAATTAAATTGGGATTAATGAGTGCTTGGAGGCACTTTTTAAAAAACACTTTCTTGAGGTGAAAAGGATATGCAAAAAAAAATGAACATATTTTGAGAACATTATGACTTTTGACAAATTAATAGATTTGAGAAAACTTCAACACACCAAGAAAATGAACATTTCCTTCACACCCCAAATTTCCTAGTACCTCTTTGTAACCCATTTTCCCCCTCAACATCATTCATAAACAATCATTGTTTAGCTTTCCTTTATTACAGATTAAAGTGCATATTTTAGGGCTTCCTTGGTAGCTCAACTTATAAGGAATCCACCTGCAATGCAGGAGACCTGGGTTTGATCCCTGGGTTGGGAAGATCCCCTGGAGAAGGGAACACCTACCCACTCCAGTATTCTGGCCTGGAGAATTCCATACAGTCCACAGTCTGTAAAGAGTCCATGGGCCGCAAAGAGGGACAGGGAATGAGCTACTTTCACTTTTCACCCAACATATGGATTCAGAAAAATACTCTCTACTTTTGCTTCATTCATGTACTTGCTTGTATCATTAGTTGCTCCCTTTTTAATGTTGAGCAGTCTAACATTTAATGGATATACCACAATTTACCCATTCACTTTTTATGAACATTTGGTTTGATTCCAGATTTCTTCTATTGAAAATAAAAATGTATGGAAGTTTTTGTACAAGTCCTTGTATGGATATTCGCTTTCATTTCTTTTAAACTGCCAAATTGTTTTTCAAAGTAATTGTAATATTTTACAATCCTACAAGCAATGTGGGAGAGTACTAGTTGCTCTTCATCCTCACCAATACTTGGCATATTCAGTTTTTGCTTTGTTATTTTATTTTTATTAACACTATTACTATTAGTTTAGCCTCTAATGTTTGCTTAGTCATATAATGATTTCATTTGCTTTTCTTGATAACTAATGACACTGAATCTATGCTTATTGATCATACATATCTCTTCTCTTATAAGGTTTCTGTTCACTTTTGCCCATTTTTTTAAATATAAATTTATTTATTTTAATTGGAGGCTAATTACTTTACAATATTGTATTGGTTTTTTTTAAATTTTATTTTTAAACTTTACATAATTGTATTAGTTTTGCCAAATATCAAAATGAATCTGTCACAGGTATACATGTGTTCCCCATCCTGAACCCTCCTCCCTCCTCCCTCCCCATTCCATCCCTCTGGGTCGTCCCAGTGCACCAGCCCCAAGCATCCAGTATCGTGCATCGAACCTGGACTGGCAACTCGTTTCATACATGATATTTTACATGTTTCAATGCCATTCTCCCAAATCTTCCCACCCTTGCCCATTTTTATTGAACTATTTTCCTCATTAGTGAAGTATTAGAATCTTTATTCTGATCACAAATTCATTGTCTAAATTGTGTGGCCATTAATTCTGCTAATGTGACTGGCTCTTTCATTTTTTAAATGATGTATTCTAAACATCAAACTCTAAAATAATATTTATCATGAAATTTGATGCATCAAATTGTAATAATGGCTCATTCATTTTGTTTCAAATCTAGGAAAGTAATGTCTATTCCAACATAGAAAAAAATGATTTCCTACTCTTGTTTGAAAGTTTTACACTTTCAGCTTTTACACTTAAGCTGATGATCCATTTTGAGTTAATTTTATGATTATAATATGAGGTAAGGGTCTATATTTGAATATAGTTTCTTCTTTGAAACATCTGGTCAGCTTTGTCAAAATTAACTGACAATATAATGTGTGTCTATTTCTGGACTCCTTTTTTTCTCCCTCCATGTACAATGTCTACTTTTTCACCACTACCAAACTATCTTGATTATTGTAGCTATAAAGAACTTTTACTAATACTGTATAACTAAAGATTTTGGAAGTAACTTCAGGGTATCAAAACTATGCTCACATCCAAATTTAGATCCATCTGTCATTGATTCAAACACAATTAAATTGGATTGTGCATAGGTAGAGTCAAGGGAGATGAATGGGCAGCGGTGCGACTCTTCCGATTACCCAATGCCTAAGTTTTCTATTCTTTATTCCCAAATTTTTAATTATCTTTATGCTTTATCTAGAGTTTCAGAAATAAGACATTCTTTTTTTCTTCCAGTCCTATCTGCTCTTTATCCTCATTTCTCCAGCATCTTGGAATTCAATGCTTTTTTTTTTCTATATTGTAATTATACATTTCACTATAAACCATCCCTTGGATATTAGTTTGTATCATCTTTGAGCTAAATTTCATCTTCTTCCTAGAAAATAAACTACTTGGATCCTCCTACTTGAACTCAGTTGAGAAACAAATTTACTATGATCCATCCCAAGTCTACCAGGTCATTATGTGTACTTGCTAAAATAATAATCCTTCCACATAAAATTTACATAGAATCTGAAACTGAAAATCAGTAATTCAAGTCAATTCTCTCACTGCAATGGTGAGAAAACTGGACACTATTCATTTTCTTCATTCATTTCTTTAGTTCACATTTATTGAAATCAATAGTATTGTCATGCAATATGCTTAGGGCTACAATTACAAAGAGGGAGCACAACTAGATATAAAACAATAAGTTCTGTAGTGGAAATTTCATGTTTAAGACACCTTTGAAATATCCAAGTCACAGGTAAATTAAGGAATAAGACATATATGTGTTTGTGACAGAGCTGGTAATGTAGAAAACAAAATTCGCTCAGATAAGAGTCCTACAGAATCTATATGAACATGGGCTTTTGAATCTCACATAATAGGATTAGCACCACCTCATTCCTGGTATAAGAATTGGTACTTTCTTCTACTATACCCATGCTATACATGACTGTGCCTGCTTTTTGTTTGTTTGTTTGCAACAAAAGTCTTTTAGTGTTAAAAGAAGATAGAGTATACTAACACATATATATGGAATTTAGAAAGATGGTAACAATAACCTTGTGTACGAGACAGCAAAAGAGACACTGATGTATAGAACAGTCTTATGGACTCTGTGAGAGAGGGAGAGGGCGGGAAGATTTGGGAGAATGGCATTGAAACATGTAAAATATCATGTATGAAACGAGTTGCCAGTCCAGGTTCAATGCACGATACTGGATGCTTGGGGCTGGTGCACTGGGACGACCCAGAGGGATGGAATGGGGAGGGAGGAGGGAGGAGGGTTCAGGATGGGGAACACATGTATACCTGTGACAGATTCATTTTGGTATTTGGCAAAACTAATACAATTATGTAAAGTTTAAAAATAAAATAAAATTAAATTAAAAAAATAAAAAATAAAAGAAGATAGAGGCAATTGACACATCTGAAAAATGTAGCATTGGTTGCCACTGTCTTATTGAAACACTGGGGCTTCCCTTGTGGCTCAGATGGTGGAAAATCCACCTGTAATTCAGGAGACCTGGGTTCAATACTTGGGTTGGGAGATATCCACTCCAGTATTCTTGCCCAAAGAATTCCATGGGCAGAGGAGCCTGATGGGTTGCAATCCATGGGTTGTAAGAGTTGGACAGTATTGAATGACGGCTGGTAGAATATGTGTAAATATTTTAAATTTTGGATTACATTAGAATCTAGTGTGATAAAAATGCAAAATGAAGGCTCCAATCACCAAAATCAGGTTTATAAGAGCCATGAAACTGAGGGAAGAAAGGACCTTGGGATGTAATACTTAAAACCCATAATCATCTAATAGGGAATTAGGGCAAGATGTCCATTTCAGAAAATGTAGAATTATCTTAAATAAATGGTTGATCTCAATACTCTTTCAGGCTGATAGTTGTGAACAGAGTCCACAAATTTATACAGGGTTATTACATTTTTAAATGTGGACATTACAGATTAATTCTATTCAGTTAATGTTGCCATTAAATTCCTCCATTTTTCTATCATGGAAAAACTAAAATCTAAGTACTCTACTTACAATGGAATTCACAAAATCATATGGAATTAAGCTAGGCAACTATGTAGCCTCTTTACCATTGAGTTTTCTATGAAAAGTGAAAGTGAAATCACTCACTCGTGTCCGACTCTGTGATCCCATGGACTGTAGCCTACCAGGCTCCTCAGTCCAAGGAATTTACCAGGCAAGAGTACTGGAGTGGGTTGCCATTTCCTTCTCCAGGGGATCTTCCCAATCCAGGGATCAAACCCGGGTCTCCTGCACTGCAGGCAGACGCTTTACCATCTGAGTCACCAAGGAAGCCAAAAGAATCAAACAGTTATGTCCACATCATCTTTCTGAAGCAATGTCGTTGTTTCTCAAATACCCAGTATATTTTATCTGTCTTTACTTTTTTATCCAGTGTTCCTATCTTTACTCGAGTTAAAAAGTATGTCTTTAATCCATGTTTACAAGTACTTGATATTTACAGGTAGATTTAATGTTCCCAGGTAGACTTTGTTCACTCTAGCTCATAAAATTTGAGTTATTTAAATCCTTTTTCATTAGTCTGTTTATTCACTCTCTTAATCTCTCATATTGCTTTTGTGTGAGCTTCTGGTTTTCATTTATCTATGAATTCCCAGGATTGGAATGTCTGTAATCAAATGTATTCAAGCAGGTTGAGTTCACATAAAATAAGACAAATCATTATCATCATTCTTGTCAAGTTGATAAAAGCGATACAGATTTTTTAAAAAATCTTTTATATTATTTGCTAATATTTTACTATTATGAAGCATTTGTATAGCATGTTATCTGCTCAGCACCAAATTTTGTTTTATGCATATGCTCCATATTTTTATCTATTTGCTTAATTTCTTGGTATTGTTGAAAATCCTCTAGTGCCCACTTCAAAGATTAGATCAGTTGCCTAAATTCTAAAATAGTTATTACTTCTAAAATTCATTAAGTATCTGAAAAGCTGTAAAGATTGCTCATTCATATAAAGATGTAGTAGTTACTTTAAAAGGTATCAGTTGCAACAGTTGTAAAGAAGTTACAGGACAAATATAAATAAATTATTTTTTAAAGATGGGAATTCCTTTAATCTATTCTCTGAAAAAAAAAATACTGTTAAAAGCCAATTGATTTTAAATATCTCAAAAGCTTAAGTATGCAATTATGTGTTGAGATTTTAATTTGCAATCTTTTTGTTGTTATCGAAATATAGTTACACAAACCTTTTTTTAAAGAGTACATAAGTTATGATAAAGCAATAATGGTATTTAGACTTGAAAGGAAAGCCTTCTTCAGGGCTTCATTATGTTACAGTGATACTAAAGATAATTCTGTCAATTAATATCACTTTTATCTCAGACATTCTATTTCATTTTAAGCTCTGATCAGTTTATTTCTCATACACTGATGGGAGTTAATGGATATTTATAGCCTTGGAATTGTATGAAAACAAGTCAAACTTTTATTTGAAAAGAAAAAAATTCACTTGTGCTAATGAGTCATGTTCTCTATGATTACTAACAAAAACATGGGGGAAAGATAACAAAAAGCAGAAGCTGTACTTTTTTTATAGATTGCTTATAAAAATTAGGTCTCAAAATCAAACAGCAACCAACTTGAGGTGCCCAGGAAAAACAAGAAGTATTTACAAAGAAAGCATTTCCCACTCACAATTTAGGAAAGGGTAGTAGACCGAGAGGTTGGATTTGAGGAGGAGTTAAAAACTAGAAAACATCTCCAGGTCCCTTCATCTAAGCAGCCTCAGTATTAGAAAGGATAATCAAAGGCACTTCAAAGTTTTTTTTTTTTTTTTTTCACTTCAAAGTTTGTATGGGGATATTGTAACTAATTTTCAATTTTTATTGTAATATTTCATGTTACACTGCTATACATATGAAGGCTGACAACCACAGAATATTAGAATAAACTAAGACTCAGAAATGACTTACTAGTTGATTCTAAGAATAAAATAGAGTTAGCATTGAAATGGGAAAAACTATCTGGCTCTCCTTTTTAGAATCCTAAAGTTGAATCTTGTGAAACTGGATGAAAGAAGATCTCCTATATCTTCCCCTGTGGATGAGCTCTTACTGAGTCCTGCAAGAAATAAATACATTTCCAAAACCTCCAGGAGAGTTGCTGCACTTTTGTTTCTTTAAACTGAGGATACTAATGCAAAAGAATATTCAAACTACTGCACAATTGGGCTCTTTTCACATGGAAGCAAGGTACTACTCAAAATCCTTCAAGATAGGCTTCAATAGTATATGAACAGAGAAATTTCAGATGTACAATTTGGATTTAGAAAAGGCAGAGAAACCAGATATCAAATTGCCAACATGCATTGGATCATAGAAAAAGTAAAGGAATTCCAGAAAGAAACATTTACTTTTTCTTCATTGATTATGCTAAAGCCTTTGACTGTGTGAATCACAACAAACTGTGGAAAATTATTAAGGGATGAGAATACCAGACCACCTTACCTGTCTCCTGAGAAACCTGTATGCAGGTGAAGAAGCAACAGTTAGAATCAGACATGGAACAACAGACTGGTTAAAAATTTGAAAAGGAGAACATCAAGCCTGGCTTGAGTGATGCCATCAGTGATCTCAAGTCAGTGATGCCATCCAGCCATCTCATCCTCTGTTGTCCCCTTCTCCTTCTGCCCCCAATCCCTCCCAGCATCAGAGTCTTTTCCAATAAGTCAACTCTTCACATGAGGTGGCCAAAGTACTGGAGCTTTAGCATCATTCCTTCCAAAGAAATCCCAGGGCTGATCTCTTTCAGAATGGACTGGTTGGACCTCCTTGCAGTCCAAGGGACTCTCAAGAGTCTTCTCCAACACCACACTTCAAAAGCATCAATTCTTCGGCGCTCAGCCTTGTTCATAGTCCAACTCTCACATCCATACTTGACCACAGGAAAAACCATAGCCTTGACTAGGTACCTAAAAGCTTTAAGGTTAATTAATGATGATTTTTTTTTTTTTAAGTAACTGGATGACTTTGTACTGCTTATGGCAAATTATCTTACTGATATTCAAAATCTAGTTCACCTGGGTACATTTACAAATAAATTTATGAATTTATAAAGCATTCAAATGCATCTTGTTCTCAAAAGTGTTTTGATTAGTTTTAGAATTTCAATAAAAATAACAACAGATATACTTAAGAAGCAGGAGATAAATCTACATAAATTTTAAAAAGCGAAGTCCTTTGAAGTTTCATTGATATATCTTTTTTTTTCCACTTTTGTCAGCATTTTACCAGCACTGTAGAAAATTATATGTGCATGCACAGATGTTGAAACTCTGCCTAAGTCCTAATATTTAAGGAACAGATGGCTGATTAAATGTCATCATTTACAATAAACAACTAGCTTATCCGTAAACTCACATTACTCAGCAGCATAGATATTCCATACATCTATGTATCTATGTATCTACATTTCAAAATATGTAGTTTTTCTACCATAATAAAAATTGCAAGAGTGTTCATAGATTACTTCAAGAGCCCCACCTTTGTGGGATGCTAAAGATAAGATTACCCTGAAAAGAAACAAATACAAATATACTTGGGGCTTATTAAAATGGAAGCATTATAAAAAAATAATGGAAAGATTTTCTCCCTTATTTTCTCTCTGTTTCCCTGAAACAAACTTTCCTCAGTGCTCTTACTATGAATAAGTATTTGGAACATATTGGGAAGTTGAACTACAAGCTAAGTGTTGTTTCTTTCTGTCTTCATATTTATTTACATTTCAAATGCTTAAATCTGGTTTCCAAAGTTGGAACAAACCATATTTGTCAGTAGAATAATACTTGACATTAATTTCTTGAGAAATAATTAGAAAAGTTTTCTCAAAAGTCACAAATGTATTTCTTTTTTCCTTAGAAACAAATGCTTTATATTATTTTCTCCCTACCACCCATATTTCTCCAGAATTTTAAGTGTTTTTGTTGTGTTCCTTCTCAAAGGAGACTTAAAACCTCTGACATTTCAGATGAGCAATAGAACTTTTCAAATTTTCCCTAAAACTTTGTTTTAATATAAATGGTCAATATTTTATTCATATGTGAATTATTATTCAGTTTATTCACTTTTTCCTAAAAACAATTACATAAATATGTGTTGCTAAAACGAGAAATTATATTGGGGTTAAAAGAGATGAAATTATTTAATAGTTATGAGTAACGTTAGCAAACGAATACAATAAAAAAGAAAGATAGAATTAACTTGGTGCTTTTAAGTGAATTAAAGCCTAGTGGTTTTCAGGGAACTTTATTCATCTTCAATCCCAATATTAACTCAATGCCTATAACATAGAACAGAATTTCATACCTCATTTTAATTAAAATATACTAATGCTCAATATCTATCATTATAGGTTAAATTGTCAAAGGAACTTTGATTGAACAATATGACCTATTTCTACCTTTGAATAGTAATTTAGGTGATTTACAAATATATATACCCATAATATCCATTTATATTTTTACTAATTGCTTGATTAATTTTAGAATGTTGAAATGTATGTATGCATGTATACATATATAGAGAAAGAAAGACTATATATGTGCATAAATATTCATATGCATCCATATAACTATATATTCATATATATTTATAAATAAGCAGTTGACCCTTGAACAACCCAGGGGTTAGGTTTGCCAGTTCTCCACACACCTGAAAATATACATATAACTTATAATTAGCCCTCAGTATATGCAGCTCATCCGTATCCATGGTTCATATCCACAGGTCAGCATCCATAGATTCAACTAATCACATATCATGTAATACTGTAGTATTTACTATTGAAAACAATCCATATATAAGTGGAACCATGAAGTTCAAATTCATATTGCTCATGGGTCAGCATCCATACATATGAATATATATATAGTCACATATATTTGTATATGAATATTATAGTACATATATATGCATTTTATATATATTTATATGATATATATATATAAAGTTTCATGTGAGAAAATCAACATATATGTATCTTACAGATTCAGTAAAAAACATGACACATCTGAAACTATTCTTTTCTTGACAAATTTCCTTTTTTTCCCTCTACACGGAGACTTATTTTTTTTAGCTTCTAGAACCTGCCTGACCATCCTGGGTCAACTTTACTAGTGCCCTTTCAATATGTTCAGTTAGGATGCCTTGTTCAATTACAGATTTCAATTGCTATTTTACTGCATTATACTGTTTTTCTCCTTAAAAGTTTTGAGATTTAATATTTTGAAATATATTTGTCTTTTGCCTGTGTAGATCACAATTTTTTTGTTAGTTCCTTTCATTTCTATTCTATGTTCCTTACGTGATTTTTGTGACATATATTTTAGAAATCTTGTGGTTAGTATTTATTTACAAATTGTATTGCTACTTCAATTTCTTTTCTGATTTCAGTAAGCTCAAATCTAACATTTCCTTGATTTTTTTTCACTTGTGTCTGGTTTTGAATTTCTTGCTTTCCTTCTTGTAAACAATTTCTCAATTATATTTTTATTTTGTAGTTATATTATGAGTATTATAGTCAATCGTCTCCACTTTGAACTTTTTGGGGAGAAGTGTTTTAATCTTCTGAAAGGTTTGAATTTTCTTTTGTTGTTCTTGTTTTCAATATTAACTTTATATACACTTTTTTCTCTGTATTAGATTTATATACTTTATGCCACAGATAAACCTAATTTGAATTAAAAAGGCTAAAATAAAGTGACCAAAAAAACATATGCCAAATGTTAAAAAAAAGTAAACAGGTTTATTGAGCAAAGCAGAATTTAACCTCCAATCATTAAATAAGATAGATCTATAGTATTAAAGTTTGGAATTCACAACGGTTCATAAGAGCTCCAAATATCTAGCCATTAAACAACACAGAAACAAAAGTTCTAAAACAGAAACTCAAGTAATGAAGAAAATGATAGTCAGACAAAATTCACCCAAAATAAGAATTTAACTTATTTATCTAAATCCAAAACACTTCAATTGGAAAAAATAAGTAACAGCTTATTTTATGAGAACTTATTTAGGAGAAGAACTAGCCTAAAAAATATAATTAATAAGATAAATATTTCATAAATGGTTCTGGGAAAATTGGACAGTTGAACATAGAAAACTACTTCCCAGGTTGCTCAGTAGTAAAGAATCCACCTGCCAAAGCAGTAGACACAAAAGACATGGGTTCACTCCCTGGATTGGGATGATCCCCTGGAAAAGAAAATGGACACCCACTCCAGTATTCTTGCCTGGAAAATCCTATAGACAGAGGAACCTTGTGGGCTATAGTCCATGGGGTCACAAAGAGTCAGACATGACTGGGTGACTGAACACTTAGAAAAATGAAACAAACTCAAAATGGATTAAAGACCTAAATGTAAGACCAGATGCTATAGAACTCTTAGAGGAAAATATAAGGAGAATCCTCTTTGATATTAATTGCAGCAAATCTTTTTTGATCTGTCTCCCAGAGTAATGGAAATAAAAGCAAAAATAAATAAATGGGGCCTAGTTAAACTCTAAAGCTTTTGTACAGCAAAGGAAACACAAGCAAAATGAAAAGACAACCCACAGAATAGAAGAAAATAGTTTCAGTGATGCAACCAAGGGAATATTCTCCAAAATTTACAAAGAGCTCATGACCTTAGTATTAAAAAAAAAAAAACTCAACTGAAAAAATGGGCAGAGATCTAAATAGACATTTCTCCAAAGAAGGCATACAGATGGACAAGAGGCACATGAAAAGATGCTCAACATTGCTAATTATTAGAGAAATGAAAATCAAACCTAAAATGAGATATCATATTCCACCCCTCAGAATGGCCATCATCAAAAAGTCTATAGACAATAAATGCTATAGAGGGTGTGAAGAAAAAGGAACCCTCCTACACTATTTTAGGGATGTGACTTGGTAGAACCACTATGAAGAATAGAATGGAGGTTCTTCAGAAACCTAAAAATAGAGTTATCATATGACCTAACACTCCTTGGAAAAAAAGTTATAACCAACATAGATAGCATAATTAAAAGCAGAGACATTACCTTGCCAACAAAGTTTTGTTTCGTCAAAGCTATGGTTTTTCCAGTAGTCGTGTATGGATGTGAGAGTTGGACTGTGAAGAAGGCTGAGCGCTGAAGAATTGATGCTTTTGAACTGTGGTGTTGGAGAAGACTCTTGAGAGTCCCTTGGACTGCAAGGAGATCCAACCAGTCCCTCTGAAAGATCAGTCCTGAGTGTTCATTGGAAGGACTGATGTTGAAGCTGAAACTCCAATACTTTGGCCACCTGATGTGAAGAACTGACTCATTGGAAAAGATCCTGATGCTGGGAGAGACTGAAGGTAGGAGGAGAAGGGGACAACAGAGGGGCATAGTTGGATGGCATCACCGACTCAATGGAGATGAGTTTGGGTAAACTCCAGGAGTTGGTGATGGACAGGGAGGCCTGGCGTGCTACAGTCCATGGGGTCACAAAGAGTCAGACACGACTGAGCAACTGAACTGAAGTGAATTATTCCAAACCTGGGCCTATATCCAGGGAAAAACATGGTTGGAAGGGACACATGCACCCCAATGGTCATTGCAGCACTACTTACAATAGCCAGGACATGAAAGCAACCTAAATGTCCATTGACAGATGAATGGGTAAAGAAGTGGTACATATATACAGAATGGAATATTACACAGCCATTAAAAAGAATGTAATAACACAATCTGCAGCAATGTGGATCAACCCAGAGATAATATTAAGAAAAGACAGAGAAAGGCAAATATCATATGATACTGCTTATATGCAAAATCTTTTTAAAATGATACAAATGAATTTACTTACAAAATAGAAAAATACCCATAGACTTAGAGAATGAGTTTATGGTTAAAGGAAGGAGGGGCAAGGAGAGAGAATGGACCAGTAGTTTTGGAGTGGCACATACATACTGCTATGTTTAAAACAGATAACCAAGAAGCACCTACCTACTGTTAAAAAATATATATATATATGTGTGTATATATACATATGTATATATATATATATATATATATATATCTACATATACTTATTGGTAATATAGAAAAAGTATTCCTTTTCAATTACAAGGGAAACAATTTAAACAGAAAATGTAATTTAAACTAGTAGAAATAAATAGAAGTCAGTTTTTGATTAAGCAACACTGTATATCTGGGTGTGGTGTACTAATATATTAAGCATCTAATTTATGTATATGTAAAAGATTGATTTATTATTTTGTTTCATTATGATATGCTTTCCATCTTTTGGCATCAAGATTATGTTATTCTTACAACAATTGTTAAGAAATATTGCTTTTTTTTGTATTCCTTGGAAAACTTTATTCAAGATAAATGTTCATTGCTGTTGCCCTGGGAGCATTAACTGGTGAATCTAAAACTAGACAAGTTTCTTTTATAGGAAGGATTTTTAACAACATATTCAATTTCTTTACTAAATATTAGACTAACCAAAATTTTTATTTATTCTTTTATCACATAAAATAATTGTTTTTCCAAAGAATTTATGCCTTTTCTTTAAGTTATGAAATTCCTTGGCATACAGTTATTCACAGTATCATCTTATTAATTTTTTGTAGTAGAACTCCTAGTAATGTTCACTTCATCATCCCTAGTTTTGGTTAACTGTGTTTTCCTCATTATTTACAAAAATACATTATTTTTTTAAATAAAAGATCAACTTTGCTAATGTTCTCTGTAGTTTATTGATTTCATTTATTTCTCTTCTGATCTTTGGTTTCTGCCTGATATCTGTGGGTTTTGTTTTTTTTTGCCCCTCAGGAAGAGAATTTGCCCTTTGTTTTCTAGCTTTCTGAAATGGAAGTGCTTAGGTTAGTTAATTTCACATCTTGTTATTTTCTAATACACACTTTAAAGTTATAAATATCTCTTGGAGTGTTTCTTTAATTATAGCCCCAAAGTGTGCCTTTCCTTATTCTCATTATTAATTGTTTAAAAATATAATGTACTACTAATCTCAGCCTATACTTTAAACTTTGTCTTTCATATTTCAATTATTTTTGTAGTATATTTAAAATTTTTCTAGGTACTTGTATTTTTTCCAGTTATCTTTTTATTAATAATTTCTAACAAATTCAGACTAGTATAAGATTAGATGCAGAATAATTGTAAAATTTATTTATTGAGGCTTTCTGTATGGCTCTGGATTTTCCAATTATGGTAATTGTTACATGTATACAAAATATGTTAAAAATACATGTAACAAAAATTGTTACATATATACAAAAATATATGCACTTTTTCATCTTTGAAAACACAGTTCTCCATAGACACATTGGTCAAATTTTTATTTGTGACAATTTCCTGTTAGATTTACCCCTTTATTTTTAAAAATTATCTCTCTTTATCACTAAAAATGCTCTCCTTAAAGTTAATGTTTTATATTAGCATAGCTACATCAGTTTTTTGGTTTGTTGTGATATTTTCAGGTTATGTTTTGTTCTATCATTCAATTTTCTGTTTTAAGTGTGTCACAAAAACAGCATGTAGATTTTTTAAATTGAATCTGGCTATCTTAGTTACAACAAACTGTTCAGTCTATTTGCATTTATAATAATTACTGAAACAGGTTTTAATATGTTATCTAACTGTTTTCAATTAGGCTCACTTGTTTCTTGTTTAGTTTTGTTATCCTTAGTTTTAATTCCTTCTGTGTATCTTTGAGGGTTCCCTGGTGGCTCAGATGGTAAAGAATCTGCCTGCAATGCAGAGACCCAGCTTCAGTCCCCACATCGGGAAGATCTCCTGGAGAAAGGAATGGCTACCCACTCCAGTATTCTTGCCTAGAGAATTCTACGGACAGAGAAGTGTAGTGGTCTACAGTCCTTGGGGTCGCAAAGAGTGGGATATGACTGAATGATTAACACTTTCACTTCTTTCTTAGAATTCACAAAGGATTCATTTTGTGTTTTCTATAATTAGCTTATTAAATTCTTCTACTGTTCTTTTAGTGGTTATACTAGATATTACCACCATTATTTCTGAGATTATGTTGGATACAAGTCTTCACCACTTCCTGCAGTATTGCTGTTGTTCAGTCGCTAAGCTGTGTCAAACTTTGTGACCCCATGCACTGCAGCACACCAGGCTTGCCTGTCCTTCACCATCTCCTGGAATTTGTTCAAACTCATGTCCTCTGAGTTGGTGATGCCATCCAACCATCTCACCCTCTATTGTCCCCTTCTCCTCTTACCTTCAATCTTTCCCAGTATTGTTAGAGGCCGTTTCTCATTTCAGATTTTATTGTTATTGCTTACATTCATTTTAATTCTGTGTATATTTTAAACTATACAGGTATTACATTTACTGTCTTAAATAGTCAATATTCATATAGATTTTTCTGGCTGTTTACCATTTCTAGTGATTTTTATTACCTACTGCAATTTTTGTTTTCTTTTGTCATTTTTTTTTTCAGATGAGAGGGCTCAACATACAGATGTCCACTAAAAAAAATAATAATAATAAAATGGAACTCAGAACATAGAAATAAAAATTCAGACTTAAAATATCTTTTAAAAAACCCACAATCTATGCAGGGCTGTCTCTCTTCCCACAACCAGTTGTGCATTCTATAATTTGTTCCATAAGGAAACTGCTGCCCAGGATTTACAGTAAAAATTCATCCTCAACACAAGTGAAAAAACAAAAAGCAAAAAGAGAACTAGTTAAATAAACTGTATCCATTTCTTCACGCTACTTCTAAACAGTATCTCACATTGAATTTTATTGCCTCACTGTCAAAATAAAAAAAAAAGAAAAAAAATTCAAAGTAGTGTTTAGCTATCCCATATGTCACAGTAATTTCTAAGCCTTCACCTCAATAATACACTAATTTTTCGTGATGCCAATTTTGTAATAAGGGGAAATGTTGCATAATTCACAACTTTTTACTACCATTCTATAATCTCAATAAATCAAATAATAATAATTCCTAAGTGAAGTGAAGTGAAAATCACTCAGTCATGTCCAACTCTCTGTGACCCCATGGACTGTACAGTCAGTGGAGTTCTCCAGGCCAGATTACTGGAGTGGGTAGCTGTTCCCTTCTCCAGGGGATCTCCCCAACCCAGAGATCGAACCCAGGTCTCCCACATTGCAGGTGGATTCTTTATCAGCTGAGCCACCAGGGAAGCCCCAAAATTCCTAAAGTGTACAAATAATCGACTTGCTGGATATTCTACGTTTTAAGCTCTGTCCTCTAGAAAGCATATTTCGAAGGTACAAGTTTAGGATAATAATGGGGGAGGGAAAAGGGAAATGAGACAAGGAAAGATTTGAAGCAACATGATTTTCACCCTGTTGGCACCTGCCTCAGTGATGTCTAAAAAAAAACTCAGCAGATTTTTCAGCAGTTGTGTTTACTCAGATGGAAGACTTGAAGGATTGTAAGGGAATTTATATGTCTGGCTACTTCCTGTCTGACATTTCTTTTTGGTTAAGTTTCCAATCATGGTAAACAAACTCCCCTACACTTACAGAATGTAATATTCAGAACCTCTGCCCTTGTGAAGGAGCTCAGTTCTACCTTTTATATATGGTTCTTCGCCTAACTAGGAAAGTGAAGAGAAAGAGGGAGACAGTCAAGAAAGACAGCTTTTTTTCTCAGTTTTCAGAGGTGAGCTATTCATAGACTTCTCACAACTAGCCTATAAGGTAGACAATGAACTTGGTCCCATTTTACAAATATGTAAAAAATCAGCCTGAACGTCATAGATCTCAGAGTACTATAGGCATAAAATTCAGACTCAATATGACTGCCTCAAGTCCAGAGTCATAGCTTGTGGATTATATGCAATCCCAGGGTCAATATTAAATTATTATTCTTTAATTAAACAAAAGAATATTTCTTAACTTAATAGTTTTATAGTGCTATGCAGACAGTCTGTCCTAAAGTAGAATATTTCACCAGAGTATGCATTTTTCTATACCATTTTGAAAGAATGAATAACTTTTTAATAAAATGTCAACCTTGTAGCACTTGAGTGTATAATATATGGGAAATTTATTGAATTTTATTTGGTACTGGTTAGATGAAAGTTATAGTTAACTCTGTAAGGAAATCTATACAATTATCTAGAAGAAGTACAAACATAAATAGTTCTTAATGTCCAATAGTTTTTCTTCCTAACAAAGAGGATTCTTTATTTAAAGAAGGGGATACAATAAATACTTGATGCTGAGCCAGACTTCCCTCTGCATTTCATAGTCATAACCAGCTTCTCCAAGATTTTGCGCCATAAATGAAGCACAGACTTAACTTCAAAGCTGAATTATGGTTCAATAGCCTGTGAATGGAACCACACCATGATGTATTTGAGACAGCAGATAATTAGAAGTCATTTCTCAGTGTTCTGGATGTCCTTTCTGTGCTCTTTAAATGGAATTAAACCACTGCTGCAAACCACACTGTAAGTGGTACTCACAGCCTAGAGAATAAGGTTATGATTCCACTTTTACTATCAAACCAAAAATTTTATTTCTAAAATAATAATTAAATTCAAGTCTCTTGTTCTAAATAACTAAAATACAGTGAATTAAAAGAAAACAACCATTTATAATATTTTGTGCAAATTAGACAACATTTTGAATTAGTCAGTTATATAAATTTCCTGAATAGAACTTGAATGACCTAGTTTCAAATGACCAGCATATTTCAAATGACCAGTCTTGCCAATAAGGACCAGTAACCAAACAATGGTTGTTATTGTTGATGTTCAGTTGCTAAGTCATGTCCAACTCTTTGCAACCCCATGGACTGCAGCACTCCAGGCTCCTCTGTCCTCCATTATCTCCTGGAGTTTGCTTAAATTCATGTCCATTGAGTCAGTGATGCTATCTAATCATCTTATCCCTCTGCCACCTCCTTTGCATCAGGTGGCCAAAGTATTGGAGCTTCAGCCTCAGTCCTTAAAATGAATATTTATGGTTGATCTCCTTTAGGATTGACTGGCTTGATCTCCTTATAGTCCCCCAAGGTACTCTCAAGAGTCTTATCTTATAAAAACATAATATATATAATTACAAAGTTAGCCTTCATGCCTATATTTTGTTTCCCACAGTTTCATATTTCTTCACATTTTTAAGATGCTTAAATACTTATTTTTAAATGAAACAATTCTCTTTCTCAGTTTTTAGGTTTACCCTTTAATTGTGTGTGTGGTACTTGTGTGTGCACACACATTAGAACCATCCAAGTGTTACAGAGGATAAAACAAGTGGAAAATAGGAACTTGGCCTATGTAGCTCTACTTTTATTGGCTTTCAAACTGGTGATGACTAATTTGAATGATTTTGTTAATAATCATCCATTTAAGTGAAACACTGTAACATTAATTTAATCTATTTCTTTATAAGCTCTATTGCTGGGAAAAAATGAAGTTTGAGATCTAAAGATAGAAAACTCTCAGTAAGCTAAATTGACTTGCTTCTTTTTCAAGAAACTATATTATAAAAGAAGAGGCTACTCCTGCTTTCTGAAACTTCTTGTATTTTGCTACGTTCTAAGTACCAGATAAGCTTTACCAATTACATACTGCTGTTCAGCACTTAAAAGTACAGTGGGTCAGCTCCAAAACAGGCCAAATAGTGACTATATAAAATTTGACTGAAATGTATCTTTATTTTCAACTGAAATAGATAAAGTCTATGAGTCAGACATGATTGAGTGACTTTCACTTTCACTTTTTCACAAGGATAACCTATGAGGAACATGTTTATTTTGATGGCCTAAATTGAAGAGGAGTGGTATTATTTTTTGATCTCATGGAACCCAAAGAAATCTCAGTAAATTATTTTCCTAATAAAAATATTGTTCCTTCATAACATGGTGGATATATGTGAGATATTTGAAATCAAATAATGTGCATTTGTGCATTTGAGTTTGAGTTTCCTAAATCTTAGAGTCTCAGTTTCCTCATTTACAAAATAAAAATAATAATCACTTCAAAGAATAGAGTGTAGGGAAAATAATGTTTGAGTACATTGTTTCTTACTCTACATTCAATAAAAATTAACAAATTGTTATTATGATTTTAGTATGCTGATATCAATTTTAACCAACTAGAGGAACATCATTAAAGATAGCTTAAAATTCTGATTGATGGTAGGTATCCTGGAATAAATTAACCTCAAAAAAGTATAATGGAGAACTGAAGACCAGGCTTTGAGTCCTAGAACACATTCATATCTACAAAAGGAGCTGTGTACTCATAGATGCCAGTTATTTTATGAAGTTAAGAACAAAGCTAATCATTGGGTCTGGAGTACATCAGAAATGAGTGGGCAAAAGACAGGCTTAGTAAGTGGCAGCACAGCCACCAAAACCTGCTATTTTTATTTGAATCCTCACCCCCAGCAGCTCAAAGCAAAAGAAGTTCTGCCTTTTAAACAATTAAGAGGGTGTATGCCTGTCTTGAGAGTCCCTTGGACAGCTAGGAGATTCAACCAGTCCATCCTAAAGGAAATCAGTCCTGAATATTCATTGGAAAAACTGGTGCTGAGCTGAAACTACAGTACTTTGGCCACCTCATGCGAAGAGTTGACTCATTGGGAAAGACTCTGACGCTGGGAGGGATTAGGGGCAGAAGGAGAAGGCCGCGACAGAGGATGAGATGGTTGGATGGCATCTCTGACTTAATGGACATGAGTTTGAGTAAACTCTGGGAGTTGGTGATGGACAGAAAGGCCTGGCATGTGGCGGTCCATGGGGATGCAAAGAGTCAGACATGACTGAGTGACTGAACTGAACTGAACACCTGTCATTGGCTAGTTCATCAACCAATGACAATGTCTGCAGATAAGAATATTTTCTGTATTTATTTGCAACAATCAAGAGCAACATGAAATCTAAAAATTCTATTTCATTACTTATAACTAATCTAAAGGCAAAAATTAGCAATGTGGAATAAAGGCAATGCCCTCAGTCAACACTCTAGACTTCAGAACAATAAGTTTCCAAGTAATATACTCCTTAATTTACTTTAAATATTCATTGACTCACTGCATGTCAAGTACTGTTCAGGAGAATTCAGATAAAGAAGAAGACAAGATCACTAGTTCATAAATCTTACACTCTTAAAAAAGGAGAGAGACAAACAAGCAAAAATATGAGATTGATCAGTAGTGATAAATTACATGATAAAAAGAAAATAGGTTAATAAATATTTTTTTAAAATGGATAGGTACGTTCAGGTAAATTTCCAAGAAAAGTGTTACCTAGTGAGATTCAGTATCACACTTAAATGACGAGAAATAGAGTGACAAAAGCTGGGATACAAATAGACCAGAAAGAGGAAACAGGTCTTATAAAGCCCTCAAGGAAAAAAATTTGGTAGCTGCAGAACCAGAAAATAGGCCAGTGTGATTGGACTTCAGTGAGGATGTCAGATTTCAGGAAATGAAATCAACCAATAGGGCCTCAGTTAATGTCAAACTTTTTAGAATAGTATATGAAGTTTGGATTTTATTCTTACAGTAATGGGAATCCATGGAGGGTTTAAACAGAGTATCTTCAGGATCTGAGTATCTATAGAAAGATCATTCTGGTTGATGTATAGGAAATGAAGAAAATGATATATGGAGAATAAATTGAAAAGCTGTGAATTTTTAAGGGAGTCAGGATAAGATACTACTCTGTTAATCTGGGGCATCTAATGGTTAGGTTTATATAAAGGGCAGTAGTGGAGAGAGAGAAATTTTGATGTGTACTTTAAATAAAGTCATTGAAATTTGCTAATACTTTGGAAATAAAAGGATGAGGAAAAGAAGAAAAACAAAATTCTTAAGCAGAAGATTGACTTTAGGTATAAAAATCAAATATTCTTTTTTCTATGCAGCATTTGCAGTAATTATTGGATACCTAAGTGGATATATGAAGTAGAAAAGTATAGATATACATGTTTGAAGTTCAGGAGAGGAAGGTACTGAATCCATAACTCTGAGTCTCATTAGCATATCGATATTATTACATTAGTACATCATGTTGAATAAGACCACTGTGGAAAGTACTTTGGAGAGAGGAGACAAAGGATTGCAGTACCAATTTCTGAAATGAAAATAGATTCCTCATACTTGAATATTGACACTTTGTTTCCTAGTAAAGTTAATCCCATCATTCCTGAATAATAGCAATTTTCTTATTGACTTGGCTAATAATAAATTGACTGTATATAAAATAAGGCTTCACTCTTGCTTATACTAAGCTAGTACATCTACATTAAGAAAGAATAGTTCAAGTCTAGAAATAAACTTTATCTAAAAGAATACAATATATGTAATTTAGATATAGACCTGAAAGTGAAAGTGTTAGTCATTTAGTTGGGTCCAACTCTTTGCAACTCCATGGACTGTACCCACCAAGCTCCTACATCCATGGAAGTCTCTAGTTAAGAATATTGGAATGGGTAGCCTTTCCCTTCTCCACGGGATCTTCCTGATCCAGGGATGGAATCTGGTTCTCCCATATTACAGGCAGATTCTTTACAATCTGAGCTAACACGGAAGCCCAGATACAGATTGTTCACAAGTAGTTGAAAAATCCTCAAAATTTACACTGGCATAATGGCAAAAATTATCTCCAGAAATTCAGTTTATTATTGAGCCTTGTCCAGCGTCTGGAACTTATTCTCATGTTCCAGAGTAACATCTGTGCTTAAGGTAATAAGATGGAAGAAAGCATAAAAAATAACAGTATTGAGGTGCTATTTGGTATCTCTTTAGGAAGATTCTCCATAGCTGCCACATACAGATCCCATTTGCGTCCCACTAGTTGACTGTAATCTCAAAACTCCTCCAAAATGCAAACGAGGATGACAATGTGGTCTTTAGTAGAGGTGACTATATGATGGGTTAAATATTTAACTTTCTTTAAGAGTGAATAGGTATTGAAAATAATTAGCAGTCTCTGCTAGTTTCATGTTAATATTTAATAAAAATTTTGATGTTAAAAGATAAAGATAAATATTATTTAAAATAGTATTTAAAGGAAATAATTGACAGTCATTAACTGAATGAATTAGTCTCACTTCCTCAAAAATCTAAGATAAAGATGACTGAGGGAGTGAAAGTTGCTCAGTTGTGTCTGACTCTTTGTCACCCCATGGACTGTACAGTACATGGAATTTTCCAGGTCAGAATACTGGAGTGGGTAGCCTTTCCCTTCTCCAGGGGATCTTCCTAACCCAGGTATTGAACCCAGGTCTCTTGCATTGCAGGCAGATTCTTTACCATACTATTCAAAATAGTATTTAAAGGAAATAATCGACAGTGAGTAACTCAATGAATCCAAGTACTAACTAGGCCTAACCCTGCTTAGCTTCTGAAATCAGATGAGATCCAGTGTCTGGATGGTATGGCCACAGACAAAGGAAAAAAACAGACAGTCACTAACTCAATGAATTAGTCTCATTTCCTCAAAAATCTAAGAGTTACATGATTACTTTAAATGATACATGGAATTGTTCACACCAAAGTTAATTTACTTAATGCCCACACATTATCATGTATCATTTTTACAACGTAGTGCAACATGAAATTAAAGGGGAAAACAATACAGTTTAATCATGAAAGCAATATAAAATTAAAAGGGACAATCTGCAAAAGTGAAGAAAGTGAAAGTTGCTCAATCATATCTGACTCTTTGAGACCCCATGGACTATACAGTCCATGGAATTCTGTAGGCCAGAATACTGGAATGGGTAGCCTTTCCCTTCTCCAGGGGATCTTCCCAACCGAGGGATAAAATTCAGGTCTCCCACATTGCAGGTGGATTCTTTACCAGTTGAGCCACCAGGGAAGCCCACAATCTGCAAAGCGTTACAACAAAATAGAATATTTAAATGAACTTGAAGTTTAAGTAGAGATGCAACTTCAGAGATTAGGTATATACCACACTGTGTCATGGAGAAGGCAATGGCAACCCACTCCAGTGTTGTTGTTTTTTTTTAATTTAAATTTATTTATTTTAATTAGAGGCTAATTATTTTACAATATTGTATTGGTTTTGCCATACATCAACATGAATCTGCCATGGGTGTACACGTGTTCCCAATCCTGAACCCCCCCTCCCACATCCCTCCCCATACCATCCCTCTGGGTCATCCCAGTGGACCAGCCCCAACCATCCTGTATCTTGCATCAAACCTGGACTGGCGATTCATTTCTTATATGATATTATACATGTTTCAATGCCATTCGTTCTTGCCTGGAGAATCCCAGGGACGGCAGAGCCTGGCGGGGTGCTGTCTACGGGGTCACACAGAGTTGGACACGACTGAAGTGACTTAGCAGCAGCAGCACTGTATCAGGGATAAATTACAGCCTCAACAATGCCAACCAAATTCTCTTTCTGCCATTCTAAGGCCATGCAAATACTTGCTCATGCAAAGCACTACATGTATAACATCTGGACAATAGCTTTAAAGCAGAATATTGGGATGAGGATTTCAAAAAGTATTCAAGATCAAGCATGTTTTTCTATTAGAATCTGTTTTTTTTTTTTCTTCTAAATATCTTAGTTCATTAGTAAAGAATAGGTCCATAGCCTCTAAATTTCAGTTGACATATTGAGTATTAAGAGTTTCTCCTTGGACCTCTCCAGTTATTGAAATTTTCTGTCTGGTTTGGAGTTAAGGAGATAAGTTCTACTTTTACTTAAAGGAATCAAAATCTTGATGAAGAGTTTACACCATGGAAAAAAAGAGTAAAAAGTAACATGCGTCTAATCATTAGTACTGTTACCTCTGTGATTTATAATAAAAATTATGTGAGCTGTCTAAATCAGAATAAAAAAAAAGTCTGAATAGATAAAGGTAGTATGTTAATAAATGAATTTGGAACATTCTTATCAGTAGAGATGACCTGTAAAAGAATTCTAAGAAAATAAATATGAGCCTAAAAAATTTTATTGTTAATTGATTTGTGAGATACTAAGATTTAAAATCCATTACTCATGAGATTTGAACTTATGGCAAATTACTTCATGTGTTTCCCTCTTTAATTTTGGTTATTCCTTTTTTATCTTCCTGTGATATTCCCATGTTCACTTCATAGACGTACATTTATCTTAAAAATGTTTGTTTATTAAAATGGAAGAGTTTAACCAGCACAAGAAAGAAATCGCTATATTTTTGTCTCTTACAAAAGCAAAGGATAACAACAAAAATAACTGAGATTTTTATAACTCTTCTGTGTTCAATCTATAATGTTGCTATTTAAAGTTTTACTAATAAAACATTTTTCTATTTTATCAATATGGGACAAATCTGAAATGCATTGTAAAGATTAGTCAATTCGCTACACCACACTGCTTCCCAGGTGGTGCTAGTGGTAAAGGACCCACCTGCCAATGCAGAAGATGAAAGAAACGTGGGTTTGATCCCTGGGTTGGGAAGATCCCCTGGAGAAGAGCATGGCGACACACTCGAGTATTCTTGCCTGGATAATCCCATGGACAGAAGAGCCCGGCAGGCTGCAGTCCATACGGTCGCTGAAGCGGCTTAGCACTAGCACTTCACACTGCTAACTCTGCTTGAAAACACAGAACATAGAGAATATCCAATTCTATTTTCAGACAAATGTGCAAATGTTTATCTTCTCCATGGTTTATTCTGCCACCTCCCTTTCAAAAGTTCATAAACATGGATATCAGTTTCTCTCTCTAGGATCACAAAAATTACTGTCATCATTCTACTATGTGTCAGATGCTGAACACATTAGTAAAAGTTTCATGTCCACTCAATTTTGGGGGCTAAAAGTTTATTTTTGTCATAACATTTTTCATATCATTTTATTGTGGTGGTCCAGAAGAAAGACTACATTCTTCCCTCCAGTGCAGCTGAGTACAGATAATGGACCAAGTGCTAGTAAATTGAATACAGAAGGATGCAGTCTGTGCTAAATTCAGAAGTATCTTTAAAAAGAGATGTGTCCCTCTCTGCCTTCCTCTAACTTCCTCCTTTCATTGATTTCTTTAAAATGTGCTTGAAATTTGGTTATAAATACATGGAGCTTATGTAAACATCCTGAGTGTAAGTATAAGGACATTATTCTAGGAAGATTTCACTGGAAATAGGGAAGGCAACTAGTTATTAACTTGAAGGAACAATAACCCCAACTTGAATGACAAATCTCCAGACATTTGAATGAGAAATAAACCTTCATGGGTAACTAAAACACATTCCTATAGGTAGTTTCTCAATTGTTGTTGAGATATCTTCTTATGCGGATGTAATTTTAATGGATACATCCTTTTATAAGCTCTCATATTCCAGATGTCTTTATGTGAAGACATTTTGCTATACTGAAAACAATCACTATATTCATGTAAAATATTAATTTACAGATGATGATATTTAACTGATAATAAATTATGGGAAAATACTTAGAATAATTTCCAACATATTTATATTATTGAGTGTACCTTTTGCCTCTCAGTTATGAAAAGTGAGAGATTTAGGATATTTATATTTCTTCCCACCTTTTATCCCTATTCCTATAACTTGGTTTTGTCAGGTGAATTATCATTATATATAGTCTACTTTCTTTACCTCAATTTAATTTTAAAAATTAATTTGCCCCAATTAGAGATTGAATACAAACTTCTCTATAAATTACGTTTTATGCTATAGTTTTCTAAATTCTTTCATTCTTTATTTTTAGGGATTTATTTGTGGCCTAGATATAATAGTTTCCTCGATAAATGCTCAAAGATTGTTTCCTAGATATAAGAACATGCATTGCTTTATAGTTTAATGAATTTTTTCTGACTATAAAAATACTGAGGTATATTTCAATTACTCAAAAGTTTGTTTTGAGGATATTTGAAGGCAGCATGATGTTCCAATACCGTATGAATTCCTTTTCTGACTAGATGCCCGTCAGTGTCATTGGATATTTGTTAGTGCTTCCCAGGTGGCTCAGTCATAATCTGCCTGCCAATGTAGGAGACACTGGTTTGATCCCTGGGTCAAGAAGATCCTCTGGAGAAGGAAATGGCAACCCACTCCATTATTCCTGCCTGGGAAACCCCATGAACAGAGGAGCATGGCAGGCTACAGTTGATAGGGTCACGAAAGAGTTGGACACTGCTTAGCAACTAAACAACATTTGGACATGCTCAGTCATGTCTGAATCTTTGTGACCCCATGGACTAGCCTGCCAGGATCCTCTGTCCATGGAATTTCCCAAGCAAGAATACTGGAGTGGGTTGCCATTTCCTCCTCTAGATGAGGAAAGCCAAGATTAGAATGGGTAGTGCAGTGGTAAAGAATCTGCTTGCCAATGCGGGAAACACAGGAGAGGCAGGAGATTGGGTTCAATTAATTCCTGGGTAGGGAAGAGGAGGAGAAGGAAATGGTAACCCACTCCAGTATTCTTGCCTTGGAAATTCCATGGACAGAGGAGCCTTATGACTAAGCAATTGAGCACGCATGACTAAACAACAAACAACAACAATTATTTACATAAAGTTTTTTCTAAAAACTTCTAAATGGTATACTATTAGATTTATTTAATGTTAATGTTTATAGCTTGTTGACTTTCCCTCATGGAATTAGCTCTTTTTTTCTGATTGTTTTTCTTTGTTTTTAATGTCTAATTCTTGTTCACTAGTGTTGGTTGTATGTATATAATTCTGATGAGTATATGGATGGCGCAGGATTATATAGACTTTATAACTTCCCAAAAGCCTCTCACTCGTTCTTCAGTGCTAACAGTGACTAGCCAACAACTTATACTACAACTTCCCAGTTAATAACTCCAGTGAATGTCATAGAGTTCAATACTATTCTGTTGTTTGGTTTATATATCCCTTGAAATAGTCCTACTGCATCAACAATGTATTTTTTGTTATTGATTTGACCTGTGGTTTCTCTGTAGAATCTGAAACTGAAGTGTTCTTCTTTGCTGACAGAAATTTCTGAAATTTTTTGATATATTGATAGCATTCTTTCTAGTTTTTCTCTGCTATTGTGGCTATAGACTTATCTCTATTATGTTGCTTAAACTTTCCATGGGACTTAGAGGTTTGTAGGGTTGATGATCTTGGCTTTGTCTGGAATTTTTATCCTATATTTGTCTCTCTGAAGCAAAGTAGTTTCTCTGGAAAATATGACTGTATCCCAGTCTCTTGTGGTAATTTTATAGCCTGTCTACGTACTTCATTGGCTTTCCACCAGCTTCCGGTGATATGTGAATTCCATTGGCATGTTTTCCATGTACTCAGCTAAATTATAGATAAAAATGCTCAACAGGATAAGATGAAGAACCAGGTCCTGTGCCTCAGTTCAGTCCAAGTTGATATTGAGTCTCTAATCAACATTCTCTTGGGATTCTCACTGAGAAGTCATTAAATGTAGCTAACCATATTATCAGGAAGTTCAAAATTATCCATCAATTTATCAAAGTAAGAAAAAATATTAATAACTATGCTAAAATTATTTTACTCTTTTAAAATGCTAAAATATCTTTAGCATTTCATATCTGGTCTGTGCTTCTCTGTCCTCCTTCTGACTGCTGCTCCAGATCCAAAACAATCTTTCAATTATGGTTAAGTTACAGCTCTGATCGTAATGTATCAATGTCATTACTATAAGTTCCCACATGATCTGACCTCTAATTACCTCTAACCAGTCTTGTAAAACATTACCTTTTAGAAGAAATTTTGTAATTGCTGATTTTCTTGCATGAAATGTCCTTCCCTTACATAGGAACATGGCTTTCTTCTCAGTGTACAAGCTCTACTCAAATATATCTTAGTAGTGTGTTCAGTCACTCAGTTGTGTCCAACTCTTTGCAACCGCCTGGACTGTGGCCTACCAGGCTTCTCTGTCCCTGGGACTTCCCAGGCAAGAATGTTGGAGTGGGTTGCCATTTCCTTCTCCAATATCCTAGTAGATGCCTTCCTTAATTATCCTGTTTCAAATAACATGCCCCTTCTATTAACATCATTTTTTCATCTCCCTACACTGTTTTATTATTTTTTTCATAGTATTTGCCATTACTTGACATGGCATATTATGTGTGTGTGTGTGTGTGTGTGTGTTAGTTGCTCAATCGTGTCTGACTGTTTGTGACCCCACGGACTGTAGCCTGCCAGGTTTCATATAACATATATATGTACAAATAGAGAGACAATCAATAATTTATATACAGATAGATGATAGATACAGGCATATGTGTATATGCTGCTGCTGCTGCTAAGTCACTTCAGTCGTGTCCGACTCTGTGTGACCCCAATGACGGCAGCTCAAGAGGCTCCCCTGCCTCTGGGATTTTCCAGGCAAGAACACTGGAGTGGGTTGCCATTTCCTTCTCCAATGCATGAAAGTGAAAAGTGAAAGTGAAGTCGCTCAGTCGTGTCGGACTCTTAGCTACCCCATGGACTGCAGCCCACCAGGCTCCTCTGTCCATGGGATTTTCCAGGCAAGAGTACTAGAGTGGGGTGCCATTGCCTTCTCTGTATGTGTGTGTGTGTGTGTGTATATATATATATATATATATATATATTTATAGATATAGATGTAAACTTATATTAAGCAATTATGTTTTTATACTTTCATTTCTCATCAAGAGAGTTGGTCCTTTTGTCCTTTATTCACCAGCCTATCCCCTGTCCTTTGTAGAATGCCTTGAACTCAAAAACTAATTGCTGAATTAAAGTCTGAATGACAGAATGGAGGAATAAACCCTTTTCCTCTACTTGCCTATCAAAAAATAACTTTAATTAAATGAGGATTTTTGAATATTCTCATTGGCTTTCATGGGTGATTAATTGTCTTTCTAAATGTTTATAAATCATCAGTTTGAAATTTTTATCAAAATTTTCTTGACATTAGCCTACAATTCACTTGCTCATGGTTCTGACATTTAGAATCACCTTGTTTACTTTTAACAAAATTATGCCTTTTAAAAAAACATTTTTTATTTTATAATGAAGTACAATTGATTAACAATGTTGTGTTAGTTTCAGATGTATAAGTGATTCAGCTATATATTTCATGTATCAATTCTTTTTCAAATTGTTTTCCCAATTAAGTTGTTACAGAATATTGAGCAGAGTTCCCTTTGCTATACAGTAGGTCCTTGTTGGTTATCAATTTTAAACACAGCAGCATGTACATGTCAATTCCAAAATCTCTAATTATCCTTCCCCACCATTCTTCTGCAGTTCAGTTCAGTTCAGTTGCTCAGACGTGTCCGACTCTTTGCCACACCATGAATCGCAGCACGCCAGGCCTCCCTGTCCATCACCAACTCCCAGAGTTCACTCAGACCCACGTCCATCGAGTCAGTGATGCCATCCAGCCATCTCATCCTCTGTCGTTCCCTTCTTCTCCTGCCCCCAGTCCCTCCCAGCATCAGAGTCTTTTCCAATGAGTCAACTCTTTACCAAGTAACCATAAATTCATTCTCTAAGTCTATGAGTTCATTTCCATTTTTGTAAATAAGTCCATTTGTAGAATTTTTTAGATTCTGCATATAAGCAATATCATATGATATTTCTCTTTGTCTGACATACTTAACTCCATATGACAAAAAAAAATGTCTTTGAGTATTTCTAATCTTTTAGAGCTTCTAAAGAGATAAATATCATGGATAAGTGGTAGAGTATGTGTTAATATTCTGTGTGTGTGGAAAATTCTAAAAGAGATGGGAATACCAGACCACCTGATCTGCCTCTTGAGAAATTTGTATGCAGGTCAGGAAGCAACAGTTAGAACTGGACATGGAACAACAGACTGGTTCCAAATAGGAAAAGGAGTTCGTCAAGGCTGTATATTGTCACCCTGCTTATTTAACTTATATGCAGAGTACATCATGAGAAATGCTGGACTGGAAGAAACACAAGCTGGAATCAAGATTGTTGGGAGAAATATCAATAACCTCAGATATGCAGATGACACCACCCTTATGGCAGAAAGTGAAGAGGAACTAAAAAGCCTCTTGAGGAAAGTGAAAGTGGAGAGTGAAAAAGTTGGCTTAAAGCTCAACATTCAGAAAACGAAGATCATGGCCTCCAGTCCCATCACTTCATGGGAAATAGATGGGGAAACAGTGTCAGACTTTATTTTTCTGGGCTCCAAAATCACTGCAGATGGTGACTGCAGCCATGAAATGAAAAGACGCTTACTCCTTGGAAGGAAAGTTATGACCAACCTAGATAGCATATTCAAAAGCAGAGACATTACTTTGCCAACAAAGGTCCGTCTAGTCAAGGCTATGGTTTTTCCAGTGGTCACGTATGGATGTGAGAGTTGGACTGTGAAGAAGGCTGAGTGCCGAAGAATTGATGCTTTTGAACTGTGGTGTTGGAGAAGACTCTTGAGAGTCCCTTGAACTGCAAGGGGATCCAACCAGTCCATTCTGAAGGAGATCAGCCCTGGGATTTCTTTGGAAGGAATGATGCTAAAGCTGAAACTCCAGTACTTTGGCCACCTCATGTGAAGAGTTGACTCATTGGAAAAGACTCTGATGCTGGGAGGGATTGGGGGCAGGAGGAGAAGGGGACGACAGGGGATGAGATGGCTGGATGGCATTACTGACTCGATGGACGTGAATCTCAGTGAACTCTGGGAGTTGGTGATGGACAGGGAGGCCTGGCGTGCTGTGATTCATGGGGTCGCAAAGAGTCGGACACGACTGAGCAACTGATCTGATCTGATCTGATGTGTTAAAATAGTCCATCATATATTAAGAAGCACTATGTTATCCTCAAGGTGATTCATCAGTTTTCAGTGATGGTTGGTAGAGTCAAGAACTAGGTAATTAGGGGTCTGAACCCTAGGTTGGCTCCTTGGTTCTGCTGCTTATTTATCTTATTTCAATTTTCTATCTCAAGTTTTAAAATCCTAGGAATTAAACTTCAAAGGGTTATAAACAAGTGTAAGGGGAATAAATATAAAATACTATAGAATTGGTAGGCATTTAATAAACATATGTCAATAGCCTGAAGGAGCAAGGACAAAGCTAGTGCTCAGGTACTGCTCTGAAACAGTTGTTTTCCCACAATCTTACCAAAACTGTATTTTACTTTTTTATATCATTTTTTTTAATACTTCCCTACTCTAATGATCATTTTCTTTGAAAATAAAAGGGAAGTCTAATTTTTTTTCTTTATGCTTCTGGCAATACAATTTATAACATGTATCACTTGGCTAATGTTTCTTTTTTTATTGCTATTTTATGTGTCTTAATGAAAATTTATTGCTCAATTAAGGTTCCTTGTTTATATATAATTAGAGAGTGATTTCTCTAAATTTACACATCTGCCACATCCAGATATGTTAGTAAATAAAAATACAAATACATAACTCCCTCCACCACTGACACATACACACGCATACACATTGCTTCCACAGAGTAGTAGCAGAAATTAATAGCAACCTGGTAGATATAAAGAACATAAGGATGAAGGTCCCTGTATATGTATATATATATATGGGTTTCCCTGTTGGCTCAGATGGTAGAGAATCAGTTTGCAATGCAGGAGACCTGGGTTCAATTCCTGGGTTGGCAAGATCCCCCAGAGGAGGGCATGGCAATCCACTCCAGTATTCTTGCCTGAGGAATCCCCATGGACAGAGGAACCTGGCATGGACAGAGGAGCTACAGTCCATGGGGCTGCAGAGTCAGACATGACTGACTCAGCATATACATATACATACATACAAAATTATATAATTATGTCTCCTCCTATAGATCTAATGGGTTATGTTAAATGACAATGGACAAGTACTAACAGCAACTGCCGCTATTATGCCATATGCTGTGTCTTCGCTAGAGCTTTAAAAGGTCTCAGGAAAAAGAAAACTGGCCAATTAATATATTCTTATCTATCCTTATTACTAAAAAAGAATTTTTCTTTTGTTTCATGATTTATGGTTTTGAATTCTATTACTAAATCCTTCTCTCAACCAAATGCAAGTTATGGTGGTTTAGTCACTAAGTTATGTCCTACTCTTTTGCAACCCCACAGACTGTAGCCCACCATGCTCCTCTGGCCATGAGATTTCCCAGGCAAGAATACTGAAGTAGGTTGCCATTTCCTTCTCCAGAGGAACTTTCCAGCCCAGAGATTGAACCCTGCATCTCCTGAAATGCAGGAATTTTTTTTTTTTTTTTTTTTACTACTGGGCCACCAGGGAAGCCCAAAGCAATGTATGGTTAGGATATATTATATTTGCTTATTTTTCTACCTCATTTGCTTAAAAGTATTCTACTCATAGTTTTGTACCTGGCCTGTACTCAGGCCAGATTTTTTGCCATCTGATCATTGGAGATAAGAGTCTTTTTTATGTTTTCAAAAAGACCCACTAACTTTTACATTTAGTTATTAATTGATGACTAAACACCTTTAGTTTTTCTTTGTATTTCTCTAAGGCATTAATTACACTCAGAAATTACACTCTAATTAATTATGAAATTATGGAATTACACTCTAATCCATAATATCTATAACAGCTGTTTGTATTATATATTTCAATATCCAACATATATACCTATATATTGTTTCCTACTACCTCCCCATCCCAATTCAGATCCTAAATTATGCCATAAGACAAATAATAAGGAAGTATAGGGAAGGAGGAAATAAAATGCTGATAACTGTAAATAACATAATTGTATAAATAAAACCTCCCCTCAAAACTGCAAATAATATATCCAAATTTATAAATAAATTTAATAAGGTCACTTGAAACAAGGTAAATACTATACTAAAATAATTATGTTTCCATTTTATATCAAAGGATATTTAAAAATAAATGAATATCATTTATAACTGCATCAAAACTATCAATACTCTGAAATTCACTAATGGAAGATGTTCAAGATATTTATAGTAAATATTATGACCATATTGGTTTTCTATTGCAGCTATACTAAATTTCCACAAACTTAGTTGAACACATATTCATTATATACATGTGTCTCTGCATTGTTCCAGTCTCTGCTTGCTTTGTCATGTCTCTTTCCCTGACTCTAGTCACTCAGTCATGTCCAACTCTTTGGGACCCCATGGACTATAGCCCACAGGCTCCTCTGTCCATGAAATTCTCTAGGCAAGAATTTTGGAGTGGGTTACCATTCCCTTCTCCAGGGCACCTTCCTAGCCCAGCGATAGAACCCAGGTCTCCTGCATTGCAAGCAGATTCTTTACTGTCTGAGCCACAAGGGAAGCCTTTTCCATGACTCAGACCCTGCTATCTTCCTCTTACAGATCCTTATAACTACATTGGGTCCACCCAGAGAATTCAGGATATTCTCCATCTCAAAATGTTTAATGTGATCATACTTAGAAAGTTCCTTTGTGCTATGTGAAAGTGAACGTGAAGGTGAAAAGTTAAGTCGCTCAGTCATGTTCGACTCTTTGCGACCCCGTGGACTGTAGCGCACAAGGCTCCTCCATCCATGGGATTCTCCCAGCAAGAATACTGGAGTGTGTTGCCATTTCCTTCTCCAGGGGATCTTCCTGACCCAGGGATCGAACCCAGGTCTCCCACAATGCAGGCAGACACTTTAACCTCTGAGCCATCAGGGAAGCCCCTTTGTGCTATGTAACGTAACATATTAACAGGTTTCAGAGATTAGATTACGGTCTTTTTGCTTGGTTGTTACACTGCCTACTGGGCTTCCATGGTGGCTCAGACGGTAAAGCGTCTGCCCGCAATGCGGGAGACCCGGGTTTGATCCCTGGGTCGGGAAGATCCCCTGGAGAAGGAAATGGCAATCCACTCCAGCACTCTTGCCTGGAAAATCCCATGGAAGGAGGAACCTGATAGACTACAGTCCATGGGGTCGCAAAGAGTCGGACACGACTGAGCGACTTCACTTCATTTTCACTACACTGCCTACTACAACAGATAAGAGTTAAAGAAGAAACAAATGAAAGTCTTTATATAAATATTATGGGGAACAATTAAGGTAGGTGTAAATGTTCATGAATTAGGAATTTAAATACTGTAAAGCTATAAATTCCTTCTAAATCATTCAATAGTTTCAATGTGCCTGCCTGATGTTGCTTCAGTCTTGTCTGACTCTTTGTGACCCCATGAGCTGTAATCCACCAGGCTCCTCTGTCCATGGGATTCTCCAGGCAAGAATACTGGAGTGGCTTGTCCACTCCCCCAGGGTATATTCCCGACCCAGAGATTGAACCCACATCTCTTATAACTCCTGCACTGGCAGATGGGTTCTTTACCACTAGAACCACCTGGGAATTTCAATGTAATGCTGTGTAAAATGTTAGCAGTGTTTCATCTCACTAGATGAAAATTCTGATTCCAATATTAATATTAAAATTCAAAATAAAAAATACAACTATTATAAATTTAAATTGCCCTAGGAACTGTAATTCTGTTGCCATATATTAAAATTTATTATTTTGAAGTTTATAATAAAATAAAATTTATTAATATGAAGTTTACCATAGTTAAGACAGTGTAAAGATTAATAAATATATCAATGAAACAGGACAGATTAGAGATTCTAAAACTTCACATATATATAAATGTTATATAAAATATCTATATTATCGTATAATATCATATAGGAACATTACCTAGTGATCTCATGGCCAGCAAACAACTAATTCTTGCGCAATAGAGAAAAAACTAACCATAAACAAGATTTTAAAATAGCACAAATTGATGTCAGCAAGGTGGTAGAAGCTTTCTCTTATTTTCCACTCAAAGAACATCAACTTGTCTATCACCCATGAACAAGAAAGAATAACTTTGTGGAAGTTTGGAAGTCTAGTGCACTACTGGAACAAAAAAATCTGAGTGGATGTACTGAGGAGGATAAGAGAAACAGTTTTAATTTTTTGCCTGTATTACCCACTCCCAACACAGCACAGCTTAATACCAAGAGCCTTTCTTAGCCTGTGATGTCTCTCACAAGGGAAAGTGAGCCTTCTTCCCCAGCTGTCTGGGATGCTACCTAAGAGGCCCACTACTTTGCCATACCATCCAGAGTACTGAGACTGTCTGCACAACTGTGGGGCAGAGAGAGATTAGGAACACAGCAGCCAGGGCTCAGAGTTCATCAAAAAGATGTGGATCCCACCAACTGCTTCATGGATTCCATCTAGAAGCCAGTCCAGAGAATCCTGAAAATTCCTTCTATGCATCCCCCTGATGACCCCATAGGCATCCCTAATGTTCCATGTACCCCGCCTACACACTCATAACTCTTGAGTGTGCCCCATGAGCAGAAAGTGAAAACTTTTGAATACAGCTAGTTAGCATGTGCAGAAAGCTGACTGAACCACAAAGACTGAGAGAAACCACACAAACTTGAACATTTAGCATTACCTCAGAGAAAGCAATGGCACCCCACTCCAGTACTTTTGCCTGGAAAATCCCACGGACAGAGGAGCCTGGTAGGCTGCAGTCCATGGGGTCACTAGAGTCCGACATGACTGAATGACTTCACTTTCACTTTTTACTTTCATGCATTGGAGAAGGAAATGGCAACCCACTCCAGTGTTCTTGCCTTGAGAATCCCAGGGACAGGGAAGCCTGGTGGGCTGTCGTCTATGTGGTCGTACAGAGTCGGACACGACTGAAGTGACTTAGCAGCAGCAGCAGCAGAGAAAGCAAATGAGAGGCTGTCAGTACTAAGGCCGGCTTTGTAAGATTAATAGAAGGCATACAATTTTAAGAACTATCATCCTTCCCCAGGAAAGAACAAGCAGTATGGGAGACTGAATTAATACAAAATGTCTGAGGAAGCCTCAGAATCTCTAGCAGGGCTGACAGGTGATAATATCTCTCTTTAGAAGCCACTCAGTAAAGACTGGAGAAAGTTATTGCTTCCTTAAGTGCAAAGACAGCAACAGAAGAAGATGTAAAGGAACATGTACACACAAAATCAAGAAAACAAATCACTATAGAACACAATTTTCCAGCAACTGACCAAAAAGAAATAAAAATACATATTGACTGATTAAGAATTAAAAATAATTGTTTTAAGGAAATATAACGAATTACAAGAAAACACACAAAGAGTCCTTTACCACTGAACCACCGGGGAAGCCTATAGAGTACAACACTGCGGCGGCTGCTGCTAAGTCGCTTCAGTCGTGTCCGACTCTGTGCGACCCCATAGACGGCAGCCCACGAGACTCCTCCGTCCCTGGGATTCTCCAGGCAAGAACACTGGAGTGGGTTGCCATTTCCTTCTCCAATGCATGAAAGTGAAAAGTGAAAGTAAAGTCGCTGAGTCTTGTCCGACTCTTAGTGACCCCATGGACTGTGGCCCACCAGACTCCTCCATCCATGGGATTTTCCAGGCAAGAGTGCTGGAGTGGGGTGCCATTGCCTTCTCCAAGAGTACAACACAGAAAGACAATAAAGCTAAATCAGAAGAAATAGCACACAGAAAAGTTGAGAAGTTAAACTTCTCAACTTGTCTGGACATTGCACACAGAGAGAAAAAATCATTAACTACAACCACACAGAAATCCTGGAGCTGAAGAATACAATGTTGTTTACTCACTAAGACGTGTCCAACTCTTTTGCAACCCCAAGGACTATAGCCCACCAGGCTCCTCTGTCCATGGGATTTTCATTGCAACGATACACAAGTGGGTTGCCATTTTTTTCTCCAGGGAATCTTCCCAACTCAGAGATCAAATCCATGTCTCTTTCATTGGCAGGCAGGTTCTTTACCACAGAGTCACCAGGGAAGCCTGAAGAATACAGTAAATGAAATGAAAACTGCAAAAATCAGTAAGGAGGTTACATCAGTGATCAAAAAGCCTCAGCAAAGAAAAGTCCAGGGTGACAGAGTTTTCTTGGTAAATTCTACCAAATATTTAAAGAAATAATGTTAATCATTCTCAAACTCTACCAAAAAAACTGAAAAGCAAGAAACACTTCCAAACTTATTTTACAAGGCCACCATTACCATGATACCAAAGTCAGAAAAGAATACAAGAAAAGAAAATTACAAAAAAAAAAGAAAATTACAGATCCATATTCCTAATGAATATAGATTTAAAAAGTCTCATCAAAATACTAACAGAATTCAACAGCACATTAAAAGAATCATATACCACCACAATCATGTAGAATTTATTGATATGCCACGTTAACAGAATGGTATGGATAAAAATCATATGATCTTCTCAATAGAATGACAAAATTGATCCTATGTTCATGGTAAAAATTCTTATACCGATGGCTGATTCATGTTGAGCTTTGATAGAACAACAAAATTCTGTAAAGCAATTCAGTTCAGTTCAGTTCAGTTCAGTCGCTCAGTCGTGTCCGACTCTTTGCGACCCCATGAATCTCAGCAATTATCCTTCATTTAAAAAATAAATAAATTTAAAAACTGATATAGAAGGAATGTACATCACAAAAGGAAAGGATTATATAACTTATACACACAACTAACATCATATTCAATGGGAAAAAGCTGAAAATATTTTTCTAAAGATGAGGAACAAGATAAGGATTCCTATTCTCACCATATCTGTTAAATACTGGAAGTCCTAACCAGAGCAATTAGGCACAAAATAGAAATGAAAGGCATTCAAATTGGAAAAGAAGCAAAACTATGTCGTTTGCAGATGACATGATCTTAAAGACGCCACCAAAACTTTTTAGAACAAATACACAGATTCAGTAAACTTTCAGGATGCAAAATCAATGACAAACACCAGTTGCATTTCTATACAGTAATAAATAACTATAAAATATAAATTAAGGAAACCATTTATAATTGCCACTACACAATAGCATATATAGGAATAAATTGAACCAAGGAGGCAAAAGATCTTTACACTTAAAACTGTGAGAAACTGATCAAAGAAACTTAAGAATTCACAAATAAATGAAAAGATAAGATTGCATGATCATGAATTGTAAGAATTAATATTGTTACTTGTTAAATTAACAATAGTTACATTAATAGTTAAAATGTCTATACTACCCAAAGCAATATACTGATTCAATGTAATCCCCATTGAATGCCAATGGCATCTTTCACAGAAATAGAAAAAATTCGTAAAATCTATATGAAACCACAAAAGACTCCAAATAGCCAGAGAAATCTTCCATTCTTCATGATTTCAACCTATAGTGTAAAGTAATCCAAACAATATGGCACTGGCAAAAAACAAAACAAAACAAAACACATAGACCAATGGAACAGAAATAAATCCATATATACACAGCTAATCTTTGACAAGGGTGTCAAGAATATGCAATGGGAAAAGGATAGTCCCTTAAATAAGGTGTGTCAGTGAAACTGGATATCCACATGCAAAAGCATGAAACAAGACCTTTATCTTATGCCAGTCATAAAAACTAACTCAAAACAACTTAAAATGGATTATACACTTAAGTGTAAGACCTGAAGCCATAAAACACCTACATGAAAACAAAGGGGAAAAAAATCTTTGACATTGGTCTTGGTAATGACTTTTTGGATATAACACCAAAAGCAGAGGCAACAGAAGGAAAAATAAATAGGTGGATCTATATCAAACTAAAAATCTTCTGTACAACAAAGGAAATCATCAGCAAAATCAAAAGGCAACTTACAGAATGAGAGAAAATATGTGCAAACCACATACCTTAAAGGGTTGATATTCAAATGTATAAGAAACACAGATAAGGCAATAATAATAATAATAATATGAAAAATGGGCAATGTACTGAATAGAAATTTTCCAAAGAAGAAATACAAATTACCAACAAGCATATGAAAAGTTGCTCAGCACCACCATCAGTCAGGGAAATGCAAATTAAAGCCACAATTATTTATCATCTTATACCTGTTAGGAAAGCATTTATTGAAAAGATAACAGCAAATGTTATGGAGAATGTAGAGAAAAGGGACTCCTATAAACTATTGATGGCAATTTAAATTGGTACAACCATGAAAACTGTGGAGGTTTCTCAAAAAAAAAAAAAAATAGAATTACCAGACATTTCAGCAATTCCATTCTGCATATATATCCATTTATATCTAAATGAAATAAAATAATTATTTTGAAGAGATACCTGTGTTCTCATGTTTATGGTAGCATTAGTCATAATAGCTGAGATATAGAAACAACCTAAGGGTCTGTTCATGAATAAATGGATAAGGAAGATGTGACATAGACAGATAAATAGATCAGTTCATTTCAGTCACTCAGTGATGTCTGATTCCTTTCAACCCAATGGACTGCAGCATGCCAGGCTTCACTGTCCATCATCAATTCCTGGAGCTTGCTCAAACTCATGTCCATTGAGTAGGTGAGGCATCCAATTATCTCATTCTCTGTTGTCCCCTTCTCCTCCTGCCTTCATTCTTTCCCAGCATCAGAGTCTAAATAAATAGATAGATGATAGTAGATACATAGACGCATTGGAATATTATTCAGAGATGAGAAGGAAAGAAATCTGTCTCTTCATGCAGCATGGATGACACAGAGGACATTATGTTAAGCCAGACAGAAAGACAAATAATATATGATCTCACTTGTACATGGAATCTAAAAAAAAAAAAAAAAAAATCATTGGAAGAGAACAGTGGTTACCAGGAGTTGAATGTAGGTTAAATGGAGAGATACTAGTCAATGGCTTATAAAATGAATAAATCTTAGGGATAATGTACAGCATGGCTACTATAGTTAATGATACTTTGTTTTACACTTGAAATTTACCAAGAGTAGACTTTAAGTATTCTCATCACACACACAAAAAACGGTAAACTCCATGAGAGGATGAATGTGGTAATTAACCTGATTGTGGGAATCATTTCACAGGGTATACATATATCAAGTCATTATGCTGTACACTTTGAATATATAAACTTTTATTTATTAATTAATTGAGGTATATAAGGGGTGCCGTGGTAAAGAATATGCCCGCCAGCTAGAAGACACAAGAGATCCAGGTTTGATCCCTGAGTCAGGAAAATCCCCTGGAATAGGAAATGGCAACACACTCTAGTATTCTTGCCTGGAAAATTCCATGGACAGGGGAGACTGGAGGGCTACAGTCCATGGGGTGGCAATGAGTAGGACAGGACTGAGCAACTGAGCACATGCACATAATTACATACACCTCAAAAAGCTGAATAAAAAGAAATAAAATATTGCAGATGAATGGATAAGAAAGCTGTGGTATATATACACAATGGAGCATTACTCAGCCATTAAAAAGAATACATTTGAATCAGTTCTAATGAGGTGGATGAAACTGGAGCCTATTATACAGAGTGAAGTAAGCCAGAAAGAAAAACACCAATACAGTATACTAACACATATATATGGAATTTAGAAAGATGGTAACGACAGCCCTGTATGTGAGACAGCAAAAGAGACACAGATGTATAGAACAGTCTTTTGGACTCTGTGGGGAGCGGGGAATGATTTGGGAGAATGGCACTGAAACATGTATAATATCATATAAGAAACGAATAGCCAGTCCAGGTTCGATGCAGGATACAGGAAGCTTGGGGCTGGTGCACGGGGATGGGATGACCCAGAGGGATAGTATGGAGAGGGAGGTGGGAGAGAGGTTCAGGATGGGGAACACATGTATACCCGTGGCGAATGCATGTTGATCTATGGAAAAACCAATACAATATTGTAAAGTTAAAATAATAATAATAATAACAAAAGAAGGAAAAAAAATGAAAGCTGCTTAAAAAAATAAAATTAATCTAAAAATCAATAGAAGCATGATATATGGAAATTCTCCAATGACATAGAAATTAAATAACTCACTCTTCTGAATAACCCATGAGTCAAAGAGGAAATCACAAGAAAAGTATTAAAATATTTTGAATTTATTTAAAAATGCTAAGTAATACATACTTTTGCTTAAAAAAGTAAAACTGGTAAAGTATTAAACATTGATTGATTAAATTATAAAATTTAAAGAGTAAAAAGGCAATACTTAAAATGGGAGAAGAAATAAATGAGTCATGAAAATGAAATATACAGCAATGGAGAACACAGTCAATAAAAGTGTAATCTTTCTGTATGGTGAAAAAAGTGGTCAAAGTTACAAGCTTTCAGTTACAAGATAAATTAGTACCATGATATAAAGTATTATATGACAAATACAGTTCATGCTGCTGTATGTTGAATATGAAAGTTAAAAGAGTATATCTTGAGTTCTCATCACACACGCAAAAAGCGTTTCTTGTTTTTTTTTTTTTATTTTTTTGTATCTATATGAGATGATAGATGATCAGCAAGCTAAATGTGGTAACCATTTCATAATGTATTTAAGTCAAACCTTTATGCTGAATACCTTATATTTATATAGTGCTATATGTCAATTATATTTTAATAAAACTGAAAGGAAACAAAAAATAAAGTGGGAGAAGAATTTTGAATAGGAATTTCAAAACAGTTTTGGATACATCCCCCAAAACATGTGAACATTTTCTCAGCCACATTAGTCCCCAGATAAATTCAAGTCAAAATAACTTTATACAGCTAGTAATACAGCTAAACTTAAAGACGAATAAATAAAGAGATTGAAACACTAAGTGGAAACAAGGTTATAGAGCTTTTGAAACACTTGTACAATGCCCATAGAAATATAAATTTTATACAACAACTCGGGAAAATTGACTGGCATTATGTACTACACCTGACAAAAGTGTATCCTATATCTCAGCTATTTCACTACTGTGCAGGGAAAGGCAAGTGCAACAATGATCATCCCAACACGATTCATGATACCCCAAACTTGAAACAACTTTCTTCGTTTTAATTAATGAGGTGACATTTGGATGGGATTGTCCTCTTATCATGGTATTATTAGCATCCTCCAGTCCACCAAATAGCAGCATTATTGTCTAGTCATTTTTAAAATAACTTATAACTAGTCATTTTGATGGAGAAGGCAATGGCACCCCACTCCAGTACTCTTGCCTGGAAAATCCCATGGACGGAGGGGCCTGGTGGGATATAGTCCATGGGGTCGCTAACAGTCAGACATGACTGAGCAACTTCACTTTCACTTTTCACTTTCATGCATTGGAGAAGGAAATGGCAACCCACTCCAGTGTTCTTGCCTGGAGAATCCCAGGGACAGAGGAGCCTAGTGGGCTGCTGTCTATGGGGTTGCACAGAGTCGGACATGACTGAAGTGACTTAGCAGCAGCAGGTCATTTTGACAAAGTATTCTCATGTGTTTCCAAATGGCCTCTAGTTGAGAAGTGCAAACCCCTCATGAACTACATTACATGAAGGCCAAGAAGTGAATAATGCTGTAGAATAATGGATACAGAAATAGAGCATTTCATCCGGGCAGAAAATAGTTTTAGAAATTTATATTCCTTTTAATGCACGGAAAAGAGACCTTTCTTTAGGGGACCATGAGGAGTCTCAGGAAGAAAGACTTAACAAAGGACTATATTGAAATGAAGTTAGAAAGCAAAGTTTTAAACCTTTTCTCTCAGGTTGTAATCTCATTACATATTTGCACAACCATTAAGTAAAAAGCTTTTACTTATACTTTCAGTGCCAGTGAAATAACCCTGGCAGGACTGAAGCAGCCTGTCTCATACTTTCATACTGGCCCTTGTAGAGAGGGACATGAAGCCACTGAATTAGCCATGCATGGAGTGGTTGGACTTAAAATGTTGTGTGTGTACATGCTAAGTTGCTTCAGCCATGTACCAGAGGGCAAAAAAAGTAAGATCCAAGATGCTCTAGGAGAACATGATAGAGGAAAAATGAGAAAGTGGAGTCATCTCTTCACCATTATAAATCTCAAAAGGAGGGCATCTTACCCAAGCAGGTAACCAGCAAGAAAATGCTTTTTTGGATTCATTAAAAGTGAAAGTGTTAGTTGCTCAGTCGTGTCCAACTCTTTGTGACCCATGGACTGTAGCCCGTCAGGCTCCTCAGTTCATGGAATTCTCCAAGCAAGAATACTGGAGTGGGTAACCATTCTTTTCTCCAGGAGATCTGCCAGACCCAGGAATCGAACCCAGGTCTCCTGCACTGCAGGCAGATTCTTTCCCATCTGAGCCAGAGAAAGGAAATAAACAATAAGTCTCTTCTCCACCTAGGTCTAAATAACAGAGAATAAAGGTAGAGGCTAACATACTATCCTTGATACTAATGAAGACTCATGAGGAGGGTGTAGCTTAGTTTAGCACAAAACGGGACATCCCAACTAAATCGCCAAAATTACCCAACCAGTCATTATCATGTTAGACCTGGACACTCCTCTGCTGAGAGGGAAGAACAGAGAAGAATTGTGTTCTCTGTGTGCTGGTTAATCTCCAAGAGAGAAGATAGGTGAGCTAAGTATATTCATTTATTTTTCTCAAAATTATCCATAGAGTAATTTACAACACATCCTTAGGGAGAAGTGAGTAAAGGTAAAGAAAGGTCTGGGGCTCCATTTAAGGGAAAAAAATACAAGGGAAAATGTTCCTTTATCATTTCCTAGTATCCCTCCCCACCCCTGCCACATTGTACTGAACAAGGAAGCTCAGGGTTAAAGGACAGTGAAGAATTTTCCCGCCTCAAGTAATTAGCAGTTTATCTGCATAGTATTTAATCTACCTATCATGAGTCCACTTCACTAAACTTCTGCAAATGCTACTTTCTTTATCTTCCTAAAAGTATCAGTATTTGGTTTAGATTTTGCCACCCAAATGTTCTGAAATGAATCAAAACAGTATATTCACGACACTAATTCCAAAAGCAGTCTATACTGTTAGTAAAAAATTTATTCTTAAAGCAAATTAAGTCCAATCATATTATTCATCATGTTATATAAATTAGAATTGATATTATATCAGAATGAACCCAATAAACTCAAATAACATCAAGATCCTTTAGTAAAAAGATGTCCAAATATTTTTTAACAACAATAACTTTGTCAAAATGCAGGGATACATCATAATTTAATACAAATTTTCTAGTACTTTTTAGGAAGAAATTCAAAGATTAAACTGCAATGATGTTAAGTATGCCATAAATTAAAGTTCAAAATAAAATCCTCTTCTTGTGAATTAATGACTAAAGATTTCAAGTCTTAATTTAAATCCTAAAATCATTCATCCAATTCTCTCAATCTGTTAATTTTCTGTCAAAGGGGTTTTTATACCTGGTAGGAGCTAGTAATTCCTCTCTGGAATTGTGTGATGCCAGGAGAGTCCCAAAAGTTGTAATAGTTTATTTCCAAGTGTCATAAGTACAAAATGTATTCATTAAACAAATATTTGCTGAGAGACTACTATGTATCAGGCACTTTCTTAAAATTTTAGGATACACTAGTTAATAAAACATATCAAATATCCCTACTCTCATGAATCTTACATTCTAGATAATGTGACAATAAACAATTAATAATAATATTAAATAAGTTATACAAAGTTTTCAAATGTACTATTGGGGAAAAAAAAAGACATATACTAATTAAAAACCATAAGAGCAATAGATGATAGTTTTAAATAGAGTAATAAGGCTAAGCCTCATTGAAAAGGTCCCATTTAAGCAAATGACTCAAGTTAGGCTACTTGGAGAGTAAACCATGTGGGCTTCTGGGGAAACCACTGGAGGAAGAGAAAAGTCAGAGCATAGGTTCTAAGTCCTTCTAAGTCACATGTTTCATAGGGTATCCCAGCATCTGGAGAGAGCAGGTATTCTTTCAGCCACTGTCCCTGGGGTCTCCCACTGGAATGGGCACAATTCCTTCAGAGCTTCAGAAATTATTATTCAATGCCAAATATATCTAATAAATGTGATTTGCCTCTACTTTCCTAAGTTGTGTAAATCTAGCTGGGAGATACTCTTGCTTCAGCTCAACATCTACTTCAGACACAGACTTTATTTGTCATTGATAACTTTGTTGTTCCCCCAAGATACAGGTGATCTCATCATCTCCACCTTTAATGTCTATATTCTAATCCTCAGACCTTCCTCTCTCAAATATATCTAGAGTTTTTAACTTCTAGCTATGCTTGTAATAATCTTTAATGGGCTGTTCTTCTTAGCATGGATCCTTAAGTCATAGCTTTCAAGGGTGTCTCTCAATGGTTTCTTGAACCCTGATGCTCTTTGTGGGAGTCATTTCCATCTACTCTGGAATATTTTGTTCTTCCCTGTTAAATTTCTTTGGGCATTAGTCACTATTTATCAATTGTATTTAAAATGCTTATTTATTTTAATGGCCTTTTAAAAAGTAGTTATGTGCCAGTGCTTATCAGTTTAGACTGAACTTCAAGATATAATTTTCCTCTTAGGTACTTCTAAGCTGTCCTTTTAGATAGACTAGATCTCAACCTTTTCCTTAAGAATATCTCTCTTCCTCCAATTTAATCAGCCTGATCTGTTGTACTTTGTTTTTATTCCTGTACCATTTTCATCCTAATCATAAGACTGAAGTACTCTTCTCAAATCCATGTAGTTTCATCTCCATTTTTAAGCAAATCTGACTCTAAAGATTCAAAGTATTCCAGACCCAGACTATTAATACTGCTTTATTAGTTTGCAATAATTTGTTTCTCTACTTCATGTCACAAAAATGGCATATTATTTTAAGATACAGTATATCACTATTTTATAATCAACCACTTTTTATGGGTGGTGAATGAGAACCAATTTGGTTTCAAGGAATAAAGAGTGATGCCTAAGAATCTATGAATAAACCATATGAACCCAAAGTTTTCTAGTCGATTCATAGTTACCTCCAAATATAAGTGTAGAATTAAATTAGAGCCACCTATCTAAAGTTGCCCAAGAATGCCTAGCACTAAAAACTAAGAGTTAGGGCTTCCTTAATACTCTGCAGCAATATGAAACCCTGCTTAAATGCTTGCCTTAGTTTTATTTAAGCCATCTCTGCCAGCCACACATCAGCTGAAGCTAGGGTGCATGTGTGTGTACATGTGTTCACGCATGTGTGCACACATGCACGTGTACACATACATACACACTCCAAATAGAGTTCACTATCAAGATGTGGCCTGCAGGCCTTGCTTAAGGCCCTTTGTGTATACTTGCCATTTATCTCAGGCCATTTGTAAAGTCTAGCCTCACCTCCACAAAGTCATGAAATTTACCCTTGGTTAAAAAAGCAGTCCCCAGACTTCCAGTTTCTGCTCCAGCATGCAAGGAAGCCATCAATACACTCTAACAAATAAAAACCTGAACAAACTGAAAAACTCAACATTTCTTCTTAAATCTGTCAGAGAAGGGAAGTCAAAAGACAAATCACTTTCATCAAAATAGGAGAGACAGACAAGCGGATAAAAAGAATCTCAACTGACTAAGAGGAGACCCATGAGCAGAAACCTCTTCAGGAACCAGTGCTGAGGTAGGAAAACCTGAACTGTAATTGTGGATTGTTGGAGGCTCAGCATGAAAAAAACTGAGCGTTAAAAATTTCCGTGGGGCCAAGTAATAGGGGGTCACCACAGTTTTTTTAATTTTACTTCCTGAACCTCTACCAAGTTCTCACAGCAAGTATTTTAAAACTTCTCGTTCCCTTGGAGGAGAGCATGGCAACTCACTCCAGTGTTCTTGCCTGGAGAATGCCCATGGACAGTTCTGGCAGGCTACAATCCATGGGGTGGCAAAGAGTCACCACAGCTTGCTTTTGCAATCTCTTAAATTCTTTCCTGCAAGAACAGAAAGAAGCTTTATTCTGGGAGATACACAATTTATAGATAGACTGTGGGCCATCTTGGAGGCAACAAGTACCAGGTTATGGGGTTTCAGTTTCTATATTGGTGGGTAATTTCATAGACTGATGAGTGGGAGAAGTATTCCAGCTATTTTGGGGAAGGTGGGGATATCCAGGAATTGTGCCACCACCTACTTTAGGACCTTTTATGGTCAGCCATGGAATTGTCATGGCACCTATGGGTGTCTCATTTAACATATGCTGATGTATCGCAATAAGCATATACTGAGGCTCAAGGTCTAGTAAGGCCTACCCATAAGAGAAACATTTTAAAATCTGAGGCTAATCTATTGGGGCTCCTCAGGGCCTAACTGACCTGGGAGAAAAGAAATATATGACTTCAGCCCTCTCTAGCCATCTTTGTTCTACTGAAGGAAGAAACAGATAAGGAGAATGGGGAACTAAAGGCACTTGTAAAGTTCACAGCTCAGAGGCACAGGTTCACTAAAAGACTGAGAACTAGTCTTGAAATATAGAACATGTTCCCTCCCCTACACTTTACCATCACATCATTAAAATCCTATTTATCAGATTTCCTCTTACCTAGTATATCATGGCTGATTTCAATTAAAAAAATTACAAGGCATACTAAACAGAAAAGAAACAGTTTGAAGACAGTAACCATCAGAACCAAGAGCAGATATGGCAGGAATGGTGAAACTATCAGACCAGGAATTTAAAACAACTATGATTAACATGCTATGAGTTCTAAGAAAGAAAAGTACACCGCATTCAAGAACAGAAGGATAATATAAACAGAGTGATGGAAATCCTAAGAAGGAATAAAAAAGAAATGTTAGAGAACAAAAAATATAAAAGAAATGAAGAGTGCCTTGGGTGGGCTCATTAGTAGACTGGACATAACTGAGGAAAGAATCTCTGAATTTGAGAATATGTGGATAGAAACTTTCAAAAGTGAAAAAAAAAAAAAAAGACTAAAAACCTGGAACAAGATATCCAACAACTCTGGGGCAATACACAAGTTGAAATATAGGTTTAATGAAAATATTAAAAAGAGAAAATGAACAGAAGAAATATTTGAAGAAATAATGACCAAGAATTCCCCCAATTAATGTCAGGACACTTGTCAACATCTGGAGACATTCTTGATTGTCACAGCTGGAAGGAAGGTATTACTGATGTCTAGTGGGATACTACCATGCACAGGAAATTTCCCCATACACGCAACAAGCAACTGTCCAGCCCTAAGTCAATAGTGCCAAGGCTGAGAACCTCCTCTGTGGACAAAACTCCTAAAACTACATTCAAGCTTGAATAACAAAATGGCATGTTTTCTGAGGATTAAAGACCCTTACCCAGGCACCCCCGTGGCTTAAGCTGTAAAGAATCCTCCTGCAATGCAGGAGACACAGGAGATGTGGGTTCCAGTCCTGGGTCAGGAAGATCCCCTGGAGGAAGGCATGGCAATACACTCCAGTATTCTTGCCTGGATAATCCCATGGACAGAGGAGCCAGGTGGGCTACAGTTCAAAGGGTCACAAAGAGTGGGACATGACAGCACATATGCACATACCCAGGCATCAACAATTAATAGCCATCTGCACCAATGCAAACCCCTGCCAACTGAAAATAAACCTTTGTAAGCTACCAAGTTAAGAACTTCCAACCCATGTGTTGAAGGACTAGAGAGAGTTCTACCAGTTATGCCAGTCTGCATCAGCTATATGAAACCTTCAAGGAAAGTAATGTGCTTAGTGTTTTTAAGCAGATTTGGGTTTTATGAAAATTTTTCAATTAGTAAAGTTACAACCTGAAAAAATTTACTTAAACAGTTTGAATTTCATCTATAAAATGAGAGGGAAATGCACAATTTTATATCATTGTTGTATAGATTAAGTTACTTGGTATATATATCTGGTAAGTGTTCAAAGTCAGTCCTGATAAAGTTGACGAGAGTTTTTGCTAGATGTCCTATATTTTCTCCTAAAGAGCTACTCTGCATAAGTTTCCACCCTACTCCCTACCCTGGGAGACTGAAGTCTGTATGGTAAGACTTCTCAAACTCTGTTGACTTCAGCCATTACGGAGAACCAGAAGTAAAATTGGAAAAGTGAGGATGCATTATTGCCTGGACTCACTCTCTGGGAGTTTCTGGGTCATAACAGCCCTTCTGTTACAAGCCCACAATGTTGAATTATCTCTTGTGGTTTCTCTATACCTGACTGCACTTCCTCTATAACTTTTGAAAATTGCTCTTGTATCTAACTCTCTTCAAAATACTCTGTTTGAGTTTTACTTCTGTTCCCTGTCAGGACTATGACAGGTACTGTTATTAATTATGGTGATTATGATGTTAGTTTTGATGCCATGATTTCTGTAGTGGAAAAATCATGTGTTCTATCACTATTTTCCTTAAGTCCACAGCACTATTAAACTATAATGCAGATACAAACAAAACCAGTGGATTCTTGTGTTTTAATTTGATTACCATTAATTCAGCTAGGTCATTTCATTACAAAATTCTACATATTACTAGATGATAATAAACATATAAAGTCAAGAACATTAATGGTAGGCAAACACAGGTTGGGGTTTGTAATGTTCCCTCAGAATAGTAATTTATAAGCAAATGTCTCCTATTTCACTCTTCTCTAAAATTTTGAAATCTTAAAAAAATTCCATTAAGTGCAACAAATCCTTAACATAAAATTTAAATAGTTGATAAGCTTCTCATATTGCAATTGTTAGCTTAGGCTTCTCAAGAGATTTGGCTCTGAAATTAGATACAATCACTTTCTGCCAAAGAAAATTACACCAATTTAATGAAACTGTCAGACTAGACCAAGCAATATACACATCAAATAGATCAGTTCTCAAATATTGTTCTTCAAAATTCATGACTCTTTTTCAAATAGGATAGTAAAAGTTGCACAAATTCTAGGAATCTTTTTAGTTCAGGGAGCATTTTCTTCTCAAACAATGCAGGGTTTTTTTAGGATTTTAAGTATTAGGTCATTAAATTTTTATTGATCATATAATTTATCATCCTATCAGGAAATGTCTGTGAGTGTCAGGGGTGTGTGTGTGTGTGTTCAGTCACTCAGTTCTGTCTAACTTTTTGAGATCCTATAGACTATAGCCCACTAGATTCTTCTGTCCATGGAATTTTCCAGGCAAGAATATTGAAGTGGGGTAAAATGGGACTGTGAGCAGGAAACTGTGACATTTGGTTACTCCATTAGGCTCCCTCTGGATTAAATAAATGTGTGCGTGCTCAGTTGTTTCAGTGTGCCTGACTCTGTAACACTATGGACTGGAGCCTGCCTGTTCATGGAATTCAGGCATGAATACTGGAGTGGGTTGCCATGCCCTCCTTTGGACAGTCTTCCCAACCCAGGGATTGCCCCCATGTCTCCTGTAATTGATATAAATGTGATTGGTATAAAGAGAGAGAGTTGCCCTGAAAAACTGTAAGGATCATGTTTTTGACATCTGCAGTTGTTTTCCAAAGTAAGCTACTTTTTCAGAAAACCAAGGGATGGTGGTATTCAGGTTTTTCAAAAGATATTGCCAAAGGGCCCACTTCAGTGTCCAGAGACAAAATGTTCTAAATATCTCAGAAAAATAATGAACTATAACACTGGGAAGAAAATGAAAGGATGATACACTGCAGCAGCACAGTGACAGCATCAACGGATGGGACTACAAGCAGCCCCCAAAACATATAATAGCACAGCGGTGCTTAAGATAACATTAGGAAGACAGAAAAGTAATGCTCACAATTCTCCAAGCTAGGCTGCAACAGTACATGAACTGAGGACTTCCAGATGTTCAAGCTGCATTTAGAAAAGCCAGGGGAATCAAATTGCCAACATCTGGTGGATCGTAGAAAAAGCAGAATTCCAGAGGAACATCTACTTCTGCTTCATTGACAATGTTAAAGCAGTTGACTGTGTGGATCACAACAAACTGCTGAAAAGTCTTAAAACAATGCAAATGCCAGACCACCTTACCTGCATCCTGTGAAACCTGTATACAGGTCAAGAAACAACAGGTAGCCTGGATATGGAAGAAAGACTGGTTTAAAAAGGGGAAAGGAGTACATCAGTGCTGTATAGTGTAACCTGCTTATTTAACTTATATGCAGAGTACATCATTTGAAATGTCAAGCTGGATGAAGCATAAACTGCTATCAAGACTGCTGGGAGAAATATCAATAACCTCAGATATGCAGACGATACCACCCTTATGACAGAAAGCTAAAAGGAACTAAAGAGTCTCTTGTGAAGGTGAAAGAGAAGAGTGAAAAGTTGGGTTAAAACTCAACAGTCAAAAAAATCATGGCATCTGGTTCCATCACTTCATGGCAAATAGATGAGAAAAGAATGGAAAATAGTGACAGACTTTATTTTCTTGGGCTCCAAAATCACTGCAGATGATGACTACAGCCATGAAATTAAAAGATGCTTGATCCTTGGAAGAGAAGCTATGACAAACCTAGACAGTGTATTAAAAACCAGAGACATTACTTTGCCAACAAAGGTCTGTCTCATCAAAGCTATGGTTTTTCCAGTAGTCATGTATGGATGTGAGAGTTGGACCATAAAGTAGGCTGAGTGCCAAAGAATTGATACTTTTGAACTGTGGTGTTGGAGAAGACTTTTGAGAGTCCCTTGGACTACAAGGAGATCAAACTAGTCAATCCTAAAGGAAATCAGTCCTGAATATTCATTGGAAGGACTGATGCTGAAGCTGAAACTCATACTTTGGCCACCTGATGTGAAGAGCCAACTCATTAGAAAAGACACAGATGCTGGGAAAGATTGAAGGCAGGAGGAGAAGGCAACCGCAGAGGATGAGATGCTTGGACGGCGTCACTGACTTGATGGACATGAGTTTGAGCAAGCTCTGGGAAATAGTAAAGGACAAGGAAGCCTGGCATGCTGCCATCCATGGGGTCGCAAAGACTCCAACACAACTGAGCAACTCAACAACAAGAACAACAAGAAAGACAGAGGTCACCTTCTGGATTACCTCCTTTCAACCAAGGCAGGTCCAATTTCCCACAATTTTTCAACAGGCTTTGTTTTTTTTCCCTTTTGCTTTTGGGATATAAGTAAGAATTAGCCTCTGGGTATGCTTAACAATATTCTTGGCACTTCTATTAGTCCTCTCCTTGGCATTAACTAAAGAACCAAACAAAATCTGCTTGGTAGCTATATCTATCAGTATTTTTGTATATGTGATTATAAATTTCATGTTTATCAAAATGTCTACATTCCAAATAAAGCATCCTATACACAGGTTTGAACTTAGTAAAACTTCCACTGAGGATATTTCTTATATAATTCAATTCTGTTAGAGAGTTTTAAGTTAATATCATGGTATAGGGAGTGTTCCTTTAAACAAATAATTCTAGCTGATTATAAAAATTTAAAATTTATCTATAAAAAATATAAATGACAAGCAATGTCACATACAGAGTTTTCTGCCTGCAGCTGTCTGAACTGCTTGAGACAACAGCCTTCAGTCTGAGAGTTTGTGATGCAAATGAATACAGGGACATAACACTGAAAACTCTATTTGTGCTGCTGACACGAAGTGAATTAAATATAATAACCTTGTAAATGTTCATATTTCAATCAAGATATGATCATTTTTCACGTCATTTCATGGTTCTATTTTGAACCAATAAATCATTATCTATGTACTGCTTTGCCATGATTAAAGTTTAAATGGATGAGCAAAAATTCCACTGAGCTTTGTGAAACTGTAGAAACTGAATATTGAATAACAACTCTGAGCAGTTAGTAAATAAAAACATTCCAATGCAAAGCTCTTTTACTGTAGCTTAAAGCAAGATGTTGGTGTACAATGAGCAACACAATCTATGTAAATAGCTGGCATCTAAGCTGATACATCAAACACATTATATTAAGCCTTCATGAATTTAGAGCTAAGTGCCTCTCTTTAGTTGATACAGAAAAAAAAATTGACATTCTGCTAAGTAAAAAGGGTGTTCAAGTTAAAATTACAACTTAGAATGTTCTAAGAAGTATCACAACTCAAGATGAAAACTTCAGCATTCACCTCAAAGAAACACACCTGACACAGGTCATTCATTCAAAATGGTCTTACCATTATAATTATAGTACATACATGTTGAGAGGTTAAGAAATGATGGAAGTATGTCCTGAGAGCACAGTCCTTATTGGAGCTATGTCCCAAGCTGATTTATAATATGTAGGTAAGCCTTTTTAAAATAGATAGAAAAGCTGAAATCTTCCAAGAGTTAGTTGCTACTTTAGCAGAGTGCAGGAAGCTCTGGTTTGAATAATTAAGTAGTACCAGCAATAGAGAAGGAAATGGCAACCCACTCCAGTATTCTTGCCTGGAGAATCCCAGGGACGGGGGAGCCTGGTGGGGTACCGTCTATAAGGTCGCACAGAGTTGGGCACGACTGAAGCGACTTAGCAGCAGTAGCAGTAGCAGCAATAGAAAAGGAAATCCAGGTATTTCTAAGATTTTCTATTATTCATTATTCATTCTTCCATTACTGATTTATCTGCTCAACATTTATTGTACCCTCAGATGCAGAAGATATACACTAAGCCCTGTAGAAATTAAAAATAACACAAAAGCTATTGATCCTGCATATGATAGAAAGAATAGTGGCTCCCAAAGATGCCCACTTCCTAATTACTGAAACGTGTGAATATTTTACAAAGTAGAAAGGACTTTGCAGATGTGATTAAAATAAAAGTTTTTGAGATAGGATCATCCTGGATTATCAAGTTGGCCCAATGTAATCACAAGGGTTATTCTAGAAGAGGTCAGAATCAGAAAGAGAAATGTGAAAATATTACTCTGCTAAAACTGATAAAAGAGGACGGAACCATGAGCTAGGTGATGTAGGTGGCCTCTGCAGTCTGGATAAGGCAGATTCTCTCCTATGGCCCCCAGAAAAAATGCAGCCTGGCCATCCTTGTATGGTAAGAGCCATTTTGAACTTCTGACATTCAGAAATATTTATTCAGTTCAGTTCAGTTCATTCACTCAGTCGTGTCCGACTCTTTGCAACCCCATGAACCGCAGTACGCCAGGCCTCCCTGTCCATCACCAACTCCCGGAGTTTACCAGTCTCATGTGCATTGAGTCGGTGATGCCAACCAACCATCTCATCCCCTGTCATCCCCTTCTCCTCCTGCCCTCAATCTTTCCCAGCATCATGGTCTTTTAAATGAGTTAGTTCTTTACATCAGGTGGACAAAGTATTGGAGTTTCAGCTTCAACAACAGTCCTTCCAATGAACACCCAGGACTGATCTCCTTTAGAATGGACTGGTTGGATTTCCTTGCAGTCCAAGGGACTCTCAAGAGTCTTCTCCAACACGACAGTACAGAAACAACACTCACATCCATACAGGACTACTGGAAAAACCATGGCTTTGCCTAGATGACCTTTGTTGACGAAGTAATGTATCTGCTTTTTAATATGCTGTCTAAGTTGGTCATAACTTTTCTTCCAAGGAGTAAGCATCTTTTAATTTCATGTCTTCAATCACCATCTGCAGTGATTTTGGAGCCCCCAAAAATAAAGTCAGCCACTGTTTCCACTGTTTTCCCATCTATTTCCCATGAAGTGACAGGACAGGATGCCCTGATCTTAGTTTTCTGAATGTTAAGCTTTAGGCCAGCTTTTTCACTCTCCTCTTTCACTTTCATCAAGAGGCTCTTTAGTTCTTCTTCACTTTCTGCCATAAGGGTGGTTTGTCATCTGCATATCTGAAGTTATGATATTTCTCCCAGCAATCTTGATTCCAGCTTATGCTTCTTCCAGCCCAGCATTTCTCATGATGTACTCTGCATATAAGTTAAATAAGCAGAGTGACAATATGCAGCCTTGACATACTCCTTTTCCTATTTGGAACCAATCTGTTGTTCCATATCCAGTTCTAACTGTTGCTTCCTGACCCGCATACAGATTTATCAAGAGGCAGGTCAGGTGGTCTTGTATTCCCATCTCTTTCAGAATTTTCCACAGTTAATTGTGATCCACACAGTCGAAGGCTTTGGCATAGTTAATGAAGCAGAAATAGATATTTTTCTGGAACTCTCTTGCTTTTTCGATGATCCAGTGGATGTTGCCAATTTGATCTCTGGTTCACCTGTCTTTTCTAAACCCAGCTTGAACATCCAGAAGTTCACGATTCACGTATTGCTGAAGCCTGGCTTAGAGAATTTTGAGCATTCCTTTATTAGAGTGTGAGATGAGTGCAATTAGTGTGAGATGAGCGTGTTAGTTTGAGCATTCTTTGGCATTGCCTTTCTTTGGGATTGGAATGAAAATGGACCTTTTCCAGTCCTGTGGCCACTGCTGAGTTTTCCAAATTTGCTGACATATTTAGGGCAGCACTTTCACAGCGTCATCTTTTAGGATTTAAATAGCTCAACTGGAATTCCATCACCTCCACTAGCTTTGTTTGTAGTGATGCTTCCTAAGGCCCACTTGACTTCATATTCCATAATGTCTGGTTCTAGGTGAGAGATCACACCATCATGATAATCTGGGTCATGAAGATCTTTTTTGGACAGTTCTTCTGTGTATTCTTGCCACCTCTTCTTAATATCTTCTGCTTCTGTTAGGTCTCTATCATTTCTGTCCTTTATTGACCCCATCTTTGCATGAAATATTCCCTTGGTATCTCTGATTTTCTTGAAGATATCTCTAGTCTTTCCCATTCTGTTGTTTTCCTCTATTTCTTTGCATTGATTGCTGAGGAAGGCTTTCTTATCTGTCCTTGCTATTCTTTGGAACTCTTCATTCAAATGAGTATATCTTTCCTTTTCACCTTTGCTTTTCACTACTCTTCTTTTTACAGCTATTTGTAGCTTAAAAATTTTATATTATTAAAAATTTTTTAAATTGTTATTTTAAGCCAAAAAGTTTGTGATAATTTGCTACAGCAGAAATAGAAAATTAATGCACAACCTTACAGAAATTTGTGGGCTAAAAGAACTACACACTAAATACATAATTTAACAGAAAATCAATATCTGAGAGATAAATGCATGAGATATGATAATAAATACTTAATAGCTGATAACACTGATTGAGGAATTATTATGTGTCAAGGCACATTAATCTAATTTTCACAACTCTTAGGATAAAAATATTTTCTACCATTGCTGTGGTGGGAAAAATCTTTAACTTATCTTACTAAAAGTAAGCTTAATAAATGGGAAAGAGTTTGGATCCATGCTGTGCAATTTCAAATCATGAAGTCTAAACCACTGTGTTCTATATAACACCTCACCAACACAGACATAGGGGGAGTTAAGGTAGTTGAACAAAGAATAAGACCTAATGTGGCAATTAATCTGTGCATATGTTAATGAGGGGTGAGAGAAGTATTCCTGAGACCAGGAATAGTAAACACAACATATATGTCCTGAATAAATAAATATCTTAACCCAGTCTTGTGTAGCTTATATCATAGTTACCTACATATGCCATGCTTTATTTAATAGAAGGACTTTGTTACATGGTGTTTTTTCTTTTTTTCACTTATTTGGTAGCTTTCACTGGGTAAGTTTTCCTCCAGAGTAATCAGTTGTTTTACTTGGAATGAACACACAAACATACATGTGGGCACAATGGCCTGACATAGCTATGTTTATCTTTATATATTCCTATACATGCCATGAACTCAGGCATATATTGAACACCCCCAAAGTTTTATTGAATAAACAAATTAATTAATGAAGATAATAAAAATATTTTATGATTTTAAGCATCCTAAGGGCAATCTAATATATACTCCCATAAAGAATGCAATCCTTCTTGCTAGAGTAATAATAGTCATGTCTTAGACGGTGTATTTTAAATGTCAGTATTATATATATATAATTATTTCTATTTTTCACTAATTTTACCAGTGAAAATTTTAATTGGGAAATTTAAAACATCATGGCTTAAACTTATGAAAATAAGAAAACTAAATAAAAATTATGTTTTGAAATTTTGTTTCTGAGACAAAACGTAGTCAACAGTATAGGTTAATATTCATGGAAACGGGAAGAAAGAAGAGTGTATGAGACTTGTTAAAATAGAATTAACCAATTTTATTGAGTGGTTAGGTTTAGACTATTGGGAACAGAAGAAAAGATAACACCAATATTTTGAAACTAGGTTAGTTAATGGGAGCATAACGGAGCCATCCAGAGAAATTCTATCTGGAATTTGGAACTTCACTTGGAATACCATTCTGCAGTGTGTTTTCTGTGAAGCCAAATTTCTGGTGGCAAAGAGCAGGATTTTATAAGAAAGAATGGAGAAGGCAATGGCAACCCACTCCAGTACTCTTGCCTGGAAAATCCCATGTATGGAGGAGCCTGGTAGGCTGATGTCCATGGGGTCACTAAGAGTTGGACACGACTGAGTGATTTCACTTTCAATTTTCACTTTCCACTTTCATGCATTGGAGAAGGATATGGCAACCCACTCCAGTGTTCTTGCCTGGAGAATCCCAGGGATGGGGGAGCCTGGTGGGCTGCCATCTATGGGGTCTCACAGAGTTGGACACGATTGAAGTGACTTAGCAGCAGCAGCATGAGAAAGAAAGAGGCTTCCCAGGTGATTCAGCTGCAAAGAATCAACCTGCCAATTCAGGAGATGCAGGTTCAATTCCTGGGTTGGGAAGATCCCCTGGAGAAGAAAATGGCAATCCACATATTCTTGCCTAGAAACCCTATGGATGAGGAGCCATGGTTCACAAAAGAGTTGGACATGACTTAGCAACTAAACAACAGCAAGGGAGAGGGACTCTGGTGGATCTGATCAAAGAAAATCATTTCTTTTGAAGAATGTCTCTTTACCTTAAATACTGCAATATATACTGTGATTACCCAAGAGGAGAATAAATGCCTGGCTGCAGAAAATTTTTCCAGCATATTTTCTGTAATACATAAACAAAAGAAAATACTTTAGAAAACACAAATAGAATTATCACTAGGTTGTTGAAAGTGAAGAATTATGATTAGAAGAAAGAATGATAATGACATTTATACAAATGAGAACTGAATGTGGGGAGTGCTGAAGATAGTTCAGAAAAATATGCAGTTAGAATAGAGAGTGCAGAACAGATATGAGTAACTTACATTTTTAAAAGGAAAATAGGAATAGACACATCAAAGAGGACAGCTAAATTGAATGAGAATTAAGGGAACTAGAAGAGTATGGCATTGCTGAAAGAAAAAGAAGAAAACATTTCAAGAATGATTCTCTTGATAAAAACCAAATTCTGTAGACAAATTTTAGGGAATGAATACAGAGGAAAAAAAGAGTTTGAGAATAAATTTTCCTAATCTGGTTATTTTAAAGAAAGCAGTTTCAACAGAATGGTGCAGTCAGAATTCAGAGTGAATTCTTCAGATTGAAAAGGATTAGAGAAATAGGAGAAGTAATTTTCATTGTGAATTTTAAAATAATGTTTATGATGTTGGTGAAATGCTCAAAGTAGAAACTTGAAGCGGTAATAGATTAGAAAGTGATAATATCAATTAAAATATTCAGGTGGTTAAGGAATTTTTTAAAATGCTCAAGACCTGAGCATTTTTGTTTGCAAAAGGAAATTATTAATGAAAGAAAAATGATGTTCAATTGAGTCCGAGAGAGAGACACAAGGAAAAAAGTCGGAAAAAATAATATAACCAGTAAACAATGAAGACAGAAAAAAGATTAGAATATATTTTTTGAAGAAATATGAAAATAAAATTGCCTCAGATGAGATTAACTCACTGTGAGAAGCCAAATTTAGGTAGGAACAGGAGTCGCTGACCAATTATTCTGGGGGAAAGAAAGTGAAAGTGTTAGTTGCTCAGTTTTGTCCATCTCTTTGCGACCACATGAACCTACCAGGCTCCTCTGTCCATGAGATTCTCCAGGCAAGAATGCTTGAGTGGTTAGCCATTCCCTTCTTCAGGGGACACCTAGGTCTCCTGCATTACAGGGAGATTCTTTACCATCTGAGCCACCAGGGAAGCCCATTTTGATGGAACCTATATTGTAATAGGAAGATTATTACCTTTATTTTTTATTTTTTATTTATTTATTTTTTAATTTTATTTTATTTTTAAACTTTATATAACTGTATTAGATTTGCCAAATATCAAAATTTTTTATATTGGAATATAGCTGAATAGGGTTTCCTAGGTGATGCTAGTGGTAAAGAACCCACCTGTGAATGCAGGAGATGTAAGAGATGCAGTTTTGAACCCTGGGTCAGGAAGACCCCCTGAAGGAGGAAATGGCAACCCTCTCCAGTATTCTTGCCTGGAGAATCCCATGGATAGAGGAGCCTGGTGGGTCCCAGTTTGTGGGGTTGCAGAGTCAGACACAACAGAAGCAACTTAGCACAAACAGCCAAATAACAATGTTGTGACAATTTCAGGTTCACAGCAAAGCAACTCAACCATACACATACACACATCCATTCTCCCCCAGACTCCCCTCCCATTCAGGCTGCCACATAACATTAAGCAGACTTCCCTGTGCTATACAGTAGGTCTCTATTGATAACGCCTTTTAAATATAGCAATGTGTACACATCAGCCTAAATGTCCATCAACAGATGAATGGATAAAGATGTGGTGTGTAAATGTGTGCTAAGTTGCTTCAGTCATGTCCAACTCATTGTGACCCTATGGACTATATTCTGCTAGGCTTTTCTGTCAGTGAGATTCTCCAGGCAAGAATATTGGAGTGGGTTGCCATGCCCTCCTCCAGGGGATCTTCCCAACCCAGGGGTTGAACCAATATCTCATGCATTTCAGGCAGCTTCTTTATCACTGGAAAGCCCATAGATGTGGTACACATATACAATAGAATATTATTCAGTCACTAAAAAGAATGAAATATGTCATTTGCAGCAACATAGGTAGACCTGCAGATTGTCATACTGAGTGAAGTAAGTCAGACAGAGAAGGAGAAATATCAGTATGATATCCCTTATATGTGGAATTTAAAGAGGAAGTGTACAAATGATCTTATTTACAAAACAGACAGACTCACAGACTTAGCTAGGGAGTTTGGGATCATTAGCTTTAGAAAGAGAGACCTTGCAGCTTGCCCCAGTCATTTTGTAACTAAACACTGGGCCAGTATCTCTAACTTTTCTGAGACATAGTTTTCATATTTTTTCTATGTAAAGTGGTTTGTAGATGATAAAATTCTTATGGCAGAAGATAAAATTCATAGTAAAAAAATGTTATGTTTCTCTTCTGCTTTGTCAAAGAATGTTTTATCCTTCAAGATATTCTGGTCTTTCTCTGATATACATAAATTTAGGAATTAAAAGTGACTTTACAGGGGCTTCCCTGGTGGCTCAGTGGTAAAGGATCTTCCGGCGAATGCAGGAGTCACAGGTTCAACCCCTGATCCAGGAAGATTCCACGTGCCACGGAGCAACTTAAGCTTGTGCTCCCCAACTATGGAGCCTATGCTCCAGAGCCTGGAGTTGCAATACTGAGCCCATGTGTCACAACTATTGAAGCCTGCATGCCCTACAGCCTGTGCTGCACAATAAGAAGCCACCACACTAAGAAGCTTCACAGCTAGAGAGTAGCCTCCGCTTACTGCAACTAGAGACAAGCCCATGCAGCAACGAAGACCCAGCACAGCCAAAAACAAACAAATAAATAATTTATTTTTTAAAGTGATATTACTAGTAGTTGCTTTGTTTATAGACATCTGCAGTGTGGTTTTGAGTTTCTGGAGGAAGACTGCAGGGTGGGAGAAGGGAAGGGTCTGGGCCACAGGATCACTACTTCCCGCTAACCAAGGCCCAACTTCTGCAGGGTGGCTCCATCTCAGAGCTACTCTCTCTGTATTCTGACCATTGCTCCCACAGTTTTCATCTTCAGGCCTTGGGGTGCTCATAGCTCCCGGCTGTTGTTTGGAAGAATGCTTCACTATATCATTTGTTTCCCTTAACTCTGCCAACAACTTTGTAAATAGTTGTGTTTTCCTTAGTTAAATTGTTTTCAGTTACCCCATTTATGTATGTCATCTGTTTCCTCCAAGGATGCTGACTGATGCAGGAGGGGAATATATGTGAGTTATATGGTAGAGCTTGTGCACATCTAGATAGGACCCCATTTATTAGCTGTAGCATATGTCATATATATCCTCTTCAGTCCATGTGCTGTGTGCTCAGTCAGTCAGGCCTGACTCTTTGCAAACCCACGGACTACAGCCTGCCAGACTTCTCTGTCTGTGGGATTTTCCAGGCAAGAATACTGGAGTTGGATGCCATTTCCTTTTCCAGGGGTCTTCTGTCCATAATAATTCCCATTTCTTTAAAGCTAGACATGAACTCTGGTCAGTTTAGTTACGCTGAACATTTTAAGCTCTGGTGAGTATGTTTAGATTATCATGCTGTTTATTTATCTCCATAATATAAGTGATAAAACAGAGAAATAGGGATTTCCATTCAAAGTCCTCTTATCTGCTTCACCTTGAAAGAGTTATCTATAATTATTTTAACTAACTAATAGTTTCAATGAGTAGATTAAATGGGTAAATACAGCAAGGCTTTGAACTATGCCTCAGACATAGTGTAAAATATAGGAACATTAGGTGCTCTTTATCATCTCTTGTTCTTCTTGTGATTCAGTTCAGTCACTCAGTCATGTCCAACTCTTTGCAACCCCATGAATCGCAGCACGCCAGGCCTCCCTGTCCATCACCAACTCCCGGAGTTCACCCAGACTCACGTCCATCGAGTCAGTGATGCCATCCAGCCATCTCATCCTCTGTCGTCCCCTTCTCCTCCTGTCCCCAATCCCTCCCAGCATCAGAGTCTTTTCCAATGAGTCAACTCTTCACATGAGGTGGCCAAAGTACTGGAGTTTCAGCTTTAGCATCATTCCTTCCAAAGAAATCCCAGGGCTCATCTCCTTCAGAATGGACTGGTTGGATCTCCTTGCAGTCCAAGAGACTCTCAAGAGTCTTCTCCAACACCACACTTCAAAAGCATCAGTTCTTCGGTGCTCAACTTTCTTCACAGTCCAGCTCTCATATCCATACATGACCACTGGAAAAACCATAGCCTTGACTAAACGGACCTTTGTTGGCAAAGTAATGTCTCTGCTTTTGAATATGCTATCTAGGTTGGTCATAACTTTCCTTCCAAGGAGTAAGCGTCTTTTAATTTCATGGCTGCAGTCACCATCTGCAGTGATTTTGGAGCCCCCCAAATATTATTATTACTGTTATTATTATCATTGTTGTTGTTATTACTTCACTGGGAAAACCCATTCCACAGGGAACATTAGTTGTCTAGGTCTCTGTAACTTCCAGAGAAATGAACAGAAAACAGCTAGACTGCTGATCACTCCACATTATTCTAAGATTCTATTCTAATTCCATTATTCTCCATATGCCTGTTTAATTCAATCAATACCATAAATCCAGGCTTTCTAATTTATGCATTAGAAAGAATATTATTTCTGTTTCCCAGTTTATATCTCACAACCCAAATCAATTTTCCTTTTTGTCTAAAAGACTTTCCATTTCACATTTTAAAACTCAGTTTATCATCATCAAATGCTTTGGAAATCTTACAAAACTTTCATTCTACTCTTTTGCAGTGGTTATGTTGAGGGCAATCCATGGATCTTACCATGTTATCACAATCTGTTCCTACCCCATCTTGTCATAGCTCACTTACACAACTTAGAGTCTATAACTTATATGGAAGTTCAACATAACTTACATGTAATAGTCAAAGTTCTACAGAAAAACAGAAGCAAATGAAGATTTTATATGCAGGAATTGGCTCATGCAATCAGTTGCTGGATATAGCAAGCCTGAAATCTGAAGGACAGGCTGGCAGGCCAGAAACTCAAGACAAAATTTCAATGTTACAGTCTTGAGGCAGAATTCTTTCTTCTCTAGGAAACTTTAGTTTTTGGTTTTAAGATCCTTTACTTATTTGATGAGGCCTACCCTCACAGTTGAGGGTAACTGAGGGCAATCTTTACTTAAAGTAAACCAATTTTAAATGTTGACTGCATCTACAAAATACTTTCACCATAATATCCAACTAGTATTTGACCACGAAAAAAAAAAAATCAAGATAAAACAAAAACAACAACAAGTGATACCATAACCTAGCTGAGTTGACAAATAAAATTAAGCATCAGACATCCTTAAATTCTTTTGTTACTTTTTAAAATGGTTTATCTGAAAAAAATCCAATTACTAGTTTATTTTAATTACTTGTCAACTATATTTCCCCAGTAAAGTCATGGTCCCAATCACCAAGATATTATATTTCAAATCTTTTCTCTAATCTAAAACCTCTAACATCCATTAACAGCATTGCAAGTCTTGCTGCAAACTGACAAACTTGCAATAAACTTCATTCAGATAAATAAGCAATCATAGAGAAACTTCCTTATTGTCTCATCATGGAATTCACTAAGTTGCTATTATTTATGTCTATGTTCTTTTCTTCTATTGTGATGGATGAAAGAACATTATCTTCTTTAATTAGTCCAGTTCTTCCACTTGGGTTCTGTAGTCTGTTAACTCTTGATTCCTCAAGGAATTCATTCTGGCAACTGAACCAGTGCTCTTATGAATTACCGGTTTATCTCTTTCCATTGGACATTTACATCAAATGTTATAGTATCCAGTTACTTAAGAACAAACCAAACCAAACCAATGCAAAAGAACAAAATCATATATAAACAATACTTTTGTGGGACTGAAAAGATTTCATACATTATAATTAAGCTGAGATATTTTTTAATATCTATATTCTGTTATATAGAGATAGCATTTTATACTGTTGGATATTCTTTGGCAAATTTTACTGAAACTTAGGACTTGAATTAAAAAAGACAAACTACATAGTGAAAACTCTAGAGAAATGTACCCTCCTTCAGGTAAATATTTAAATTTCAAGGAGTATAAAACCCTGGGTTTTAACAAATAGCAAATTTTCCACCTAGAGAAAATTATTTATATTCTAAAGTGTAGGAACCCAGATCCCAGGTCTTCTCTTTTTGTTCCCAAAGAGAATATGTTTACTTTAGAAGCAATATTTTATCTCCTTCTCCTGGGAAGAGAGAAACAGATTACAAGCTCCCAGATTCATGTTTTTGGTATTCGTTCCATACAGTGAAGTATAAGATGAACTCTAACTCTGATCATGCCATCTCAAAAGATAAAAATTAGGAAATTTTATATCATTGTTGAAAGACATACATGAAGGTTATTGTCATTATTTGATACATGTCAGTGATGAATCAAATTTAGTAATTTGGCTCATATAGTCCATATAACTGATAATATAAATATTAAAATCTGATTAAATATTTTAATTTAACATTTTAAAATCAATTGTCAAACATTAGGTATCATTCATTAGGTGACTTCAGAAATAAAAATAGCTCAGTATTTTACAGCTTAAGAAAAAATAAAGTATGACTAAAATATTGACAAATAGACTTTTAAAAAGGAAAGCTGAAATGTTAATTACAGCCAAATCATTTACAAATGATATCAGATATGTTTGATAGTTACAGTAGAATTTTACTATGGTAGTAAGGAAATATATACCAAAGAAAAAGTAGAATAGAAGGAAAAGGAAAAAAAGAAAAAACAATAATGCAGTAAATAGACTTAACTCATATGAGTTTCATATTCAGATATTTTTAAAGAATATATATATATAAATTATATAACTATGGAAATATCTAGATAAATTGATAGAGGCTTTTTAATATCATGCCTTGTAGTTTGTCAGTTCATTGGTAATCATAATGAATATACTTTAAAATACTTTAAAACAAAAACTGGCTAGATCAGTATGAATGCTGCTCTCCACGAACACACTGGAGTGACTTCCATTTCTGGTTACAGTTTTGCCACACCCCAAGTAGAAACATTCTTCCATCTAGCCTATAATTAAAAATTTGTGGCAATTTTACACACAAATGCAGGTAGTTTTTAAATGAAATGCTATCTGATTCTCATTCTTATAAAAGGAGGAAATTTTCTGAGGGGAATGTGTTACTTTTTCCTTATAATTTTGGTATGTTTGCTTGATTTGTCTTCCAAATCACTGTTATCCTTGTGATCTGAATTTTGATCTAGTATATGAAAAAAAAATATTTCTTTCCAATCACTATTTTCTGTACTATTAATTATAAGGCCTTCTTTGACAGCAAATTAAATGAGATTTATTGGTATTTCCAATAAAAGATAAGTGAGATTTATTTCCTTTTCTCTCTAGGATACCATTAATATGACAAACTACTTGAAAATAAAGAATAAAACTTTAACAATTGCTAGCAACAGGACAAGACACTACCAGGGAATCAGAAATTTGAAGATGTCTGGTAGAAAATAAGTAGATAGGATCAGAATAATAGGGACTGAGCAAAAGAAAGTGAAAAGCAAAACAAGTTGAAGAGCTTGTTTTCTAGGAGCTGAGTTTAGCCCATCTTATCACTACTCTGAAAAGTGAAAGTGAAAGTCGCTCAGTAATGTCCAACTCTTGTGACCCCACGGACTGTAGCCTGCCAGGCTCCTCTGTCCATGGAATTTTCCAAGCAAGAACACTGGAGCAGGTAGAGTTCCTATCTCCAGGGTATCTTCCCGACCCAGGAATCAAACAAGGGTCTTCTGCATTGCAGGATTATGTTAATTCTTTAACAGCTGAGCTATCAGGAAAGTCAAGTCCAATTATGTCTTCTTTATTTCCTCAATTATGATGTTCACCATCTATTTTATATCTTCCTGTAAGAATTCTCTAAAATGGGGTTTGCCTGACATCTTCTGTTTCCCAGTTGCCCTGCATTCAGTTTATCTTAGATGATCACCAATGGAAACAAAAGTGAAAAGTAAAAGTATTAGTCACTCAATCCTGTCTGACTCTTTGAGACCCCATGGACTATAGCCTGCCAGGCTCCTCAATTCATGGAGTTCTCCAAGCAAGAATACTGGAGCGTATAGCTATTCCCTTCTCCATGGATCTTCCCAATTTAGGGATCTTCTTGACCCAGGGATCTTCCCAACACAGGGATCAAACCTAGGTCTCCTACATTACAGGCAGGTTCTTTACCACCTGAGCACCAGGGAAGCCCTAAAGATACTGGAATGAGTAGCCATTCCCTTCTCTAGGGGGTCTTCTTGACTCAGGGATTGAACCCAGGTCACCTGCATTACAGATAGATTCTTTACCACCTGAGCCACCAGGGACACCTTAATGGGAACAAAGCCATACGGTTATTGAGAAAGATCATGGCAGACACTTATAGAAACCACTGCTAAACTTCATGTGTAGCAGATAAAATCCATGACAGATCATCAGGTATTTAATGCAAAACCGTGGAGTGAAAGAGAAGCAAGAAGTACAGATAAAGTTATTGATTCTAGAGGAAACAAAGATGGCTTTATATATATATATATATATATATATATATATATATAGTAATAAAGAATACTTATGCTCTAGGATGCTGCTTTCTTTTTTTCCTCCTATGTTTTCTCTGAAAAGTGACAAATTTCTGTTCAAGAATTTAAGACTAACATTGCTAGAATTATGTGTATACACAAATATATTAATCTTCCTGCCAGTATAATACATATAGATACCGTATAGTGGGGATTCATTGGTAATTTCAGATCTTTCCTTACAAGGGTATTTATGAAATTCTTGTCAAGAGCAAATACAATAACATATATACCCTATCTTTTTATTAACAGAGTTAATACTATTTACACTCCAGCGATTTTAAGTGCCTAGTAAATGTATTACTAGACTATAGATCATTGAGAACTTACAAATATCATAGTGGTTAGTTAATACATTCTTTAATCTTCTTTAACAGGGATCCCTAACCTCTGGGATCTAATGTCTGCTGATCTGAGGTGGAGCTGATGTAATAATAAAAGAAATAAAGTGTACAGTAATTGTAATGCACTTGGAAAAGACCCTGATGCTGGGAAAGACTGAAGGCAGGAGAAGGATATGACAGAGGATGAGACGGTTGGATGGCATCACCAACTCAATGGACATGAGTTTGAGCAAACTCCAGGAAAAGGTGAAGGACAGGGAAGCCTGGCATGCTGCAGTCCATGGCGTCGCAAAGAGCTGAGCGACTGAACAACAACAAACTTTATCCATTGTGTTTACATGTGTCTCTGGGTACCTAAAATCATGGTATCTGGTATGTAGAAGTCATTTTATTATATTCACCAGATGCTTAAATGAAGAAATGAATGCTATCCTGCTTGTTTAAATGATAATATCCATGAAGCTGGAAATGTGTGTACTTTCCTTCACAACACGAACAGCAAGTTTAAACGATGTTAACACAGGATCAATAGTAAGATTCAGCCCGATAGGTCAGACTAATGAATATTCTAGAGATGATGGCGCCACACAAATCTTCAGGGCTATACAATCAGGACTCGTGCATGGCAGCTGGAGACGCTGGAGACCGAGGGACCAAGTGAACTAGGACAATGAAGAGCTGGACTGTAAAAAGTTTTATAGACAGATAAAAAAAAAAAAAAAAAAAAGACAGCCTCAATTAGTGCCCTGAAGAGATACTAATAGAAAACACTTTTTCAAGTAAAATTCAAAACGAAATGAGTCATTTTGAGAAACATAATTGTGAGTTTAAGGGGCAGCATGGTAAAGAGTGATTACAAACACCCAAGAAAAGAAAGATCGTTATGCGAAGGCTTTCTTGTAAAGACTGCTAATTGCATCAGCTTTTTTTAGTCATGCTCATTCGCATTCAATAGTAGCACCATAATAAGCCTCAACTTCAAACATAAAGGGCATGAATCATGAAAATCGGTACTTTCCTCTAGCATAGGTAAAATCAATTATGAATTCTTGGTAGTAGCTCACAGATACAAGTTTAAGAGAACTAGAGATTTTTCATCAAGAGTTTTTCTTTGAACATCCTCCAAACTTATAAAAGAGAACTAGTCAGTTGAATTCTTTCAGGGATAAATCTTTACTAAATGGATTAACTTTCATATTTCCCCTAAGGTATATTCTTCACTGCTTATGCACAACCAAAATATTTTGAGAAGCATTTTCAACAAGTTCTCATTCCAAGAAAAGGTGTATATTAATGATGATTTAATTCTTATACATCAATTTAAAGCTTTAAGTGAAAAAAAGCTTCTTTATCTAAAGGTCAAATTTACTGATTTCTGAGTAAAGAATTCCTAAATTTCTAGATTATAATAATCATCCAATCATCATTATCAGTATCACAATATTTACTTAACTTACAAATCTGTAAATCCTCTATGAAAATTATTAAATGTGTGGGTCCATATTATATAACATGAAAATTCTCTTCCTACCTCATTCCTTTTCCACTTCCCACTCTTTTGATATTTTTTAGGGTATGTTTTTTTCAGGCTAATTTTTGTTACCAAAAACAATAAAATAGTATTTTCCATATTTTATATCAACAAAAATGAATTAACTACTTTCTATGTGACCTGCACTGCATAAATTGTTTACATGTATTATCTCACTTAATAAACACAACTCTTTGATGCTAGATTTATTAATACTCCTGCTTTATAGGTAGGAAAACAGACATTTAAAGTAGTTGAATAGACTTGTATCTACATGTATGCATACATATTAATATTTGTGCAACATACATGTACATATATATTATGTTGATGTATATACTTATAGACATTTTTTCTGGATAAAGAATACTTGAAGATAGTACAAGCTCAGCCTATAAGGTTATTTTACGTTTGATAGTTATTGGGTAATTGTTCTATAAAGAAACTAGGACAAATTTTACTATCATCATCAATCACATACCAAGAAGTACTTTCTCACATTTTCAGCAATACTGGATCTGATTAATCTTTTATTGTATTTCCCAACATAATGTTTTTAAATATATTTATTTTATGTTTGTTACTTGCAGTTATTTTCTACCAAGATATTAGAGATAGTAACCCCTAGTTACATATGTTGCAAATATTTCTTGCCTATTTTGTATCTATGAATTGGTTTTGATCCAAATTCTTAGCCTACTAAGAAAGAGAAATTCAAACCCCTTAAGTTCATTGTTTTGAGCTGTTCAGGAATCTTAGAAATGTATAGGGCTTAAGTCTGAATTGTTTTTTCTGGGAGACACAGAAGTTCTCCTTATGCCCTGTCATCTAAGATGGACCTATAAGGACTTCATGTAATCAAAAAGAGAAACATGCTAAAGCCAAGAAGGTATGTCTTGGACCTTTTTGTAAAAATTTTGACTTATACTATCCTGTTAAATATAATATAAACCTGTTGATTTTTAATCATTTCAACCAAAGAAATTATGAAATGAAATATTCACTAGAAAACTTTGATGCAAGAATGAAAACTATGCTTTTTGACCTGATTATTGTATTTTTCAAGCTATATGGAAAGGCAGTACTTGTTAAGTCACATCAGCAATATAAAATATGTATGCACAGTATTCAGATACCAAATAAACACTACCATAAATAAATCAAAAGTTTTAAAATTACCTGCATAATAAATAGAGTGTTCATAAATGTATAGTCATTTTACAGGTACAGAGAGACCTCTGATGTTTGACCATCTGGCGGGTTTGGACAGAAAACGTCCTTGAGGCAGATGCACCTGTTAAATACTAAAAGTTTCTTTATAACTGTTAGCCAAATAAGTGGATTTAGAAGCATAGCTGTGGATATAGTCACATGTCTGGCCCTTTTGCTAGAAAATTCATATTAGTGCATTAGTGAAGTAGAGCTAAATCTATTTATAGGCTATACTTGATTCGATGGTTTCCTCCAAACACTTTAGGTGGAAAGAATAACATCCCTAGTTGACTGCCTAGAGTGGAGAGTGGTGTTTGTGGTTAGGAAGAATTCTTCTGACATTGACTTAACACATGAAGAAAAGAAAGCTGGAGGAGGGATATAAAATTTATAAGCTTCATTTTATAAAAGAGGAAATTAACACTTCAACATAGAACTTCAATAACAACACACACAGTAAATATGAACCAAAGGTTTCAAATACCATAACATCCCAGGTAAGTTATATACACAAAATTTGAAAAATGTAATTTTATAATTATCAAAAGATAAAAACTAATTTATATAATATTTATATGGGTTTATACTAGTGTTAGACCTTTTAAAGTATTCAAGTTAATTGTAATAGTTACATTTTAAATAAATCAAAACACATCATGGTATTTAGTCAGGTAGGGAGAACAGAAGAAATCCTAAAAGTGAGATACCAAGGAGAATCACAATTATTCATTCTATGTTTTTCAGGAAAATGTGTAGTTAATTTGAGTTGTGTATTGTTCCCTATAATTAGACTAAAAACATTGATTATAACACCCCCCACAATATCCTTTAAGTTTTGACTAAAATCTTTTAAAATAAATGTGGGTATACCCAACTGATAGCACCAAGATTTCTGCATGGGAATTCTAAATCTGCAAAAAATAAAATATTTTACAACTCGCATTAGCTCTTTTGCTAAAGACAAGAAAACAAAGCACTCAAGATTTTGACTCAGCTTTCTTGTTTTGACTCAAGTTATTAAGGCTGAATTTGAGTAATATTTCTTCTTTATACTATCCATTTTACCTCCCTTTTCTTAATTTCCACTGCCCTCTTTTTCTAATACAAACACACATCTGCTACAAAAAAATCTTGCTTAGGAATATTTGTATTCATGATGAATTCTTTTCCAAATAACTCTCTAATAAATGGACCCTATTTCGATATCATTTACATTTGATTTTTGCCCTTTCATGCTGTCCATGGGTTTTCCAGCAAGAATACTGGAGTATCCTTCTCCAGCGGACCATCTTTTGTCAGAACTCTTCACTATGACCGATTTGTCTTGTGTGGCCCTGAACAGCATGGCTCATAGCTTCATTGAGTTATGCAAGCCCCTTTGCCACAGCAAGACTGTGATCCATGAAGGGGATCTCAATGGACATGAATCTGTACAAACTCTGGGAGATAGTGGATGACAGATGAACCTGGTGGGCTACAGTCCATGGATTCACAGAGTCAGACAAAACTTAGCGACTAAACAAAAACAATAGCATTTAGTTTAAGATATTCCTTCATTTTTTTTCTTTCTTCTCACCAACATGGAGCTACATTTATTTTGATTTTTCCTGCTGACAGGTGATTGATTAACCACATGAAAAGATACAGTTTTAGCCTCATTTCTATTAAAATTCACTTTGTTTAATAACTGACACAGAGTAACATTCAGTATCTATAGGGTAGATAAATAGGGAATTGAGGTCTCAATGTGCATCTCTTGCTTTTCTCCTACCTGACATGTAACAAACGGGTCCTTGGAGGTACCACACTGAGATTTCAGTGACAAAAGGCTCTGGGGGGGGCTCATGGTTGGCTTTGTTGTTTTGATAGCTGACCCAGGAAATCTCTGACTGATGCTTAGGAGCACCTGCTGAAAAACCACTCATCTGGGCAGAACATGTGCTGAAACTAAATGGCGGCAGAAAATCCAAACACCTGCTGTTTGGTGAACTGAACTAGGCAATGATAAGCTGGAAATAGAGATATGAAAAAATAGATACCAAACCTGCACATCTTTAACAAATTCTGCATTGGTTTAGGTAATACACAGCACTCAACATGAGTAAAGACTTTTATTCCAAAGAACTGTTTAGAGCACAGAGAAAACAGATCTGTGGAAAATAGGACACAGAAAATTTGGACATAAGGGGCTGTTTGATTCTTATAATATGGCTGTATACTAAAGCACTGGCCTTTACAATAGTCAAGGTCTCCCTCCAGCTGTGAGATGTGCTATGCCTCTCTCCAGGGTGCATGAGAATGAAAGCCAAGGCAGTGGGGGAAGGGGAATTATCAGAAATCTCAGAGGATAATGGAGAAGTGAGGACAAAGCTGTGCCCTGTCCTCTTACTTTTTCTTAGTGAATAAGAACTGATATTCTGAAGCCAATTCTGAGCTAGGCCATAAAGCATTCAGCTATTTTCAAGCCAAGTGAAAATAGAAATCTGTTCTTATGAACTAGATGTGGGCCTTATGGAGCAGTGTAAGTCCAAAGGTACAGGAAAGAAACAGAAAAGAATATTGGACATAAAAGGGTATTCCAAGATTTTTCACTGATAATAGGAGTAAGAATGGAGCCAGTGTGTTAGAGAATGGCTATCAGAAGGCGCTAGCAGGTAGCAAGTCATAAGCACACTGTTGAGGCAGGATTCTTCCTCGAGTTGGAGAGTCCAGAGAAACTCTAAACACTGAAAAGACTAGGAAGGAAGGAAGGCAAGGAACAATTTATTCAACTCATGAAAGCCTTTGAAACAGCTGCTCTCTGATAGTTCTGTGAATATATGTATGTCTACTTTTGAGGGAAGAGTAGATGATACTTTAAATGTCAGTGGTTTTAAGAAGAAACACCTGCCTTGTTTTTGTGGCAAATTTGAAACATCCTGACATGCTTTGGGAATGGAAGCAGCCCTTCCTTCTTTATATACCACAGTGCAGAATCTCACACTGGGCCTTCTCACAGATTACTTTGAGGAGTGGGTTGACCAAAGAGCTTGGTGCAAATGGTGGGGTAAAAAGGATGTCTTCACTTGTAACACCATGAAGATGGTGAGGTTTTACAACTCCCCACACTTGTTAGATCTGGTAAAAGCCCATAAGAAGTCACACTTGAGGAAGTAGAGGTTGTCCCTAATGAATGCAGCTCAAAGGCTAATATATGTACACAGAGGGTAAAAGATTAAAGATTTTAAAGTTAATAGCACCATGGCCTTAATAATGGTGCATAATATCCTCCAAGCCACTATGGCCTTGATAACGATAAATAATATTTAAGGCCTCAAAGGGAGAGGGATGGGGCAGGTTGTTCCATGTATAACAGGATCTTCTTTAAGTACCAGCCTAAAGAAGGGGGTCTGTGGGTAATTTCTAAGTGGCAAGAAACATTATGTAGTGATGTCTTTCTGACTGTTGAAATCCAGTTCTCTGTTTCTTGATTTTGTCTATACAAGGTTCCAGGTGTCAATCAGTAGCATCACCTTTTGTAAACTCCATGTAGAACCTCTGATTCTGCACGAGAGTGCACTGACTATACTGGTTCATACTGCTAGAGTTGTTTGTCCTGCCCTGATGTGTTCTTGCCACTGCATCACCCTCAAAAATGCCATTGTAACTACACCTGCCTAGTACTTTACGGAGAAGTTAATTTTTCTCTCAGTCTTGGGCTAGGTACTGGGCCAATTTTTCTAAAGTGGCCTCCTAGATCAGAGGCCAGAACAAAGCTGGTTGTGTTTCCTTCTCTACATGTGCCAACACTATCTCTTTCACCCATCACCATCTTTGTCAACATGGCACTTTCTGTGTTACTTTTCAAATAGCCCTTCCTATCACATGGGCTCTGATAGCTTTGAGAAGTTGCCGATTTCCTGCCCCAAAGCCACATCCTAAAAGGAAGCATGACAGTCTCTCTGTTGCTCCCCAAGTCCCAAAGGCCATTCTGCAGCCAGAAAGGCTCACTTATTTCTGATTTATCAGACCAAGTTGTTGCAGACTCAACTGGTTCTTCCCATTATTTGACTCAGTCTTCACCAGGAAGCATTCTGTGCCACAATCCAAATGTAAGTGAATAAAGTAAGATAGAAACTAAAGAACTAATATCAGTATAAGTTGTTCAAAATGCCTCAAAAAATTAAATAATCTCTGCATTTTTCTTTCTTTTATCTTCATTCAGACAATTTATCATCACATAAATGAATCTTGAATTTCTCTACTAAGAGAAATTAAGTAGCCATTCAACCGAGGGAGAAAGTCCCTGTCAAAGGAAAAACTCATGATCAATAGCTAAAAAAAAAAAAAAAAATGCATGAATGACTAGAGATCTAAGTATTTAGATTAGAAACACAAGGCAGGCAATCACCTTAACTTTTCAAAGGATTGTCCCTACACTAATTTGACTTATAGTCTCTTATATGATTATTTGTATTTTCTTTAATAAATGTAAAATTTACACTTATATGCTTAGTATTTATGTTCTAAGAAAGGATAATTCATAAATATCATAAAGAATATTTTTCTTATTTGACTGCATGTGTCTTTGTATGTAAGTAACCTTCCTCCTCACATTGGATCTTAATTATAGAAAGAATCTGTTCTGAGATTCATCACCTAGAAAAAAAATAATGATTTTTAGAAGTAAAATAGACACTAATGGATGCTAAGGCAGGCTTTGCAATCCTTCCTAATGAATGCACATGAAAATGATCAATCAAGCCTACACTTCAGCTGTTAAGATATAGATCATCGCTGCTATATGACGACAGCTCAAATATGGTCTCCTAATCTTGCTCTAATGGCAGGGTGTCAGGCAGATTTTTGTGTAATAGTGAGAGTATGCTAAATAGCACTTAGATTTAAGAAGCTTTACTTATTCTATCGACTCTAAAGTTGATAAATGTTGAGTCAGCTTCACCCCACAAGAGAGGGTGGGAAAGTGCTTCTGCATCATGTGGAGTGGGGGTGGTCCTTCCTGCTGCCTCAGGTTATATAAAAATTCTGAGGATATGGTAATTTCTGAGATGCCTGGAAAATAGAGAACAGTCTTTTGGTCTATAGCCCAAGAGTGGTAGTTACTAGAATTTTATCCCAAGAATGTACGGTCATTTGAGTAGGGCAATTCTAGTTCCTTCCCACTGTGCATGCATGTGTGCTAAATCGCTTCAGTCATGTCTGACTCTTTGAGACACTATGGACTGTAGCTCATCAGGCTCCTCTGTTCATGGGGTTCTCTGGGCAAGAATACTGAAGTGGGTTGCCATGCCCTCCTCCAGGGGATCTTCCTAACCCTGGGAGTGAACCCATGTCTTATGTCTCCAGCATTGGCATGTGAGTTCTTTACCACTAAGACCACCACATTGTCAAAGAGCATCTGCTATTACTCTCCAGCCTCGAAGGGTCCACTGCAAAAGCTGCATAGGTTCTATCTCTGCAGATGCAGGTCCCAGTGTTCACTTCATGCACTGAATCTGCCACTGTTGCTGCTCCCAAGTAACCCTTTTTAAATCTTGAGCAAAGCTACCCCTCCCAGGCATATCACCAGAAACATTTATTCTGTCAGTATATTCTTGAAATAAATATCTGGGTTGAAGTGCTATTTTGTCATATTAAAATACAATCTCTACAATACAAAACATTCTTCTAGACTGAGGAGGCCAGACACAGTTGAAAAAATTATAAGTCTTTTTACAAGAGGAGAGAAAAACCCAAATGATCAACACAATCTTATCTATCTATCTATATACAGATATGCCATACATAGATACACACAGGTAGAGCTAGAGATAGATAGATAGGTATCAGTAGCTATACTAGTAAGAAAAATGCAAATGAAAATATTGGTACATTATCTTGCCACATTGGTAGCCTCGCATATTCATTTAATAGATATTTATTGAGCTATTTTAATATATTCAGGAGCTATCATTGGAAAAATATAAGATAGGCAAAGGCTCTTGTTCCCATCACCGGAACCAATTCGCCATATTTTATACATTTATAGTGAGAGAATATAAAACATTTAAATAAATAATACACAAGCTAACACACATGAAAAGAATAGGGAACTTAACACAGTTGTTGATGCTGTGATTTCACATAAAAAAACATTGTTGCAGATATATTGGTAGCCCCAAGTGATGTAAAAATTTATCAGGACATTTTCTTTTTAAATATATCTACTGTTGGTTACATGTGAAAAATGAGATATTTACATATATCTTTCTGTATATAATTAAATATGCACAATTTTTATGACTTAAATATGTACCATCAAAATGTGTTCTTGTTAAAAACAAATATGAATCATTTAAAAAAAAATAACTTCACCATATAACATGTCAAAAATTCCATGATAATCAGTCTAAGTGATTTTTAAATTAATGTGATATAAACAAATTCTGGGACCTAACTTAAGTCTAAAGGCCAAGACTTTTGAGAGCATCAGAGATCAACATGGTTATTTCCTCATGAAAGGTCTACCCTAGAGAAGAGTCAAATGAAGCATCTGTTTCCTGTTAATCTCTCAAGGAAAAAAAAATGTGAAATGTTCTAAACTAAGCTGAATAGTCATCCAACAGCTGTTTTTGTGGCAAAAAGTGAAAAAAATTCTAGGCTATTTTCCTTGAGGGGATCTAGGGAAGAATTCTTTCATGATTAGCATTGAGGAAATGTGATGACTCCACCTACCTTTTAACTGCATGCCATTTTATTGAAATTGTGTATGTGCTAAACAAAGTAATGTCTCTTAGCTACCTGAAAATCCTATAAAGTTATAACATTTGTATAAGGAAAATACATAAGACATACCAATCCTGTTTGACATTCACAGATTCTACAGTAGTGTTGCCCACGGTATGTTGATTTTTTTTTTTTCAACATAGTCCTAGAAAAAGAGAGAAACTGATCCACTTACATTACACACACCCACACCCCTATCCCACACAGAACAGTGTCTCTCAACTGTATTAGATACAAATATAAAAAAACATATCAATCAACATGTGTAAAATAAAAATGAGAGTTAACTATACAATCCTACTGCTTCTTACTATAAATTATTTACCACCTGAAAATAAAAAGAAATAATATTTCATTCAATAAGAGCATTTATAAATTTTATCAGTTATTCACTAACAATAATATAAAACATCCTAAAGTTCTAAATCCACTAGGTCATAGATGTAGTGTACCTAATTTGGCAGAAGGTGAATTATATTATAAAAATTAATTTTTATTACAAAAGAGATAATAACCCTAAAACAATTTGTTCAAATTTAGGGGAAGAGGATTAAAAGGATGTTAAGTATATATAGATAATTCATTTAAGCCCAGTAGATCCACATTGCTCCACCCTATACCATCTCAGGCAACTTTAACATCAGAAGTCTCAACTGGAAAATGAAAATGATCTCTAAATTCCCTGTAGTATATTTTAAAAGCTATGGAAACCATGGGCACATTTTCATAAAAGCAAAGATCATGGTTAAACTATCCAAGGCTGTTTCTTCAGTATCTAACATGCTGCCTGGCTTACAACATGGATTTGTGCTCAGTCACATCTGACTCTTTGTGATCCCGTGGACTGTAGCCCCCAAGCTCCTCTGTCCATGGAATATTGCAATCAAGAATACTGGAGTGAGTTGCCATTTTCTTCTCCAGGGGATCTTTGCAATCCAGGAATGGAACCCAATTCTCTTGAGTCTTCTGCATTGCCAGTCTAATTCTTTACCACTGGGCCATGGGGGAAGCCTGACTTATACCATAGATCCTCATTGAATTTACATTCAAACAATGAGTGAAATATGTTTTCTATTATTTTGAAAATTCTCAAATATTTCAACATTTCTTTGTAAGTATATCAACTACTCACAAAAGTTTCCTATATACTTGAACATGAAGGTTTTCATGTAAACAGAGTAATCATAATCCTAGCAGTATATTTTTATCATGCACACACAAGACATTGCTTGTTTGTCCCTGTTTCCTTCATCTCTCCTTCCTCTCTTTCTATCTTTCCTTCTTGATGATAAAACAATATGTTCCACAAAATCACTATCCTCTCCATAACTTCAGCTACCCATTTGTGACTCCCGTACCCCATGCTCTGCCTCCTTCCATCCAAATTAGCTATGCCTCTCAATTTTTTACTTATTATTTTCTCCCTTTCCTTTCAGATATGTTATCTCAACTATATATATATGATAAGTGAATATGGGTAAATAGAGATATATTTAATTTTTATTATTTTAACTCCGTAAGAGGGACATTATTAAGTGCATAATTGGGGTCAATTTATTTTCATCTATTGCCTTTTTGAGCTCATACATTAGTAAGCAACACTGTGCATCATTTAAATTTGTATTAGCATCCTAGTTTATTCTTTCACTGTCTTGTCATAAGGAATTTGGATTGTTTCCTCATTTTTCACTAAGTTATTGTTCATAGCATTTTTATAAATGCTGTGGTAAATATCTCCCAGGGGGTAGATGTAACAATTAATCATGCTTATATACTGATGTTGCCAACTACTAAGTCAAAGGATAAGTGAATGTTCAACTTTATGATGCAACAATGAAGCAATGAGTTTAGAATGGTAACTTTTCCTTTCTTTATTTGCATTACTCTGATTATTAACTTTTTTAGGAAGAGAAATTCTTAATTTTAAAACTATTATAATGATTAGTTTTAAATAGCAAACTCTACTGGTACTACTTAAGAAATATATTTTAATTTTAGGAATAGGGAAAGATATCTTAAAGAATACACAAACATTTTAACTGTAGAGGTGTTGGAATTCTTCAGTTTTTTTGTTATTGCTTTTCTTGGCCTTTAGTTCTCCCATATAAACTTTAGAATCAGTTTAACAAATTTCATAAAATGCAAGCTGTGATTCTGATTGGATTTTTCTTGAACATATATATTAATTTAGAAAGACTAGAGAACTGCATAAAATTCAGTTTTTCTGTCTATACATTTATTTAATTTTCTTTAACTCACTTAAAATGTTTTAGGATTTTTCCTGTAAAGATCCCACCTATTTTTTGTTACACTGATTATGAGACCTTGGATTCTGCTATATATTATTTCTTTTCAATTATCTTTTCTACATGTCTTTCATTGGTGTAGTAAAAAGTGATTAATTTTGTATATTAATCATATTCTTTAACTTTATAATTTCCATATTTTCTAAAATGTCTAATAAATTTCTGATATATTTTCTAATAACTGCTTTATATATAAATGTTTAAATAAAACATTATTTGTAAAACAATAATATTTTTAAAATTCTTAAATTGCTAGTTTCTTCTCTTATTTTATTGTGCTGGCTACATCTACATTCTCAAAAAGATGTTAAATTAAAGTAGTTATGGCAAGATTCTTATATTGTTGCTGATTAAAAAATATATATTTCTAATATTTCCCATTTAGGACTTTATTTGTCTTAAATAATTTTAATAGATTTTAAAAGGGCTTATGACTTTGAGTGTATGTCAAATTTTATCAGAAGTCTTTTTTCCTGTTTATTGAAATGTTTGTGTACTTTTTCTTCAATCACAACTGTCATACTGAGCCAAATTAAACAATTTAATTTACATTACTTCTATGGCTCCTCTAAGGGCTAGCATTTTTTTTTCTTCAATATTCAAAAAAACATTTGTATTAAGGCAACTTTAAGTGTGCTTAGGACCCACATTTAATTCAAATAAACTTGTTATTTTTGATTATTGATCATTTTTAAAGCTTACATTCTATGGTATCATTACTATTTTGATGATGTATATATCTTTCTTATATTTGGGCAACTGTCGTTCAGTTGGTAAATAATGTCTGAATCTTTGCAACCCCATGGACTGCAGTATGCCAAGTTCCTCTGTACTCCACTATCTCCCAAAGTTTGCTCAAATTTATGTCCTTTGAGTCAGTGATGCTATGTAACTATTTTATCCTCTGCCACCCTCTTCTCCTTTTGCCTTCAATCTTTCCCAGCATTGGGGTCTTTTCCAATAGGTCAGCTCTTCGCATCAGATAGCCAAAGTATTGGCGTTTCAGCATCAGTTCTTTAAATGAATGTTCAGGGTTGATTTCCTTTAGGATTGAATGATTTGATCTCATTGCGGTCCAAGGGACTATCAAGAGTCTTCTCCAGCACCACAATTCAAAAGCATCAATTCTTCTGAACTCAGTCTCCATAGCCCAACTCGCACTTCCATTCATGACTACTGGAAAAACCATCAATTCAGTTCAGCAGAGTCATTCAGTCATGTCTGACTCTTAGCGACCCTATGAACTGCAGCACACCAGGCCCCCCTGTCCATCACCAGTCCCGGAGTCTACTTAAACTCATGTCCATTGAGTCAGCAATGCCATCCATCCATCTGTTGTCCCATTCTCTCACCTTCAATCTTTCCCAACATCAGGGTCTTTTCAAATGAGTCAGCTCTTTGCAGCAGTGGCTGAAGTATTGGAGTTTCAGCTTCAGCATCAGATCTTCCAATGAACATTCAGGACTGATTTCCTTAGAATGGACTGGTTGAATTTCCTTGCAGTCCAAGGGACTCTCAAGAGTCTTCAACAACACATTACACATATAAATTCCAATCTTTCAAATAATCTAAGAGTAGCAAATATGATTACTTAAAAGAAATGCTTTCCATTTCTAAAATTATAATTAAGTATTGGAGCATCCAAATGAAATTCACATTCTATTCTTTTCCTTAAGGGAAGCACTGACCACCATTTACATATTCACAGTATCAAAGTCATTGTGTATGTGTAGATTTAGGCTTATCCTGTGGGCTGATTCTGAATATTAATAGATAATTGAGGATCTCATTCTTTATTTTGAGTTCTAATAGATAAATGTTTCCATAGATACGTGATGGCTAATTAGAATAATGAGCTTTTCAAATTGTCTAACCTATGGCTTTAAAATAATGAACTCACTTGTCATGCATTAGATTTGTTTCCTATTTTCTTCTAAAATATAATAATTTTATTATGCTTTTAATATCAATAGGGGTTGATGCGTAAAGATATCCCTTAGGTAGGCTGAGTCACTTAAATCCACTTTCTGTATTTTTCCACTCATTTCCTCCTTCCCTGTCCCTTCCTTTGTCCCCTGAGTCCCTAAAAGGGCAGGAGCTTTTGTTTGGGATCCTTAGCAGTGATGTCATTCCTTGCACACTGTATTCAACTGATCCTCACCTGCTGCCATTCCTTGGGGGGAAAAGGAACACTGGGGAGGTGGTGCCTTGCTCTTTGGCCTCTTCCTTTCACAATCACAGTAGATGAATAAAAGCTTGACTGTTGTTTTCAGTTTGGCTATTGTCCTAATTGACCACCTTGACACCAGGAAGCTCATCAGACAATTTAATGTATTTTCTCCAGCTGGAGGATGAACTATAGGGTCAATTGAATTGTTGATTTAAAGCTGATGGGTTTTATTTAAGCTCAGTATTTTGAATAACAAAGCCTCAGCAGCAAAGGACTCTGTGTGAACTGATTTATAGGGACTGAAAGGATGGAAATTATAGTTGAGGATATAGCGTTATTAGGGCTTCCCAGGTGATACTAGTGAAAAAGAACCCACCTGCCAATGCAGGAGACCTAGAGGATGCAGATTAGATTCCTGGGTAGGGAAGATCCCCCGGAGAAGGGCATGGCAACCCAATCCAGTATTCTTGCCTGGAGAATCTCATGGACAGAGATGCCTGGTAGGCTACAGTCCATAGGGTTGCAAAGAGTCAGACACGACTGAAGTGACATAGCACACACATACATGCATAGAATTATCATGAAGCCGAGGGTAAATAGAAGTTTACAGGAATGGTGATAAAGTTGACATTTTAGTATAATACCATATGCCCTTTCATGTGTCACAACCTTGTCTTGGTGAAGGGGCTTGTGTAAATCAATGAAGCTATGAGCCATGCTGTATAGGGCCACCCAAGATGGATGAGTTATAGTGAAGAGTTCTAACAAAATGCAGTTCACTGGAGGAGGGAATGGCAAGGCACTCCAGTATTCTTCCCACGAGAAAAAACCCCATGAACAGTATGAAAAGGCAAAAAGATGACACTGGAAGATATGTTGTAGTCCATGGGGTCACAAAGAGTCAGATATGACTTAGCAACTGAACAACAACAACATAAAACCATATAAGACATTTCTTGATACAATACTGAATCAAAAATGTGAAAACTAGGACAGGCAATAGGAAAGCATAGTAGTCAATATTTGAAACATGGCAATGGGAAGCACTAGGAAGACAGTCAAGAGTTTGGAGCCCTGATAGCAAGTCATTCCAGGGAGTGTACGGTAAAAAAAGAGAAAGATATTCAGATTTCAATGTGAAAACATAAACTTTCAGTCATAAATTGAGCAGAAAATTTCTATACACACAAAACAAAGCAGTAATAGCAAAAAATAGGAAGACATATGGAAGCTTTTGGTGGTGGGGACATATATAAGAATAGCAGGATTTAGAAATGGAATAAAGCAACTTGGAGTCAGGTATACAGCATCAGCAATGAAGAGACTGAAATTGGCAGTGTGGGGCAGTGGACAGAGCATGGAATTAGTGGTTAGATAACCTGGGATTAGATAAGATTTCTATACTTAATGTTTTTAACAATTTGCTCCAGACTTTTTACAAACAAAAACAACTCACCCCAGAGTGACTTAAGAATACAGAATATAGGAGACTTATTCATCCCCCAAACAGAATAGGGTCTGGTAGACTGACTTAAAATGCAGCTTTCTGCAGGGACTCAAATAATTTCACAAGGCCCTAGACATTTCTCCTTTTCCTTCTCAAAGTCTACCTTCTTCTAAATTTATTCCAAAAATCTAATATTACCCACTTAAGATACATGGGCTTCCCTGGTGGCTCAGAGGTTAAAGTGTCTACCTGCAATGCGTGAGGCCAGGGTTTGATCCCTGGGTCGGGAAGATCTCCTGGAGAAGGAAATGGCAATCCACTCCAGTATTCTTGCCTGGAGAATCCCATGTACAGTCACAAAGAGTCAGACACGACTGAGTGAGTTAATTTTCACTTTAATTTTCCAGTATTCTTGCCTGGAAAATCCCATGAATGGAGGAACCTGGTAGGCTAAATACAGTCCATGGGGTCACAAAGAATTGGACATGACTGAGCGACTAAACTTTCTAAGATACATAGTTCATATAGCAAAAGCAATTAACAATCTCTTCAAGACTCCAGGTGCCAGAGAGAGCGGCCCTATTCCTGAAGATTCAGTGATAGTCATAAGATTTCTTATGATTGGACTGGCTAAAAGCTATGTTCACTCCTGATGGAGTACTGTGCCTAAAGGAATATGAACTAGAGTGATAGGGTTCTTACTCACAGAAATGAAAGGAAGATTATGAAACTTAATATATGCAGATAATCCAATTGGGATCTAAGCCAATGTAATCACTTAATGAATGTGGCTTTAGAACTCTTATCTTCATTTGTCTGAATATTTAAAAAATACTCCACTCTTTATTAGGGTAGATGCTAGTCTCAAGGAAGTTCACAGAAGAGAGTAGTAAGTAAGAGGAGGGTTCAGGATGGGGAACACATGTATACCTGTGGCGGATTCATTTTGATATTTGGCAAATCTAATACAGTTATGTTAAGTTTAAAAATAAAATAAAATTAAAAAAAAATGCAATAAGAAAGTGAGAAGGTAATTAACCTAGGAATTCTTTGTGGTCATGTATAAAGGTAGAGCAGAAAAAAAAAAGAATATTTGGTAAACAGTTATAATCCAAAGAAATTAGAAACTATGGCTGTAGGTTAAGTTAGTAACCAGTGTCTTATATTGGTGTCCTGGTTTTCCATCATTCTCATTAGATAATTTGTAGCATTCAGAGCTCACAAATTTATACAAGAAAGTGTTGAAACTTGAAATCTATTTAGCCAAAAACAAGTCATTCTGGAGACTCAAACTGAGCTGACAGAATAGGACAGAACTCATCTTCCCCCATGAACACATCAAAAATACACCTACTATACATGTGGAACAATTTTCATTGAAAACTAACTGAAGACCAGCAGAAAGACTCCTGTACATCCAGGGCTATAAGAAAAATACATGTGAATTGGGTAGGAAGGGAAGAGAATTATCAGATCAGAATCTAGGCCCCTGGGAGGGGGCTCATGGGAAAGACGATATCACCTGGGAGAGATCTTCTCTGGGGAGGAACCGTTACATGCATATATTGTGTGCCCCAGTCCTGGGGGTCAACAAAGGGAAGATGAGTCCCTAAGGATGGAGGGCTAGTGGGAGTAATAGGAGAGCTAGGAAACCCTGGATTCTGCTTGTGAGTTGTACACAAATGCTAGCTTGCCCTTGAAGAAGAGCAGAGAGGGTGACTGAAATTGTGCAGCTAGCTGGTGGTTTCCCAAACCATCCTGGCACAAGTCCCAGTCTGAGCAGAGCAAATAATCTGGTATCATTTGCCTTGCACTGGAGAGAGGGCTGCCACAACCAAGGAAAAAGCACAGCCATAGGATACTGTGAGAACTCAAACCCTAAGCAATGTCTGAGCAGGTAGGGGCAGCCATTACTGGTGATTACACAGGTGGCAGGCACATCAGAGGCAGTCCAGATCTCTGATACCATGTTCCAACCCTACAGGGTACCCACACAAGCCCCTCTTGCTCCAGCACTGATCCCCTTTGAGACCAGTGTATACGGAGATGCAGGTTTGATCCCTGGGTGGGGAAGATCCCCTGGAGAAGGAAATAGCAACCCACTCCAGTATTCTTGCCTAGGACATTCCATGAACAGAGAAGTCTGGTGGGCTACAATCCATGTGGTTGCAAAAGAGTCAGACAGGACTTAGCAAATAAACAACTATGTATATAACAAAACAGAAACAATCTCACAGATATAGAGTACAAAATTAGTGGTTATCAGTGGGGAATGAGGACAGTTGAGGGAGGAGCAAGAGTAGAGATATGGGATTAAGAAACACAAATGACCATGTATAAAATAAATAATGAGAAATAATAAATGTATTTCACACGTATTATTTTGTAATACAGTCATTATTTTGTAATAACTTTAAATAGAGTATGGTCTATAATAATCTTGAATTATTATATTGTACACCTGGGACTAATATAATATTTTAAACACTTATACTTCAATTAAACAAACAAAGCAAAAAAAATAAGTCATTTTTCATTGCCCAACATCCAGAATGGAAGACTTTTCATTGCAGTACTAAAAACATGAATATACATTCATATATCTAGTGTCATATAGACTTGATTTATATAATTCTTGGATAGTGATATCTATTTATTTACCTATTAAACCACTTATTTATTAATGTATTTATTAATTAATCAAAATTTATTCAAAATCCAATCCATGGTAAGTATTCTTTTAGATGCTGAGGGATAACAAGGTGCTTGTGCGTGCTAAGTCACTTCAGTCCTAACTGACTCTTTGCGACCCCATGAACTATATAGCTCACCAGGTTCCTCTGTCCATGGGATTCTCCAGGCAAGAATACCAGAGTGGGTTGCCATTTACTTCTCTAAGGGATCTTCCTGACCCAGGGTTCAAACCCATGTCTCTTATATCTCCTGCACTGGCAGGCTGGTTCTTTATCATTAGCACCATCTGGGAAGCCAATAGTATTTCTCTGTTTAACAGCTCTCAGTTATGTAGTAAAAAAAAAATAAATAAATAAAATAAGAGGGAGGGAGGGAGGGCAGTTTTACAGGTAATTGTAAAGTCTCTCACAAAAATCTTAAAATTCACTTAAAATAGCAATAAGTTTGTCTGAGAACCACTTTCCTTCTAAACTCCACCTATAGTATCTACTAATCTTTAAGCCATGTGAACTCCCATTTCAGCCATGACCTATCCCCTGGACATCAGCCATCTTCTCTATCTTCCCCAGCAACCCTATAATTCCCTTTATGTCCCAAGGACATGAAAATAGAAAATATGTATATCTTATATTGCTGCAAGACACCACCATTTTGATTTGAGTAAATGCTGAACAATACATGTTGAATTGAAATGTTTATTAAGCAAGCAACTCCCAAAAAGGCAACAGATATATTTCCTAAAGTATGTGAAAGGCACTATGTTCACTTAAGACTCTCATGAACTAGCCCAATGTGTATAAAATATTTAGGTGGACTTAAAATATATAAGATATAAATTTAATCTCTTTTCAATAACAAAGTTTGGATGGCATCTCAAATAAAATGGAAGTAAAAGCTATTTTACATCATTTGATTATAATATAACAGAAGTAGAAATAAATTAATAAAATGGGAAGGAGGTAACAGCCTATCCAAAAGGAAAGAGCTCTGTGACTGCATAGTCATAATCAGTGATTCTAAATAACACTGACTTACCCTAATGAGCTAAAGATTCTGCCAAAATTTATTTCTCTTTCTCATGCCAGTGAAAAAAATCTATGAAGAAATGATCTAAGTGAAATTTAAGTTTAATAAACTTCAAATATGTTGCTGTAATTAAATTTTAAGTTGTCAAGATGAATACACTTGATTATTTGTTTTGAATTAAAACTTAAGGTTAGTTCTATAAACTTAATTCCAGCAAACAAATTTTAAGTAAGCAGACAGTGTGTAGATAATGACTAGTCACTTCAGAAAAAGTCTTATCAAGTATTTGGTTTAGTATATATAGTCCCATTGGACTATTTTAAGTGATTCACACATACATACACACAAAATGCTTTAAAACATAAATCTACTTAGAGATAGTCTGTTGTTTAAAACCAATGAGGAGAATCTGTTCATCATATTTTTTTTCAAACACTCAATTTTTTTCCCCTAAGTTCCACGATAATGTTAACAATAGTATCTTTTTCTACCATCTCTGAAATTGACTTCTGTTGATTCCTTTTAACTTGTCATTATCCCTGACTCTTCTTCTGATGCATGCCTTGATAGTTAACCGTGCTTTTTCCCTGTTTCTATTAAAATTCTTCTAGAATAATTCATGAAGTTAATGACATGGTCCCAAATATATCTCAACTTCTTGCCATAAATAAACCAACATATTTACAATCTCTTAAAATGAGTAAAAGTAAAGAAATGCATCATTCTAAATATAAAGACATACAATGGAAAAACTTGAGAAATTCAGAATGGTTTCACATTATCCTTTGGATATTTAAATTTATTTGGTCTGATACATCTTTTATGAGTATAAAAATTTCTAAACTGGAATAATAATAAAGCTGAAATTAAAAAACCAAAATATTCACATTGTAATTCAATCAGTTTTGAAGTTGAAAATATGATATAATGTCTCCAAGGAATTTTTAAGAATTAGTTGAGATAGTTGATGACAACTATTAAAATTGTTTTTGAAAAATTACAAATATGCACCTTCATAATTACTAAGAAGGATGCAGAGAGAACTTTTGACTGTAGAGCCCTTCTTCCAAATACTCACTCTCTCAGTAGAGTCACTAATTTTATCAAATGTCAGCTCCTGAGAGAGGATGTCCCTGAACTGCCCCACTGCTACCATCACCTAACAAAATGTGATGTCATGATTTCTTTACCCTCTATACTAACTCCATGCTTTAACTTTGCTTTTTAATACTTGAAGACCTCTCCAATTGAAATGTTTATGCTGACGAAATACTCTACGTCCATTTTATCCAAATGAATAGGCAAAAGTCATGTGTGAATATTGAACATTTTAAATGTGACCAGTATGACACAGGAACCTAATGTTTCATTCTCATTAGTTTTCATGAATTTCTGTGTGGCTCCCATATTGAACAGTTTAGCTTTATAACATTTATCAATACCCAACATTTATTTCTTATCTATGTTCCATACTAGAATGAATGCTTTATGAGAAGAGAGATTTGTGTTGCTTGGTGTTTTATCATAAACAGTTCTGGCACATAGTTAGAACTCAAGTATATATTGAATAGACACATCATAGATAGATAGACAAACAGGTAAACAGAAAGAAAACCTTGTAATCAATTTGTTTATAAACATGACATGGGCATCACAGCTTCTTTGTTTCATGACTAAAAAGTTTTTTAAAGTCAACCATACTTTGTATTTATGGGCTTCTCAGAGGCCATTAGTGGTAAAGAATCCTGCCAATGCAGGAGACACAAGAGACGTGAGTTCAATCCCTGGATCGGGAAGATACCCTGTAGTAGGAAATGGCTCCCCCTACTCCAGTATCCTTGCCTGGAAAATTCATGCGGCAGAGGAGCCTGACAGACTACAGTCCATGAGACCGCAAAAAGTCAGACATGACTGAGCATACACACACACATTGTACTTATATTGATATATACATTTAAGACATCATGAAGAAATAGGCTTCTAAAATAAAAAGTAAAGTTGATTACCAAAGCTCAAAGTATCAAAAAATATTTAATTATATTTCTATAACACCCAATGATCTTCTCTGATGGCTCCTCTGTGGTAAAGAATCCACCTGCCAATGCAGGAGACACAGGTTTGATTCCTGGGTTGGGAAGATTCCCTTGGAGTAAGAAATGGCTGTCCACTCTAGTAGTCTTGCCTGGTCAGAGGAGCCTGGCAGGCTACAGTCCATGGGATCACAAAAGAGTTGGACATGACTTAGCAACTAAACAACAAAAACAACACCCAATATCTGATAAATTCAGATAATATTGGCCATTTTGGCTTCCCTGCAAAAAAACTACTGGCCTGACTGAAATTAGAGTCACAAAAAGTGTCTTGGTCTCTTAATGTCAGAAGACTCTGGGGCTAAGAAGTAGAAGAGTTTTAGGTAATTAAACTTTATGAAGAACATTCAATCTGACTATAGTGTTTACATTTTATTTAAGTCTTTAAAGTGTTGTTCAGCAAAAATCTCAAAAAAGTATTTGTTGTTCAGTCTCTCATTCATGTCCAACTCTTTGGGAACCCATGGACTGCAGCATACCAAGCTTCCCTGTCCTTCACCATCTCCCAGAGTTTACTCAAACCCATGTCCAAAGCTCAAACTCATGAATTTGCTCAGAGTTTGCTCAAACTCATGTCTCAATTCAGAGGGAGAGGTGGTAGTCCCAGAGGTCTGTGGGCAGTCCTCATGCCAAACTCATGGGGCAGACAGAAGGAAACACTTTCCTTCATTTTTCTTGGTCTACTTAGGTCCTTTTCCTCCTCACAGTCACTGTGGTCTCTCCTTAGAGAGAGTAATGAGTCCCTTCTGCTCGGTTACATGTGGTCAAACCGTCTACCTCCTCTGCCAGAAAGGTCACACTGTCCCAGTGCTATGTTGCCACTACTTTCTCTGCTTCTGCCACCTCTGCCACTGCCAGTTTCACCACCACACCCCATGCTTAGCAGCCCCCTCCATGGTCCAATCCATAAATTGCAAAAGCACAGATGGGTAGATCTTCCAGGTATCCTGATATGCTGTGCAGAGGTGTTTTGTTCCATTTTTGACACAGATAGTTGTGAATTAATTGAAGGGTAGAGGAAAAAAACTCATGTTTCCATGATTCTGATGCCATTCAAAAGAACATTTTCTTAAGTCCCATTATGATTTTTTTGCACCACAAAAGAATTTGGTCCAATTTCTATAGGTTGGTAGAGATTCATGCATTTGTCAAGAGTTGGGTGTTCACACTTTGTGTTGATATTGTTTATTTTCATCATGAAAATGATATACACTTTGAGAGGTTTTATACACCATTAAGCATTAGTGTACATGACTAGTTTTGCTCTTTCTTCTCTAACTGTTATAATTTTGAGATAGATCAAGTATGGCAATGTTTCGAGTAAGTCAAAACCAATGGTAAAAAGAGAATTATAAACATGTCATGGTAAATGGTAAATTTTAAAGACAATCCATAAGATTTTTTAAAACGTATTTGAAATAAAATGCTTCCCAAAGTATGTACTTTGGGAGTTCTTGTAAACATCAGCCTAGAAACAATCTACCACAACAAATATGATAAAATTACAGTACACTTACTATTTTTAGCATGTTTCATATAACTACAAGATGCATTTCAACATATTTAAAGAATTGCATTTAATCCAATTTTTTAAACATGATATTGTAAATCACTTTGAATTTTATTCAACAGAATGTATTTTTCTTAAATCATTTAAGATAAACTTTATCACTTGCTAAATGGAAAATAAACCATTTTTTAAATCGCTTGTATATCAGAATTATTTTTCACTGCAGCTAACAGAACACATAACTTGCTCTGATAAGTATTTCACATTTTTAGAAAGCTAGCAGCAGGGACTACTCTGAGTTTCTCTTGGCTTTTCCTCATGGTCTCAATGTAGTGTAGCATATTGTAGAATCTAAAGTATTACAATCTTACACAATACCACACACACACACACACACTCACACACACACAAAGGCAGCATTCTTAATCCACTCACCTTTTTCAGGGAAGGAATTGATGCCCATAAGTCTTAAACAGATATTCCCTATATCATTAGCCAGAACTCTGTCATATGTCTGTCTCTAGACTAATCATTGGAAAAGGAAAATGGGAATGTCATTGTAGAATTCAGCATGAAATAATCCAACAGTGACAGACTTTATCTTCTTGGGCTCCAAAATCAGTGCAGATGGTGACTGCAGCTGTGAAATTAAAAGACACTTAACTCCTTGGAAGAAAAGCTATGATCAACCTAGATACCATATTAAAAAGCAGAGACATTACTTTGCTAACAAAGATCCATATAGTCAAAGCTATGGTATTTCCAATAGTCATATATGGATGTGAGATTTGGACCGTGAAGAATGCTAAGTGCCTGAAGAATCAAAGCTTTTGAGCTGTGGTGTTGGAGAAGACTCTTGAGGGTCCCTTGGACTGCAAGGAGATCAAACCAGTCAATCATAAAGGAAATCAATCCTGAACATTCATTGGAATGACTGACACTGAAGGTGAAGCTCCAATACTTTGGCCATCTAATGAGAAAGGCTGACTCATTAGAAAAGACCCTGATGCTGGGAAAGATTGAAGGCAGGAGGACAAGGGAATGACAGAGGATGAGATGGTTGGATGGCATTACTGACTCAATGGACATGAATTTGAGTAAGCTCTGGGAGTTGGTGTTGGACAGGGAAGCCTGGCATGCTGCTGTCCATTGGGTTGCAAAGAATCAGATATGACTGAGCAACTAAACTAGACTGAATCCAACCCTCTGGGCTATGCACTTTACTATAAACCCTATTCGAGATCTGTTAGCAAGAAAAGAAAAGGAAAAATGGCTTTTGGGAAAGCAACCAAATGCACCTAGCATGCATATAAAAATATAATTAAATACTGTATTAAAAGAAAATATACAATATAATATTTAGGCATATCAAATCATAACTGGCATTATTCCAAGTGGAAAAACGTGCATTTTTCATATGCCATGCAATAAAAGAACTGGCTTTTAAAAACCATCAGTGGAATTGGACGTGGATGACTCTGCAAATATGGAAACAAGTAAAATATTCTAAGATTAAAATGATCCAAGTTTCCATTTTGTTTTATCCTCACATGGCTTGTCTATAGTATTTACAACTTGCAAAAAGACACAAGTGTTCTACCTGACACATTATAATGAAAAGTGAAAATCAAATGTGCTTTCAATATTACAACTGAAAAAGAGCATGGGTTTACTAACTAGGATAATTGGATTCTCAGCTCAGTAATACTTATAATCCTTCCTGATCTGGAGCTCTGTGAAAACAAAGCCCTCATTTCATCCAGGTTTCATTTCTAATAAAGCTCACCTATGAAGGGCATATGGATGTTCTTAGTATACAATTGTTAGGAAGTGTGAGACCTATAGTAATAGATCAGTCTTTCACATCTTGGTTTAACTTAAAACTCTAGGAAAGTTGCCTCTTTTTTTAAAAATAGAAGTGTAAAATACACACTTAGAGGAAGCCTGGTGCTGTACCTCTTTGTGCAAGCTGGGTATCAAGGAAAACTTTTTATATTTGCAATTATGGTATACCAACTTTTCTTCAAGAGTGAAGATATACTTCTTTCTGGATGAGAGCATCAAATTTATGACATCATCCTGACACTCTGATTAAAGAAACTATCTCTTCCTTATTGGGCAAATCAGGAGATGGTACATAAGGTGATCAAGGCAAAGCCTCCCCTAGAATTCAAATTCTGGGTTTTAAAATGGTTGCAGAGACTGATAACATTATTTCCAGATGATCTTATTTAAGAACTTCATGATGATTTTATTTCCTTTCTCATGTGTTCCATGTTAGATTTTAGCCTGGATTTCTAGCCTATACTCTGTTCTATAAATCATCAATATTTTTCCTTTAAAGAAATTCCTTTTTTAGTAAGGGAATAAAGGCTAATTTTTGTAGCTTTACCCTCCAAGCTTGTATGATATTATGGCCTGCTTGTAGGAATTATAAAAGTATGCTCCTCCTATGGCAATTTTTAAGTAATTTTGTTAGCATATTATTAAATCATCATATTTTTAATGCACATTTTTAACATTTATATAAAACAATGTCAGATTTGGGGATAAACTTGCTAAAGAACTAAAAGTAAAACAAATATTTAGAAAATGTAATTATAACATGGTTTTACAGAAGTAAATCTTCATCATAAAGGATACAGACTTGCAATACACTAAATACTAATCTATTAAATTCCTTCCATCAGTAGTTGAACCAATACTGGCTTGTAAACATTGATGAATTGCTGTGTATATTATATATGGCAACACACATTGGATTTCCATACATTTGCTTCTAAATGTTTTCCAAATATTTTAAATTCCTTGAAGACAATTGTTAACAATACAAAAATAATGGGCCTCAGTAAACCTCAACATAGACCTTTTCAAATTTTAACCTATACCTATTCCTATTCAGATATAGGTACAAGATTCAGACTTAAATTGCATTTATCAGCTGGTACTTTCCCTCTTCAGTATGAAAGTAAGCAATTTTCTCAACCTTGAGACTCTAATAATAACTGCCTCCATCAGTCCAATTTTGTCAAAACTTCATTTGTAATTCAAATGATAAAAATAATTTGCTTTCAAAAAAAGTACATTTCAAGGCCACTCAACCTTTTGAAGAAAATTCTCCATTTCCACAATCAACTATCAGATTTTTTTTTTTCTCTTATAACTTTAAAACTTTTAATGAGATCTTCTTTTCTTTCTTTAGTTGTGCCTCACTATTTCTGTTGCTTAGAGTTTCATAACCATGATTCCAAACCACATTGGGACCCATTGTTTTTACTTAGTGAAACAAATATTGTGATAGCTCTTCACAAAATTATGTGCCTCGGTTCATGTGATGTGTACTATCATGCATACAAAATGATAGACATGATAGTATCCAAGGACCATGGAGCCGAAGTTTAAGGGTATTTCCACTAGAAAGCATCTTTATATTTTTGCTAGCATAGTCTAACAACTTAAAAAGTTCAAAGAATTTGGAATGAATACAAGTGTTAGAAAATGCACATTTATTCAAATTTCTCCCAGACAGTAATCACATACCTTCCAATATAACTCATGAGGTAGTGATTCTCCTTGAAGTAGGAATATAATAGAACATAAGATGTACAAATTGTAGACCTCAGCCCAACTTATGTTTCCTTTAATTCTTATTTTGATGTTTTTTGATCAAATATTGGAGTTTAGTGAGAAAATTCATTTCTCCCACAGGTAGTAATAAATCTTTCAGTATTGTCTGTTTATTTTCAGAACTACTAGATTATTTGTCAGTTAACTTGCCACTAGATCATTGATTCTCAAACTTGACTGTTCATTAGAGTCACCAGGTTGCATTCAAACATTCTCAAGCTTGGTAACATTCTGCTATTCTGATTTAATTGGTTTGATTAGAGACCTAGAAATCATATTTTTAAAAGCTCCTTCAAGTGATTCTAATGTGCATCTAGGGCTGAGAACCATCACCATAAGAGCTTCATGATTGTTGACGAAAGATGCAATCCATGGAAAGAAATGTGAGCCTCAGGTATCCAAAACTTTGATTTCTATATTGATAAAACTTAATACTCTAATTAGTGGCTACTTATACCATTGCACAATGAAATATTCTACAGACTGTTTTTTCCTTTCTCAGAATTCACAGGTAGGACATAGATATTATCCCAGTTATTCTGTATTTGGTCAAAATAATTCTTAAATTCTGTTATGCAAATAGTAGGCCACTGTTATTAAAACCTGAGAATACCAGTATAACCCCTGGTTATACAATGATAAATTATTGAATACAGTTCCTAATTTAATATTTTGTAATACTCTGATCTGTCAGTTTGAATATTATGCTGATCTAGTTTTCTGTATTAATTTTTTTTTAAAGGTAGAATAATTTTTAGGAGGGTAACTTTTAGGGAATTGCTTTTTAAAGTTAACCTGGTTGTACCATTAAACAGTTTTAAACAAGAAGAACTCAAAAAAAACAAAAACAACAAAAAAAGAGAACTCACTTATTGTATTCCACTCAGATAATGGAAAATGTAATATGGATGATTATAAGATATATGCCTCACATGGGCTTCCCTGGTGGCACAGTGGTAAAAAATCTACCTGCCAATGCTGTAGACAAGGGTTTGACCCCTGGGTTAGGAAGATCCCCTGAAGAAAGAAATGGCAAACCTCTCTAGTATTCTTGCCTGGGAACTCCCATGGACAGAGGAGCCTGGAGGGCTGCAGTCCATGGGGTCTCAAGAGGTGGACACGATTTAGTGACTAAACAACAAAATGCCTTGTCGGGAGCCGCATTAGGCATTATGGACAAGATATAGGCACGCCTCCAACTCCTCTCCTCATCGCAGGCATGGCCCCAGGATGAAGGAGTTAGGCTTTGTGATTCTGACTTGTTCTTTTCTTTGGTTGAGTTGGCTGGAAAGAATGTTAAGGTGCTTGAGAGAAGCATGAGAAAGCACAAAGCCTTCTACAGTTGTGCCCAGAAAATAATCTATAAAATAACCATTGACATTTGTTCAAGGATCTTTACAAAGACTGTCTCAGGAGGAGCATGTAGGCTGCAGCTTGAGGCCATGGGAAGGATTGTTATCTGAGACCTGTTTGTGAGGGAAATATTTATAGCAAAAGAAGATTGCTGAGTTTAGGGTCTAGGAATATTTAAGAATAGCTAGAAGCAAATTTGGCCTGGGAATACGGAATGAAGCAGGGCAAAGACTAATAGAGTTTTGCCAAGAAAATGGACTGGTCATACAAACACCCTCCTCCAAACCACAAGAGAAGACTCTATACATGGACATCATCAGATGGTCAACACCGAAATCAGATTGATTATATTCTTTGCAGCCAAAGATGGAGAAGCTCTATACAGTCAGCAAAAACAAGACCAGGAGCTGACTGTGGCTCAGACCATTAACTCCTTATTGCCAAATTCAGACTGAAATTGAAGAAAGTAGGGAAAACCACTAGACCATTCACGTATGACCTAAATCAAATCCCTTATGATTATACAGTGGAAGTTAGAAAAAGATTTAAGGGCCTAGATCTGTTAGATAGAGTGCCTGATGAACTATGGAATGAGGTTCATGACATTGTACTGGAGACAGGGATCAAGACCATCCCATGGAAAGGAAATGCAAAAAAGCAAAATGGCTGTCTGGGGAGGCCTTACAAATAGCTGTGAAAAGAAGAGAAGTGAAAAGCAAAGGAGAAAAGGAAAGATATAAGCATCTGAATGCAGAGTTCCAAAGAATAGCAAGAAGAGAGAAGAAAGCCTTCTTCAGTGATCAATGCAAAGAAATAGAGGAAAACAACAGAATGGGAAAGACTAGGGATCTCTTCAAGAAAATCAGAGATACCAAAGGAATATTTCATGCAAAGATGGACTCGATAAAGGACAGAAATGATATGCACCTAACAGAAGCAGAAGAGATTAGGAAGAGATGGCAAGAATACACAGAAGAACTGTACAAAAAAGATCTTCACGACCCAGATAATCACGATGGTGTGATCACTCACCTAGAGCCAGACATCCTGGAATGTGAAGTCAAGTGGGCCTTAGAAAGCATCACTATGAACAAAGCTAGTGGAGGTGATGGAATTCCAGTTGAGCTATTCCAAATCCTGGAAGATGATGCTGTGAAAGTGCTGCACTCAATATGCCAGCAAATTTGGAAAACTCAGCAGTGGCCACAGGACTGGAAAAGGTCCATTTTCATTCCAATCCCAAAGAAAGGCAATGCCAAAGAATGCTCAAACTACCACACAATTGCACTCATCTCACATGCTAGTAAAGTAATGCTCAAAATTCTGCAAGCCAGGCTTCAGCAATATGTGAACCGTGAACTTCCTGATGTTCAAGCTGGTTTTAGAAAAGGCAGAGGAACCAGAGATCAAATTGTCAACATCCGCTGGATCACAGAAAAAGCAAGAGAGTTCCAGAAAAGCATCTATTTCTGCTTTATTGACTATGCCAAAGCCTTTGACTGTGTGGATCACAATAAACTTGGAAAATTCTGAAAGAGATGGGAATACCAGACCACCTGATCTGCCTCTTGAGAAATTTGTATGCAGGTCAGGAAGCAACAGTTAGAACTGGTCATGAAACAACAGACTGGTTCCAAATAGGAAAAGGAGTTCGTCAAGGCTGTATATTGTCACCCTGTTTATTTAACTTATATGCAGAGTACATCATGAGAAACGCTGGACTAGAAGAAACACAAGCTGGAATCAAGATTGCCGGGAGAAATATCAATAACCTCAGATATGCAGATGACACCACCCTTACGGCAGAAAGTGAAGAGGAACTAAAAAGCCTCTTGATGAAAGTGAAAGTGGAGAGTGAAAAAGTTGGCTTAAAGCTCAACATTCAGAAAATGAAGATCATGGCATCCGGTCCCATCACTTCATGGGAAATAGATGGGGAAACAGTGGAAACAGTGTCAGACTTTATTTTTCTGGGCTCCAAAATCACTGCAGATGGTGACTGCAGCCATGAAATTAAAAGACGCTTACTCCTTGGAAGGAAAGTTATGCCCAACTTGGATAGAATATTCAAAAGCAGAGACGTTACTTTGCCAACAAAGGTCTGTCTAGTCAAGGCTATGGTTTTTCCCGTGGTCATGTATGGATGTGAGAGTTGGACTGTGAAGAAGGCTGAGCGCCGAAGAATTGATGCTTTTGAACTGTGGTGTTGGAGAAGACTCTTGAGAGTCCCTTGGACTGCAAGGAGATCCAACCAGTCCATTCTGAAGGAGATCAGCCCTGGGATTTCTTTGGAAGGAATGATGCTAAAGCTGAAACTCCAGTACTTTGGCCACCTCATGCAAAGAGTTGACACATTAGAGAAGACTCTGATGCTGGGAGGGATCGGGAGCAAGAGGAGAAGGGGACGACAGAGGATGAGATGACTGGATGGCATCACTGACTCGATGGATGTGAGTCTGGGTGAACTCCGGGAGTTGGTGATGGACAGGGAGGCCTGGCGTGCTGTGATTCATGGGGTCGCAAAGAGTAGGACAGGACTGAGCAGCTGATCTGATCTGATAAACCTTTTTAGGAGATAGTGATCTTAAGATGCTAGGGGCAAACAGGATTTAGAAATATAAGAAATAAACTGAGGAATGTAGCATGAGTTACAATGTAATCACAAGTTAAGCACAGTAAATCTGGGTGGGGGAAAGGAAAAACCTCTGATCTAATGCTTTTGTCAAAGTATAAAAGAAAACCTGAAGCTTGAAATAAACATGTAGTTCCATACTATAAGTCAGAGACTACATCATCATCTGCTGATGTATTTCCGTACTGTGAGTCAGAGGCCACATCATCGTCTGCCAACACCGCTCACCCCTTCAGGCTGATTCTCTGTCTGCTGGAGCTGGACTCCGGCAATGCCCGACATGTTCAGACTTGTTCTGTTTTTTTTACATCATCTCTAATTCATGAAACAATCCTGCAAAGGAGGCATTATATTGTCAACTTCATAAGTGAAATAACAAAACATTGTCTGAGTTAGGTTCATACAGTCAGAAAGTACCAGATTAATAAAGCTTTTAGAAAGCAGTAGGGGAGACTTCTTTTAACCCCAAATCTGTAATTCATTCATTATACCATGGTTAATCAATATTCCTGGAAAATAAAAGAGGTCTGTTTTGTTATTAATAGTGGTCAGTACCATTAACATGTATAATGTAGAAAAATAATAATAATATCTCCTTTAATAAAAGAAATATTCTAACACCAGGTAATCCCCATACTTATTGAAACCTTAAACTTTTTTTCAGAAGATCTTGCTACCTTTTTCTTCTTCATATCCCCAATCTCCAAAGTCTCACACACAAAGCCCAGTAAAGGAAGCAATTGGTTTGAAATACAAACTCCCTTCCCTGGGGGAAAGTAGGGTAAAAGTGCATAAGGTCAAACCTCCTATTGATATTAATAACTAACCGAAAGATACAAGGAAAACCCCCTTACCTATGAATTATTTTCAGCATGATTCACCTGGTGTCTAGATTGTTTATATTAAACAAACTTGGAACTTATTGACATATGAGGCATGGAACTCTGGAAAATGTTCATAATATATATAATCATTGGAGTATAAAACTGATCATCTATGACCTAAATAGCTTCTATTGGCTAAGTGATACCCTGCATGAACCACCTAGAAGCTTATACATAAAATCTGGACCAGAGTACCACTTAAAAGAAGGAAGGACGTACGCATAGAGATGTGTACCCTTCTGTACCTTTCAGTTTTCTGTATCCTATTTTTGGTGTCATTTGAATTAGTTATAATATTTAATATTGTAAAGATCAGATAATAAGACTTTTTTGATAAGCACCCACAGAATGAAATATTAAAGAATAAATTTAACAATATATGCACATTGTCTATAAGAAGAAAACTATACAACTATCAGCAAATCAAAGAAGATATAAATAAACAGAAATATTCCATGTTCAATATTAAGAAGACAAAATTGATAAGATGTCAATTCTTATCCACATATCTACAGATTCAATATAGTTCCAATATAGTTCCAGCAACTTATTTTGAAAACATCAATGAATTGATTCTAATGATTATATGCAAAGGCAAAAGACTCATTATAGCCAACATATCACTGAAACAGAAGAACAAATTTAGAGGATTAACTCTACAAAAGTTTGATAAAAAGAATACACAAATAGATCAATGAAAAAGAACAGAGAATGAAGGAATAGATCTATGAAATATAATCACCTGATATTTGACCAAGAAACAGAAGCAATTCAATGGAGAAAAGGTAGCTTTTGCAATAAATGATAGGAACTGAACATCAATATGAGAAAGCAACAAAAAATAATGAATCTCGACACAGGTCTTAATGTTTCACAAAAATTAACACAAAGAGGATCGAAGACATAAATGTAAAACACAAACATAAAAGTTATATAGGAATATAGAATAAAATGTAAGTAACAGTGGGATTAAAATGAGTTTTTCATTACAGCAGCAAAAGCATGATCCATGAAAGGAAATGTTTTCCTTTCATTCATTAAAAACTTTTATCTCATACATTAAAAACTTTTGCTAAGTAAAAGATACTATTCAGAGAATTTTTTTTAAAACATCAGATCAGATCAGATCAGTCACTCAGTTGTGTCCGACTCTTTGCGACCCCATGAATCGCAGCACACCAGGCCTCCCTGTCCATCACCAACTCCCGGAGTTCACTCAGACTCACATCCATTGAGTCAGTGATGCCATCCAGCCATCTCATCCTCTGTTGTCCCCTTCTCCTCTTGCCCCCAATCCCTCTCAGCATCAGAGTCTTTTCCAATGAGTCAACTCTTCGCATGAGGTGGCCAAAGTACTGGAGTTTCAGCTTTAGCATCATTCCTTCCAAAGAAATCCCAGGGCTGATCTCCTTCAGAATGGACTGGTTGGATCTCCTTGCAGTCCAAGGGACTCTCAAGAGTCTTCTCCAACACACTGAAAGAAAATATTTGCAAATCAAATAATTGATTGAGTATTTATAATCAAAACACATGAAAAGCCAGAGATGAAGGTATTAAAAATAAATACCAATAAGGAATTATATGTTAGAATAATAAAATACCACTGTGAAGGCAATGGCACCCCACTCCAGTATGATTGCCTGGAAAATCCCATGGACAGGGGAGCCTGGTAGGCTGCAGTCCATGGGGTCGCTAAGAGTCGGACACGACTGAACAACTTCCCTTTCACTTTTCACTTTCACGCATTGGAGAAGGAAATGGCAACCCACTCCAGTGTTCTTGCCTGGAGAATCCCAGGGACGGGGGAGCCTGGTGGGCTTCCATCTATGGGGTTGCACAGAGTCAGACACGACTGAAGCCACTTAGCAGCATCAGCAGCAGTACACCTATAAGAAAAACTAAAATTCAATAATATAACAATCTTAAACAATGGTAAGAATATGGAGCAACAGGATCTCTGTAGAAATGAAAGATATTACAGTCAATTTAAAAGACAGACTGACAGTTTCCTATCAAACTAAACATAGTTTTGGTGTAAAATCTACCACTTGCAGTACTACGTATTTACCCAATTGAATTGAAAAATTATGACCATGAAACTCATATATGTAAATGTTTATAACAACTTTATAATTGCCAAAACTTGAAGCTAACACCCAAGAGAATGCACTGGTCATAGCAAACACCCTCTTCCAACAACGTAATAGAAGATTCTACACATGGACATCACCAGATGGTCAACATTGAAATCAGATTGATTATATTCTTTGCAGCCAAAGATGGAGAAACTCTATACAGTTAGTAAAAACAAGACCAGGAGCTGACTGTGGCTCAGTTCATGACCCCCTTATTGCCAAATTCAAACTTAAATTGAAGAAAGTAGGGAAAACCACCAGACCATTCGGGTATGAATCAAATCCCTTATGATTATGCAGTGGAAGTGACAAATAGATTTAAGGGATTAGATCTGATAGAAAGAGTGCCTGAAGAACTATGGAATGAGGTTCATGGCATTGTACAGGAAACAGGGATCAAGACCATCCCCATGGAAAAGAAATGCAAAAAAGCAAAATGGCTGTCTGAGGAGGCTTTACCAATAGCTGTGAAAAGAAGAGAAGCTAAATGCAAAAGAGAAAAGGAAAGATACGCCCATTTGAATGCAGAGTTCCAAAGAATAGCAAGAAGAGATAAGAAAGCCTTCCTCAGTGATCAGTGCAAAGAAATAGAGGAAAACAATAGAATGGGAAAGACTACAGATCTCCTCAAGAAAAACAGAGATACCAAGGGAATATTTCATGCAAAGATGGGCACAACAAAGGACAGAAATGGTATGGACTTAACAAAAGCAGAAGATATTAAGAAGAGATGGCAAGAATACATAGAACTATACAAAAAAGATCTTCATGACCCAGATAATAAATATGGTATGATTACTCACCTAGAGCTACACATCCTGGAATGAGAAGTGAAGTTGGCCTTAGGAAACATCACTATGAACAAAGCTAGTGGAAATGATGGAATTCCAGCTGAGCTATTTCAAATCCTGAAAGATGATGCAGTGAAAGTGCTGCACTCAATAGGCCAGCAAATTTGGAAAACTCAGCAGTGGCCATAGGACTGGAAAGGGTCAGTTTTCAACCCAATCCCAAAGAAAGGCAATGTCAAACAGTGCTCAAACTACCACACAATTGCACTCATCTCACACGCTAGTAAAATAATGCTCAAAATTTTCCAAGCTAGGCTTTGATCTGCCTCTTGAGAAATTTGTATGCAGGTCAGGAAGCAACAGTTAGAACTGGACATGGAACAACAGACTGGTTCCAAATAGGAAAAGGAGTTCATCAAGGTTGTATATTGTCACCGTGTTTATTTAACTTACATGCAGAGTACATCATGAGAAACGCTGGACTAGAAGAAACACAAGCTGGAATCAAGACTGCCAGGAGAAATATCAATAACCTCAGATATGCAGATGACACCACCCTTATGGCAGAAAGTGAAGAGGAACTCAAAAGCCTCTTGATGAAAGTGACAGTGGAGAGTGAAAAAGTTGGCTTAAAGCTCAACATTCAGAAAAAGAAGATCATGGCATCCGGTCCCATCACTTCATGGGAAATAGATGGGGAAACAGTGGAAACAATGGCTGACTTTATTTTTTGGGGCTCCAAAATCACTGCAGATGGTGACTGCAGCCATGAAATTAAAAGATGCTTACTCCTTTGAAGGAAAGTTATGACCAACCTAGATAGCATATTCAAAAGCAGAGACATTACTTTGCCAACAAAGGTCCATCTAGTCAAGACTATGGTTCTTCCAGTGCTCATGTATGGATGTGAGAGTTGGACTGTGAAGAAAGCTGTGCGCCAAAGAATTGATGCTTTTGAACCGTGGTGTTGGAGAAGAATCTTGAGAGTCCCTTAGACTGCAAGGAGATCCAACCGGTCCATTCTGAAGGAGATCAGCCCTGGGATTTCTTTGGAAGGAATGATGCTAAAGCTGAAACTCCAGTACTTTGGCCACCTCATGCGAAGAGTTGACTTATTGGAAAAGGCTCTGATGCTGGGAGGGATTGGGGGCAGGAGGAGAAGGGGACAACAGAGGATGAGATGGCTGGATGGCATCACTGACTCAATGGATGTGAGTCTGAGTGAACTCCGGGAGTTGGTGATGGACAGGGAGGCCTGGTGTGCTGCGATTCATGGGGTCGCAAAGAGTCGGACACGACTGAGCCACTGAACTAAACTGAAATCTATCCTAAAAATAATGTGAATATCCCTTGAGAGGCTGTGTATTAGAGTATATGAAATCGTTGTTAGGCTGGAAACCACTAGAAGCATAAATTCTTATTCTGATATAATAGAGTAAAAACATAAACCCCAAGGGTATAGTCCAAAGTATCTTGAGGAATGTAATTAACCAAAACCCCAATGAAAATATAGAGCATAACTATTATCTTACCCTCGTGCCATCTATTGTCCTCCACTAGCCTCCCCAAAGAAGTTCTGGAATATCATTAACATAGAATCATACTGTGTGTACTTTTAGGTCTGGCTTCATTGCTGACTATAATGTTTTGAGAGTCATATCTGTTTTAGCATATATTACTAGTTATTACCAGTTTGTTCCACCTAATCTTTGAGTAGAATTCCATTGCATAAATTGACAAATTTGTTTACCTGTTCTGTTAATAATGGATATTTTATTGCTCCCAATACTTTCCTATATTGAATAAAGCTAAAATGAATAATTGTAAAAATGCATCCTGTGGACATACATGTTTTCCATTTCTTTTCTACAAATACTTAGGATGGGAACTACTGAATCAAAAGGTAGGTGCATAGTTAACTTTATAACTATTTAACAAATAATTTTGCATAGTGATTTGATGATTAGACACTTGTATGTCTAATCTTATTTGAAATTTCTACTTGTCCCATCATCTTCTCAAACATTTGGTATTGCTAGTCACTTTATTTTAGAGGTTTTACTGGGTGTATCATGATATATAATTAGGGCTTTAAGTTACAATTTTCTGATGAAAACAATGTTGACCATCTTTCCATATGTTTATGAGTGCTAATATAACCTCTTTTTGGAAATATTACAATTATAATCAAGACTTGATAACACTAGTGTAAAGCTAAATAAGTAAAGCAATAACATTGATAGTCCGAAAGAGACTCAAATGTATATGGACATATAATTTTTAACTCTTACAAATGAAATATATATATATATATATTCCCTCAACTACATAGTATAACATAATCTATATTTTTCTTCCACTTTTATAACTGAGGAAGAGATTTTTTCAAATAAGTTGTTCATTTTTAATAACAATTTATTTGATTAAAAAAGTGTTAGTCACTCAGTCACGTTCAACTCTTTGTGACCCCATGGACTGTAGTCTGCCAGACTCCTCTGTCCATGGAATCCTCCAGGCAAGAATATTCAATGAGTTGCCATTCTTCTCTCCCAACCCAGGGATCTTCCCAACCCAGGGGTCAGACCTGCATCTTCCTCATTGCAGGCATATTTTTACCATGTGAATGTAACAATTATTATTCTATTCTCTTATTCACATACATTTATATGTCTTTCTGATTTTTATTATAAAATTTAATTACTATTTTTGTGAAAAGGGATTTATAAAATTATGCCATAATTTAAAAATTATGGTAGAAACATTAAACAAGAATTTACTCTCTTAAAAATTTAGGTGTACAATACAGTATTGTTGGTTGCAAGCACAAAGTTCTACTTCAGATGTCTAGAATATATCTTGCATAATTGAAACTTTATACAATGGAGGGTTTAGTAGCAATCCTCCATTTTCCCCTTCCCCAAGCTCCTAGAAACCACCATTCTACTCTCTGCTCCTATGAGTTTGACTATTTTAGGTACTTACAGAAGAGGAATCATGCAGTATGAGTCTCTCTGTGATGAGTTATTTCACTTAGCATTCCATTATTCCACTATATGTATGTGCCACATTTTCTTTATCCATTCATGTATAGATGAACATTTATATTGGTTCCATATCTTGGCAATTGTGAACAATGCTGCAATGACCATAGTAGCAAATATCTCTTCAAGATTCTTTGGTTAATAGCCATTCTAGTAAGTATGCTGTGATACCTCATTGTGGTTTAATTTGCATTTCACTGACCATAGAAGAAAAAAAGCTATTAACTTGTCTTCACCATAATTAAAAATTGCTTTCTTTCAAAAGATATTGATAAGAAATAAACAAGCAAACAACAGACTGGGAAAAATATATTTCCAGCATATATCTAACAAAGGACTCATATCTCAGTTACATAAAGAAATTCAACAAATTGGTTTATGTATACAGGTCTAATAATCATAAGAACCTTTAAGCACTACAAAAAATGAGGTATTAACAGAGTTCACATGGAACATTGAATCCCATGCATCTTATTCTCTCTCAGAGGCCCTTTAGGTCTCTATGTAATACCTCTGTGGCTGAAAACAAATGCTCAGATGTTGACATTTAAAGTAGAATTATAAATAAAAGAACAATGTTTTTACTTGATGTTTTTTCTCCCTTAGGAAATCTTTTTGGGAAATCTCACTGTCAGAAAAAAAGTTCTGCCTACATCTAAGGATGTTCTCTAGCTACCATAAGAATTTACATTGTCCAAACTTTCACCAAAAGCAACAGTTTACCCCTGTCACTGGCTGATATGTGGGCTAACAATGAGAAGTTTAGTGATTTGTTCAAGGCTCCTTTTGAATTGCTATGGATGTAGGACTATTCCAGTTTTCTGACCAAGTCTAACAAACCTCTACTTATTTCCCTTCTACATCAAGATGATAACATAAATATTTCAGGATCTCAGATCTCAATGAATATTTTTATCAACTCTCAATAAGCAGTTTTTTTCTTCTGCCTGATAGTAGGACAGTCTAGTGAAAGTGAAACACACAGACACACATGCTATGCTATGCTATGCTAAGTCACTTCAGTCGTGTCCGACTCTGTGTGACCCCATAGTCAGCAGCCCACCAGGCTCCCCCGTCCCTGGGATTCTCCAGGCAAGAACACTGGAGTGGGTTGCCATTTCCTTCTCCAATGCATGAAAGGGAAAAGTGAAAGTGAAGTCGCTGAGTCTTGTCTGACTCTTAGCGACCCCATGGACTGCAGCCTACCAGGCTCCTCCATCCATGGGATTTTCCAGGCAAGAGTACTGGAGTGGGGTGCCATTGCCTTCTCCGACAGACACACATACCCCCACACAAAATGAAGCTAATCTTACTACAGTGGCAGAGTAACACATCATTTCTGATGAAAACATAATGGCTACAGGTGTTCACAATTTCCACCATGACTTATCTCATTCAGGTTTTTTTATCCAATAAGCATTTCTAGCATGGAGGGGACAGTAGTTTATCTACCAGTTTTTTGCGGGCCCTGGTTCTTAAACACTTTTGTATCATTACTACAATGCCTTGCTCATTAAATACTGCCTGAAATAATTTCATTGTCTTAATTTACCATTCTTCTCACAAGTAGTACATTTCAATTAAAAGTCTCTGCAGCTTTGTCTTTTTGTTCCACCATACAATTGTACTCCAAATTGAATTAATTAATTTTTGTGGGTTTATCTGTAGCCTAGCACTATATCAATGTTTGCTAAAAAAGTATATCCTTAAAACATGAAAATTCATTTATAAACAACTTTGAAGCATAAGTAATTCATAAGTTGGAAGCTTATGAAAAAATAAAATATAATATAGTTACTCTAAGAAGTCAATTGATATCACCATATCATATTATGCTCCTCTGTTAACTTCAGTGTGAATGTGCGTGTTTGTATGTGTTTGGTCCATCCTCCCATCCTCCTACATGCTTAAATAATAATGCAAATTTAAATGTATAGACTTAGTGATGTGTTCCTTGATATTTAAAAACCATGCTATACTTATATAAAGAAAATACCTAAAGATGGTATGCAGTCTATGGGTTCTCTATTATTAATTGGTACATCACTTATTTCAATGTTCCTTTTAGAGCATTTCAACTATTCATTAAGTAATATATTTTAGGAAAATTCTAAGTATCTACGTATTCTATTTTAAAAGAAGCATCACATTGAATTTTTAGAAAGCAATTATTTGATTAGTAATATTAAGTTCTATACTTTCCAATATACATAAATAATAAACTAAGTATATGGCATCCTGTAATAAACCAAAAAGGAAATTAATCAGCCTTTTTATTTAATATGAACAAAGAGGGAACAAAGAAGGGGAACAAAGCATATTCATTAAGGAAACAAATAGGGGAGGATTAGCAATTTTCAAATCTCTTCATTGTTCCTGACTCTGTCAGTAGTTTCAAATAATCAGGGCATCATGGAACTTAGGTATCAACTCATCTCACACCATCATTTTGTAAATCTTTGAATCTCAGAAAGGTGCCAATTCTCTAATCAAATATAATCTAATAAAGGATATATCTTAGATTATATTTTGATACTATGGTTGTTTAAAATTCTAATTAGTGTATTGAAGTAATTATTAAATAGGATCTTGTAGACTATTTATTCCCTACACAGTTTAGAAGAATCACAAGCATTTCTCACCTTTGCAAATTGCATTTAAGGAAAAAAGTACAAACGGTATGTTTTTTCCCATGATAAACTATAAAACCCATTAAGTAATCCTGATATTTAAGTGGTTCTTTGGAAAAATGAATATTAGTTATCTAAATAGAGTATATCAGGAATAACATTAAATGTTTTACAGTTTAAATTCTGTTAACTTACAAATAGTAATTTTTATCAAGTCATATATGACAAGAATTCATTTTAGAAGTTAGTAAGGCACATTTATATCTCTTAAATGAAAAGAAGATGGACTTATAAAATGTTAGAGAATCCTATAGCTCTTGGAGGGTATATTCAAGAGCATCTTCAGTCAGTAAAGAAAACCCTAGATCCAGCACTGAATCATGTAAATTATAGGTATTTTAGGAACTCAGTTGAAGAGGGATTATATAACTTCCCTCTGAGCTTTGAAAATCTTGTTGTCAGGATTTTCTTCTTCCTATCTAACCTACATCACTTATGCTTCAGTTAAGTGCATTACTTTTTTTTTTTTTTTTCTTTCTCAGTATAAATTGAGAACTGCTGAGATAGAGCTGATTTAGAGACTGAAACAAGTTGAATTGTTTCCCAGATTACTATCTCTAAGAAGAGAACATTCTAAAAACAGAGCAGTCTGGGTAACTTAAATACAGTTAAATATGGTGAATTACCAAAAAAAAATATATTTCCCTGAAATGATTTGTAAAAGTCTTGAGAAGTAGTGGAATTTGTGGTAAACTTACTTTTACTTGGTTTCATATTGCCAATGCCTTAGGTAAACATAGGTAAATGCTCTCTTTAAAAACAACAAAAACAGAAAAATGAATCAGCATATATTCAGAAATTTCAGAATATGTAGAACTGTACTATATAGAGAGTTCTACATACTTTGAATTTTTTATTCTTAAAATAATATAATGTACAACATGGGGAATATGGCCAATATTTTATAAGTGTAAATGGAGTACAACCTTTAAAAATTATGGTACACTGTATTATATACCCATAACTTGTATATCAATAATATTGTAAATAAGCTATACTTCAATAAAAATGTATTTCAAATTTCTTTGATTTATCTGAAGTTATTCTTAAATGAGGACTTCCCTGGAGACTCAGTGGTAAAGAATGTGCCTGCAATAGGAGAAGTGTGTTCAATCCCTGGAAAGATCTCCTGGAGAAGGGAATGGCAACCCAAGAAATCCCATGGACAGAGGAGCCTGAGAGATGACACCCAAAAGAGTCGGACAACACTTAGCAACTAAACCACTGCCACCACCACCATTCTTGAGTGAATATTATGGTTCCTATTATGGGCTGCCAACGTGGCGGTAGTGGTAAAGAACCCACCTGCCAATGCATGAGATATGAGACCCAGGTTCGATTCTTGGGTCAGGAAGATCCCTTGGAGGAGGGCATGGCCATCCACTCCAGTATTCGTGCCTGGAGAATCCCATGGACAGAGGAGCCTAGTGGGCTACAGCCCATAGGGTCCCAAAGTCTGACACAACTGAGGCAACTTAGCATGCACACATGGTTCCTATTAATACTTAAGTTGGTGAAACTTCATCACCACGTGATTATAAAAACTTAGAGAAGATGGCAGAAACACAGCTTGAGATGAAAACTTGTGTGCCAAATTCTTAGGTGTTTTTCAAACCAAGTTCACATACCTGACATTATTAACAAAGCATGGTTTGATCAGTAGCTCTATGCCTATGATTTTCTATCCTTTCAAGGTTAGAGAAGCTGTGAGAAATTCTTGTCTTTGGAAGAAATCCAACCAGAGATCCATCTTTGAGAGAAATGAGACTTTATATTCTGCATAAATCTAGAGATTCCTGTAGTACCTGCAGTTGAGCTGAATTTACGAACAACCACAGAGAAAAATTATCCAGGTCACACCAAACTTGGAAAACTTTATTCATTAAAGAGAGAGAGAGAAAAAAAAAAAAAGAACTTAGGGAAAAGTAACTTTGTTGTTGGTCAGTCACTAAGTTGGGTCTGACTCTTTGCAACCCTCTGGACTGACCAAGCTTCCCTGCCCTTCACCATCTCCCAGAGTTCGCTCAAACTCATGTACATTGAGTCAATCATGCCATCCAACCATCTCATCCTCTGCCTCCCCCTTCTACTCCTGCCTTCAATCTTTCCCAGAATCAGGATCTTCTCCAATGGGTTGGCTCTTCATAACAGGTGGCCAAAGTATTAGAGCTTCAGCTTCAGCATAAGTCCTTCCAATGAATATTCAGAAGGACTGATGCTGAAGCTGAAACTTCATTTTATCAGAACATTTTATTTTATTTTATTTTTTTAATTTTATTTTATTTTTAAACTTTACATAATTGTATTAGTTTTGCCAACACATGTATACCTGTGGCGGATTCATTTTGATATCAGAACATTTTAAAATGGAACATTTTATCCATTAAAAACAAGCAAACAAACAGAACTTCAACAGAAAGGGAAAAATAATTTAAGAGATTATAATTCAGACAACCTGGGTTAATCAAGGTGCTGACAGTCCAAATCTGTTGTACTTGAAATGACTTTGCAAGTTCAGTGTTGAAAAATAAAGAAAAATAAACTTTTTTTTTTTTTTTTTGGCTTCTATCACTGCCCTACTTGAAATTGTAAGACTTGAGATTTTTCTCTGCATTTTTTTTTTCATTTTCGCCCTTTTCCAGGTACCACATAAGTATTTTATGTAATCTAAATAGTATATGTTCAACTTCTCTTGCAGACAATTCTGTTGCACTTTAAAATAATCCATGTGAAGAGAGAGAGAAAAAAAAATTTGCACAGAAATATCTCATATCCAGATAAGAAATTACCACAATACAGAAATGTTCCAAATCCTATAAAGGGGGAGAAAAAAACAACTAAAAATGCTTAAACTCAGAAATATTTTAAAACTTATACAAAATCTATAACTGAGATTAAGTTTTCTAAAATATGAATTATATCCAAGTTACTAATTAAAGATCCAGGTTTCTGAGCATCAGCCTCAACTTCCTAAATCAAAATCTCCACAAAGGTATGTCTTGGAAGTTTGCATTTTAACATTTCCTATGAGATTACTCCAACCACTAAAATTTGACAAGTATAATCCTACAGAGTTTGGGAATTCCCCGGTGGCACTAGTGGTAAAGATTCTGCCTGCCAGTGCCAGGGACACAAGAGACATGGGTTTGATCCTTGAGTCAAGAAGATTCCCTGGAGGAGGAAATGGCAACCCACTCAAGTATTCCTGCCTGGAGAATCCCATGGACAGAGGAACCTTACGGGTTACATACAGTACATGGAGTGGCAAAGAATCGGACATGGCTGAGCAAACACATACACCTGTAGAGTTTCATAGATATGAAAACAAAGTAAGACCTCTTTCAACAAGAGAAACTTTCACGATGCCAGGGTCTAAGTCCCTTTAGACTGATTGCTGCTGCTGCTAAGTCGCTTCAGTCATGTCTGACTCTGTGCGACCCCATAGATGGCAGCCCACCAGGCTCCGCCGTCCCTTGGATTCTCCAGGCAAGAACACTGGAGTGGGTTGCCATTTCCTTCTCCAGTGCATGAAAGTGAAAAGTGAAAGTGAGTCGCTCAGTCGTGTCCGACTCTTCACAACCCCATGGACTGCAGCCTACCAGGCTCCTCCATCCATGGGATTTTCCAGGCAAGAGTACTGGAGTGGGTTGCCATTGCCTTCTACATTAGACCAATTAGCTTGGTTGAAACAGAAGATCCCTTCATCTGGCCAGAAAGCCATCTCAATAAAGCTGGTGTTGGTTATAAAAGCAAGATCAAGCAAATAACAGTAAAAGCAATCACCCCACTGCTGAAGTCTCCTTGAGGACAGAGACTATGTTGTTCACAGTTCTGTTCTTGGCATAGAGTAGGCACATGAATATTTTTCAAAAGAATGGGTGAAGATGATCAGAAAGTTTGCCCTAACAGTCAAAGGGCAATCAATTGCCTTATTGAAAGCAGAGCAGTTTAATTCAGAATGAATAACTGGCCACAATACCTTGAATAATCCAGCTCCTCAGTACCTTGAAGGCAATGATGTGTGGTGGAAACTAATGGAAAATTACCAGCCAAGAGTGAAAGCAAGCTGTGTTCTTAACCTTCTCTGTGCTTTTCCTTTTTACTATGCAACTGACATATAATTATCGTTTTCAACACTGCTGCTTATGGTATTCTTTGTGAGCAAGGTATTGACATACTATAATTCTTTCTGCATCTTTCTATTGTGTTTTTTCCATTTAAACTTTCAGTAATTTTTAAATGAAACATTATTTTATTGCAAAAATGGTACAGAGATACTGAAAATGATGAGAAAGTTTAAATGCTAACAGTATATCTTAATGACAACATCCAATGGATCATAGAAAAAGCAAGAGAATTCCAGGAAAACATCTACTTCTGCTTAATTGACTACACTAAAGCCTTTGACTCTGTGGATCTCAATAAACTGTGAAAAAGTCTTAAAGAGATGCGAATATAAGACCACGTAACCTGCCTCCTGAGAAATCTGTTTGCAGGTCAAGAAGCAACAGCTAGAACCAGACATGGAACAAAGGACTGGTTCCAAAATGAGAAAGGAGTTCAGTGCAGTTCAAATTGCTCAGTAATGTCCGGTTCTTTGCAATCCCATGGACAACAGCATACCAGGCTTCCCTGTCCATCACCAACTCCAGGAGTGAAAAGTTGGCTTAAAACTCAACACTCAGAAAACTAAGATCATGGCATCTAGTCCCATCTCTTCATGGCAAATAGATGGGGAAGCAATGGAAAGAGTGACAGACTTAATTTTGGGGGGCTCCAAAATCACTGCAGATGGTGATTGCAGCCATGAAATTAAAAGATGCTTGCTCCTTGAAAGAAAAGCTATGACCAACCTAGACTGCATATTGAAAAGCAGAGACATTACTTTGCCAACAAAGGTCCATCTAGTCAAAGCTATAGTTTTTCCAGTAGTAGGTATGGATGTGAGAGTTGGACCATAAAGAAAGCTGAACACTGAAGAATTGATGCTTTTGAACTGTGATGTTGGAGGACTCCTGAGAATCCCTTGAACTGAAAGGAGATCCAACCAGTCCATCCTAAAGGAAATCAGTCCTGAATATTCATTGGTAGGATTTATGCTGAAGCTGAAACTCCAATACTTTGGCTGCCTGAAGGGAAGAACTGGCTAATTGGAGAAGACCCTGATGCTGGGAAAGATTGAAGGCAGGAGGAGAAGGGGATGACAGGATGAGATGGTTGGACGACATCACCGACTCAATGGACATGAGTTTGAGCAAGCCCTGGGAGATCGTGAAGGACAGGGAAGCTTGGTGTGCTGCAGTCCATGGGGTCACAAAGTTGGACACAATTGAGTGACCAAACTGAACTGATCTTAATGCAGGCAAACATTTAAATTTAAAAATGCTTGGATTTTAAAGCATTAAATTTTTGGCATAAATTGAGTGCTAGTAAAGGGAAAAATCAATACCTAGAGAACAAGTGAAACAATCTAGCAAAAGCCTATAATATTTAGTGGACTAAAGCAGACATTATTGTGAATAAGAATTTTATAGTCTGAAGAATTCATACATATTGAATGACAAAATTTACATAAAGATATGTTTATGAAATAAAAATTTCACAACCCAACCTTCAGATACAATTAGGGTAACTCATTCACCTATTTATTACAATTTTGACTTTCTGAAAACTTGGTAAAATAAAGTTCATGATTAGATAAAAATATTTTTATTTAATGAAATGAGAAGTCAAAATCTAATGGGTGATTTTAGGTGGGATAAAATTTGCAACACCAGAAGTGGCACAAAGATGATCCACCATCATTTCCAATATAAATTTATAAATAGCATATATTTAAAATATTATATATTATTTACAAATAAGACATCCATGCAAACCTAGTGTCATAAATAACATTATAAATGCAACACCTACTCTTACGTAAAGAAATATTGAAATAAAAACAAAATAAAAAATAGACACTGTCCAGATGGAAATATAAATGGAAGAAGAATATTGTAGACAATATCAAAAGCTGTGAGATTTTCAATTAATTGTTATCAGCCCAAAATAGCTGGAGTGTAGGAGAGAAGAATTGTGGAAACTGAACACATACAATAGCTGTTTTGTTAATACATGTGAAAACTTGACCTTTTATAATATCCACTCTGTTTTAATCCTGAATCCCCCATTATTCCACTGGCATGAATCTTTCCAAGCCTGGGCATACCTGCCAGCAAACTGTCCTACTCATCCCTTTTACACATGAAAGAAAATAATGTAACTGCTTTGCATTAATAACTCTTTTCTCCTGAGACTCTCTGCTGAGAAAGTATAAACCAAGATTATTTTTACCACCTAGGAGTAAAACAACATCATCACGCCATTAATCATCAGACCTAAGAAAAACCAGATCTGTTTCCTAGGTCTGATGGTCTTCTTCAAATTCTGGTTATGGTAGCAGTTAAACACCATGATCCATGCTTACTTTTGCTTGTGTGTGAGTTAGAAAATATATTATCCTTTGTGTTTAATGAGGAAAATATTGGCACAGTTGATAAAAAAACAGATTTTAGGCATTTTAAAATGCACTAATAATTATAATCTGGTTTCTCTTCAAGAGATTGTATAAATATTTCACCTTTTAAAATGTACTAATATTTAAATTTGAATATTGCATAACATTCCCTTTTCATAGAATTTTATATATCTGAATTCAAAATATGTTTGAAGTCTCCATTCCTAAGTCTCAATCTGGTATCTACATTCATAACAATGTGTGGAAACACTGTTTCCACTCTGCTCAAAGATTTGAATGGAAAACATACAGGCATAGATAAAACATATAGCTAACAATAGGAATATACAGTTCTTCACAATTTATAGAGTGCTTGAATATATATTATTTTATGTAATCTTCATAATATTATTTGTGTGAGATTTCATTGTCACCATATCCATTTAGAAAGAAATTGAGATCTACAGGCTATTCTTTAAATTATACTGCTAGTAAATTTCAAAACTTACTCTTAAAATAATCCTATCACTAATCCTTGTTTGTTTCCCAAAAGTTGTGTTCCAGGTTACAGCCAACATGAATATGAAGCCAATGTCAAGGGTGACATCATTCTGAAAGGTAATTAGAGTATTTCTGAATCATTAATGTATCATTTAATTTTAATTAAAAGTCATCCCTCTTGTAAATACTTATCAAGGATACCTAAAAAGCATTAGAAAAGAAATTCCAGATAGATCAGATGAAACTGAACTACGTAACAAGTAGTAGATAAAGCAAATCAACCTTCATTATACTTCTGATGGTTCATCAAAATAATTCCAAATGCACACCTGACTTGTCTGTTTATCTATCGATCTCTAATTAAGATAGGTAAGTAGAGTTCCAAAGAATAGCAAGGAAAGATAAGAAAGCCTTCTTCAGTGAACAATGCAAAGAAATAGAAGAAAACAACAGAATGGGAAAGACCAGAGATCTCTTCAAGAAAATTAGAGATACCAAGGGAACATTTCATGCAAAGATGGGCTCAATAAAGGACAGAAATGGTAGGGACCTAACAGAAGCAGAAGATATTAAGAAGAGGTGGCAAGAATACACAGGCGAACTGTATAAAAAAGAGCTTCATGACCCAGATAATCATGATGGTGTGATCACTCACCTAGAGCCAGACATCTAGAATGTGAAGTCAAGTGGCCCTTAGAAAGCGTCACTACAAACAAAGCTAGTGGAGGTGATGGAATTCCAGTTGAGCTATTTCAAATCCTGAAAGATGATGCTATGAAAGTGTTTCACTCAATAGGGCAGCAAATTAGAAAAACTCAACAGTGGCCACAGGACTGGAAAAGGTCAGTTTTCCTTCCAATCCCAAAGAAAGGTAATGCCAAAGAATGCTCAAACTACCACACAATTGCACTCATCTTGCACTCTAGTAAAGTAAAGCTCAAAATTCTCCAAGCCAGGCTTCAGCAATATGTGAATCATGAGCTTCCAGATGTTAAAGCTGGTTTTAGAAAAGGCAGAGGAGCCAGAGATCAAATTGCCAACATCCGCTGGATCATTGAAAAAGCAAGAGAATTCCAGAAAAACATCTATTTCTGCTTTATTGACTATGCCAAAGCCTTTGACTGTGTGGACCACAATAAACTGTGGAAAATTCTGAAAGAGATGGGAATACCACACCACCTGACCTGCCTCTTGAGAAACATATATGCAGGTCAGGAAGCAACAGTTAGAACTGGACATGGAACAACAGACTGGTTCCAAATAGGAAAAGGAGTATGTCAAGGCTGTATATTGTCACCCCACTTATTTAACTTATACTCAGAGTACATCATGAGAAACGCTGGGCTGGCAGAAGCACAAGCTGGAATCAAGATTGCCGGGAGAAATATCAATAACCTCAGATATGCAGATGACACCACCCTTATGGCCGTTAAGTGAAGAGGAACTAAAATGCCTCTTGATGAAAGTGAAAGAGGAGAGTGAAAAAGGTGGCTTAAAGCTCAACATTCAGAAAACTAAGATCATGGCATCTGGTCCCATCACTTCATGGGAAATAGATGGGGAAACAGTGGAAACAGTGTCAGACTTTATTTTTTAGGGCTCCAAAATCACTGCAGATGGCGAGTGCAGCCATGAAATTAAAAGACGCTTACTCCTTGGAGGGAAAGTTATGACCAACCTAGATAGCATATTGAAAAGCAGAGATATTACTTTGCCAACAAAGGTCTGTCTAGTCAAGGCTATGGTTTTTCCTATGGTCATGTATGGATGTGAGAGTTGGACTGTGAAGAAAGCTGAGTGCCCAAAATTGATGCTTTTGAAGTGTGGTGTTGGAGAAGACTCTTGAGAGTCCCTTGGACTGCAAGGAGATCCAACCAGTCCATCCTAAAGGAGATCAGTCCTGGGTGTTCATTGGAAGGACTGATGCTGAAGCTGAAACTCCAGTACTTTGGCCACCTCATGCAAAGAGTTGACACATTGAAAAAGACCCTGATGCTGGGAGGGTTGGGGGCAGGAGAAGAAGGGGACGACAGAGGATGAGATGGGTGGATGGCATCACTGACTCGATGGACATGATTTTGAGTGAACTCCGGGAGTTGGTGATAGAAAAGGAGGCCTGGCGTTCTGTGATTCATGGGGTTGCAAAGAGTTGGACATGACTGAGCAACTGAACTGATGTATAGAAATTTGAAATGTCAGTGTGCCAATAGAAACATAACCATTTACTTTCTCAACATTTGAGCTATAGTATACTTTCATTAGTAAAATACATTTTTTTAAATTTATTTTTGAAATTGCTTAACAAGATCAAAATGTTTTTACTATAGTTTTTGCTTTGGGTTTTACTTTGAATTTTTATTCTGAGCATTAAGCTCCTTCTGTCTATGATGAAAACTATCTCCTTATATTTTAACTGATTAGGTCTCTATGATGCTCCAAATCCCATCAATAAGCAAAATGACTTATTCTCAACACAATTTTTTTCTCTAAACCAGTATGGATTTGAGATATAAAAAGAGATATTTGGGTTTTCTATGGTATCTGCCTAAAACATTGCCAGTGATTCATGGCATAGCATGATGATTTTCATGTAGCATATATTCAACAAATATTTGCAGAATTATGGTAGGAAGGAGGAAGAATAATTTAGTTCCTGGAGGAAAAGTGATATTGAGGAGAGGGATGGCTCTAAAATTTTATAGAGCCCAGCATGGTGATTCACAACCCCAGGTGAATTATCCACTGCTCAGATGAAGAAAACAAAACAATGAAAAAACTACCTAATCTGTGGTATCACTTTTCTTCTTCCATTTATAATCAAAAATGAAATAGGGAAGAAAAAATCAGAAATAATAATGAGGAAATATTAATTAAACTTTTAAACTTGGTGAAAGTTAAAAGTTTGAAGAAATGAAAGTTTGTACTTTTACAGGACCCAGAGCATCCATCTCTAATAACTCTATAATGACAATGTTCTTTGTAAGTGAATCCCTTCTTATGCATGCTGTTTTAGATTGATCACAGAATCCTTTGAAAGGTTGACAATTATTCATGCCTGGCTTTAATGAACTTGGATATTAGGATAGAATTTTAGAGATGATTTGGTTCCCTTTTCCATCAGTCTGGGAACTATCAGTGTGGTCTCAGTTAGATAGAAAAGGGTCAGAGAAAACCTTATCCACTCTGTGTGGCTTTCCTCATTGAGATCATACGGAGGACATGATCACAGAATAGTCCCAGAATATATCACATTTTCATGTTGGTTAGCCTTTAGATTGTGTTTCACTACCATGTAGTTGGTTTTTGTGTGTGTATGTGTGCCTGAAAGTGCAGGCATTTAATTCAAACAGCCAATATCATAGGTTTCTGTGGTTGATTGTTTCTCATCCTTAATTATTTTAACTAATTCTTTTTTAGCAATTTACTTATTTTTTTCTTACAATCTTTTAAAACATTTTTAATGTTTGCCTGGTGCATTGCACAGTGAGAGCTGAAATCATCTTAACTCTGCCTTCAGTCTAGTAGGGGATTCAGACAGGTAAACGAATGATTGCTCAACATACTGGAGTGGGAGCTTTAAGGCAAACACAAAGCACACATGGCACCAAAACACTCCAGTGTTTGCAGAGAACAGCAGAGGACTTTCAGAAAAAAGGTGGGGAGGAAGCTTAAGAATATACAAAACTGAGAGAAGTTATTTCAGTCAGACAGAATAAGGGTCAGAAAAGCAAAATGGTATGAACAAGATTCTGGCAACAAATGTGGTTAGAAATATACTCCCTTAGAAGAATAAGCATAATATAGTTTTTTCTCTAGAATTTTAGAGTGGGAGGAAGATAATAAAGCCAAAATGTATTAGTCAGTCAGGATCAATAGCAGTTAAATTAGAAGTGGAGAGAAGGAAATATTTGAAAAAAAATGAACTTTGAGATATTGAAAGTGACAGTGAAAAGACATTTTCAACCCATAAAAGCACCAAGTGTTAGATATAATTTTTCCTGAGCAACATTATGAAATTATTTTTGGTATTATGAGATGAATAAAATTTTGAGTTCATATTTTGTGCATGTTGAGTGGGTTGGGTGGGATTATAGCCATAAGGCTGGAGAACCATTTTCATGGTTGGGCTGAAATGAAAAGTTTTATCAATTTCATTAAGCTCCAAGTCTCATAAGATTTAAAAAAATCCTCTCAAAGAATCTACATCTTACTTTTTAAAATTCCAAGTTCATTCCATAAAAAAATAGCATTTAATAAAATTATTTTATAGTATTAATATACATCTCTAAATTTGAATGTTTCCAGCTTTTGAAAGATCTGGGATACAGTGGTACATATTTATATCATATCAGCAGGAATAATCATCTAATTAATGCACCAAGGGATATTGAATAATTTTTTCAAACATAATTTTTCAGTACTGAAAGACTAAAAGGAATATACTCATCTTGAAGTTTCAGATAAAGAAATAGCTGGCATTCAAGAAAAGGAAGGCATGGCTAAGAGTGCAGAAAAATGCACAGCTTTTCCTAAACTTAAGGCCTTAGTTCCTTTTGCCTTAATATCACTGCACAGCCCTGCTTCCTCCTACAGCTGCTATCTCTTTACATGGGATGTGAGCTGTGAGGTTGAGATCTAAGCAATCTTAGTGGAAGGAGAGATTGTGGAATGAGAGAGACAAGAAAAACAATCAAAAGCATAAGACATTCACCAATATAATGGATGAGTTCTCATATCTACATATCATTCTAATATAAACTTTTTTCCAAATTTCTTCCCAACTTTCAAATGAAATAGGGGAAAATAAGTGTTAACTGGCTTTGATATACTGCCTCAAAAAATCTTCCCTTATATGGGTATCACACAATACCTGGAACCAGTAAATTAGAATTTCTGTTATAGAACTAAAATTCACACACATACACACACACGCACACACACACACACACACACAATGTTGTTAGAATGAAAACAAAGGGAAGGCAAACACTGTAAATTCTCTGCAGGTCCAGTTTTTAGGACTCCATGCTTCCATGTAGGGGGCCCTCTTTCAATACCTAGTCAGGGAATTAAGATCCCCCAAGCCAATCCAAACCAAGCCAAGCTATGTGGCACAGCCCAGTATAAATAAATAAAATACAGAAACTGAATTACATGGTAGCCATCATTTCAACTATAAAACCAAAAGATAATAAGCATAAGCACAGTGAAAATATGGATGATTTCAAAATATTTCAAGCACTCTAGATCGAATTTTCTAATTAAAAAAAATGCAAACCTCAAACTACAGATGATTTACATTCATTATCACCAATAATCATATAAAACTAAAGTGAGAGAATCATGAAAGCCAAGACAACTGCTAAGTGTTCAGCTAATTGCCCATGGTGCTTTCAAAGTGAAATGCATGGGAACAAATGCTCAGAAAGAACAGGAGAGGAAAATTAGATATGTCCATTGCTTGGAAACATTCAGTGGAAAACAATGCAACCACTGTGAAAGGGCTCACTACTTCTCACCCTTCCTTACTCTCCTTGCCAACAGATTACAGCTCTTGGGAAGAGAAATAACACACAATATAGAAAAATGTAGAAGTTGGAACAAAGGATAAAGATGGGAATACTTGATTCCTTTTTTTTATATAACCCCTCACACATATTTTATTCATTGATATGCCCTGGAACTGAACTTCCAAAATATATCCTATATCAATTGATTTATCTACTTTTCATCTCTGCTTCCATTTCTTAAATAGCCTTCCAACTAGTTTCCTGCTCCTCAGTTTTATCACCATTTCTTCATTTTCCACCTAATTTCCAAATAATCATTCTGAAATAAAAAAAAACAGATAGGCCAGCCCTTTCATGAAAACACTCCAAAGACTTTCCATAGTGCTTTTTCAATGTATATATGTATGCATAACTTAAATACAGTACAATATACTGTCTGATATGCACAGTATATTGGCTTTGCCAAATACATGAAGTTATACATCCACAAACATAATCAGTATGGAAAGAGGGGATTTTATGGAATAAAATAAATAAGACTAATTGCTCAGCCCCTGCTCAGGCCTCTGAGGACTACTTTAACTAGGGTTCCCGTGCAAACCCTCTAAACAGTAGACACGTATTTCTCATGTCTCAGTGGACATGTATATGAAAACAGAGGGCCATGTGAAGATATTTGGCATATCATGAGAATCAAATCCCAAGTGAAGATACATTTTAGTATGTCTGAACCTTAGAAAGTTCAAAGTGACCATAGTACTGTGAAAAAAAGGGAAGAGCAGTAGAAGATGAGCTTGGAGAGGTGGTGGGTCCAGCTCCTATAGAGAATGACAGACATGGTGAAGAGTTTAAATTTTTTTCTAATTGCGATAACATAAATGGTATACATTTAAAATTTTTAAAATTTATGTATTTTGGCTGTGCCGGGTCTTTGTTGCTACAGGGCTTTTTGTTTAGTTGTGGTGGTGGGGGGGGGGGGCTACACTCTAGTTGTGGTATGTGGAGTAGAGGCACTTGGGTGCACAGGCTTCAGCAGTTGCAGCACATGGGCTTAACGGTTGTGGCTCCCAGGGTCTAGAGCACAGGCTCAGTAGTTGTGGCACAATGGCTTAGTTGCTCTGTGTCATGAGGGATATTTGCAGACCAGGGATGGAACCCATGTCTCTGGCATTGGCAGGTGGATTCTTTACCACTGAGCCACCAGGGAAGCCGTAAATGCTAGTGTTTGATTTATTTAAAAATACTATAGTTGGGTGCTGAGTAGAGAATAAATTGAAAAAAAAGAGGAATATAGTCAGATTGTTCAGTCAGAATACTGTCGTGGCTCAGGTCAGGATCATGGCATTTTGAATAGATATTTGTTAAGAGGATGAAAATGGTTGAATTTGGATATATTTTGGAGACTGAAGAGAATATTTTCAGGATTTGATAGGATGGTGGAACAGGAAAGAGAAAAAATAGTATGTATGGGTGTTTGTTATTGTTGTTCAGTCACTAAGTTATGTCCAACTCTTTGCGACCTCATGGACTGCAGTACAACAGTCTTCCCTGTCCTTCACTGTCTCCTGGAGCTTCCTCAAACTCATTTCCATTGAATCAATGATACTATCCAACCATTTCATCCTCTGTCGCCCCCTTCTCCTGCTCCCAAGCATTCCCAACATCAGAGTCTTTTCCAATGAGTCAGCTCTTCACATCAGGTGGCCAAAATATTGGAGCTTCAGCATCAGGATCAGTCCTTCCAAAGCATATTCAGGGTTGATTTCCATAGGGGTTGCCCAGCTTGATCTCCTTGCAGTCCAAGGGACTCTCAAGAGTCTTCTCCAACACCACAGTTCTAAAGCATTAATTCTTCAGTGTTCAGCTTTCTTTATGGTCCAACTCTCACATTTGTACATGACTACTAGAAAAACCATAGCTTTCACTATACAGACTTTTGTCAGCAAAGTCATGTCTTTGCTTTTTAATATGCTGTCTAGGTTGGTCATATCTTTTATTCCAAGGAGCAATTGTCTTTTTTTTTTTTTTAAACATATGTTTGTATCAGTTGCCGAAGCAACTATAGAGGGAATGAACCCATTCTTAGAGAGAAATTAAGGTTTGCTTTAGACTTGTTGCTTCCCTGGTGGCTCAGATGGTCAAGCATCTGCCTAAGGTCCGTCTGGTCAAGGCTATGGTTTTTCCTGTGGTCATGTATGGATATGAGAGTTGGACTGTGAAGAAGGCTGAGCACCAAAGAATTGATGCTTTTGAATTGTGGTGTTGGAAAAAAACTCTTGAGAGTCCCTTGGACTGCAAGGAGATCCAACCAGTCCATTCTGAAGATCAGCCCTGGGATTTCTTTGGAGGGAATGATGCTGAAGCTGAAACTCCAGTACTTTGGCCACCTCACGTGAAGAGTTGACTCATTGGAAAAGACTCTGATGCTGGGAGGGATTGGGGGCAGGAGGAGAAGGGGACGACAGAGGATGAGATGGCTGGATGGTATCAGCAACTCAATGGACGTGAGTCTGAGTGAACTCTGGAAGATGGTGATGGACAGGGAGCCCTGGCGTGCTGCGATTCATGGGGTTGCCAAGAGTCGGACACAACTGAGCGACTGAACTGAACTGACTGACAATGCGGGAGACCCGGGTTCAATCCCTGGGTCAGGAAGATCTCCTGGAGAAGGAAATGGCAACCCACTCCAGTACTCTTGCCTGGAAAATCCCATGAACGGAGGAGCCTGGTAGGCTACAGCCCATGGGGTTGCAAAGAGTTGGACATGACTGAGCGACTTCACTTAGACTTGTTAAATTTAAAATTCATTTGTGACACCTAAGTATTGTACGAATAATGATAGGGTTTATTTATATTACTTTAAACATATATTATTTTTCAATTCTCAGCATAAGTAACATTTCTTGTGAAACTTCTTCTTGATGTCTTCAGACTTAGGTACATACCTCATCTCTGTCCTCTTAATACTCTGTATTCACCTCTAATATCTCATATAAAAAATGTATATATACAGTTCCATCAGCACTAAATGAATACCTACCCTAGAATGTATTCAACTAATAGATTTTAAATACATGGTTTTCTCTTTCACTTACTTTTATTTTTGCATATTTCCTACAAAGAAGAGCTTTCTACAAGTAATAATTTGAAAATATCTATGTATCACACAACCACAGTAGGTTAAAAGGAGCACACACACAGCAGGGAACAGAAGAGAAACATTGAGAGACAGAGTAGGGTATGAGCAGACAATTTGCCTAAATGGGATTGTCCAAATGCTTGCAAAGCAAATGCTACTTTGCTTTCAATGACTTTATGATATTTTATTAAATATGCCTCACAATCTTTTATATAACAATTTATTCTCATTTTTTGCCTTAAATATGCATTTTTGACAGTTTAAAAGATGATCTTTTATTCTTTTTACCCACACATGTCACAAAGATTCATTTTTTTCATGACTCTATTCTTACGGTCACATTAGATATTTTTCACCTTTCTCATATGAGATCTCATAAGATTCAATTTGAATTAATCATTGGATAAACAATCTTTATTTACCAATTTTTGTTGAACTTACATAAATGTTGTAGCTAAGATGATCATTTTCTACCAAACATAGCTTTGATCTTTTCTCTATTATATGACCATAACCAAGATTGAAACTATTTTTTTCTACCCTCAAGATGTATCAATGCAAGCAAATCCTAGAATTTTCTAATACTGATCATTTCAGCTTCATTTATTTTCTTTTGTAAGCTATTAGTATTTAGGCTTCCATACACAGAATAATGTTTGACTGAGGTTATATCTGTTTATTAAGATACAGAGTTAAGTCAAGGCAGCATAAATTCTAAAATTTTACCTTAGAATGTAAGATAATTCCATGTTGAAACAAGGCTTATGATTTATTTGATTCTTTACTGACTTAACAGAATTATCAAAGAATTAAACAATTCAACACATTTAAAAACAGCTTAGCCACAGAAGAAGTCAAGTAGCTTCAGAAAGAGAAAGTTTGCAGAAGTAAAAATCATAGACATCCAAAAAAGCTTCATGAGTTAGTGAATTCAGAAAACAAATACCTCTTAACACTAAGATTTTTAAATGTATGGGCATTCATGACCTCCTTTATTTATGAAGCAGTAACATTTAACTAAAAATACTTTTAGAACATTTCAGTGAAAGAGGAGTAATAGGGATGATATACAGTCTTACAACCATAATGGGCCTAAGAAAGGCAATTTATGAAGTACCACATGAACCATGAACTACCAGATGTGTAAGCTGGATTTAGAAAAGACAGAGGAATCAGAGGTCAAACTGTCAAAATCCGCTGGACCATCAAAAAAGCAAAAGAGTTCCAGAAAACATCTATTTCTGCTTTATTGACTATGCCAAAGCCTTTGACTATGTGGATCACAATAAACTGTAGAAAATTCTGAAAGAGATGGGAATACCACACCACCTGAACTGCCTCTTGATAAATCTGTATGTAGGTCAGGAAGCAACAGTTAGAACTGGACATGGAACAACAGACTGGCTCCAAATAGGAAAAGAAGTACGTCAAGGCTTTATATTGTCACCCTGCTTATTAAACTTATATGCAGAGTACATCATGAGAAACACTGGGCTGGATGAAGAACAAGCTGGAATCAAGATTGCTGGGAGAAATATCAATAACCTCAGATATGCAGATGACACCACCCTTATGGCAAAAAGTGAAGAAGAACTAAAGAGCCTCTTGATGAAAGTGAAAGAGGAGAGTGGAAAAGTTGGCTTAAAACTCAACATTCAGAAAACTAAGATCATGGCATCCAGTCCCACCACTTCATGGCAAATAGATGGGGAAAAAGTAGAAACAGTGGCAGACTTTATGTTTTGGGGCTCCAAAATCACTGCAGATGGTGACTGCAGCCATGAAATTAAAAGATGCTTACTCCTTGGAAGGAAAGTTATGACCAACCTAGAGAGCATAATAAAAAGCAGAGACATTACTTTGCCAACAAAGGTCTATCTAATCAAGGCTATTGTTTTTCCAGTAGTTATGTATGGATGTGAGAGTTGGATAAGGAAAGCTGAGTGCCTAGGAATTGATGCTTTTGAAGTGTGGTGTTGGAGAAGACTCTTGAGAGTCCCTTGGACTGCAAGGAGATCCAACCAGTCCATCCTAAAGGAAATCAGTCTTGGGTGTTCATTGGAAGGACTGATGTTGAAGCTGAAACTCCAATACTTTGGCTACCTAATGCAAAGTACTGACTCATTTGAAAAGCCCCTGATGCTGGAAAAGATTGAAGGCGGAAGGAAAAGGGAATGACAGAGGATGAGATGGCTGGATGGCATCACCGACTCGATGGACATGGGTTTGGGTGGACTCCAGGAGTTGGTGATGAACAGGGGAGCCTGGCATACTGCACTCAATGGAGTCGCAGACAGTTGGACATGACTGAGCGACTGAACTGAACTGAACTGAAGAAAAGCAATTTATAGAAAATAGAATATATATGGTCAATCAAATTGCAATAACTCCAAATGTGTTTTTCCAGGTAAGCAAATTGATACAGCAGAGGTCAAGGGGTTGGGGAATGGGATGAAATTGCTGAAACTATTCACTGTATATATTATACCACATAGCAAAATGTATTTCAAAAACAGATTATAAATTAAACCCTAGATACTATAATATGATTAGAAGAGGCATGGATGTTTTCTTCAGGAACTTACAAATCTTTTGGGAATAAAGGAAATTATACAATTGAAAACAAACTAATAACAAAAATCACCATTCTTATACCTTTAGTATTTTCATTAAGGCCTCAAGTAATAGTATGTGCCTTACTAATTATTTTTTGATTGATTTGATTAACCCTAGAATTTACTTTCCATAAAGGTTAAATCAAAATGGCAAAAGTTTAATGATAATTTTGTTTAATTCCAGAGAATTTTTGCATAATTTAATATATTATTATATGATTTTATATGTAAAATTCTTGCTTTACTATAAGATATGGAGTATTTTCATTACTTAGTTGTTAGAGAGATTACAGTTTGAGTGGGTTAAAATAGGTTTTATTGCCTTTCATTTCATCATTAAAATGTAAATCACTGTGTCTCTAGTATATCATACTTGATAAAATTTTTATGAGTGCTTCCAATTTTAACCTAAGTTAAAATATTTAAATGTTATATCCCATAGTAAATCTATAGCTTCATGAGCATTGCAATGTCTTTATTTTTGAACTAGAACTGAATCCACTCTCTTTGTATTACATCCAAACAAATGATTATGACAAGGATATTACTCATATATTATAATTTTTTAACTGCACACACAATAGTGTTAAGAAGTTAAAATATTCTTCTGATAACCTCTAGTTCTTTAATTAAAAGGTCAGTTTTTTTCAGTTTCATTTATTAAAACGAGCACATTTAACAACTATAATGGGTCAAGCATTAGCACCTATTATGAAAGACAACTGATTATTCAATAAGGAAGTCTATATTAAAACATATTCTAAGCAAATAACTTAATAGCACTTTTCTTTAAATTACTATCTCTTCTTCAACAATTTCACACTATGAGGCAACTGAAATAAAGTTATTAAGGTCAGTATATTGAGAAGTCCATGAGTAATTTATTTTTTTCTTTGTTTCACTGGAAGATTTAGATTAAACAATATATGATGCTGTAGCTGATTTTTTAGTTCTTTATGCATTTGAAAATTCATTTTAGGTAAAAATGAGTGGGGCAGCATGTGTTGGTTCTTTATACCAGGGGATATTGTGTAAGCTGCTTATCTTTAAAAAATTCAGTAAGCATTACACACAGCAGGGTCATCATGTGAATACAGAGGAGATGGAAGGGGCAAGAGATAAAAATAACAACTATATTTCATGACATCATGTGATAAACAATAGAAACAATTCAACCAGTGGGAAGTGGGCTCTCAATTTTGGTGTGGTACCTTAGCAGTAAGTTAGTCCCAAGGAACATAAACACCTGATCTTATGATGCACCATTGTAGAACAGGCTCAACTCCTGATACTGTGTCAGGAAAAACACCATTAAAGCAAAGAAATCCAGAGAGGTTAAAATATTCAACCTGCTTAATCAGATGATGCTATGAGTACATACTTGACTTCCCTGGTTTCCAGTAAGAAGTAAGTGGGAACTAACTTGGCAGCATACAAGTCCTAGTCTAAGAAGCACCTCCCCCATCATTACTACATTCCTCACTAGCCAGATATTCAACCAGAACACAATACCTTGGGAACCAGGGCAAAATAATTAAGGTATAGGCAGTTAGTTTGCTAATGTGCTTTTTTTTTTTTTTTTCATTTTACTGCCCCAAAATATCTTATTCCTCAAAAGTCCAGCAAAGAAAAAAAAAAAAAAAAAAAAAAAGGTTGCTTAATTTGATCACTCCTAATAGCAACCCACTCCAGTGTTCTTGCCTGGAGAATCCCAGGGACGGGGGAGCCTGGTGGGTTTCTGTCTATGGGGTCGCACAGAGTCGGACACCACTAAAGCGACTTTGCAGCAGCAGCAATGTTAGACCAAAGGGAAATGGGAATTGCTGGTAAAATCCCTACTCCCTTCCCCAGATTTCTGAGCTCACTCAGAGGCCATCTGAAATAGAAAAGCTGAACAAGTAACTCAGGTTCAAACAAAGCTCTGTGTGAGCCTGACTTCACCCTCGAGTATGTCTAACTTTTAAACTTGCACTAGTTGATGCTACGCTATTTATCGAATGGATGTGTTAGTCACTTAGTTGTGTCTGACTCTTTGCGACCCCATGGGCTGTAGCCCACCAGGTTCCTCTGTCCATAGGATTCTTCAGGCAAGAATACTGGAGTGGGTTGCCATTCCCTTCTCCATGAAGTCTTTCCCACCCAGAAATTGAACCCATTTCTCCTGCACTGTAGACAGATTCTTTACCCTCAGAGCTATCAGGGAAGCCCATTGATTGAATGTGGCTTGATTTTCTCTTACCAGCGAGTTACTGAAAGATTTACTAGAGATTCTTACTGCCAAGATAATTGGAAGGGGAATATATACATATGCCTCGGTTTTATCTAATTCCTTCCCCTTGCAACAATCTGCCATCTGACTATGATAAGTGGACATCAAATAAATTTCCATTTTTTTTCATAGTCAATAGCTAAAATCATGACAAAGCTTTATTTTACTCTAGTAAAATCAAGATAGCCATGGAAACATTTCCTACAATCTACTATAAGAAAACACAAGAAAGAAGAAAGAGATTGTGATCTCATGCTTTCATTTTGCTACTGGAATTAATGCATGGAGTTGGCTGCCAATGAATATAACTGCCATTAGTAGCTATTAGAAATTTTTTTCTCTGCAAAATATTCTATGGAGGAACTACATAAGTTAGAAGGCATACAATGAATAGCACAAAGTAATTTGGGGAATTTTGATTAGTGAATTGGGAAAGGGAGAATTTGGAATTAATTATTAATGAAGAAAACTTAATATAATATTCAAAAATGATTGAAACTCTGATGATAAAACAATCTTTTCAATTTTTTCCAGACCCTTGACTGGCCTTTCTAATTTACACAAAAACCCCAAGCTCTCAAAGCTGACCCAAGCAGAATAGGCATACGCTTATCATTACTACTAAGAACTTCCTATAATTTTTTTTGGCCTTCAAGGTTTGCAAATATATATAATCAGTAATCCTTATAGAAAAGTTGTAAAGCAATATGGAAAGTAATTAAATAGATTTACTGTGAGTTACCAAGATATTTGAATATCACAAAAGCAGAAAGTGTCTATATTGATTCCAAATTTATATCTGGCCATGAGATTTTTAAACCTCTTTCTAAAACAAATCAAGGATCTCTGAATTGAGCTAAATGCATATTTTGTGACCCCAAAGAGGTCCTAGTGAATTCTGAGTAAGGGTCTTCAGATCAAAGTTTTCTGTTAAGAAAAGAATTTCAGAAAAGAAAAAAGTTGTTTGAAAACCCTGTATTGTGAAAATATAACTGCAAGACCTAGATGCTTTGTTGGAGGAATAAAGCAAAGAAAAAAAGAGCTGGATCATGAATATATGTTCATTTTAAAAAGTATTGCCTGAGAAACATTAAATATTAATTCTAGATTTCAAACTAAAAATGTGCCTACACTATTCAGTCAGATACCAAAATGAGACCTTGAAAAAATTAAATATTTATATATATATATATATAAATAAAAGTGTTCATAAAAGAATTTAAAGTTTATCCCTGAATCTGCCATTTGAACACTACAACACCAGAATGTTGTCAACATGGCATAAATTTACATCCTTGAAAGGAATCATGACTTGAAAAAACACAAGAAATTCTTTGGTAATAGAACAATTCAGCACAGATAAAGTTTTTCTGTGCTATTGTTATTGTTAATTTAAAAACCTCTAAAACATTTATAAGGGATTTTAAATTATGATTCATAATAATTTATTTATTCATTCAACTATAATTTATTAAGAATTCTACAAGCTAGCAATCCAAAAGCTAGAAGAAATAAAGTTCCTGTCTTTTTAAAGTTTGAATTCTAGTTGGGATAAAACAGAAATAGAGAAAAAAAAATTAGTGCTTAAGAACATGTTAGTGAGAAATTACATGAAGAAAGTAAATAAAATTATATGAGAGGAAGTTTCTTGTATAGGCTACTTTAGAAATCATCTAAATGTGCTTTCCATGGCAGGGATGGTGTGAAATATACAGACGCTATAACAAAAATAAATTTGATTGGAAATTTTAAGAGCAATTTCAGTGAAGTACTGCATTTACAGCATTGATATAATTGTTCAAGTTAGCCTAGACTTCAGAGTACAAAAAGGTAAGTTTTTTTTTTTCTTGTTATATAACTTAAGTTATAATTGGAACTTTACTGAACTAAGAGTAAGAAGATCTATGTTCTAGTTATTAACTTATTATTCATTATCTCTTAATGAATTAATTTTTCATTTATTCAGTATAAATTTATTAAATGCTCTCTAAGTACCATAAAGCTTTGAATGGAAATACTGTGTGTAAAGGAAGATCCCCTGGAGGAGAGCATGGCAACCCACTCCATTCTTCTTGCCTGGAGGATCCCATGGACAGAAGAGCATGGCAGGCTGCAGTCCGAGCATCACAAAGAGTCGAACACAACTGAAGCAACTTAGCACAAGCACATAAAGTCTTTATCTTTTTAATTTCCTTATAGAACTTATAACAATTTAGATTAGAAATCAAGGACTACATCTGTGATTTTGCCCAATATATAACTAACATTGTCATATGGTAGATACTTGGTAAATATTTACAAAAATAATAATGAAAGAAGGAGGGAGGGAAGGAGAGAAGAAAAAAGGAAAGGAAGAAAAGAAGGCAGGACAAGAGGGAAAGAGGAAGGATGAAAAGAAGGCTAGAGATAAAGGAAGGCAAAGAATGAAGAAAGAAAGGGAGGGAGGGGAACTGGGAGGTAAGACAGACAGAAGGAATTTAACAAATATTTATGGAGTGTCTACTGTTAGTGATTCAGTGAGAAAGAATCCACCTGCCAGTGCAGGAGATGCAGAAGACGTGGGTTTTATTCCTGGGTCAGGAAGATCCCCTGGAATAGGAAATGGCAATCCATTTTAATATTCTTGCCTGGAAAATTCCATGGACAGAGGACCTAGTGGGCAGCAGCCCATGGGGTCACAAAGAGCTGGACACAACTGAGCAATAGCATGCACACGCTATTTGTCTAACCCTGTCAGAGAAACTGTTTCTGTGATCAAAACAAAAAACAACAAAAACCTGACCAGTTTAATGAAAGTAAATGGACATTTAAGGAGTTGAATACCTATTGGTATGAAGGAGAAAAACACAAATGAGAGCCAATAATCCAGTTTAGGAAAAGAATCAGAGAATCAGAGATGGGAGAGGTAATGCTGGATTCTGTCACAACTGCATGTTTTTACACAAGTTGTAAGTCTTTTACATGAAGGTATAAGAAGTTATATGCCAAGTTATAAAACTTTTTGACGAAGCTGAAGCGAACATTTCTAATTGCCTACTAGATCTTCACTAGGGTCCATTCCATAATAATATAAAGTCAATGTGTCCAAATTGATTTCCTCATTTCCTATTCTCTATATCACAGGTCCCCAACCCCTGGGCCTCGGACTGGTACTAGTCTATGGCCTGTTAGGAACTCGGCCACGCAGCAGGAGGTGACCAGCAGGTGGCTGAGCTCTCCATCACCTGCATTACTACCTGAACCACACACCGCAAACTGGTTCATGGAAAAACTGTCTCCCACAAAACCAGTCCCTGGCACCAAAAAAGGTTGGAGACCGCTTCTCTAGATCACGATTTCTTCTTTTATGAATCATGTGATCATTCATCCCATGAATCCCTTGAAAATGAGAGAGCCTTCCTCTCCCTTATCCATTCTATTCAAGGGGTTTCTAAATGGTATCCATTTTTCTTCCTAAATATGTCACAAATCCTTTCTATTCTTTCATTTTTGCTCTACTTTGGTTCAGACCCACTTTATTCCTTTGCTAATTATGAGAACTTAACTAGGATTCCCTACTCCTGTTATTGGGGCTTTCATCCTACAGCATAATATGAAATTTTGAACATCTAGATACAAGGGTGTCATCTCCTTGACTGAAATACTTTAGTGACTCTCCTTTAATAAAGATAAACTTAGCATAAATGAAATTTCCTTCATGATTTGATCCATAAATACCTTTCCTACCTCACATTTCCAATGCTCCAGTCATACACAAGTGCTTGAATTTCCCAAGTATATCCTCTTTTTGTCATTTCCATAATTGTGCATGTGGTGTTTATTCTTTCTGAGATGCCTATATCTCTTTGTGAATCTAACTTCTCATCTTTCGCTTTTCCCAAACTCCTCTTGGATAATATTACTCAGTCTAAGAATCCATGTTTATCTCTCCATAGAGCTTTTAACACAATTCTGTGTGGTGGGTAAACCATTTTGTCTTCTCTAATTAATTCTGAACGCTTAGGGAACAATAAATCTTGTCTGATTCACTTATGACCATAAGTGGTACATAGTAACCCTAACAAATACTGAATAAATCAGTGTAGAAATTAATAAATAAAGCATAAACAGTTCTTTATCTCATTCATAACATGTTTTCAGTAGATATGTTTATTACTAAGTTACTTTCCAATGATCAAACTTCCTATCTTTATTTAAAAAGAAAAAAAAAATATATGCCAGAATCTTATATCTAAGAGGGAATTCATTGTTACTGTTTCTACAGAGAACATGTGTGCATACATGATCACCTGCCTATAGATTTATTATTTGTGATATTTAGCTTTCTTATTAAGATAAATCAGGATTAAAAAAGAAAGATATGGAAATATAAAGTTGTACTGCTAATGCAAATTAGCATGCCAATGAATGGTTACCTCTGACTACTAGAATTTTAAAAATTCCAATATATGTGAATAAAACATTTTAAATAATGTTTAAAGCATTTAAACTAAAATTTTTCTTCTTGCCATTTTCTTTTCTTAAGAGAAATCAAAAGTTTATTGTAAGTTTTGAACAAGTAAATGTCACGTATCATTTACCATCGAGAATATGCATCATTTACCATTCGGCATATACATGTACAATGGAAATTTAGTTAGGGCAGATTTTTAGAAAATAATGAATGTTAACATCAGCAAGACAAATCTATCAGTACAAATCAGCATCTTTTTTAAAAGGAAAAATAAATAAATAAACAGTCCTAAAAAGAAAACAACAGCATCAATGACAACAAAATTCTGGGACTGACAGTTTAAATCTAGTAATACTCTTTAAATCTTGATTAATTAAAAAATTATAAAAATAATTCAGGAGATGCTATTGGTACATAAGCTAGAACTAAACATTGGGTAAGACAAACTATTCTATTATGAAACATGATCAATGAGGACAAAATAAACAGCACTCTGTATATAAACCCTAATTATGAGAGGAAAAAATTCTCAGACACAGTGTAGCAAACAGATGCATCTTTATGAAGGGAAATATGAGACATCTTCACATCAGTAATCACTGCCTACTCCCTTGGTGCCCCAAGGTTGAATCTGTGAACATGCTGCTGGGAAAAGGAAACCAATTATATATTTAAAACCTGAATTTAATACTTCAGTGTTTCTGTTTGGCCTTGTAACTTTATTAATAACACTTGATAGACAATATTAGAAACTTTTTCTCAATGCTCTTACTAAGGCTTATATCATATTGTAGTGAAATTGCTCATTTTCCTATCGTTCTCCATCTTTTACAATGTTAAGTTTCTGAGCATAGAGAGGTTTTTTTGGTTGTTGTTTGTTTGTTTTGTTTTTTAGCATCTGTAATATCTAGAATTGCCCAAATTCATAGTACATGTTCATGATCTTCCATTCCTGTTGAATACAGTACCAGTGCTTTTAGCCAAAGACCACTAGGAACATACCCAGAGTTAAACAACTTGTTTTATGACTCATGGTAGCCAGGACAAACACCCCTCAAAATGGAATAACAAGGCATCTCAGTAAGAGGGTCTTATAAAAGAAATGGATTATAGGATTTGATCCTGTATTAGGTAGCTTTGGGACAAGTCTAAGGAAGAAAGGTTTTGTTCTATGTTTGATGCAATCAGGAAGTAGGGATAATGTTGTGATTGAGCATTTTAATACAATTTTTCTAAGTGAAGGGAAGGCTAAACAGAGGCCAAATCTGTAATCCATAAAGCAGTTGCAGTGAACTTCTCAGCCCAGCTTAACCCCCAGCTAAACACCTGGACATGACAAACTTAAGCAAGACTTATAGAAGAACCATCCAGTCAACCCACAGATTTGAGAGAAAATAAAATGATTGTTCTTTGTGATTACTGTTATGTAGCAATAAATATTTGTACTATTCTAGAATAAAAGTTCATAAAATACTTTAGTAGGAGTCTAGTCAACCAAAAGGAAGTTATATTACCTGAAAGTTAGAATGATGAAAAAGACATGCATGCAACTAAGTCACATCTGTCCTGTCCAACTTGTTACCATCCTATGGAATACAACCCACCAGGTTTCTTTGTCCATGGGATTCTGCAGGTAAGAATCCTGGAGTGGGTTGCCATGCCCTCCTCCAGGGGATCTTCAACAACCCAGGGATTGAACCCGTGACTCTTGTGTCTCCTGCATTAGCATGCAGGTTCTGTACCACTAGCACCACTTGGGAAGCTCCCAAAAAGGATATAGAAAATTATATTACTTCTATTATGAATAATGAGTAATTACGCAAGTTCTCAACAGTTATTTTTCTGCTACTTAATTCTAAGGAATATTAAGCAGGAAAACTTAATGGATAACTTCAACTTCCATTTGTGCCCAAGAGATATTTTACAGCAAACATGGTAGAAATGTCCATCTGACTCTTCAATGTAATTCTCAATATGAGTATAATGTTAAATAAAAATAAAGAATTCTTAAAGAAACTAAGTAATGTGTATTGCATGAACAACCTTATGACCTAACTTTACCTAAGAAAGCAGGGTAGAAGTCTTACATTCTACACTGGGAAGATGAATAACAGATCATTTGCAGCAATAGTTTTGGATGGAGATATCTGTATAGGTGACTGAAGGCAAGATAAGGTAATGATCATCCTATAACAGGTGATAGCTTTGACATTCGAATAGGAAGGTCAGAAAGGACTGGCAGCATTGTTCTTCAACCAGAAAAAGCACCTCAACTTTCGAAAAAAGGTATACCTTCAAAGATACATGCAAATATAGCTAGAAATGTCCTTAAGAAGGCCATTTGGATATACCATGGCACTTAAGTTTTAGTTATTTAAAAAGCCAGAGTCCCAAATTATAGATATATTACAGACACTGTTTTTTCCCAGAATTGCATTTGGTTGGATTCTTCTTCAAAGACTGTGTTACAAATTTCACTCTAATTTGGTTACAGAGAAACTTCACATATAATTTTGTGGAAGATTCAATCTCAAGGAACATAATCTCCAGTGTACTATTTAAGTGCTCTATTCAGTTCAGTTCAGTTCAGCCGCTCAGTTGTGTTCAACTTTCTGCGACCCAATGGATTGCAGCATGCCAGGCTTTCCTGTCCATCACCAACTCCCAGAGTTTACTCAAACTCATGTCCATTGAGTCGGTGATGCCATCCAGCCATCGTATCCTCCATCATCCCTTCTCCTCCAGCCTTCAATCTTTCCCAGCATCAGGGTCTTTTCAAATGAGTCAGCTCTTCACATCAAGTGGCCAAAGTACTGGAGTTTCAGCTTCAACATCAGTCCTTCCAAAGAATATTCAGGACTGATTTCCTTTAGGATGGACTGGTTGAATCTCCTTGCAATCCAAGGGACTCACAAGAGTCTTCTCCAACACCACAGTTCAAAAGCATCAATTATTCACTGCTTGGCTTCCTTTATAGTCTGACTCTCACATCCATATATGACCACTGGAAAAACTATAGCCTTGACTAGACGAACCTTTGTTGGCAAAGTACTGTCTCTGCTTTTTTTTCTTTTTTAATTTTATTTTATTTTTAAACTTTACAATATTGTATTGGTTTTGCCAAATATCAAAATGAATCTGCCACAGGTATACATGTGTTCCCCATCCTGTCTCTGTCTCTGCTTAAAACAACCATAGACAACCTATGCTGTCTAGGTTGGTCATAACTTTCCTTCCAAGGAGTAAGTGTCTTTTAATTTCATGGCTGCAGTCAACATCTGCAGTGATTTTGGAGCCCCAAAACATAAAGTCTGCCACTGTTTTGGCTGTTTCCCCATGTATTTGCCATGAAATGATGGCACCAGAAGCTATGATCTTAGTTTTCTGAATGTTGAGCTTTAAGACAACTTTTTAACTCTCCTCTTTCACTTTCATCAAGAGGCTCTTTAGTTCTTCTCTTTCTGCCATAAGGGTGGTGTCATCTGCATATCTGAGATTATCGATATTTCTCTTGGCAATCTTAATTCCAGTTTGTGCTTCATCCAGCCCAGCATTTCTCATGATGTACTCTGCATATAAGTTAAATAAACAGGGTGACAATATAAAGCCTTGACGTACTCCTTTCCCTATTTGGAACCAGTCTGTTGTTCCATGTCCAGTTCTAACTGTGGCTTCCTGACCTGCATACAGATTTATCAAGAGGCAGGTCAGGTGTTCTGGTAGTCCCATCTCTTGAAGAATTTTCCACAGTTTATTGTGATCCACATAATCAAAGGCTTTGGCCTAGTCAATAACGCAGAATCAGATGTTTTCTGGAACTCTTTCTTTTTTGATGATCCAGCGGATATTGGCAATTTGATCTTTGGTTCCTCTGTGTTTTCTAAAACCAGCTTGAACATCTGGAAGTTCATGGTTCATTTATTGTTGAAGCCTGGCTTGTAAAATTTTCAGCATTACGTTACCAGCATGTGAGATGAGTGCAATTGTGCGGTAGTTTGAGCATTCTTTGACATTGCCTCTCTTTGGGACTGGAGTGAAAACTGAACTTTTCCAGTCCTGTGGCCACTGCTGAGTTTTCCAAATATACTGGCATATTGAGTGCAGCACTTTCACAGCATCATCTTTTAGCACTTTCATACATGATCATCATCATCATTATCATCATCCTTTAGCTCAACTGGAATTCCGTCACCTCCACTAGCTTTGTTCACAGTGATGCTTCCTAAGGCCTACTTGACCTCACATTCTTGGATGTCTGGCTCTAGTTGAGTAATCACACCATCGTGATTATCTGGGTCATGAAGATCTTTTTTGTACAGTTCTTCTGTGTATTCTTGACACCTCTTAATATCTTTTGCTTCTGTTAGTCCATACCATTTCTGTCCTTTACTGAGCCCATCGTTGCATGAAATGTTCCCTTGGTATCTCTAATTTTCTTGAAAAGATCTCTAGTCTTTCCCATTCTATTGTTTTCCTCTATTTCTTTGCACTGATCACTGAGGAAGGCTTTCTTATCTCTCCTTGCTATTCTTTGGAACTCTGCATTCAGATGGGTATATCTTTCCTTTTCTCCTTTGCTTTTCGCTTCTCTTCTTTTCACAGCTATTTGTAAGGCCTCCTCAGACAGTCATCTTGCTTTTTAGCATTTCTTCTTCTTGGGGATGGTCTTAATCCCTGTCTCCTGAACAATGTCACGAACCTCTGTCCATATATCGGATCTAATCCCTTAAATCTATTTCTCACTTCCACTGTAAAATAGTAAGTGATTTGATTGAGGTCATACCTGAATCGTCCAATGGTTTTCCGTACTGTCTTCAATTTAAGTCTGAATTTGGCAATAAGGAGTTCATGATCTGAGCTACAGTCAGTTCCTGGTCTTGTTTTTTGCTGACTGTATAGAGCTTCTCCATCTTTGGCTGCAAAGAATATAATCAATCTGATGTGCTCTATTACTTAGCAGTAATCATTCTTATTTTGGTAACGATATTCTAAATGTGATCAATAACACTATGAATGTAATTATTTCTGAAACTTCTTTTCAATGGTAGTTAGAACTTGGAGCCAATTATCTACAGAATAGACTTCAAGGAAGCCAAAAGCCTGGAAAAGCAAACAAATTCGCACCTGGGAAATGGACCTTTGTTTCACCTAGTCCCCCAATAAATTTCAAGGAATGTACTTGAGTTGTTGAAAGTTATGTGCTTTTGGTTGGCAAGCAGGGGTAACACTTAGAATCTAGGAACATATCTTAAATGCATAAAAATGGCAGACCATGTTCTACATAAAGGGTAGTGGGCTACTACTCTATTCAGGGGTGGCACTGGGCACTACTGAAAGGGATTTGAAAATCAGAAAGGCTTGTCATTTTGACTGAGACTACTATTGTATCTCTGGCTTTGAGTAGCAATTTTGTGTACATCAAAGGACTTACATCTTTTGGTTGTCTGGCCATCTTTCTGTCACCATCCTTACAATGGAAGCCCTAGGGACTGATGCCTAAAGTAAATTTAATATTAATATAAAGCATCACATTCTGGTTTACTGACTTTTGGGGATATTGGGGGAAAAAAAGGCCTGGAAAGATATGATTCCAGAAAAACAAATGATCATATTTTTAACCATTCTTGCACCAGAAAACAAAGGCTCTGTAGTTGGAAAACTGGGAAGAACAGTTGTAAAAGTGTGTTCTCTTCCCTTCTTTTCCCTTCCCTTCCCTCTGGGCTCTTTGGCCAACTGGTTAAAAAAAAAAAAAAAACACCTAGAATCCAAAATAAGCAAAATGTGTAATTTCCCTGTGGCTTCTATTGGTTCAATAGAAGAGGCACCTGAGGTTTAACAAAAGGGAAAGAAATGGAAAACCACAAGGTTAGATGTCTGGCTGGCAAGGAAGCTAATACTAAAACTGTGGTCCATGTGGCTGGAAGGAAGACAACTCTAATGGTGCTGCTGTGAATGGCTGAGGTCCTTGGGCCTTGCAAGCCCAGGCTAGCAGGTAGCAACTTTTGAGGCATGCATTTGCAAATGGCTGAAGTATTTGATATGGGAAAGGTTAAGAAAGGAGCTGAAAAGTGTTTTCTCTTATATTGATGTAGTTCTAACTGCAAGGAGGATAAAAAGAGGATAAGGGGGTCAGATCACAAAAAGAAGACAAAACAAGTTAAAGCTTTGTTATCACTTTTAATTGTGAGTAGATGTGTGAGCTAATCTTGCTGCTTTAACAGACAGGCTGAAATGAGAGCAGCGACCTTGGAGCACTGTGATTTGTGCAAGCTAATTGGGTTACAAATAATGGTATTCAGAAGTCTGAGTATTAGAAATAATTTTCTAATTAAAACAGGTAGCCTCCAAGTACAAATGTAAAAGTACTTAATAAAGACAGAAAACTTTAATTGTTAAGAGTAGGCAAAGACTATTGCGTTTTGAAACTTCTGATTAAAATCTAGTGAATAATAGGTATGGGATCTGGTCAGGAATAAGATGTTTTTCAACTACGGCATTGTTGCCATTCTGAGTACTATATTTCATTATAGTTCAGAACCATCCCACTCATTAGAGAACAATTAGGATCTCTGCCCCTTCCCCGGAAAAAGGGCATTATCCTAAGAGTCCACAGTTATTGAACAAAAACATTTCCACATAACTGAAGAAACAAAAATAAGCTAGAGTCATAGCACCTAAATGTAAATTTAATAAATATACACTGAAAATTTTTGATCTGTCCAAGATTCCTAGTATATGGAATTAATATGATCTTGTAATCATGTTGATATATATTTCTGACAAAATTTTGGTGAGGCGGAAATGACTTCTCTGGGCTGAAGCTAACTGGGGATGTGGTGGGAAGTAGGAGAGGAAGGATTGACCAAGCATATGAATACTTTCTCAGTTCACAAGTCTTAATTCTAAACGATTTCTTTCTGTTTTTATAGATTTTAAAAATATGGTTTAAAATTACTATATCTATACTAGGAAAGATCCATGTGCATAAATGCATATACTTTCTTTCAATATAAGACTATTCAAATTTAGGTGAAATGTCTCAAAAATGAACTGAGTGGGAGCTGACAAAAGTGTCTTTCTGTAAACCCAGGTGAGAAGAGTTGAAGAGCGACATGAGAGAAAATGCAGACTTGCTACAAATGCTGACCAAGCACTTGAAAGAGGTCATCAGCTATGTCTCATTCCTAATGGAGTTTAAGAGTGCCTTCTATGCAAGAAGTTAGTACATTTAACGGAAGTGACTCCATTTTCATCCCTATGACAACACAAATACTTTCTGGTAAAGTAAGTTTCCTGAGAGAGTGAAGATACTAATTTGATAAGCAAAACACAAGACTTTGGTATTACAAGCCATCAAGCAGATAGTGAATGTGAAGTAGCTAATTCATGGGAGGTTTTTGTAGTGTAAATGTGTAACTCCATGCACTGACTGTGTCCACACCAAGGGCAAAATAAGACAACAACCAATGACTTTTGAAACTTGGCAAAACCATAACTACATTCTCTTCACCAGTTTGCCTGGATAATGTCCTGTGTTCCTTCTCTGATGAAGTCATGCAACTGGCTCCCACAGAATGCAAAGTCAAGCATGCAGAGATGGCATGCCTTAATTTATGCAAAATGCTGAAAATTTGCAATTGATCTCATAAAAATAACTTACTGAATATGTTGATTTTATGTGTATGTTAAAACGTTGAAGAAGAGTCTAAATGTACATACAAAGACTTTGAGACATATGCAAACGGAACATGAACATAAATAAGACAACTTTATTGGTGCTCTTTGTGAATTAAATCTCATGAAATATCATAGTAATGTAAAAATGTAGATTTAAGTCATTATTCCACTTAAAATTTGGAGTATTGTTTTAAAATCTTTAATGTTCCTGCATATTAATTTAATTGTAATTTCTAGCATTCTAATTTTTGTTTTAGTTAGACAAGTTAAGAAATATATTTATATTCTTAAAGGTTCTTAGCAAAAATTTGAGTTTAATATTAAGGTTACCTAAGATAAAAATTAAGTAATAACATAAGTGAAAATGAAGAAGAAAGATAAAGCAGTTTTAAACTCAGCTTCAAAGCCTTTTATTTGTCTTCATTGTCCCTTTTTCTGGCTGTTAATTATTAACTATAGGTGATTATAATTGAGATACTAAATATTATATATTTAGAAGTGTGAAATAAATGGAAAATTATTGATGTAAATACGTCTTCCGAAAAGGGTCATTTTTCTGTTCTCTCACTTTAGAACTTGTTGTGCCACTTTGCTCTTTTTTATTTTATAACCATGACTAAGTAGTTTAAGTACTTGTTGTGTTAATACTGCTTGTAATTTAATTTCATAGGTATGTACATATATGAAATACATACACACATATATATGTGGCATAAATATCTTGAATTGCAAAATTGAATTATTAAGGCATCAGTCTTCCAAACTCAAGTTGTAACGTCAACACAATCTCAATCAAAATTCCAGAAAGCTCTTTTGAAGATATTGACAAAATTATTCTAAAGTTTATGTGAAAGGAAAAAGATCTAGAATGGCCAACACAATACTAAGACAAACAAAGACAGAAAACCCACATTACTCAATTGCAATACTTACTATTAAGCAACAGTAATCAAAACAGCATATATTGGCAAAAGAAGAGACACATATATCAATGCAACAAGATACCGAGCTGAGAAATAGATTCCCACAAATTTTATAAGTTGATGTTTTACAAATGAAAAAAGGTTACTCAATAAAGAAAAGATAGTCCTTTCAATAAATGGTACTGGAACAATTGGATTTCTTGTGCAAAAATATAAACCAACTCACAAATGTTGTATTTTTTATAAAAATCAATTTAAAATTGACCACAAATCTAAATGTAAGCACAAAATGATAAAACTTCTAGAAGATAACAAAGAAGGAAACCTAAATGACCTTGGCTCTGATGGCATAGATAAGTAAAACCCATGTATTAAAAATACATTAAGTTGTACCTTATTAAAATTTAAAACTTCTGTTCTGTGAAAGGCCCTGTTAGGAGAATTAAAACACAATACAAAGGCTCAGAGAAAATATTTGTAAAACTCATATATGATAAAGGATTTGTATAAAAAATATAAAAATAATACTAAAATTTAAAAATAAGAAACTAACAATCTGATTAAATCTCCAGGTTATCTTTCTGACCCAGGGATTGAACCCACCTTGGCATTAGCAGGCAGGTTCTTTACCACTAGTTCCACCAGGGAAGCCCCTAAATATCCAAAGAAAAGATCAAAAAGACCAAACCAAAGAAAATATACAGATGATGAATAAATACATAAGAAGAAGTTCAGCATTATATCTATATATACATATGGAACTGCAAATTAAAACAGTGAGTACCACAACACAACTAATATGAATGGACAAAATTCTAAAAACTAACAGTATCAATACCAGACTACCTGACCTGCCTCTTGAGAAACCTGTATGCAGGTCAGGAAGCAATAGTTAGAACTGGACATGGAACAACAGACTGGTTCCAATAGGAAAAGGAGTACGTCAAGGCTGTATGTTGTCACCCTGCTTATTTAACTTATATGCAGAGCACATCATGAGAAACACTGGGCTGGAAGAAGCACAAGCTGGAATCAAGACTGCTGGGAGAAATATCAATAACCTCAGATATGCAGATGACACTACCCTTATGGCGGTAAGTGAAAAGGAACTAAAATGCCTCTTGATGAAAGTGAAAGAGGAGAGTGAAAAAGCTGGCTTAGAGCTCAACATTCAGAAAACTAAGATTATGGCATCCGGTCCCACCACTTCATGGCAAATAGAGGGGGAAAGAGTGGAAACAATGGCTGACTTTATTTTTTTGGGCTCCAAAATCACTGCAGATGGTGATTGCAGCCATGAAATGAAAAGACGCTTACTCCTTGGAAGGAAAGTTATGACCAAGCTAGACAGCATATTTAAAAGCAGAGACATTACTTTGCCAACAAAGGTCCATCTAGTCAAGGCTATGGTTTTTCCAGTGGTCATGTATGGATGTGAGAGTTGGACTATAAAGAAAGCTGAGCACCAAAGAATTGATGCTTTTGAACTGTGGTGTTGGAGAAAACTCTTGAGAGTTGCTTGGACTGCAAGGAGATCCAACCAGTCCATCCTAAAAGAGATCAATCCTGGGTGTTCATTGGAAGGACTGATGTTGAAGCTGAAACTCCAATACTTTGGCTAACTGATGCGAAGAGCTGACTCATTTGAAAAGACCCTGATGCTGGGAAACATTGAAGGCAGGAGGAGAAGGGGACGATAGAGGATGAGATGGTTGGATGGCATCACCGACACAATGGACATGTGTTTGGGTGGACTCCAGGAGTTAGTGATGGACAGGGAGGCCTGACGTGCTGTGGTTCATGGTGTCACAAAGAGTAGGACACAACTGAGCAACTGAACTGAACTGAACAGTATCAATTGCTGATGAGAATATAGATCAAAGAATACTCATTCATTGCTGATAGTAATGCAAAACTGTTAATTTGGAAGATAATTTAACATTTTGTTACAAAGCCAAACATAGTCTTAGCATAATGATCCAACAATTATGCTAAAAGGTATTTGCTTAACAAATTTGAAAACTTTTGTAGAAGTTTTATTTAAAATCACTAACAACTAAAAGTTTAAAAGGTCATTCAACAGATGAATTAATAAGCAAATGCTGGAACATCTATGCACATATACAATGGAACACCATTAAACTATAATAAGAGATGAGCTGTCAAACACTACAAAATTAATGAATCTTAAATACACGTAGCTAAGTAAAGTAAATCAGTCTGAAAGTCTACATACTGTATAATTACCAATTGCATGTCATTTCAAATTCACTGATAGCTCAGTTGGTAAAGAATCCATCTGTGATGCAGGAGACCCCAGTTGGATTCCTGGGTCAGGAAGATCTGCTGGAGAAGAGATAGGCTACCCATTCCAGTATCCTATGGCTTCCCTTGTGGCTCAGCTGGTAAAGAATCTGTCTGCAATGTGGGCTACCTGGGTTCAATCCCAGGGTTGGGAAGATTTCCTGAAGAAGGTAAAGGCTACCTACTCTAGTATTTGGACATGGAGAATTCCATGGACTGTATAGTCCATGGGGTCACAAAGAGTCAGACAAGACTGAGTGACTTTCACTTTCACTTTCATAGTAATGGTTCAAAAGTTTAGCAGTTTCCAGGGGACCAGGGGAGAGCTTGGGGACCAGGGGCTATGATTGAATGGAGATTTTCAGTGGTAAAACTATTCTGTACAATACAGTGATGACACTGTGCAGTTTTCAAAAGCCATAGAAAATTACAGCACAAGGAATGAACCTTTATGTGTACAAAAGAAGAAAATCATTTAAGAAGTCAGAAGAATTCCAGAATGGAATGCAAAATTTAACAAAGCGATAGAACTCTATTACAAATACACAAAATAATCAGAGCTCTTGAAGAAATAGCTGATTTTAAAATTGGGGAAGGAAGTATGTAAGATGAGTTTAGAACACATTATAGGATCAGAAAGTAAAGAAGTGTTCAAAAAAGAAAAAAAAAAAGGCACATGAAGAAAATTTGTCCAAGGAGACATGGTAGCCAATTTAAAGAACTCTAAGTGGTCAAATCTGAAACAATTTCAGCAACAAAATAAATAAAGTAGCATTGGATTTATAATCTAAATATGAACTAAATACCCCTGAGTCCATCAGTTCAGTTCAGTTCAGTTCAGTTCAGTCGCTCAGTCATGTCTGACTCTTGGCGACCCCATGAATTGCAGCATGCCAGGCCTCCCTGTCCATCACCAACTCCCGGAGTTCACCCAGACTCACGTCCATCGAGTCAGTGATGCCATCCAGCCATCTCATCCTCTGTCGTCCCCATCTCCTCCTGCCCTCAATCCCTCCCAGCATCAGAATCTTTTCCAATGAGTCAACTCTTCACATGAGGTGGCCAAAGTACTAGAGTTTCAGCTTTAGCATCATTCCTTCCAAAGAAATCCCAGGGATGATCTCCTTCAGAATGGACTGGTTGGATCTCCTTGCAGTCCAAGGGACTCTCAAGAGTCTTCTCCAACACCACAGTTCAAAAGCATCAATTCTTCGATGCTCACCCTTCTTCACAGTCCAACTCTCACATCCATACATGACCACAGGAAAAACCATAGCCTTGACTAGATGAACCTTTGTTGGCAAAGTAATGTCTCTGCTTTTGAATATGCTATCTAGGTTGGTCATAAATTTCCTTCCCTGAGTCCATACTGACATAAATAAGTAACTGAATATATTTAAAATATATAAAAAATAAGGAAGAACAGACAAATCTATCCACAGGAGAATATAAAAATAATTTATGTCAATATTAATACTGCTTTCAAGGGGTGGGTGGAATGCATGTAGTGATTTCTTCCAAAATATACAGTATGGAAAGAGGGGGAGAAAGAGTACTTTTATAGTATAGAAACCTATTATCAAGTTTATCATCAAAAATGATGTCATGTTAACAATACGTACCTTTGCAACAAGATGATTAAAATGGAACTTTATTTCTGTAGTCTTCCTACCAAGACACATATATTCAGTCTAATCAAAAGAAAAACAGACACAGTATCAATTGAGGGGTATTCTACAAAATATCTGATCAGTACTTCTCCAGATCGTCAAGATCATTAAAAATAAAGGGAGTCTTGAGAAACCATCATAAACAAGGAGAGCCTAAGGGACACACAATGACTAAACATGATCTGGCATCCTTGGTAAAATACCAAACATAAAGGAACATACATTTGGTTAAAAACTAAAGGAATCTCAGTGAAATAAGGACTCCTGTGGCAGATTCATTTTGATATTTGGCAAAACTAATACAATTATGTAAAGTTTAAAAATAAAATAAAATAAAATAAAAATTCATAATGACACATTAATACTATTTTCTTAATTTTTACAAATATAACATATCCTAAAAGTTACGGGGAAAAATCTCTGCACTATACTTGCAACTTTCCCATAAATCTAAAACTGTTCTAAAATTTAAAAGTTCATCTTAAAAATAGATCAGTTTTTAAAAGGTATTTTTATTATTCCATGAAACATTTTTCAGACACTGTTAATGTATATGACAAGTAATAGCAATCTGAGACACACAGGATTCTAGAAATACTTCATATTATACGTTTGATCATTTCACAATGAATATGAAGCATAATGAATTGAATTGGAAGAAGCATGCTATAAAGACACTCAGTTATGTATTTCACAGTAAACTTTTAAATGGTGTTTGCATCCAGGATCACCCCATCTACTCATCTAACGATTATGATAAGATTCCTTCATTTTACTGATGTTGTATTCCAAACCTAGCATATTAGCTAACACCATGATAGGTATTAATTAAAATATATTTTCTTGCTCAGACTACAGTAGACTTCTTCTTACAGCCGTGTGGTAGACTAGATGTTCTGCTACTGCTAAGTCACTTCAGTCATGTCCGACTCTGTGAGACCCCATAGATGGCAGCCCACTGGGCTCCCCCGTCCCTGGGATTCTCCAGGCAAGAACATGGGAGTGGGTTGCCATTTCCTTCTCCAAAGATGTTCTGAAATGCCCTCAATTACTGAAAAATACACAAATCTGCTTCTGTTTTCTTTATATTATACATGCAATAGAATATTAAACAGTCCAGAGAGTCAAGCCCAGATCTTTTATGTAATACAGACTGTGTACAGCTCATCACTTTTTATCCTTCAGTTTAAAAGTTACTAGCTTATAAAAATTTGTATATGAATACGGACTAAAACAAGAGTTCAATTTTTTTAATTGCTAGTTGTATAGCAAATGTTAGTAAGTCCATTTGTTCTGTAGATATTTTTTTCTTTCATAAAATTCACTTAAACAGACTGACCACATGTCTTTTTCTATGGATCTTCTGCCAAATATGCAAAACAATTCCCCAAAGAAAACTGCATTAAAATTTCAAATAGAATTTTACTGGGTTAAATTTTTCAGTACACTTGCTTAGCGACTACGGCTAAAAAGAATCTTTTTAAATGTCACATAAAATTTATTTGTTTTATGAAATTGTTTTAAGTTAGGTTCAAGTATCAACTAATTTTTCCATAGAGCATAATGACTACAAAAGATTATAGAAAGAAAAATTGGTTTCTATGTTGACATGAATTTAATATGGAATAAATTTTATTTAAATACATTTTTAAAGTGTGTATTAATTCAATTAATAATTAAAAACATTATTTTGATGACATTTAAAAATGATGCTTTTTACAATACAGAAATGAATCTGTAGCAAGGATATGTTTTTTCAAGATTATAGCTTAGTTTTTAGTATTGGAAATGTTGGAAGAAGTACTGTTGTAATCTGTTTACAATCAAATTATATTAATGAAAGTCTTATGTATGACAAAATATTTTTTACAACTGTACACATATGTTCATTCACTTCAGAGTTAACAAAATAATGGTGCTGATTCCATTCTCAGATTAGAAAAGTATCAATACTAATGCTAATTTGAAAAAGAGTTTTACTGGTATTATTATTCAAAAGAAATATATCAAAAATAGTAAAGCCAAGTAAGACCCACCAAAAATAACTAAAGCACAAAATGAGTGGTGTCCATATAAAAAGAGGAAATTTGAAAGACTATTATAGAGGGAAGGACATGTGAAGACATAGGGAGAAGACATCCACATTTAAGCTAAGGAGAGAAACCTCAGAAGAAATCGGTTCTGCTGAAACCTAGATTCTAGCCTCTAGAATTGTAAGAAAATAGATTTCTGCTAGATGGGCCATACAGTCTGTGGTACGTTATTATGGCAGCCCTAGCAAACTAATTCATGTAAACAGAAGGTCAAATATATATATAATAACTTAAGTTAAATAAATTAAATGAGTAATTTAATTATTTGAAATAATAAAAATATCATAAAATATCAAATGAAATGAAATTCTAAACTTCCTAAAAGTTGAAAAAGAATTTTAAAAGTTGTTGGCTTAATTTGGAATTGAAACTACAAAGTAAAATAAAACAAAACATAAAAGTTGAGCCCATCAAAACTTATTAAATGCAATTGAAGTTGTAATCAGAGAATATTTTCACTGTATCCTTTAATAATCAGAGGTTTGATAATGAAATAAAGCATTTAACTAAATTTTTGAAAAATAACTAAAAATGATAATTAATAATGGATAAACAAAATATGATGATACAAGCCCACTGAAATTGTAGAAAATCCACTGTTATTTTCTGGTAACTACATTCCATAGTTGGCTCATTCAAATATGCAGTATAATCCCTAATCAAACCAAGAACAGTAAAAATAAATACTGTAAATGCACATAATTTGTGTAAGCATGGACATAATCATAGAAACTGAGTAAATATCTTGTGAAAATTTATTCTGAGACATTGAACATGATTAAAAATAACTGCCAAATTGACTTAATGGAAAAAGTTAAGAGAGGTTGTTTAAGGAATGAATTTCAAAATTAAAATATACCAAGAGAGCTTTAAAGAGTTAGCTTTCAAATTTACAAAAAAATTAAAATTTTCATGTTAAATGTATTATTATACATGTAGAATATGCAAATATACCCCAATAAAGTTTTCAAATACCATTTAACCATGGTATCAAAATATTTTAGCTTAACTTTTTCTCAAATACTAAGTAACAACCTTAGGTAAACATGTATTTAAAAGATTAATATGTTATTAATGACATCTAGAAATAGGTTAAAACCATAACTAAAAGGAATTTTGAGAAAGCATAGTTTGATATTAGGAGTTTTTACTTATATAATTTAACATTTTATTGAATCAAAAGAAATAATATATAAACTTTTATTAAATGCTGCAATGTCATTTGAGGAAATTAAACAATGTCATTTGAGGACATGATAAAATATCTTATTAAATTTTTTAAAAAGACATGAAAATAAATATGTTTACATGATAATAAATATGTTTCAAGTTAATGGTGATATATTAGAAGCATATGTCCTGGAGTTACAAACAATACATGAATGAACTCTACTACCTAAAACAATAATTCAAGAAGGAAATATGATAAATACATAGTTGCAATAATTCAATATTAAATTATTACAGAGTGTGTCATCCACCTTGAAAAATTCCAAATATATACACTTACTAACAATAGTAAAAGAAATTCAAATGGTCACAAAATGAAGATTAATTGGTTTCTTACATGCCCACAAGATGGAGGAGAATTCTAGGAAAGCCATTCTCAAGAGGCAAGTGCAAGTTTTACCATACAATATAATGCTTTCCACTGGTAAATGATTTTCTAGGGGAACACTACTGATCGAACCTGATTCACTTTCATTTGCATCACATGCCAGAACAAATCAATGTTATTTAGAGCACACTCTAAATAACATATCTTGCTATTTACTTTGCTATTACTTTGAATTCTTTGCTGCTGCTACTGCTAAGTCACTTCAGTCGTGTCCGACTCTGTGTGACCCCATAGACGGCAGCCCACCAGGCTCCCCCGTCCCTGGGATTCTCCAGGCAAGAACACTGGAGTGGGTTGCCATTTCCTTCTCCAAAGCATGAAAGTGAAAAGTGAAAGTGAAGTCGCTCAGTCGTGTCCCACCCTCAGCGACCCCATCGACTGCAGCCTTCCAGGCTCCTCCATCCATGGGATTTTCCAGGCAAGAGTACTGGAGTGGGGTGCCATGGCCTTGTCAGCCTTCAATAACAACCCTTTTTTTTTTAATCTCCTACAGCTGATAGTATCACTTCCTAGTTTTCAGCTAAGGAAGAAATTTTTATAATTTTACATGTCTTCAGCCATTTCAGGTTGTATTTGGTAGAGAGATGTCGGGAGATTATGTTTATTATCTCTACATTTTAAATGGTCACTCTCAAGGAAAAAAACTGAATTTTATTGGTTCAAAATTCTTTTTGCCTTGACCTGTTTATATTCATAGTAAAATCTTATCACAGCAGTATTTTTTCCTGGTATTACTTTCCTCATTTTTTGTCAACATTAATATTGCAGAGTGTATCATTCACCTTGAAAAATTCCAAATATATTTCAAATAACTTTTTAACATTGTCTGTCTAATGGAAAAAGAAATGGATTATGGTTTGTGCACATATGTGTGCATTTGTATTTTATCCAATATGACAACATAATTGAAAAGTAAGTTTAAGCTGCTTATTTTCATAAAATTTTAATCTAAGCTTTGTCATATTTTTATGCTTCTTCCTAGTAGGAATTTATATTTTTATTTTATTTGTTTTCCTAATTTACTACATTTCTTTCCTCTAAGCTCCTTTATCTAACTTTATAAGTAATGACCATTAGGCTTAAACATACTGTAATCTGTTTCTCTGATTATCAATAGAAAAAATATATCTTTAGTAATTTTACATCCCATATATGAAGTCATTTAGTTTTTATAGCTTTCTTCAATTCAGTTCAGTTGCTCAGTCATGTCCGACTCTTTGTGACCCCATGAATTGCAGCATGCCAGGCCTCCATGTCCATCACCAACACCCGGAGTTCACTCAAACTCGCATACATTGAGTCGGTGATGCCATCCAGCCATCTCATCCTCTGTTGTCCCCTTTTCCTCCTGCCCCCAATTCCTCCCAGCATCAGAGTCTTTTCCAGTGAGTCAACTCTTCGCATGAGGTGGCCAAAGTACTGGAGTTTCAGCTTTAGCATCATTCCTTCCAAAGAACACCCAGGGCTGATCTCCTTCAGAATGGACTGGTTCGATCTCCTTGCAGTTCAAGGGACTCTCAAGAGTCTTCTTCAACACCACAGTTCAAAAGCATCAATTCTTCCGTGCTCAGAGTTCTTCACAGTCCAACTCTCACATCCATACATTACCACTGGAAAAACCATAGCCTTGACTAGATGGACCTTTGTTGGCAAAGTAAAGTCTCTGCTTTTGAATATGCTGTCTAGGTTGGTCATGACATTCCTTCCAAGGAGTAAGCGTCTTTTAATTTCATGGCTGCAGTCACCATCTGCAATGATTTTGGAGCCCAAAAGAATGAAGTCTGACACTGTTTACACTGTTACCCCATCTATTTCCCATAAAGTGATGAGACCAGATGCCATGATTTTCGTTTTCTGAATGTTGAGCTTTAAGCCAACTTTTTTTACTCTCCTCTTTCACTTTCATCAAGAGGCTTTTTAGTTCCTCTTCACTTTCTGCATAAGAGTGGTGTCATATGCATATCTGAGGTTATTGATATTTCTCCCAACAATCTTGATTCCAGCTTGTGCTTCTTTCAGCCCAGCGTTTCTCATGATTTACTCTACATATAAGTTAAATAAGCAGGATGACAGTATACAGCCTTGACATACTCCTTTTCCTATTTGGAACCAGTCTGTTGTTCCATGTCCAGTCTAACTGTTGCTTCCTGACCAGCATGCAAATTTCTCAAGAGGCAGATCAGGTGGTCTGGTTCCCATCTCTTGAAGAATTTTCCACAGTTTATTGTGATCCACACAGTCAAAGGGTTTGGCATAGTCAGTAAAGCAGAAATAGATGTTTTTCTGGAACTCTCTTGCTTTTTCCATGATCCAGCGGATGTTGGCAATTTGATCTCTGGTTCCTCTGCCTTTGCTAAAACCAGCTTGAACATCTGAAAGTTCACGGTTCAAGTATTGCTGAAGCCTGGCTTGGAGAATTTTGAGCATTACTTTACTAGCGTATGAGATGAGTGCAACTGTCCGGTAGTCTGACAACGGGTAGGGTGCAGTCCATGGGGTCGCTAAGAGTCGGACATGACTGAGCAACTTCACTTTCACTTTTCACTTTCATGCATTGGAGAAGGAAATGGAAACCCACTCCAGTGTTCTTGCCTGGAGAATCCCAGGGATGGGGGAGACTGGTGGGCTGCCATCTATGGGGTCGCACAGAGTCGGACACGACTGAAGCGACTTAGCAGCAGCAGCAGCAGCTGAGCATTCTTTGGCATTGCCTTTTTTTGGGATTGGAATGAAAACTGACTTTTTCCAGTCCTGTGGCCACTGCTGAGTTTTCCAAATTTGCTGGCATATTGAGTGCAGCACTTTCACAGTATCATCTTTCAGGATTTGAAATAGCTCAACTGGAATTCCATCACCTTCACTAGCTTTGTTCATACTGGTGCTTTCTAAGGCCCACTTGACTTCACATTCCAGGATGTCTGGCTCTAGATGAGTGATCACACCATTGTGATTATCTGGGTTGTGAAGATCTTTTTTGTACAGTTCTTCTGTATATTCTTGCCATCTTTTATGTTCCATCTCTTATGTTCTCTTATTTATATTATTTTAAAATATTTAAACTCATTTATAAATGAAAAATAAATTTGACATTTACATATAGTATTTTGATATGCAAAAGATAAATGGATACATAATAAAAATATAAAACACTAAATAAGGAAAGTTTTAACAACAACAGTATGTCTGGTTTCATTTAACACATTAAATATGATGCATTAATAAAAATCATTAATACAAAGTACTGTCTATATATATTTATAAATGTGCTTGTAACACTATATACAGAGATAGATGACTGATAGTTCTATCCTCTATTGGTTCTGATAAATTGATACATAGTTATTTATATCTATCTACCCATCTATCTCTTATTGGTGCTCTTTGGAGAGCCTGGCCATATATATGATATATGTCTAGGGTTTATAACATATATATTAATGTAACAGAATCAGCTTTCCTTCATACTAGCTTAATTTCAAAATAAAGAAATGTTTATCCTATATAGCTCTACTCCTTTTTCCCAATGTCTGAGGCATTCTGTAACAAACAGTATGTCTACTAATCTTCAGTTCAGTTCAGTTCAGTCACTCAGTCGTGTCTGACTCTTTGCGACCCCATGAATTGCAGCATGCCAGGCCTCCCTGTCCATCACCAACACCCGGAGATCACCCAGACTCACATCCATCGAGTCGGTGATGCCATCCAACCATCTCATCCTCTGTTGTCCCCTTCTCCTCCTGCCCCCAATCCCTCCCAGCATCAGAGTCTTTTCCAATGAGTCAACTCTTCACATGAGGTGGCCAAAGTACTAGAGTTTCAGCTTTAGCATCATTTCTTCCAAAGAAATCCCAGGGCTGATCTCCTTCAGAATGGACTGGTTGGATCTCCTTGCAGTCCACGGGACTCTCAAGAGTCTTCTCCAACACCACAGTTCAAAAGCATCAATTCTTTGGTGCTCAGCTTTCTTCACAGTCCAACTCTCACATCCATACATGACCACTGGAAAAACCATAGCCTTGACTAGACAGACCTTTATTGGCAAAGTAATGTCTCTGCTTTTGAATATGCTATCTAGGTTGGTCATAACTTTCCTTCTAAGGAGTAAGCATCTTTCCATTTCATGGTTGCAATCACCATCTGCAGTGATTTTAGAGCTGAAAAAAATAAAGTCTGACACTGTTTCCACTGTTTCCCCATCTATTTCCCATGAAGTGATGGGACCAGATGCCATGATCTTCGTTTTCTGAATGTTGAGCTTTAAGCCAACCTTTTTACTCTCCTCTTTCACTTTCATCAAGAGGCTTTTTAGTTCCTCTTCACTTGCTGCCGTAAGGGTGGTGTCATCTGCATACCTGAGGTTATTGATATTTTCCCGGCATTCTTGATTCCAGCTTGTGCTTCTTTCAGCCCAGCCTTTCTCATGATGTACTCTGCGTATAAGTTAAATAAGCAGGGTGACAATATACAGCCTTGACATACTCCTTTTCCTATTTGGAAATAGTCTGTTGCTTCCTGACCTGCATACAGGTTTCTCTAGAGGCAGGTCAGGTGGCCTGGTATTCCCATCTCTTTCAGAATTTTCCACAGTTGATTGTGATCCACACAGTCAAAGTCTTTGGCATAGTCAATAAAGCAGAAGTAGATGTTTTTCTAGAACTCTCTTGCTTTTTCAATGACTCAGCGGATGTTGGCAATTTGAACTCTGGTTCCTCTGCCTTTTCTAAAACCAGCTTGAACGTCTGGAAGTTCACGATTCACGTATTGCTGAAGCCTGGCTTGGAGAATTTTGAGCATTACTTTACTAGCGTGTGAGATGAGTGCAATTGTGTGGCAGTTTGAGCATTCTTTGGCATTGCCTTTCTTTGGGATTGGAATGAAAACTGACCTTTTCCAGTCCTGTGGCCACTGCTGAGTTTTCTAAATTTGCTGGCATTTTGAGTGCAACTCTTTCACAGAAAACTAGCCAATCTGATCATACGGACTTGTGTGTCCTTGTCTAACTCAATGAAACTATGCCATGCTTTGTAGGGCCACCCAAGACGGACAGGTCATGGTGGAGAGGTCTGACAGAATGTGTTCCACTGCAGAAGGGAATGGCAAACCACTTCAGTATTCTTGCCTTGAGAACTCCATGAACAGTATGACAAGGCAAAATGATAGGATACTGAAAGAGGAACTTCCCAGGTCGGTAAGTGTCCAATATGTAGATCGATGGAGAAATAACTCCAGAAAGAATGAAGGGATGGAGCCAAAGCAAAAACAACACCCATTTGTGGATGTGACTAGTGATAGAAGCAAGGTCCAATGCTGTAAAGAGCAATACTGCATAGGAACATGGAATGTTAGGTCCATGAATCAAGGCAAATTGGAAGTGGTCAAACAGGAGATGGCAAGAGTGAACATTGACATTTTAGGAATCAGTGAACTAAAATGGACTGGAATGGATGAATTTAACTCAGATGACCATTATATCTACTATTGTGGGCAAAAGTCCCTTAGAAGAAATGGAGTAGCCATCATGGTCAACAAAAGAGTCCAAAATGCAGTTACTTGGATGCAATCTCAAAAACGACAGAATGATCTCTGTATGTTTCCAAGGCAAACCATTCAATATCATGGTAATCCAAGCCTATGCCCCAACCAGTAAGGCTGAAGAAGCTGAAGTTGAATGGTTCTATGAAGACCTACAAGACCTTTTAGAATTAACACCCAAAAAAGATGTCCTTTTCATTATAGGGGACTGGAATGCAAAAGCCAATAATATACTGGCATAATTAATAACTTAACCATGTCATGATTTCCTTATCCCATCCACTTGGTGAGTTACAGGCCCTCCCACCAAATTATAATTGTTTTCATTTTCAAATAAGAGAATAAATGAGGAAAATGAGCATTAACATTGTCTATTATAATTACATAACTAATTACTCTGTTCCTTGTTTGCATGGATTCTAATTACATCTGAGATCACTTGCTTGCACCCTGAAGAACTCCCTTCAGTATTTCTTGTAAGGCGAGTCTACTAGCAATGAAATCTCTATTTTTGTTTCTCTGAGAATATCTATGCTTTGTCTTCACTTGTGAAAAATAACTTTGTTTGATGGATAGATAATCACTGGACACAAATTGTTAATCTATTTATCATCTATCTACAGTTTTATCTATATTTCTATCTATTTCTTATATCTATTCCTACCTCTATAGAGATAAATAGTCTAGAAACAATTGATAAAGAATTGACTTGCATGATTATGGAGGCAGAGAAGATTTGCAGCCATAATCTGGAGACCCAGTCCAGGTCTGAGGTTTGAGAACCTAGAGAGACAATAGTGGAAATGCCAATCAGAGACAGAAGGCAGGAGAAGACTGATGTCTCAACCTAAAGCCAGTCAAGCTGACAGAGAACAAATTGTCCCATACTGAAGTTGTTTGTTTTATTGAGGTTTTTAACTGACTGGATGAAGCCCACTGACTTTGGGGATGGCAAACTGCTTTACTCAGTCTACAAATTCAAATGTTAATTTGAATTAACACTTCAGGAACACTTTCACAGATTCACCCAGAACCAAATATCTGTGTGCCCCATGGCCTAGTCAAGTTGATATATAAAATCAATCATCACAATATCTAAGAAATTAAAATACTATGTTAAAAGCATGTATTTAATGCAAAAGAAAACAATAAAGGAGAAATAGAGGAGGAAAATAAGTATAAATTGGCAAGCAAACATAAATATATCAATAATAATATTAATTGTGAATGAATTACACTGTCCAATCAAAAGGTAGAGGTTGTTAGACTGGATAAAAATGACAATTATATACTGCATACAGGAGACATAGTTCAGATTCAAGACACAAATACGTTGAAAGCCAAAGAATGGAAAAATATATATCATTCAAACAGCAATCACGGGAGAGCCAGAATGGCTATACTAATATTAGAAAAATAGACTTTAAAACAAAAAAAATGTTAAATTCAAATCAAAGCCACATGAGATACCATTTCACAGTCATCAGAATAGCTCAATTTTGAAAATCAAATACAATAAGTTGCTGAAAATGTGGAGAAATTAGAACCTTCATACACTGATGCTGAGATTGTTAAATGATTCAGCCACTTTGGAAAACAGTCTGACAGTTCCTCAAAAACTAAACAGAGGTACAACATGATGCAGTCATCTCACTCTTAGGTATATATGCAAGGGAAATGAAAACATATATTCATATAAAAGTTTGTACACAAATGTTTACAGTATCACTATTCATATTCATCAGAATGTAGAAACAACCCAATGTCCAACAATGGATGAATTGTTAAAATGTGATGTATACATACAATGTAATATTATTTGGTCACAAAAGGAATGAAAATATGAACACATGCTACAACCTGTACGAACCTTAAAAACATTATGCTAAGTGAAAGAAGGAAGTCACTAAAGATCACATAAAATATTCCATTCATATGAAAGCTTGGAATAGAAAAATCTATATAGATGAAAAGTAGATTAATGGTTGCTTAGGGTTGGGAAGATAAGGTAGGGGAATAGGGTGGCAATAGCTAAAGGATACAGGGGTTCTTCTTCAGGTGAAGAACATGTTCTGAAATAGACTATGCTGGTGGTAGTTGCAGATATATTGAATACACTAAAAAACAGTGTATTGTACATTTTAAGTGGGTAGACTGTGTGATAGCTCAACATGTGTGACACATGCTCAGTTGCTTAGTTTTTTTTTTTTGCTTTTTTTTAAAATTTTATTTTATTTTTAAACTTTACATAATTGTATTAGTTTTGCCTCTGACTATTTGAGACCCTGACAACTGTAGCCCGCCAGGCTTCTCTGTCCATGTAATTTTCCAGGCAAGAATACTGAAGCGGGTTGCCATTTCCTATTCCAGATCTTCCTGAACCAGGGATCAAAAGCGCTTCTCTTGTGCACTGACAGGTAGATTCTTTTACCACTCTACCACCTGGAAAGCTTCCCATAGCTCAACAAATTTGCTTAAAAATTCATCTCTTATTTGAAATTGTTCAAATCAAGGGAAAGAAACAAACCAATTCCTCTTTCACACAAATTTCTTTTCTAAAGAAGACAAAATTCAAAGTGACATTTCACAGTTTTTTTCATTTTCATACTGTCTCCTGCTTGTAAACCCCTCTTCATTCCTATAACAAAAAAATCTAATTCTCATTATTCTATAAGCAGTTCAATGGCTCTTCACTTGGTTCTTCCAAGCAACACTGTCACTACTGTGATCTGTGTTTTCGTAGGACTATGTTCATACCCCAATTACAAAGAATTAACCTTGATCATATTATGCATTATCATTTGGGTTTCCTTCACTACACCATGAGATTTTCAGAGACAGGTCTTTAGTAACCATTTTTTTAATACTCAGTAGTCAATACTCTGGATTTAGAAGTGACTTCTCCACTTGAAGCACATATAACTTCACTTTTGTGCAATACCATTTCAAGGCACTGAGGGAGAATAGAAATAGATAAGATCATTTATTTTTCTAAGTTTCTCTTATTTTCATAATTTCTCTTTGTAGTCAAGGACGAAGCATCTGCTTATTCACATTATAATGGAAAAAAAAGCTTGCTCCAGGCTATCCAAAGTGTGAAAATATCTACTGCAACTATAATATGCTTGTACAATTTACTAAGTATATTAATTCAATGTAATAATTAGTTCAGGGGAACTATCAATTTTAATAAAAATTGTTCTGTCTTTAAATCCATATGTAAGCTGAACGTGTATTTTCACATTTTCTTATTTCACATTATATATGTGTGTATATATTTAATTTATCTGAGAGATAGGCATTTTTTGTTTGTATGGTTATTTTCATTATGTTGAAAGACTTTCCTCTCTCAAAAGAAATAAATTTGTCCAATAATATCAGTGTTAAGATATTTTGAAAAATGGCAACATATTCACAAAATGCCATCTAATGACATATGTATTTAGATGAATATGTGTAAATCTTTAAATATAGATTAAAAAATTGACATTATATACTCAACCAAATTTTGAAATGAAAACATTATATTTTGCTTTACTTAGCATTGCCAGGAATACTTTTGATGGTGCCCATCTTTTGGAACCATCTTCAAATAAAAAAGAAGAGAAATAAACATTGGCAAGATGAAGCTTGAGGCTGCTAAGCTGTCAACTTATTTTTAGAGAATTATGTTTAACTTAAAATGATTTTACATTACTTCTAATGCTGCTTTTAATGTTATTTCCCATGAGTTGATTTCACTATATGTACCAGGGTAAAATATTTCTTGTGTGATTTACTTTCCCAGGATGTTAGATATAATATATATTTTACCCTGTCTATTAAATTTTCTCCATTACACTCCAGAGTTTATCAAGGAAGTGCTTATCAATAGTGGGACTTAATGTCTAAGGATTAATTGAATATATTTCTTTTATGCCATAAAATAAAGTATCTTGTTGAAATTCACTTCATCATTTTGAAGAAGTAAAAAATGGCCTTGGTTAACCCATGAAAATTTGGATCCCACCATAAAGTGCACTGCCTTGCCTTAAGTAACTTTTATATTATGATGAAAAAATTTAAAACATAAAATATACATTCTTTTCTAGCTTATTATAGTAATAAATCCTAAGTTTAACTAGTGGATAGTTTGTTTTACAGCAACAAATCAGACAGGAATGAAGCAACATGATTTTCTACAGATTTTATATATAAACAAATACAGAAAATTTTGCTTTATTCTATATGCACTTCATCCTCGGGATATGAATTTTTTTTTTAAATATGGAACTTATATTTGATAAAGAGAAATATAGGGATTTAACTATTATCTAGTGAATAGTTAATGTAGTCAATACAATCAGTATGGGTCAATATGAGTTACATTAGCTAATTTGGGGAGAGAAAAGGCCTGGGTTCAACTCTTACCTCTTTCACTCACTAGCTATGGAATCTTGAGCAAATGGTTTAGCCTTGGAGCCTCAGATAAAATATCAGATGTCTACCATAAACAGATTATTTTGAAATTTAAAATATATGTTTGAAAGTTCTCAGCAGAGAGCCTGACTCAAAATTGGTTCTGAATAAAATGCTAGTTACTCTATATTTAATAGGATAATGATTTTCATGGATTAGTTGCAATGGACATGCTACACTGTGGCCAGATAGGCATAGTTAACCCTGTCCTTCCCTCTTCCTTACTAACCTACTTCACTCCTCCCCATTTTATAAGCAGCTCAATCTTTAACATTCATTACCTTAAAAGAGAGATGATCCAGTTATAGAGGAGGTCACGGAGAAGAAGTGACCACAAGTTGACCACTGAGGTGGACCCAAGAAACTAGAAGCTCCTCATTGCCTCCTTTGTTCTTGAAATGCATGCTCTTCCCACCATATCTGCAGTGACAGTAATTTTTGATGATGAAGCCTTGAGAGAGTACTCTATTGCACAAACTATCTGGACTTGACTGACCCCAGTTAAGTCTTGTATATAAACTCTTACTATTCTTGCAGCTGTGGAGATCTACTTGTCTTTCAGCTGCCCAAGACAAGCACTGTTCCTTTGCTTGTTAAAACCATCAGCTAAAAATGTGTAGTGCTCTCCTTCTTGCTTCCGTCTCTCCTTGCCTTCCACATAAGAAGGCCTGTTTGTGAACCAACATACGGCAAAACAGAGAAATCAATTCTCTTTTAAGTTTAAAAACATTTTCCTTAGGGGAATAATTTAGAACAAGTGGAATAGTTGAAGAACCAAGCTAGTCCTCAGATAGGAGGAAAAAAAAAGTTAGATGAAGTACAGGTGATCCTGTGCTTTCCAGGTGAAATACATTTGGATTCCCAGCTCTGTGTGAGAGGAGGCTGTAAAGCTCCACCCAGATTTAAAGTGATTAAGAACTTTTTTTCCCCCTGGACAAAATCCTGATGTGGTTTCAGAATTCCCACCACTGAGTTAGGTTCAGGACGTCAAAGTGTTTACTATGTCATCAAAAATGGCATATAATAGTGAAACATAAGTTTCCCACGGCCACACAGAGAAACTTACAAAGTAGAATGTTTCCTCTGCCCCTGGGAGGGACATATATGAAGCCAAGAGTGAACCAAATAAGAAACTTTTGGTGATGAGTCAAGAATTGCACAGAGGCAATTATTAATAACATGGATAAATATCCTGATATCAAACAGGAGGGTAGGGACACAGGTTTGGATGGGAATCATGATTCTTGTGAAAGAAAAGTCACCAATTCTCTCTCCAGCCATGGTTTTGCAATTCCTAAATCCTCCAGAACTTACATAAAGTCTTTCACTTGGAAAGGTGAGAAAATCCTGAACTGCTAGCGATTACAACATAGTATGTGGTAGAACAAGGACTCGTACTTGATATGGTTCAGTTTTAGAAAATTTAATACATTTTTTTACACCCCTGAGTTTCTAGACAGAGACTCATATGTTCTAAGAAACATAGAATGTTGAAATCTTTTTTCAGGAATTTGTCTAAGGTTATCTAGAAGGAACACTGGTGTGTTTAAAAATAAGTTGAAACTACTGAAAACTAAAGACAACATGATAAATAGCATCTGTGAGAAGAGACACAGTTTAATTGGATATCAGAATTGAAAGCACCAGGATTATCAATAGTTTGAAAATAAATACCAATTGTGAAATTAAAAACTGACTGAAACTATTTCTTGACTGATTTTTTTTTTAATGCTGCCAATTTCTGCCAATAGGGATTTTCCTAAACCTCTCAAAGACTGGAGCAATTACATGATCTTTAATTGAGATATATCAAATTAATTATATTTTAAAGCATTTTGCCTTTTGTTCTAATGCAAAAAATTATTAATATTACTATCTTCAAAATATGTTATATTAAGCCTCCGAGTATTCCCTTTCTAAATCTTTTTCTCAAGATTGAAAAATGCATATATATATATATATATGAATACTACATGTATAAATCTCAGAACTAAATTCATCTAAAATTTATCATTTAATAGTATGTGAAGGAAGTGGTCAGTGTCACAGAAAATTCAAAAAATATATATATACATATATGTATATATAGTGACTAGAGAGTTTATACTCTAGTGGATAAATAAGACATGGAAACAAATATTTATAATGCAATATATAAAGTGATAAATGTTAATGCTAGACTGATAAATTATAAAAGTTAAGTAATTACAACCTCACTTCCAGGCACAGGAATCACAGAAAATTTCATAGAGAGGAAAGCTGGCAAAATGGATTTTGAAAGATGAATGTCATTTAAGTAAAGAGAAATGGAAGAAAGGGCTTTCTAAGAAGAAAAGTCACAGGAGCAAATCAAACAGGTGAAAATGTGAGTTATGCAGAACCAAAAATTTAAATTTTGTGAGAAATTAGAGCAACATTGCATAATAGAACCTTCTGAGAGTAAAAATATCCACTGTGTGTGCTATCTAATGCAACCGCAACTAGTCACATATGGTTATTCAGCACTTGAGTGTAGCTAGTGTGACCAAGGAACTAAATGTATAAGTGCATTTAATTTTAGTTACTTTAACTTGAAATTTCAAAAGCCACACATGTCTGGTTAATATCACATTGGACAGAGCAACCTTAGAGTGTGTGAACTGTGATAAATAAGGCTGAGTTCAGTTTGTGGACTTCAGTTAATTAATTATATCTTTATGTCTTTTCATACAGTAGATCCTAATGTGCTTAGTCTCTCAGTCGTGTCCAACTCTTTGCATTCTCATGAACTATTGCCCACCAGGCTCCTCTGTCCATGGGGGTTCTCCAGGCAAGAATACTGCAGTGGCTTGCCATGCCCTCTTCCAGGGGACCTTCCCAATCCAGGGATAGAATCCAGGTCTCCCAAGTTGCTGGCGGATTCTTTATTGCCTGACCACCAGGGAAGCCCATAAATACTAGAGTGGGTATCTATCCCTTCTCTAGGGGATATTCCCGACCCGGAATCAAACCCTGGTCTCCTGCATTGCAGGCAGTTCCTTACCAACAGAGATACCAGGGAAATCCAGTAGACCCTAATATTATTATTTAAACTTGTTCAGAAATATATGTGATTTAATGGAATTAAAACAAACATTGGGATGAAAGTTAGAAGATCTGAGTTCTAGAAAGTCAAAGTTAAAGTGTTAGTCGTTCAGGCTGCCCTGGTGTCTTGGACAATAAAAAATCTGTCTGCTATGCAGCAGATCCAGGTTTGATCCCTGGCTGGGGAAGATCTCCTGGAGAAGGGAATGGCTATCCACTCCAGTTTTCTTGCCAGGAGAATTCCATGGACAGAGGAGCCGGGCAGGTTACAGTCCATGTGACCACAAAGAGTTTGAACATGACTGAGTTCTAGACCTGACATAAAATAATTGACCATTTGAATGTTTGCAAATGACTAAAAGTTTGTCAGCATTGGGATCATCACCTACTAATGGCTGAATTGAAATACATGAGCTTAAATTTTTAAGCGTTCAAAATAAGTAAATTTAGACAAAGACTTTACTTTTGAGAAACAATGCTTTAACAGTGAAAACAAACCTTGACTCTAAACACATTTCTGTTTCCACAAATACTGTCAAATTTCTTTGATTATGTTGTTGAATCACAGTAATTGGTGACTCAGATGGTTAAGAATCTGCCTGCAATGCCCGAGACACAGATTCAATCCTTGGATCAGGTAGATCCCCTAGAGAAGGAAATGGCAACCTATTCCAGTCTTCTTACCTGGAGAATATCATGGACAGAGGAGCCAGGCGGGCTACAGCTCAAGGTCGCAGAGTTGGACACAACTGAGTGACTAACACTTTCATTTTCATATTTTTGCATTAGTATTTGCACCATACTCTGGAAGACAATATCTACTGATATAATAGATGAATACCCAGCCCATAATTGACTGCTATCATAATGTTGATTTATTTAGTAAAGGATGCATATGCCATAATTAGGATCTTTAAACATGAAGAAAAGCACATGAGAATAGTTGGTCTCCATTTATATCATAGAAGATCAATGACATTATAATAATGACTGTGTTATTTGCTAAAAAGTTATGTTCACCAACTTTTCTATCACTTATATTAAATGGTGTAGGAAGAGCACCAAAGGCAGAAAAATATGATTCATTTTTGTGTATAATATGTGACAATGATAAAAAATGAATACTAATAACTAAAATGGGAAACCTAAGTTAAATAATGAATTGTCAGATATGAATTTCGTTTTAGTGATATTTTCCCTTGCCTATTTACAGCATCTTTACCACAATTTAATTAGGTATATTAGTCTTAAAGGAACTAATATGTCCAAGAGGGAAACAGTGTAAAAAATTTGTTCTAACATTAAGTTTATGAATCTAAGAGCCTTATATTTGTAACATATGACACATGAATATGTTCTTGTAAATTTTTCATGTAACAGAATTATATTATATAAAAAGTGAAAACTTACTATTGAAGCAAACATAATAGCTTGATGCACATGGCTCCATCATTTTCCTAAGTGTACTTAGAAATATATTGAATTCACATAAAGGGATTATACTGTATATTCTTATTTTACCTAATAATATATCTTGTCAGTCTCTTCATACCCATTTATAGACATCTAGATATATTTATTATGACATAGTATGCCTTTGTAAAACTTTGTCATATTTTATTTAATCCTTAAATAATGATGAACATTTATTTTCATGACCTAATAACTTTGCAAAGACCCAACCTCCAAATACCATCACAATGGACAGTAGGATTTAACATATGAATTAGGGGGAGGGGACATAAAATTCAGTCTATAGCACTGATAATATTTAAGTCATGTTATATTTTTGTTTTCAATATAGTAATTTAATAACACGTTCTATTAACAATCCTGATACATTTCCTTCACTCAATAAAGCAAATCATTTTTCTGAACAATACTGTCCAATATTATCCATTATGCTGTGCTCTTTAATTTCATTATTCAAAATAATCCTCATGAAAAACTTTAGTTAAGAAAGTTGATATTTCTGTTCCATATAAACAACTAAATCACTCCTAGTAGTCTTATCAAATGGTATACATCAAAAGAACATAAAAGTTTATTTGCTGAATAAATCAATAATTTATAAACTTCAAATATTTGGATTTGGTTGTACTAAAATCAAATTACATTTCAAAAGCTTAATATAGTCACACAATTAAAATATGAAAGTACCTCATGGTAAGTCTATGAAACCTTCCCAGACTGAAAGCATTTCCTCCACCACAGGTTAGATATTATCATCACCCTCTGAACTGCTGCATCTGGCTTAACTATCTCAGTTCTCCAAATATTTTATCCCAATACATTACACCTTTTTATCTAACATAATTAAGGGTCTCAGTCTCATTATCTCTCTTCATTGTCCTTTCTACCTTTGACTTTCCTTTCCCATCCAATTTCCTGGAACTTCATCTCAAATCTATATTTGCCAATACTCGTAATTCCATTGTGTGTTCAAAATTTAAGGAAACTAATTAGGGAGCTATTGCAGCAATCTAATTTTAATTGAATATAAAATCTGAACAATTATATGTTTGTTTAAATATATGCTACGAACGACATCACTTTGCCAAAAAAATAAAATGCAGAGATATTCATTTTCCCTTCTTTATATTCCTATGCTCCAATCATGTAGAATTTTTATTTTCATCAAATTTTACCTTTCTCTCCATTCACCCACCCAACTTGACATGGCTAAATTCTATTCACACCTTAAATGTCAGATCAGTGATACTTTTCTTAGCTTGAACAATGAATGAAATGTCCTTTAATATGCTGCATTGAACCCTATAGTCTTGTATCCTAGCTATGATAATGCTCTGTTGTAACTATCTGGATTTTGTTTCATTTTGTTTCTATTCCACAATCTCTGAAGACAAAAATTTTGCCCAACTTTGTATATCTGTTAGTCTTTCAGGTAATAGTGCAGAGTCCAAAACAGAGAAGTCATGCAGTAAATCTTTATTAAGTGAATAAATAAATAACTCTATTAATCAGTTAGAGGTTCAGTATCAGACTAACAAATAACAGACAACTGAACTAACTTGACAGTCAGTAAATTAAGTTTCCAAGGGTAAACAATTACTGAAAATATTAGTTAATGGTATTAAAAAAAATAAGAGATTAAGCCTTAGAGTATTTAATTTCCAATAACATTTTCTTGTGCTGGTGTGGTTCTGCATATGGCAAGACCCCTGGCACCACATCCAAATACTGAAACTCCCCCTAGTGGGCTTGGTGAAGCACCCTGCACTTTGCAAACTGTGTCCTTTGGCTTCCTTTGGACATCTGAAAACTGTTATCTTGCCGTTTATGCAACCGTGAATGATATGGAAAGCTCACCTAGGCTTTTGAGTATAAAATGTAAAACTTAATCTGGTATTTCATCCACGCAAAATATTTAAAATTAACTTACATTGATTACTGTCAAATGATCATAAAATTAAAGTTCCTTACACATGTTTTACTTTATTCTGTTAAACTCATTATATGAATAGACATTGTCCTTAAAAAGTACCTCAATTTCTTCCAGAATTAGCATTTTTGTTTGTTCTTATTTAGTGCCACAAAATCTAAACTACATTATCTCTTGATTTGGTATGGTGAGTTTCATTTTTATCTAGTTAGTATAAATTAATTTGTCTTTTCAATATACATTGGTTTGAAAATAAAGTATCATAATAAAGTACATACATTGAAATAAAGTATCATAATTTAGCTAACAGCAAATGTTTGCATTTTTTTGTTTCTAATACTGCCTAATGTGGTTAGGATTATAGAAGGGCATATGTTTATTTATAGTGAGATGACTGATTTAGAAATATAAACAATAACACATAAAACACTCATGGATTCAACTACATATAACTAATGGTGTTATGGGGACAAAAATGTAAGTACTGAGTTCTTTGTAAAGCAAATGCAATTAATGTAAATTTTATAAAAAGATTAACTTATTTCTTGTAAGATATAACCAGATGTATGCACTTAAGGCAAAGTTAAACAGCAGAAGATGTATTATTTAACAAAGCAAATTCCAGTGTCATTGAAGAAATACTGGCTAAAAGTTCACAATCTGATTTAATCCAAGTTGTGGGTTATTTACTCTTTTGGATCAGGTTCTCCCAGGACAGACTCTGAGGCAAGCATTTGTCTCCATATCCTAAAATGTCCATTAACAAAGAACATGGATTCAGGAACCAAATGATTTATAATGGGAGTGTTCCCACTGGAAACCAGAAAAGGACGTGGAAAAGCAGGACAGGAAAGCAAGGTCTGTTTAGGGTGAGATAAGTGAGGCACTATACTCAGGAGCAAAATATAAGGGGGTAACATGGATGGACCTGGAGACTCATACTGAGTGAAGTAAGTCAGACAGAGAAAGAAAACTGTCTTAGGATATTTGACATATACACACCACTACTAGAGAGTATTAAAAAGCAGAGACAGACATCACTTTGCCAACAAAGATCCGTACAGTCAAAGCTATGGTTTTTCCAGTAGTCATGTACAGATGTGAGAGTTGGACCATAAAGAAGGCTGAGGGCCAAAGAATTGAAGCTTTTGAACTGTGGTGCTAGAGTCCAAGAGTCCCTTAGGCTGCAAGGAGAGCAAACAACTCCTAAAGAAAATCAACCCTGAATATTCATTGGAGGGACTGATGCTGAAGATGAAGCTCCAATATTTTGGCAGCCTGATGCAAAGTGCCAACTCATTGGAAAATATCCTGATTCTGGGAAAGATTGAGAGCAGGAGGAGAAGGGGATGACAGAGGATGAGATGGTTGGATAACATCACCAACTCAATGGGCGTGAATTTGAGCAAATTCTGGGAGATGTGAAGGACAGGGAAACCTGGCCTGCTGCAGTCCATGGGGTTCCAAAGAGTCAAAAATGACTTACCAACTAAACAACAACAATGTATAAAATAGATAACTAATTAGAAGCTACTGTATAGCACAGGGAACTCCACTCAATATTCTGTAATGCCCTATATGGGAAAAGAATCTTAAAAAAAAAAAAAAAAAAAAGAGAGGTTATAGTATACCGTATACAGTATAACTGGTTCACTTTGTTGTACACCTAAAACTAACACACCATTGTAAATCAACTATACTCCAATAAAATTTCTTTTACAGTCATGCAATATTATATATAAATCAAAATTGATACAAAAATGCATGATGAAAAATATGTCCATTTTTTAAACAAAGGCACACTGCTATGCTGCTCTCTGTTTTATCAACCTCAGCTATTGGCACAACAGGAAGGGACAATATCAATGAGCCCCAAGGTCCCAGCTCTCCTGCCAAGTAAGTTTGTGACAATAGCATGCAGAGATTGACAAACACAGGACTTCATAATGTCATTTTTAAATCATAAAACTTGTAGTAACTAATTCCACTTGGTTTGAAATATGGGAGATTATTTTGGTAAGTATACATATGGGTACACATTTTTCCTTTTGCCACCAACTCCAATATGGATCAGCATGATACAAGGAGCAGAGAAAATAAGCTAAGCAATGTGTGACTTTAGGTGATAGTTCAAACCCACTTAATCCCTTGAGAAAAACTGGAATATAAAGTACAGTTGGCCCTCAGCATCCACATGTACACCATTCATGAAATCAATCAATCACCATAGAACTTGACCCTGTGAATACAGAGAGTTCAGCTGCACTATAGGTACTTGAGCAGCCTCAGAATCTGCTGTCTGTGGAGGAATCCTGGAACCAACACCTCGTGGATACTTATTGATGGCCATACAAATTACAGCTTGTCTATTCTGAGACAAAGGGTCTGGAAATTTTATTCCTCCATACCAGGAAAGCATCTTCAATAAGGCACCTCCAGGAGAAGGTGCTTTTTTGCAAAGATGCCCAAGGACATTCCTCTCAAGAAAGGTGCAGGTGCAAACCTGAACAGTAAGCCTCACAGACATCGTGAAGAAAAAGGATCTGACCAGGGCAACAATTTCGTTTATCTTAGTTGCCTGCTAAATTTATTTTGTGACTGTCCACAAGAAATTCATATTCCTTCAAAATAATATCCATCTTGAATACCTCACAGATCTGGTATAAATAACAAATGTAAAGTAGTAAATTAACCTACCATTCTGAAATTTGGTCCATTAATAGAGAACACAGACATAGGTATCAGCAAGCGAGCCTAAAAGAAGTCTGAGTAATGATATAATATTACAAATTACACACATTGAAACTCACACACTATTCACAGTAGTGGATCTCATTTTCTCTCTGGGACCCTATTTCTTATTATATTGAAATAATATCACAGAATTTAGTTGTGTGGTTTCCAAGCTCCTACATAATAAAGACGTAAATGAAAAAGAAGGTAGGAGACTGCCACAGATAGATCTGCAAACAGAGAGTTTAAAGAGACAGAAATGAGACATGACCATCTGCCAAAAAAGTGTCAGTTATAAAGATGATAAAAATCATATAAATGACCCCAAGTAGCAAATCAATTTGTATTCATTAATATAACTATACTCACACAAATACATGGGACTCGCCAGGAGGCTCAGTGGGTAAAGAATTCACCTGAAATGCAGGAGATGCAGGAGACACCAGTTTGATCCCTGAGTCAGGAAGATCCCCCGGAGGAGGGAATGGCAACTGACTCCAATATTCTTGCCTTGAGAATCCCATGGAGAGAGGAGCCTGTCAAGCCACAGTCCATAGGGTTTCAAAGAATCGGACATGACTGAGCATGCATGCATAAAAATACAAGTGTATATGTGTACTCATTATCACTTCATTTCAAAAAAATTTATGAACCTTACAAAAATTGCTATTTTTTGTTTTCTTTTAATTGGAGGATAACTGCTTTACAATGTTGTGATGGTCTCTGCTGTACATCAATGTGAATGAGTTATATATATATATATATATATCCCCTCCCTCTTGAGCCTCCCCTCTTCATTCCACTACTCCAATTCCTCACAGAGCATCAGGCTGGGCTCCCTCTGTTATACAGCAGCTTCCTGCTAGTTATCTATTTTATACATGATATTGAGTGTGTGTGTGTGTATATATATATATATATATATATATATATTTATTTCAGTACTCACAGAGAATTCTAAAGAAAGGAAGAAGAATAGAATTGTCCAGCTAGAGGGGTAAGAAGTAGTGATGATCAGAGGGTGAGGTTTGTAGAGTCAGAATGGAAGGAATCTGCCCATTCACATCTTCAGGCATTCAGGCCACCATGCTCTCAGACCACCTGGGCACCTCCCTCATCACCATATCTAGTGGGTAAAAGTTCCTGGGATTAGGAGCTGGAGGGTGACTTTTTTGTGGCAGAAGCAGAAAGTGTGTGTTGTCTTAGTGGTAGCATGTTCTGGTAATAACCAGTGACTACTACTACTACCAAGTCACTTCTGTCATGTCCGACTCTCTGCGACCCCATAGATGGCAGGCTCCCCACAAGGCTCCCCCATCCCTGGGATTCTCCAGGCAAGAACACTGGAGTGGGTTGCCATTTCCTTCTCCAATGCATGAAAGTGAAAAGTGAAAGGAAGTTGCTCAGTCGTGTCCGACTCTTAGCGACCCCATGGACTGCAGCCTACCAGGCTCCTCCGTCCATGGGATTTTCCAGGCAAGAGTACTGGAGTGGGGTGCCATTGCCTTCTCCAACCAGTGACTAGGAGACTGTTATTGAATAATGGAGATGATATTGAGGAAAATACTACACACCTTTAGAAAAAGGAAAACTGCTTCCTTGAGGCAGTTTGTTTTTGGTTTTTTTTTCCCCTTCATCTAGTCAAAATCTCTGGGGAGTACCTAAATGAAGGAAAGTTTTAATGCAAGTGAAAAGAGTCTGAACCAAACTCAGAGAATTCAAACATTTGACAATTTCTTTCTATTTTAAACCAGGTAAGTGGGGCTGAAGAATAGAAATTAATTCTGGCCAACAGAGGCAAAGTCAGAATTCATTATAGAGATCTTGGTATCTTGGAGTCAGTCACAAAATCGAAAAAGATGAAAAAAGTAAACATAGAGAAGTGAGAAACCAGAGAAATTGGAAATTCCATGTAGTAGGAAGTAATCTAGAGCAGTATTTTGTTTTCACAACTATGCTTCAGTTCAGTTCAGTCACTCACTCATGTCTGACTCCTTGTGACCCCATGGACCACAGCACACCAGGCCTTCCCTGTATATCACCAACTCCCTGAGTTTACCCAAACTCATGTCCATTGAGTCAGTGATACCATACAACCATCTCATCCTCTGTCATCCCCTTCTCCTCCTGCCTTCAATCTTTCCAGCATCAGCGTCTTTTCAGATGAGTCAGCTCTTCGCATCAGGTAGCCAAAGTATTGGAGTTTCAGCTTTAACATCAGTCCTTCGAATGAACACTCAGGACTGATCTCCTTTAGGATGTACTGGTTTGATCTCCTTGCAGTCCAAGGGACTCTCAAGAGTCTTCTCCAACAAGTTAGCCTTATCTAACTCAAAGAAACTATGAACCATGCCATGTAGGGCCACCCAAGATGAATGGGTCATGGTGGAGAGGTCTGACAGAATGTGGTCCACTGGAGAAGGGAATGGCAAACCACTTCAGTACTCTTGCCGTGAGAACCCCATGAACAGCATGAAAAGGCAAAAAGATAGGAAACTGAAAGATGAACTCCCCGAGTCAGTAGGTGCCCAATATGCTACTGGAGTTCAGTAGAGAAATAACTCCAGAAAGAATGAAGAGACAGTGCCAAAGCAAAAACAACACCCAGTTGTGGATATGACTGGTGATAGAAGCAAGGTCTGATGCTGTAAAGAGCAATATTGCATATGAACCTGGAATGTTAGGTCCATGAATCAAGGCAAATTGGAAGTGGTCAAACAGGAGATGGCAAGAGTGAACGTCGACATTTTAGGAATCAGCAAACTAAAATGGACTGGAATGGGTGAATTTAACTCAAATAACCATTATATCTACTACTGTGGACAAGAATCCCTTAGAAGAAATGGAGTAGACATCACAGTCAACAAAAGAGTCTGAAATGCAGTACTTGGATGCAATCTCAAAAACAACAGAATGATCTCTGTTTCCAAGGCAAACCATTCAATATCACAGTAATCCAAGTCTATGTCCTGACCAGTAATGCTGAAGAAGCTGAAGTTGAACAGTTCTGTAAAGACCTACAAGACCTTTTAGAACTAACACCCAAAAAAGATGTCCTTTCATTATAAGGGACTAGAATGCAAAAGTCAGAAGACAAGAAACACCCGGAGTAACAGGCATATTTGGCCTTGGAGTATAGAATGAAGCAGGGCAAAGGCTAATGGAGTTGTGCCAAGAGAACGCACTGGTCATACCAAACACCCTCTTTCAATAACACAACTATGCTAAATCAGTTCAAATAATTTTTCAGTCTTTGGGACACTGTTAAAGATTCAAAGGATCTGAAATAAATTACAATGAAAAAAGTTAGGTCATGTGCCTATATATGACTAGGGATCTTCAGAAACCTTGACAGACAGCTCTATAAAGACCGAAGACAAGGAGAGCAAGGTAATAACCAGAAAGGAAATCAAAGTGTGAGAACCAGACAAAAAAAAAAGTTAAGATTATGTAGTACAAACAGAAACACAGAAGTGAAAACAAACAAAATTTGAAAATATTGTTTAAGTCTCTCAAAAGCTATCAAGTGCACACTGGTTGGACAGGAGTCATATGCAGTCCAGGGCAGAGGAATTTCTGAATAATGTCCAATAACATTATATCAGAACCAGGAACAAAATGAGAGTGTGAGATAAGCAAGTCAGAAGGCCCTGAACTGTTATGAGAGCTGAGATGCAATTTGAATTCAATCTTCTTGTCAACCAAAGCATAAGAAATGGATGTTAGACCTACCTGAAACTTAATATAATAGGGAAAAAAATTGATGTTAATACCTATTTATTTAAGTCATCAAAACAATTTTTAAAATATAGGAAATATGTGCTATGCTTTGGAGTAGTTTCTATTCAAAATAATTAGTCTCAACAATACATAAATAATAGTATTCTCAGATAATTGGAAAATTCCTTGATTCAAAAGGAGTTTATCCCAGAGTTATGAATACCTGATAAAATACTTATGTTATTGATATGATATTTACTACATAATGAAAAGTCATGTCAAAATTGCATACATGATCTATAGAACACTAAAAATTGATAGGGCTATGCAACTACAAAAATATTTAAATTCAATGTTTAGAAGTAAGTGTGCTTCTAGTATTCTATATTCATTAATTTTCTAATAAATGGATGCATTGAGATATTTCCAAGTGATGTAAATAACCACAGGTTTTGATTGCAACTCCTCCTGAAGTAAAAATTGGCTTGCTTTGCAAAGGGAAGATGGAATAAACATTGCAGGTATATTGAATATTCATCTTTGCTATGTATATGAAGACTGTCAATTTCAGGATTCTTCTACATACAAGTTATATAAATATCACCAAATAGTTGATGCGAAGCTGTTTATTTGAGCAAGAGCTTAACTTATTCATCAACAAGTTAACAGCATGCTTTTTCCCCCTGCCCTTTCCTGACTCAGCTCTTCCAGGGTCTCTCTGTGTGTTAGCTGATTAGTATGATTTCCAGATATTAGGACATCATGTCAAGGATACAATTTTATAATTTGTGTTGAAAATTAGCTTTTATATAAATGACACAAATTAGTTGCAATAGTAGGTATATTTTTCTTGTGTTTAATATATCAGCAGTTTTTCCATTCACTGAATAGTCCAAAGTACTCAAAACCTTGCGTGGCTAGACCTAGGTGATATGCCTATTCTCTTTCTTGGGAAAACTGATCCATGTGAAATTCAGTGTCCTCTTTTAACCTGTACTATTAAAAAAAAAAACACACATTAAAAATGCAGGGGCCTGCTCCATCTATTTAGATTCAGTGGGATGTCAGGTCATTTTGATGAACACTAAAATCTTAAAAATTCACCTGTTTGTGGCAAAGAAAAATGCACTCATTACTTCCAGAGAGAAAACCATTCAACATTATCAGAATTTGACTAACACAAAATCATAATCCACCAGAAAACAGTGATACTGTAGTAACATCTTTCTTTAGCATTTTGCAGAATGAGCAGCAAGCATCTCAAAAAGCCATAAATAGTAGGAAGGTTTTCAACATGAATTCCACATTACCAGAAAACTTACTGTATTTTCCTGCATATTTTTCCTTACATGTACTATCTTCTTAAATATTTAGAATAGACATACATACAATTGAGTGCCCTGCTCAAGCCTTCCTATTTTTTTTCTTCTGCATTTGAGTAGGCTGCCCTGAGTATAATATGTCTTACCCACACCAGATCAGACAAATGTCAGACTAAAAGGAAAGCCAATTGCTTGCCTAAGTACAGAGCAGCAAGCAAAAAGAACCAATCAGCAAGAAAGTTGTCAATACTAAACTAAATTTAGACCCGAGCAGCCCAAGTGGGTGCCAGTGACTGCCCTTATTTCCCTTATTTACAGGTACTAAAAATATTTAACCACAGAGGGTCAAATTACTTGAGAATAATCTCAAAACAAAATGAGAACAAAGGTATTTTTAATACATGTTCATGTTTATATTACCAGATAAAACTTTCTCACCTTCAGCTTCATCATTAGTCCTTCCAATGACTATTTAGGATTGATTTCCTTTAAGATTGACTGCTTCGATCTCCTTGCAGTCCAAGGGACTCTCAAGAGTCTTCTTCAGCACCACAGTTAAAAAGCATCAATTCTTCAGCAGTCAGCCTTCTTTATGGTCCAAGTTTCACATCCACACATGACTACTGGAAAAACCATAGCTTTAACTATATGGATCTTTATCAGCAAAGTGATGTCTCTGCTTTTTAATATGCTGTCTAGGTTGGTCATAGCTTTTCTTCCAAGGAGCAAACGTCTTTTATTGTCATGGCTGCAATCACCATCCTCATTGATTCTAGAGCCCAAGAAAATAAAGTCCCTCATTGTTTCCACTTTTTCCCCATTTATTTGCCATGAAGTGATGGGACTGGATGTCATGATTTTCTTTTTTTGAATATTGAGTTTTAAGCCAGCTTTTTCACTCTCCTCTTTCACCTTCATCAAGAAGCTCTCTTCACCTTCTGCCATTAGATTGGTCTCATCTGCATATGTGAGTTTAGTGATATTTCTACTTGCAATGACTATATATTATGATAAATATTCCAACTGGATTTCCTTTATGTTCCGAACAGAACATAAAAGGTCATTATGCTCAAAACAAGAGGAATAATAAATTTATTCTGCAAAAGGGAAAAAATAATCACCTGATTTTAGTTTGAAGCCTATTCTGGAGTTTTCCATGTAGATCAGATCAGTTGCTCAGTCATGTCCAACTCTTTGCAACCCCATGAATCACAGCACGCCAGGCTTCCCTGTCCATCACCAACTCCCGAAGTTCACCCAGACCCACATCCATCGAGTCAGTTATGCCATCCAGCCGTCTCATCTTCTGTCGTCCCCTTCTCCTCTTGCCCCCAATCCCTCCCAGCATCAGAGTCTTTTCCAATGAGTCAACTCTTCATATGAGGTGGCCAAAGTATTGGAGTTTCAGCTTTAGCATCATTCCTTCCAAAGAAATCCCAGGGCTGATCTCCTTGAGAATGGACTGGTTGAATCTCCTTGCAGTCCAAGGGACTCTCAAGAGTCTTCTCCAACACCACAGTTCAAAAGCATCAATTCTTCGGTGCTCAGCTTTCTTCACAGTCCAACTCTTGCATCCATACATGACTACTGGAAAAACCATAGCCTTGACTAGATGGACCTTTGTTGGCAAAGTAATGTCTCTGCTTTTGAATATGCTATCTAGGTTGGTCATAACTTTCCTTCCAAGGAAGCATCTTTTAATTTCATGGCTGCAGTCACCATCTGTAGTGATTTTGGAGCCCAGAAAAATAAAGTCAGACACTGTTTCCACTGTTTCCCTATCTATTTCCCACGAAGTGATGGGACTGAATGCCATGATCTTCGTTTTCTGAATGTTGAGCTTTAAGCCAAGTTTTTCACTCTCCACTTTCACTTTCATCAAGAGGCTTTTTAGTTCCTCTTCACTTTCTGCCATAAGGGTGGGAACAAAATTAGGGGAGAAAATATAAGGAAAAGGGAGTAGCATACATTTAAATATGGTAGAAGTGCATATATTGTTCAAATGATTTGAAGGACACATTGATATATAGACAGCAAGGAATTTTATGTAAGAGAGTGTAATAATCTGAATTATGTGTCAGAAAGAGCAGTCTAAGTCCTCAGTAGTGAATACATTGAATGGGCTGGAATTTGAAGTGTTGAGGGCCTGCACAAAGTCAGTGATAATGAAATTCATGGGAAAACATGGATTTTAGATATTAAGAATACAGAATAAGAAAGAACTGAGGGAAAGAAAGGAAACAAGCACAACTTCTAGGTTTCTGATTTTGTCTAGTGGCTAAGAAGTTATGATTCAAAAGTACTAGGGTTTAATTGCAAAATAAGAGAAATTAAAGAAACATGCTACAAAATATGAATATTTTAAATATCACTATCATCACCATTCATAACTTTAAGAAACTGACCTATTTGACTACCTAAAATTGACTTTGGTTTTAAATCAATTAACGTCTTAGGCATCAGTAAAGTTAGGTAGATACTTATTGATATTGGTCAACCAGAGTCTACTATGGTTTATTAATCTGAAAACCAGCAATACATCCATTAAATAATATTAAGACCCCACAGGTCTCCCTCATCCTCCGTAGATGAATTATGAATAAAACAAAACCAAAAGCTGTTTAAGAGATAACAAGAATTAAAGAATTTGCAGCAGATGGTACCAGCTGTGCACATTTAATTCCAGCTCAAACAATCTGCCAAATAGTTAGACAGAACTGCTTTTGCATGGGAAATTGGAGTGTATCAGAGCCAAGAAGGAAATCAGAGAGCAGTATTTCTGGCATTAGTTATCAAACCTTTTATTATAATTAATGTTAGTGGACACAAACCGTCTTTCCTTTCCCTGCTTTCTTTGGACTCTGTGCATTTCCTCTTCCCTCTCTCACCTTCTTTCTTTCAGAACACATATACAGCTACACACACATACATATTCACACATATTTTTCATCAATTAAATAAAACATAACCTCAGATTTACATAGTTGAAGTGTTATAACCTAGACATTCATCAAACATGTATTAAAATGTATAGTTAACTGTTTGTTTTGGATATTTTAAAGTTACATTGGAAACAAATCCTAACATGTCTCAATACATTTATAAAGACATAAACAGTAAATAACAATGCAAAAATAAAGTAGTATATATGTCAAAGTATAATCTATATAGACAATACATATATATTTAAAGCCATTGGACAAATACAACATACTTAGAGAAACTAAGACCTGAATTCAGTGTTGAATTTGGACAAGCAAATAAAAAATGTGTCAAAATTCAAGAGGACAATATCAGCTAAAACTCAGATGCAGAATGCAAATACATTCGAAGTATACATTGATTAGAACTGACTCACTAGAAGGAGGAAACTTTCATGAACCAGCTAGACCATGAGATTTAAGACTATCAGTTTATCCTGATAATAATGATAATACCCATGAATGCTGTTTCAGAAGGTAAGAGCCATGATAAAATGATCATACCCTGTGCATGACAGAATGAAGCAGAAGTTACAAGCCAATATGAGTAAGTAGTAGGTCCTTGCAATAGCATATGCATGAGATAATTAGTATGTGAACTTGCATGTTTGCAGTAAACGAAAAGGAACATAGTACAGAATAATATAAAAGAGGCATTTTCAGATATTAGGGTTTGACTCTACAAGAAACATAAGGAAGAGAGAAGTGAAAAATGAGGCTTTGACTCTGAGTATTTTGGATGAAAACAGCAGTGATTTCAGAGAAGTTCAATCAGAAGAAGCAAATTCAGGAAAGGAGAAGTATACTGAAGAGGACAAGAGCAACTTTAGCTATATTGTTCCTGAGATGTTAGGGAGAGAACAAAGTGTAATGGCCTGGGCTCAAGCTGGGGCTTGAGAGTTCTAGATCACACACAAATATTTATGTAAAACTCATTCTAAAAGAGGTGATAGTCATAAGAATACATCAGTGTTTTGAAATAAAGGAATATTAACTATACAGTCACCAAAAACAAGACCGGGAGCTGACTGTGGCTCAGATCAGGAACTCCTTATTGCCAAATTCAGACTTAGATTGAAGAAAGTAGGGAAAACCCCTAGACCATACAGGTATGACGTAAATCAAATCCCTTATGATTATACAGTGGAAGTGAGAAATAGATTTAAGGGCCTAGATCTGTTAGATAGAGTGCCTGATGAACTATGGAATGAGGTTCATGACATTGTACAGGAGACAGGGATCAAGACCATTTCCATAGAAAAGAAATGCAAAAAAGCAAAATGGCTGTCTGGGGAGGCCTTACAAATAGCTGTGAAAAGAAGAGAAGTGAAAAGCAAAGGAGCAAAGGAAAGATATAAGCATCTGAATGCAGAGTTCCAAAGAATAGCAAGAAGAGATAAGAAAGCCTTCTTCAGCGATCAATGCAAAGAAATAGAGGAAAACAACAGAATGGGAAAGACTAGAGACCTCTTCAAGAAAATTAGAGATACCAAGGGAACATTTCGTGCAAAGATGGACTCGATAAAGGACAGAAATGGTATGGACCTAAGAGAAGCAGAAGATATTAAGAAGAGATGGCAAGAATACACAGAAGAACTGTACAAAAAAAGATCTTCACGACCCAGATAATCACGATTGTGTGATCCCTGACCTAGAGCCAGACACCCTGGAATGTGAAGTCAAGTGGCCCTTAGAAAGCATCACTACGAACAAAGCTAGTGGAGTGATGGAATTCCAGTTGAGCTATTCCAAATCCTGAAAGATGATGCTGTGAAAGTGCTGCACTCAATATGCCAGCACATTTGGAAAACTCAGCAGTGGCCACAGGACTGGAAAAGGTCAGTTTTCATTCCAATCCCAAAGAAAGGCAATGCCAAAGAATGCTCAAACTACCGCACAATTGCACTCATCTCACACACTAGTAAAGTAATGCTCAAAATTCTCCAAACCAGGCTTCAGCAATATGTGAATCGTGAACTTCCTGATGTTCAAGCTGGTTTTAGAAAAGGCAGAGGAACCAGAGATCAAATTGCCAGCATCCGCTGGATCATAGAAAAAGCAAGAGAGTTCCAGAAAAACATCTATTTCTGCTTTATTGACTATGCCAAAGCCTTTGAATGTGTGGATCACAATAAACTGTGGAAAATTCTGAAAGAGATGGGAATATCAGAACACCTGATCTGCCTGAGAAATTTGTATGCAAGTCAGGAAGCAACAATTAGAACTGGACATGGAACGACAGACTGGTTCCAAATAGGAAAAGGAGTACGTCAAGGCTGTATATTGTCATCCTGTTTATTTAACTTCTATGCAGAGTACATCATGAGAAATGCTGGACTGGAAGAAACACAAGCTGGAATCAAGATTGCTGGGAGAAATATCAATAACCTCAGATATGCAGATGACACCACCCTTAGGGCAGAAAGTGAAGAGGAAATAAAAAGCCTCTTGATAAAGGTGAAAGTGGAGAATGAAAAAGTTTGCTTAAAGCTCAACATTCAGAAAACGAAGATCATGGCATTCGGTCCCATCACTTCATGGGAAATAGATGGGGAAACAGTGGAAACAGTGTCAGACTTTATTTTTCTGGGCTCCAAAATCACTGCAGATGGTGACTGCAGCCATGAAATTAAAAGACGCTTACTCCTTGGAAGGAAAGTTATGACCAACCTAGATAGCATATTCAAAAGCAGAGTCATTACTTTGCCAACAAAGGTTCGTCTAGTCAAGGCTATGGTTTTTCCTATGGTCATGTATGGATGTGAGAGTTGGACTGTGAAGAAGGCTGAGCACCGAAGAATTGATGCTTTTGAACTGTGGTGTTGGAGAAGACTCTTGAGAGTCCCTTGGACTACAAGCAGATCCAACCAGTCCATTCTGAAGGAGATCATCCCTGGGATTTCTTTGGAAGGAATGATGTTAAAGCTGAAACTCCAGTACTTTGGCCACCTCAAGCGAAGAGTTGACTCATTGGAAAAGACTTTGATGCTGGGAGGGATTGGGGGCAGGAGGAGAAGGGGACAACAGAGGATGAGATGGCTGGATGGCATCACTGACTCGTTGGATGTGGGTCTGGGTGAACTTCGGGAGTTGGTGATGGACAGGGAGGCCTGGCGTGCTGCAATTCATGGGGTCGCAAAGAGTTGGACAGGACTGAGTGACTGAACTGAACTGAACCGAACTGAACAAAAACTTATTGAGGTCTCAAAATGTTTCAGTAAAGAATGCTCCTGTTTAGGGTAGGGACAGGATGAAGAGTGCTTGGCATGTTGGTGGTGGGGACTGATATCAGACAGAGATCAAATTGAATTCTACTAACCATTTTCTTAAAGCCTGTATCATTGCTATCTTGGGTATTAATTTCCTAGGGTTGGAGAACAAATTATTAGACACTTATTTTCTGAAAACAGCATTTAGAGTTTGAAATCAGGATGCCATCAGGATAGACTCCTTCTGGAGGTTCTGGAGGAGAATCCATTTCATGCCCCTCTCCTAGCTCCAGGGACCTTCCAGCCCTCTTTGGCCTTCCATGGCTTGTAAACACATTGCTCCGATTTCAGCTACATTTTTGCATCAACTTATCTTCTGTGTCTTTGTTTCCCAAGTATCTCTCTTTCTCTTTTTTTTTTTGTTAAGAATTGGATTTAAGATCCATTATTGGATTGTCATTGGATTTAGGATCCATCCTAAATCCAGGATGATCTCATGTCAAGATTTTAACTTGGTTACTACTGCAAAGACTCTTTTTAAAAGGTAAATTTGCATTCACAGGTTCCAAGGATCAGGTATTGGAAATATCATTGGGGCAGGGAGGGTGCACTATTTAACCCATTAGAGGTATTATGAAATGGTTTGGAGTGATAGTGGTATACAGCAATGTGGTATACAGCAATGGTATACATAGAGATGTGATGATTCTGCTACCATCACACCTGTTGAGAATGTTAATTAAAACTTTGTGAAGCAAGCAGTTATTCCCATTTTGCACAAGAAAAATTAGGGCTCATATTGTGCCTATCACAAAGTGATACATCTCCTATCCTAAAGGCATATTCAATTTCCATTTATTTATTTATTTATTTATTTATTTTGAGTTTCCAAGTATTTTATTTAAAAGCAAGCCTTGTGGCCTTGATTGAGCATTACATTTAACTTTCTTGTAAACTGAAAAATAGAAAACATTTTAAATTATGTCCGATTTCATAATCAGAATAGAAGGAGCATACTCACTTCTCAGGGCTGGTATTCTGTTTCCTGGTAGACATCATTTATTTTTTTAATTTTATTTTATTTTTAAACCTGAAACACTGTATTAGTTTTGCCAAACATCATTGTTGTAATAGCTCCAGACTCAGAATAGCATTTGTTTTACTGTTTTCCTTTTGAAAATAAAATTTTTGTTGACACACAGTATTGTTTTTCCCTACTCTTTTCTGATCACTGAATGTACAAGATTTCTAACAAAGAAGAGTCATTTATTTGTTTGCTTTGACTATGCTTTGTTTGTTTGTTTAACTTGATTTTGAAAAAAGCAAAGCTAATTGGGAAAAATAAGGATCAGGTTCTATTTGTTGCAGGGTGTGTGCGTGTGTGTGTGTGTGTGCGTGTACATGCATGTGCTCAGTCATGTCTGAATCTTTGCTCCCCCATGGACTGTAGCGTGCCAGGGTCCTCTGTCCATGGGATTTCCCAGGCAAAAATATGGGAGTGGATTGTCATTTTCTGCTTCAGGGGATCTTCTTGACTTAAGGATTGAACCCGTGTCTCTTGCAGCTCCTGCATTGGCAAGTGGATTCTTTTACCACTGTGCCACCTGGGAAGCCCTTAATCCCAGGGTAAATGAGTGAAAGTCACTCAGTCGTGTCTGACTCTTTGTGACCCCATGGACTATACAGTTCATGGAATTCTCCAGGCCAGAATACTGGAGTGGGTGGCCTTTCCCTGCTTCAGGGGATCTTCCCAACCCAGGGATCAAACCCAGGTCTCTGCATTGCAGGTGTATTCGTTACCAGCTGAGTCACAAGGGAAGCCCATCCCAGGGTAAGCACACTCTAAACAATTGAAATGGACAAATTTAGTGATAACCACATTGTAATTGTTGGATAGCTTAACCTCCTAAGAAATGCTGTTGCTGTTGTGTCTATATAGAAATCTTATGTCATGCACTAGATTCATTGCCTATTCTGAACATGTGAAATCTCCGAAAATTCAAGTTGGTGTTCATATACTGGATGATGTGATAAATACTGTATGCATTTGCAAATACAGTATTTGTTCCTAATGTTACTGTACTTAACCAGACACCAAAAATATTCCAGATATATCTTCATATTTATACTATATATTTATTAATATTAGCATTATATGTTACACATTTTATTTATTATATGCTATATTAATACTAAATTATATTATTCAATAATTATTTAATCTTATTTGGCCTGTTTCTAATAAATGCCTGATGATGTTAATCAACTTGAAAGGTTAAACTGATTCTTTTTATAAACCACTATATACAAAATGCCAAAACAAATTGATTTGCTTATTCAAGGAAACAATACATTGATTGAGTTTTAAAAATATGCCACTGGAGGTTTACTTGAACTGACTAAACATTATGGTCTACTAAAGAGAAAGAAAATGTGGAAAACATTTGCAAGGACACTTATTCTCTCCAAATTCACATGTCTCCACGGTTTATTTACCTTTCTGGCTTCATCTGTCATGTCTTTATCACTTAACTAAATTGACCAAATCTTGTATACACTTACAGAGTTTCTAACTTAACTTACAATATTTCTAAAAAATAACCTCTTCACCAAGATATTTTTCTGCCACACATATCCAAATGATTCTAGAATGGCTCAAACATAAATATCTTCCTAGAAGTTTTCTCCATTTCCCCCAGCTATAAATAATCTCCTACATCTTGGTGTTTTATAGTTGTCTCTCTTAAAGTGGTTAAACTTTATTGACATTCACTACTGTCACTTGAGGCGGTAACAGAGATATTCTATCCCTTCTATTACGTTGTAAGCTCCTTGAGAATAATGTGTAAATCTTGTTTTTGTTTCCTTGCAGTAGGAGCTCAAAATGATTTCTTAAATAAATGAATGAAAACACAGATGAAAATCATACTTGCTACACAAAGAGTAAAGATGAAACTGATCCCTGTCCAGATGGGACAGCTCTTTGTACTCACAATCCAAATTGGATTATGTGTAGCCAAACCAAAATCAGCTGCATTGATTTTCCTTCCTCCTGTGGCCAAAATGATCCTTCTAAGTCAAGGTCATAGTTATCTTCCTCTGAAGAAAGAATGCTTATATTGTTTGGCCTCCTCTACTCTTATTCTGTGAAATGTTCGTTAATTTTAGATAAATTTGGAAAATCAATGAAATAACAAAGCTGTTGGTGATCGTTTGGGAATTTTAAACACTGGGTCAAATTATGCAGTGATGAATATCATCCTTTTAATATGGTTCAGACACTAGCACAAGTAAACACATATATGGACTATGGCATTCAAATTTGTGAAAATTCCAACAGTTCTATTATTAATGCCTCATCTAATTTAAGTTTATAAACATTTAGGAAAAATAACATCATAATTATGTTTATAAAAGGTTAATAAATTCTTTGCCAGCAGCAAAACCACTTCACTATCTTGTGAGAGAAAATTTCAAGCACAAGTGATATGTACTTGCCCTCTACCTCTGGGTTGTGTTTCGCTTGGTTGAGGCTTTTAGGATAATGATCAAAAATAATTTAAAGCTTGCACTTTTCCAGAATTAACTTCCAGTTTTAGAATTATTTACTTCTGGATTGAGATTTCTCAGTAAAGTTTAAGTAGATAAGTGTATCAAAATATAAAGAAAGTCTCACATATGCTATCTAATCTATGATAGACTAGCAAACTGAAAAATAAAATGTAGTAGTGATTTTATTGAACACTGACTATTTGAACACATTCATTTTTCTCAAGGAATTATAATCAGTTTTGAAGATTAGCAGATAATAAGTAGATAAGAAAAGTAAAAAGTATCTAGGCAACAATAACGAGTTTATGGGCACAGAGTTTCAGGGAAAGAAATAAAATATGCATTGCATTTTGATAGTAATGTTGACAGATTTGGAATCTTTTGAAATCTACCCGCTTGATTTATGTTCTCTAAATATTTATGTATTCTCAAGTGCATTTGAGGCTAATATCACACAACTATATTAAAGAAATGATGATAAAAAGATCTGCTACACTGGGAATTGACATTTATTCAGAGCGTGCCAACAAAACAACTTTATTATGTACGAAAAGAAGAGACCTGGATTATCCTAATTGTTCAGCAAAGCTACCTTTTGCTTAACTTTTTATTCCTATAACTGTTCACAGAGACAAGTTAACTGCTATAAGGCCCAGGTTAACAAGACAGTGAAATTATCAAGACAAACAGAACTGTCTTTAAAGATTCTCTCAGTTGTTCTCTCTTTCTTTTAGGATCATTATCTACATATTCTTCCAGCTATTTACCATGGTTCTTTTTCTTGAAAGAAATAGGCTCATATAGTTTATATTAAACTATCTATATATCTTATATTGTCTACATTTAAGGAGGTATCAGTTTATATTTTGGGTGTTAATGTACTAAACATATATGTGGTTCACGTCAAAAATAAGTTTTTTGGAGGCAAAGTATGATTTATTTGTCTGAATACAGCCATAGATACTGCTTTTAGTTTTAGAGTATTTTGCAGTCAAATGTTTTATTTCCCTGGAGTTACAGAGGTCAGATAGGATGGATTCAAGAATGGACACTTAAGTAGAAAAATGAGAAAATGAGTCCCTCTTTTTCTCCTACTCTCCTGGCAACAAATTCTAAATAAAAACTGTGAACAAACAGGAAAATTCCTGCTTCATTATTTGCAAAGCATTAACATTTTTAATTTATTCTAATTATTGTTTCCCCACAGACCCATCGATTTGAATTTGAGCCTTTTAATTAAAAAATGTATCCTACAATCAGAGGCCATACAGCACTAATAGGAAGGAATATTTCTATAACAAAATAAATACTGCATTTGAACAATAATCCTTGTGTAAATCTGTATATCTGTGACAGGAATTAACAAAAACACTTTATAAGTTCATTACTCTATCAAAAGTACATGCAATTCCTTTCAAAATTAAAGGGAACCTCTTCCCAGTTCTTTCTGTTCTTTTTTTCTCGGTGTATTTATTCTGTTTTGATCATTTTTCTGACATTGTCCTTGTGATGCTAAAACAGAGTAAATCTATATTGAGGACTTGGTTTAATATGGAGCAATTTTTGAAAAGGTGCTTATTTTCTCCCTTTTAAGTGCCAATTAAGTCTCATTTTAAGATCAAACTTTATTGTATTCTGTAAGTACTTGGGAAGGGACACTGAAAAGGAATGGAAATCAGGTACTTCCAGTTTAAAGAACCTGTCCGTTTCTGACCTAAACTCTTTTTAAGAACTCTCTATGGTACTTCATCGTTGTGATCAGCTGGATGATCCAAAAGGAAAGGGGAGATTTTAGTAACTGACAAGTATAAAAAGAAAAAAAAAGTTTTTTTTTTTTCATTTTGTGTATGTGTGTGTATGATACCTGTGTATGCGGGCATGCTCAGTCTCTCAGTTGTGTCCTCTTCTTTGCACACCCATGGACTGTAGCCACCAGGGCTCCTCTGTCCATGGAATTTTTCAGGCAAGAATACTGGAGTGGGTTGCCATTTTTTACTCCAGGAGAGCTTCCCAACCCAGGGACTGAACCTGTCTCCTGCATTGGCAGGCGGATTCTTTACCACTGAGCCACGTGGGAAGCCTGGTGTGTATAACACACACACACACACACACACACACACACACACACATATATATATATACACAATTTTATTAACTTTAAATTTCCTTATTCGATTTTCTATACTTATACAGGTACCTTTACTATAAAAATCATATTTTTTTTTGTTATTAGACTATTTTATAACAAGCATCTCTGGGAGCTAGCACAGGAAAGAGCAATAGGCAAGCACATTGACTCAAAAACTGGACACCCTAGATTCATGTGCTTAGTTGCTCAGTCATGTCCAACTCTTTGTGACCCCATGGACTGTAGCCTTCCAGGCTCCTGTGTCCATGGGGATTCTCCAGGCAAGAATACTGGAAAGGGTTGCCATGCCCTCCTCCAGGGGATCTTCCCAACCCAGGGATCAAACACAGGTCTCCAGCATTGTAGGCAGATTCTTTATTGTCTGAGTCACCAGGGAATCCCAAGAATACTGGAGTGGGTAGCCTATCCCTTCTCCAGGGGAACTTCCTGACCCAGGAATTGAACTGGGGTCTCCTACATTGCAGGTGGATTCATTACCAGCTGAGCTACCTGGGAAGTCCCCCTAGATTCATATTGCCTCTTAAATATATTACCTCAGGCAAGGAAAATAGTTAATTTTTTGTGTATCAATCTCTTCACCTATAAAATGAGGATAATTGTAGTACTTGTCTTAGCAAGTTTGTACAGAAATTGAATATGATATACCAAGTGAATATAAAACAATGTCAGGCATACAGTAACATTTAATGTTTGCTATTATGTTAGCTATTTTTTAATCTTCTTTTTCTAACAATCTTAAGTGAACCTATGTACAACTTTTCTGCATTCCTACAGATCAGCTGAGATAGATGATTTCTTTAATCCAAATTTAGACACTCTATTTCTCCTTCTGGAGAAATTGAGGAATTTCCCATCCAAGATTTTGGCTGATACTGTTATGTTTTTGCAATACCTTTGGAAATGCTCTCTTGAAGAGGAGACTGTTCAGAAAGACAAGAGTATGATCCAGCACTGAATGTATTGGATTAAATATCAGTGTTCCTGATGATGAACTTGGGAAAACCATTTCCCCATGCCTTAACTTTCCCCATCTCTAAAATATGATTTTCCATCCTGTCTCAGGAACTGGAAGATGGGGTTAAAAATAGCTTGTGATTTATTATGAGCTGTAAAAACTAGAAACTATAGTGTTGTTTAATGTATTATGTATTACCAGATAAATCTTTTAACAGCTTCACATTGAAATGACAGGCAGGATTCACTTAGGGAAAGATAATCGGACTATAGAATTAGTATGTTTGACAATACATATTAGAAACTGGTAGCTTAGTAATAGTCATGATGGTCCCATAGTGAAAGTTTATTTTTGCACAATAATTACTGTTAAAAGTATTCCTGACTTTTGAGAAATAAAGTTTTTGTGTGGTAAAGTCCTCCTGTCTAGATATATAACCGTGTGTTCATAGATTACATACAGCCAAGATATTTTTTTTTTCTTTTAACAAAAAGGGAAATCAGTTGAGGTGACTAACCTCTGCACGTTTGATAAGGAGGATTTTGTTGAGTGTCCTCAGTCCAAGGACCTGTTTGCATCTAGCTCCTTGTTCTCCAGAGAAGGCAACAGCAGTAGCAACACACCCTGACAACTTGACTGAAATCACTGCCAGTGCTGCCACCGAGGTGGCTGAGCAGACTATTGACGTTTTCAGTGTTGATCCTCCCGGTCTCCAGCTAGTCCCAACCTTGTTGCCCACTCCCTTGGCATCTGCATACACGGACAATAAAGCAGTGGTAGGAATGAAAAGTATCCTGCCACATCGCCCTTAATGTACCTCTCCGAATTAATAAGGTCAGTTTTGCATTTACGGCTTTTGCCTCTTGTTAATATTCCCTACCCAGAAGAGAAATTTCTTTCTCTTCTCTCTTTTCCCTCTCTCTCCTTCTCCCTCTGTCGAACATACACACATGCACACGCATATATACAGCACAAACACACTTGGGAAAACACCCACACATAGAAAATCATACTCTCGATCATTTCCAAAAACACCCACTCTTACCCCTCACTATAGCGCCCATGTACACACGCGCACACACACACTGCGTGGGAGAATCACAGACCCATACAAAATGCCACGTACCCGGAGAGTTCAGAATGCTTCCTATGCCTGCAGATTGAACCCACACACTACGCACGCCTATAGACGCTCTCAGTGTGCCCACTTCCCGGAGGAAAACTCCCTCCAAATGCAATAGTCTTGCTCTTTCCAGCGGGCAGCTCCACATGAGCCCAGGGACAAAAGCTGGCCAGGGTACTCCTAGTGTGGTACACCGGACGGGAGCCATCATTTGTGGGCAATGGGGAGAGCTGCAAACTCACATGGGCGGTCCTCTTCACCAAGCCCTATAGATAGATACTATATAATTCCTCTGATAGCCTCTGGCACGCAAATGGAGACAGAAGCCTTTGCAATTATTTCTTCCAGAATCAGAACCTCCCCCTCCCGACATGGTATCAGATTTCCGAAAAGCACAGATTTCCAATACGCGCCTAGTCTAAGGAACTTGTGGGTTATAAGATCTGGGCCAGGGCCAACCAAAAAAGATTCGAAAATTGACATACAAAAGCAAAACACGCTGGTCTCCGGCGAAGCTCCCCTACACCTTCGGATAAGGGAAATAGGGTACCATTTAGATGTGAAAGAGAAGCGGGAGGCTTAGTAATAGCCAGTAGATGGCGCAAGAACTCTTCCCCTGTATGATGTTAACCCTTGAGTGGTGAGTTGGCGCTGCCAGGTCGAAACGTATAGATACATACGTTTTCCGTTTTGAAAGAACCTTCCTATTTACATATGCGGGACCGATTCAGAATTAAGACAAATGGGTATCTGTTCCAGATAACTACCACAATAAAGTAGTTTAACTGCAGCACACAACAGCTAAAACCTGTTTAGGGAATATAAAAAGACGAACTCTTTCGGAAGATGACTGACTCCCTCCCCACCTCACCTCCGCCCTGGTCACTGATTAAATCCGTTTACTTCGTGAATCAAAAAGACCCGGTATGGGTTTACATCTAAGCACTTGAATGTGTAAATGCCTGTGTACAAATACATTCTCTGTGATCTCCCTTTTTCAATTAAATCACAGGATGATTAATGTGAGACGCCTGCCTGAAATACACTGCAACTACAGTAGTAGCACATGTCCCGTTATAAAGACGTGGCCATCGATGAAACCCGGTTCATTATCATCACAGTTCCCCTAAAAGCAATACAGATTCTCCGATTAAAATATTCCTGTAACATGTTTCTACAGTCACAGGCTGGAATGGAGAACTCACTAACATAATATTTCTTGGGCTGCTTTTAGAGGCAGAATTGATCTATTCGGGGGGAAAAAAAATCAAACCTCTTAATTTCAAATATTGTGGGGAGTTTGTCAAAGAGAGGAGCTGGGCTTTAAGAGGCTCACTAGTGGTTTCTGGTGGTTGCTATAACGAGCTAGAATTGAGGTAGGTTTTAGTGGAGGGGAAAAAAACGCACAAGAAAAGGCAGAATCCAGAGTAGCAGAGACTTTGTGCCCCCGTTGGAGAGAGATGGTTGAGTCCTCTTCAAGGTTGCTGTGGTATCCCAGAAACACCATTCACTTCGAGCTGTGACCGCGCACCAACAACAGCAACAACTCCACTGCGCCGGGCTGAGGAGCAGGAATTAGGAGCTCGCGAATAATATGAAAGGGATCCGCAAAGGGGAAAGCCGAGCGAAGGAATCCAAACCCCGGGAGCCTGGCACGAGAAAATGCGCTAAATGTGGCCGCCTAGACTTCATCCTGATGAAGAAAATGGGGATTAAAAGTGGATTTACGTTCTGGAACCTCGTCTTTTTATTGACGGTGTCTTGTGTGAAAGGTAGGCTTGCTTTCGGGGTCCCCTCTGCTTTGGATGGAGGTGAGCTGACTTGTCGCCAGAGACGGGTAGCTTACTTTGCAATTTGCACGGATAAAATAATCATGATAATACTGAAGAAGGAGTTGATTCACAGCTCTTTTTCTCCCTCAGATAGGAAATGCATTTTGCTTGCCAGATTTGGCGTTCAATGCAGTGATTGAGCTTGTGCTCAATAAATATTCTTGCAGTATGCTCAAACGAATACGTGAGTTGGTTGGTATAGCCTCTAACTAGTGGATACCAGGCAGAATTCCTCTGCAAGACTTTTCTTGGTGATGAGGGTTACCTTGATTTCTAGTCACATCAGTGGGGTTTGATGCTTTGGTTGGAATATTTATATTAAAGGCGCTCCTGGAAATGCTTTTTAACCCTTTCAGGTAGGAAAGTTATGTTAGGAAGGTGCTGCTTTTAAATGCATTAGGGCACAGGGGTCTTTCAAGAATCCCCCCACTCCCCACCCCCAACCAACTGAATGTGTGCGTGCATATGTGAATTATTTCTACGTGGGCTCTTTTGCATTGATAAATGATAAAGGCTGTTTCCTAGGTCCTGTGGTAGAGGTTTGGCTTAAAATGGGGCTTTTGAACGGTCTGAGATGCCAGGAAGTGTAACCGGGTACCTTTGGGGATGAATGAAGGTAGGAGGAAAGTCATTAGCTGACGACCAAAAAGAAAATCCCCAGCAAGTCTCGGCGTTCAGACAGGTAGAGTGAGTGTCACATGCACAGACAAGGGGAGGAGGTGGGTGGGATGTAAAATTCAATCCTAAGCAGGAAGGCGAGGGACAGTCAGGATCATTGGAAGGAGAGCTGTCCTCTGGGAGAAAATAGATTCCCAGCTCTGTTCTACAACTTCTCCTGCACCCTGCTGCCCATTAATTGCTGCAAAAAAAAAACAAAAAAAAAACAAAAAAAAAACACCTCAGGCGGTGTTTATGACTCATGCTATCATTTTTGAACAACCACCTCCCCGTACTCATGGCAGCTCGCATAGACGCGACGGATGTCGTTTTCAGTGAAGCTAGTTTCAAATCCAGGGTGTCTGTGTGTCGGGGGTGGGCGGTGGGGGCGGAGGGCGGGGGGGGGGGGTGGCTGTTGGCCCAGGCGCGCCACCTCTGTCCTCACAAACTGGACGCTTTTTCCTTTGTAAAGGAGTGTCTCTCTGAACCGCAATCAGGCCGCGTCTCTATGAAACAGTTTATTGTCCAGCTTGCAGCTGGCTGTCCCCCCACAGAAGGCAGTCCATTTGCATTCAGTGGAAATGATAATTCATGTTTTGGGTGGAGGGAGCTGGAAGGGTTACCTCTCCCTCTATTAAGGACCAATGATGGGCGACATGTCTCGAATTTTAATTGACATTCCTAAATGCCAAGAAGTCGTCCCAGGTCTCTGTGGCAGCAACTGCCTTGTAATCTTAACCTGCTCCTTAAAGCTTGACACCCCGCTTCGCCGACCCTCACCAGCCTCAGCGCAGCTTTGAGCCAAAACGCTCGTTCTCTACGGGCGCAACTACACAACCTAGTGTACAGAACGCGTCTTGGGTTGCTTAGGAGGGGTTCTCGTCGCCGGCTCGACGTGTGAGGAGCCTCGCATTTATGCTTAGCTCGCCTGCCACTGAGAGTCGGCGGTTAATGGATGGCCCTGGGGTTTGGCTGCTAGGAGCCGGCGACAGCTCCCGGCAGGAAAAAATGTTGAGGTGGTTCTTGCTAGATGACGGGGGGGTTAAGTGCGAGTTTTCATGCGATACCTGTTGAGTCAAAACACATTGGAAGGGCAGATGGAAGAGGGAGTCTCCGAAGCTGGACAAGCATGCCAGGCTGACAAACCTAGAGCCCAGCAGCCTGCGATTACAGCCCGGCTGCCCGGACCTACCATATTTCCCAGATAAGCCGCGCCGATAGAAACTAAAGGCGCGTCAGTTTGCTTTAAATGGAACTGGAAATGAGAAACACCACCCCCACCCCCCATCCCCTCTCCTCTACTCACAGCTCCTGTACTTTAGACTGAGATAATCGGTCCACTTAATACATTCCAGTTTCGGGGACATCGGGAAGAAGGGGTGTTTCACACTCTGCTTTGATCTTGTCCAAAATAAATTTTCAACGGACCATTAATTTTTTTAATGGTGATAAGGTTCTTCATTGTCACTTATCTGCCACTTGAAAGGCATTTCCTATATTTTACAACTTGGAACGCTGTCCTCAGATTCTGAGACACAAACTTACAGAGGATATATTCTTTAGATTTACTCCCGGTTGCCAGTGGTGCCAGTTTTTACGACTGCTTCTTCTTCTTCCCCTTCTCCCTATTTTTTAATTTCACCTACGTCTCAAGGCTTTTCCTAAAACCAAGATCGCAGCAATAGCTTGAATGTTCTTTCCCCCTAGTGTCTACAACCGCTTTTGTCTTCCACAGTGTTTTTCCTCCGGTCTCCCAGGCCCACGGGAAAGCTCGAAATGGGCAGGCTTTCTAAGGGTTCTGCAGGTTCTAATCTAGGGCTAAGGCTAAGGAAGTCTGTGCCGCGTGCTTTTCCAGGTGAACAGCTCAGGCCTTGAGAATTCCACCTTTTGTCCACACTTTTCATCCTTTACTATCTCACCTCTGCCTGCAACAGCAATGACAAAGAGGCTCAGTGGGAGAAATCGCCTCACACAAAGTGGGCTTCCGTGGTAGGCCTGAATCGCTCCAGTAGTATTGGAAAGAGAGGCAACCCTCTCCGGGCGTTTTATCTCCACTGTTGTCATCTGAAATAAAACGCCATGGAGGGCACCAAATTGGGGATGGTGTGGGGGCTGCTTAGGCTGATGCATGCTGAAACACACACACGCAGCAGAGGTTTCTGAAATGCAGCCTGAAACTGCAGCCTGCCTGTTTTAGGTTTCAGTCAGATAGAATATGTGAATCTTCAAGTCGTGCTTAAACGTCCCGCCCACGTAAACAAACACTGGCAGGGTGCTTCCTCACACTCCTCGGGAGATCCGGAGATCCCGGGGGAGCGCACAAATCCTGCGGGGAGGGGGAGGGGCGGGGGGGGGCGAGGTACAGAAAGCACTGACCTCCGAGGACAGCAGGTGGGAGCTAGCATGCTACACCCCCCACCCTGTACTAGAGCCTGCTTTCAAGACTCCTTGCTGGACCCCAGATTTCCAGAAGGATCTGCGTTTCTGCGTGCTCTGGGACTCCAAGGAGATATTACTCCCGCCATAGAGCTCTTGGGAAGAGCCGAGCTCGCAGCTTGTCCCGCAGTTAATTAGTGCTGGCAAGGGTCGCGGTGTCCACGCAGGAGGAGAGCTGCCAACAGCGCTCAGTAGCACCTTGTGCCCACCCCAGGGTGGCCGCGCCGGAGGTGTCAGTCCCAGGCTTGTGCTCAGGGTCTGATAACTCTTACTTTCCCGACCTCAGGGCGACAGTCTGACCTGTCAGTACCGTTAACAAAATTTCTGTCTCGTCTCAGGTCTCGAGAGAGCTTTACAAAGATGGTCCTGTTGGGTTAATGTCTTTACAAGCCAATAACTGCACCCAGCAAAAAGACACCCACTGCCACCGCCACCATCAAAACCCTTCCCCTGAATCTAACAAGACTGAGTCAGCTGCTGAGAGACAACCTTCTTGTTTGGGTCGGGGTCCTTTTTCTGCTGCAGTCTGGTCAGGTAGCCCTCCCTTCCAACTGTTTCTCTGGAAATACTTGATTGCTTCTAGAAGACCAGATTCCCCGAAATATTCATAGACCACTGAGGTTGAATTGAATGCCTGACTTGGCCTTTGGAGATTGTGACGGGGTGTGTGTGTGTGTGTGTGTGTGTGTGTGTGTGTGTTGCTGGGAGGGGAATTCCACACGGATCAAGGCGGAAGAGCCTTCTGGAGGCCTCCAGGGTGGGTGTGGGTGTGTGTCCGAGATGGACAGGGTGGCGGGTTACACAATGTGTGCTTCTGTTCCCGGACCCTATTTGGTCGGTAGTGCTGCGACCACTGCTGTCAGGAGTCCCGGTGGAGGCACAGAGAAAGCTCCGTTTTCCCAAGCTGACCCCAGCGCTGCTCTGACCAAAACAACTTCTCTAACAGGCTCTTCGGGAGTTCAAAAAACTCACCGGAGAAGGAGTAATGGGGGTTGATTCCCCTCTTCCATCCCCTTCAACCCCTTCCCTGCTCTGTCGCTGGGGGGAAAGCAAGCAGGAGGCAGTCCCAGGACTGGAACTCCACAGGGCTCTGTTGGATCCCAGGGGAAAGCGCAGAAGAAATGAAACAGCTCAGGGTCATCCCGGTTGTCCTCGGGTCCTGTCCCCGCCCCGCAGGAGAGGCCAGCTGAGGGCTGAAAGCGGGGCAGGAATGGGAATTTCAGCTCAGTGCAGAATAATACGAAGCAAAACAACCAAAAAAAGAAAGATAAATTCAGGCAGCCAGGCGATTTCCCTTCTCCTTGAACATGGCGCCTTTGGGGAGGCTTTGCACCACCGAGTTCCTAAGCCAATCCAATTTACCGCCCTCAAAAGGCTTCAATAGCTCCCAGAATTCTAAGCTGAACTTTCCCTGGACAGTTAGTTACCAGTTGAAATCCTTCTAAACTATCATTTTGCAGCCCCATATTTCCAGAATCTTTTGGTATTGAGGGGGTTGGGGAGGACGTTGGGGCTGCTTTAAGCCCATGTAGAAGAGTGAGTGGGTGAGCAGAAATTATTAAGGAGCAGGTTTCAGGCTGTGGAAAACCTGATGACAGCTCCTTTAAGAGCCTTCAAGGAGAAAAGGGATAGAATTTACTCAATAAATTATATACCCCAGGAGCATAGATTTCGTTTCAGTAGTTATTAATGTTCATGATATTAATTAGTGTTACTATTTATGGGCTAGCTGAATAGATGTGGGGTACACATCTTTTCCCTGAACACACAATTTACTGTCTGCAGAAACTGTAAAATATTGAAATAAAGCAGTAGCAAGTGGCGTCAATATAGGATTTTAAAAGTGGCAAGCTCTGGCATAAGTGACATCTGATAAAACAAAAAGTAAGAAAGGTAGCAATTAATGATGCCCTCGCACACATATAGAAACAACCTCTAATGCTAAAATACCTGTCTAGTCTCCAACACTAAGTGAAAGCAGCTAAACTTTGTTTCCTACGTCTCCAAACATACTTCTCCTTGATGTCCTGAAAGTTTTACTTTCTTCTACTTAATATCACAGTCTCCAGAAAAGGCTTCAGGATATTAAGTACTTTCAATGTTTTGTCCAGCTTGGAAAATAACTTTGAAGCCTCAAGCAACATTTCTGGTGAGGAAACTGTTACTTCAAGTAACATGACTATTTGAGAAAATATGCCATCTTGTACTTTGAATTCCAATTTTCAATGTTGGAGAGATTAGAAGCAAAATGACTGCAAACCAAAAGATTAGCAAAAAATGCCTGAGTTGCCAATAAGGTCATTTTATTTTCGCTCTATATACATTAAAACATAGCTTCTTTTTCCATCTCTTTTTCCCATAGCCCTTACTCATAATCCAAAGTGGTGTGTAGTTTATACATACAGTGGCAGTTTTAATTTGGATTTTGGATGAGGTCTGATAGAACAGATAAAGTCATTATCCATTTATATTTTCTCTTTCAAAGTGAGCAGGTGGGGTGATTCATGGTACTTTCCAGGGAGATCAATCTCCAAGTCTACAAGATTTTCTCGGAATTAGACCCCTTGGAAGGCCCTCATTCTCATCAGGAATATCATTTTTACAGGAATTCCACTGAGAAAAATCAATTTGTTGAATACCTTCCAGTATTCATGGTCTCAATGCTAGTTATCATCCTTCTTTCTCTCATGCCTCTAATCTTACTGCTATAAAATGCATTCATGCTATCACACCTTTTGCTAAGCTATCGCTTGGTGCTAACTAAAGATTCTTAAGGATTAATACTTTTTCATATAATCACAATCTGCCACCCAAAAGCCAATTTGAAACCTCTAAAACGTCCAAATTTATAAGATTATCATATGCAGCATGTACCTTGTAACTGGAAAACAAGAATATCAATGATAATCATGTGTCATTAGATATGTCAAAATTTTCTATTTGCTCAAAAAATATTGCACAGCAGTGATTTCAAAATGTTCCTCAACAAGGAGCATCCTTTGGAAACTTGTTAGAAATATGAATTCTCAGACTCCCACCCCAGGCCTATTGAAACAGATGCCCTAGTGGTTGGACAGCCACATAGGTATTTATAACAAGCCATCCAGGTAATTCTGATGGCTCTAAAGTTTGAGAAACACTAAAGCAAGTACTCTGGAGCCACCAAGACCTGAAGCAGGAAAAAAATAATAAAATTGCCAGCAACTATCTTTGTACTAGCAACTCAGTTTTCCTAAAATTCATTTTCATTATCTATTAAAAAGGAAATTAGAATTTCAGTAGAAAGATTATGCATGCAACATATATAGTGCCTGACACTAGGAGCTATCATCACTGCTATTAAAATACACTTCCATGCACAAAGCCAGTGACTCTCACACACTTCATCCCCAACATTACCAGCCCTAACTTGTCCACCATAGTAAATAAAAAATACAGCATCTTCTCTCTAGCTATTATTTCACTTTGGCTAAGTTCCCGGGCTATTATACATTGGAAAAACACTCTGAAATTTCTACTTATTGCCTTTACACAGTTACTCCAGGTGCTGGTTCTATGAATCAGGGGCAGAATCATAGCTTAAATATGTTACTCCTACTCCTAGGCTAATTTCATTCGTTGTGTTCCAATACTGATTTATTTTAATATTGATTGACTAATGTACTTACATGAATTTGTTAATTCATCTTGTTACAAATTCATGGTACTTACAGGGTTGGAAGAGTTCTTACATACCAGCTAGTTCACTGTTTATATTTTATACAATAAATGCACATGTATAGAAAGAATAAGTGCTTTTTTAACTAGGTTAAAAATATAATTAGCTCCAGAATTGAGACTAGATCATTGGGCTTTCAAGTTTATGTTCAACTCTATTTCTACTGTACCTTATCAATTTTACTACAGAATTTTCTCAAATGGCACCAATGAAGACAATCACAAATCTAATATTTGAGAACCATATGCCAATTAGTACCATACAAGAATACTAGTGACTATATGTTTTTATGGTATTTTTTTTATGCTAACTACTTATTTTGTAAAAGAAAAAATAAGCAATTTTGGAATGAAAATATTTTCTAAAACTATTATAATATGTACACCAAATAAAATCATCGTATATTCAAGGCTATTTTTGACATTACATGGTTGTAAAAACAAAATCAGAGGACTGCTTTTTAGTCTCATAAAGAACTTAGATTCCTGGGTCAGAAAGATCCCCTGGAGAAGGGAATGGCAACCCACTCCATTATTCTTGCCTGGAAAATTCCATGAACAGAGGAGCCTACAGTCCATGGGATCTAAGAGTGTCAGACACAACTGAGTGACTAACACTTTCACTTTTTCAAAGTACATAGAGGGATAGGACTTAAAAATCAACCTCTTGTTTATTTCTTCCCATAATCTAGACATAATTTCTTATTTAAAGCCTTTTAAATCTAGGAAATCTGTTCCTAATTTATTTTATTCATGGTTTTATATATTTACATCATATTAACATAAGATGTATGCATTCTGTCTCATCTGCATTTACATTTGCACATTTCTCTCACATGATCTAAATAAGATGATGGTATCATAAAATTCTACCACAGAAGTAATAGTATATTTTATAAATATATAAATAGTAAATTTTATAAATTTATAGTATATAAATATACTATAAATAGTATATTTTATAAATTAAAATTGTAAAAACAATCAATAATCTGAAGGGCTATCTTCAATTTTAGTGATATGTGATATTTCTCTAAGGTCTCTTCAAGGTATGGGAGTAAAATTTCCAAAATAATGAATGCTGCTAAATTTGAAGTGCTTACAAGTTCAGAAAGTGATTGAATTACATAAAAAGTAATGAGTGATTCTCTGAAAAGCTGAGTTTGTAATGTTCAAGATTATAAAGTTCTTACTTCCTTTGCTCTATGTTAGCAAATTTTAAAGAATTTTTTAAATTCCATAGTTTAAAGTAATGGTAAGCATTTTTCTTTTTTTAAACTATGACAGTTTAAGAAATGCAGTTGCATACCATTTTGAAAGGAAATTTATAAATGGAAATAGACTCTCAGAAGTGAATTTGCTAACTTTTAAATAACTGAAAAAACAACAGCTATGCTTAGTTTATACAAGTCCATCAGATTATACAAGATTCCAGAATGCTCAGAGGTGCTTCACATATGTGAACGAATGTGTGCTCAGTCATATCTGACTCTTTGCAACCCCATGGACTGTAGCCCACCAGAGAATTCTCCAGGGAAGAATACTGGAGTGGGTTGCCATTTCCAACTTCAAGGGATCTTCCCAACCCAGAGATTGAACCCACATCTCTTTTGTCTCATGCATTGGCAAGGAGATTCTTTACCACTGAGCCACCTAGGAAACACACTTCATATATAGAGAGGATATAAGATGTTATTATGTCAGGGGAAATGGTATCAAAATAGGCATGTGCATTTACTGTATAAAATTTGAGCCACAAGAAGCTCTGTTCTAAGCCTTTTAAATAGAGTGTGTTAACTACATCTCAAACAATGGTTCTCTCTCTTTTTCCTGCTTAGAATTCTAACAAGCATCTTGTGAGATAGCTGTTATCTCCTACGTATAGATTATTATCTCCATTTATAAATTATCCACATTTCCTGGGGCCAGAGAGGTACAATGACTTTCCAGGATCGTTGTTTAGCTAGTGGTTGGATGAAATCTGAAATCATAATAGATTCATAAGTTCATAGACTCATTAAACAATAAAACTATAAATGACCAAGTTTCTAATTAAATTTCTTCATTTTTATGAGAAAAACTGAAATCTTGACAATTTAACTTAAAAGATAGCCTAATGTTAATGTCCATGTGTTTTATATATATATATATATATATATATATATATATATATATATATAAAATCAATCACATTTTATGTAATACGCAACTTCTCAGTTTTGTCATTTTCAACATCTTTACTTAACTTGCCTAACTTTACTCTCTTAGTTATTCTGTAAGATGGTTGTGAAAACTATTTTTCAGTTTTATATACAACAGTAAGTGAAGCAAAGGAAAAATGCATAAGTTAAATATGTCACTATAAGACAAAAAACTATTTAGTGAATTAAGGACAAGAAAAAAAATCAAAACATATATTTTTAGATTTTAACCCAGTACTCCTGAGTAAAATTTTAAAATTTATGAATGTAAATGAATTTATGGACTTCACATATAAAATATGTGGGCATAAAATTATTTACCAGTAGAAGGAAATGGCAACCCACTCCAGTACTCTTGCCTGGAAAATCCCACGGACGGAGAAGCCTGGTAGGCTACAGTCCATGGGGTCGCAAGAGTCGGACATGACTGAGTGACTTCACTTCACTTCACTAGTATCATAAGCCTTGGCAAATAAATTAATTCTATTTGGTACCTTAATCTTCCATTTAGTTCTACAGAATTTAAGGATGGGAAAACTCTTATAACTAACTTGTCTAGTGTCTAATAGTCAGAGAATGTGCATTAGATTTATATGTGGGGGTATGGGAAGGTGCTTTTTAAAAGAACATTCCTATCCAAGCTTCATCCCCTTGCTGTACTTCCTACCATAATTACATCCTAGTTAAAAGTGCACGTGTAGGTGTACATCTTCACGTAATGAGCAGACTGTTCTGAGAAATGAAGAGATTTGCCACACAATAGAATGCAAAACAGTCCTTCAGTTCTCTGTCCAACACGTTTCTTTTTATTGCTGTGCTTAGTCGATCAGTCGTCTAGGACTCTTTGCAACCCAGTGGACTCCAGCCCACCAGGCTCCTCTGTCCATGGGGATTTCTCCAGGCAAGAATACTGGAGTGGGCTGCCATGCCCTTCTCCAGGGAATCTTCCCAACCCAGGGGTTGAACTCAGGACTCCCACATTGCAGGCGGATTCTTTACCAGCTGAGCTACTGGGGTAGCTCTTCTTTTTATTGGATACTGCCTTATGAGCTTCCTTTATATATATGCTAAGTCACTTCAGTCGTCCAACTCTTTGTGACCTCATGGATTTTAAGCTGCCAGGCACCTTTGTCCATAGGATTCCCCAGACAAGGATACTGGAGTGGGTTGCCATGTCCTTCTCCAGGGGATCTTCCTGACCTGGGGATCGAACCCGTATCTTTTAAGCATCTCCTGCATTGTCAGGCAGGTTCTTTACCACTAGCTCCACTTGGGAAGCATCATTTAGCCCTAATTTGTTTATGGAATAAAGCTACTTGGGAGGAGACACCATTGTGCCTATGTCCAAATCCTGACCAGGCTCAAAATAATATTTCCTGAAGTAATTGTGTAAGTGACACAGACACATGAGTGTAATAATACTGGTAAATGAGAATCTTAACATGCCATCTAAGGACTAACTATAAATTAAATGGGGGCATTGAAATTACATCATTGTCTAAAAAAGAAAAAAATATACACACATTAAATTATATTTAAGCACTCAAAATTAGCATTACATTGTCCTTTGAAGGTGATAACATATATTTTTATATGCAACAGAGGTACTATTGTACTGCAGTCCTTTCTGAACTTTAGACTATCCCAATATAAATATATACTTGTCTTTTTCTACTTGAAATATTAAAATTTTGTGAGTGTATTCTTAGAGATGTCATTTTAACCTATATTTTCAGTGTTAAAGTTCAGACAGCCTAACAATGCCCTCATATGTATTACCCATAGAATATAATTATTACATTGGACAATTTATTTGGGACATTGTTATTTTAAATAGTTTTGCATCTTAGAACAGCTTAGGCATAAATTTCTCCACAGTTGCCAAAATTTAGGTCTTTTACCTGAATTGTTACACATTTTACCTGATTGTTACACATACCATCTGTCTCCAAGTCTATTTCCTGCAATTATACATTCCAGAATTTTATTTAATGATTAAAATTGACTAATAGTCAGCCAAGGATCTCCATTTTAAAAATGATCCTACTGTAATAACTCACTGTAATCTATTGAAAGTTTAAATCACAAACTCACTTGATGTTTTTGTTTTCATGAGCTTGGTGAAGAGAAAAAAAAAGACTGATAATTAAAATGCCTTTTTCTTGAGCTTGTTCACATCCCATTAGCCATTTGTTTATATGTTCACATCTGCTTAATTAAATTAACAGTTTTAACCAGTTTTAACAGTTTTAAACAATGAAAATTGTTTCACTGATATTATTCTAATTTCTAAAATATCTATTTTAGTTTTCTATGGGGAATAGCTTTTTTTTGTTTGTTTGTTCACACTCTGAGGGTTATCTGATTAGAAAGAAATATGAAGGAAAATATTTTAAAATTTCAATTTGAATGCTTACATGCTTAGTCACTCATCATGTCTGACTCTTTGTGACCCTTTGGGCTGTAGCCTGCCAGGTTCCACTGTCCCTAGGCTTTTTCAGGCAAGAATACTGGAGTGGGTTGCCATTTTCTTCTCCAGGTTAACTTCCTGACCCCTGGATTGAACCTGGGTCTACAGTGTTTCCTGAATTGCAGGTGGATTCTTTATCCATTGGTACCTGGGCTCATCAACTGAGTTAGTAAAAAATAAAATTTTAAGTTATATTTTATTATGAATGTTTTAATATAGAGAAGTAAAAATGAATCTACGTCATTGTTATTCTATTAAAGCATAAAAAGATGCTGTTAAAAGACTTGAACTTCACAGTGGAAGTGAGAAATAGATTTAAGGGCCTAGATCTGATAGACAGAGTGCCTGATGAACTATGGTTGGAGGTTCGTGACATTGTATAGGAGACAGGAATCAAGACCATCCCCCAGAAAGAGAAATGCAAAAAAGCAAAATGGCTGTCTGAGGAACACTTACAAATAGCTGTGAAAAGAAGGGAAGAGAAAAGCAAAGGAAAGAAGGAAAGATATACCCATTTGAATGCAGAGTTCCAAAGAATAGCAAGGAGAGATTAAGAAAGACTTCTTCAGCAATCAATGCAAAGAAATAGAGGAAAACAACAGGATGGGAAAGACTAGAGATCTCTTCAAGAAAATTAGAGATATCAAGGGAATATTTCATGCAAGATGGGCTCAATAAAGGACAGAAATGGTAGGGACCTAACAGAAGCAGAAGATATAAAGAGGTGGCAAGAATACACAGAAGAACTGTATAAAAAAGATCTTCATGACCCAGATAATTACGATGGTGTGATCACTCACCTAGAGCCAGGCATCCTGGAATGTGAAGTCAAATGGGCCTTAGGAAGCATCATTACAAACAGGGCTAGTGGAGGTGATGAAACACAAGTTAAGCTATTTCAAATCCTGAAAGATGACTCTGTGAAAGTGCTGCACTCAATATACCAGCAAATTTGGAAAACTCAGGAGTGGCCACAGGACTGAAAAAGGCCAGTTTTCATTCCAGACCCAAAAAAAGGCAATGCCAAAGAACGCTCAGACTACCACACAATTGCACTCATCTCACACGCTAGTAAAGTAATGCTCAAAATTCTCCAAGCCAGGCTTCAGCAATACGTGAACCGTAAACCTCCAGATGTTCATGCTGGTTTTAGAAAAGGAAGAGGAACCAGAGACCAAATTGCCAACATCTGCTGGATCATGGAAAAAGCAAGAGAATTCCAGAAAAATATCTATTTCTGATTTATTCACTATGCCAAAGCCTTTGACTGTGTGGATCACAATAAACTGTGGAAAATTCTGAAAGAGATGGGAATACCAGACTACCTGGCCTGCCTCTTGAGAAACCTGTATGCAGGTCAGGAAGCAACAGTTAGAACTGGACATGGAACGGCAGACTGGTTCCAAATAGGAAAAGGAGTATGTCAAGGCTGTATATTGTCACCCTGCTTTTATAACTTATATGCAGAGCACATCATGAGAAATGCTGGGCTGGAGGAAGCACAAGCTGGAATCAAGATTGCTGGGAGAAATACCAATAACCTCAGATATGCAGATGACATCACCTTTATGGCAGAAAGTGAAGAAGAACCTATTGATGAAAGTGAAAGAGGAGAGTTATAAAGTTTGATTAAAGCTCAACATTCAGAAAACTAAGATCATGGCATCCGGTCCCCTCACTTCATGGCAAATAGATGGGGAAACAGGGGAAACAGTGGCTGACTTTATTTTTCTGGGCTCCAAAATCACTGCAGATGGTGATTGCAGCCATGAAATTAAAAGATGCTTACTCCTTGGAAGGAAAGTTATGAGCACCCTAGACAGCATATTAAAAAGCAGAGACATTACTTTGCCAACAAAAGTCTGTCTAGTCAAGGCTATGGTTTTTCCAGTGGTCATGTGTGGTTGTGAGAGTTGGACTGTGAAGAAGGCTGAGTGCCAAAGAATTGATGCTTTTGAACTGTGGTGTTGGAGAAGACTCTTGAGAGTCCCTTGGACTGCAAGGAGATCCCAACCAGTCCATCCTAAAGATCAGTCGTGGGTGTTCATTGGAAGGACTGATGTTGAAGCTGAAACTCCAATATTTTGGCCACCTGATGTGAAGAGCTGACTCAGTTGAAAAGACACTGATGCTGGGGGAAAGATTGAGGGCAGGAGGAGAAGTGGAAGACAGAGGATGAGATGGCTGGATGGCATCATCCACTCCATGGATATGGGTTTGGGTGAACTCTGGGAGTTGGTGATGGACAGGGAGGCCCGGTGTGCTGGGATTCATGGGGTCACAAAGAGTCGGACTCCACTGAGCGACTGCACTGAACTGAATTTGTAATTTTTAGTAATTGCTTTGTTTTTGATGTTTAAACTATATTTTTATACACAGATGGGCTTCCCATGTGGCTCAGTGGTAAAGAATGGGTCTGCGAATGCAGAAGATGCTGGAGGCATGGGCTCAGTCCCTGGGTTTGGAAGATCTTCTGGAGCAGGAAATGGCAAGCCACTCCAGTATTCTTCCCTGGAAAATTCCATGAACAGAGAAGCCTGGCGGGCTACAGTTCATAGGATCACAAAGAGTTAGACATGACTGAGCATGCATGCACACTGAGGCTTATAAAGGAATGAATGATTTCTCTGAATCTGTTATTGAAGGTGTAATTTGAATTTCCCCCAAATGTTGGTAATGAAATTATGCTGATCTATCTGTATGTTCTAATAATGAGCTCTGTGTGCTAAAAGCTGCATTTGTGAGATAACAAATCAAAATTAGGAGAACAGGAAGAATAAACACAACTGAATCTCCTGGAGCTAAAACACAGTACCTTGAATTTATTGGCTGTGTGCTCTAACTGAACCATGTAGAGTAGACAAAATATTTACTCAGTGTTCACATATATAGATAAACCCTGACTTAACGTTTTCTGGCTGATGTCTAAATCAAAATAACTAAACTGATTCAAATGTTTTTTGTAAACAAATTTGCATGCAGGCTGCTAATTTGTATGCCAACTTCTAGCTTAATAGTTTATAAAATGATGAAGATGATAAGCCCTCTTAAATGAAGTTTGCAATAGCAATGTTGATAGGCCCATTTTTGCCAGTATGACTTTATGTTCAGTACTCTTTTCATGGCCTAAAAAAGACTTTCATCTATGAATTCTACTAGTACTTGAGTGCCCTTTTATCTCTTAAATGTTTTTAAAGGAGGTCAAATAGAAACTCTTAAAATCAATTTTCTGGCAAAGTGCTAGGAAATCTTTAATATCTGTGTTAGTCTGGCAGTGTTCATTAATATATTAATAGATGAAAATCATAAATGACATTTTGAACTGAATCTTTAAATATTACCAATGTGTTAAGTCCTTAGGAATCAGTCATTTTTCAATATTTTGAAGCTCACTACTTTGCACCTGTCATTGCATAGTTTATTGCAATCTGCCCATCTTAGAAAGACTAATTATGTCATTCTTTCAAAAGCAAAATTCTCAAAGGCCTCAAAAGAAATTGGAAGATGTTAGACATATTAGGTTACACCTTTTACTTTTTCATATAAATATTTAGTTGTTTCTATCTTTTTTGTTGTTGTTGTTAAGTCAAGTTTGGTTTATTATACCTTTCATTAAAACAGTATTATTTTAAATCAAATATTATTATATCAACACAGTTTAAGTTAGGAGTTGTAAAAGATACACTGGTCAGTAGATTTTATTTCCACAGAAAGAACCAGGGACTTATATATCAGTTCTGAGACTTATCCTTCAGCCATCAATCATTTATGGAAAGCCTATGTTTGTCATACCCTTGCCTTAGACAATATAAAGAGGAAAATCTAGTCACTACCCTAGAAGTAGACAGTTTTCATAGTGAAGGGGGATTTATGTGAACATAATACCAAAGAAAACTGTGAAATTGTTTAGTTCTTCTATGATTCTTTTACCATGAAATATCAACATAGCACCTTTGTTTGCCTCCTGATGAAGGTGACTGCTAAGTCGCTTCAGTCATGTCCGACTCTGTGTGACCCCATAGACGGCAGCCCACCAGGCTCCGCCATCCCTGGGATTCTCCAGGCAAGAACACTGGAGTGGGTTGCCATTTCCTTCTCCAATGCATGAAAGTGAAAAGTGAAAGTGAAGTCGCTCAGTCATGTCAGACTCTTAGCAACCCCATGGACTGCAGCCTACCAGGCTCCTCCGTCCATGGGATTTTCCAGGCAAGAGTACTGGAGTGGGGTGCCATTGCCTTCTCCGGGTGAAGGTAAAAGAACCTTTATCTACACATTCTATACATTGTTTTTATCCTATCACAGGTAAGTATTAATATCCTACAGATATTGTTTGAAACTGTCCAATAGGTATCATTTTGTAATCTAATGTAATGTAATTTTCCCTTGCAATTTTCAGAAAATGTGATTGACTTCCATCTGTTCAGTGAACTTATATGAACTACTTTTTCCAGTATTAATTAAGATTCTACATGAATTTTTGTAACAGTGTTTGCACATTTATAAAATAGTTTGTGATCAGAAAATAGTGCTTCTTATTCATTTTTCCATTGTTCCTGCTTCAGAACTCCTCATAGGCTTCCTACTACTTTTAAATTTCAATTTGTATCTCTGTCCCTTCATTTAGTGTTTGACATGAAATAAGCCTTGAACTAACTTATCAAGGTCCACACATGCAAAAGGTAAAATAAATAACTAAATATAACAGATTCTGTCATAGTTTTTTATGTCTTATTTTTGCATCTTTATTGGAGACTTATGTGTGTTGGGAAAACAGTGTTTCAGTAAGTAGATTATGTTTTGTTTTGCTTTGTTTTTTGATCTGTGATTTAAAGAGCAATAGAAGGATCAATGAATGGTTATACTGAAATGCAGTCATTTGATGAAATTCTGGCATTGGATCAATGACAATTTTGCTACATAGAAGTTAAGTAGAATGATGTATCTTTACAAGGTTAAGACATTCACCAAATTTATCTTGTATTTTATAATTTCCTCATTCCCCTTATGTTGAATTCTTTGAAGATTCATATTATTTTAATATTAATATTTGCATCAACATCCTACTTCAAAATTGCCATCTTCCTTTCCCTTTCCACATTCTCACTTCTTTGTGATCTAATGATTTAATGTGTAAGAAACAGATTTAATATTTATTAATACAGCAAATATTAATGTTGTTTTCTATTTCTAATTTTTAAAATATCAACAATTAATGTAAGACCAAAACTAAACATGTCTATTGTCTATGTAAATTCATTACACTCTGATTACTTTAGCAAAAAAAAAAAAGTAAATTTAAAAGCTTGAGATGATTATTGTTACCATCTTTCTGTGTGAGACAGCAAAAGAGACACAGCTGTATAGAACAGTCTTTTGGACTCTGTGGGAGAGGGTGAGGTTGGGATGATTTGGGAGAATGGCATTGAAACATGTATAATATCATATGTGAAATGAATCGCCTGTCCAGGTTCGATGCATGATACAGGATGATTGGGTCTGGTGCACTGGGATGATCCAGAGGGATGGTATGGGGAGGGAGATGGGAAGGGGGTTCAGGATGGGGAACACGTTTACAGCTGTGGCGGATTCATGTTGATATATGGCAAAACCAATACAATATTGTAAAGTAATTAGCCTCTAATTAAAATAAATAAATTTATATTTAAAAAACAAGCTTGAGATGAAAAGGCTTTAGGTAATATAAATTGTTTTACTTAACTTGATGCAATTAAAGGAAGGATTCCTACGTATACCACAATAAATTTCCAACACTCTCCACAATACACTCTCCATTTAGCTTCATGTATTGAAATTCCAAGCTAATACATGGGAGATAATTCGCAGAATATGCTGACTTGGTTCCATCAACCCTGCAAAACCCATAACTAAGATCCTCCCTTTCTTTAACCTCACAAAGAAAGGTGTGGTCCCTTTATATTTCTCAAAACTATATTTTACAAACATACAAATCTGCATTGCCTTTCCATTCATTTGGTTTTTCCTTCTTAAGTTCCAGTCTGTTTCTTTCAAGCAATTATTGGCAATTCACATACTATATAATGTCCCATCACTTTATGGCAAATAGATGGGGAAACAGTGACAGACTTTTTTTTTGGGGGGGGCTCCAAAATCACTGCAGATGGTGACTACAGCCATTAAATTAAAAGAAGCTTTATCCTTGGAAGAAAAGTTATGACCCACTTAGACAGTATAGTAAAAAGCAGAGATAATTTGCCAAAAAAGGTATGTCTAGTCAAAGCTATGGTTTTTTCCATAGTCATGTATGGATGTGAGAGTTCGGCTATAAAGAAAGCTGAGTGCTGAAGAATTGATGCTTTTGAACTGTAGTGTTGGAGAAGACTCTTGAGAGTCCCTTGGACTGCAAGGAGATCCAATCAGTCCATCCTAAAGGAAATCAGTCCTGAATATTCATTGGAAGGACTGATGCTGAAGCTGAAACTCCAATACTTTGGCCACCTGATGCAAAGAGCTGACTCATTTAAAAAGATCCTGATGTTGGGAAACATTGAAGGCTAGAGGAGAAGGGGATGACAGAATGTGAGGTGGTTGCATGGCATCACCGACTCAATGGACATGAGTTTGAGTAAATTCTGGGAGCTGGTGATGGACAGGGAGGCCTGGCATGCTGCAGTCCATGGGGTCACAAAGAGTCAGACACAACTGAGAGACTGAACTGAACTGATACTGTATAATGATATGGTCCTGTAACATAGACTTTGCTTAAAATGCAGTGATGAAGCTCTCAAGCTGGCTTGTTTATACAAAAGAGAATCTCAGAGAAGCCACCTGTAAGATGTACAGCTAGACTTCATGAAAACCATGAAAATGGATATAATTAGACTGACAAAGGGTTCCAACAAGTGATCTTTGCCTACGTAACAAGTTCTGAGAAGGGTGTTTTGATAAAAGAACAGCTCTTACTTACATTTCAGTATTTTTTAAACCCCAAATGCAATCAGTAAAATTTTGTTGATACTGAATAAACAGAAATAAAATATGAAGTATACGCATCAAATCCCTTATAACTCTACACTGGAAGTGAGAAATAGATTTAAGGGACTAGATCTGATAGACAGAGTGCCTGATGAACTATGGGCAGATGTTCCTGACATTGTACAGGAGACAGGAATCAAGACCATCCCCAAGAAAAAGGTGTGAAAAAGCAAAATGGCTGTCTGAGGAGGTCTTACAAATAGCTGTGAAAGGAAGAGAAGTGAAAAGCAAAGGAGAAAAGGAAAGATATATCCATTTGAACGCAGAGTTCCAAAGAATAGCAAGGACAGATAAAAAGCCTTCCTCAGCAATCAATGCAAAGAAATTGAGGAAAACAATAGAATGGGAAAGACTAGAGATCTCCTCAAGAAAATTAGAGATACCAAGGGAATATTTCATGCAAAGATGGGCACAATAAAGGACAGAAATGGTATGGACTTAACAGAAGCAGAAGATATTAAGAAGACGTGGCAAGAATACAAAGAAGAACTGTATAAAAAAGATCTTCACAACCCAGATAATCACGATGGTGTGTTCACTCACCTAGAGCCAGACATCCTGGAATGTGAAGTCAAGTGGGCCTTAGGAAGCACCACTACAAACAAAGCTAGTGGAGGTGATGGAATTCCAGTTGAACTATTTCAAATCCTGAAAGATGATGCTGTGAAAGTGCTGCACTCAATATACCAGCAAATTTGGAAAACTCAGGAGTGGCCACAGGACTGGAAAAGGCCAGTTTTCATTCCAGACCCAAAGAATGGCAATGCCAAAGAATGCTCAGACTACTGCACAATTGCATTCATCTCACACGCTAGTAAAGTAATGCTCAAAATTCTCCAAGCCAGGCTTCAGCAATACATGAACCGTGAACTTCCAGATGTTCACTCTCGTTTTAGAAAAGGAAGAGGAACCAGAGATCAAATTGCCAACATCTGCTGGATCATGGAAAAAGCAAGAGAATTCCAGAAAAACATCTATTTCTGCTTTATTCACTATGCCAAAGCCTTTGACTGTGTGGATCACAATAAACTGTGGAAAATTCTGAAAGAGATGGGAATATCAGACCACCTGGCCTGCCTCTTGAGAAACCTGTATGCAGGTCAGGAAGCAACAGTTAGAACTGGACATGGAATGGCAGACTGGTTCCAAATAGGAAAAGGAGTATGTCAAGGCTGTATATTGTCACCCTGCTTTTATAACTTATATGCAGAGCACATCATGAGAAATGCTGGGCTGGAGGTAGCACAAGCTGGAATCAAGATTGCCAGGAGAAATATCAATAACCTCAGATATGCAGATGACACCACCCTTAGGGCAGAAAGTGAAGAAGAACTAAAGAGCCTATTGATGAAAGTGAAAGAAGAGAGTGAAAACGTTTGCTTAAAGCTCAACCTTCAGAAAACTAAGATCATGACATCCGGTCCCCTCACTTCATGGCAAATAGATGGGGAAACAGGGGAAACAGTGGCTGACTTTATTTTTCTGGGCTCCAAAATCACTGCAGATGGTGATTGCAGCCATGAAATTAAAAGATGCTTACTCCTTGGAAGGAAAGTTATGAGCACCCTAGACAGCATATTAAAAAGCAGAGATATTACTTTGCCAACAAAAGTCTGTCTAGTCAAGGCTATGGTTTTTCCAGTGGTTATGTATGGATGTGAGTTTTGGACTGTGAAGAAAGCTGAGGGCTGAAGAATTGATGCTTTTGAACTGTGGTGTTGTAGAAGACTCTTGAGAGCCCCTTGGACTCCAAGGAAATCCGAACAGTCCATCCTAAAGGAGATCCGTCCTGGGTATTCTTTGGAAAGACTGTTGAAGATGTTGAAGCTGAAACTCCAAATCTTTGGCCACCTGATGCAAAAAGCTGACTCATTGGAAAAGACGCTGATGCTGGGAAAGATTGAGGGCAGGAGGAGAAGGGGACAACAGAGGATGAGAAGGTTGTATTTCATCACCGACTCAATGGACATAGGTTCGGATAGACTCTCGGAGTTGGTGATGGATAGGGAGGCCTGGTGTGCTGCGGTTCTTGGGGTCGCAAAGAGTCGGACATGACTGAGAGACTGAACTGGACTGATTTGATACGTATTTTTATGAATTATATATTTCAGCACACATTTAAGCACAAATCTCAGAATTTAAGCTTCCCTGATGTCTCAGTGGTAAAGAATCCGACTGCCAATGCAGGAGACACAGGTTTGTTCCCTGAGTCTGGAAGATCTGCTGGAGAAAGAAATGGCGATCCACTCCAGTATTCTTGCCTGGGAAATCCATGAACAGAAGAATCTGTCAGATTACTGTCCATAGGGTCACAAAAGAGTCAGATACGATGTAGAGACTAAACAACAAACAGTAATTCACAATTTATGAATTCTGCTTCCTATATCATTATTTCATTCTTATGATAGCTTTTTTTTTCTCTAAGTACATGTAAAAACACTGAAGTGTTTTTACAGTCAGATTAGTTATTACTTCTGATTCTCCATTTCTTTTCTCATCTTTAGGACAGAAAAAGAAACATTTTCATTGTCCACACTTATGAACTGTGACTGTCTCTCATGCAAGCACCTCAACCTTGAGTGATAGATTTAGCTCCTTTTTAGATCTGAGGAAGCAACTTAGAAAGGAAAGTAGCTAGCAAGTGGAGAAAACTGCGTTCAAACCAGGCATGCCCAACTCAAAACCCTTGCTCTTTTCATCTACCAAACAGAATTGCATCAACTTTTAGGGGAAAAGCAATCCAAAGATTCAGATAAATTTTGAATTATTTCCAGGGTTTAACGTTTCTTTTCTGGAGTATTTCTGAATGTAGAGCAATTTATTTTAAATGGTGCAAAATGAAAGAAAGGCAATAGAAACAGAGAAAGCCAAGGGTAACAATTCAGAAAGTTCAGACCCCATGTTGCCAGAATCCTTTATTAAGTTATCATTTGCTGCTAGAATGAAGAAATAAAAGTATGTATGTAAATATGTATATAGGGCTTCCCAGGTGGCACTAGTGGTAAAGACACCACCTGTCAATGCAGAGGATGTAAGAGATGTGGGTTTGATCCCTGGGCCAGGAAGAACACCTGGAGAACGAATGGCAACCCATTCCAGTATTCTCTCCTGGAGAATCCCATGGATAGAGGAAACAGCTATGGTCCATGGGGTCACAAAGAGTTGGACATGACTGAAGCGACTTGGCATATATGTACAGGAAGTCCTTAGGTGCTATGACATTATAGTTAGGAATTATGTTTAGTATACCTGAAGCAGTACTTTTTTCTTTCTACAAATTAAAATAGATAGTGTATGTATAAGGTCTCATTTCATATTTACTTATATTCTTTATTTTTAATAGCACAGACTTCATGGAAAACTGTGAATTTATTTTTTAGAAGTGCAAAAATATGAAATATATTTTGTTAACTAATGACTCCTATTCTGTAAAAAGGAAAATGTCAAAAATCTTAAGTCACCCAGCATGGGATCTCCATGCCTTAATAAGTACTTTCTAAACAGAGTAGGCACTCAATAAATATTTGCAGGCTTGAATTGGATTATAGTTAATTGAATTCATTCATTTAGTTTAGGTCCAATCTATACTGAGAAAAATCAATCTATATTGCCCTAATCTTTCAGCTGTTATCCACGTCACATGACTCTAACTCCATTGATGATGGCTGCTGATATCCATTTGGAATGTTTTGTAGAATACAAAATAACTTATAAGAATGCTGTATATTTAGTTTATAAAAGTATGAATCACCTTTGTTCCTTTCACATTTGAACATATGAGCCAGTTGCTTTTACTCAAATGTTTTGTACTAAAGTCCCTTATCTCAAACTCTCATTGCTTCCATTTGCATTACAGTAAGAACCCAAAGAATTACTGAGCCCTGATAAATTACCATTGCTATCAAAAATGGCAGTGTTCATTGTGAGGTCCCTTTAGCACATATTTTCAAATAATACTCAATACATCAGAGAGCAAATTAATTTGGAAATATTATAATTATTCTCAGTCTCTAAACTGATAGGATCGAACATGAATTCTAATCCCAGCTAAAAACTGGCAAAATGACCTTAAGCACCATCTTGCCTTTAGGTGCAGTTTACTCATCTTTTATATTCTCTGTAATAAAAGCATATGCATCAGTATCAGAAAGCACTTTATACATTGCCACTAATAATGAGTACTGCAACACTAACTGCTATATTATTTATTTGAAAATAATCTAAACACATTACTTCAATTTATCCAAAAACATTAATATAAATAAAAGATGACACATCGCTCAAACATGTAATGTCAGGTTTTACGTCTTCTTTTGTTTTCGTTAGGATAACATGGTATTCAAGATTAGCCTTGAGGTAGATGCTCTTTTCTGTCATCAGGCTCCTTGATAAAGTGAGTAATCACACCCTAACCACAAATAATTGGTTTTGTAAATCAACTTTAGCTACATATTGCTGCTAAGTCACTTCAGTCATGTCCGACTCTGTGCGACCCCATAGACGGCCGCCCACCAGGCTCCCCTGTCCCTGGGATTCTCCAGGCAAGAACACTGGAGTGGGTTGCCATTTCCTTCTCCAATGGATGAAAGTGAAAAGTGAAAGTGAAGTCGGTCAGTCGTGTCTGACTCTTTGCGACGCCACGGACTGCAGCCCACCAGGCTCCTCCATCCATGGGATTTTCCAGGCAAGAGTACTGGAGTGGGGTGCCATCGCCTTCTCCAAGATACATATTGGAATTTGTTAAATGTATATTCTTTGCAATGAAAAAATTAAAATATGGTCTTTATACCTGTTTAAAGTTTTAATTAAAAAATAAATATTAAACTTTATTGATTATTTTCTTGGATTATATATCTAATTACATATATATATTCTATTTGTCTCTGTTAAAGTGTTGAAATGTATTAATTATTTCTCCTGAGTAGTGGCCAGCCTTGCAACCTTGGGATAAACCCTGGTTAACCCTAGTTGGCACATTCTTTCACACATGATTATGTTCTATTTGCCAATGTTTGGTTCATTTTTGTCTCTGGATTCATTAATAAACATTTTTTTTTGTTCTTAGAAATTTAGAGTATGAAAATCTTATTTCTTTAAATTATTTCCTAATAAGCTTTTTTCTTTCTAATCATATTTTGCTTAGTTTTGGCACCTCATAAAACTGTTCATGGGCTTCCTTGGTGGCTCAGACAGTAAAGAATCTGCCTGCAATGCGGGAGACCTGGGTTTGATCCCTGGGTTGAGGAGATCCCCTGGAGAAGGGGATGGCAAACCACTCCAGTATTCTGGCCTGGAGAATTCCATGGACAGCATAGTCCATGAGGTCGCAAAGAGTCGGACATGACTGAGGGACTTTCACTTTCATTTTAATGAAATTTTTGTATTTTTGTTTGTATTCATTTATATAATATATAATATAATATAATTAATATTATATTCATGCTTCCAATTACATTATTTTTTTAGTCTTACTACTTCCATGTTTGTTTTTCTGTCTTCTGAACTCAGGAAGAGACATTTCACTGTTTGTTTTTTTCTTTCTTTATGTCTTGCTATGGCATGTAAAAGACTCTGATGCTGGGAGGGATGGGGGCAGGAGGAGAAGGGGACGACAGAGGATGAGATGGCTGGATGGCATCACTGACTCGATGGATGTGAGTCTGAGTGAACTCCGGGAGTTGATGATGGACAGGGAGGCCTGGCATGCTGCGATTCATGGGGTCGCAAAGAGTCGGACACGACTGAGCGACTGAACTGAACTGAACTGAACTGATGGCATGTAAAACATTTATTCCAAATATTCCTTTCAGAAAATATTAATCTCAAATATTACTTTTATATTTTAATTTTTGATTGAGTCTCCTTTCTTGTTTAGCCAATACATATGAGAATTTGTTTTATTTTACAACTGCATGCTTCAATTATTTGTAGTTTAAAAGTATATTGATTGATATATGATGCATAATAAGGCTTTTCAACTATTATGTATATCTATATCATACAGTATTGAAACAAATTTTTAAGTTATGTAAATCTGAGATCAATTTTAATAGAGTCTAATTTTTGTGCAATTCTTCTTTAGGATGTCATCATTAATTTTTCTACCTTCACAATATATTTTTTGAGATCTTCAATTTTTACTCTATTTTAATTGCTATTTTTAAATTAGTTTTTAAAGTGTTTCCTTAAGATATAGTCTGAATTATGAATATGTAAATCATAAGTTTCATGGACTTTTTGGACATGTTCACTTTAGTAAGCATTTGTTGAGCTCCGCTTTTCTAAGTCTACTAAAGTCTAAGTCTAGAATGGGGGACTTGAAAGAGTCAGAAAGTGTTGAATAATGGTCTTTACGCCAAAAAAGAATTCATGATTCATTCTGATGGCAATGAAATGCTTGTGAATAAATAATTATAAGAAACACTAATAAATAGTATTATAAGGGGAGAACAAAGGACTATAGGAGTTAAGACGGCAGATTGATGAACCAACTTGAGAAAGAAGTTTCATGGCAGAATGATGATTTAAGCCATGCACCGGTGTTTTGAAAGCTAGAGACATGAAAAAAAATGGCACTCCATCACCCAAGGACTTTAATATGGACCATCGTTTTATCTTACCTTTCCTTAATCTGCCCCAGTACCAAGTGCAACTTTGTATACAGAGCAGCCCCCTCAATGAATCACCAAATCATGTTCCTATAACTACGTCTTTTGCCTCCATGAAGTAAATTTTAAAACGTATTGCTTTGGCTTCATGACAGGACTTTATGCCTTTTTTTTTTTTTTTTTTTTGGTGATTTTACATGTATAATAGATTTTAGATCACTGTTTACTTTTTAATATGGGGAAGTTCTATTTTACTCCTGTAACCAACCCAATCTGTATCAAGATGATTCCAATACCTAGCACACAGAGTAGCTATGGTATTAATGTCATTTTCTATAATTTTCCAATCAGTTATTTCTGGCTAAATTTCTCCAAGCAAGGTTGCCCTCTGTTGGAGCATTCCAAATACATGAATCATGAAATTCTAGCTAAAATTAATGCCATTTTTGTTTGACCTGTGATGCAGTTCTGCCTTTTGTTTAACTTCTGGATATTGCTATTGAAACACATCTAAATCTGACAGGAACCTGTTGAGGCTGACCATAGGCTTTGGAGAAAGTGCGTCTATATATCATCATAGATTCCTTGGTGGTTTAGAAGTGTGGGGAGCCTGTGAAGGCACCAGACATTTTGAACAGAATAGAGTTTAATCTGTCTATACTTGAGTATAACAGATAGAATATAGAATTCATCTATTATATGTTTGTCATTATGTTTCTTGTGTGTGTGTGCATATTTATTTTTGCTTTCTCATTCTATTTATGCTCTTCCTGGAGTGGATTTTAAATACTTTTGTTTTAAATAAAATAAGCCCATTCCCTCATTTAAAATATATCCCCAACATCCTCACCTTGTTGAAACATTATCTTTTCTCTTCAGATGCTCTCTAGTTAAAATTAAACTTTCCACCACTCTAAAATTTCATTTGTATCAAAATTACAGTTCTTACCACAATCTGCCTTATATTCAATAATTTACGCATTTTAAATTTTCTTCATGTTACAGAGAAATATAAAAGGTCAATGGCTGTGTACTTAGCAATCATATTTTCAAGGAATCTTGCACAAGGCTCTAGAGGAAGAAACGATTAATGTAGGTTGCTTTAAATCATGCTGAAAAACAGCAAAACATTAACTGACCTGCCATTTTCAGATACTCTAAACATTATTTTACATGTTTTTTATTTTATTAATTAGATGCATTAATAGTTATCTTTTTTATCTTTGTTATAATAGGCTTTTCTTTCTCACATGATGTTCTCTAATTTGTTATTTGAATTAATTTGTGCTAATTAGCCTGTACTTTGCTAGTGTTTTAATTTTCTTTTGCTTGTCTTTTTTAAGTTTCAGAATCTGAAATGTCTTTTTTTTTATTTTATTTTATTTTTAAACTTTACAAATTATATTAGTTTTGCCAAATATCAAAATGAATCCGCCACAGGTATACATGTGTTCCCCATCCTGAATCCTCCTCCCTCCCCCCTCCCCATACCATCCCTCTGGGTCGTCCAGTGCACTAGCCCCAAGCATCCAGTATCCTGCGTCGAACCTGGACTGGCAACTCGTTTCATACATGATATTATACATGTCTCTTAAAGCATTACTTATACTTCTGAAAAGTTATGGACACATCGTTTCAGGTATCTTTTATCAAAGAGAAAAACTGACAAAGCCTATAGCATACAGTTCTATTTATTACTCTTAGGTATTTCCACTTCTACAGTGTGTTTTATCTTAACTCATTCATTAACTCTTACCTTCATGAGTAAGAAATAATGATAGTGTTCAAGATATATTTGAAGTTTGCTTTAAAAAAAATCCCACGTGCCTTTATGTAACTTCCTACTATCTCTATTAAAATTAGCTTTCTGATCATAAAAAACACATTTTTGAAACCATGATTTCCTCACAGCTTTTACTTTCTCCTGTGTCTCCATTTCATTGTATTTAAATTGTGGGAGTTACAGCAGATACTTTTTCTAAAAATGTGCATTTTGCAAGCTACTTGTCTGTGTTATTGCTTGATTCATCGAAATTATTCCTTTCTCTTTTGTTGCAAGTTTGCAAGTTTTACTTTGCAAGTTATTTTCCTCAATTTTAAACATTTAAGCATATTTGTATATTTCTAGTTTCATTTTTTTACTGAGCATGAGATTTTTTTGGAGGAATGAAAGTGGTGTGACATGCTTTGCTCTGAGAGGCACCACTACCTGTTCAGTTCAGTTCAATTGCTCAGTAGTGTCCAACTCTTTGCAACCCCAAGGTCTGCAGCACAACAGGCCTCCATGTCCATTACCAACTCCTGGAGTTTACTCAAATTCATGTCCATTGAGTCAGTGAGACCATCCAGCCATCTCATCCTCTGTTGTCCCCTTCTTCTCTTGCCTTCAATCTTTCCCAGCATCAGGGTCTTTTCAAAGAAATCAAGTTTCCGCATCAGGTGGCCAAAGTATTGGAGTTTCAGCTTCAGCATCAGTCCTTCCAATGAATATTCAAGACTGATTTCCTGTAAGATGGACTCGTTGGATCTCCTTGCAATCCAAGGACTCTTAAGAGTCTTCTCTAACACCACTGTTCAAAAGCATCAGTTCTTCGGTGCTCAGCTTTCTTTATAGTCTAACTCATATATCCATACATGATTACTGGAAAAACCATAGCCTTGACTAGACCAACCTTTGTTGGCAAAGTAATGTCTTTGCTTTTTAATATGGTGTCTAGGTTGGTGATAACTTTCCTTCCAAGAAGTAAGTGTCTTTTAATTTTATGGCTGCAGTCACCAACTGCAGTGATTTTGGAGCTCCCCAAAATAAAGTCTGCCACTGTTTCCCCAATTATTTGCCATGAATTGATGGGACCAGATACCATGATCTTACTTTTCTTAAAGTTGAGCTTTAAGCCAACTTTTTCACTCTCCTCTTTCACTTTCATCAAGAGGCTCTTTAGTTCTTCTCCACTTTTAGCCATAAGAGTGGTGTCATCTGCATATCTGAGGTTATTGATATTTCTCCTGGCATTCTTGCTTTCAGCTTCTGCTTCCTCCAGCCCAGCATTTCTCATGATGTACTCTGCATATAAATTGAATAAGCAGGATGACAATATACAGCTTTGACATACTCTTTTCCCAATTTGGAACCAGTCTGTTGTTCCATGTCTAGTTCCAACTGTTGCTTCCTGACTTGCATACAGATTTCTAAAGAGGCAGGTCAGGTGGTCTGGTCTTCCGATCTCTTGAAGAATTTTCCACTGTTTATTGTGATCCACACAGTCACAGGCTTTGGCATAGTCGATCAGATCAGATCAGATCAGTCGCTCAGTTGTGTCCGACTCTATGCGACCCCATGAATCGCAGCACGCCAGGCCTCCCTGTCCATCACCAACTCCCGGAGTTCACTCAGACTCACGTCCATCGAGTCAGTGATGCCATCCAGCCATCTCATCGTCTGTTGTCCCCTTCTCCTCTTGCCCCCAGTCCCTCCCAGCATCAGATTCTTTTCCAATGAGTCAACTCTTCGCATGAGGTGGCCAAAGTACTGGAGTTTCAGCTTTAGCATCATTCCTTCCAAAGAAATCCCAGGGCTGATCTCCTTCAGAATGGACTGGCTGGATCTCCTTGCAGTCCAAGGGACTCTCAAGAGTCTTCTCCAACACCACAGTTCAAAAGCATCAATTCTTCGATGCTCAGCCTTCTAACCGTCCAACTCTCACATCCATACATGACCACAGGAAAAACCATAGCCTTGACTAGATGAACCTTTGTTGGCAAAGTAATGTCTCTGCTTTTGAATATGCTGTCTAGGTTGGTCATAACTTTCCTTCCAAGGAGTAAGCGCCTTTTAATTTCATGGCTGCAGTCACCATCTGTAGTGATTTTGGAGCCCAGAAAAATAAAGTATGACATCATAAATATTTTTCTGGAACTCTCTTGCTTTTTTGATGATCCATCAGATATTGGCAATTTGATATCTGGTTCCTCTGCCCTTTCTAAAACCAGTTTGAACATCTAGTACTTCACAGTTCACATACTGTTAAAGCCTGGTTGAAGAATTTTGAGCATTACTTTACTAGCATGTGAGATGAGTGCAATTGTGTGGTAGTTTGAACATTCTTTAGCATTGCCTTTCTTTGAGGTTGGAATGAAAACTGACCTTTTCCAGTCCTGTGGTCACTGCTGAGTTTTCCATATGTGGTGGCACATTGAGTGCAGCACTTTCACAGCATCATCTTTTAAGATTTGAAATAGCTCAACTGGAATTCCATCACCTTCAATAACTTTTTTGTAGTGATGCTTCCTAAGGCCCACTTGACTTCACATTCCAGGATGTCTGGCTCTAGGTGAGTGATCACACCATCATGATTATATGGGTTGTTAAGGTCTTTTTTGTACAGTTTTTTTGTGTATTCTTGCCACCTCTTCTTAATATCTTCTGTTTCTGTTAGGTCCATAGCATTTCTGTCCTTTACTGAGCCCATCTTTGTAAATGTTCCTTTGGTATCTCTAATTTTCTTGAAGCAATCTCTACTCTTTCCTAATCTATTGTTTTCCTCATTTTTTTTTTTTTTTTGCACAGATCACTGAAGAAGTCTTTCTTATCTCTCCTTGCTGTTCTTTGGAAATCTGCATTCAGATGCTTATATCTTTCTTTTCTCCTTTGCTTTTCACTTCTCTTCCTTTCACAGCTATTTGTAAGGCTTCCTCAGGCAGCCGTTTTGCTCTTTCACATTTCTTTTTCTTGGGGATGGTCTTGATTCCTATCTTCTGTACAATGTAATGAATTTCCGTCCATAGTTCATCAGGCACCCTGTCTATCCAATCTAGTCCCTTAAATCTATTTCTCACTTCCACTGTATAATCAGAAAGGATTTGATTTAGGTCATACCTGAATGGTATGGTGGTTTTCCCTACTTTCATCAATTTAAGTCTGAATTTGGCAATAAGGAGTTCATTACTTGAGCCACACTCAGGTCCTGGTCTTGTTTTTGCTGACTGTATAGAGTTTCTCCATCTTTGGCTGCAAAGAATATAATCAATCTGATTTCAGTATTGACCATCTGGTGATGTCCATGTGTAGAGTCTTCTCTTGTGTTGTTGGAAGAGGGTGTTTGCTATGACCACTGAGTCCTCTTGGCATAACTCTGTTAGCCTTTGCCCTGCTTCTTTCTGTCCTGCCTTTGCCAGGTGTTTCTTGATTTTCTACTTTTGCATTCCAGTCCCCTATAATGAAAAGGACATCTTTTTTGGGTGTTAGTTCTAAATGGTCTTGTAGGTCTTCATGGAACTGTTCATCTTCAGCTTCTTCAGCGTTACTGTTGGGGCATAGACTTGGATTACTGTGATATTGAATGGTTTGCCTTGGAAACAAGCAGAGATCATTCTGTCGTTTTTGAGATTGCATCCAAGTACTGCATTTTGGACTCTTTCGTTGACTATGATGGCTTCTCCATTTCTTCTAAGGGATTTTTGCCCACAGTAGTAGATATAATGGTCATCTGAGTTAAATTCACCCATCCCAGTCCATTTTAGTTTATTTTCATTATGTCCACCATAGTTTGGCCCCAGGTAAATAGCAGGAGGGAACAGAGCTCCACCCATCAACAGAGAATTGGCTTAAAGATTTGGCAAAACTAATACAGTTATGTAAAGTCTAAAAATAAAATAAAATTAAAAAAAAAAAAAGATTTACTGAACAAGGCCTCGCCCATCAGAATAAGACCCAGTTTCCCCCTCAGTCAGAATCCCATCTGGAAGCTTCCATAGGCCTCTTATCCATCTCCATCAGAGGGCAGACAGACTGAAAACTACACTCACAGAAAACTAACCAATCTAATCACATGGACCACAGCATTGTCTAACTCAGTGAAACTATGAGCCATGCCATGTAGTGTCACCCAAGATAAACGTGTCATGATAGAGAATTCTGACAAAATGAGGTCCACTGGAGAAGGGCATGGCAAACCACTTCGGTATTCTTGCCTTGAGAACCCCATGAACAGTATGAAAAGGCAAAAAGATAAGAAAATGAAAAAGGAACTCCCCAAGTCAGTAGGTGCCCAATATGCCACTGGAGATCAGTGGAGAAATAATTCCAGAAAGAATGAAGAGACAGAGCCAAAGAAAAAACCACCCAGTCATGGATGTGACTGGGGGATAGAAGCAAGGTCTGATGCTGTAAAGAGCAATATTGCATAGGAACCTGGAATGTTAGTCCATGAATCAAGACAAATAGGAAGTAGTCAAACAGGAGATGGCAAGAGTGAACATCGACGTTTTAGGAATCAGCGAACTAAAATGGACTGGAATGGGTGAAGTTAACTCAGATGACCATTACCTATTTCCTGCTGTAATACCTGCCAGAAGTTGCTTTACTATTATTTCTTTTATTTTTGTCTCTAGACAACCAGACATATAATAATAATAAAAGATGTTTATTATCTTCATATTATTATAATAAAAACGGTGTTTTTATGTTAGCATGTTGATGTTATAATTCTAAAGGGCAATAATTTTTAAAAATTCATAGCTTTCTTGACAGATGTACATTAAGCATTAATTTTGCCCTTTTGATATTTTATGCCAGTTTGTGACTCTTGGGCTTTCTCCTGGATTTAAAGAGTAATAAAAATGAAATCAGCATATTGTTGTCATATCTTTTTTAACCTGATTCATTTTGCTATGGGAAAATATCTCTACTAAAAATAATAGGATTACAACCAAGTGGATTATTTAAAATAGGCCATCACATAGTTGAAAAGTGCTTAGGTAATCAGTTAGGGGGTTTGCCCTTGACTTGTGCTGTTTTCACTTACTTCTTGGTTAAGTGGAAGGAAGCAGAAAGTGATTGAAATGGTACATTCCAGAAAATTTATTTTAATCTTGTTGCATCAAAAGCACAGGGAATGTTAAGATTCTAAAACCAGTTTTCAGTACTTAGGCAGATGTAACAGGTGAGTGATTATCTGTAAGGTTGACATAGTTTATAGAAATGGAATTATAATAGTTTTCCACAGCATGAATGAATCTGACATTTTGTTTTAAAGATGAAATAATTTCCAATGCCAAGTTTTTGACTTTAAAAATTTAATAGATTGCATAGCAGTTTTACCTAGTGAAAACTGCTGTTACATTGTAATATTATTCACAAACAAAGTAAAACATCTGTAAAAAATATGACATTTGGGTAGCAAAATTCTTTACTCTGATAATAACAACAGAATCTAAAAGAGAATATTTTTAAATAGTAAGTTTTGCATTGGATTTTTTTCCTTTCTTTAAAAGCGGTCATCAGTTTTACTCATCCACTGAAAATTAATTGCAGTAAGATTTATTTGGATCATGAAAAGTGAGATAGTCTGATGATTTAATTTATGTATCATGTATTGTTTCAATATAGCAAAAACTATAGTAAGAGGAAAATTACATTATTTAACATAGTCCACATATTTATGTATGTATTTTTTTATACTGTGATATATGATAGAAAATTACACCTGCTATTCAAGGATGCATGTAAATATTAGGGAACATAAAGAATCTATAGCAGGTATCAGTTAATATAAACATTAATAAAACAGTTAATATAAACATTAATAATTCACTTATACTTTGCTTTCATATTGAAAACTATTTTGATTCTTTGATGCCAAATAATATTCAAACTACCAAAGTAATGCTGAAAATTTTCCAAGCCAGGCTTCAACAGTACATGAAGCGTGAACTTCCAGATCTTCAAGTTGGGTTTAGAAAAGGCAGAGGAACAAGAGATCAAATTGCCAACATCCGATGTATCATAGAAAAAGTGATAGAGTTCTAGAAAAATATCTATGTCTGCTTTATCAACTATGCCAAAACCTTTGACTGTGTGGATCATAACAAGCTGTGAAAAATACTTAAAGAGATGGGAATACCATGCCACCTGACCTGCCTCCTGGGAAATCTGTATGTATGTCAAGAAGCGACAGTTAGAACTGGACATGGAACAATAGACTGGTTCCAAATCGGGAAAGGAGTACGTCAAGGCTGTATACTGTCACCTTGCTTATTTAACTTATATGCAGGGTACATCATGTGAAATGCCTGGCTGGATGAAGCACAAACTGGAATCAAGATTGCTGGGAGAATTATCAATACCTCAGATATGCAGGTGACACCACACTTACGGTAGAAAGTGAAGAACTAAAGAGCCTCTTGAAGAAAGTGAAAGAGGAGAGTGAAAAAATTGGCTTAAAACTCAACATTCAGAAAACTAAGATCATGGCATCTGGTGACTGATGTTTACAGATGTTTATAGATGTTTATAGAATCTTAACATTACCTGTTTTGGAGAAAGCAATGGCAACCCACTCCAGTACTCTGCCTGGAAAATCCCATGGATGGAGGAGCCTGGTAGGCTGCAGTCCATGGGGTCGCTAAGAGTCGGACACGACTGAGCGACTTCACTTTCACTTTTCACTTTCATGCATTGGAGAAGGAAATGGCAACCCACTCCAGTGTTCTTGCCTGGAGAATCCCAAGGACGGGGGAGCCTGGTGGGCTGCCGTCTATGGGGTCACACAGAGTCAGACACGACTGAAGCAACTTAGCAGCAGCAGCAACATTCCCTGTTTACAGATGTTTTACTTTGCTTGCCAATAACATGACTGCCATGATTGATACTGAAGCTGAAATTCCAATATTTTGGCCACCTGATGCGAAGAACTGACTCATTTGAAAAGACCCTAATGCTGGGAAAGATTGAAAATGGGAGGAGAAGGGGACAATAGAGGATGAGATGGCTGGATGGTATCATCAACTCGATGGATATGAGTTTGAGCTAGCTCCAGGAGTTGGTGATGGACAGAGAAGTCTGGCATGCTACAGTCCATGGGTCACAGAGTCTGGCACAACTGAGTGACTGAACTGAATTTTGATTCTTATTTGACAGATTAAAGAGTAGTCTATTATATTGGCTAATAGTCTCACCACATATTCAATGTTATATATTGAAATTGCAGAGAAAATTTTGTTTTTAAGAACAACTGCTGCATATGACAACTTTAAGGAAAGTAAATTATATTGTGTAATGAGTTTTGAAATATTTTGTTTCACTCTGTTTTTCAAAACAGTATGTTCTTTATAAATGGAAATATGCTAGAGTTCCAATGTGCCTGCCATGTTGAGATCAAGATTTCATTACAAAAATGATATCAACCTCAAAATTATTATCTTTTGTAGGACCTTCTGAAAAATCCATTCATTTATTTGCACAGCATTTAAAAGCCTAATTCTATTGATAAACAAAAATTAATAAAAATATTAATTTGTTACTAGTCTTGGAAGCTTTTACTTATTAGAAAGAAATCTGCTTCCATTTTTTTTTTCTGAGGTTGATCTTGATTTTTTTTAGTATTCACCATAGCCTTTTTTTTAATAGGTCTGCTCTTTAAGTATTATGGTTTTTCCTGAATTCCATTTTAGTTATATTCTCTTCTATTAGCCACACAACCCCTATTCACTGAGGACCAAATTTTTATCTTCATTCAAGACATTTCATTTGAGCTCCACACACATATTTTACTGCTCAGTAGACTATTCTTAAGACATTTGAAACTCCTATATAAAGGGTATCATGATTCCCACCTACCTAGACGCAGAAGTTGTTTTTTTTTCTTCTATGTTAAATAATTTGATTATGCTCTGATTTTTCTCAATCCAGAAAATGGAGATTCTTGATCTCTCTTTCTGTATTGCCCAATAGAAATATGAGAGCTACTTATGAAATTTAAAATTCTCTAATATTTTTTAAAACATTAACATAGAATTATTGTGATAAAATATTTATTTAACCCAATATATCAAAAACGCTTTACTTTAACATGTACTCAGTGAAATAATTAATGAGATATTTTACTTTATCTTTATTCCAAGTATAATCCAGTGTATATTTTTTACCTTCAGCATATAAAAATCTAGAGAGTAAACTTTTGTAAACAAATACTTGATGTGTATTTAGATATCATAAATTTACAATTGAAATAATAAATTCATATAAGCAAATTGATCTAAAGTTAATTAAAAATGTTATAAGAACTGAATAGGTTATGAAAAAATTAATATCCTCATTCCTATTGATAAAACTTGTTTATTAACTTTGAAAGATTTGATTTGACATAAAAGCAAATGCATACTAGTTTTACTACTAATTCTGTCCAAGATAAGTAAATGTGCTAATTTTGTACTTCAAAATCTCATTTTTATTAACATCAAATTGAAAGAGGCAATATGTACATTGAGCTCTAATTTTACCTATATCAACCATATTGTTCAAATTTATCTTATAGTGTTTGTAGTCAGTTTAGTTATCATTGCTGACTACAACTGGCTTCATAATCCAAATTGTTACATAGCTACTCCCAGTCTTTTCTTTTTAACTGTTTCCAGAGTAGTACTGACTTCATCACTAGTTGATTCTGCAGAATAGTATATTTTTTGTATTAAGTTGAAAAGAAACTTATACTTGCTTATAAGACAGGAAAATAATTAAATGGTATTGTTTAAAAAATAAGTATTTTGATTTAATCACCAAATTATAGTTTTCATAAGCATCACTGTACATTGTGTTTTCTGCCTAAGATAATCACCTTAAAATGCTATAAGGGTGCATAAAAAAATAATACAAATTGTGCCCATGCATTGACATTTACCAGATCACTGATAAGTTTATCCATGATACTAGAAATGAAGTATACACTGGAAAAAATGGACTACAACACAGAAGTAGTATCTTATGCGATGAAGCAAAATAAAATGTTGTCCACCCAAAAAATAAAATTATATTTGACAGAAAATAATATTTTATATTTTTTCAGTTTTTACATTTTAAGCTTTAATTAAGATACAATAGAATAAGATTTCAGTTATTCAGTCACATCAGCCACATTTCACATGCTCAATAGTCACACATTGCAAGTGGTTACCATACTGGACAGCATAGCTCTAGTTCATTCTGAGTTCTCCATTCATCCTAAAGATTTTCCAAAGCAGTGCCTTTACTTTCATCTTCAAGGCCAATGTCTTATTAGTATTTGTCCATGAGGCTGTTGCTACTGTCTTTTACCTGGTTCCTTATCCCCTATTGTCAACCATATGACTGTTAAGGGTGAGACTTTTACAAAACAAATATTCCCGATAAACAACAGGTCTTACTCTAAAGCACCAGGAACTATATTCAATATTTTGTAGTAAATCATAATGGAAAAGACTATGAAAAATACTATGAACTACTTTGCTGTACACCAGAAATGAACACAATATTGTAAACTAACTATACTTCAATTAAAAAAAAATACTCCTCTCATACTCGTTCCACTTAAAAGTCGTGCAAAGTCTCTCAATATCTATCTGAAGATGTTCAAACTCCTTTGTGATATCGCACCACTTGCCTCTTTAAACTTTTCGTCCTATTCATAGATGGTAAATAAAAACTTTTGAAAGAATGACCTTGTAAATGAATAAAGAATCTCCTTTTGCTTCATTAAAAATGTCACATGTTTTTACCATTTTTACCTATAAACTTTTTAAAGGAAAAAAGTTCTGTTAACTGTTCTGTTAACTTCTAATTCATTGCCACTATTGAAGATGCAAAGCAATACATTTTCTTCAAAATATGATATATCCCACCTCTTGGGAACTAAATACCTATGCTCCTCATTACTTTCTTCCTTTTTATAGTATTATTTAAATTATGGCAATTTAAATATTTGCCATTTCACAAGTTTTGGGAGCATGGGAACTGTGTTAATTTTTCTATTCTGAGGCTATCCTACCAGATCTAGAATAGAGCAGATGGGCAATGAAGCTTAATTCACTATGGATTTTAAATACTTAGACTTTTTTATGGTGCAGATGAGAACAATTTGCAATAGTTAGAACGCAATCAGTTCAATCAGTTCAGTCGCTCAGGCATGTCCGACTCTGCATCCCCATGAATTGCAGCACACCAGGCCTCCCTGTCCATCACCAACTCCTGGAGTTCACTCAAATTCATGTCCATCGAGTCGGTGATGCCATCCAGCCATCTCATCCTCTGTCGTCCCCTTCTCCTCCTGCCCCCAAACCCTCCCAGCATCAGAGTCTTTTCCAATGAGTCAGCTCTTCACATGAGGTGGCCAAAGTACTGGAGTTTCAGCTTTAGAATCATTCCTTCCAAAGAACACCCAGGACCGATCTCCATTAGAATGGACTGGTTGGATCTCCTTGCAGTCCAAGGGACTCTCAAGAGTCTTCTCCAACACCACAGTTCAAAAGCATCAATTCTTCGGCTCTCAACTTTCTTCACAGTCCAACTCTCACATCCATACATGACTACTGGAAAAACCACAGCCTTGACTAGACGGACCTTTGTTGGCAAAGTAATGTCTCTGCTTTTGAATATGCTATCTAGGTTGGTCATAACTTTCCTTCCAAGGAGTAAGCATCTTTTAATTTCATGGCTGCAGTCACTATCTGCAGGGATTTTGGAGCCCAAAAACATAAAGTCTGACACTGTTTCCACTGTTTCCCCATCTATTTGCCATGAAGTGATGGGACCAGATGCCATGATCTTAGTATTCTGAATGTTGAGATTTAAGCCAACTTTTTCACTCTCCTTTTTCACTTTCATCAAGAGGCTTTTTAGTTCTTCACTTTCTGCCATAAGGGTGGTGTCATCTGCATATCTGAGGTTATTGATATTTCTCCCAGAAATCTTGATTCCAGCTTGTACTTCTTCCAGCCCAGCATTTCTCATGATGTACTCTCCATATAAGTTAAATAAGTAGGGTGACAACATACAGCCTTGACGTACTCCTTTTCCTATTTGGAACCAGTCTGTTGTTCCATGTCCAGTTCTAACTCTTGCTTCCTGACCTGCATATAGGTTTCTCAAGAGGCAGGTCAGGTGGTCTGGTATTCCCATAGATTCAGAATTTTCCACAGTTTATTGTTATCCACACAGTCAAAGGCTTTGGCGTAGTCAATAAAGCAGAAATAGATGTTTTTCTGGAACTCTCTTGCTTTTTCTATGATCCAGCAGATGTTGGCAATTTGGTCTCTGATTCCTCTGCCTTTTCTAAAACTAGCTTGAACATCTGGAAGTTCACGGTTTCCGTACTGCTGAAGCCTGGTTTGGAGAATTTTGAGCATTACCTTACTAGCGTGTGAGATGAGTGCAATTGTGTGGTAGTTTGAGCATTCTCTGGCATTGCCTTTCTTTGGGATTGGAATGAAAACTGACTTTTCCCAGTCTTGTGGCCACTGCTGAGTTTTCCAAATTTGCAGGCATATAGAATGCAATAGTGGAAGATTTTCCATCACAGGAGACTTCAGAACTAGTATATTTTAAAAAATAAGTTGTATATAATGCTGTCAATTTTTGTGAAGTATAAGGTTAAAAGGAACAATTTTAAAATGGGATTGAATAAAAATATCATCATTATAGATTTTTGTTAATCTTAAAAAATAAATAAGTTAAAAGAAGGTATATATCTTTACAAAGCAATATTTGAAATTGTTTTTTTAAGTTGCTGACCTTTCTAGGTAATGCTACATATATTTCAGTATAATTAGAACATAATTTGCAATTCTAAAGCCAACCAAAGATCCATTTTATAATTAAGCCAAAATTTTATAAAATTAAGGTAGATATGGAGGATTTATGCAGAAGTGGTTAATTTACCATGTTCTTTAATTTATGTAATCCAAAAGTTTTGTTATTTTTTTCTCTTCCATCTGTGATTACTCTGGACCCCAAGTGTGTGATAATGTGCATATGTGAGAAACTGGCTGGGCATGCAGATTTCAGATTCCCTGGATTTGCAAGATAATTAATACTTCTATGTTTTTATTTTTTTATCTGTGAATTTATCTCCCAGGTTAGGGTAAAAATTACATACAATTATTGGTGTTAGGCAAAAATAGTTGGTAACACAGAACATCAAGGCAAAGAAAGAAAATCCGATGGGTAAGGTGATGGGTGTGTGTTTGTGCATGTATGTGTGTGTGTGTGTCACTCAGTTGTGTCCGACTCTTTGTGACTGCATGGACTGTAGCATTCCAGGCTCCTCTATCCATGGAATTCACCAGGCAAGAATACTGGAGTGGGTTGCTAGTCCCTTCTCCAGGGAAGGTGATGAATATGCTATTATAAAATACTATTATACTGTAGTTTTAAGTGGAATTAGGTGAAAAAATACAAAGAGGAAAGCAGTGATTTCTATTAGAAAGACTGATTCCCCTGCTAGCACATGCTATTAGGGAGGTTAACATATGATCTTTCATCATTAGCTGATTTCACTTTGAGCTTCAATGTTTCAATTTATAAAGTAGCAAGAAAGTCCGGACTTGATGGACATGAGTTTGAGCAAGCTCTGGGAGTTGGTGATGGACAGGGAAGTCTGGCATGCTACAGTCCATGGGGTTGCAAAGAATTGAACACGACTGAGCAACCTAACTGACTGACTGAAGAAATTCCAGATGAAACACAGATAAATGAAGTTTCAAGTGAAGAGTTTATTTCATTTTATAAAAAGGAAACTGTGTATGAGTTGCTATTCATGGAGAAATTCATTTAATTTTGCTTTCCCAAGTTCTTGACTCTCTAACTGTACCCAGTTCAACTATTAGTAATTCCATCTAGTGAAGACAAGGCAAAATTGCAAATGCAAGGTCTTCTGAGAAATAAAACCAACTCATCTATGAATACTGTCATAGTATTTCAATGTCTGAGTTTACGCTTGTATATGCTTCCCTGGTGGCTCAGACTGTGGAGAATCTGGAGAATTCCTTGGACAGAGGAGCCTGGCAGCTACAGTCCATGGGGTCAGGAAGAATCAGACACAACTGAGTGACTAACACCAAAGGATCAACATGGCTGTCTGGTGTGTTTCTTTAGCTGGTCCAAGCTAATGAAAAATATAGAGATCGACTTAAAAACTTCTGGGCCAAATGATGTCTCTTCTCATCTATAATAGCAGTAATACCAAATGCTCTACACGGTTTACTTCTATAAGCTTATTTAATCATCATAGCAAAATTGTGATGTATTATTTTGTCATTTATAAATAAGGAAGCTAGGGCCCACAGATTAAATAACTTGCCTGGGTCCACAGCTAGTAAATGGTAGAAAGAGGATTTCAACCTATATATTCTAGTTTCTAAAGATTGTAGTCTTAACTGTTATGCTACAGATAAGAAAATCACGCAGTTATTACAGTTTTAAGAAGAGTTTTCCACCCTAAAACTGAAGTAATACTCTGAAGTGCTACCATGTATGTGTTGCCAATGGAGGATAAGCTCAAGAACTCAGTATCGCCCATTTTATTAAGTTAATCTGGTTAATTTGGAAATATGGAGCTAGTGTTTCTTTTAGTTTAGAATGCTATACAGTCTATAAGCACAAGGAACGAATAGTTGGCTTTAGGCTTTTGTGTGTTTAAGTATTGAGTCCTAATTTTGAGAAAAGCTAGCCCGGCTGATTCAGTCTCACAAATCAAACAACTTACTGATGTATTTAGCTTTGAAAGAATCTCATCATAACTTGTAATTAATGAATGTAATAATATATATTCTTATTCATTGGGTTCGAATAAATATAAAATTTTCTGTACTAAATAAGGGCCTTTCAGTTTTAAAGAAGATCCAGTTATTTGATCTGGGGCATAGGTCATAAAAGAATGAGCAACACAGAGGATTTGGTGATATCACCCAAATCATAACAGTTTCCTAACTAAATTTACTTTGGCTTCTGTGGTTGAGGCTTTAGTAGGATATTAGTGGTTGAGGCTTTAGTAGGATATCAGTGGATGTCCAGTTCACAGAGAGGCAGCCAGAGAGCCTGATTCTAGGCTTGACAATCAGCAATCTCACACAAACTAACAGAACTTTTTCCTGACATGATTTTTCATAATGAAATAGTTATACATATCCTTGCCCTTCTGTGAGAGGTTATTTGACAAATGGCTTACTTCCTTCTTCTCTATACTTCATATATTCAAAACATTTCTTTCCATAAAAAGTTCTAAGCAACATAGGATAGTAGGTACAAATCTGATTCTCTCTGGAATCAACTATGTGAACATCAGCAGATCACTCAACATCTATTACTTAATCTTTCTGGATCTCATTTGCCTTCTCTATAACATGAAGAAGTTGGACCAGATTATTATAAATATATGGGGGCGCTAGTGGTAAAGAACCTGCCTGCCAGTACAGGAGACATAAGAGACGTGGGTTTGATCTCTGGGTTGGGAAGATCCCCTGGAGAAAAGCATGGCAACCCAGTCCAGTATTCTTGCCTGGAGAATCCAATGGACGCAGGAGCCTGGTGGGCTACAGTCCATGGGGTCACAAAAAGTTGGACACGACTGAAGCGACTTAGCACACACACACATAATGACTGGATATACCCTACGTGCTGACTTTATTGACTCAACTAAACCATAGGCTCTCCACAGATTAAAACTTTTAGGAGAAAGAGTTTTGCATATGAAAATTAATATAAAAGGATAGGGATGATACCAAAGACCGGATAGTCAGAAGAAGGAGCTAGGTATTGGGGAAAGGGAGAACTTAATTTTTAGAGACTGGATTTGAGATGATATTAAAACATTTTTTATTGGCATGCAATAAACAAAAAAAAAGTAAGTTTACATTTTGAGAAAAATACAATAATTAAAACCATCTACTAGATATGTATGAAATGCTTCAAAGCTCTTTAACCACATTAGTTCATTTAAACCTCACAGCAATCCTGCATTTGGGAGGCTTCTGTATGGCCATTATTTTTTAATATATTTGAATAGTAGAGAGTATAAAGAGTGCAAAAGACAGAGGAGGAGGGAGGTAAAACGTCAATGACAGAACTTTGTGACCATTCATTTTGAAAAGTAGAAAGTGAGTTATGACCTAATGAAAGAGAGAAGAACAACTGCTAGAGTTTGGAGGCAAGACATTAGTGTTCACTGGTAGGAAGTACAGGGGTTCTCAAGCAGGAGGGGAAGATGTACAACACTGAAGACATTAAAGAATAAAGGAAAAAGAGCACTTTGAAGGACTATTGAATTTGGCCATTCATAAATAATCTTGTAATGAGCTGTCTCAGTAGAGTGGTAGAAGCATAAATCAATTTATAAGGAACTGAAGAGATAGTAATAGATGAAGAGAAAATATAGACACACATACACAATTTTTCTAATGAGCCTATCATGTGGGTTATTGAAGGAGTGAATATGGCCAGCTTTGTTGGAGCCCTAGTAGCTAGAATTTATTTTAAATAAATAATATTAATTGCAAAATAGAACACAAAAACAAGCAAATAGTAACAAACCCACAATACCTATTTGTATATGAGAATTTACCACATATAGAATATGGAGAAAATATAAGCTTCTGTAACAATGGATATAAGGCAGTGAATAAGAGAATAAAGAAAACAGCAATGTAAAAGTTATTTGTCTATGTAAAAAAGAAACAATTGTGGCTATTTTAGAGGAATAGAATGTGTTTGCCTGGGGATAAGGAAGGCTTTATCTGGCCCTCCACTTGGAGGTCTAGAGATTTTCTTTCTTCAGTATGCATAGGAGACCAAAAGACTTTTAGCAACTAAATGCCACCCAGATTAAAGTTGACAAAAGAATTCCAATTTATTAATTCATTCTGAAACTGAGGAGTATCATGAAGATAAGAACTTCTGCTTTCTGTAATCATCCATTAACTTATATATATTTGAGTTTTGATCATTTTCCAGGAGCTATGTTAGGCAAGAATATACAATGGAGACCAAAGTATACCCTTGTATACAGTGCAGCTCTCTTTGCAGTCAACCTCTATAGCAATCCAAGCTTGCCTTAATGAAAATAGAAAGGAACTAAAGAAATTACATAACATCACAAAATGATTCATTTGAGCTACAGTATTCAGAATAACTCACTGTTAACTCTGGACCCAGAAATTTTGTTGCAAGTATTCTTTTAACAACAAGTGAAATATGACATAATAATGCTTCTTTTTAAATTATTCCTATTTTGGTCAATACCTATAGTTTCTCTTTAGATCAGAAACGTCCTGGTTTATACAAAAACTAGAATACAGCTGGAGAAGGCAATGGCACCCCACTCCAGTACTTTTGCCTGGAAAATCATATGGATGGAGGAGCCTGGTAGACTGCAGTCCATGGGGTCGCTGGGGTTGGATACAACTGAGGGACTTCACTTTCACTTTTCATTTTCATGCATTGGAGAGGGAAATGGCAACCCACTCCAGTGTTCTTGCCTGGAGAATCCCAGGGACAGGGAAGCCTGGTGGGCTGCCGTCTATGGGGTCGCGCAGAGTTGGACATGACTGAAGCGACTTAGCAGCAGCAGCAGCAGAATACAGCTCTAGTTGTTTAGAATTACCTCCATACTGCCTAACTGAAAGAAATTACTAATCCTACTCTTTTATTTGTTTTGCCTTCTGCTTATTCTATTGGGTCAGCCAACTTCTGTCACTAAATATTGGCAACTTCATTTCTTTTAATTTTACGTTCATGAGGAAGGTCTTACTATATCATGGTTGTGAACTGTTTTATTTTTTTATTTATGCTTAATCATTTGTAACATTATAATAATGGTACGCACAGAATCACAGAATAATTTTATGAATGGCTTCTCATTCCTATACATTAAAATCAATTGAAGAAACTTTTAAAAAATCTTTTTTCCATATTCAGACATACTGAGAAATTTCTAAACCACTGAATTAGAAAATTCAATTTTTTGCTTAATATAGAATATCATGGAATTCTTGAAGATGGGTGGTTAGTTTCTTATTTGTTTAAATTTTTTAAGATTAAAAAATTTTTTTACTATTTTGAAAAGTAGCTCTGATTAACTATTTAATAGCACTTCTTTATACAAGGTGGCTCCAGTCAATTGTTTAAGAACAGATCTTTTTTTCTGTAACTTTAAGCTTTGGTCCTAGGTGTTCTTCAAAGAGCTCCTTAGGATAAAAAAAGTCCTTTGTCCATGTAAGAATGTAGTAACTATTTAAAAACTGTTGATGCTATTTATTTTTAGGTTAGCTACCAATATATTCTGAACTGTTTCTCACAAGCTCAGATTTATTGATTAAATGGAGAGTTCATTGGTATCTGGACATGGCCCTGTTGAGTTTTGACACTGATAAAATTGGAAAATACTACAAATCACAGCTTTTTTTTTTTTGATAGTCATTTTAATGGCAAACAATGTGTATGCCCTGTGTGCCATCATAACATATGTTAGTACAAAGTATTTTCACACATTGAATTCAAAGTGTGCTTGTGAGACAGATATGAACATGAATAATTATGATACAATTTTATGATATAATGTAAAATGTATGATTTATGATAAAATATTTATGCTATGGGTTTTCTGGTGGCTCAGATGGTAAAGAATCTGATTACAATGTGGGAGACCCCAGTTCAGTCCCTAGGATGGGAAGATCCCCTGGAGAAGGGAATGGCAACCCACTCCAGTATTCTTGCCCAGATAATTCCATGGGCAGAGGAACCTGGTGGGCTACAGTTCATGGGGTCACAAAGAATCAGACACAACTGAACCACTAACACAAATTTATTATATAGTTTTGATAAAGTTCAAAATGTCCAGTATTAAATGTATTGTCAATGCATCTCTTAAATGTGGCTCCTTGAATCCTACCTTGATACTATAGATTGGATGTGCAGTGCAAAGTCATCTAGACTTTATGTATCTTTATCCTGGATAGTATAATTTAGTTGAAGCAGGTTTAATTGCAGGGTAAATTTATTGTACATGTAGGCTCATTTAAATTTTGGTTAAGTGCAGTTCAAAAGATATGTACCTGATATATCCCAATCATTGAACTAGTTTCTAAACTGTGTGAAAAAACATATATTCTTCCTTCAAAGAATTTAAGAACAAATTATCTTGTGATCAGTTGAAACTTCTATAGACAATTCATGTGAAATAGTATTGATTTAGCTCTCTCTTTAATTGGAAGACATCACATCTATATGCTTTTTAAATTTAGGCTTTACTCATACATGATTTTTCCAGCATGTGTAAATCTCAGTAAATTCTGATTTAGCAACCTTTTCTAACTTATGTAATCTACTAATTTGGTTAACACACTTGTGAACTGCTGCATTGTAGTTGTTGTTGTAGTTATCTGTCTCTTTGCAACTGGGTCTGTAGCCCACCAGGCTCCTCTGCCCATGGGATTTTCCGGGAACGAATACTAGAGTATCCTTCTATTCTATTTACTTCTCCAGAAGTATTTACTTCTCCAGAACTGCTATATACAAATTTGCTAAATGTGATGAATATCACTATAGGCCAAAATAGAGCATTATGGTATGTTGTCAGAGACCATTATTCATGTTCTTGTTCAGTCACTCAGTCGTGTCTGACTCTTTCTGACCCCGTGGACTGCAACATGACAGCATTTCCTGTTCTTCACCATCTCCTGGAGCTTGCTCAAACTCCTGTCCATTGAGTCTGTGATACTATCCAACCATCTCATCCTCTGTAGACCCCTTCTCCTCCTGCCTTCAATATTTCCCAATATCAGGGTCTTTTCTAATGAGTCAGCTCTTCGCATGAGGTGGCCAAAGTATTGGAGTTTCAGCTTCAGCATCAGTCCTTTCAATGAATATTCAAGATTCAATTTCTTTAGGATTGACTGGTTTGATCTCCTTGCAGTACAAGGGACTCTCAAGAGTATTCTCCAACACCACATTTGAAAAGCATCAATTTTTCAGCACTCAGCTTTCTTTCTGGTCCAACTCTCACATTCATACATGGCTACTGGAAAAACCATATCTTTGACTAATTTGACCTTTGTAAAATAAACTATTATAAACTATTATGCTGCTAAGTCACTTCAGTCGTGTCTGACTCTGTGCGACCCCATAGATGGCAGCCCACCAGGCTCCCCCGTCCCTGGGATTCTCCAGGCAAGAAAACCGAAATGGGTTGCCATTTCCTTTTCCAATGCATGAAAGTGAAAAGTGAAAGTGAAGTCACTCAGTCGTGTCTGACCCTCAGCGACCCCATGGACTGCAGCCTTCCAGGCTCCTCCATCCATGGGATTTTCCAGGCAAGAGTACTGGAGTGGGGTGCCATTGCCTTCTCTGATTATAAACTATTATATATAAACTACTATAAACTATATATAAACCATTAAATAAAGTACTATAGATACAGTTTTTGAAGCACCACAATTCACTTCTGTCCAGTTCATACACACACAGACTCTCTATACATGTGCTATCAATGATAAAATATGGCAACATATAAGCTCTTAAAATTGACAGCTTTTTTGTTCCTAATAATGATAATGAATATATTTGTTTATATCAAGATATACACTTTATCTCTATATATACCTCCCATCAACAGAAAATTGGGTTAACAATTTATGGAGCATGCCTTGCCCATCAGAACAAGACCCAGTTTCCCCCTCAGTCAGTCTCTCCCATCAGGAAGCTTCCATAAGCATCTTATCCTTATCCATCAGAGGGAAGACAGAATGAAAACCACAATCACAGAAAATTAATCAAACTGATCGCATGGAACACAGCCTTGTCTAACTCAGTGAAACTATGAGCCAAGCCATGTAGGGCCACCCAAGATGGATGGATCATGGTGGAGAGTTCTGACAAACTGGTCCACTGGAGAAGGGAATGGAAAACTTCTTCAATATTCTTGCCTTGAGAACCCCATGAATAATATGAAAGGCAAAAAGACAGGACACTGAAAGATGAACCCTCAAGGTTGGTAGGTGCCCAACATGCTACTGGAGAACAGTGGAGAAATAACTCCAGAAAGAATGAAGAGACAGAGCCAAAGCGAAAACAACACCCAGTTGTGGATGTGAATGGTGGTGGAAGTAAAGTCCAATGGTATAGAGAACAATATTGTATAGGAACCTGGAATGTTAAGTCCATGAATCAAGGTAAATTAGAAGTGATCACACATGAGATGGCAAGAGTGAACATCGACATTTTAGGAATCAGTGAACAAAAATGGACTGGAATGGGTGAATTTAACTCAGATGCTAGGATATCTACTACTGCAGGCAAGAATCCCTTAGAAGAAATGGAGTAACCCTCAAAGTCAATGAAAAGTCCAAAATACAGTGCCTGGATGAAATCTTAATGAGAGAAAGAGCTCTGTTCGTTTCCAAGGCAGACCATTCAGTATGACAGTAATCCAAGTCTATTCCCCTAACCAGTAATGCTGAAGAAGCTGAAGTTAAATGATTCTATGAAAAGCTACAAGACCTTCTAGAACTAACACCTTAAAAAGATGTCCTTTTCATTATAGGGGACTGGAATGAAAAAGTTAAAAGTCAAGAGATACCTGGAGTAACAGGCAAATTTGCCCTTGGAGTACAAAACAAAGCAGGGCAAAGGCTAACAGAGTTTTGCCAAGAGAACACACTGGTCATAGCAAACACCCAATTCCAACAACACAAGAGAAGACTGTACACAGGGATACCATGAGATGGTCAACACTGAAATCAGACTGATTATATTCTTTGTGGCCAAAGATGGAGAAACTCTGTACAGTCAGCAAAAACAAGATTGGGAGCTGACTGTGGCTCAGATCATGAACTCCTTATTGTCAAATTCAGACTGAAATTGAAGAAAGTAGGAAAACCACTAGACCATTCAGGTATGACCTAAATCATATCCCTTATGATTATACACTGAAAGTGACAAATAGATTCAAGGGATTAGATCTGATAGACAGAGTGCCTGAAGAACTATGGACGAAGGTTTATATTGTTGCACAGGAGGCAGGTATCAAGATGACTCCCAAGAAAAAGAAATGCAGAAAGGCAAAATGGTTGTCTGAGGAGGCCTTAAAAATTGCTCTGAAAAGAAGAGAAGTGAAAGGCAAAGAAGAAAAGGAAAGATATACCCATCTGAATGCAGAGTGCCAAAGAATAGCAAGGAGATATAACAAAGCCTTCCTCAGGGATCAATGCAAAGAAACAGGCAAAAACAACAGAATGGGAAAAACTAGAGATCTCCTCAAGAAAATTAGAGATACCAAAGGAACATTTCATTCAAAGATGGGCACAATAAAGGACAGACACAATAAAGGACAGACCTAACAGAAGCATAAGATATTAAAAAGAGGTGGCAAGAATACACAGAACTGTACAAAAAAGATTTTCATAGCCCAGATAACACAACAGTGTGGTCAGTCACTTAGAGGCAGATATCCTGGAATGCAAAGTCAAGTGGGCCTTAGGAAGGATCACTACGAACAAAGCTATTGGAGGTGATGGAATTCCAGTTGAGCTATTTCAAATCCTAAAAGATAATACTGTGAAAGTGCCTCAGTCAATATGCCAGCAAATTTGAAAAACTCAGCAGTGACCACAGGGCTGGAAAAGACCAGTTTTCATTCCAGTCCCAAAGAAAGGCAATGTCAAAGAATTGTCAAAGAATGCAGTTGTGCTCAAACGACTGCACAATTGCACTCATCCCACACGCTAGTAAAGTAATGCTCAAAATTCTCCAAGCCACACTTCAATAGTACATGAACCATGAACTTCCAGATGTTCAGGCAGGATTTAGAAAAGACAGAGGAATCAGAAATCAAATTACCAACATCCGTTGGATCAAATAAAAAGCAAAAGAGTTCCAGAAAATTATCTACTTCTGCTTTATTGACTACACTAAAATCTTTGACTCTATGGATCACAACAAACTGTGGAAAATTCTTCAAGAGATGGGAATACCAGAACCACCTGACCTGCTTCCTGAGAAATCTATATGCAGGTCAAGAAGCAACAGTTAGAACTGGACAGGGAACAACATACTGGTTCCAAATGGGGAAAGGCGTACATCAAGGCTGTATGTTGTCACCCTGCTTACTTAACTTATATGCAGAGTACATCATGTGAAATGCCCGGCTGGATAAAGCACAAGCTGGAATCAAGATTGCTGGGAGAAATATCAATAACCTAAGATATGCAGAAGACAACCCTTATGTCAGAAAGAGAACTAAAGAGCCTATTGATGAAAGTGAAAGAGGAGAGTGAAAACGTTGGCTTAAAACTCAACATTCAGAAAACAAAGATCATGGCATCCAGTCCCATCACTTCATGGCAAACAGATGGAGAAACAATGGAAACAGTAACAGATTCTTTTCTTGGGCTCCAAAATCACTGCAGATGGTGATTGCAGCCACGAAATTAAAAGATGCTTGCTCCTTGGAAGAAAATCTATGACAAACCTAGACAGCATATTAAAAAACAAAGACATTACTTTGCTGACAAATGTCTGTCTACTCAGAACTATGGTTTTCCAAGCAGTCATGTATGAATGTGAGAGTTGGACTATAAAGAAAGTTGAGTACCAAAAAATTGATGCTTTTGAACTGTGGTGTTGGTGAAGACTCTTGAGAGTCCCTTGGGCTGCAAGGATATCCAACCAGTCCATTCTAAAGGAAATCAGTCCTGAATATTCATTTGAAGGACTGATGCTAAATCTGATTCTCCAATACTTCGGCCACCTGATGTGAAGAAGTGACTCATTGGTAAAGACCCTGGTAATAGGAAAGATTGATGGTGGAAAGAGAATGGGACAACAGAGGATGAGATGGTTGGATGGCATCACCAACTTGCTGGACATGAGTTGAGTAAGTTCTGGGTGTTGGTGATGGACAAGGAAGCCTGGTGTGCAGCTGTCCACAGGGTCGCAAAGAGTCAGACACAATTGAACAATTGAACTGAATTTATACACTTTATGGGATTCTCCTTTTTCAGTAGACTATAATACATTAGAAGAATAAATTGTTGCATCATCCTTATTCTGTATGTAAGAAAATAGACACTAAATATATATATATATACCTCTCAGGGTCTATTTTCTTTATCTGTGTTAAATATATATAACACACACTAATCTTATGTAGCTTAGCATTAGACTTAAAATCACATTGCCCAACTCATGGTTCATTATTTTGTCCACAAGATAGTACATTTACATTATTTGTTTTTAGTTAACTATTATTAGAAGTTTACATTTTTTTTCTAATTCATTGAATGGTTATGCCTCCTAAACTTACCTCCTTAACATTCATGTTAAAAATTATATCATATATAAAGTCCATTGTCATTTCCCTGGATAAAATTAGTTTTACTTCATGTTTCACATATTGCTCCACAAATCTATCACACTTTTATCATATGCCTGTTTAGTATACTGAGTATGACAAGAGTGAGCATTTTATGTTATGTTAATCATTAAGGATCAGAATTGGACACAATTCTTTAAAATGATAGATGTGCAATAAATATTTGCAGATAGAATTATTAGTTATATTCTAGATTTGTTCTTCTGTTGTGCACCTAACATTTTATTTTCTTATATTTCTGGAATCTATTTTACCCCTTAATTTGAAGTTTGACAGTTTTACCACATACCATTCTTGATGGCACCTCTTAACCTTGAGATTTGTCGGCTGATGACAGTGGCTGTAAGATCATATCTGCAAGTTGTTATGATAATCAGAGACATAATTCAAAACAATTCATTTAAAGCAGCGTGGTATTCTCTAATCCTTTCACTAATACTGAGCTTGAAAATCCTATTAATCATGATTATTCTATATTCTCGCTCAAAAAAAGGAGACAAAAAGCAAAGCATGTATTCACTTTATACTAACCCTAGATCTTAAGCAGATACTTTCCTCATTTATCCATTTCAAAGATAACTTTTAAAAAAGTTTTTGCTGTTGTTGACCTTGCACTTAACAATTTTTAAAATCTTTATATTAACCTAAGTTTTAGTCTACCTGGTATTGGCCCCATAGCTTGTACCATCTTTATTTTTCTTTACCCTTGAATTGTTCTTACCCCTCCACGCATGCTAATTCACTTCAGTCATGTCCAACTCTTTGCCAACCTATGGACTGTACCTCGGCAAGCTCCTCTGTCCGTGGGATTCTCCATGCAAGAATACTAGGGTGGGTTGCCATGTCTTCCTCCAGGGGATCTTCCCAACCAGGGATTGAACCCGCATATATACATATATATGTGTGTGTGTGCATGTGTATGTATAATTGTTATTTTTCAGTTGCCAAGTCATGTCTGACTCTTTTCACCCCATGGACTGCAGCACTCCAGGCTTCCCTGTCTCTCACCATCTCCCAGAAGTTGTTCAAGTTCATGTCCATTGAGTCCGTGATGCCATCCTATCATCTCATCCTCTGTCGCCCTCTTCTCCTTCTGCCTTCACTCTTTTCCAGCATCAGGATCTTTTCTAACAAGTCAGCTCTTCGCATCAGGTGGCCAAAGTATTGGAACTTCAATATCAGTCCTTCCAAAGAGTATTTAGGGTTGATTTTTTTTAAGATTGACTTGTTTGATCTTGCTTTCTAAGGGACTCAGGAGTCTTCTCCAGCACCACCGTTTGAAAGTATCAGTTCTTCGGTGCACTGCCTTCTTTATTGTCCAGCTCTCATATACACACATTACTTCTGGAAAGACCATAACCTTGACTATACATACCTTTCTCAGCATCGTGATGTCTTTGCTATATACAGATATATTTGTTGGTTTTTAGTTGCTAAGTTGTGTCCAGCTCTTTTGCAACCCCATGGACTGTGGTCCTCTGGCCTCCTTTGTTGATAGGATTTCCCAGGCAGGAATACTGGAGTGGGTTGCCATTTCCTTCTCCAGAGGATCTTTCCAACCCAGGGATTGAACCTGCATCTCCTGCATTGGCAAGCAGATTCTTTACCACTGAGCCACATACACAAACACAGGGAGAAAGAGAGAGAGAGAGAAAAGAGAGAGAGATGTGTGTATGTTTGTATAACAATACTGAATATTCCTTTTACAGTTGTTGATATAAAATACAAATAAAGTTTCTTTTATTGCTTTATGAGATCACTAAAGAAATACACTTTTGGTGATGATCTTCACTAACTCAGATTGAAAATTCCAGCATGTCTACACAATTTATGCTCACCATTAGCAACATAAACTTCACTAAGGCAAGGATTTTTTTTTTTTTTTTTGGCTTTAATATCGTAATACTTAGTTCCATGCTTTGCACATAACACACACACACACACACACACACACATATATAACTTATTTTTCTAAGGGAGCAAGTGATTGTCAGGTTGTTTCTTTGACTTAAGAGGAAAATACATTTCTTTATTCTATTATGCTCTGACAACCAGAATTACAATTATGCCATTTAAATGGTAGATGTACGTATGTTAGTTGCTCAGTTGTGTCTGACTCTTTGCCACCCTATGGACTGTAGCCCATTAGACTCCTTGGTTGAAGGAATTCTCCAGGCAAGAATACTGGAGTGTATATTAAGGTTTGGTGAATTCCAATCACTGAATTAGGTCCTAGACAGAAAGAGAAAAAGACTTATATCCTGCTTTCAAGAAATTTAAAGCTAACTTCTCTTGTAGTAAGAGGAAATTTCTACAGTTAATCAGTATGAATAAAGGTAGGTCATTCATATTTTTTAATACTTATGTTTAAGGAATATAAACATATTAAACATGTGTTTAACTTATAAACTTATGTTAACATGCTTAATTTATAAACATGTCAACATATGTTTAGTTTATTAACTTTAACATATAAACTTATGTTTATCCATTGTCTGTTTATTAAGATGTTTTAAACAAGTTTAGTTTTACTAAAATATTATATTACTATATATTAAACACACTTTAAAACAAATTTAGAGTATATTTAATTTATCATGATTGCTATATATTAAGCAATGGTAATAGTAGCACATTATTTTAGAGCATATTATGTATTCTATTGATTTTAAACAAATGATTTCCATGCGTTGATCCTTCATTTTTTTATTATTATTCATATAGTATAAACAGTGTGGCTGTAGATTTTTAAAATACAGAGCATATCTCTTAAACTTTTGGAGAATTATGTATTGTTCATTTTAGAAAATCTACAAGGTACATTTTAAAGAAATTTTTCTAAAGAACATTTTGAGGAAGTAGTTATTAATGTTTTAAATTCATGTAATTATTTCATTAAGTTGGCTTTGCAAATCATTTTGGTGATTGTGTTTTTTCAGTCCTTTTTGCTTGAAATGAAATCTTTACATGTGAATAGCTCCTAAGGCATTACTTGATCATTACTTGATCATGCATGAACCCACATGAACCATCAGCCACAGCTGTAACTATTCTGGTTCACATCGCTATGGGAGCCAGTGTGGTTCTTTCTAGCATTCAGAGATGGGAAAGCTCTCCAATTTCAACCACATGGAAATGTTCACAGAGGGGAAATATAGCTTGATTGGTGAGATGAACTTTTTATCATTGTAATGTCAAAAGAAGTATTTACTTTTACAGTTGCTACAGATAAATTTAAAACACCTGTTACTGGATAGTTCAGAAAATTTTTCATGAAATTAATGCAAAAATTGCTTTCCCTTCAGAATTTCCTAATCATAAGAAGCAATCATGTTTTATTATTGTCTTTTTTCTTTCTATATTCTCTGAAAAATGGAGAGAATGGGCATATTCCAAAACTCAAACTAGTGCTTTTTCCAGATGTTCTGTATATAGTTTCCTTTCTTACACCCCCAGCTTATTTATTTGAAATATTTTATTTAGAACTAAGGCTCTTTTTATTTAGATCTAAAAGACCCCCATAAGATGATAACATAGAAACAGAAGGCTTAATGTAATTTAAAATATTAGATTTTGCTGTTTTTTACATGTGTTCTTCATTAGTTTAGTGATATCTTTTCAAGTGTATTTCAGAAATAGAGCTGTCAAAATTAGTCTCTGGTTGTCTAATTATTCATTATATTTCTAATACAAAACAGTTTTTCATTAGTTAAATTTTTAAAAAATATGATGAATCCTAGAGAAAAAGCAATGCTAAAATGGACACAGCTGTGGGTTTATTAAATCCAATTCATTCTTAATTTAGTAAGAACTCCCACTGATTCTAAAGATAGTTTTGCCTGAGTAAAGACTGAAAAATTGGTCTTTATATTCAGAGGGTGCAATTGTATTTAATGCTTGGATAGTTACTCTATTCTGTCTTGAAGTCAATAGTGCTCCTGGTTCATAGCTTAATGTTCAGAACCAAAATGTGTTCCTTGAAAACAAGCTGTTAAAAATGAATCAGCTACTTAAAACATATACTGTACTATGGCACATGTTGTTTTGTTTTTAATAAATCATCTACTAGTAAGATAAAATGTTTAACTCTTTGTACTAATATCTCAGTTCTTCTCTAAAGTTATCTACTTGTATTTAATATCAGGTTTTGAAGATTGCTGCCACATTTCCTTCAAGCTCCACAACCAAAGAGAAAAAGAATGATGATTATAATGAATAAGATTAGGCCAGGAGATAACACTTGTATTAATAAATATGCTCACTAGAGTATTAACCTGGGGATACTTTACCTTATCTAACTTGCAATATTTACAGAAGGTACAGATATACTATTGCATCATTTGTTTTTTAGTCGCTCCATCATGTTTGACTCTTTTGCGATCCCATGGACTGTAGCCCACCAGGCACCTCTGTCCATGGGATTTCCCAGGCAAGAATATTAGAGTGGGTTGCCATTTCCTTCTCCAGGGAATATTCCTGATCCAGGGTGAACCCAAGTCTCCTTTATTGGCAGGCAAATTCTTTACGGCTGAGCCACCAGGGAAGCCCAAACTATTGAGTGGTTTTGAGCAATATCCCCTGGCTTTACAGGAATTCATATTTTAAAGGAAATAGAAGTTAAGTAATTGTATGTAATACGTATGTATGCATTTTAACTTGAAGTACAATTAATTGATATTTTTTCAAGAGATTCTTGTAGCTTTAGAGACTGTTCTCTCAGTTTCCAAATGAGTCAAATGCAAATTAATGCCATCTTATTGATGATGGTTAATTTTATGTGTTAAATGTGGTGACAAGAATTAGAAATGCTGCATTATGAAAAAACTGTCAAATCTGAAAATTAAAAACTACTTGTCACTTTAAAAATTCTATGAAATGATAAAGCTACAAAGGGCAATCTGATGCAAAGATGATCTTTTCTATTGGTCAAATATCTGTTTAGTGAAATACCCTGACTTTAAAGGCATTTAAATATATAAAAAAGTTTTTCTTAATGCTTCCTTGACTACTTTGAAAAATCCATTCAAAGCTTTTTCTCTTTCTGGTCTATCTTTTCCAAATCTCACTGTAAAGTAATGACAATTTGCAGGACTTTGTTAACTTGTATTTTCTTCCTCAGATACTACAGTTGACCACTGAATAACATGATGGTAAACAGCACCAACCACTCCTTGCATGTCAACTCAGAAATCTGAATCAGCCATCCTGGATGATTTAGTGCTGTAGTATTTATTGAAAAGAATCTGCAAGTAAGCAGACCTGTGCTGTTCAAACCTCTGTTGTTCAAGAGTCAACTGTATATGCATTATCTTGTATCTTGTATTTCTATGTACTGATAACAACTTGCAAACACAGTTAAGAAAATGAAAATAGTGCCTCTTCTTCTTTGCACTAACCCATTTCCTATGCTCTCAAATGCTTCAGAAAGCCAATTTTATTATTGTGTCCAATGACTTCTTCATCTCTGTGAAGAAAGAATATAATTCTCACATAATCCAGGCATTCACAACTTTCTGCAAGGCCTTGAACCTACATTTCCACAAATCTCTTTCACTCCTCTATATGGAAACTCACTTTAAGTGAGTGAGAGATGGGGTGGAGAGGGAAGTGAGGGGGGGTTTAGGATGGGGGAACATATGTGCACCTGAGGCTGATTCATGTTGATGTATGGCAAAAACTACCACAATATTGTAAAGTAATTATCCTCCAATTAAAATGATTAATTAAAAATTAAAATATGTACATTTTTTGACATAGGTTATTTCATATGCACTTGGAAACCAAATAATTCATATGACTTGCTTTACTATAATATTTGCTGTATTGCTATAGTCTGGAACCAAATTTAAAATAACTCTGAGGTATGTCTGTATTGGAAGTCCTTACAAGAGGAATTAGATAAGAAGAAAAAGGAATTTTTGAGTTGCTCAGTTGTGTCAGACTCTTTGTGATCCCATGGGCTGCAGGATACCAGGATTCCCTGTCCTTCACCATCTCCTAGTGCTTGCTCAAACTCATGTCCATTGAGTCAGTGATGCCATCCAACCATGTTTTCCTCTTTCATCCCCTTCTGCTCCTACCTTCAATCTTTTCTAGAATCAGGATCTTTTCCAATGAGTCTGCTCTTTGCAACAGGTGACCAAAGTATTGGAACTTCAGCTTAAGCATCAGTCCTTCCAATGAATATTCAGGACTGATTTACTTCAGGATTGACTGGTTGGATCTCCTTGCGGTTCAAGGGATTCTCGAGCTTCCCTGGTGGCTCAGGGGTAAAGCGTCTGCCTGCAGTGCGGGAGACGCGGGTTCGATTCCTGGGTCCGGAAGATCCCCTGGAGAAGGAGATGTCAAATCACGCCAGCACTCTTGCCTGAAAATCCCATAGACGGAGGAGCCTGGTGGGTTGCAGTCCATGGGGTCGCAAAGAGTCGGACACGACTGAGCAACTTCACGTTTACTTTCACAGCTAAAATTAGTTGGACATTGTGATTTGTTCACTTAGCCCACACTGGAATCTCTCCCTTATTTATTTACACATTCACACATAAAAAGTGTTCAGGTTGTATCTCATATATCTGCTTGTTGGATGATGCCTTTAAGAATTGACCTCTTTCCACTGAAAAACCATCAGAAAATACATTTCTTGTCTAATCCCTATTGATGCTACTTAAATGACCTCAGCAAAATAATGAATCTCTGACTCTCTATCTGTAAAATAGATTTCAAATAAGTGCTGAGTTTCTTCCAGCTTAAAGTCAATATGCCATGATGCTAAAGATGTTCAACATGGATAAAGAAAAGGCAGAGGAACCAGAGATAAAATTGCCAACCTCTGTTGGATCATAGAAAAAGCAAGAGAATTCCAGAAAAACATCTACATCTGCTTCACTGTTCACACTAAAGCCAAGAAACTGTGGAAAATTCTTAAAGAGATGGGAATACCAGACCACCTTACTTGGCTCCTGAGAAACCTATATACAGATCAAGAAGCAAGTTAGAACTGAACACAGAACAATGGACTGGTTCTAAATTGGTAAAGGAGTACATCAAGCTGTATATTGTCACCTTGCTTATTTAACTTATATGCAGAGTACATCATGTGAAATGCCATGTTGGATGAATGAAGCACAAGCTGGAGTCAAGATTGCCAGGAGAAATATCAATAACCTCAGATATGCAGATGATAGCAACCTTATGGCAGAAAGTGAAGAGGAACTAAAAAGCCTCTTGATGAAAGTGAAAGAGGAGAGTGAAAAAGCTGGCTTAAAACTCAACATTCGAAAAATGAAGATCATGGCATCTGGTCCCATCACTTAATAGCAAATAAATGGAGAAACAATGAAAACAATGAGGGACTTTATTTTCTTGGGCTCCAAAATCACTGCAGATGGTGGCTGAAACCATGAAATTAAAATACACTTGCTTCATGGAAGAAAAGCTGTGACCAACCTAGACAGCATATTGAAAAGCAGAGGCATTATTTTGCTGACAATGGTCCAAGTCAAAGCTATGGTTTTTCCAGGAGTCATATATGGATGTGAGAGTTGGACCAGAAAGAAGGCTGAAGGCCGAAGGATTGATGCTTTTGAACTGTGGTATTGGATAAGACTCTTGAGAATCCCTTGGACTGCAAGGAGATCAAACCAGTCAATCCTAAAGGAAATCAACCCTGAATATGCATAGAAAGGACTGATGCTGAATTAAATCTCCAATAATTTGGCCATCTGATGTGAAGAACTGACTCATTAGAAAAGACCCTGATGCTAGAAAAAATTGAAGGTACAAGGAGAAGGGGATGACAGAGGATGAGATGGTTGGATGGTATCACTGACCCAATGGACATGAATTTGAGCAAGCTCTGGGAGATGGTGAAGGACAAGAAATCCTGATGTGCTGCAATCCATAGGGTCGCAAAGGGTCAGGCATGACTGAGTGACTGAACAACAACAGCAAATATCTCTCTGTTGAGTTAGTGATTTATGAGTATAGCTCTGAGGAAGCAGTAGCAAACACTTGATCAAAGCTCTCTATTCTGTTTGCTGAAACCACTTTTCAATGTTATTTTACTAAGTCATTTAATACATGTTAAATATTAATAAATATAATTCATTAAAATTCTGCTAATGGATACCCTTCCTGACACTGCCTATGTGTCAGGAACTAGACCAGGAAATTTACAACTCAATTTCTTTAAGCTCCACCCCCTCACCATTTTGAGAATATTGAGCCAAATAAAATATAAAGAAGTAATGAAACTTTAGAGACGTTACAGCATATTCTATGAGTCTCAGGCAATTCATGTTGGAGCCTGATTACAAACCAAGTTCTATAGATTTCAAAGCATGTATTCTTTCTTCCATGTTATAATGAATTTAAGTTCTATGTTTTAACAACCACCACAACTACAAATGAGAGCTGACTCTGCATACCAGGGATATGTAAAGTGCTCTGCTAAATCCCCCTATAACATTGATCCTGTTATTATATTTCTTTCTTTACTTGACAAAATTGAGAATTTGTGAATTTACCTTTTCTAAGTATTGTCAGTGCAGAACAAAACCATTTTCAAACTTGTATCTGATACCAAAATTTTTGCTTCTAACCTGTTCGCTATATACTTTTTCACCCCAAGAGCTATTACACACCTTAATCAAGGTTCCATATACCAAGCACTTTACTTTACTTTTCCTGATGGAAATAGAAACATTATGGGCTTGTATACTTATGAATTAAAAGGTTTAGGGACAAAACAGAATACTCATTCTAAATGGGTGCAATGATTTTTCTACTGTCTAGTTTGGGTCCAGTTTTCTAACTGCCCTGAAAGTCAATTTTTTTTTTTTAAATTAATACCATAAAATGGCTTCTGGGAGGATTAAATGAGAAGATGCAAGTACAAATGTTTCAAAAAATGAGACATAAAATAATTTTTTTCTTTTGCTTTTATGACAAATGGTTTTCTGGATTGTGTCCTACAAACTGGCAAGAATTCTAGGTCAATTGCTCTTACTGAGTTACTCACCATATGAGAATGAGATCTAGGTTTCTTTCCATTTAAAAAATAAATGTTTAGAATGCGAAAATTGTCCTGGTATTTATAGATAATTATTTATCTAAAACTGATAGGACATATATATATATATATACCCATATATATAATATATATAATATATATTTATATATTATATAGAATATATTTATGTATATATATAATACATATATATATGTATATATAAAATATGTGTGTATATATATATATATATATGTATTTTAACTCTCCAGGAAAAGGCTGTAGTTTGCTGATATTTTTCCATTGGAGTATAATCAATATACATTATTTTCAAGTGACAGCATAATGACTTGATATTTGTATGCACTGAAAAATGATCCCCACAGAAGTCTATTCACCTTCTGTCACCTTACAAAGTTTATGAGTTTGTTTTATTTTCATCGTTTTTTTTTTTTAGATTCTACATTTAAGTGAAATCATACTGTATTTGTCTTTGTCTCTCTGACTTATTTTACTCAACCTGATACCCTCAAGTTTTATCAGTGTTGTTGCAAATGACAAGATTTCTCTTTCTTTTCTTATGACTGAGTAGTACCCCATTGTGTGTGTGTGTGTACCTCACATCATCTTTATCCATCTGTGGAAACTTAAGTGGTTTTCATATCTTGACTGTTGTAATTAGTGCTGCAATGAACATAGGGGCACATATGTATTTTTGAATTAGTGTTTTTGTTTTCTTTTTGGTAAGTACTCAGAAGTGGCATTTGATGAATCACATGGCTGTTCTGTTTTTAATTTTCCGAGGAAACTCCATACTGCCCTCCTTACCGATTGCACCAGTTTACATAATCATCAAATGTGCACAAGGGTTCCCTTTTCTCTACCATCTCATCAATGCTTGTTATTTCTTGTCTTTTGATAATTGCCATTCAGAGGTAGGAGGTGACATCTCATTGTGGTTTTGATCTGCATTTCCTTGATGATGAATGATGTTGAACATCTTTTCATGTGCCGATTGGCCATCCAAACGTCTTTCTTGGATTGAAATCAGGGAGCATGATACCTCCAGTCTTGTTCTTTCTCAAGATTGCTTTCGCTATTAAGGATCTTCTGTGGTTCCATGCAAATTTTAAGATTGTTTGTTGCATTTCCATGAAAAATGCCATGGGAAATTTGGCAGGGATTATATTGACTATGTAGCTAGCTTTGGGAAATATAGACATTTAAACAACAATACATGAATATAAAATATCTTTACATTTGTGTGTGTCTTCTTCAATTTTTTTTCACCAATGTCTTTCTAATTTTCAGTGCATAAGTCTTTTAACTCCTTGGTTAAATTTATGTTGAGGTATGGAAATCCCTATTATGCAATGGAAATAAGATTGATTTTTAAAATTTCTATTTCTGATAGTTTGTTGTTAGTGTATACAAATTCAGCATATCTTTGCATATGGATTTTGTACCTTTCAATTTTTACCGAATTCATTTATTTGTTCAAATGTTTATACCAAGTCTTTAGGGTTTTCTATATATAAAATCATGTTGTCTACAAATAGTGATAGTTTTATTCTTTTCAAATTTGTGTGGATTTTCTTTTTCCTCCCTGGCTCTGGCTAGGACTTCCAATACCATGCTGAATAAAAGTGGAGTAAATCACCGTGCTCTTGACAACTTCATAGTCTTGCTCAATTACTTTATCTGTGAGATAAATGTTGAATATATCCATTTTTGGAGAATGTTTCCCAGATCTTTTATTTTTCTTTCCTCAAAATTTGCCTTAGAGATAACAAAGTACCCATATCTCTGAAGATTTTTGCTTTTATTTCAGTGGTTATCCTCTTGTTAATAGAAATGTCTTTCTCCTCTTCTTTTTTCTTCCTTCTCCTCCTTTTCCCCACTCTTCTTCCCCTTCCTTCTTCTCTCCTCTTTTTCCTCCTCCTTCTTCTTTACTTCTCCTTCTTCTAAGACTTTTCAATACATTTTAACTAAACTTAAACATGACATTACCTTCAGAGGAGTTAAGTAAGAATTTTGACAATGCCCTAGTCACATTCTCTTTTGAATATAGTTTTTCTTTCTGTGTGGGATTTTAACCATGTGACCGCTACCTAGTTTTATTTTTTTTATTTTTTTAAAAATTTTATTTTATTTTTAAACTTTACAATATTGTATTGGTTTTGCCAAATATCGAAATGAATCTGCCACTGGTATACATGTGTTTCCCATCCTGAACCCTTCTCCCTCCTCCCTCCCCATTCCATCCCTCTGGGTCGTCCCAGTGCACCAGCCCCAAGTATCCACTATCGTGCATCGAACCTGGACTGGCGACTCATTTCATGTATGATATTATTCGTATTTCAATGCCATTCTCCCAAATCTAAGTGTCCCATAGAAATAATGGCTTTGTTGTTCAAACAGAAAACCTGGCAGTCCTAGAATATCCAAGAGTTTATTATATTTGATGTCATGATTCTTTGCATAGAATCGGTAGTTGATGAATACATATTTATTAACTAGATTCCACAAAGATTCCACTTAGTTAATTATGTCTTATTTGTCCCTATTGAAGGAACTTCTAACTTGTATTTTTGACCTATCCAAAAAAGCAGTCTGGAATTTAGTAAATGCCATGTTTACATGCAATTGTGTCTATTGTCAACATAGTATGCAACAAACAACTCCAAATACCAGTGGTTTCAATAAAAAAAAAAACATTTACTATGCTCAAAGTCTGAAAGTTAGTTAGAAATTTCTACTGGTATTAGCTGGACCTGATCACATGATCAGGTATTATTTGTCTATTTGACCATATTGACACAAGTGGAATGACTTGTTTTTAACTCTGTCTCAGCTGCCAGAAAAGCAAATCTGGGCAATGCATTCATGGTAATGGCTTCAGCACAAGAACTGAAGTGTGCGAGCGCTCAGTCAAGGCTCTAACTGCATCATAGCTGTTAACACGCCATTGTCCAAGTAAATGATACTGCCAAACTCATAATGAAGAAGGAAAATAATACACAAGCTCTTTTAGGAAGAGAAACTGGAAATTCACATAGTAAAGGACATGGCTACAAGAGTAATAGATCTGGAGACCTTAATGCAATCAATTTTGAGAATTCAATTAACCTAACATTATATGTTGTAAATGTACAGGGAATGACCTTTGTTTTAATTTTTTTTTGGGAGGATGGCCTTTATATTTAAGTTAGGAGAGAGATTCAACTTTATATAAAATACTAAACAATTTTCTTGGTACTACTCCTTAAATACTCTCTGATTTTCCAATTTTCTCAGTTATATAGTTTTTAAAATCCGACTTTAAAGTCAAAGACTTTAATGCTTTATTCTACATATTTCCCTAGATTTTTGGCAATTTATCTTTTGCTCATTGTCTTTAAGTTACATCAGTTACTGAAAATGTCACATCTTTCTATTTTAACTGCCATGTTGCAGTATATTTTAGGGAGATCATTAATCACTACTTTGAAACTTGAACTACTTAAATTCTTCATTTTATCGAAGTTCTTCAGTCCTTTTATAGTAACTCAAGCTGGTGACATTTTCAAAAATTAACTTTTTAAGAAAATTTACAGTGTATATTGTGTAATTTGTATGGGTTTGCATTCTATATTAAGTTCTAGCTATTTAACTTGAAGCATTTCTGAAGTATAGTGTGTAAATTAACTATTATAGCATTATGAAAAAATATTCAAATTAATATTTGAAAATCAAGAAAGCATAAGCCATTTATGAACTAATGTTAATTATTACATGTCACTCATTATAGAGAGAAAATAAAAACTTTTTATTTACTTGTTGATGTATTGGTAGTAGAGCTTCATTAATATTTTAAGGTACCCAGTAAATGTCAAAATGCAAATAGAGAAAAAGATACAAGAAAATAACCTTAACACTTTATTTTCATATTTAGGGAGGTTGACTAAATATTTATCAGTGTGCTCATGACTTTAAATTTCCATAAATTTTAGTTCTATTAAGGAGATGATTTTGACTCCTTACATGGAAGAATATTTCACCTAAAATAAGTGGTTCACTATTTCTTGAACTAACAAACATAAGTAGAAAACTAAGAATTGCTAAATATAATCAGTAAAAAAATATTTAAGATGATATGTATTCAGAATTCTTTCACTATGTAAATACTAATTAGCATTTACTAAGTATGGATGTAAGAGTTGGACTGTGAAGAAAGCTGAGCACCAAAGAATTGATGCTTTTGAACTGTGGTGTTGGAGAAGACTCTTGAGAGTCCCTTGGACTGCAAGGAGATCCAACCAGTCCATTCTGAAGATCAGCCCTGGGATTTCTTTGGAAGGAATGATGCTAAAGTTGAAACTCCAGTACTTTGGCCACCTCATGCGAAGAGTTGACTCATTGGAAAAGACTCTGATGCTGGGAGGGATTGGGGGCAGGAGGAGAAGGGGACAACAGAGGATGAGATGGCTGGAGGCACTGACTTGATGGGCATGAGTCTGAGTGAACTCCGGGAGTTGGTGATAGACAGGGAGGCCTGGCATGCTGCGATTCATGGGGTCGAAAAGAGTCAGACACGACTGAGCAACTGAACTGAACTGAACTGAAGTTATATATATGTTTATTATCTAATTTGTTGTTGTTATGTAATCACTAAGTCATGTCCAACTCTTTCATGACCTCATAGACTGTAGCCAGCAGGCTCCTCTGTCCATGGGATTTCCCAGGCAAGACTTGGAATGGCTTGCCATTTCCATCTCCAAGGATCTTCCTGACCCAGGTATCAAATCTGCATCTCCAATGAGATGGCAGGCAGATTATTTACCAATTAGCAGGCACATTCTTTACCAATGAGCCACCTGGGAAGCCCTTATTATTGGATATGTCATAATTTTCCTCTACGTTTTGCATTTAAGGAAATGTAAGGAGTGTACCAGATTCAGAAACTTAGTTTTTTATAGCAAGTATTGAATAGCATACTACATATAATTATACATGATTGTATGTAGGAAGGAAAATAGCTGAAGGAAAAATAACTATCAGTGGCACCCCACTCCAGTACTCTTGCCTGGAAAATCCCATGGATAGAGGAGCCTGGTAAGCTGCAGTCCATGGGGTCGCTAAGAGTCAGACATGACTGAGTGACTTCACTTTCATTTTTTCACTTTCATGCATTGGAGAAGGAAATGGCAACCCACTCCAGTGTTCTTGCCTGGAGAATCCCAGGGGCAGGAGAGCCTGGTGAGCTGACGTCTATGGGGTCACACAGGGTTGGACATGACTGAAGTGACTTAGCTGTAGCAGCAGTAGCAGTATGACCATACTGTACAAGTAAAATACTGAGTTGAAATTAAAGAAACACTAATGCATTCTGATAGAGTTCTTCAAATTTGTGCCTTTAATAAATCCACTTCCTTTTATCATTTACATTTTACAAATGTGAAGGATGAATTGAGTGTATGACATTTAGCTTGATGTGGCTTTGGCCGGGGAGGAGGGGGTGTTGATTTTTCAAGTGAAAATTAAATCAATTAAGGATCTATGATATACAATAGGGGCTTCCCAGGTGGTTCAGTGGTAAAGAAACAACCTGCCGATGCAGGTCACACAGAAGACATGGGTTTGATCCCAGGGTCGGGAAGATCCCCTAGAGGAGGAAATAACACCTCACTCCAGTATTCTTGCCTGGAAATTCCGTGGACAGAGGAACCTGGAAGGCTGCAGTCTATGGGTTATCAAAGAGTTGGACATGACTGAGCAACTGAACATGCACACAGTATACTATAATATATGGGGAGTATCAGAAAAGTCATACCCTGTGGTTAGGGCTTCCACTGAAGTGTAGGAGAAAGGCATGTAACTGAAATAAAATGGAATTTGAGATTTGGTGGCAGGGGAAAGGGGGAAGTGGCATTCTTACTAGGAATCTGGAAAAATATACTAGAGTAAATATTATTTGAGAATAGATTAGCATATCTTGTAGATGAGGGCAGGAGGAATGACATTTGGGTCTTAGGAAATGCAGAAATCCTCCTGTAACTGAGAAGGTGCAGTGCATGTAAAACCTGGGGCATATACTACAGTGGTTGGAAAGATAAGCATATTGTAGCCAGAACATGCAGGGTTTTGAGTACCATGAGATTATCTTCTGATCTTTTGATTTGATTATCATGGAAGAAAAAAACTACATTTTTTTTTTAATTTGAAGGGGGCATGAATTGATAAGGGCTTCCCTGGTGACTCATATAATAAGGAATCTGCCTGCAATGTGGGAGACCTGGGTTCAATCCCTGGGTTGGGAAGATCCCTGGAGGAAAGCATGGCAATCCACTCCAGTATTCTTGCCTGGAGAATCCCATGGACAGGAATCTGGCAAGCTGTGGCACATGGGGTCACAAAGAGTTGGACACGACTGAGTGACCAAGTCCAGCACACACAGGATGAATTGATTATGGTTTTAAGAATATAAATCAAATTATGTTAGTAGGAGTAGTGAACTGAGGGAGCACAGAAATGCAACAGTTAACAACAGCAGAGAAGGAAACAAATGATTTGACATTTGTTAGGTGAGATGTATGATGTCTTGAACTGGGGGTATAGCATGTATAGGCACCAACAATATATAGAGAAATCATCAAATGGAATTAAAGAAAGAGAACTTACATAGGTATGTGGGGGAACACTTGAAAATAACAGGGGATACTAGTTTAAGTGATAGAATTATTCTCAAATAATTAACTCTGATAGAGAACAATATGATTTAATTTTCTAAGCATATTTTATATTTCATATTATTGCTCACTTCATTGAAAATATTTTCATTCTTCTTCATTATTTCATTAAAAAATATGTACTGTGCATGTGTGTATGTGTGGTCTGTTGTCTCTGACTCTTTGTGACCCCATGGACTGTAGCCCACCAGGCTCCTGTGTCCATGGGATTATTTTCCAGGCAAGAATTCTGGAGTGACTTGCCATGCCCTCTTCCAGAAGATCTGCCCCACTCAGGATTGAACCTGCGTCTCTTGCATCTCCTGCATTGGCAGGCAGATTCTTTACTGCCACACCACCTGGAAAGCCCCGTACTAAACATTAATTATATTTAATTTTATATGCCTTTCCAAATATTGCCGCTGTCTCCATATTTTCATCTCCACATCCATTATTATCCCTATAACGTCACCTCTACTTGTTTAGAAATAGATCCAAAATAAAATAACTTTAGTATCCTTGTTTCACTTCAAATTTTCTTATCTTTGTTGTTCTCTTCTTTCCCCTAAATCTACATTTCTCTCATGTTTTTAAGAATAATACCAATGAATCCATTTTTAATTTTTCCCAATTTTTAAAAAATTTTCTGTATCTAATTACTTCCATGGTCCTTACCTTTGGTTACTTGATTTGTAATCATTAGTTCTGTTTGCCAAATAGGTCTAGTTCTCCTTGCATCTGGGCACACAGTAATGGTAGCATCTTACTTTTTGGTTTTTGTGATAGAATGCAGAAAATAGGTGTGAAGTCCAATTTGTGTGTGTGTGTCACTTCTGGAGCAATATGTTTAATTTGTTGGATCACAATAACAAAGGCCTGGTTTCCTATTCTGGGAGAGTTATTAGCATTTCTCAAAATGGTGACTGAGCTTCTGACCGTCTCTGATGAGAAGAGACATCTCATGATGCAAAGGTCATACACATACATGTGAGAAACATATCTTTCTGTTGCAAACCACTAGTATTTAGGGATTGTGTATTATAGAATAACTTGGCTTATTCTAATTGATAAATTTATGCCTTTTCCAATTCTACTTTAAGCCCATGTAAACTATAATTGGAGAAAACTCTCAACTGACTTCTCAGTTGTTAGTTGGACACATTAATTTCTGCTCCCTCAACACTGGCTATTTTTACGTTAAAATTGTCTTTAGTGAGTATAGCCCTTCCATATTGATATTTAGTTAGTTGTTTTATCCACTGGCAATATAAGAACTACTAAGGAAAAAACTATGTTCATACAATTGTTTTCTTATGGTATTCATTTATTTATGCAGTGAATATGTATTAAGTGCTTACTAGAAGGCAATGGCACCCCATTCCAGTACTCTTGTCTGGAAAATCCCATGGGCGGAGGAGCCTGGTAGGCTGCAGTCCATGGGGTCGCTAAGAGTCGGACACGACTGAGCGACTTCTCTTTCACTTTTCACTTGCATGCATTGGAGAAGGAAATGGCAACCCACTCCAGTGTTCTTGCCTGGAGAATCCCAGGGACAAGGGAGCCTGGTAGGCTGCCGTCTATGGGGTCGCACAGAGTCGGACACGACTGAAGCGACTTAGCAGCAGCAGCAGCATGTTCTATTAGCTAGCATTGCAGCATTGAATCAAACAGGTAAAGATAACTGCTTTTAAGAAGATTGCATTCTAGTGTCATTTAAAATGGGAGAAAATTTATAATCAAGTTAAATATATAAAAAAAGCCCAGAGTATAGAATAAATAGTTTATGATACACCAGTTCATGAAATAGTACACAATATTTAAGATGATGCTTCTTAATACTAATTTAACAATATAATTCAATGGTTATGAATGTAGACCTTGAAATCATATACAAAAAATCTCCCACTAGCCCAGTCTAAGATTCTAAACTGTGGGCAATAATGCTAGCTATTAAAATATTAAAATGCTAGCTATTAAAATTGGAGAAGGCAATGGCAACCCACTCCAGTACTCTTGCCTGGAAAATCCCATGGATGGAGGAGCCTGGTAGGCTGCAGTCCATGGGGTTGCTAAGAGTTGGACACGACTGAGCAATTTCACTTTTCAATTTCATGCATTGGAGAGGGAAATGGCAACCCACTCCAGTGTTCTTGCCTGGAGAATCTCAGGGACAGTGGAGCCTGGTGGGCTGCTGTCTATGGGGTCGCACAGAGTCAGACACGACTGAAGCGACTTAGCAGCAGCAGCAGCAGCTATTACAATGTTGTTGTGAGAACTATAGCATGACCATCTATGTAAAGTTCCTGGTATAAAGTATTTGCTCAATAAGTGCTAGTGCTGTTATTTCTCCCCTTAATGATATTATTTTTTCTTTTTGATGATACACGTTAAAATTATATTTTAAAAGAATATCTACTAATATGTGAACATTCTCTATGAAGCAATGGTCATATAAAATGAAGTATCAAAATTTTTATAACACTTTAATTTTAGAATATCACAAGCATTAATAAATTTGTCAATTTAGTTTGTAAAGCTAGATATAAAACTTTATAGATCATATATTTTAGTTTTGAATATTCTTACACAATTTATTTTATATCTTGTAATTTTACCATAAGACACATAAAGTAATGTATTTTGGACAATAAAAAATAAGTACTAGATTATATTTTATGTTTCCTCTATTAAGATTAAAAACTGCACATTTTTGTTCTATGTTTTATTTATTTCAAAAAAAACATATCTACATCTGATTTTTTTCTGGTTCAAATAATGTATATTTTCCTAACTTTCCTATTCTGCTTTGTAAAAGAATAATGCTACCAAGTTTTGGCTCAACTACACAATTAAGGAAGAAATCTACCAAAACTAGAAAATTGTAGAGTATCATGAAATTATAATTTTGTAAACACAGATTCCATACAGCATTGGCAATGCAAACTGTCTCTTGAGAATCAACAACCATAAGTAAACTTCTATTATTTTTTACCTTTTGTTCATTGGTCAATCATAAAATAAGATCTTAAAATACTCTAAATAAATAAATCATGAGTATCAACAGCTGTAGTTTAACTAATCCTTGTCCCTGCTGATTTGGATTGCAAAAGAAAGCAAGCATGAAACAATTCCATTTTATTTTCTTTCAGACTATGAGGAACCAAAAAGAACTTTGGAAGTATGAAAGCAAATATGTTAAAAATTCATAAATTGAACTTTTTATTTAAATATAGGAATTATAAAGAAGTTAGCATTGGCATTTGAATCACTTAATACATGAAACAAGGCAAGTTATCCACATGTGTATATTGATAGCAAGTAATTTTTATCTTAAAAGCATGAATAAGTGGAATGCCCTTTTACATAAATTTAGTCACTGATGCATGCATACATGCGTGTGCACTCAGTCATGTCTGACTGTTTGCAATTCCACAGACTGTAGCACCCCAGGCTCCTCTGTCCATGGGATTTTCCAGGCAAAAATACTGGAGTGGGTTGCCATTTCCTTCTTCAGGGGATCTTCCCAACCCAGGGACAGAACCCACAACTCTTGTGTCTCCTGCATTAGCTGATGAGTTCTTTACCAGCTGAGCCCAGGGAAGCCTTGTCACTGGTGACTAACTATTAAATTTAAACAAAATAAATCTGCTCAGCCAAAATTATTAACCACATATTGTAAAGACACATACCATTAATAGAATCATGGGATCTGAGAACTGAAAAATATTTAAACAGATATTTGTTTCAAAGTCTCATCTAATGCAGAGATGCCTTCTTAATAGTCTTTATTGTGTTCCTCAGCTTCTATCTTATTTAACATATCAATATATTTGTATGTTTTATTCTTCTTATCTTCATAGTGCTTTTCTTCAGTCTATTTCAATTGTCTTTCAGTGTTTTCATAGAGCCCTCATTAGATCTGTGTTCTGTGACTTTCACCTAGGTGAAATCTATCACGATTTGTTGTCTACTAACTGATAGGGCAGCTGTGAAAAGAAGAGAAGCGAAAAGCAAAGGAGAAAAGGAAAGATATAAACATCTGAATGCAGAGTTCCAAAGAATAGCAAGAAGAGAGAAGAAAGCCTTCTTCAGCGATCAATGCAAAGAAATAGAGGAAAACAACAGAATGGGAAAGACTAGGGATCTCTTGAAGAAAATCAGAGATACCAAAGGAACATTTCATGCAAAGATGAGCTCGATAAAGGATAGAAATGGTATGAACCTAACAGAAGCAGAAGATATTAAGAAGAGATAGCAAGAATACACAGAAGAACTGTACAAAAAAGATCTTCATGACCCAGATAATCACGATGGTGTGATCACTGACCTAGAGACAGACATCCTGGAATGTGAAGTCAAGTGGGCCTTAGGAAGCATCACTATGAACAAAGCTAATGGAGGTGATGGAATTCCAGTTGAGCTATTCCAAATCCTGAAAGATGATTCTGTGAAAGTGCTGCACTCAATATGCCAGCCAATTTTGAAAACTCAGCAGTGGCCACAGGACTGGAAAAGGTCAGTTTTCATTCCAATCCCAAAGAAAGGCAATGCCAAAGAATGCTCAAACTACCGCACAATTGCACTCATCTCACACGCTAGTAAAGTAATGCTCAAAATTCTCCAAGCCAGGCTTCAGCAATATGTGAACCTTGAACTTCCTGATGTTCAAGCTGGTTTTAGAAAAGGCAGAGGAACCAGAGATCAAATTGCCAACATCTGCTGGATCATGGAAAAAGCAAGGGAGTTCCAGAAAAACATCTATTTCTGCTTTATTGACTATGTCAAAGCCTTTGACTGTGTGGATCAGAATAAACTGTGGAAAATTCTGAAAGAGATGGGAATACCAGAACACCTATCTGCCTCTTGAGAAATTTGTATGCAGGTCAGGAAGAAACAGTTAGAACTGGACATGGAACAACAGACTGGTTCCAAATAGGAAAAGGAGTTTGTCAAGGCTGTATATTGTCACCCTGCTTATTTAACTTATATGCAGAGTACATTATGAGAAACGCTGGACTGGAAGAAACACAAACTGGAATCAAGATTGCAGGGAGAAATATCAATAACCTCAGATATGCAGATGACACCACCCTTATGGCAGAAAGTGAAGAGGAACTCAAAAGCCTCTTGATGAAAGTGAAAGTGGAGAGTGAAAAAGGTGGCTTAAAGCTCAACATTCAGAAAATGAAGATCATGGCATCAGGTCCCACCACTTCATGGGAAATAGATGGGGAAACAGTGGAAACAGTGTCAGACTTTATTTTTCTGGGCTCCAAAATCACTACAGATGGTGACTGCAGCCATGAAATTCAAAGACGCTTACTCCTTGGAAGGAAACTTATGACCAACCTAGATAGCATATTCAAAAGCAGAGACATTACTTTGCCAACAAAGGTTCGTCTAGTCAAGGCTATGGTTTTTCCTATGGTCATGTATGGATGTGAGAGTTGGACTGTGAAGAAGGCTGAGCGCCGGAGAATTGATGCTTTTGAACTGTGGTGTTGGAGAAGACTCTTGAGAGTCCCTTGGACTGCAAGGAGATCCAACCAGTCCATTCTGAAGGAGATCAGCCCTGGGATTTCTTTGGAAGGAATGATGCTAAAGCTGAAACTCCAGTACTTTGGCCACCTCATGCGAAGAGTTGACTCATTGGAAAAGACTCTGATGCTGGGAGGGATTGGGGGCAGGAGGAGAAGGGGACAACAGAGGATGATGTGGCTGGATGGCATCACTGACTCAATGGACGTGAGTCTGAGTGAACTCCGGGAGTTGGTGATGGACAGGGAGGCCTGGTTTGCTGGGATTCATGGGGTCGCAAAGAGTCGGACACAACTGAGCGACTGATCTGATCTGAACTGATAGGGCATGTAGATTAATGTTACTCCAATAAAATTTAACTAAGAATTATAAATGCTTTCTAATCTACAAATAAAAAAGTTAATTCAAATGATTCCCTTCACCAGATTACCAGCACATAACAAATATACATCTAGTGGAGCTTTTTTGAAACTTTTGCAACCTCTAATTCCTGATATTGGTTCATATATAAAATATAGTGAAGTTCTAACACTCAAAGCTTCCTTCCACTTGGTAGCTTCCCATGTTTGTTTCAATATCATTGCTTAACTTACAGAGACAAAACCTTCATGAACACAGTGTGCTACTACTATCCCTTCTTTGCTCCTTTCTTTGGCCATTTTAATTATTTTCCCCCTGAAGTTGAAATCTTTAAATGCATATGTTAGAAATATTGAAGAAGATTCACAACACTCTCTTTCAAAAAGCAGTGCCCAAAAGATTTAAAACATATCGCTTAAGTACTTTTTTCACATGAAGTGAAGTGGAGTAAAGTTGTTCAGTCTTGTCTGATTCTTTGCAAGCCCATGGACTGTAGCCTACCAGGCTCTTCCATCCATGGGATTTTCCAGGCATGAATACTGGAGTGGGTTGCCATTTCCTTCTCCAGGAGATCTTCCCGACCCAGGGACTGAACCCCGGTCTCCCACATTATAGGCAGACGCTTTATCGTCTGAGCCACCAGGGAAGAGAGATTCTCTCTTTTTCACATAGTCACTCCATTTTTTCAGCTGAGAGCCAAAAAAATAAGAAAATGGAGGAAAAGATGCAAAATCTTTTTTCAGTCATACAAATTTATTTCATATCCATTTTCGTGTGTTTATCCATGGGTGGGGGAGTAAGTGGAGTAGGAAGAAAGCTGTTAGATTCTTGATAATATGTTGATCATCAATCCCAGGATTTATTTTTGTGAATTTTACATTTTTCTGGGCTTTACAAGTACTCTGTTGTGAAGGGGCTGAATCATAGCCTTTTAGTAGATCAGTTGGAAAAAAGAAAATTCATTTCTACAGCATAAAATATTTTGTAAACTGGCTAAGACTTTATTTTCAGACTATTAATGAAGAGTTCTAAATCTGCAAAGCTAACGCACACAACCTTGACTAACTCAAATACAGGTATCATTGAGAATGTTAAACAGAGACAAAACTGTCATCATTTTCTTGCAGAATATTGCCTAAAGTTGTTATTTAGAATCTAATAAAAGTTTAGACACTTTACTGAATAGAGATAAATACAATTTTAGCCATTCTAAATAATCAGCAATGTGTGCAAAAGGTATATAAGCCACTTTTTCTTTTGTCCAACAAAAGAAATCATTGTTTTCTTTTAAATAGGTCAATTAAAATATAATTCAAAAAACATAGACTTCACCCCTTATAAACATACAATTTTTTTTTTGTATATTCATGGGATTGGACAGACCTCACCACAATCTAATTTTAGATTATTTTGCTTCCCCCTCCGAATAAAACCCTGTACCTATTAGCAGTCACAATCCCTCTCCTACACCCTTCCCAGCTCTAGGCAGATACTAATTTTCTTTCTGTTTTTTATATATTGTCTGTTCTCAACAATGCATATAAAATGGAGTAATAAAATATGTGATATTTCATAAAGGCTTTTTAAACTTGGGCTTCCCTGGTGGCTCAGAGGGTAAAGCGTCTGTCTGCAATGCAGGAGACCCGGGTTCAATTCCTGAGTCAGGAAGATTCCCTGGAGAAGGAAATGCCAACCCACTCCAGTACTCTTGCCTGGAAAATCCCATAGATGGAGAAGCCTGGTAGGCTACATACAGTCCATGGGGTCGCAAAGAGTCAGACACGACTGAGCGATTTCACTTTTTAAACTTACCATAGGTTTTTCAAGCTTCATTCATGTTGGAGCATATACTAATAAGTATTTCTTTTCAGTACCAAATAACATTTCATTGTATTATATTTTATTTATCTATTCATTAATTGATAAACATTTAAGCTCTTCTGTTTTTTGGCTATTGATATACTGCTCTTTATATTGGTATATAATTTTTTCTGTAAATACATGTTTTATTTCTCTTGTATATATACTTAGGAGTGGAATAGGTGGGCTGTAGAGTAACTTTATGGTTAAATTTTTGAATCCCCATCGATTTCTCCCTTTATGTCTCTTAATACATGTTTTATGTTTTTGGGTGCTCTTATATAAGATGCATAATATAAGTTGATGAGTATAATATCCTCTTCTTGTGTTGATCCTTTTATCATCATATAGTCTACTTCTTTATAGTTCCAAGTAGTGTTGATTTTAAAGTTTATTTTGTCTGATATGTTTTGAAACTCCCACTTTTTTGTCATGGGTGAAAGGATGGACTGGGAGTTTGGAATTAGTCTCCAAGATTTCAAATTCTAGGTCCATAGATAACAATCACTTTCATAGGACTTACTATGTGCCAATACTATTCTAAGCATATGACAAATACCAACCCACTGAATCTTCATAATCCTGAAAGTTAAAGTTCTACAGTTATTCTGGTTTTACAGATGAAATAATTTAGATACAGTTAAATAACTTGCTCAGAGTCACATAATAGTGAGAGGCAAAGTTGGTGTTGGAACCCAGCAGTTGAAGAAAGACTTAGAGATTCATAATATAAGAAAAAAAGATAAATTGAAAGAGAAACCTTGAAACACATAACAGACAAGCAGTCTAGAAAGAGTTCGTATAAATATATAAAATAAAGACAAGTGAGACAGAGGCAAACAGCTCAATAAGAAAATGGTAAAGAATAGGAAGAGATAATAAAGAGGTGTAAATATCTATGAAACATATGAAAAGTTGCTTCACCTTAATAATAAACAGGGATAAGCCAGTTTATAAAGAAGATTTTTGTCACCATTCATAAGGACAAAATTGGGATAGAATACAAAGCATAGAGCACTATCATACCTAGCTGGTAGGGGTGTAAATCAATACAAACTTTCTAGAGGTCAGTTTTTCTAGTTCCTATCAAAATCTAAAGTAGTCATTATCTTCCATCCAATATTCACTTACTTATCTTTGAAAAATATTTATTGGTTGACTTTTATTAATATATGACACTGTCCTGGAAAAAAAAAAACATGAAAAAGATTCCTTTCATGCACCTTATATTTTGATGGGGATAGGCAATAAATAATTAAATAATTTATTTGATAATGATGTCTTATAAAGAAATAAAAGGTATGATTTGATAAAGGGTAGCTGACCTTGTTTTTGTGTGTGTGTGTGCTAAACAAATTATGCTACAGTTACAGCTAACTTCTGTGATGCTCCTTTAAAGAAAGATGATTCCTTTAATCTGGTACCAATTTTCCCACTGATTAAAATATTTATTCAGAAAAGTAATGTGCTGTAAGACATACAAAGGTACAAAATATCTTAGCATTTGAAGATCTTGGAGTCTATTGGAAAAAGTATCCAAGAATTTAATCACCAATCAAATTTGTAGATGTCAAATGATGAAAACTTGATGGATAAACAGATATTTGCCTCCCAACTAGTGGAAATAAAAATTCACAAATGACTTTCAACCAAAATCTACTTTGATTCAATTCTACTGGTAATTCAATTCTACCGGTAATCAGTTGTTTTTCAGTACCATGCTTTGATGAAACTTTGAGATTGCTCCTGAACACTTCCTAACAGTGCCTGAATTGGCTAAACATGTACATAGTCTAGCTGTTAATTACATGTGCGATCCGTGATTCTCATATAGAGTAAAAAGTCTTCTAACTCATTTAAGAGCTCCACAGTTGCATATAGTAATCACTTAATAAATGATTCCCAATAGGAATCTTGTTTCACTACGAAGTCTGAGCGCTCTGAGGTACATTTAAAACATAATTAAATCCTTTTTCTAAGTCATCCCTCAAAGAGTTGCTTGAAATATAGCATATTTAATTTAATTAACTATGACATGGTTAGTAGAGTGGACATAGATTGTCATTTGGAACTCCCCTCCTCACTGACTTCAACCTAGGAAGAAGAAAATCAATTGTTTTTGTCGGCAGGAGGGAACTAATACCCAAGCAGGCTTATTTTTCAGAATCCAGCTACCACTGAGTAGATATGTGAGTAGAAAAAAAGTCCTGTGTAATACAGGAACATTGCTAAGAGAAAGGATTACTAATTAAAGGCAGTTTTGAATGAAATAACAGAAAGAGAAACTTTATTTAGTAAAGGTACAAGACCATGGAGCAATAATGAAAGAGTGAGATTCAGTAAGCAGAGAAAGTTAAATGCCAAGAAATTAATGTCTGTAATGACTACATAGAAATAACTGTTAAATCACACACTTTCTTTTATATTCCATTTAAAGTTTTTTTTGTTTTTAAGATAAATCAGTCAAATCAGGCATTTGTATAAGCAATTATTGTTTCATTAAAGTTGCTGATTGTGATTATGAGGTCAGAAAAGTTAATAAACCAAATGGATAGCACTTTAAAATTAAGTATTTATTATGTTTGTCTTTGACATCAAAATTTGTTAGTTTACTTGCAAGGGTGATATTGATTTCAGAAAAAATAATATTAGATATATTTAAAAGGAATGCATATGGCCATTATGTCATTTCTGCCATACCTTGAACCTGCATGCATGTATGCTAAGTCGCTTCAGTCCTGTCTGACTCTGTGTGACCCTATGGACTGCAGCCTGCCAGTCTCTCCTGTCCATGGATTTTCCAGGTAAGAATACTGGAGTGGTTTGCAGTGCGTCTTTCAGGGGATCTTCCTGACTCAGGGATAAACCCACATCTTTTATGTCTTCCTAAGTTGGCAGGTGGGTTCTTTACCACTAGCGCCACCTGGGAATCCCACCTTGAACATATACTATGCTTTTCATGCCTCAATGCCTTTGGGATTTTTTCTTCTCCCTGTTACCTACCACTGTATCTCTTCTCAGCTTCCAATTCCAATCATCATTCCAGGCCATTTCAAAGTCACATTTTATGCAAAACTTTCCCAGAATTCTCCTGTCAATTCTTTATTCTTTACTGGCACCTTGTTAATATCTTGACTGTAGTTCTTAACATATTATGTTTTAGTTTGTTTATGTTTCTTCTTCTTTCTTCTTCTTCTTAAGAAATATACTCAATTTCTTAATGGCAAAGCTTATGACTTTCTTTCATCTACATATTGATATTATCCAGCAAAATTTCTTTCACATGGTACACAAACAAGCATTCATTAATTTGAAGAGCACAGAAGCATCTAAGATCATAGCATACTAATTAATGTCATACAATTTAGTTTGCAATTATTCTTTGGTTTAGTAAAGTGGAAAACACTTTTTAAATAGGCAAACATGTTCATAATAGTTTAGAAACAGCATCAGATTATGGAATATACTTTGTAATTCTAAATTATTTAGAATATCAAAGAGATTTTCCCTCTAGCTCACACTTCCACTTGAGAGATAAAAATTCAATTTGGATGGATTACATGATGAATTTAGTATTTCTTAAATTTTGTTTCAGGGAACACAAAGTTAAGGTGTTCAATGAAAAAGGATACCAAAGGACAAATTTGTTTTAACTACACTAAATATAATAGTCTCTTTAGGTTTGGAAACTCACTATACATATTAAATATTAGGAATTCTGAACATTTTTATAATGTGTTTGATTATGAAACATTTTATTGTGATTTAACAAACAGAGTCCCTTAGTACCTATTTATAAAACTACTTGAGTATATTTACTATTGCCAGCAAGCTATCTGGGGACAAAATCATCACCAGAATATATATTCCATGCATCTTAAATATATGTCAAAACTGCAATGGTTTGTTATTCAGATCAGATCAGATCAGTCGCTCAGTCATGTCTGACTCTTTGTGACCCCATGAATCACAGCACGCCAGGCCTCCCTGTCCATCACCAACTCCCGGAGTTCACTCAGACTCACGTCCATCGAGTCAGTGATGCCATCCAGCCATCTCATCCTCTGTCGTCCCCTTCTCCTCCTGCCCCCAATCCCTCCCAGCATCAGAGTCTTTTCCAATGAGTCAACTCTTCGCATGAGGTGGCCAAAGTACTGGAGTTTCAGCTTTAGCATCATTCCTTCCAAAGGAATCCCAAGGCTGATCTCCTTCAGAATGGACTGATTGGATCTCCTTGCAGTCCAAGGGACTCTCAAGAGTCTTCTCCAACACCACAGTTCAAAAGCATCAATACTTCGGCACTCAGCCTTCTTCACAGTCCAACTCTCACATCCATACATGACCACAGGAAAAACCATAGCCTTGACTAGACAAACCTTTGTTGGCAAAGTAATGTCTCTGCTTTTGAATATGCTATCTAGGTTGGTCATAACTTTCCTTCCAAGGAGTAAGCATCTTTTAATTTCATGACTGCAGTCACCATCTGCAGTGATTTTGGAGCCCCCAAAAATAAAGTCTGACACTGTTTCCACTATTTCCCCATCTATTTGTCATGAAGTGATGGGACTGAATGCCATGATCTTTGTTTTCTGAATGTTGAGCTTTAAGCCAACTTTTTCACTCTCCACTTTCACTTTCATCAAGAGGCTTTTGAGTTCCTCTTCACTTTCTGCCATAAGGGTGGTGTCATCTGCATATCTGAGGTTATTGATATTTCTCCCGGCAATCTTGATTCCAGCTTGTGTTTCTTCCAGTCCAGTGTTTCTCATGATGTACTCTGCATATAAGTTAAATAAACAGGGTGACAATATACAGCCTTGACAAACTCCTTTTCCTATTTGGAACCAGTCTGTTGTTCCATGTCCAGTTCTAACTGTTTCTTCCTGACCTGCATACAAATTTCTCAAGAGCCAGATCAGGTGGTCTGGTGTTCCCATCTCTTTCAGAATTTTCTGTTTATAAAATAAAGCATGTAAATAATTTCCAAAACACTTAAGAATATATTATTTCATTTGATACCTCAAATGTGGGTCTGGAGTTCTTTTTTTCAGACAGATGCCTTCAGGCAAAGGTATCTCAAAGGTAAAATGTTCATTTTGGGTAATTTTTAATAAAAAATAAAATTGGGGAACAGAATGCTAGCTTCCTTGACCTTGAAAGAGTCTCCCGTCATGAATTCTTCCCATTGTCTACGTGTAAGAAAACTAACACAGGCAAATCTAACTGCTTTTGTTGTCTGTTGTAATGTATTTGTGCTTTCAAGTTGTGTTTGTTATCCTTGGAGCTAAATGAAATTGCACCAACTGTGAAACTTTCGTGCAGCTGTCTTATTTTCCTTCTCTAATAACTTAACAAGTATCGGTAATCTATAATCGCATCATTTGCCCATTCTAACCTTGAGAACCCTGCATTTCAATTTCTTCTCAGTATATTGAAGTAGAAATGGTAGGTAACATCGTAACACAAGATTCTTCATGATTTCTCCAGCTTCAGGTTGCTTTTCAGGTTGAATGCATCTATCAGTATAAAGGTTGAATTGAAAATTTTTAGAAGTTTATTTGTTTTCATCTGATGAATCATTTTTATATCCTGCAAATTTTCCAGTGCAAAGTCTAAGAGCATCAGCAGTTTTTTCAGTGTTGTTCAAAAGGAAGAGAGATCAAAGGGTCCTATCTATTAAGCTCTCAAAAAGCTGCTTACCAAAACCTTCAAATTATCAACAGTATTTATCAGGCACAACGTGTCCTTCAGCTTCTATGGAATATCAAGTATAAAACATAGGCTTGTTCCCAACCTAGTTGGAGAGGCATGATGCATATTCTCAAGGCATGCCCTTATTATACATGATAGCATTTTACATTCTTATAATAAAGTAGTTAATTGTATAATGAATTAGAAAATATAGTATACATACAGAGTACATAAAATCAGGAGAAAGAAGGAAGAGAAAAGAATATTCAGTGTGCAACAAAAAAGATTAGAAAGTCATCAGCAGTTCATGAATCTGCAAACAGTTTTCTCTCTGAGTTGCTGTCTCCTTGCTGTTGACTTTGTAGGTTTTTTGTGCTATTTTCTGAGATACTGTATGTGAAAGTGCTTCCTAAATTGCAATTTTCTATAAACATGTAAGTATTACTACCATCACTTATAGGCCCATCAATCATTTCCTGAATGCTTGCTGACAAACCATTATAGGGATATGATCCTAACTTTATTTTACACTTATTTTCTAATAGTTTAGAATCTATATTATTCTAAATGTTAATGTATTCAGGTTAGGTTAATGATGTGACATCCCAGGTCAGATTTCCTGGTATCCTAACTCTGACCTTGGTTAAGTTACTTAATCTCTTTGTGCTCATTCCTTTATCTTTGAAGTGAAGAAAATTGTATGGCTTATCTTTTAAGATTTGGGGAAAGAGTAAATAAGCTAATATAAGTAAAGTGCTTAAGAACTGCTCCTGTCACATGGTGTACACTCAAAAATCTGTTAACTGATCATGAAAGTAAGATGTTCCAAGGTTAGATGCTATTGTAATATCAAAAACCTGAGGGACAAAAGAAGTAAACCTCCTAGAATCACATGGTAAAGTTAATCACCATAAGCACTGACTTGAGGCTTCAACTGTGTCTGAATTGTAGCCCTGTGGCTATAACTTATCAAGGGTATCTAAATTTTGATTATTCTTCCTGCTTATCTCTACTTTTTTTTGGTCAATTCCTGCTGATTTGGTGTAAGAAACATTCACCTTTTTACTATGTACTTTTATATTATCTGTGGCTCAATATCCTCTACTTAAGCTGTAATTTAGACCAACCAGTATCCTGAACAAAAGATTCTTTGCACATTACTCTCAAAATGAATGATAACTTGTTATTAGAGTGATTTTCAGCAAGAGTTAGAGTGTTGGCCCTGACAGTTATTAGGTATGTGATACTATGGGTCATAAAAAGAGTACTTACATTAGATGTGAAACTTTCCTTTAGAAAATGAAAGTAATAGATGCAAATCATTTCCCCACACTTAGTAAGCACTGTATGTTAATATTGCTTCTATACTGTTTTATTTCTCAGACTTGTTTGCTTTTCTTCATTACCTTTCTCTTCTTGTTTACTTCGTCTCTTTTTTTCATCTCATCATTCATCCTTCTCTTCTGCCAGTCATTGTTGTGTTCTTTTTTTCTGGATCCTTTTCTTTAAAACTCTCTTCTGCTTACATCTCACATCCAGTTCTATCAATTTTTTCATTGCATCTTCTCATAGGTACATTATTTTCCATTTATTCCCACAGCTGGCATTCAGACTGGGCCCTTCCAGTACTATTATCATAAAGTCTTTAATATTTTCATATAATAAAACTTTAGATTTAATCAAGAGAACTATTTACTAATTAAAACATCTCCCAAACTAGTCATAACTTTTTAATATCATGCATTGTCACAGTTATGACATTACTTTGTTAATATAAATAATGACTTCTTAAAGTCATGTATCTCTATGAGGAATTTACACAAAGTTTCATATACAAACTAATTATCCCATGTTTCCACCATGGGAAACAAACAGGAGTATTTATACATATTTGATTTGCTTTTCTAATTACTACAATGTTTCATCATAACAAACCAATTTGAGACACTTGGAATATTTGAACACTTAAATGTGCATATTCAGGGCCTATTATTAGTCCCAATATCTAGGTCAACTTAGCTTCACTTTATCATGGATCTTCTTCTACCTAGTATCTTAATATTTCCAGATATTTTTGTTTAGTACAAATAGCTAACTATATATATATATATAAAATACTAAACTCACATATATAGTTTTAATGGGATATCTGAGAGTTTGCCAGTATTCTTTATATCCATTTGAAGTTTCTGTTTCTCTAAAGTATAGGACTTGTCAACTTCAGAAAAATCTAGGTGCTTTCTCAGTTTTATTGCCAAAATGCCAAATATGAGGAAGTTTTCTCTTATCTCCCCCAAAGAAGCACTTTCTTTCTTTAGAAAGTTTTTTTGCAGTCATAAGACTGGATGCTTTTAAGACTCTCAAGCTTTAGGATTTATAAATAGGGCTCAGAGAATTTCCACAATACATTTTGAGAAATAAAAGTACCTTTAAAATACATGTGTGTGTGCGTGCATGCTTGCATGCTCAGGTGCTTGGGTCATGTCGGACTCTTTTGCAACCCCATGGACTGTAGCTCTCCAGGCTCCTCTGTCCATGGGATTTCCCAGGCGAGAGTACTGGAATGGGTTGCCATTTCCTTCTCCAGGTGATCTTCCCGACCCAGGGATCGTACCAGAATCTCCTGCGTCTCCTGCATTGGCAGGCAGATTCTTTACCACTGAGTCACCGAGGAAGTAAGGAAACAGCCAGAGGACAATGCCCATTTGAATACATTATTTTTCCTTTCATTTAATCATTCATTAATTGAGAATAGTGAGCTCTTTTTTAAGTGCCAGATCCTTGGTTGAACCCAAATTCATATATAAAAGATAGTATTTTTTTGATGATGATGAAAATGATAAAAGTCATTTTATCCATTAATTTTACTGATTATTAAAAGAGTTTTACTTTCCATAGCTATTAATACAAAATACCATATAAAGCACTGAGGTGGTTCACAACATGATAATGGAGATACAATAAGTAAATTAATAATTTTAAATGTGTAAAGCTCTGTAATGGAGATAAATAGAAAGGGCAGTAATAATCTTTTGGACCTTATTAGAAAATTTTCCACAGAGAAATGTTCTAAGATGACATTTTTACCTGAGTTCTAAAGTATAAGAAGAATTCTTCAAATTAGAAGTTGGGAGGAGAAATTATATAGAAAGGACATAGCATGGTAAATGAAATACTGGGTTTAAACTATTTTGGTATTGTTGCATTTTGTATACAGGTGAGGGGGCAGTGACAAATTTGAAAGAGAAGGCAGAATTAAAAATACAGAGGATAGAAATAAGTAAGCTTTTATTGGAGATCTATTATCAGCAAGGGGTTTCTCTAGAGGCTCAGTGGTAAAGAATCCACCTGCCAATGCAAGAGGTGTGAGTTTGTTCCCTTGTTCAGGGAGATCCCCTGAAGAAGGAAATGGCCTGGGAAATTCCTTGGACAGAGGGGTCTGGAGGGCTACAGTCCATGGGGTTGTAAAAGAGTCAGACATGACTTAGCAATGAAACAACAACAACAATGGTCAGCAACACAATTTACAACAATTTTATCAAATCTCCAGCATTCTTTTCTGGGAAATCCCGTGGATAGAAGAGCCTGGCGGGCTGCAGTCCAGGAGTTTGCAAAAGAGTCAGATGTGACTTAGTGACTAAACAACAAATAACAACAATGTTCACAAAGCTTCAACAAAATAAATATAATGGCCCTTCATTTAAAAATTAAAATTCTAAAATGTAGAAAGATTTGGCATTTCTTAAGGCCACCCAGCTAAGAAACTGTAGAACTGGATCCAAAGCCCAGAATATTTGCCCACAGACCTTGCTTTTTTTCCACTATAGAGCAAAAAGAATGGATTACAAATACCTTACAGTAAATAATAGACACTTTAAAAAATAAGCAATGTAGAGTCACTACATATTTTTTAGTATGAGAATAGCATTATGATTCTAGATTTTATAAGATAATTTGGGAAGCAATATATATAACAGAAAATAGCAAGGAAGTCTAGGACAAGAAAGATTAAGGAGAAGTAATAACAATAATGACAATAATGACAACAATAATGAATTAACAGTTATTGAATGCTATGAGTCAGTCATTATGTTAATACCCTACATACTATTATTTAATACTCAGCAAAATTGTTAAAGGTAGTCACTTTTACTATTCTCATTTTTCAAACATGGAAAAGTGATCAATGATTCCAGGTCTGTGTCAATTTTAGCCCTAAAAATCCCATGTTTCAGGAAGCCCTCTCTGTCTAATGCAAATTGATTTTTGGTCCCTAGGTCTTGAACTAATGAAATAATTCAACAAAATCCAAGGACTAGATATAGTGAAGCAATAATTTAAATTCAGGCAATCCTACTTTGGAAACATATATATCCTTGGGCAAGTTTCTTAATCTTTTTATGGTTTAGTTTCTTCCAGGATAGAGTAAAGACAACATCAATTTCCACCTTATGGAATGTTTTAATGATAAAAGTAAAATGATAATCCATAGAAATGTTTAGGCCAGTGTGTGGCACTTCAGAAGAGCTCAATACATGTTAGCCACTTTATTCATAACTGTACTATTTCTATTTATGTATATTTATGGTGAGTATAAGAGAATGATGACAGAGAATGGTCAGAGTGAAATTAAGAACCCAAGTTTTGGGTAGGGAAGTTTGTTATTGTTGCTGTTGTAGGTTTAGAGACTGACTAGATAGGAACTTCATTAATTTAGGAAGAACTTGAAGAGTAGTATGTTTATTTGTGATAAATAATGAGATTTATGCTTAAAATGCTGAATTTCAAATACTAAAGTATATTTACTGTGTCCTATATATTCCAGCCTTTTAAAAGTAGGACCTAGCTGCAGGTAGACAGGTTTTTGTAAACCTGAGTCATACAAACTTAACATTATTCCCCGGAGACTTTTTCTATTTTGTTAACAACTTTGTTGTGGTAAGTTAAAATTTTATATATTTATTTATTTTTATAAATATCACTCAGTAATGAGGCAGAGAGTTAAAAAAAAAAAAAAGAATAGGAAGAAGAGTGACTATGTCCTCAAAGACAGCTATAACTCAAAAAACCTCCAGGGCTTCTGCACTCATGCTGTAATTACTCCTCTGATGCTTTAGAACTCATGATAAACAGGTATCTTACTTGATTACCAAATATATCTCAGTAGCTAATATCTATGTGCTATAAATATCTCTGAAATGGAAGTCAGTGAAACTAAAATTGTGAAAAGAGCAATTCAGATAGCTGAAGATGCCTTTTCTGAAAGGATTCATGCTGGTAAATTCAGAAGTTTAGCAACTGTAATCATGTAAATGTTTCTCTGTGGACTGAATTTCCTTGATGATAATTTTGGTAATTTGGGAGTCTATTTTAAAGGCGGTAGTACACATACTCAATTCAATACAACAATCATGGCACGTGTACCTACTATGTGCCAAACACTGGTTTAAGTGCTTGTGAATTAAAAACTACTACAAAATTTAAAGATCTCAGTTTCTGACCCATACTCAGTCAAAGAAGGCATCAGATAACCACAATTGCATGGGATAATATGCCATTGTTTATAATAAATGGTTATAAGGTACAGAAGCAAATTAATCATCTTTCATTCAAAATAGTTTTCTCAGAGGATGATACCACAATTCATTTATTCATTCATAAAAACCAGAATTCTTGTTCATCTTCCCATTTACTACCTCAAATTCATTAATATTATTTATTTTAATTATATCCCAGTAGCACTTTTTACTTCTCCCTGGTATCATTGTCCATGAAGACAATTATGTTTGTCTCTGGCCCTGTCTCAATCCTAAAAATAAAATGTAAATCTGATTATGGGGATGGGGTGTCCTCTGCTTAAAACCCTGTGTTACCTATGTTCTGTATTACCTATGCTCCTTAGCAGAGCATATAAAGATAATCAAACATTGACTGAATGAGTGAATAAAAAAAAACAAATTTATTCTCTACCCTATCTAAGCTTATTTTTTACTTTCCCCCAAATAGTGGGACATCTAGCTGAATAGCTACTGGTTTTATGAATATGCCATGATCTTAGATGCCTCTTGTTCTTTTATCTGCTTATGCTTCTCTGCTCTGTTATTTCTTTCAATCCCATTCTCATTATGAGGTCCTTTTCACATTCCTATATATATTTTGTCTTTCCTAAACCCCAAAGATTTAAAATTCCTCTTTTATCTCCTCTGTATACACTGTGTCTAATATTTCTGTGCTTATAATTTTCCTATTAGTCTTTGAATCTCTTTAACTGATCATGAACAATTTGTGGTAATAATATTATCTTGTTTGTCTTTTTTGCTTTAATTCCTTACCATGTAGAGTTTGAAACACAGTAGTTTAGTTTACTAATGTATCTGTTGATTAAAAAAAAAAAAAGACACATATAAAGTGGGCAAGTAACGTAGAAGTACTACTGTAGTCATAAAAGTAAAATAATAAAAGCCATTTATCAGTCCATTACATTTTATAATTTATAGAAAGTTTTACAGACATTATCTCATTTTAGTCTCATAGACGTGAGGTCAGTTACTATAAAGGTAAAATGTAACTATGCCAAAATAAAAGCAGAAAATTTTGTCTTTTTTTTTTAAGCTTTCCACTGATGGATGTTTAAAAAATAAACCAGCAAGTATGTATCCCATTAATGAATTGAAAGAGACACAGATGTGTAGAACAGTCTTTTGGACTCTGTGGGAGAGGGAGAGGGTGGGATGATTTGGGAGAATGGCATTGAAACATGTATATTATCATATGTGAAACGGATCGCCAGTCCATCGATGCATGATACAGGGTGCTCGGGGCTGGTGCACGGGGATGACCCAGAGGGATGATATGGGGAGGGAGGTGGGATGGGGGTTCAGGATGGGGAACACATGTACACCTGTGGCGGATTCATGTCAATGTATGGCAAAACCAATACAATATTGTAAAGTAATTAGCCTCCAAAAATAAATAAATTAAAAAAAAAAAAAGAAAATACCTTGAATTTGTCACCCAAACCATCACTGCATTTGTTTTGAAACTTCTTTAATAGCCTTCTGATATGATTTTAAAGAAGGAAAAGAAAAAAAGTGAAGTTGCTAAGTCGTGACCGACTCTTTGCAACCCCATGGACTGTAGCCCACCAGGCTCCTCCATCCATGGAATTTTCTAGGCAAGAGTACTGGGGTGGGTTGCCATTTCCTTCTCCGGGGTATCTTCCCGACCCTGGGATCGAACCTAGGTCTCCTGCGTTGCGGACAGGCGCTTTATCATCTGAGCCATCAATTTTCCTTGCCTTTCTGTATCAAAGGGAGAATTTTTCCAAGATTTAGTTACAAGAAAAGATCTTAGATGTTTCATAATATATGTGTTCTATATATTCCATCACTGGAAGCTCCCTTCCTCCATGCTGCCCCTTCATGCACATTTTGAATCAGAATATTTTCTGCACAAAAATTTCCAGATTTAGTATGTTTGTGAAGACTGAAGCAGTAGTTTGAAATGCAATTTCTGTGATTAGTCTTTACGACTGAGAGGAGCTCACAATCTTATTTAACAAGCACTTCAGCTTATTTTGATACACTGGTGAAAAAGATTGTTTAATGTAGCCTAATAGCTATGATTGTCACCAAATGCCCATTTGTTGTTCTTGAGATCAAAATATCATCCTCTTTAGGCCTTATTTTCTCATTTTATATATATATATATATATATATATTTATACACATACATACACGTATTGAGAGAGGAAGAGAGAAAGAAATCCTTAAATAGTGTGTACTAAAGTATGCTAGTCAAAAGGAGTAGAAATGAAAAAAAATGTGCAAAATGTTATTTATTAGGTGTTTCTTAATGTGCAAGCGCTCATTTAAATTATTTCATGCATCAATTCAATTGATTCACAATCACCTTACTTAGTGACATATATTTTAATTTTACAGAAGAGGAAATTGAGTCATAAAGGTACATAATTTGCTCAGGAGTCTATGTTTGTTAATGGTGAAAATAAGATTGAAATCCAAGAAGTCTGCTTTAAAGACATCAATTCCTCATCCTTAACATTTATGTTTGAATTCTGCCTATCAAGACAAAAAGGCAGGAGTGGGAGGGAAGAAGAGGATACTGGCACAGCTTCTGCTGCATTTCCATTTATTTGGGCTTTTTCAAAACACTTTGTATTTTTGGCACAATATTTCTCAAACTGCAACTAAAATTCAAGGCTGTTGCAGAGGAGCAGTTAGAATGATGTCATTAAAGATTTCCTGCTGTGGGAGAGGGAGAGGTTGGGATGATTTGGGGGAATGGCATGGAAATGTGTATAATATATAAGAAATGAATCGCCAGTTCAGGTTCAATACAAGATCCTTGGGGCTGGTGCACTGGGATGACCCAGAGGGATGGTACAGGGAGGGAGGTGGGAGGGGGGTTCAGGATGGGGAACATGTGTACACCTGTGGCAGATTCATGTTGATGTGTGGAAGAACCAATACAATATTGTAAAGTAAAAAAAAAAAATTTTTTTCCAGTGTATATTTTCACTAAGAAAATAAAAGCTAAAATTAAAAAAAAAAAAAGATTTCCTGCTATCTGATGATGCAACTTTATATTTAAAGGTTCATAGAAATGTCTAAAAGAAAAACATGAAAGTTCCAAAATAAAACTTGATAGAAATAAAAAGATAATCTCCATAAAATTAAAAACAAATAACCACTAAATATGAGAAAAACATTCAATTAGATTTTAATAAAAATGCAAATTAAAACAGTAATGGATAGCAGGACCCATCTTTACTGAATTGCATCTTTTAGTATTTTCCAGTCGCCTTTTCTCTACCCATCCCTTGCCATAAACTTTAAATATTATTGCTATCAAAGCACAATCTTGGGTACTTTATCTTTTGCTATGCAGTTTCTTTGGGAGATTTTATCCTCTCTTATGGTTTCAAGTAAATATTAACGAGTCCACAAATTCTTTCCCCAGCCCTGGAATCTTCTCTGAGGTGCAGATTCATTTAACACTTCTGTTCCCTCAAGGAATGTCAAGCCAAAAAATGTTAGCCAAAGCCATGATGTGTGAAGTCTGCACAAGGTATAATATATGCCTGATAAGTCTTCAAACCTGAAACACCTTCCAGGGGGCATCCATGAATTCAGTGAGCTCATTTTTATTGTATATATTACATCATTACAGCTAGGTATAAGCAAGATCTGCCCTTAATATTTTAGGCTATTGGTAAATCATCTTTCCTTACTTTTCTGAATGGGTATGATTTTCATCATTTTTTTGTCAGAATCCTTATTTCTTTTACTTATTAGAATTCAACAATAAATTTTTAAGGCCAAATTGGTTTATGTATATTCTGGTTATCAAATTATACTGTAAGCTCCAAATTTATCCATCTGCTTTGAGTTTATAAAAAAAAAATCGACTCTGTTTTGGGTCTTAGGGCTGTGATTATGCAAAACCAATTTAAAGTTTTTACCTGCTTTCAACTAGGTTCTACAAATAACGGTACTAGAAAGCAAATATCAGAAAGAGAAAAGGAGAAGGTATTTTTATCTTCATGTATTCTTGCTTTTCTAGAAATGAAGCATCAGTGTGGACTTACATCTCAGCAGCTTCATTTAATTCTCCAGATTCTCTTAGTACTTCCCGAAGCAATCTAATTTTGCCTTCTCAGATATATAAGAACCAGCTGAGTGACGCCTTCTCCTCTGAGATCCCATTCCCACATCTTTGGTATCTCTTCAGTGAGCTTCTGGGCTCTGTAAAAACCCAAACCATATCCTTTGATTCTCCAACTCAATGGCTGGCAGCTGCTGTTATATCATGTTGATCCAGTTTTTCACTTAATCTTGTTGAACCTTCAATGTCTGTCGAACCAGTGCTCTAAATGTTCTTTCTATTGAAACTCCTGGTGTGGCGTTTGTGTTACTGACTGGATCCTGAATAATAAACTGCAGTCATAGATTCTCATTCAAGACCTTCTTCAAACATGAATATTGTATTCTCTCAGAGGAAACAGAAGTCATTTATTAAAAATATTTTGAGTACCCTCAAAGTGTCACGTACCGAGTTAAGAGCTAGGGATACTTAAGTTCTAAGGTGAATAGAAACATTTTCTCCAGAATATAATGGTCTAGTAAAGGATAAAGAGAAGTCAATAATTAGAATATGACCATAGATTCATATTTTAGCCTTAAGGAATATATACTGGATAAAGCATAGGACATGTTCCTAATTCTGGTGGGTGTTAAGGGTTAAAAATATGAGTTTTGAAAGAGAAGAGAAAACACCTTGTAAACATTTATATTACAGATCATTTTCTAAAGACTAAGAAAAAATAAGATGTTGAAATCTTAATCATATATATTTCAAAAGTCCCTTTGGCAATTGCTGGAGAATGGTTAGAAAGGGGGCAAGACTGAAACCAGACTGACCAATTATAAAAGTTTGGCAGCCCAGCTGGTGAGACCCAATGAGCATCTGAGTAGAAGAAATGAAAGTTGGAGTGAGGAGGAAATAATGACTGAAACTATTAACAATGCTGGACAGTGCAGATGAACTTGAGAAAAACTTCCTATCTGGTTCAAATAATTTAAATTTCTGGAAACTTTCTTAAATAAATAATTCAAACGTAAATTGCTGAATGCCAATTTTCCCCAAACCCTAACAATGCTACTTACTGGACATTATTACTTGATGACCTGCAGGCACGTGAAAATCAACATGATCAAAATGAAACTCATTGTGTCTCTCCAAATTTTGTATTTTCCTCAGAAGTCTCATCTTGCTAAAATGTGCTACTGTCTCTAAAGCTCAGCTGTTTCTTTTATTTGCCTCATTGCACTCATTTAATTTTTCTCAATTGTCTCTTTCAAATGTGCATCCCTCTATTTCCATTTCTGCTGGGAGTTCAGTGGCAAGTCTTCTTCATAGCTCTGCTCTGTGCTCAGTTACTCAGTCATAGCCAACTCTTTGTGACCTTGTGGACTGTAACCTGCCATGCTCCTCTGTCCATGGAATTTTTCAGGAAAGAATACTGGAGTAGGTTGTCATTCATAGCTGTAGTATGGACTATTTTAGTTGACATATAATTGTTTTCCTTACTTTTTTTTTTTTTTTTTTTTGGGGTAAAGTCTCTCCTTAGGTCCTTGAAATTTAATCTATATTTAGCAAAAATTTGAGCAGGTGATTACTTTGCTTTAAAACTATGTTCAATTCTGTCCATCTCTCCACTTTTATGCATCAACTTTCCTAATTTCTCTATTCTTTGTCAATAAGCTGCTTTGAATTTCTTAGCAGTTGTATCCCTGCTTTTGTCCCTCTGTGCCTGTCTAAATGCTGTTCCCTATCTGTGAAGTGTCTGTTCTTCTTTCTCATATTAACCCAGGCTTATTCTCTCTCGAGTCATCTCAATATCACATGCTTTGTGAAATTCTAGTGTTTAGCAACTGTATAATTCTTGTGTAGATGTATCTAGTAAATATTTGCTGAATAGAATCATTAGTTTTATGAGGCTTGCAATATAGATTCACAGGACTTTCTCCATTTATTATTGCTGTCTAACATGTAGTCCTATTTCTTCTATATTTCAGTATGAACAATGCTTTTCAAGAAAAAAAAAATTTACCCAGTTAAAACACCTTGATTATACTATGATTTAGTTTTTTTTTTCTTTTATAAAACGTGACCAAAAAAGCCAAAGAGAAATACAAAAACCCTCAAGAAAAGCAATAATGAACTCAATTGGACAAGTTACTGAAGAAATAGAAAAGGCTAACAATCATAAAATTTGCTCATCTACAATCAAATTCAATAAATGTTAGGTAAAGCAAAACTATAATAAATTTTTTGACTATCAAGTTTCGATTGTTTATAAATCATAACTATCAATGTTAATGAGGATGATATAAAATTAAAATGATCTTAATTCAAATTCTTATAAGCTTAAATTGGTAAAATATTTCTTAAGAATAACTTAGCAGTGTGTACAAACTATATAAAAAATAATATCTTGCACAAGTAATTCCACATGCAGGACTCTAAGCAGATATTCAGATATGTATTTCAAAATGTTTGCTATGGTAACATTTAAAAGTAAAAATTTAAAGCAAAACTTCTCCAGAAATAGGGGACTGTTTAAACATATTTTGTTCTAACTGTAATTACATATTTTTAATATATTGATAAGTAATTTTAACTACACTAATATAAATAAAAGAGATATAAATCTGAATATATGATATAGTCATGAGAATACCAACATTACCTATCTGTGGATGGGCAAAACAGTAACACAGGTTATCTCTGTATGATAGGGCTATGGGTAATTTTTTTGTATACTAGTATATTACCCAAATTTTCATATATAGCCTCTTTAATAAACTTATGTCTTACTTCCTTTACAAAAGTGGCCTTTTTATTATTTAATTAATGTATTTTGACCTCGCAGAACTTATTACTATTAGGGGACATGCACTTGTCTTTTTTCATTCCTCACAGATGAGGGTTATTTTAAATGTTTAATAAATGAGTTATTTTAATGAGTTAATAATTGGACAATACTTTGAAAATAATTTTTCTTCTTCAATAGAGATGGAATTATTCTGTTAGAATTTAAGTTTCATAGCTCTGCTTTGCTCAAAGTGAAAATGAAATTCACTCAGTCCTGTCTGATTCTTTGTGACCCCATGGACTATACAGTCCATGGAATTCCCTAGGCAAGAATACTGAAGTGGGTAGCCTTTCCCTTCTCCAGAGGATCTTCCCAACCCAAGGATTGAACCCAGCTCTCCCGCATTGCGGATAGATTCTTTATCATCTGAGCCACAAGAGAAGCCCAAGAATGCTGGAGTGCGTAGCCTATCCCTCCTTCAGCAGATCTGCCTCACCCAGGAATCAAACCAGGGTCTTCTGCATTGCAGGTGGATTCTTTACCGACTGAGCTATCAGGGAAGCCCAAGCCTCTCAAAAACTCAGAAGAGGTCTTAGTAATTTTTTTGTGTGCAATTTGCATTCTTTTTCTAAAAGTGAGATTCCCCAAAAGAATAAACTTTAGGCTTTAAATGCCTAAATCTGTCTCTGCTCCTTGAATGGTCTTTATTCTCATAACTGCTTATCTTTCATGTGTTAATGTTTCATTTTGTACAACACTCTGTAATTCCCAAATATGCTTTAAGAATTGGTTTTTCCCACTTACAACTTGATTATCTTGGAAAACTAATTGTGTTTCTCTTTCCATTAGCGTTTTGGAAACAATTTTAGTTTACCTGTAGTGATGAATTCCTATCAGTTGCCGAATAAAATGTCCTAAAATAATTTGACAACTTTATCTAAGAGAAACATCTATTTTTGAAGTCGAGAAACATTGGGCAAACTTGGCATTTATATATGGAGACAAAATTTGGATCTATTCCTAGCTGAAAGAGCTGACAGCCTGGAAAAGGCCTGAGGGAAGAAGTGAGAGGCAATTTTATGAGAGTTGCCAGTTTTGTTTTTTTTTTCTTCTTCTTCTTCTTTTTCTTGTTGGCTTATTTGTTTTACTTCTGACTGCAGGACTTCAGGACTGTATTTTCTGGCTACATCATTTATTTTGGAAAGCATTTTGTCTCTGAGGAGCACACATCAAAACAACATGTAAATATAAAGCATTCCTTGGGCAAGTTGGAACTTCCATTTGGTGACTTATTTATGTTAAAAGTAATTGCTCCAAATATCAATCTGATTCACAGAATACAGAATTAGCTTAAAATCATTTTTTTGTGTGCGTTATAATGGAAGGTTACTGTTGGGGCACTTTGATTTTGAAATTGGATGTGTTAGTAAATTGTGGCTGATTTTCACTGCCAGTCTCTCTGAGACAGGCAGCAATTACTCCTTATCAGCAAGTTGTAGGAACATTAGACTGGGATTAAGATCCTTTTCAATAAAGGCATTTACAGTGCTACCTCTTTTTCTAATTATTTCTTCTCTTTCTAAATGAGAAAAGAGAGAGAACATGCCAGCATTTTTTTTTCATTAGGAAGACATATATTTCAATGATATATTCAGGAAAATATAGTTTAGAGATGGGGTATTCTTTTCAAACATATTTTATTCATGCCTTACTTTGAGAATTTTAAGGATGTAATGCGAATAACTTGAACTAAACTGGAAAAACACATCATGTTATAATAAAATGTAATAAAATTAACATATAGAAAGATAGCTTTCCAAATAAAATGTGAGATAACACTCTCATGGAAATATCAAAATCAACACATGTTAAAGATTTTATTTTAGTCATTAATGAATGAGGGAATCAGGTAGATATTATAAGCAGTTAGAAAGAGAATCCTTCAAAGAACAGACATAGTTATAAAACAGGAATATTGAAATGTATAGCAAAAAGAGGCAAAACTGGGAAGTCAGTTGAACATCTACTAGAAAGGACTTAATTTGCATTGCTATTAGTTTTCTACATATTTCAGAGTTGTAAAATACCTCCCATAGAACAAGAATCACATAAATTGGAGGGATGTACCATAGCACATAAATAATACATAGTTTTCCATTGATCCACAAATCCTCCACACACATAAAAGACCACGAAAATATAAAATCATTTTCTGGTTTGTAGCTATAAGACAATACAACCTTAACTCAAATATAATAAAATACAAAAAAGGTATACTATTAGAGTTTTAAGCTAAATTAAAATATTATTAAATCACAGAGCAGGTAGAGCATTTGAAGACATGGAATTCATTGCAAACCTCTTTCATATCATAACTACATCCCTTCTGTCTTCATTGCTGGCACCTGATTTTCTTAGGTGTTGAAACAAAAAACTTGGGAAGTATTCCTGAGCAGGTCTTCTTCCTCATGCTATATATCTAATCTCATGCTATACATCCAACACTAGTCCTCATGTTTTCCTTCCACTGCATGTTTTAAATACAATCAGTTCACTCCATTTCTATTGCTTCCATCCCCAGTTCAGTCATTCAGTCATGTGCGACTGTTTGCGACCCCATGAACCGCAGCATGCCTGGCCTCCCTGTCCATCACCAACTTGCAGAGTTTACTCAAACTCATGTCCATTGCATTGGTGATGCCATTCAATCATCTCATCCTCTGTCGTCCCCTTCTCCTCCTGCCTTCAATCTTTCCCAGCATCAGGGTCTTTTCCATTGAGTCAGTTCTTCGTATCAGGTGGCCAAACTACTGGAGTTTCAGCTTCAGCCTCAGTCGTTCCAATGAATATTCAGGACTGATTTCCTTTAGGATGGACTAGTTGGATCTCCTTGCTGTCCAAGGGACTCTCAAGAGTCTTCTCCAACACCACAGTTCAAAAGCATCAATTTTTCGGTGCTCAGCTTTCTGAGCTGAGCTTTGACTAGATGAACCTTTGTTGGCAAAGTAATATTTCTGCTTTTTAATATGCTTTCTAGGTAGATCATAGCTTTTTTTCCAAGGAGAAAGCATCTTTTAATTTCATGGCTGCAATCACCATCTGCAGTGATTTTGGAAACCAGAAAGATAAAGTCTGCCACTGTTTCCCCATCTATTTGCCATGAAGTGATGGGACCTGATGCCATGATCTTTGTTTTCTGAATGTTGAATTTTAAGCCAACTTTTTCACTCTCCTCTTTCACTTTCATCAAGAGGCTCTTTTAGTTCCTCTTCACTTTCTGCCATAAGGGTGGTGTCATCTAAATATCTGATCTTATTGATATTTCTTCCGGCAATCTTGATTCCAGCTTGTGCTTCATCCAGCCCAGCATTTCTCATGTGTACTCTGCATATAAGTTAAATAAGCATGGTGACAATATACAGCCTCGATGTACTCTTTTCCCGATTTGGAACCAGTCTGTGTTCCATGTCCAGTTCTAACTTCTTGACCTGCATACAGATTTCTCAGGAGGCCTTCTTCCTAGACCAAGTTTCATCATTAATATTTATCCTAGATTATTGTAATAGTTTCCTTACTGGCACTCTTACATTTGCTTTTATCACATGGGTTTCTATTATTCACAAAAAACTCACTATATGTAATATACAAAACAACAAGTGTATAATTTTCAAAAAGTTAAATACCACATTCTCATTCAAGTATAGGACACACATATGTCAAAATTTTATTTAAATCAAGTGAGGAAACCAGCACAATGGTTAAGCTGGTTTGGAAAGGACTTAAAATTATGAGATTTATGGTTGTTAAAGAAAATTGTTGAATTAAGATTGAAAAGTTAAGTATAGGACTGGCTATACTACTTCCATAGTTACATAACCCTATGTATTACAGGACCATATAACTGTCACCTCTGAGGTTACCATTTCTAATAGATGGAAAAAAATTTTTTTGCTATCAGACAAAATAATCAATTTAACAAATAATTTGAGAGTCTGTTCTTTAGTTCCATGATAATTGAATCAATAAAATTACATTCAAATTGATAAATAATCTTTGAGTGTGCCTCTTAGGCAATGCTCTATATGACATTAAAAGGGCACATAACCATTTTCTGCTATATTCCTAAATTATGGACTTTAAAAAAATAATATAAATAAAATAATTATGCATGACTTCTAATTTCAAGTTTCTTTCACCTAAGTAATTAATAAAGACCTCTATCTGAGTCATGATAATGTAGCTTGCTCATTTCATTTTCACATTCTTCTAAATCTTCTGTAGGCCATTTCTATCATATTATAATGTAGGCACTCATTTTATATTGGAAAAAATTTTAAGTCTCATTAATACTAATTGTTAAATATTCTACATGGTTGTTTCCAGAACAGTTTTATTTTTTTAATGCTCTCTCTTAGCTTTATAGCTAAGGAGGTTTATTTCTTTTCATATTTTTTGCAAACTATTATTGATACTTTTAAAAAAAAATTAGCGCATTTGTAGGTGTATGTATATATATATATATATATATATATATATATATATATATATATATGAAGGTCTTTGGCTGTTAATCTGTCTTGGAGTGTTGGCTACCTTTCAACTCTGTTCTCTTCAATAGGGGAGGCAGATGGATACTTCAAGATTTTAGTCTAAGCTTAAAGTGAATTGCCCATCTTTCAAATACATCCTAGGCTTCTATGAGCACAAAGATTTTAATCTATAGTTATTGACTAACAGCAACATGGTTACCATTATATGTTATTAAGCTTCTCTTCTGGTTTAAAACTTTTTATTTTGTGAGTTATATTATCTATTACTCATAAGGAACATAAGGATTTCCTTAGGGAAAAGACATGTAACATATATCCATTATTCAGCAGTATCCCATCCTTAGGGTGACATCTTTTTTGTGCTATTGTATAGAGTCGATTTTATAAGTGAGGTAGGCCATACAACTTAAACGACTTCCCTGGTGGCTTAGACGATAAAGCATCTGCCTCCAATGTGGGAGACCTGGCTTTGATCCCTGAGTCGGGAAGATCCTCTGGAGAAGGAAATGGAACCCACTCCAGTATTCTGGCATGGAGAATACCCTGGACGGAGGAGACTGGTTGGCTACAGTCCATGGGGTCTCAAAAGAGTCTGACATGACTGAGGGACTTCACTTTCTCTTTTCAGGCCACAAAAGGAGTTTGATAAACTTTTATATCATAAAGCTCCATTCTTTTCTTATATTGATAGATGTAAAAATTCATTGTTGTTGTTCAGTTGCTCAGTCTTGTCTGACTCTTTGTGATCCCATGGACTGCAACAAACAAGGATTTCTTGTCTTTCACCATTTCCTGGAGTTTGCTCAAACTCATATCCATTGAGTTGGTGATGCCATCCAACCATCTCATTCTCTGTCATCCCCTTCTCCTCCTAGCTTCAACCTTTCCCAGATTCAGCGTCTTTTCTAATGAGTCAGCTTTTCACATCAGGTAGCCAAAGTATTAGAGCTTAAGTTCCAACATCAGTCCTTCCAATGAATATTCAGGAGTGATTTCCTTTAGGATGGACTAGTTTGATCTACTTGGCATCCAAGGGACTCTCAAGAGTCTTCTCCAACACCACAGTTTGAAAGCATCAATTCTTTGGGCACTCAGCCTTCTTTATGGTCCAACTCTTCACATCCATACATGCCTACTGGAAAAACCTTAGCTTTGAATATATGGAGACTTGTTGGCAAAGTAATGCCCCTGCTTTTTAATATGCTGTCTAAGTTGGTCATAGCTTTTATTCAAGGACCAAGCATCTTTTAATTTCATGGCTTCAGTGACCATCTGCAGTGATTTTGGAGCCCAGGAAAAGAAAGTCTGTCACTGTTTCCATTGTTTCCCCATCTATTTGCCATGAAGTGATGGGTCCAGATGCCATGATCTTCATTTTTTGAATGTTGAGTTTTAAGCCAGCTTTTTCACTCTCCTCTTTCACTTTCATAAGAGACTCTTTAGTTCTCTTTGTTTTCTGCCATTAGAGTGGTATCATCTGTATATCTGAGGTTATTGATATTTCTCCTGGCAATCTTTATTCCAGCTTGTGCTTCATCCAGCTGGGCATTTCACATGATGAACACTACCTATAAGTTAAATAAGCAGGTGACAATAGGCTATGGTTTTTCCAGTGGTCATGTATGGATGTGAGAGTTGGACTATGAAGAAAGCTGAGAGCCGAATAATTGATGCTTTTGAACTGTGGTGTTGGAGAAGACTCTTGAGAGTCCCTTGGACTGCAAGGAGATCCAACCAGTCCATCCTAAAGGAGATCAGTCCTGGGTGTTCATTGGAAGGGCAGATGCTGAGGCTGAAACTCCAATACTTTGGCCACCTCATGCAAAGAGTTGACTCATTGGAAAAGACTCTGATGCTGGGAGGGATTGGGGCAGGAGGAGAAGGGGACAACAGAGGATGAGATGGCTGGATGGCATAACTGACTCAACAGACATGAGTTTGGGTAAACTCTGGGAGTTGGTGTTGGACAGGGAGGCCTGGCTGCTGCGATTCATGGGGTCGCAAAGAGTTGGACACGACTGAGTGACCGAACTAAAAATATACAGCCTTGACATACTACTTTCCCAGTTTGCAACACATCCATTGTTCCATGTCTGGTTCTGACTGTTGCTTCTTTACCTGCATACAGATCTCTAAGGAGGCAGGTCAGGTGGTCTGGTATTCCCATCTCTTGAAGAATTTTTCACAGTTTGTGTTACCCACACAGTCAAAGGCTTTAGCATAATCAATGAAGCAGAAGTAGATGTTTTTCTGGAATTCTCTTGCATTTTCTATGACCCACCAGATGTTGGCAATTTGATCTCTGGTTTTCTGCCTTTTCTAAATCCAGCTTAAACATCTGGAAGTTCTTGGTTCACATTCTGTTGAAGCCTGGCTTGGACAATTTTGAGTATTACTTTGCTAATGTGTGAGATAAGTGCAATTTTGCAGTAGTTGAACATTCTTTGGTATTGTCCATTTTGGGGATTGGAATGAATGCTGACCTTTTCCAGTCCTATGGCCCCTGCTGAGTTTTCCAAATATGCTGGCATATTGAATGCAGCACTTTCACAGAATCATCTATTAGGATTTGAAATAGTTCAACTGGAATTCCATCACTTCTACTAGCTTTGTTTGTAGTGATGCTTCCTAAGGCCCACTTGACTTCAGATTCCAGGTGTTTGGCTCTAGGTGAGTGATCACACCATTGTGGTTATCTGGATTATGAAGATCTTTTTTGTATAGCTCTTCTGTATAGTCTTGCCACCTCTTAATATCCTCTGCTTCTTTAGGTCCATATTGTTTCTGTCCTTTCTGTGCATGTCTGGGCATAAAATGTTCCTTTGGTATCTCTAATTTACTTGAAGAGATCCCTAGTCACTCTCATTCTATTGTTTTCCTCTATTTCTTTGCATTGTTCACTTAGGAAGTCTTTCTTACCTCTCCTTGCATTCAGATGGATATATGTGTCTTTATCTCCTTTGTGTTTCACTTTTCTTTCTCAGCCATTTGTAAGGCTTCCTCAGACAACCATTTTGCCTTTTTGCATTTCTTTTTACTGGGGATAGTTTTGACCACCTCCTCCTGTACAATGTTATGAACATAGTTCTCCAGGCACTCTGTGTATCAGATCCAATCCCTTGAATATATCTGTCACTTCCACTGTATAATCATAAGGGATTTGATTTAGGGGTCGCAAAGAGTCGGACACGACTGAGCAACTTCACTTTTAGTTCAAGTAGTCTAGTGGTTTTCCCTACTTCAATTTAAGTCTGAATTTGGCTATAAGGAGTTTATGCCTTTACTGTTTGAGATGTTAAATAGATAGTACGAAAACTCTCAGATAAAAGTTTGCTTTAATATTAATATTGCAGAACACTCTCTTCCAAATGTGAAAGCTGTTCAGGCATGAATAAGAATGTTAAAAGCATTAATCCTAACTTCATGGTAAATTCTTTTTGTATTATGGATTTTCTTTTATTGAACATTTCCTGCTCTTTAAGAATAAAGTGCATATGGAAGTCTTCACAAAGAAGAATTTAATAAGCAGTTGTATTAGAATGAGAATTAAATGATAAAATCACCAACTCTTACTGAGTTTTGTTAAGAATACCTTCAGATCAGATCAGATTAGTTGCTCAGTCGTGTCCGACTCTTTGCGACCCCATGAATCGCAGCATGCCAGGCCTCCCTGTCCATCACCAACTCCCGGAGTTCACTGAGACTCATGTCCATCGAGTCAGTGATGCCATCCAGCCATCTCATCCTCTGTCATCCCCTTCTCCTCTTGCCACCAATCCCTCCCAGCACCAGAGTCTTTTCCAATGAGTCAACTCTTCACATGAGGTGGCCAAAGTACTGGAGTTTCAGCTTTAGCATCAGTCCTTCCAAAGAAATCCCAGGGCTGAATACCCCCAATTTCTCCAGAGCTGGTCTTAATATATTAATGGGTATGATAGCTATTGAATTTGAAAAATACTGTGAAGGTGTCCAGTTTCAAATATATATGATTTCCTCATTTTGACTTTCCTGAAATTGCCATCCTTGACCAATTTATTCACATTTATTGAATGTTTGTATGGAAGAAGGACAACACTTTTGAATTACTGTATTGGATTTCATTTTTTTTTCTTTTAAAATATAAAACCTTGAAAGAGATCTATAATATTAATCTGAAAACATTTAACAATAATTTGCATATCACAGATATTTAGTAACTAGCATTTTTCTAGTTAACTAGAAAAAGTCCAAGGATAATAAAATAAAAACATTTCAATTTTTACAGGTAATAAGCAAAGGAAAACAAAATCTCTCAGAAAAACATTAGGGAGATTGGGGGTAAAAGTAGTACTGTCTTAATAAAAAAACCAAACTCTTTCATGCATCAAAATAATATTTTCTAAGGGCAAGGAATATATGGCAATATATTCTTTTTGCAGATAAAATGCTACTTTAATCTAATTCACATTATTCTTTGTCTGATGCCTTTCATAGTCTATTTTCCAGACAGTAAATTTTTAAAAATGTATCTGTATATGAATATATTAATTTTGAATTACTCTTCTATGTTATATAAAGGACTTAAGTATTTTTAAATAAATATAAATATGAGTTGATATTGATATAGACATATACAGAGAGGGGGATATTTGGGGGGGCTGTCCTCCTAATAAAAAACTATTTTCAATCAGTTAAATGCTAAACTGTTGATGCCATTGTGAATTTATAGCGATGAAATATCATATAATTTTACCTTTTTATGCATTTAATTAAACTGAGGTAGACAACTCTGTCAAAAGGGATAGTACAGGTTATTGGGAACAATGTGTCATAGTGGACATCCATTGCTATGTGTCAAATAATGTCATACTGGACATGGTTGTAGCTGTAATTCACACAGTACCTTTTTAGGTCATTAATGCATACTCTGAACTTTCTTATTTTATTACTGAATCAATTAAGAGTGATGAATTCTAGTTACTTTAAAGTTTTGCCATGTCATTACTATTAAGGGGAGATTTAAAAAAAAAAAAGATTGATGATATTTCAAAGTAATAGTAATAGTAAAGTTGATAAACATTTATATTTTTTCAAATAATATATATAACAAAGTTGAAAGTGTTTGACTGACTGCATTCACATACATACATATTAAGCAAATTTAAATCCATTTGGGCTTTGCTGGACTGGCCATGTAGAGATACCCCACATCCAAGGACAAAGGAGAAGCCCCAGCAAGATGGTAGGAGGGGCAAATTCATGTTTAGAATCAAACCCCATTCCCGCCAGAGACGCTCAGAGGGCTCAAACAAACCCTGTGTGCACCACGACCCAGGAACCCCACAGAGACTGATACAGAACTGTGTTTGAGCATCTTCTGTGGAGGTATGGGTTGGTGGTGGTCTGCCACAGAAACAGGGGATCTGGGTGCAGCAGACTTGGGTATGCCATAAGCCCTCTTGGAGGAGGTCACCATTAACCCCACTACAGAAGCTGCCAGAACTTACACCAGACTGGGAAATAGACTCTTAAGGGGGCACAACAGAACCTTATTCACCAGGACCCTGGAGAAAGGAGCAGGGACCCTAAAAGAGACTGTCCTGGACTAGCCCATGGGTGTCCGGGAGTCTCCAGTGGAGGCCTGGGTCAGTGTGGCCTGCTTCAGGGTTAGGGGCACTGAGTGTAGCCGTAAATACCTGGGATCTTTTGAGGGAGGTCATCATTATCTTCATTACCTCCACCATAGTTTGGCCTGGGGTACATAGAAGGGAGGAAACACAGGTCCACCCATCAACAGAAAACTGGATTAAAGATTTACTGAGCATGGCCCTTCCCATCAAACAAGACCTAGTTTCCCCCTCAGTCAGTCTAACCCATCAGGAAGCTTCCATAAGCCTATAATCCTTCATCAGAGAGCAGACAGAATAAAAACCACAATCACAGAAAACTAAACAATCTAATCACACGAACCAGTCTTGTCCAACTCAGTGAAACTATGAGCCATGCTCTGTAGGGCCACCCAAGATGGACGGGTCATGGTGAGAGTTCTGACAAAATGTGGTGAACTGGAGAAGGAAATGGCAAACCATTTCAGTATTCTTGCATTGAGAGCCCAAGAAGAGTATGGAAAGGCAAAAAGATAGGACACTGAAAGATGAACTCCCCAAGTCAGTAGGTGCCCAATAAGCTACAGGAGAACAGTGGAGAAACAACTCCAGAAAGAATGAAGAGACAGAGCCAAAGCAAAAATAACACCCAGTTGGGGATATGACTGGTGATGGAAGCAAGGTCTGATGCTCTAAAGAGCAATATTGCATAGAAACCTGGAATGTTAGGTCCACGAATCAAGACAAATTGGAAGTGGTCAAACAGGAGATGACAAGAGTGAACATCGACATTTTAGGAATCAGTGAACTAAAATGGACTGGAATGGGTGAATTTAACTCAGATGACCATTATATTTACTACTGTGGGCAAGAATCCCTTAGAAGAAATGGAGTAGACATCATAGTCAACAAAAGAGTCTGAAATGCAGTACTTGGATGCAGTCTCAAAAAAGACAGAATGATTTCCGTTCATTTCCATGGCAAACCATTCAATATCACAGTAATCCAAGTCTATGCCCTGACCAGTAATGCTGAAGAAGCTGAATTTGAACGGTTCTATGAAGACCTACAAGACCTTCTGGAACTAACACCCAGATATCTAACTAACACAAAAAAAAGATGTCCTTTTCATTATAGGGGACGGGAATGCAGAAATAGGAAGTCAAGAGATACCTGGAATAACAGGCAAATTTGGCCTTGGAGGACAAAATGAAGCAGGGCAAGGCTAATAGAGTTTTGCCAAGAGAAGGCACTGGTCATAGCAAACACCCACTTCCAACAACACAAGAGAAGACGCTATACATGGAGATCACCAAATGGTTATATTCTTTGCAGCCAAAGATGGAGAAGCTCTATACAGTTAGTAAAAACAAGACCAGGAGCTGACTGTGGCTCAGTTCATGACCTCCTTATTGCCATATTCAGACTTAAATTGAAGAAAGTAGGGAAAACTACCAGACCATTCAGGTATGACCTAAATCAAATCCCTTATGATTATACAGGGGAAGTGAGAAATAGATTTAAGGGACTAGATCTGATAGACAGAGTGCCTGATGAACTATGGATGGAGGTTCGTGACATTGTACAGGAGACAGGGATCAAGACCATCCACAAGAAAAAGTAATGCAAAAAAGCAAAATGACTGTTTGAGGAGGCCTTATAAATAGCTATGAAAAGAAGAGAAGCAAAAAGCAAAGGAGAAAAGGAAAGATATACCCATTCAAATGCAGAGTTCCAAAGAATAGCAAGAAGATATGAGAAAGCTATTCTCAGTGATCAGTGCAAAGAAACAGAGGAAAACAAGAGAACAAGAAAGACTAGAGATCTCTTCAGGAAAATTAGAGACACCAAAGGAACATTTCATGCAAAAATGGGCTCAATAAAGGACAGAAATGGTATGGACCTAACAGAAGCAGAAGATATTAAGAAGAGGTGGCAAGGTAACACAGAAGAACTGTATAAAAAGATTTCATGACCCAGATAATCACGACGATGTGATCACTCACTTAGAGCCAGACATCCTGGAATGTGAAGTCAAGTGGGCCTTAGGAAGCATCACTACGAACAAAGCTGGTGGAGGTGATGGAATTCCAGTGGAGCTATTTCTAATCCTGAAAGATAATGCTATGAAAATGCTACACTCAATATGCCAGCAAATTTGGAAAACTGAGCAGTGGCCAAAGGACTGGAAAAGTCAGTTTTCATTCCAATCCCTAAGAAGGGCAATGCCAAAGAATGCTCAAACTAGTGCACAATTGCACTCTTCTCACACACTAGTAAAGTGATGCTCAAAATTCTCCAAGCTTAAACAATACATGAACTGTGAACTTCCAGATGTTCAAGCTGGATTTAGAAAAGGCAGAGGATCCAGAGATCAAATTGCCAATATCCACTGGATCATTGAAAAAGGAATAGAGTTCCAGAAAATATCTCTTTCTGTTTTATTGACTATGTCAAAGCCTTTGACTGTGTGGACCTTAACAAACTGGAAAATTCTGAAAGAGATGGGAATACCAAACCACCTGACCTGCCTCTTGGGAAATCTCTATGCAGGTCAGGAAGCAATATTTAGAACTGGACATGGAACAACAGACTGGTTCCAAATAGGAAAAGGAGTACGTCAAGGCTGTATATTGTCACCTTGCTTATATACTTTATATGCAGAGTACATCATGAGAAACACTGGGCTGGAAGAAGCCCAAGCTGGAATCAAGATTGCTGGGAGAAATATCAATAATCTCAGATATGCAGATGACACCACCCTTATGGCAGAAAGCAAAGAACTAAAGAGCCTCTTGATGAAAGTGAAAGAAGAAAGGGGAAAAGTTGGCTATTATTTCAAAATTCAGAAAACAAAGATCATGGCATCCGGTCCCTTCACTTCATGGTAAATAGATGGAGAAACAGTGATACAGTGGCAGACTTTATGTTTTTGGGCTCCAAAATCACTGCAGATGGTGATTGCACCCATGAAATTAAAAGATGCTTACTCCTTGGAAGAAAAGGTATGACCAAACTAGACACAATATTAAAAAGCAGATACAGTACTTTTCCAATAAAGGTCCATCTAGTTAAGGCTACAGTTTTTCCAATAGTCATGTATGGATGTGAGAGATGGACTATAAAGAAAGCTGAGTGTCTAAAAATTGATGCTTTTGAACTGTGTTGCTGGTGAAGACTCTTGAGAGTCCCTTGGATTGCAGGGAGATCCAACCAGTCCATCCTAAAGGAAATCAGTCCTGAGTATTCATTGGAAAGACTGATGCTGAAGTTGAAACTCCTATACTGTGGCCACCTGATTTGAAGAAATGACTGATTTGAAAAGGCCCTAATGTTGGGGAAGATTGAAAGCAGGAGGAGAAGGGGACAATAGAGGATGTGATGGTTGGATGGCATCACTGACTCAATGGACAACTCCAGGAGTTGGTGATGGACAGGGAAGCCAGGAGTGCTGCAGTCCATGGGGTCGCAAAGAGTCAGACATGACTGAGTGAATGAACTGACTGAACTGAAATCCATTTATAAAATTGAAAAGATGATTAGAGAAGGTATGTATATATAATAAAATTTATCAGATAAAAGGCTGTGTCCATAAAATCATAGATAGCAACACAATTTATTTTACAAAAATCTATAGGGAAATTATTTTTTCAAATCATCAACACAGACGAATATTTTTTCCTGCATAATTTTTGGGTACACATTTGTAGCAAGTGTATGTATAAAAGCACAGAATATAGGAATACCATCTGTGTATGTCTAATTCCAGCCAAAATCTTTTCCTTTACTGTTATTGAAAGATTAGAGGATTTGATTTAGCTTCAGAGTTGCTGTTGGGACTAGTAACTAATCCTGATGAAGATCAAATGAAAATGCTAATTTTAAACAGTAAAAAAATTCTAGTATAACATCAGAGAAATTTTACAGCATAATACTCCTCTACACTTTATACTTTTTTTAAAAAACTGGGCATACATATACTTTTCCCATGCATTTAGGATGGTGTAAAGTAAAGCAGCCAGATTTCTTACAATTCTGTGCCAAAATTGAAGAGATTCTATAATTTAGGGGATAAGGTTAGAACTCCTCCTATTGGCTATATGCCTGCTTCATTTGCATCAAAATTGGATTTAAATCACTCCTGAGAACTTAAAAAATTAAAAGAATGATAAACTAAGATCACCCAATCCAGCCACTCATGTTAAGTATTAGAAAATTGAAGCCCATGATATTAACAGATTAATCCTTATGTTCATCTCCTGTAACCTCAAACACCTAAATTACAGGGGGCAACCAAGTTAAAGTTTACAAAATTACCATGGTAATTGGCAAGAGTATTAAATAACAAAGATTGTTAACTGTAGATTTGTGTGCTAACGTGAACATATTAAAAATGACATCATTTAGGTTTTTCATAGAATCAAGATTATAAAATAACTTGTGGAACAAGCCAATGAACTTATATAGAAAATAAATTCTCTTCCCAATTACTTGCAACACCAAGAGAAAAATATACGTGGCTTTGCATAGTCACAAATCCTGCATGGACAACTAATCAATGTGTTTAGTCACCTTGAACTAACCTTGCTGCTAAGTCACTTCAGTCTTGTCCGACTCTGTGCGACCCCATAGATGGCAGCCCACCAGGCTCCCCAGTCCCTGGGATTCTCCAGGCAAGAACACTGGAGTGGGTTGCCATTTCCTTTTCCAATGCAAGAAAGTGAAAAGTGAAAGTGAAGTCGCTCAGTCATGTCTGACTCTTAGCGACCCCATGGACTGTAGCCTACCAGGCCCCTCCGTCCATGAAATTTTTCAGGCAAGAGTACTGGAGTGGGTTGCCATTGCCTTCTCCAAACCAACCTTAATTGTATTTAACTAATATAGATCTGTCCGCTATCAGTAACCTTTGCCTAATGCCTCATATGAGTCTAAAATCCTTTCTGTTGTTTTAAAATTGTACTAGCTATAATTTTGTTCTCATTGGAGTACTCCCATATGAGCACTTTTCTGTGAAAAGTATTAAGTTGCTTCTTTGCTTTTTACTTCATAAGCTAATAACCACAAATCACTCAACCATTTCTCATAGAGCCTGTTTCACAATACATCATTCTTATTAATTTCTTGGAATTTTTGAGTATGTTTATTTCCCTTTCCAAATTGAGAGCTGCTACTATTATTCCTTCCTTCCAGCTTTACTTCATAATTCTTTTTTTTTTCTTTCTATTTTTTTTTTTATTGAAGGGTACTTGCTTTACAGAATTTTGTTGTCTTCTGTCAAGCCTCAACATAAATCAGTCATATGTATACATATATCCCCTCCCTTTTGAACCTCCTTTCTATTTCCCTCCCCATCCCAACCCTCTAGATTGATACTGAGCCCCTGTTGGAGTTTTCTGAGCCATACAGCAAATTCCCACTGGCTATCTATTTTACATATGGTAATGTAAGTTTCCATGTTACTCTTTCCATTACATCTCACCCTCTCCTCCCCTCTCCCCATGTTCATAAGTCTATTCTCTATGTTTGTTTCTCCACTGCTGCCCTGTAAATAAGCTCTTCAGTACCATTTTTCTAGATTCCATATATATGTGTTAGAATACAATATTTATCTTTCTCTTTCTGACTCACTTCACTCTGTATAATAGGTTCTAGGTTCATCCACCTCATCAGAACTGACTTAACTTGTAGAACTGAGCCCTTAATGTATGGGGAATGCCATTGCCCGCAGGTAGATGGTGTCAGAATTGGTAGTATGAGAAAAAAACAGATCAAGACCTGCTGTTCCTAGTTTGTTGAATATTTTTATCATGAAAGGATTTTCAGCTTTGTCAGGTGCCTTTTCTGCATCAATTGAAATGATAATTTTTTTCCCTTTGTTCTATTAATGTGGTTTGTTGCATTGTTCATCTTTTTATTCCAGGAATAAATCTGACTTGGTCATGGTGTAGAGTTCTTTTAATATGCTCCTGCATTTGGTTTGCTAGTATTTTGTTGAGGATTTTTCATAAGGCACGTTGGTCCTTTGTCTTATTTTCCTTGTAGTGTCTTTGTCTGACTCTAGCATTAGGGTCAGAGAAAGCAATGGCACCCCACTCCAGTACTCTTGCCTGGGAAATCCCATGGACGGAGGAGCCTGGTAGGCTACAGTCCATGGGGTCACGAAGAGTAGGACAGGACTGAGAGACTTCACTTTCACTTTTCGCTTTCATGCGAAGGAAATGGCAACCCACTCCAGTGTTCTTGCCTGGAGAATCCCAGGGATGGGGGAGCCTGGTGGGCTGCCGTCTATGGGGTCGCATAGAGTTGGACACGACTGATGCAACTTAGCAGCAGCAGTAGCAGAAGGCTGGTCCACTGGTTTGTGTAAGCTTTGTATAGGGCGAGGTTTGTGCTGAAATTTTGTTTGTTTGCTTTTCCTCTCATGGACAAGGCTGAGAGAGGTAGTAATCCTGTCTGCTGATGATTGGGTTTGTATTTTTGTTTTGTTTGTTTTTTAGATGAGGCGTCCTGCACAGGGTATTACTTGTGGTTGGGTGATACTGGGTAGTGTATTCAAGAGGTTTTCTTTGTGTGAGTTCTCACTATTTGATACTTCCTAGTGTTAGTTTTTTGGTAGTCTAGGGCCTTGGAGTCAGTGCCTCCACTCCAAAGGCTCAGGGCTTGATCTCACTCAATTCTACAAGGGTTAAGTTGCAGTCCACTGCAGTTGACCACGAACAGTGCACCCAGAAAGGAATCTAGGATGAAAAACTCATGAGGCGCTCTGTGCCTTGGATAAACAAGTATTTCCCTTTTACTCAAGGAGCATAAGAGAGATTTCCATCTGTCCCTCACTCATGGTCAATCACTATGTATCTCTGGAGGTTTTCACTTGACATTGTGCCATTAATTTTCTTTTTGTATTATGTATGGTCGGGCCACTCAAGACAGCTGTTCTCATGCTCTCTGAGCATCCCTTGCCCAACCAATGCCTGCTTCACCTACAGCTTATGCACAGGGCTGGTGTTTCTGTGTACTTGCCCCAGTACTTCCTATGTACTGTCCTCCATAATTCTTATTTAATTTATCTATGACTCTTTCCTGGTGGCTCAGACTGTAAAGAATCCACCTGCAATGTGGGAGACCTGGGTTTGATCCCTGGATTGGGGAGATTCCTTGAAGGAGGGCATGGCCACCTGCTCCAGTATTCTTGCCTGGAGAATCCCCATGGAGAGAGGAGTTGGTGGGCTAGAGTCCATGGGGTCACAGAGTTGGACATGACTGAATTACTAAGTACAGCAGAGCAGTTTGCCTACATCCTACTTTTCTCTGATGTGATAATCTTCTAATATCATTGAATTACAGTAAGCTTATGAATGCTGTCACCGAGTTTCAGGGCTACCACCATCCAAGAGATGTGAAAGCACATAATAATGATAATAAGCTTGCATTGCCTGGATTATAAATTTGAGAAAACAAACAAAATAATCTAATAATCTGCCTATAAATTGCAGACACTGTTAAAATGTATATATATTTAATGTTTATATTTTTTAGTTCAAATCACTTGTAAGAAAAATTAAAAGTATAAAACATGCTGACATGGTTTCAGTATTCCCAATAACTATCACACTTCATTGTATATTTATATACACTTGAAAATGTTTTTAAATATATGAAAATAAATAGAATACTATCTTTACTCTCAAAAAGGATATAGTTGAGAAACATGTTTGAGAAAACAAATATGTAAGCAGCTAACTATAATAGAAAAATGGTAATTTACTTAAAATTATCTAAATTGTTATGAAATAACATAAATTTTGTAATGATTACTCTTCAAAAAATTAGGGACAATGTCAAATATATACAAAGTAAAGAATATAATATGATTAATCTCCATAACCCAAGTTGGTCAATTAAAACCTCATGTCCAAACTGTTTTTGTTTTACCAGTTTTGTTGAAATATAATTGCTATATAACATTGTATTGATATTAGAGGTCACAACATGGTGAGTTGATACATGTATATATTGTGAAATGTAAGTTTAATGTCCATTGTATCACATGATTACAATTTTTTTCTGGCAAAAGAACTTTTAAGATCTACTCATTTGGTAACTTTCAAATATACAATACTGCATTGCTAATTATAGTCATTACGCTATACATTACCTTCCCAGAGTTTACTTATAACTGGAAGTTTGTACCTTTTGACCCACATCACTCATATTACCCTTCCCTCATTCTTTGCCCCTGGCAACCACCAACCTGTTTTCTACAAATTTGGTTTTTCTAGATACCACATATAAGTGAGACAATACTATCTTTTTCTTTCTCTGTCTAACTTATTTCCCTGACCATTATGAACTTCAGGACCATTCCTGGCAGAACTTTTTCATTTTTTATGGCTGAACAGTATTTCAGTGTGTGTGTGTCTGTGTGCTTCTGTGCACATTTCCTTTATCCACTCATATGTTGATAGACACAAGTTGTTTCCACATCTTGGCTACTGTAAATAGTTGTGCAATGAACATGGAGAGTGCAGATATCTCTTTGAGTTAGTGATTTTATTGCCTTTAAATGTATAACCAGGACAGAATTACTAAAACATATGTTAGTTCCACCTGCAGTGCAGGATACGCCAGTTCGATTCCTGGGTTGGCAAGATCCCCTGAGAAGGGATAGGATACTCACTTCAGTATTCTTGGGCTTCCCTGATGGCACAGACTGTAAAGAATCCATCTGCAATGTGGGAGACCTGAGATTGATCCCTGGGTTGGGAATATCCCCTGGAGGAGGGTATAGAACCCACTCAAGTATTCTTGCCTGGAGAATTCCATAGACAGAAGAGCCTGGCAGGCTACAGTCCACAGGGTCACACATGACTGAGCAACTTTCACTTTCCTTTTCACTATGGTAGTTCTATTTTTAGTTTTTAAGGAACCTCCCTCCTGTGTTCTGTAGTGGCTTCACTGATTTACATTCTCAGCCAGAGTGTACCAGAGATCCCTTTTCTCTACATTCTTGCCAATTTTTCATTTGCTGTCATTTGACAATAGCCATTCTGAAGGTGTGAGGTGATCACTCATTGTGGTATTGATTTGCCTTTGTGTGATGATCAACGATGATCAGTGATGTTGAGTACATTTTAGACCTGTTTGGCTACTCATATGCCTCTATGGAGGGAAAAAATATCTTTCCAGATCCTCTGCTCATATTTTAATCAGATTGTCTTTTTCTATCAAGTTGTATGAATTATTTACATATTTCAGATATTAATTCTTTATCAAATATATAATTTGCAGATATTTTTTCCCATTCTGTAGGTTGACTTTTCATTTTGTTGATGTTTTCCTTTGCTTTGCAGAAGTTTTTAAGTTTCACATAGTCTCACTTGTTTATTTTTCTTTTTGTTGCCTTTGCTCTTGGTGTCCAATCCAAAAACAAGCATTGCCAAGACAAATGTCAAGGTGCCAACCTGTTTTGTTTATACTTGTAATTGTTTTTGCCCTTTCACTGATTATCTTGATATACATCCAAGAAATTAAGATAATCCATTATTAATCTTACAATCACTTTATATCAACTGACTTCAAGATAAAGCCAAACTCTGTAAAGCTGTATAAATATGTATGCAAGGGTGTATATACATATATTTTTATGTAAAGGAAAAGGATTATTTAAATGGGAAAATTGGAGTAGAACTAATGGTAAAACATTGGTAAACATTGTAGGTTCATAAAATAAGAAGTTTAAATAGGAATGAAATTTATAGAAGAGACTTTTTGTCAGAGAAACAGAATAAAATCACTGAGAAATGAATCTATATAATATGTTTAGGAAAGAACTAATAGCCTAAAGAGAGATGTGTCTTGAAATGCAAGACAAATTCATCTGCATAGATAACTCTCGATGCTATATTTGAATTTCCTTTTATGAGAAAATACATATAATAGTTTTTAGAAAGTTCTTAGATGCATTTAATGTGTTATATAATGATCTTTCAAAATATACAAACTTTAGTAACACTTCATTGATTCCACAGTTGTCTACAGGATAGTCAAACACCTAAATACAGCTTGATAAGAATTTTTATAGCCCAGCTTTTGAAGCAAAGGCTGGGAGGTGAATCAAAAGATTATGTTGCAATGGCACCCCACTCCGGTATTCTTGCCTGGAAACTCCCATTGACGGAGGAACCTGGTGGGCTGCAGTCCATGGGGTCTGGAAAGTCGGACACCACTGAGCGACTTCACTTTCACTTTTTACTTTCCTGCATTGGAGAAGGAAATGGCAACCCACTCCAGTGTTCTTGCCTGGAGAATCCCAGGGATGGGGGAGCCTAGTGGGCTGCTGTCTGTGGGGTCGCACAGAGTCGGACACAACTGAAGCGACTTAGCAGCAGCAGCAGCAGCAGCATGTTAAAATGCTGGCCTCTCTAGTTTGTTATACAATTCTATGTATTTAAAATGTTTTCTTATAGCTGGGGATGTCTTTTCCCTCTTGTCAACAATCCCCTGATACATTTTTTCAGAGATAAACTTCTCTCCTTCTGAAAGCAATCAAAACAGATTTAATCAATGTGGATAGCAAGAATTAATCAGAGAATTTAGATCCCAAAGTTTCATTCTACTCTTTTAAAAACACCAGACTTAGCTCCATTTTTATGAGCACACAGATTCCCAGGGACTGCTATGCATCGATTAACTAAAATGAGTGAACTTATTTTCTACCTGAATTCTCATTTAAAACATGGTAATGAATGAATTGAGATTGCCTATAATCAAGACATTAATACTGGTACCAAGAATGGAAATGATTAATATTTTCTTTTGTTTGCCTCATTTGCCACCATTGAGCATATTAAGTTCTATTCATAAATAGCTTTTGTGGCATATTTTCAATTAAATTATATTTTGCTGAATGTGTCTGTCCCAAAAGATCATTTAAAAAAATTTTTTTTGACAATCACACTACCCACCATTCCTTGGTGATTCTCTGTAGGTGGTTTCCTAAAATGCTCCATCTGTCCCAGAAATCTCAGTGTCCATTTCCCCATCATATGTAACCCTCATTAAAAAACACATAAGATAAATAAAGATGAAAGAAGATGAGGCTTCCCTGATGGTCCAGTGGTTGAGAAACTGCCTGCCAATATAGGTTTGATCCTTGGTCTGGGAACTAACCCACATGCTACAGGATAACTAAGCCTGTGCTCCACAACTACTGAGCCCATGTTCTAAGCCACAGCAAGCTCATGAACGAAGACCTCTCACAGCCAAAAATTAATTAATTAATTAATACAAAAAATTAAAAAACAGATAAAATAGGACTTGATGATATCTAGATAACATGTACATCGACAGAAAAATTTTGAACACTGAATTCTATATAAATAAATAATTATGACAGATAATCAGGTCTTCACAATAGAGTTTCAAAGGCTAAGGGTACTGACAGTGTGTGGGGATGTCATTTTCCTTGCCAAGGTTATTCCTCCTCAGCCTTATAACAGCAGATAAAAGACTTTAAAATGTTCAAAAATTGGATTTTGTTTTAAATTTTAGCATTTAGTCAGTCTTTCCTTATATATAAGGAAAGATCAGAGAAGGCAATGGCACCCCACTCCAGTACTCTTGCCTGGAAAATCCCGTAGATGGAGGAGCCTGGTAGGCTACAGTCTGTGGGGTCGTGAAGAGTTGAAAACGACTTGAACGACTTTACTTTCACTTTTCACTTTCATGCACTGGAGAAGGAAATGGCAACCCATTCCAGTGTTCTTGCCTGGAGAATCCCAGGGACAGGAGGGCCTGGTGGGCTGCCGTCTATAGGGTCGCACAGAGTCGGACACGACTGAAGCGACTTAGCAGTAGCAGCAGCATAAGGAAAGATAATATATTAAGGCATCAAGATTTTTATATTAAAGAACCTATGCACATTTCATGGGAAAGCATACTACAAATGGAACTGCTAATATACAGAAGGCATAGATATATATAGACATATACATTGTAATACCACTTTATGTTGCTAAATGTGAAATTTTGAGGGTTAAAAGCCAATACTGTGTCTAGTAATCCAAGTTTACCTAAGATGAGATCTAGCATATCTATTTTCTTCCCATAAATAGAAATCTTCTGTTTTGGGACCTGAGATATTTCCCTTGAGATTAACCTTACATTTATGCATCATCAAATACTGCCAGGAAGTAACAGATCAAGCAAGTAGCAACAAGGACTAACACCCATGGTGTTTCCATTTCATTGGTGGAAATTGACAATAAATATGTAATGCATATATAAAATAAATTAGACTGTAATTTTTTAAAAGAGGACTGTGATAGTGCCCAAGTAGTGACCACTTTAGATATGATGGTCAAGGAAGACTATTCTATGGAGATTTAGTTTGGGTTGAGACGAATTATGAAAAGACAGTCATGCAAATGGTAAGCAAAACATAGTGTTTCAAATATAGGAAATAACAAGTGCAAAGAGTTTGCACGATAAGATTTTTATTTGCTTAAGGATTCAATTTGATATATGCCAAAACCAATACAATATTGTAAAGTTAAAAAATAAAATAAAGTAAAATAAAAAGAAAAAAAAAAAAGAAAGGAGGCCAGATGCAAGTGCAAAGACTTTGCATGATAAGATTTTTGTTTGCTTAAGAAAGGAGGCCAGATGCAAGGAACACAGAAAGTAAAAAGCTGTATAGTATAAAATATGGCAACAAACATAAGCAAGAAGTAAGTTCTAGAATGTCTTTTTAAACCATGGTAAAGTGTTCATATTTATTTTAATTTTAGTAAGAGAAGTCCAAAATCTTGGAGGCACCGTAATTGTGTTTTAATTTATAATAGGTAAATTTATATGCAAGACTTTGTAAATCAATACCTGTGCTTGGACAGAATATAAATGAAGAAATATTTAACTTATAAATAACCAAAATATTATTTTGAAGATAAAATTAAACATAGCAAAAATATGAGGCATTCATTTTATGATCCTCATAGCTGGCTCAAAATTTTAATGAAAAACTTGAAAATTTGCAAAAATAATATGATATAATATACCAGAACTCATGTTGAGTGAGATAATAACAACCAAGAAAATACAGATAATGTGCTGTTGGTTCTAGAGGAATATGTATTAGAGATGTGACAGTGCATGATTTATTTTATAATGATTATTATTAGCTGATTAGTAAGCTTTCATCCAATTTAGGGAAATACTAACAAGACTCATTTTTCCCAGAAGTGAATTGTTAATCTGATTTAAAGGAGCCAACCAAACATTAATCTTGAATAATGCTTCAGCCTTAGAAAGCACATATTTTGAAACCTAGTTTTGAAATCTTTGCTTCAAGGGGATAACCTGATTTCAATAAATAAGATTTTGTAGTATATTTAAATACTGTGGAGAAAATAGAACCTCTTTGCTTTAACATCAATGATTTATATAACTCTGGTTCTTCCTAGTAGCACTGTGGAAGCACAAATTTTCATGGTTAACATATGATCCCAAGATACAATAGATTATATTTAAGAGATTTTTTAAAAAGCTTCTAGATTTAATTCTATATTGTAAACTTGTAAATCAGATAACAAATTTTGTCAGAAGTGTAGACACATTTATTAGACACTCAAATTTTTAGTTTTTTCAGGAAATCATTTTGGAGACATTAATATATTTTAAAATGCATAGGAATTATTCAGTGTTTTCAATTTTGATCTGAGTCAAAAAGAAAAAATAAGCTTGAATTTTTAATTATTAAGGGGGTAGGTATCACTGCTTATTATTACTACTGTATATTATAGATAAAAACTTTTTATAAAACAGTATTTTAAACCAACTACAGATCTTAGTATGGTAGTTGATTTTGTTTTTTCCATAATGTTTTAGGGTATTTTTCTTTAGAAATAAGAAATTTTATGGGGATGTTTTGAAATATTTTATAGAAAAAATTTAGCAATTTAATTTATGCTATTATATTTTAGAAAGAAATTTCTCACCTTCAGACTTATTTTATTTTATAAAGAATATCTCAACATAATTTGTCAGAAGTAATAATTTAGTGAGGTGTGAAAAGTAAGTCAAAAGATACACAATGAAATTATGGCACCCAAGAATCAGAAGCAAATGATACAAAACAAAATGATAAAAGCTAGGACAATGGTTTATTAATGACAACAGGCCGGCCACCATTGCCTACCTATGCTTTGGCATCAAATCCTAGAATATTCTTCCTTCTTTTTTTTTTTTAAGAAATTATGGATTCAATCTTAGGAATAGTTTATATGATGAATACACAAATTTTACAGCATGTGCAACAGAATCCTTGACTTAACATTAAAGTAACTATTGGTTAAATTAGAAACTTTATAAGTTGTAAGGAAAATATGTATAGTGTGGTGGGGTTTAATCATTTTTTGGTTTTTCAGTTAACTTTAAAAATTATTTATTATAACAAAAATAAAAGTGGTATGTATTAAGACTACAGATTAGGTGGATTGATGCAATTATTGTTTTGACACACTGAAACTGAGGGCCATACAAGAAAAACACTCTCATGGTCTTATTGATAAACTTTACTTATACAGAGTGGGACAAGTATGCAGCAGTTGAAAAGGCACATACGTTATACATAGAAAACCAAAGTTAGAGAGTGGTTTTGTTTATTAGCAATACTCATTATTTCTTGCATAAAATCACTCTGATGCAAACAAATCTACCTGTTTGTTCTGAGCTTGAAATTTCTCAACAATATTTGATCTTCAATGCTTTTTCTATGTAACATGTAAGAGCATATTTCTAAGATAATACATTGCTTTTTTTAGAATATGGTTGTTGCACAGAACAGGAAACACAACCACAAACAAAGCTTTGTATTGTATTTTTTCATTTCCCAAATTTCACATACAGAGCAAAAAAAAACACAAAACCTTGTATGTACGTCAGAAAACTTAGGAACAGTAAGGGAAAATTAATCAAACTTTTAAATTATTGTACAAGAAAACTTCAAATATAACTAATATTGTTGAAATATTCCATTTCCTTCCTTTATACATCCATCATGAAAATTGGATCTGTGAAATCCTATCAGACATGGAGAAGGAAATGGCAACTCACTCCAGTATTCTTGCCTGGAGAATCCCCGTGGACAGAGGAGCCTGGCGAGCCATAGTCCATGGGGGACAAAGAGTTGAACATGACTGAGCAACTAACAACCCTATCAGAAGGCTAGAATTTGTTGGACTTGAAGTACATGTTTTGGTGGAATATATTTATTGGGCTAGAATTACATTTCCACATTCAGAAATATTTGTTTCTTAAGTATTTCCATTGAAGGCAATAACTTGTAGAATATAAATGTAAAGGTAATGTAGTATGGTGATTAGACTTTCCTCAACTGTAAATATTGATAGATTGCTATTATGCCCATTCCTACTTGTGTCTTTATACCTTATCCGTGGTCTGTAATAGCTCTTTTTAAGACCAACTAATCCTTGGGTCAGGAAGATCTCCTAAGGAAGGGAATAGCTAACCACTCTAGTATTCTTGCCTGGAGAATTCCATGGACAGAGGAATCTGGCGAGCTACAGTCCAAGAGGTTACAAAGAGTCAGATACAACTGAGCAACTAACATGTTCATTTTAACCTCTAATGAAAATAATCAATTCAAATTTTATAGAACAAGTCTTCTGAAATACATACTGATCTTGTAACAAATAGTTCTTGAGTAACTGAATGTCCACATGCTGAAAAAAAAAAAAAAGAAAGGAATCTAGACATCAATTTTATGCCTTTGACAAAAATTAATTTTGCTAAAATAATGTAATAGGTTCCTTGTCCCCCACAAGATAAATGATTAGTAACCATTACAGATGAAGATAATGTTAGGAGTTCTTAGATTACTGGTGACATGGTAAAGTAAGCTAGGGGCCAGGGAAACGAGAAAAGATATGTTGAAAAAGAAAAGAAGGACAATTTTACTTTTCCCACATTACCCTGTCCTTAAGCTGACATAGTGCAACACTGAGAAAGAACCCCTCAGCCTGCTAGTTAAATAGAGGATGAAGGGAGTACCCATCCTCTCCAGCTTTGGTGGGGGTTTGGACACTGTGTGAGAGGCCTATTTATGTTGCATCTCAACCAATGCACTGAGGGAATCAGGATGGCTAGATCAACTGGGTGTAGCTAAGGAAAAAGAAAGAGGAAGAAGCCTTGAAAGGAAGGACATTTTGTCTTTTGCAACAACTTGGATGAACCTAGAGAACATTATATTCAGTGAAATAAACAAAATGTAGAAAGACAAATACTGGATTATCTCAGTTATATGAGGAACATAAAAGAGTCAAACTCATAGAAGCAGAGAGTAGAAGGGTGGTTGTCAGGGGCTGGGAAGTGAGGGGGGTGGTGCTGGGGTGGAAGTGGGGAGGGGAAATGGGACAAGGAGGTACTAGTTAAAGGGCACAAAGTTTCAGCTATAAAGATGAGTAAACTCTAGAGGTCCATTGCACAGCATGAGCCTATGGTAAATAATACTATATTTGTATACTTAAAAGTTTGTTAAGATGGTAGATCTTACACCAAGTATTCTTATACATATATACACACACCCATGCACACATAAGAATAAAAGATGAAGGTGAGAGAAAGCTTTTGAAGCTGATTGATACAATAAACTGTGGAAAATTCTAAAAGAAATGGGAATAGCAGACCACCTGACCTGCCTCTTGAGAAACCTATACGCAGGTCAGGAAGCAACAGTTAGAACTAGACATGGAACAACAGACTGGTTCCAAATAGGAAAAGGAGTATGTCAAGGCTGTATATTGACACCATGCTTATTTAACTGCTATGCAGAGTACATCATGAGAAACGGTGGGCTGGAAGAAGCACAAGCTGGAATCCAGATTGCGAGGAGAAATATCAATAACTTCAGATATGCAGATGACACCACCCTTATGGCAGAAAGTGAAGAGGAACTAAAGAGCCTCTTGATGAAAGCAAAAGTGGAAAGTAAAAAGTTGGCTTAGAGCTCAACATTCAGAAAACAAAGATCATGGCATTCAGTCCCATCACTTCATGGGAAATAGATGGGGAAACAGTGGAAACAGTGTCAGATTTTTTTTGGGGGGGGGGCTCCAAAATCACTGCAGATGGTGACTGCAGCCATGAAATTAAAAGACACTTACTCCTTGGAAGAAAAGTTATGATCAACCTAGATAGCATATTGAAAAGCAGAGACACTACTTTGTCAACAAAGGTCCGTCTAGTCAGGGCTATGGGTTTTCCAGTAGTCATGTATGGATGTGAGAGTTGGACTGTGAAGAAAGCTGAGCACCAAAGAATTGATGCTTTTGAACTGTGGTGTTGGAGAAGACTCTTGAGAGTCCCTTGGACTTCAAGGAGATCCAAGCAGTCCATTCTGAAGGAGACCAGCCCTGGGATTTCTTTGGAAGGAATGATGCTGAAGCTGAAACTCCAGTACTTTGGCCACCCATGCAAAGACTTGACTCATTGGAAAAGACTCTGATGCTGGGAGGGATTGGGGGCAGGAGGAGAAGGGGACGACAGAGGATGAGATGGCTGGATGGCATCACTGACTCAATGGACGTGAGTCTGAGTGAACTCCGGGTGTTGGTGATGGACAGGGAGTCCTGGCGTTCTGCGATTTATGGGGTCGCAAAGAGTCAGTATGATATGATATGAACTGATATGTTTATATTGTGGTGATAGTTTCATAGATATGTGCTTATCTCCAGACTCATCAGGTTGCAAACATTAAATATGTACATTTGTAGCATGTCAGTCATACCACACTAAAGTGATTAAAAAAATCTATTCAAAATGGGTTATTGATTTCAATAGACATAAAATACAAAACTGTAAAATGTCTAGAATAACACATAGGAGAAATTCTATATAAACTTGGGTTTGTAGGTGAGTTTTTTGATACAACTCCAAAAGCATGATCCATGAAAGTAAAGTACTGATAAGCTGGAATGGTGGTGGTTTAGTTGCTAAGTTGTGCCTGACTCTTTAGCAACCCCACGGATGGTAGCCCGCCAGGCTCCTCTGTCCATGGGATTTCCCAGACAAGAATACTGGAGTGGGTTGCCATTTCCTTCTCAAGGGCATCTTCCCGACTCAGGGATTGAATGTAGGTCTCCTGCATTGCAGGCAGATTCTTTACCACTGAGCCATGTTTGGATATTATTAAATTAAAACTTTTGCTCTATGTAGTAGGCTGAATAAAGTCCAATCAAACATATCACATTCTAATTCTTGGACATTACCCTGTAAATGTTACTTTTTTTTAAAGGGAATTTTAGATCAGATTAAGATTCTTGATGTGGGAAGATTATGCTGTCTTATCCAGATGGTTCCTAAAGCCCATCATTACATGTGGTATAGAACCTGCCTGCCAATGCAGGAGACTTGGGTTAGATTCCTGGGTCAGGAAGATACCTTGGAGAAGGGAATGCCTGGAGAACTCTATGGACAGAGGAGCCTGGTGGGGGGAGGGTACATTTCATGGGGTCACAGAGTCAGACAATACTGAGTGACTAACACATTATTATATACATTATCCAGATGGTCCCTAAATCCAATCAGTACAAGGCAGAGAGATCAGGCATAGGAGAAGAAGGTGAAGTGAAGGTGGAAACAGAGATCTGAGTGGTCCAGTCACAAAGATATGCTGGCACTCACCAGAAACTGGAAGCTAGAAACTTTCCCCTTCAGAACCTCTTGAGGGAATATGGCTTTTATGATTCCTGTATTCCAGTAAAATGTATAGACGTCCACTCTCCAGAACAAGTAAAGAATAAATTTCTGATGTTTTAAGCCATCAATTTTATGGCAATTTTTACACAACTACCATAAACTAATATGCTATGTGAAAAACATGGTTAAATAAAATGACAATTAATAGACTGGGAGGAAATACCGGCAAAATACATATTTGAGTATCAGCATCCAAAGTCTTCAAAGACACATGTGAACAATTAATTAGCAATAAAAGAAGCCTTTGTTATGTTATTACATCTAAAATGATTTTGTGTAACTTGACTGTAGAGCAGGAATTATGACCAGATCATTCTGAGTCAAAATTGTTAATTAATATTGTAAGACTCAATGTGAATCAATGGTAAAGCAATCAGACTGAAAATAGACATATCTGGGTTCAAATTTTAGATATACCACCTACTCCTTCTACAAGTTACAAAACTTTCCTAAGCTTCAGTTTTTCAATTGCTAAAAGGAGAATGTAATAGTATCTATAACAGAAGACTGTTATAAGCAATATATAAAATCAAGTATGCAAGAATTTGAACACAGAACTAGCACATAATGAATTATCAGTACTACTATTATTATATCTGAATATGACATATATTAGTGTATATTCATGCTATAATTTTCATATGCATATTTTTAAAAGTCAATCATAATTCAGGTAACATTTATATGCATAAATTCCACTGTAATTCTACTTAAAGGAATAACTGAGAGAATAATCTGTTGGGATTTTATTTTGTAGTAGCATGAACTGCTTGGGCAATAATAATAGTAGTAGTATTAATAATGATAAAATCTTTCTGTTATACTCAAAGGATTTACTGAAGAGGATTTCAATTGTGAGAACAGTCTATATATGAATATTTCAGAAACTTCAAGTACATTTATTCTTATATGGTGCTATTGGAATAAGATAAAAGGTTAATTAGTTTCCCTGCATGAAGATCAATTGGACAGAATTACTGTCTCATGAATCAAAAATGTCACTTCTGTGTGGATGGTTTGTGCATTAGAGCAGCAAAAGAGTTCAGATTCCAATTATGTGGGCTCCTTCTACTGGGAAGTTAAAATCAGAGAGCATAATGATACAGATATTCACCACTGCAGCTGCACATTTTGTGTACTTATTTTTGGAAGTCATAAGCACATAGAAATCTGCAGGTTCAATTGAAGTACATCTGCCCCAAAGTATTGCAGGTGTATTGCCCAGTGGAACCTCTGGAAGCCGGCATCCCTCAGAATGACATGGATGTATTTAAGGCAATCCAGAATCTGAGTCCTGGTAAATAAGTCCAAGCTTCAAGTCATATATATATATATCATCAAGAAAAAGAGCTCCCAAAAGTTCTTCCAAACTGAACACAATTATATACAAAAAAGAATGAATATGAGGTCAAGTGCTGGAGACACTACCTTAATCTGATATTCTACTTTTTAGACAAGCACTTTGGAAATAATGGCAGTGGGTTCCTTGAAATGAGAAGATAGTCTCCCTTTCTTCCATTTGTAAGGCTGTGAGAAACTAGAAAGCATCTGTGACTCAGGTTAAAAATCACTTTATAAAGTAATTAATTCATGTTTCTGAATCACTACTCCCATCCCTTTGTTGTTGTCATTGTTAATAGCCATTCTTTGCTGGAAATGTGATGGGGTAGAAGGATATCCTAGGATACCAGGATTTCTGACTGTAGGGGATTTTATCTCTTGCCATTACCAAAAATGACCTGCAATTTTGGCTACTGGTTTTATGAAGTTCTTTGTTTTTTAACTATTCTGTCATTTTTTTAATTGCTTCTTTTTGCATTTATTCATAAAACAAGTTTTCACTTTAAAACTTTTTTCAAACAGATACACCACACAAAATAAATATTATCCATTTTTTTAAAATTTTACAAGATGAAAGTAAAAAGTGATAGTCTCTTTCGCTTTCATCAAAAACTTTAATACCCAGCCATCACTCACAATTAGAACTAGCATTTCCTCATTTCATATTTCCTCTTGCATATGGATAAATATATCTGTATTATCTTTATATTATGAACATTTTAATTATTAATTTTATTGTTACTTTTCTATAAATATGATATTATGCAAATTTTCCTACAAATAGATTTTTTTCCCTTTAAAAATTTCTGGACCAGGCATATAGTTTTCTACTATGTTATTACATTGTTTAACTATCTTTCTTTTTGAAGCCACATGACTTGTTTTAAAATTATTGACATTATAAGTAATGTTGCAAAATAGAGCTGTATAAAATTAAGTGCTGTAATCATGACATTTTTATCCTCAGATAGATTCCTACATGTGGAATTGCACAGAGAATGTGAACTTATGATTTTCATTACTCTCTCACAATCAAATACTTATGTATTATATCCCAATATACTGCATGATAGTGTATATAGTCATAGCTTCAATGTCACTACATGATTAGACTATACATGCTTATGCTTGCCTATCTGATATTAAAAATTAACTCATTTTATTAATATTTCATGAACTCATCCATCTTTTAAAATGTTTATTTTTAATCTTTATTTTTATAAAATTTTAAGATTATTATCGAGTTCAGTTCAGTCTCTCAGTCATGTCCAACTTTTTGCAATCCCATGAACCTCACACACCATGACTCCTTGTCCATCACAAACTCCTGGAGTCCACCCAAACCCATGTCCATTGAGTCGGTGATGCCATCCAACCATCTCATCCTCTGTCATCTCCCCTTCTCCTCCTGCCCTCAATCTTTCCCAGCATCAGGGTCTTTTCCAATGAGTCAGCTCTTCCCATCAGGTGGCCAAAGTTTTGGAGTATTCAGTATTCAGCTCCAACATCCATCCTTTCAATGAACACCCAGGACTGATCTCCTTTAGGATGGACTGGTTGGATCTCCTTGCAGTCCAAGGGACTCTCAAGAGTCTTCTCCAACACCACAGTTCAAAAGCATCAATTCTTCAGTGCTCAGCTTTCTTCACAGTCCAACTCTCACATCCATACATGACCATTGGAAAAACCACAGCCTTGACTAGACAGACATTTGTTGGCAAAGTAATGTCTCTGATTTTTAATATGCTGTCTAGGTTGCTCATAACTTTCCTTCCAAGGAGTAAGCATCTTTCTTTTAATTTCATGGCTGCAATCACCATCTGCAGTGATTTTGGAACCCAGAAAAATAAAGTCTGACACTGTTTCCACTCTTTCCCCATCTATTTCCCATGAAGAGATGGGACCCGATGTCATGATCTTAGTTTTCTGAATGTTGAGCTTTAAGCCAACTTTTTCACTCTCCTCTTTCACTTTCATCAAGAGGTTCTTTAGTTCTTCTTCACTTTCTGCCATAAGGGTGGTGTCATCTGAAAATCTGAGGTTATTGATATTTCTCCTGGAAATCTTGATTCCAGCTTGTGTTTCTTCCAGCCCAGCATTTCTCTTGATGTACTCTGCATATAAGTTAAATAAGGAGGGTGACAATATACAGCCTTGATGTACTCCTTTTCCTATTTGGAACCAGTCTGTTGTTCCATGTACTTCTTTGCTATTTTTATTTCTCACTAATTTATAAAGTTTAATTTTATATCAGGAATTCTTGCATTTTGAAATGTATATTATAAATATTTTCTATCCTTTTTTTTTCCATTTGTGTCATATACTCCTATAAAAAAGTTTAAATCTTTTCATGGTGAAAATTTCTATCATGAGTTTTAGATGTTCTGAATAAAGAAAAAGATAAAGCTATAATTAAGAACATAAGTAACTCTACAGTATTTTTTATACTTGTTTTGTACACATGGAGTTTTCTCTTTTAACCAAACTCCAACTTTTCAGTATAGGACTATGAAAACAACAAAATTCTGTAAAGCATTGATCTTTCAATAAAATAAATAAAGAAAGAATAAAAAATTAGAGGTTTATATCTAATAACAGAAGATAAGATACAACTTAATATTTAGGGGAAACAACAACCCCTGCAAAGGTTTTATCAAGTGACAAAAAAACAAATGGAAGAAAACAAATTAAAAAAAAAGAGAAAGACCAATATGATGTGGGTTATCTCTTTCCTTTGACTAATGTACACAATCTATTCTAATATTCCACACCCAAATACACTGGAGTGCCAAACTAAATCTTTTGCTTCTATTTTCTTATTTGATCTTTACTAAATCCTCATTTAGTCTTCATAGTGATTTGAAGTAGTTATATTAATAATCACAATTCACTGGTGGAAAATCATAATTAGAAAATCCTTTTACATGGTAATAAAGGTGGTGAGTAATATATAGGTTTTAGACTCAAGATATCCTGAAACTGACTGAATCTGCTGAAAAAGATGGTCTGCTGCTGCTGCTGCTGTTAAGTCACTTCAGTCATGTCCGACTCTGTATGACCCCATAGACGGCAGCCCACCAGGCTCCCCCATCCCTGGGATTCTCCAGGCAAGAACACTGGAGTGGGTTGCCATTTCCTTCTACAATGCATGAAAGTGAAAAGTGAAAGTGAAGTCGCTCAGTCGTGTCCGACTCTTAGCGACCACATGGACTACAGCCCACCAGGCCCTCCGTTCATGGGATTTTCCAGGCAAGAGTACTGGAGTGGGGTGCCATTGCCTTCTCCAAAGATGGTCTACCCATGTCCAAATAGAATGAAGAAACTTTCATATCAGTTCAGTCCCTCAGTCGTGTCCTACTCTTTGCAACCCCATGAATCGCAGCACGCCAGGCCTCCCTGTCCATCACCAACTCCCGGAGTTCACCCAGACTCACGTCTATCAAGTCAGTGATGCCATCCAGCCATCTCATCCTCTGTCATCCCCTTCTCCTCCTGCCCCCAATCCCTCCCAGCATCAGAGTCTTTTCCAATGAGTCAACTCTTCACATGAGGTGGCCAAAGTACTGGAGTTTCAGCTTCAGCATCATTCCTTCCAAAGAAATCCCAGGGCTGATCTCCTTCAGAATGGACTGGTTGGATCTCCTTGCAGTCCAAGGGACTCTCAAGAGTCTTCTCCAACACCACAGTTCAAAAGCATCAATTCTTCGGCACTCAGCCTTCTTCACAGTCCAACTCTCACACCCATACATGACCACAGGAAAAACCATAGCCTTGACTAGACGGACCTTTGTTGGCAAAGTCATGTCTCTGCTTTTGAATATGCTATCTAGGTTGGTCATAACTTTCCTTCCAAGGAGTAAGCATCTTTTAATTTCATGGCTGCAGTCACCATCTGCAGTGATTTTGGAGCCCAGAAAAATAAAGTCTGACACTATTTCCCTGTCTATTTCCCATGAAGTGGTGGGACCGGAAGCCATTATCTTCATTTTCTGAATGTTGAGCTTTAAGCCAACTTTTTCACTCTCCACTTTCACTTTCATCAAGAGGCTTTTGAGTTCCTCCTCACTTTCTGCCATAAGGGTGGTGTCATCTGCATATCTGAGGTTATTGATATTTCTCCCGGCAATCTTGATTCCAGCTTGTGTTTCTTCCAGTCCAGCGTTTCTCATGATGTACTCTGCATATAAGTTAATCTTTTAAGCTTACTTTTGCATTTACATGCACAAGTTAATTATGAATTTAAATATGCATTTAATAATACAAATTACTAGTTTTTTAAAATATGTGATTCAAATATGAAAAACAAACTGTTATGTTGTAAAATAATTAACACTTTAGAAGTAATAATTAATAAATTAATGGAAAACATCAAAGGGATGAATAAGTTAGGAGCTTGGAATTAACTTACACACACTACTCTACATAAAATAGATAATCAACAAGGACTTGCTGTATAGCACAATGAACTCAACTCAGTATTATACAATAATCTATATGGGAGAAGAATCTGAAAAGGAATGAATATATGCACATATATATGTACAGGGCTTCCCTGATAGCTCAGACGGTAAAGCGTCTGCCTACAACGCGGGAGACCCAGGCTCAATCCCTGGGTCAAGAAGATCCCCTGGAGAAGGAAATGGCACCCCACTCCAGTACTCTTGCCCGGAAAATCCCATGGACCAAGGAGCCTGGTAGGCTGGGGTCGCAATGGCAACCCACTCCAGTGTTCTTGCCTGGAGAATCCCAGGGATGGGGGAGCCTGGTGGGCTGCCGTCTATGGGGTCATACAGAGTCGGACATGACTGAAGTGACTTAACAGCAGCAGCAGCAGCAGACCATCTTTTTCAGCAGATTCAGTCAGTTTCAGGATATCTTGAGTCTAAAACCTATATATTACCAAGGACCAAGGTAGCCTGGGGTCGCAAAGAGTCGGACATGACTGAGTGACTTCACTTCACTTCAAATATGTATAACTTAATCACTTTGCTGTATACCTGAAACTAATACAACATTGTAAGTCAACTACAGTCTAATAAAAATTGTTAAAAATCAAACAGATTAAAAAAATGACAAATTTCTGTAAGGAAGATTATGGATATAAATCAATATTCTGTCTAGTTTGGGAGTACTTTGAAGGAAAAGTGGATTCAACATCTCTATCTCTATAGTGTTATATCTCTATAGTCAACATCTCTATCTCTATCTCTATAGTGTTAGAATTCAGTTAACACACCAAAATTCAGGCTTCCTGGCTTGTGGGGGCAAATACTATATTTTAAATTTGTGGCAGGCAGGCAGAGACCAACTAGCTCCCAAGAGGAAGATGGAAAGGGATGAGCTGTTGTGTCCTGTTCAATTCCTCCTTCCAGTATCAGTTTAAGTCACTTCTTCTCTCTTCGAAAGTACCGAGTGGGGCACTGAGAGGGGGCTGGTATGGTAGGTACACTAATGGAACAAACTCTCAAAAGTAAAGATAGCCTTCAGAATGGGAGAAAATAATAGCAAATGAGGCAACTGACAAACAACTAATCTCAAAAATATACAAGCAACTCCTGCAGCTCAATTCCAGAAAAATATATGACCCAATCAAAAAATGGGCCAAAGAACTAAAAAGACATTTCTCCAAAGAAGACATACAGATGGCTAACAAACACATGAAAAGATGCTCAACATCACTCATTATCAGAGAAATGCAAATCAAAACCACTATGAGGTACCATTTCACGCTAGTCAGAACGGCTGCTACCCAAAAGTCTACAAGCAATAAATGCTGGAGAGGGTGTGGAGAAAAGGGAACCCTCTTACACTGTTGGTGGGAATACAAACTAGTACAGCCACTATGGAGAACAGTGTGGAGATTCCTTAAAAAACTGGAAATAGAACTGCTTTATGACCCAGCAATCCCACTGCTGGGCATACACACTGAGGAAACCAGAAGGGAAAGAGACACGTGTACCCCAGTGTTCATCACAGCACTGTTTATAATAGCCAGGACATGGAAGCAACCTAGATGTCCATCAGCAGATGAATGGATAAGAAAGCTGTGGTACATATACACAATGGAGTATTACTCAGCCATTAAAAAGAATACATTTGAATCAGTTCTAATGAGGTGGATGAAACTAGATCCTATTATACAGAGTGAAGTAAGCCAGAAAGAAAAGCACCAATACAGTATACTAACGCATATATATGGAATTTAGAAAGATGGTAACAATAACCCTGTGTACGAGACAGCAAAAGAGACACTGATGTATAGAACAGTCTTTTGGACTCTGTGGGAGAAGGAGAGGGTGGGAAGATTTGGGAGATTGGCATTGAAACATGTATAATATAATATATGAAATGAGTCGCCAGTCCAGGTTCGATGCACGATACTGGATGCTTGGGGCTGGTGCACTGGGACGACCCAGAGGGATGGTATCGGGAGGGAGGTGGGAGGAGGATTAAGGATGGGGAACACGTGTATACCTGTGGTGGATTCATGTTGCAACAAGCATGCACACACATCCTTTAGACCCAATGTGTGCAGTTTGGCTCATCTCATTAAAGATGTTTGATGTCGTCTCTGGTTAATTTCCTTTTATTTTCCTGCAGACTTTTTCATAGATGCTATTTTCCAAAATCTGTATTTTTTTTCCTGTTTGTTTTGTTCTGCTGTGAATTGCTTTGCTTTGGTGAACTTGTGCTAGTATACTTAGCTCACAGACGTTTGAGCCATTGTGAATTTTCTTCATCTCCGTAAATAGTTCATCTGTGTTTCTCCCTAATGACGTTTTATTTTTACCCCCATAAGCAACTGAGGTAGAAAAATAAAATGTTTACCATGGGACAAAAAAAAAAAAAAAAAAAAGTATAGAAGTATCCTCCCAGAACACTTGGGAAAGGTTAAAGGGTAAAAATACTGAGTGAAGAGAGATAGCTCCTTTGACTACCTATACAATTCACCATGAGCTACAATTTCTCATTAAAATATTAAATGATACTATTTCACATTGTCATTTCTCCTTGCTCACATAGCAAGAGGGATGGTGACTTTCTAACTGCAGGGGAAATGTCCTCAACTTTTAAACAGACAATATTTATTACTAAAAAGTATACTTAAAAGTGGGGCTCCCCTGATAGCTCAGCTGGTTAAAGAATCTGCCTGCAATACAAGAGACCCCAGTTCGATTACTGGGTTAGGAAAAACACCAGTTTTCTTGGGTTTCCCTGGTAGCTCAGTCAGTAAAGGATCTGCCTGCAATGCAGGCGACCTGGGTTCAATCCCTGGGTTGGGAAGATCCCCTGGAGGAAGGCATAGCAACATAGCAACATACAGGATTCTTACCTGGAGAATTCCATGGACAGAGGAGTCTGACAGGCCATGGGGTCACAAAGAGTTGGACACGACTGAGTGACTAAGCACAGCACAGCACATACTTAAAAATATAATTTAAAGATCAAGTATAATATACTTACTTCTGGTCATGGAGGTTACTGAATGGGAAATATTTTCGATTTTCCTCTTTGCCTCTTCTTTGTGGTCCATATACCTCAATAACTACTCTGTTGCTCCTGCTGCTAAGTCGCTTCAGTTGTGTCCGACTCTGTGTGCCCCATGGACTGCAGCCTACCAGGCTTCTCCATCCATGGGATTCTCCAGGGAAGAACACTGGAGTGGGTTGACATTTCCTTCTCCAACTCTGTTGCTACAATTATCAAATCATACCCTCTGGTCTATAAGTATGTCAAATTGAATTGTGTTTTATTTATCTTTGTATTTCCTAAACCTAGCAGAGTTGCTAGCCCTTGGTTTTTGTTCAGTAAGTGTCTCTGAAACCAATATTTGAACAGCTAGAATTCTATGTTCAATTCTAGTTTACCATCAAATACATCCTTTTCAATTTTTAGCTATAAATTTTGTTTTCCTGGATGCTCTAGCAAGATGAAGAATATTCTGAATATTTTGTGTAATACAGATTGTGGCCAATAAGAGCTTACAAATATATATATAAATATAAAATCTATTTCAATTCCTCTTTGAGATCAATCTTATCTTTAATATACATATATATGTCAAATTAGAAATAACACTGAGCAGAACTTACATTGGCCCTGGTCAGTGAAGCATTATGATTAGCTTGTATTAGTACTGTATTTCTTATGGCTAATAAATTAGTGACACTGTTTCCTGCCTATATGATTTATATTATAAATTGTGCTTCAGAACTTATAAATGTATACATTACCTATGAATGTCATAAATGCTCAGTTAGTTAAAATTACAATTTCACACATACAAATTATAAATGAACAATGTGCTACTGACTTACATAATTTTGAATTATTTTTTAAGCCACATTATAGAAGTAGATTGTCTTATCTAATTTTATGAAAAGTTATTGAAAATATGATATTTCTATGAAGTGAATTTTATATAGCAAAATTATTTTTATTTCTACCATAAAACTGAATTATTCAAATATCATAAAATATTTAGCAAACATTTTAGGAAAATACTACTGTTAAAATATTTAGGTATATTTATGTATCATAAGGTCTTTTCAAAGATCATATGAAATTCTTTCCAAAGCATAAAGTATAGATTTTATTTTCTTGGAAAATATTTAGAGTCATATGAGAACATTATAAATTAGAAATAAAAAATTAAAATTAGAGACCATAAAAACTACTGTGTTTCACTTCAAACCAAAAAAAAGTCTTTTTCCTTCAACATAATTAATTCCACTGTTTTATAGACTAGTAACAAAAGTTCCATTTAAACCTTGAAAATATAGCTTTAAATCATGATATAGTCATTTTGTTTATTAATATATGAGAACTGAATTTTAAATACACAGTTGAAACATAGAGCAAAATCTTTAGTGAATAAAAGAAGCAATTATATGCTCAGTAACTTGTGAAAAGGGGAATCAAATTGGAAAGGACAGAATCACAGTGAGTTTGCAGTGAAATCAAAAGCCAGCAGATGGAGCTTTTCAGTTATTGCTATATTATTAAGGCTGCCATCTAAAATATATAGGAAATTTAGAAACTCCACAAATGCTCATTTTCAATTAAAATTTCATTCACTACTTATAAAAAAGTAGATAACTTTTAATGAAATAATATTGAAATATCCTTATTTTATTTTATATATTTTAGTTTCTGTGACGTCTATGAAGCATCACATTGCTGGTTATATAATATAAAGAAATTCTATTTATACTAAAGTCACTTACTGCTGTTGTTTAGCTGCTAAGTCATGTCCCACTCTTATGTGACCCCATGGACTGTAGCCCACCAGGCTCCTCTGTCCGTGGGATTCCCAGGCAAGAACACTGGGTGGGTTGCTGTTTCCTTCTCCATCTTCCCAACCCAGGTATCAAAACCACATCTCCTGCAACATCAGTCAGGTTCTTTATCACTGAGCTTCCAGGTGAAGCCTGCTGCCAATGGTTAATTAACCATTTGCCATGGTCTCATTCCTGCCCCCTCTCTGGATGGGCTGCTGCTACTGCTAAGTCGCTTCGGTTGTGTCCGACTCTGTGCGACCCCATGGACGGCAGCCCACCAGGCTCCGCGGTCCCTGGGAGTCTCCAGGCAAGAACACTGGAGTGGGTTGCCATTTCCTTCTCCAATGCAGGAAAGTGAAAAGTGAAAGTGAAGTCGCTCAGTCGTGTCTGACTCCCCGCGACCCCATGGACTGCAGCCCACCAGGCTCCTCTGTCCATGGGATTCTCCAGGCAAGAGTACTGGAGTGCGGTGCCATCGCCTTCTCTGCTGGATGGGCTGGTTCTGCCTAAACTGGGATGTATTTCTCTCCCTTCATTGCAGAGGAACCATTCATTTCTCATTCATTCATTCAGTCTGATCTATCTCCCCCCCCCCTTATCCACTTATTCATTCATTCAGTCTGATCTATCCTCCCCCACTTATCCACTCTTCAAGAGATCTAGCAGGTTTTGGGGCACTCCCTAGAAAAGTTACACTTTATTCTAGTTTTAGTAGACAAGTAACTTCCCCTTGCCCCACTTACTTTCTTAAAACTTTGGAAATATTTTCAGGACATCTGGAGTATTTTACAGATAAATAACTTGAAATCTGCTTGGGACCTAATGATTACCTCTGAGAGCTAAGGCACAAATTCATGGTATGTGTTTCCCAGTTGAGCAAAAGTGATATTAAGATGCTGAGAACTAAAAATGTGATGTAACTTTTTATTTACTTAGCCAATATCTTCTGCAAGAATCATAGCTGGCCAAAGTTATAAGCTTAGGCCTTGTGAAAAATTATTGGAAAACTCTGATGTCAGCTGACTACATTCACAGATTATTCTCAGATTTTGACTGAGAGAAAACTTTGATCAAAATCACTATGTATTTGCTGAAATGTGTTTCTTATATAATCTGTTGTTGTTCAATCACTAAAGTTGTGACTGACTTTTTGTGACCCAGTGTACTGCAGCACACCAGGCCTCCCTATCTCTCACTACCTCCCAGAATTTGCCCAAGTTCATACCCACTGAGTCGGTGATGCTATCCAACCATCTCATCCTCTGCTGCCCTCTTCTCCTTTTGCCTTCAGTTTTTCCCAGCATCAGGGTCTTTTCCAATGAATTGGCTGTTTGCATCAGGTGACCAAACTATATAAAAAAATCTACTTTACCAAATATATATGTCCAGCTTTTATGAGGCATAATTGACAGATACAAACTGTATATATTTAAGGCACACAATGTTATGTTCTGATACACCTATATTCTGTGAAACGTTTACTACAATCAAGCTAATTAACATATTTATCATCTCACATAAATTCCATTATTTTTCAGTGTGATGACAATTCAGATCTACCTTCTTAGCAAATTTCATGTATACAATACAGTGTTTCTTAATATAATAAATTTGTTATCATATTTTAACACAGTTTTTCTTTTATATTACTCTGCAGCAATAAATTTCGACTAGAATTGAGATACTTGCTATATACCTTCTAACAGTTTTATATGCACACACTCTTTCTTTTTCTCTCTTCAATCCTGTCTTTTTTCCCCCACATACTCTGCAGTACTAGCTTTTGCATTTCCACTTGATTCTGCTTAACGAGTACTTTGTTCTAAATTTTAAAAATTTGCTCACACTCCTTTTTAAGCTAGAAAAGTAATTTCATTATACTGTTCTTAAAAAGTAGTATCTCAACTACCACTTAATCTTACATAGGCATTAGTATAATTCATGCTGTCTGGATAAACTATTCATATATATGAATTAAAGTATTAAACTGATACTTGCAAGCATCACAGAAACTAGCCATTCATTGATATTAATTCATGATGAGTTTATGTGATGTACTAGAAACAACTCAGGCATTTGAAATTTGAACTCCAATAAAAAAATATAAGCAATGAAATTTACTTCCTCTTTCACAGTACTCACATTTCCAGTGCTAAATAAAGAAAAGTGGCCACTAGCTTCTATACTGAACAGTCATGGTCTAGTATGTAACTGGATTCAATGTCCAGTTTTACCACTAAATGTAATCAGGGGAATATTATTTACTTCTCTAGACTTCATTTTCTTCACCTGGAAACAAGGTTGAAAAATATAACTATCTTACAGAAGTTTTGAAAGAGCTAAGAAATATGCAAAGTAAGTATTTGTTACAGGATTTGAAATATGAATGGTATTAGGCACTATTAAAGAAACTAAACACACACACACACACAAAAAGAAACTAAACACATTTGCTGTTTAATAATCTCATAATAAATAAACAACATAAGATACGTAATACTCTGCTTTTAGCACTGATGTAAATACAACACAGCTTTTTGTTTTCAATATGCATTCAGTGAGACATTTTCCTATTTATTTACACATATAAGAATGTACATATATATACAAATATATATTAATAATTATGACTAAATATATTCATTTCCAGGAGTTTTAGGCAGTTTGGTTTTTATATCTATTTGACCTAGATTTGCCTGTGTTTATTAATAATATTGTTTTAAAAAAATTAGCTGTAGAGACAAATTTGTAACTCACATCTTATTCCAAACATTATTTTTATGGCATAGATCTGATATATTACTTAAGGAACATATAAGTAATTTATTTGTGGTTGTATTTTAGAATGCTCACAGAAATAAACAAGAATATCATTTAGGTAACTGTAAATGACCTAGAGTCGATGTTATTAACTTTCCTTCACAAGGTGTGATTTATATTTAGAAGTTTTATGCATTATAATATACTATCAGTGTTCTATTAAACATGTTTAATAGAGTCAAACAGTACACTTTACATAAAAGATTTATACTGACTTTCATTTCACTTTTTTTGATATTTGTTATATTCTTGTAAAAGTTGCTCAGTCTTGCCTGACTTTGCAACCCCATGGGCTGTCCATGGAATTCTCCAGGCCAGAATACTGGAGTGAGTAGCCTTTCTCTTCTCCAGGGGATCTTCCCAACCCAGGGATCAAACCCAAGTCTCCTGCATTGCAGGCAGATTCTTTACCAGCTGAACCACAAGGGAAGCCCACATTCTTAGTGAGAATAAGTATATGCAGTTTATTTGTTGATTAAAGCATTCATTTATTTCATTCATTCAGTACAATTTAATTGAGTGCTTACTGTCTCTCATGGAGAAGGGAATGGCGACCCAATCCAGTATTCTGGCCTGGGGACTTCCATAGACAGAGAAGCCTAGTAGGCTATATATAGTCCATGGGATCAGAGAGTCAGACATGACTGAGTGACTAACACAACTGTCTCTCAAGAAATCTTGGAAGGTAATTGAACAAATGAGAATTGCTGTGATCTTTCTGACTTTTTCTTCACAATTGAAAGTCCTTTTTTAATATATACATATTTTTTGAGATGTGAATTTATATAAACCCACATATACTTTTAGGAATATAAATGGAATTGTGAAATGTGATTAAATTTAATATTTTTGTATATTATACATGTATTTAAAATCACATAATAAATAACTTGATATATTGATTAACTTTGGAAAAATATTTTTTCATCTAATCTCAAATTTCATGAAATTTGTTAAGTTTTGGCTTGTGCAACTCTGAGAATAGTATTGACATATACTGAGATGGAGAGGACTTGAGAATGCACATACTCTTGATTGGTGAGTAAAACAGGGACTATTAAGATGTTTCTGTGCTATATTATCTTGAAGATGCCCAGTGTCGTTGGTGAATAGCCCTCTCTCTCCTTGAAAACGGGGTTCCTGGGTGGCACTAGTGGTTAAGAACCCGCCCACCAATGCAGGAGACTTAAGAGACACGGGTTCAATCCCTGGGTTGGGAAGATCCCTTGGAGGAGGACATGGCAAACCACTCCAGAATTCTTGCCTGGAGAATCCCATGAACAAAGGATCCTGCTGAGCTACAGTCCACAGAATCACAAAGAGTCGGACATGACTGAAGTGACTTAAAACATGTAACACACTCCCTCCAAAAGAGAGATTTTTTTTTTTTTAATTCATATATAGGAGGATCATTCTGTATCATTCGTTAACTTATACAGGTCTTTCATACTTTAGTTCCATTCTTAGTCTAAACTTCTTTTTCCAGAAAATGATACTATGACTTTCCTCTCTTTTATAAGCTTGAGCCATTCTTTTTAAAACTTCAAGGAGATTCCCATAGATAGAGTAAATAAATTCTTGCTGAAATACTGTCTTTCCTCTTAATCGCTTAAAAAAAAATTAAAGGTCTTCATTTATGCATTCAGATTCAGGAGTGTAAAACTAAGTTGACTGATTTTGAAAAAGGCCGTATTGAAATCATTTTTTGCTCCAGGAATAAGAGTATTATGTAAATAGCACAAATCAAGGAGACATTTTATCTCCGTTGACACACTATGTTCTGATTTTATCTGGCATTTCCTTTCATATATATCCAGTGGTTTCACATTAATTTAAATACATGTGCAAAGAACAACCTATGGATATTTATAGTGCTGTATTCCTTTATTAAAGATAACAACAAACTAGAATGTTTTGCTAAAAGGAAAGCAGATAATATGAGAAGGCTAGGAGATAAGGGAAATAAGTTAGAGAGCTTGAAAAAGTAAAGTAGGTCACTGAGACATGCTGAAAATATGCAATATCTTTTTAAAACTGAAGTAACTCTTTAAAAATATACTCCAGCCAGTGATTTTTTAAAATAGAAAAGCTTAAGACTTAAAATCACAGAATACTATTTATAGAGAGAACCAGTACATGATTTGGAAAAAAAAAAAAAAAAAGTCCTCTCTAGTAAGTGTGAAAAACTGATAAGAAACCTTGCCTAAAGAGTGAGTTCACTTTAACAGGACCCTTATAAGGTCATTGTGCAGAACTGGTGAGAAAAGCAAAAATATTTCTGGGAATCAAGTAGAAATAGTTTTGAATAACTTTGGTCTGCATAAAATAATGCCATATTTAAAACAAATCTAAAAATTACTCGATGTAGAGGATGGACCTAAAACAGGCACACAGTAAAAGAATCTAAGGTTAACAAATTAGAGGCAATTGAATAATTTAGTGTCTCAGGGTTGTATATAATTATTGTTCTTTATAGTCAGAGGGATGCAAACAGCTCAACTGTAAATTGGTCTTGTTAGAAGCGCATTTAGTAGAAAAATCCTTTATCTACCCTTCTCGTACAGCCTCTTGCTTCCCACATATGCAATTTTTAAAAACAAATTAAAAGCAGGCCACTCATTCACATATACAAGAATCTCTTCCTCTTTGGAACATCCCTTAATTCTCTCCTTTCCATTTCATACTCCTCCTATGTTCTCTGGTATATTACTGCAGAAATTTGATGTTTCAACTTTCCTTCCTTCCTTCAAATCTATCACCAAATCAAGTACCGCCACAAAATTCCCCAAAGAATACATGTCTTCATTATCATTGCCATTAGTTGAAATTCACTCTTACCCTCCTTGACAATTGGAAAAACCCATTTTCTCATTTCCCTCCTTCCACCCTTTTAGCTTCCAGTTTGTTCTCCATATGGCGGTATTTATTATCACCTCTTTAAGAAGTAAATGAGATCAAGTCTTCTTTTGTGCATGTGTCCCTTATCCTTTTACCCCAGATACAAAATTAGTTTATGGCTCTCCACTGAACTGAAAATGGAACTAGTTGTACAAAGCCCTGTGTGATCTGGCTACTTTTTGCCTCCTCACAAACTGCCTATTCCTGTGCTCCACCATCCACTGCACTTCAGACATACTGGTCTCTTTTCTGTCTGGCAAACACTTTTTAAAGTCCTTTCAAGTCAACATTTTTGCTTGTTCCCTCCTGCTTGACTACTCCTGGTATAATCTTAGGGAGTGTTCACTAATTGCTGAATCTAAACAACTAAAAAAGTCACCTGCTTCTTTGCCTTGAGGCATAGAACTGCCCATGACAGGTGTACAGAAATAGGAAATAGGTATTATATTAGTTTCCTGGGGTTGCAGTAACAAATTAGCACACACTTGACAGTTTACAACAATAGAAATTTATTCTCTCTCAGTTCTGGATACCAAAAGTTTGAAATTAAGGTACTGGCAGGGCTGTGCTCTCTACAAAGGCTCTCAGGGGAAAATCCTGTCTTATCTCTTCCAGCTTCAGGTGATGCCAGGTATTGCTTTGTTTATGAGAGCATAACTCTAATATCTGCCTCCCTCTCTATATGGCCTTTGCACCTGTGTCTCTGTGTCTTTTCTCCTTTTCTTTTATAGGGATACCTGACATTGGATTTAGGGCCCACCCTAATGCAGGATGATCTCATCTTGAAATTTTTACCTTAATAGAATCTGCAAATTCCACATTTCCATTTCAAATTTACATTTTTTAAAGGAAGATGCTAATTTGTGTCTCCTGTGACATGAAAGTGAAAGTTGCTCAGTCTTGTCCGACTCTTTGTGACTTCATGGATTGTATAGTCCATGGGATTCTCCAGGCCAGAATACAGGAGTGGGTAGCCTTTCCCTTCTCCAGGGGATCTTCCCAATCCAGGGATCAAACCCAGGTCTCCCGCATTGCAGCTGGATTCTTTACCAGCTGAGCCACCAGGGAAGCCCAAGAATACTGGAGTGGGTACTTTATCCCTTCTCCAGAAGACCTTCCTGACCCAGGAATCAAACCGGGGTCTCCTGAGTTTTCTTTACCAACTGAGCTATACAGGTTTTGCAAAAAATTAAGCTAGATAATGTCTACAAAGCACATAGTACAATGCTTGGTGTTTAAAAAGCATCTCAGTAGTTTCTCATTCTGTAGTTAAGTAAATTCAATTCTATGATTAAATGAAGTACTGTTTAATTTAAATACATGCTGCTTATTATTCCAATCTATTTTTACTCTATCTCTACTTCCCCAATCATTTTTAAAACTATGATGAACCAGTTGCAAATAATTTTTTAACAAATGCAAGGTAAGGTGAAAGATAACTTCCCAGATGTAACATTTATTTTTCTGTTCACTATTTCCTAGTGTCTTTAGACAACAGCATAAAGTTATTTTTATACTCATTTTAGAAACAAATATATATATATAATAAATATATTTTGTTTTTATATTTATTTTACAGGCAACCCTCAGGCATAATTCTGTTTTATATATGTATAATCACTTTCCCCTTATTTTGAGTTTTATTTATTTAACTCTTTTGGGTTTCAGTCCAAATTTCTAGGAACTATTTTTGCAACCTGTGATGGAGAAATCATCAAAATAATATTTGCAAAATACTTCCAGATTTGTCAAGTATTTTCATAAGCATTATACATTTCATACATTATTCACCCATTCAGCCAGGAAGCATTATATTTGCCAGCATTCTTGACACTAAGCTGGGTACCAGGATAAAGATCTAAAAGCTGTCCTCCAGTAACTAGGAAGCACACTAATGGGATGTGGTAAATACTATGATGGGTATGCACGCCAAGTGCTATGGTAGCCTAAACTTATGGTAAATGGTTCAGACTTGAGTGTGGGGCATTGTTAGACAACGGGTATCATCCCTTTTTTTTTTTTTTTTTTTTTTTTTTAAGTACATAGGTATTAGATCTAAAGGGGAAAGGAAAATTTAGGGAGAAGCAGCAGCAGATGCAAAAGCAAAGAGGCTTAATATGACTGAAGTCTATGTTTGTGAAGAGAGGGATGGCACAAACTGAATTTGGAGGAAAAAAAAAAAAAAAACAGTGCCTAGATGGCTGGAAGTCATGCCCAAACATGGACTTTATTCTTTAGATAATGGAATGTCACTGAAGAATATTAGGTAACACGAATTTATTTATGTTTTAGAAAGAGGCAAATTAGGAATTATAAATAAATTAGAAAAGAGTTAAACATAAGGTGGGAGAATAGGGGCTCTTTAGCCCTATTTATTTATACATAAGAGAAACTGTAAGGGCCTGGTCTTTACCTTGTAAGTGAGGTTGAAAAGAAGGGACTGGTTTGTTTGTTTTTTAAGCAACAATATTTTTATTAAATTAGCAAGTTTTTTTTTTAATTAGAGGATAATTGCTTTACAATGTCCTGTTAGTTTCCACCATACAACAATGTGAATCAGCCATAAGTATATATATGACCCCTTCCTCCAGAACCTCCCTCCCACCCCCTGCCCCATCTCATCCCTAGAGGTTCTCACAGAGCACTGGTTTGACACTGTGCTATACAGCAACTTCCCACTAGCTATGTGTTTTACTTAAGGTAATATATATATCTCAATGTTACTCTCTCAATTTGAAGAAGGGACTAGTTTTAAGTGACATTAAGAAAGTGACAAAATACTTAGCATTCACTGAGAACTAATACTTCTCAATGAATGTAAATGACTTGCTTAAGTTTATTTGAACAGTAATTATTCTCTCTCTAAATAGAGTTCTTCCTGATTTATAGTTGGGCTTCCCTGTGGCTCAGCTGGTAAAGAATCTGCCTGTAATGTGGGAGACCTGCGTTCGATCCCTGGGTTGGGAACATCTCCTGGAGAAGGGAAAAGCTACCCCCCTCCAGTATTCTGGCCTGGAGAATTCCATGGATTGTATAGTTTATAGTAGAAGATCTTATCATACTGCATTTGGAGAAATCTCTTTATTTTAGGGTCTGGAGCCTCTATGAAGAGTTTGAAGTTAGTTCTTTAGATTTAATTATTGTCTCTTAGTTTTCTTTATGTTTCTATTATCTAATGCTGAAAAAAAGACTAACATATTTTTATTTTCATTATTTCTCAAACAGCAGCATAAAGTTATTTTTATAACTCATTTTACAAATAAATATATGCATATAATAAATATATTTTATTTTTATATTTATTTTACACACAACTCTCAGGCATAATTCTGTTTTATGTATGTATAATCACTTTCCCCTCATCCTGAGTTTTATTTATTTAACTCTTTTGGGTTTCAGTCAATTTTTCTAGGAACTATTTTGCAAACGGTGATGGAGAAATCATCAAAATAATATTTGTAAAATATTTCCAAATTTGTCAAATATTTTCACAAGCATTATCCATTTCATACATTATTCACCCTTTTATCAAATAAGCTATATTTGCTAACATTCTTGGCACTAACCCAAAGCTTAGTATCTTAAAACATAATGATGTATTTGCTGTTGTTGTTTAGTCATTAAGTCATGCCTGACTCTTTTGTGACCCCATGGACCATAGCCCACCAAGCTCCTCTGATCATGGGATTTCCCAGGCAAGGATATTGGAATGGGTTGCCATTTCCTTCTCCAGGTGATCTTGCTGACTCAGGGATTGAAGCCATGTCTCCTGCATTGACAAGCAGATTGTTTTCTGCTGAGCCATCAGGGAAGTCCTGGTATATTATCTTTCATCATTTTCTGGGCTCTCCAGGCTCTGCTTGTTGATTATTTTTTGTATGAGGTTGTCTGAGCTGCCTAGGACCCGGGCTGGGACTGCAACATCCAAAATACTTTTACATGCAAGTCCTAGACCTCTCCCAGGATGGCTAGAAAGGCTGTTTCTCTTTACAGCAAGGATTTCAACTTCTAATGTGGTGGCTTATGGCTCCAAGACTGAAACTGGAAATTCTGAGGCTTTTCAAAAGCTAGGCCCAGAACTGGAACAGACTTACTTCAGCTGCATTCTATGGGAAAAAACATTTCATAGAGCTTACCTCATCAAAGAGGAGAAACAGATTTCACTTCTTGAAGGCAGCAATAGCATTAGTATGAAGGAATGAGAGAAATTATCAATATTCATAGATTTTCTACCATACTCCACCATTTGCACTGACCTATTTCATAGATCATTTCTGAAAGTAGATATTTTCTTTTCTCTATTATCCTCCTTGATGTAGATAATGCCCACTTAAGGGCATATAGTAATATGAAAATTTATAAAATGGGTTATCTCTCAGAATGACAACTTAATATAGCTTCATAGAAATATTTTTCTTTGTATATGACTATAAGAGAAATATGGCCTAGGTATCACTACATGTGTATTAAGCATCTATTTCTTGTATTTTGCTTCTTCGGTTTCAATAGCAATGATAAAATTTCATGGAATAGCAATTCTTTTGCTGTAAGACAAATTTTATAACCACCCCACACAGAGAAAAAAAGTCTCCTGATAGCCTAGTATTTTCCAATTACAAACATTAAAAGGAGTGATTTATATGTCCATTTGGTACAAACACAGGTTAATGTTAGATTCTGATAGATGGAGTACATAAAACAAATGATGGAAGATGAAGAGTCATTAATTTGAGGAAGTCAGTAAGGAATCCTTTCTACTCCAGCCCCAAAATATTTAACTGTGAGGCTCTGAGGAGTCATTTCTTTATTTTAAAAAGACTGAAGAACTCTAGCATTCTTCCTCTCCCTTTAAGTTTTTCATGATGAACATTCCAACTTGGCTTCCTATATTTTAAATCAAATAGTAGTAAATTAGAACATTATTTAGGATTTGAAATTAATAAATACATTTCATACTTATATAGAAAAGCATTTATTTGAAGAAGGCAGAATTATATGGAATCTACTGCACTGCATAGTGTTGAAGGGCCTTTAAATGAATGCAGTTTATAATTGCACTAAAAATTCTGTATAATACATGTAATCCTAAAATAGAAGAGGATAAATTATAATAAATGTAACCCTGAAACACACAGACACACATACACACAAACACATGCACAAAACACCAAAAACAAAGCAAAAACACAAAGCAAGGCAAAACCAAAAATAACCTGTGTTCTTGAGCATTCCATGACTAACTTTTTTGGTTCAGTTATGTTATGTATTCAGAAGACTAAATGTTTTTAATTGAATATGAGGACAATCTGGATGTAGCTTCCCACTCCTCCCCCTGCCACATACACCTTCCCCCTTGATCTACTGGGTTGACTCTGTTATTCCTGATATCAAGGTATCTCTTTTAATCCTCACCCTTTGCTTCCAAAGCTATGTTTTCTGGTAAAGAGAGAAATCTTAGCATTCATAATAACTTCATAGTTTAATTATTAAGTTGCACTAATTGTTTAAGAGTAAGGGCCATGGGTTCACTCTGCCTCTGTTTCATATAGCAGTCCACTACCTATTAAAGCTGTGCACTATTAATAAATTATATAAATTCCCTGTGCCTCTACTGGCTTTTCTGTAAAATGATAACAATGGTAAGTATCTCAGAGTGTTATAGTAAAAACTATAGATAAAGGTCATGCATATTAAATTATTTAAAGAGAACTGGGTACACATATAATAATGACCTTTAATCTTATTAATGAAAATCCAAAGCCCTAAAGAATAGATATAGATAGTAAGCTAAATGTATATTATGATCATGGCATATTAAAATTACTCTCACCCTTCTTTTCTAGTTTCCTGGTTAGAAAATCAGAGGTGACTGTCTTTCTCAGTTGCACTTACCTTGTAACCATTGCCATTTTCAATAGGTTCTTTCATCCGTACAATGCTCAAGCCCAACATCAACCCTTTTTCCTAAGGATTAAGTTTATTCTTGGAAGTATACACACCTATAAAATTTTGTTATCTCCCCTTTGACTACTGAAGCTCTACTCTGAGCTCTCAGATAAGCTTTGTACAATGTATGTAGTTAATACCATGTCTCTTTATTTTTTATCATTCTTTATATTCAAGCCTAGGAAATTTAGTTATCTCCCTTTTGCCAACTGAAACCCTGCTTTGAGCTCTCAGATAATTTTTGCAAAATATATGTAGTAAATATCATTTCTCTTTATTTTCATCATTCTTTAAAATACTCTTTAGAAAATGTTCTTTGTTTAAAATGAAAGTTTGTATCTTGACAGTAAGTCTCATATATTTTCTTGCTAACAGCCATCTGTCAGCAGGTTGGAATTGGACTGTTACTGCTCTTAAACTAAAATACATTTTCAGTGGTGTGAAAACTGATGCAAGACATCTAACTTATATTTTACTTCCTTTATTCCTCTGCACTACGTCACCTGCAGAGTTTTGTCCCCAAAACGGTGATATCCTCTTAACTGTCACTCACACTGCTGCTTTCCAAACCAAAAAAAGACAGAAAGCCTGTGATAGAATCCAGAAGTCCTTGTTATTTGTTTGCTGATGTGCCAAGGGCTATAACCACTCTTTGGACTCACAAAAGGCCTGTTTTTCACCTTTATACCCTTTCAATGTTACTGTTCCTTCTAAAGCAAATAGTGACTCCAGGCCTAAAGGAAGAGCAGGGAGGTGTGGAAGGAGATAATAACCAGAACAGCTAATATTAGCACTAGGTTAAGATGTGTTGGGTAGCAATAAGAAGGAGAAAAAAGGGAAATCATATTATTGCTTCTTCAATGAAAAAAAAAAATAAGTGTCAAAAGGAAGATAAGTTGGAAAATACAACCATGAAAGCTTTTCAGTTACTTTATTGATATAGAAATATTTTTTCCTGCTCTTTCCAGCTCAGCACTTTCTTGCAAAAAAAAAAAAAAAAATTTTTTTTTTTTTTTTTTAATAGAAGTGTTCAGGCGAAATGCATGACAGGCAGCTCATGTCTGGAGGATTTTAAGAACCTCTAAATGTTGTCAAGTATGAGAAGGGTGATTGAATTCATGGTACTCTCAAATACAATAACTCAGAAGAATTTCATTGCCTGGAGTATGTTAATTTTATCATAAAGGAGAAATGGTGAAAAAACAATTTAAATGTCAGACACCACAAAAATCTTGGTATTTTTCCACTGGTACACCCAAACTGTACATTTTCTATAAAAAATAGAGAAAAAAATACCTCTTTGTAACATTCATTGTGGCAAAGCATGAAATTTATTACAGCAATATTCTTGCCACACAAGTATAAATCATTTTATAATTTCTTTGCTTTATGTTGAATATCTTGTATATTCCTCACAGTTATTTTCTTAATTTATGTAATTTTATTTGAAGGATATTTGCTTTACAATATTGTGTTGGTTTCTGCCATACATCAACATGAATCAGCAATATATATGTCTCCTCTCTCTTGGCCCTTCTTCCCACCCTCTACCCATTCTACCCCTCTACGTTATCACAGAGCACTGATTTGAGCTCCCTGAGTCATGCAGCAAATTCCCACTAGCTATCTACTTTCCATATGGTAGTGTATATGTAGCACTTGATTGGAGATAGGAAATTGAATAATTCTAAACTAAATTGTGTCATTAACTCTAACAAGACAAGGTAAAATATAGAAATCAGAAAGTCACAGCTGTTTAAATAACACAAATACATTCTGAAAAAGTTGCCTTGTATACAATTACTCTTGTGTTATACACACAGAGCTTCATTTTTTTTTTTAAATCTAGTTTTCTTGGTACTTTCAACTAGTTTTTCCATCAGAAAAACACTCCTTTGAATTGTGACATAAGAATGAGAAGAACTTTTTGATTCCTCAATTTCTAGCTGCCATTTGAAAAGCCAACCTAAAATTTTTTTGAGCCCATTCATCTTACACTTATGGTCTAAAAAAGTCTGCTGTATTTCTTATCAGAGAAGACATTAAAGGAGAAGGGGGTTGGAAAATCATAAAGTTAAGCCACCATGAGGGGTCAAATAACTATTTAAATTTTAGAAAATTTGAAAGAAAAATATAGAACATTAAGAAAAAATAAATCCTACCAGATAACAACTAAGTGTGGGAAGTAAGAAGAAGATGGAAATAACTTAGAACAAAAATGAAAAATCAGTGATCTAATCAGCATAGTAAAGGAATTACAGAAAGTAAAAAACCAAAAAAGCAAATAGCATATTTGTGGAAATTTAAATTCTGGAGCCGAAGTGTGTGATTTTAAATCCCAACTCTGTTACTTTATAGCAATGTGATCTGGACAATTACTCTTAATTACTTTTTTTCTCATATCTCTGTTTTCTCAACTGAAAATTGAAAAAATTTCAAGGCTACTTTATAGGGATGTTGAAGCACAGTACAGGATAGGGCTGCTGAGAGGAATAAATGAATTATTACAGGAGAAGTGCTTAAAATAAATAAAAGCAAATCACAAGACTAGATATGTTTTTTAAAAGAAGTAAACAGTAAGTGAAGAATTTTTGTTTTTTGCTTTTTTTAACTTTTTATTTTGTATGGGATAGAGCTGATAAACAATGCTGTGATAGTTTCAGGTGAATAGCAACGGGACTCAGCCATACATATACCTGTATCCATTCTCTCTCAAACTCCCCTCCCATCCAGGCTGCCACATAACCTTGAACAGATTTCCATTGTGCTAAAGTATGTCCTTGTTGGTTACCTATTTTAAATATAGCAGTGAGTTTTGTTGTACTTCTTCAGTCATTAAGTCATGTCCAACTCTTTGTGACCTCATGGACTTAGCATGCCAGGCTCCTCTGTCCTCCACTAACTCTGAGTTTGCTCAGATTCATATCCATTGAGTCAGTGATGCTATCTAGCCATCTCATCTGGTTCTTCTTTCTCATTTTGCCTTCACTCTTTCCCAGAAACAGGGTCTTTTCCAAACAGTCAGCTCTTCGCATCAGGTGGCCAAACCATTGGAGCTTCAGCTTCAGTATTACTCTTTCTAATGAATATCAGGGTTGACTTCCTTTAGGATTGACTGGTTTGATTTCCTTGAAGTCCAAAGGGACTCCCAAGTCTTCTCCAGAGACACAATTTGAAAGCAATTCTTCAATACTCAGCCTTCTTTATGTTCCAAATCTTATACCTGTACATGACTACCAGTAAAACGATAGCTTTGACTATACAGACCTTTGCAAAAAGTTGTCTCTGCTTTTCAATACACTTTCTAGGTTTGTAATAGCTTTCCTTCCAAGGAGCAAGCATCTTTTAATTTCATGGCTGCAATTACTATCTGCAGTGATATTGGAGCCCAAGAAAAGAAAATATGTCACTGCTTCCACTTTTACCCTTTTCTTTGCTGTGAAGTAATGGGACCAGATGCCATGATCCTCATTTTTTTAACATTGAATTTCAAGCTAGTTTTTTCACTCTCCTCTTTTACCTTCATCAAGAGGTTTGGCTCTTCATCACTTTCTGCCATTAGAGTGATATCGTCTGTATATCTGAGGTTGTTGATATTTCTCTGGGCAATCTTGATTCCAGCTTGTGATTCATCTAGCCTGGCATTTCACATGATGTACTTTGCATAGAAGTTAAATAAGCAAGGTGATGATATATACCCTTGTTGTACTCTTTTCCCAATTTTCAACCAGTCAGTTGTTTCATGTCTGGTTCTAACTATTGCTTCTTGACCCACATATAGGTTCCTCAGGAGATGGGGAAGGTGGTCTGGTACTGCCACCTCTTTAAGAATTTTCCATAGTTTTTTGTGAGCCACACAGTCAAAGGTTTAGCATAGTCAATGGAGCAAAAGTAAATGTTTTTCTGAAACTCCCTTACTTCCTCCATGATCCAAGGAATGTAGGTAATTTGATCCGGATTGCATTGGGCTCCACCATGCTGGATCTATATTCTGAGACTTTTAAGAGAATCTTTTATATTGGGTAAGCATCCCAAATTTATGACAAATTGTATTAATCTTTGTCTTTTTAACTTTTGAAATTTCCTAACAAGTCTATACATCAAATATAATATTTAGTACACAACTTTATATTATTTTATATTTTATATACATTTATTAAGGGGAATTTGATGTTAATGTAATAAAGTGGCTTTATAATTTGCATTATAGTTATTTTAGTTAGCATAATAAGATTGTACTTTTAAGGAAAGTCTGAGAAATCTTTATTGAAGTTTAAACAGAAGGCCATTATCACTTTATCTTTCATAGTTTCTATGTCTTAAATGTAATGCTGAAATAGCTTGGATTTACAGATTTATCCCTTGTTCTGATATTTATCAATACTTGTGAATAACCATATTAATAAAAATATCATGCTGCCTTAAGTATTATGCCTTATAACTATGATCCATACTTTATATACATTACTTCTAATTCTTATAAACTAATTTTACATGGCTTTAATTATAAAAGTTTGATCCAAGGAAGAAAAATGACATAACAAATCTGTATAATATTTATCTATAGCAAGAGTGAGTAAAGCCATTGATCAATCTAAAGGTAAAATAATAAAAATTTTATAAACTATACAGTGCTATGCAAGATTAATTCCTATTATTCTACCTGAAGATAATGAAACTTAGCAAATTTATTTTAACTTACATTCTCTTGCTCATTACAGAGCTAATTTTATGTAACTGATATTAAAAATTTATCCTATAGTAGTGAGAGAAAGACAATTTGGTTTGTTCATGGATGTATAAATACAAATTGTTGGAATATGAAACTACATCTTTCTATGCTAAATTTTCTTATATTTATTTCACAATACTTGCTGCACTTTTTGTTAGTCTGATGCTCAAATGATAGTTAAATATAATGTAAATATATTTAATTATTTAAATACAATGTAAATATCACATACAAGCTTATATGAATAAAATAAAAGATTAGGGAGCCATAGTTTATGTGGGATTATTACAATAAGAAGTAGACGTTCTTTTTAATATCTGGGTAATATTCCATCGTGTACATGTACCAAAGCTTTCTTATCCATTCATCTGTCAGTGGACATCTAGGTTGCTTCCACGTCCTGGCTGTTATAAACAGTATTGCAATGAACATTGGAGTACACACATCTCTTTCAATTCTGGTTTCCTCAGTGTGTATGCCCAGCAGTGGGATTGCTGGGTTGTATGGCAGTTTTATTTGCAGTTTTTTAAGAAATCTCCACACTGTTCTCCATAGTGACTGTATTAGTTTGCATTCCCACCAACAGTGTAAGAGGGTTCCTTTTTCTCTGCACCCTCTCCAGCATTTATTGTTTGTAGACATTTTGATAGCAGCCATTCTGACCGGCTTGAGATGGTACCTCATTGTGGTTTTGATTTGCATTTTTCTGATAATGAGTGATGTTGAGCATCTTTTCATGTGTTTGTTACCCATCTATATGTCTTCTTTGGAGAAATGTCTGTTTAGTTCTTTGGTCCATTTTTTTATTGGGTCGCTTATTTTTCTGGAATTGAGCTGCAGGAGTTGCTTGTATATTTTTGAGATTAATTCTTTGTCAGTTGCTTCATTTGCTATTATTTTCTCCCATTCTGAAGGCTGTCTTTTCACCTTGCTTATCGTTTCCTTTGTTGTGCAAAAACTTTTAAGTCATTTGAATCAGTTCTAATGAGGTGGATGAAACTGGAGCCTATTATACAGAGCGAAGTAAGAAAGAAAGAAAAACACCAATACAGTATATTAACACATATATATGGAATTTAGAAAGATGGTACGATGACCCACTATGTGAGACAGCAAAAGAGACACAGATGTAAAGAACAGACTTTTGGACTCTGTGGGAGAAGGCAAGGGTGGGATGATATGAGAGAATAGCATTAAAACATGTATATTATCATATGTGGAATAGATTGCCAATCCAGGTTTGAGACATAAGATAGGGTGCTGAGGGCTGGTGCACTGGGATGACCCTGAGGGATGGGATGGGGGAAGGAGGTGGGAGGGAGGGTCAGGGTGGGGAAAACATGTACACCCATTGCTGATTCATGTGAATGTATGGCAAAAACCACCACAATATTGTAAAGTAATTAGCCTCCAATTAAAATAAATTAAAAAAAAAAAAAAGAAAAGTTGAACAGCTAGTAGAGCAACAATTATCTCTTAATCATATTGCCTCAACTACTACTAGTCCTTGGAATTCTCCTGTCTTTGTTATTAAGAAGAAATCTGGGAAATGGAGAATGTTAACTGATTTAAGAAAAATTAATGCTATAATCAAACCTATGGGTGCTTTACTACTAGGCATTCCATCACCCTCTATGATACCACAAAATTGGAAAATAAAAATCATTGATCTTAAAAAAAAAGAAGTACACATGTATACCTGTGGCAGATTCCTTTTGATATATGGCAAAACCAATACAATATTGTAAAGTTAAATAAAATAAAATTTAACAAAAAAAATAAAAAAAATGAAGTTAATACTAAAAAAAGAAAAAAAAAGAAGTAAACTTTCACTTTATTTTAAAGCAAACATGGATTTATAAAACTATTTTTCAAGTGCATGTAATTTGAACTCCTTAAAAAAAAAGCCTAAAGACCTACAAAGTACGTGATATGTGTATAGCTATTCAATATAAAATTGCTGTAATGTGTGGAAAATTAAGGTATATTAATTAAATTATTTATATTTCTTTTTTCTGAATCTTAAGATAGCTATAAAATTATTGGGTATCATTATTGGGTATTATTTGTTTTTAAACTTTAATATTTCTTGATTCGTACCTGTGTACTTTGCACAGTAATATATATTGGAAATTTTAAAACATAAATATTACTTGACAGCTGTTCCTTACTCCTGCTATGATTGACTATAAAATGCATAAACAGTAAATTTTGATTGATTGTTGGACTTCAGAAATAATATCTATTAGAGACTGGATTATGTTATCTTCCTCCAAAGACTAGTAATTCTTGATATAGAAGGGAAGTGACTTATTTTCTTGTCACCTTGAACTTTAGTAGTTTTCATTTCTGATTTTATAGTTTTTATATTTGTGATCTATGGAAAGCTCAAAATGTTTGTCAGCCCTGTAACTTTTCAGGACTCAGTCTCTAAACTTTGTGTCCCTGTCAAAGTTCAACTTTAGGTTTCACTGGGGTAGGTCGGGAGTATATATTAGTCTACAATGTAGGCTCATTTTGCCAAGGCTCCTAGTGTCTCAGTTTGATAGTGAAAGTGAAAGTGAAAGTGAAGTTGCTCAGTCATGTCTAACTCTTTGCGACCCCATGGACTGTAGCCTACCAGGTTCTACCGTCTGTGGGCTTTTCCAGGCAAGAATACTGGAGTGGGTTGCCATTTCCTTCTCCAGGAGATCTTCCCGACCCAGGGATTGAGCCCAGGTCTCCCGCATTGTAGGCAGACACTTTACTGTCTGAGGAACAATATGTTAATTACATTTTGCTACTCTAGGGAGATGAGTGTTCTAATAATCTGCTGATAATTCCTTCCCTGATGCTGATCAAAGTCTACATTCTCTGTTCCAGCAGTAAGTGACAAAGCAGGTGACAATACTTGGATGGTCTTACTCTGTGCACCTATAGCATTGTCATGGAGTACATAAAGGCTGTATATTGTCACCCTGCTTATTTAACTTATATGCAGAGTACATCATGAGAAATGCTGGGCTGGAAGAAGCACAAGCTGGAATCAAGACTGCCGGGAGAAATATCAATAACCTCAGATATGCAGATGACACCACCCTTATGGCAGAAAGTGAAGAGGAACTAAAAAGCCTCTTGATGAAAGTGAAAGAGGAGAGTGAAAAAGTTGGCTTAAAGCTCAACATTCAGAAAACTAAGATCATGGCATCCGGTCCCATCACTTCATGGGAAATAGATGGCGAAACAGTGGAAACAGTGTCAGACTTTATTTTTTGGGGCTCCAAAATCACTGCAGATAGTGACTGCAGCCATGAAATTAAAAGATGCTTACTGCTTGGAAGGAAAGTTATGACCAACCTAGATAGCATATTGAAAAGCAGAGATATTACTTTGCCATCAAAGGTCCATCTAGTCAAGGCTATGGTTTTTCCAGTGGTCATGTATGGATGTGAGAGTTGGACTGTGAAGAAAGCTGAGCACCAAAGAATTGATGCTTTTGAACTGTGGTGTTGGAGAAGACTCTTGAGAGTCCCTTGGACTACAAGAAGATCCAACCAGTCCATCCTAAAGGAGATCAGTCCTGGGTGTTCACTGGAAGGACTGATGCTAAAGCTGAAACTCCAATACTTTGGCCACCTCATGCGAAGAGTTGACTCATTGGAAAAGACCCTAATGCTGGGAGGGATTGGCAGCAGGAGGAAAAGGGGATGACAAAGGATGAGATGGCTAGATGGCATCATCGACTAAATGGACATGAGTTTGAGTGAACCCTGAAAGTTGGTGATGGACAGGGAGGCCTGGCGTGCTGTGATTTATGGGGTCACAAAGAGTCAGACACAAATGAGTGACTGAACTGAACTTAACTGAAGCCATCAATTTAAGTGAATATACACATGGACTTCTGGTTACCCCTCTCTGCACAACTTTATCTTCTCCATGCTCCATTCCACAAAATCCAGTTGCTCTGTTTGCCCTGATCTCTGAAATCTTCCTTCTCAAATCAGTGGAATCACAATACTCTTTGTAAACTTCAATTCTCCGTACCACTGTTGGGAAATTCTTCCCAGTAGAGAACTGGGTGGGATCTAGGGCTGAAGGCATGAAGAGAATATAATGAGTTTACTGTTGTGCAAACTGAGCTGCTTCCAAGAAAGGTGAAGAGTTTGGCAGTCACGGCCAGTACCCTATATGGAATGTGTAAGGCAATGATTACAATGACCTTTCTCTTCTCTTAAACTTTTATCTTCTGCCATGCCTCACATTGGCCAAACTCAAATTGAAGCAGGTTGGCCAGAGGGCAAGGGCTGGTGATGTAGTTTACAGCCCTCCTCCCTGGTGGTATAGCAAAGGAAGCAGAGACATTTTAGTGAGGGAAAGGAATAACCAACCTAGAGACATTTCTGAATTTAGGACAAGTAATCTTAAATTTATAATGGAATACACTTTTACTCACATATTCATATAATCATCAGTACACTGTGAAAATTAAACAAAAATCCAGTTCATTACCTTGAATTATAATATTTTATATATATATATATATAAAGTCTCAATGTCATCAAAAGGAATATAAACTAATATTCCTATAGATTTTACAAATATTCTAGAGCTTGAATAAATTTAAAGATCTTTTAAAAGGCAGATTCAAAGCCAGACAGGCATAACTGATATAATTTTTAGAAGATTAAATAATAGTCACTTTTCTAGTTTTCTAGGAGCTACATATACTTGCTAATCTTCACAAGAATTTTTAAGCTAAATGTATTATTGTTCCTAATTTGCAGGCCAGCAAACTGAGTCTCAGAAAGACTAATTAAATTTCCCAGGATCACAAAGCTGTTAAGTGATAAGGCCTGCTGCTAAGTCACTTCAATCGTGTCTAAGTCTGTGCAACCCCATAGACGGCAGACCACCAGGCCCCGCTGTCCCTGGGATTCTCCAGGCAAAAACACTGGAGTGGGTTGCCATTTCCTTCTCCAATGCATGAAAGTGAAAAGTGAAAGTGAAGTCACTCAATCGTGTCCGACCCTCAGCGACCCCATGGACTGCAGCCTTCCAGGCTCCTCCGTCCATGGGATTTTCCAGGCAAGAGTACTGGAGTGGGGTCCATAAGCCAGTTCTGCGCAAATCCAAAGTTTACCTTATGAATAGTGCAAGCCACTGAATATTAAAGGCAATTAAGTTAATGAGACGGCATTTTATTTAAAAAGGAAAGGAATGCATGTGTGCCTGCCCTCTTCAGTCATGTCCCACTCTTTTGCGACCCTATGAACGGTAGCCTTCCAGACTCCTCCTGTGTTAGATTTTCCAGGCAAGAATACTTGAGTGGGTTGCCATGCCCTCCTCCAGGGGATCTTCCCAACTCAAGGATCAAACCCACATTTCCTGCATCTCTTGCATCACAAGCAGATTCTTTACCCACTGAGCCACCTGGTAAGCCTGAGGAAAAGAATAATACAAAATAAAAAACAATATTACAATTTATTTAGAAAACCTATGAAACAGTCTGGAGGGACTGTCGACTTTAAAAAGCTTTTGGATTATTCAAAGGCATTGGAATTATACCAAAAGACACTGTTTAGAGCACATATGGTTCATGGGATATGATTAGTTATAATTAATATCCGTTTTATGTCTAAAGGTCTGAAGAAAATTAAGAAAAATAAGTAACAGAAAAATATGGTGAAAAGCATCATATTAATGGACTATTTTTTTAATGTTCTTTTAGTCCAAGGAGAAAAGATATAGTGTATATTAATCACTAGAGGTAGAATGTGAAATCTGTGGTCAGTGTCCAATAAAATCCACAATTTCTGAACATTTAAATTTGAAATACCAATATATTTTAACATGATACCTTATTTGATACATTGTGTGCGTGTGACAGTCACTCATTCGTGTCCGACTCTTTGCGACCCCATGGACTATATACAGTCCATAGAATTCTCCAGACCAGAATACTGGAATGGGTAGCCTTTCCCTTCTCCAGGGGATGTTCCCAACCCAGAATCAAACCTAGGTCACCCTCATTGCAGGCAGATTCTTTATCAGCTGAACCACAAGGGTAGCCCATTTGATACATTGCTTGAAAATTAAAGGTTATCCTCATCCTTCAATATTTTTATATTAATCAGATCAAATTAAATGTCATTTATATTACAATTCTATTGTAACTTTTCTTGACCTTAAATTTATAATAATGTTCTGATGAACTGTTTAAAAGTCTACAGATGATGTTGTAGAAATAATTTAACTTTCATAATTTTCATTTGGAATATTGATTTACAGTAGTAATTCTATACTTTTGAACAAAAGATTAGAGAATCATGTATTGAAGTTAGGAAGCAACAGGAGACCAGTGATTTCCTCCCTTTGACATTACAGGCTAGTGTTTACATGCAACCTGATATGTGTCGAAAACAATCTCACTTGACAGACTGATAGGCATTTCTCTCTGCTTATTTTTTTTAAAGGCATATCTGTCTCTAATTGTTCTTTCAATTACAATTAATTTATCCAATTTTATTGCTTGAGTTTTTTACTTCAGAAACTTTCAAATGCTACTAGAAATCTTTCAGCTATTCCTCAAGTCTGGCAATTCTAATATTATGGAAAATGATGAAATTATTATTCTCAGTAATCCTCAACAATATGAACAAATCAACACATGGACACTTACAGTATATAAGAATCCAGTGAATCCAAGAAGCAAAATTACATATTTCTTTCTTACCATTGAGAAGCAAAGAATGAATATTATGGATATGCAGAAATGCCTGAGTAACAAAGTTTGAAATGTAAAGGCAGTCTGCAACACGCCAATGGAACAGTAGAATTAAAATACTTTAGAAAATATGTCTTGCACAATCTCTTTTACCTTAAACCTGAGAGATATATTTTAACTGATATTATAAAAACTAAAGTAAAAATGAAATATTAAAATTTTAAATCATTAAAGAATCGACTCAAATATGAATATTTTCCTGAGGTTCTATATTTTAGATAGCTTTTCAAAGACTCATGTATAATGACTACCATGCATGTATGTGCTAAGTTACTTCAGTTGTGTCCGATTCTTTGTGACACTATGGACTGTAGCCTGCAGGCTCCTCTGTCCATGGGATTCTCCAAGCAAGAAGACTGGAATGGGTTGTCATGTCCTCCTCCAGGGGATCTTCTTGACCCAGGGATCTAACCTCGGTCTCCTGTAACTCCTGCATCGCAGGTGGATTTTTTACTGCTGAGCCACTGGGAAAGTCCAGTGCCTACCATATATATCTATAAACTATTTGCTTTTGTCTGTTTTAACCATTAGATTTTACAGATAATGGTTGAAACACTGTTATAAAATATCTGTAAAAGCTAATATCCAGTACAGTGCTTGGTACCTAGCCCATACTCAGTGAATGATATTGCCTTGAACTACTGAATTCACTGTAAATTGCTTTGTCTGAATAGTTATATTAGTTAATTTTGTAATACACTTCAGATATAGATTTTAGAATGAAAGATTTTGTTGGTTAAAAAAATTGCTGAGAGAGTAGCTGGTGTGACACAAAATGAAGAAGTATAAGTGATAAGAAATAAAGATAAAGCAACATAGTGCAATTTCTACATCTGACTCTGATGGAGTAGCATGTATTGGACAACTCTTTCATCAAAAACAAGAATAAAAAAAGATAAAACCTTTAAAAGCCAAATAAAAAAGTACTTGTTGTTAGAATGAAATTACAATAAATACTGGAGACAATTTTTCAGATAGAAGAAAAATAAACCTAGATGAAAAGACTGAAATGATAAAACAAGCAAATATGTAGGTAAATCTAAATGTATGTTGAATAAATAAGATAGTATTAGTGTTTTGGGGTGTTTAAATTATATGTAAACTTGTCTACAAAAACAGTATTACAAACATCATGGGATGGGGTTTAGTTATAATTCTCTAATATTCTTGCTTTATTTGGTAAGTGATAAGGGCTAATTTGTAATTGACCCAAATAATCCAGAATACACTTTTTACTCTCTAGGGTTACTACTATCAAAACATGACACTAGCAAGCTAATAGAAGAAAAGCAGTTTAAAGGCCTAACATAAAAGAACGCAAAAGGAGGAAGTAAAAGAACAAAAATCAGGCAAAACAAACAGAAAACAAATACAAAAAAAGTAAGTTTAAATAGAGTAAATACTCCAAAAGTAGATTGTCACATGAGTTTAAAAAGACAAAAATAAAACACTACACATCGCTTATAAGAAATTCACTCAGACTATAATAAGTATAAACACTAACATAAATAACTGAATATATCTATACTAATGTCAGATAAAGTAGACCTTATGTGAATGATCATATGAATAATAAGTGTTATGTTGTCTTAAGTATTATGCCTTGTGTCTATGACATGCACTTTATATACATTATTTTTAATTCTTATAAAATAGTTTTAATTATGAAACTATGGTCCAAGAAAGATAAATAACATGCAAAGGTTGTATAATATTTATCCACAACAAGAGGAGGTGAAAGCCATTGATCAATCCAAAGGAAAAATAAAAAATTTTATAAACTATTAAAGACTGGCAGAATGGATACAAAAACAAGACCCCTACATATGTTGTCTACAAGAGACCCACCTCAAAACAGGGGACACATACAGACTGAAAGTGAAGGGCTGGAAAAAGATTTTCCATGCAAATAGGGACCAAAAGAAAGCAGGAGTAGCAATACTCATATCAGATAAAATAGACTTTAAAACAAAGGCTCTGAAAAGAGACAAAGAAGGTCACTACATAATGATAAAAGGATCAATCCAAGAAGAAAATATAACAATTATAAATATATATGCACCCAACACGGGAGCACCGCAATATGTAAGACAAATGCTAACAAGTATGAAAGAAGAAATTAACAATAACACAATAATAGTGGGAGACTTTAATACCCCACTCACACCTATGGATAGATCAACTAAACAGAAAATTAACAAGGAAACACAAACTTTAAATGATACAATAGACCAGTTAGACCTAATTGATATCTATAGGACATTTCATCCCAAAACAATGAATTTCACCTTTTTCTCAAGCGCACATGGAACCTTCTCCAGGATAGATCACATCCTGGGCCATAAAGCTGGCCTTGGTAAATTCAAAAAAAATAGAAATCATTCGAAGCATCTTTTCTGACCACAATGCAGTAAGATTAGATCTCAATTACAGGAGAAAAACTATTAAAAAATCCAAGATATGGAGGCTGAACAACACGCTGCTGAATAACCAACAAATCACAGAAGAAATCAAAAAAGAAATCAAAATTTGCATAGAAATGAATGAAAATGAAAACACAACAACCCAAAACCTGTGGGACACGGTAAAAGCAGTCCTAAGGGGAAAGTTCATAGCAATACAGGCACACCTCAAGAAACAAGAAAAAAGTCAAATAAATAACCTAACTCTACACCTAAAGCAACTAGAAAAGGAAGAAATGAAGAACCCCAGGGTTAGTAGAAGGAAAGAAATCTTAAAAATTGGAGCAGAAATAAATGCAAAAGAAACAAAAGAGACCATAGCAAAAATCAACAAAGCCAAAAGCTGGTTCTTTGAAAGGATAAATAAAATTGACAAACCATTAGCCAGACTCCTCAAGAAACAAAGGGAGAAAAATCAAATCAATAAAATTAGAAATGAAAATGGAGAGATCACAACAGACAACACAGAAATACAAAGGATCATAAGAGAGTACTATCAACAATTATATGCCAATAAAATGGACAACGAGGAAGAAATGGACAAATTCTTAGAAAAGTACAACTTTCCAAAACTCGACCAGGAAGAAATAGAAAATCTTAACAGACCCATCACAAGCACGGAAATTGAAACTGTAATCAAAAATCTTCCAGCAAACAAAAGCCCAGGTCCAGATGGCTTCACAGCTGAATTCTACCAAAAATTTAGAGAAGAGCTAACACCTATCCTGCTCAAACTCTTCCAGAAAATTGCAGAGGATGGTAAACTTCCAAACTCATTCTATGAGGCCACCATCACCCTAATACCAAAACCTGACAAAGATCCCACAAAAAAAGAAAACTACAGGCCAATATCACTGATGAACATAGATGCAAAAAATCCTTAACAAAATTCTAGCAATCAGAATCCAACAACACATTAAAAAGATCATACGCCATGACCAAGTGGGCTTTATCCCAGGGATGCAAGGATTCTTCAATATCCGCAAATCAATCAATGTAATACACCACATTAACAAATTGAAAAATAAAAACCATATGATTACCTCAATAGATGCAGAGAAAGCCTTTGACAAAATTCAACATCCATTTATGATCAAAACTCTCCAGAAAGCAGGAATAGAAGGAACATACCTCAACATAAGAAAAGCTATATATGACAAACCCACAGCAAACATTATCCTCAATGGTGAAAAATTGAAAGCATTTCCTCTACAGTCAGGAACAAGACAAGGGTGCCCACTTTCACCATTACTATTCAACATCGTTTTGGAAGTTTTGGCCACAGCAATCAGAACAGAAAAAGAAATAAAAGGAATCCAAATTGGAAAAGAAGAAGTAAAGCTCTCACTGTTTGCAGATGACATGATCCTCTACATAGAAAACCCTAAAGACTCCACCAGAAAATTACTAGAACTAATCAATGACTATAGTAAAGTTGCAGGATATAAAATCAACACCCAGAAATCCCTTGCATTCCTATACACTAATAATGAGAAAACAGAAAGAGAAATTAAGGAAACAATTCCATTCAACATTGCAACGGAAAGAATAAAATACTTAGGAATATATCTACCTAAAGAAACTAAAGACCTATGTATAGAAAACTAGAAATCACTGGTGAAAGAAATCAAAGAGGACACTAACAGATGGAGAAATATACCATGTTCATGGATTGGAAGAATCAATATAGTGAAAATGAGTATACTACCCAAAGTAATCTATAGATTCAATGCAATCCCTATCAAGCTACCAACAGCATTCTTCACAGAGCTAGAACAAATAATTTCACAATTTGTATGGAAATACAAAAAACCTCGAATAGCCAAAGCAATCTTGAGAAAGAAGAATGGAACTGGAGGAATCAACCTACCTGACTTCAGGCTCTACTACAAAGCCACAGTTATCAAGACGGTATGGTACTGGCACAAAGACAGAAATATAGATCAATGGAACAAAATAGAAAGCCCAGGGATAAATCCACGCACATATGGACACCTTATCTTTGACAAAGGAGGCAAGAACATACAATGGATTAAAGACAATCTCTTTAACAAGTGGTGCTGGGAAATCTGGTCAACCACTTGTAAAAGAATGAAACTAGAACACTTTCTAACACCATACACAAAAATAAACTCAAAATGGATTAAAGATCTCAACATAAGACCAGAAACTATAAAACTCCTAGAGGAGAACATAGGCAAAACACTCTCTGACATACATCACAGCAGGATCCTCTATGACCCACCTCCCAGAATATTGGAAATAAAAGCAAAAATAAACAAATGGGACCTAATTAACCTTAAAAGCTTATGCACATCAAAGGAAACTATTAGCAAGGTGAAAAGACAGCCTTCAGAATGGGAGAAGATAATAGCAAATGAAGCAACTGACAAACAACTAATCTCGAGAATATACAAGCAACTCCTACAACTCAACTCCAGAAAAATAAATGACCCAATCAAAAAATGGGCCAAAGAACTAAATAGACATTTCTCCAAAGAAGACATACAGATGGCTAACAAACACATGAAAAGATGCTCAACATCACTCATGATCAGAGAAATGCAAATCAAAACCACTATGAGGTACCATTTCACACCAGTCAGAATGGCTGCGATCCAAAAGTCTACAAGGAATAAATGCTGGAGAGGGTGTGGAGAAAAGGGAACCCTCTTACAATGTTGGTGGGAATGCAAACTAGTACAGCCACTATGGAGAACAGTGTGGAGATTCCTTAAAAAACTGGAAAAGACCTGCCTTATGATCCAGCAATCCCACTGCTGGGCATACACACTGAGGAAACCAGAAGGGAAAGAGACACGTGTACCCCAATGTTCATCGCAGCACTGTTTATAATAGCCAGGACATGGAAGCAATCTAGATGTCCATCAGCAGATGAATGGATAAGAAAGCTGTGGTACATATACACAATGGAGTATTACTCAGCCATTAAAAAGAATACATTGGAATCAGTTCTAATGAGGTGGATGAAACTGGAGCCTATTATACAGAGTGAAGTAAGCCAGAAAGAAAAACACCAATACAGTATACTAATGCATATATATGGAATTTAGAAAGATGGTAACAATAACCCTGTGTACGAGACAGCAAAAGAGACACTGATGTATAGAACAGTCTTATGGACTCTGTGAGAGAGGGAGAGGGTGGGAAGATTTGGGAGAATGGCCTTGAAACATGTAAAATATCATGTATGAAATGAGTTGCCAGTCCAGGTTTGATGCACGATACTGGATGCTTGGGGCTGGTGCACTGGGACGACCCAGAGGGATGGAATGGGGAGGGAGGAGGGAGTGGGGTTTGGGATGGGGAACACATGTATACCTGTGGCGGATTCATTTTGATATTTGGCAAAACTAATACAGTTATATAAAGTTTAAAAATAAAATAAAATTTAAAAAAAAATAAAAAAAATTAATTACTACTATTCTACCAGAAGATAACATTGGAAAAGTCAATAAAATTGACAAACTACTAGCAAGAGTGATAAATAAAAATGAGAAAAGACACAAACTACCAGTATTAGGTATAAAAGAGGAGAGACGCACCACAGACCTTACAGACATCAAAAGATAATAAGTGTATGTTATGAATTATTTTGTATGCATCTGTTTAACAACTTAGAATGTACCAGTTAATTAAACACACACACATACTGTATGAAATAAGTAATTTGTAATAGCCCTAAGCCTTATAACTATTAACACAGTATAATTCATAATAACAAAACTCCCCTAAAAGAAATCTAGCACAGATGATTCGATGGATAATTCTAAAAAGATTTAAAGATGATTTAACATTAATTCTACATAGTATCTTCCAGAAATACAAAAGGAAGGAACACTTTCCATTTAATCCTTATAAAGCTGACACTATAAATTTCAAAACTAGATAAACACAGTACATAAAACTAATATCCCTTATAAAAATATATGAAAAATTATTAGCAAACAGAATTCAACAATATAAAAAATGATTGTAGTATAGCATGAACCAAATAGGTTTTATTACAAAAGTGCAAGAATGGTCCTATCTTCAAAAATCAATCAGTGCAATCCATCGAACTAAGGTTAAAAATGAAAAAGCATTGTTCCTAATGCAAGAAAATAATATGAAAGGTATAAATATTAGAAAGAATGAATTAAAAATGTCCCTTGTTGTGGGTGTCATGATAAGCTATATAGAAAATCCCATGGATTTACTAATAGACTCCTAGATTTAATATGTGACTTCAGCCAGTCACAGATACAAACTAAACATTTAAAAATCAATTATAAATTTTATATTCTAGCAGTAATATGTGGAGAAGGAAATGGCAACCCACTCTGGTATTCTCGCCTAGAGAATCCCATGGACAGAGGACCTTGTGGGCTGCTGTCCATAGGGTCGCACAGAGTCAGACACGACTGAAGTGACTTAGCGTGCATGCATGCATTGGAGGAGGAAATGGCAACCCACTCCAGTATTCTTGCCTGGAGAATCCCAGAGACAGAGGAGCCTGGTGGGCTGCTGTCTATGGGGTCGCACAGAGTCGGACACGACTGAAGCAACTTAGCAGCAGCAGCAGCAGCAATACCATGTGGATGTCTTAATTAAAATAAAGTATCATTTATATTAAGAAAAAATAAACTACTTAGATTTGAATCCAACAAAACATGTCCAGGGATTGTCTGCAGAAAGCTAAGCAAGACTGAAGAAAGAAAGCACAGAAGATTCAAATAAATGGAGAGAAATACTGTGTTTACAAAATGAAAATCTGAACATAGTAAAAATATCTGTTTTCCACAAAGAGATATATAGGTTTAATCTGAGCAAGATTTTTTTGTGGATATAGATTAGATCATGCTAAAATATATATGAAAATGCAAAGAAACTAGATGAGCTAAACCATTTTGAAAAATAATGAAGTGGAAGGAATCAGCTTGATTTTAAAGCTTATTTTGTAACTACTGTGATAAAAAATGTGGCACAGACAGTAGATCAGTGGAATAGAACAGAGAATCAGAGATAGGCCCACACAAATATGCCCAACTAATTTTGACAAAGGTGTAAAATTATTTCAATAGAGAGAGAAAAATAAAGGACTTACCAGCAAATGGTGCAACAACAGTTGGACATCCAAAGACAATAAATAAATACTAAATAACTTTGATCTAAGTCTGATGTATTACACATAAAAAATAACCAAAATGGATCACAACTTGAATGTGAAACCAAAGTCTACTAAACTTACAAAAACAAATAAGAGACTATTTAAGATCTAGAGCTTCAAAATAAATTCTTAGCCTTTATACCAAAGCAGGATTTATAAAATAAAAAATTGATAAAGTGGAATTCATCAAAATTAAAAAACTTTTACTGTGACAAATACCCTATTTAAAGGATGAAAAAATCAGTTACAGAATTTGAGGAAGATTTGGAAATCACATAGTAGAGAAAGTACTACTATTCAGAAGACATAAAAACTCTAAAAATTCAACATAAAAAAATTCTAATTGTCTAATTAGAATATAGACAAAAGTCATTCCTTAAACTGCATGTTAACTTAAAATATCTTAAAATTGAAAGCTTATTTTAAAAGTTAAGCTATTCAATTTCCTTCTGATTCCCCCCAAATTAACTTTCTATACATTTAAGAGTTTATTTTTGAACTCTCAAGTCTTTTAAGTTGCTTATGTCCATCCTTATGCCAGCTTTACACTATGTTGATTGCTGTAGCTTAGCTTTGCAATATCTTTTAAATTGATAAGTGTGAGTTATCCAACTTTGGTTTTCTCTTTCAAGATTGTTTTGGGTATTCTAAGTTCTTTATATTTTAGTATGATTTTAGTATAGTTTGTCAATTTCAGTAAAAAAAAAAAAATCCCTATTTCTCCTAGGAATTGCTTTGAAAAACTGTTAAAATTAATAAATCTAGCAAAGTTATGGGATACTAAATCAACATTTAAAAGTCATTTGTATTTCTAAGTACTCACACTGAACAATCTAAAAGAGGAAAGTAAACATCAAACCATTTATAATAACATCAAAAAAGAATAAAATACTTAGGAATAAACTTAACCAAGGAAGCAAAGACATGTTTTCTGAAAACACTGCAGAAAGAAAAAAAGTTTTAAAAAGCACATGCAAAAATTAAAGACATCCCATGTTCATAAATTTGAAGACAATATTGTTAAAATTTTCAGATTGCCCAAAGTGATATACAGATTCAATGCAAACCATATCAAAACTCCAATGGTATTTTTTAATTGAAACAGTAAAATAATTTAAAAATTCATATGGAACTACAAAGGATCCAAATAGCTAAAACAATCTTATAAAAGAAAAGTGAGGCTGTAGGCTCACATGTTCTGATTTTAAAATATATTACATAACTCTAGCAATCAAAACACTATGGTACTAGTATAAATATAGAAACATCAACTAATGGAACAGATAGAGGACCCAGATGCAAACCAACACATATATAGTCAACTGATCATCAAAAAGGGTGCCAAGAATACACAATGAGGAAAGGAAGTTTCTTCAACAAGTGGTGTTGGAAAAACAATATATATGTAAGAGATTTAAATTTGATCTTTAATTTGCACTACACATAAAGATTGACTCAAAATTGATTAAATATTTAAACATAAGACCCAGACTATATATCCTAGAACAAAACTTAGGGGTAAAACTTCTTGACATTGGTTCCAACAATAATTTGTTGGATATGACATCAAAAGTAAAGGCAATGAAAATAAAAATAGACAAGTGGGATATACCACAGTAAAAAGTTCTGTAAAACAAGAAAACAGAGTTAAAAGGCAACCTATGGAATGGAAGGAAATATTTGCAAACCATATATCTGATATCCCAAATTTACAAAGAACTTATGCAGTTCAATACCTAAAAAACAATAATTTAAAAATGGGCAAAGGACTTGGATAGACATTTCTGTAAAAAAGACAAACTAATGGCCTACGCTATATGCTGAATATCACTCATCATTAGAAAATTGCAAATTCAAACCACAAGGTCTATTCATAGCTATAGGATGGCCATTACCAATATCTATATCTCTTTATATATGGAGAAATTGGAGAACTTGTGCACTGATGTGAGAATGCAAAGTAGTACAGCCACAATAGAAAACAGTGTAGAAGTTCTTCACCCTTGAAGAACCTAAAAATAAAACTACCATGTGACCCAGAAATCACATGGTCATTTATTCAAAAAATTAAAATCAGGATACTAAAGAGATACTTGCATTCTCAAGTTCATTACAACACTATGCATGATATCCAAGAAGTAGAAACAATCCATACATACATTGAAGGATGAATGTATAAAGAAAATGAGATACATATATGTCATAGAAAATAACTTTTAAAAACAAGAAAATGATGTCATAGGCTATATGATGATTGAACCTTGAGGATATTATGCTAAGTGATGCAAGCGAATTATATAAGACCAAATAGTATTAAGACATGATTCCACTTATATGATATTTTCTAAAGTAGTCAAATTCAGGGAAGCAAAAAGTAGGATTTCAAGGGTTAGGGGAATGGGAAAATCAGGAGTTATTTTTCAATGGATATAGCATTTCATTCGAGTAAGATAAAAAGTTCTAGAGAATTCTGTCTAAAATATACACTCCAAAACTGGTAAGAGGATATACTTCATATTATGTGTTGCTTACCACAGTAAAAGCTTTCCAGGTGGCTCAGTGGTAAAGAATCTGCCTGCCAATGCAGGAGACACAGGTTCAGTCTCTGGGTCAGGAAGCTTCCTGGAGAAGGAAATGGTGCACCATTCCAGTATTTTTGCCTGAAAAATCCCATAGACACAGGAACCTGGAGGGTTACAGCCCATGGGGTTGCAAAGAGTCAGACACAACTTAGCAACTGAACACACACACACACACACACCACAATAAAAAGGGTAATTGCTACTACTGAATTCATTACAAGATTTTATCCCACAGATGTTATGCATCAAAAAAGTGTGAGCTTGATAGTGCGTGCTGAGGGGGAGAAATTTGATCAATGTAATTGGGCACAAAAGCCCAATTGCAGCAGATAAACACAAATGTGAAAAAAAAAATTTAAACACAAATATGAGTGTTGCTCTGGCATGGAACTTAGCACAAAAGAAAACAGAAGAAATTATAAAATATCATAAAATACAAATAGGCACTTCATTATTCTATAGTATGAAGGAAAGGTAAAATATGGACATGGAAATAAAAAAGAAAATATCTAAAAATCTATGTTGTTAACTAAACTCTTGTTGATAATATGACCCAAATTATGGAAATTTTAGTTGTTTTTCAAGTATAAATTGACCAAATGGACATTAAATGTTAAGATGTGAAAAATATAACAGAAGACATTCAGAAACTGTCAAAGACTGAATTTATAGAATTTTTCAATACAAGTTTTAAAGACCAGATTGCCATAAATACGTACTGAACTATTTAGACTAAGTTTTGCTTTCACCATGTTCTCATAGCAAAGTGTGCTTACCCTGATCATAGCACTTATTCTATACTAAATAAAATAATCTATATTCCCTTGCTATCTCATTTTGTAGTTTGTCATGAAAACAGGCTAAGATAATGTTCTTTTAGTAATTTTATGCTGAAAGCATTACATAAATGATGAATAGATGAACAAATATTGAAGAGAGCTCATCAAAGGGGATGGGGCTTCATGTGTACTATAAAGAGCAGCAAGGACTTGTGACTTTATGATAGCAATGAATAAGCAAAGTTGTTTAATTTAGAAATGTAAAAGTATATGAATGGCAATATGGATTACCGATAAATAACCAGAAACCTAAGCAACTGTATCCTAAAAGAAAAGTAAGTAAAGGTAAAGTAGCCATTGAAACATATGTGAAGGATACAACAAGGCAATTTACAAAAGATGAATAATAAATGAATTAAAATATAAGATATTTGATTCCAATACTACTCAGAAAAATACAAAAATAAAATAGAAAATATGCTTTTGCCTTGCAAAATTTGCCATGTGAAAAAAATCTAGTATCACTGAAATCAAAAGGGTTGGAAGTAGGAAAAACTTAATAATCTTGTGATAGCAGCAAAAATTTTTACCTTCTTGATAGTTTGGCTATCCTCTAAGTTTAAAATTTAGTACTCTCATTTCTGGAATTTTATCTGCAGGATATATCACATAACCACACAAGGATATATGTTCAAAGTTGTTTTTTATACGCATGAAACTACAAAGAACAAAGCCATCAAAAGAAGATATGTTAAACAAATTATAGTACAGACATACCATATGCCATTTAACTATGTAGTCATTAAAAAAGGAACGTACTAGACATATACATGTGGATCCAGAAAAATATCAGTGATATTTTACAAAGTTAAAAAATCCAGGAAAAATATGCTTTAGTATGACTATTTATAAAAAATATATCTAATATATAGAAATACACACATATCTGCATGAGCCAAGAAATGACCTGAAAAGATTAGCTAATAACATTGACTAACCTGTTTTGCTTTGAAAAACTATTTACTTCTAACCTTCTGTGTGTGAAAATTATCAACCTCCTGTTAGAAAAATGTACTTTATTATTAATACTGTGATGTTTAATCAAACATATATTAAAAATGAAAATAAAATGAACACAGATAAGAAACTTAAAAATAAGTGTAACTCCTAATTTGCCTAGAGCAAAAAAAAAAAAAAAGAAAAGCAATTGAAATGCATGAATCAGCAGGCCCTTGAAGAAGTAGTGGACAAAGCTGAGCATGTTATTTTAGGACATATGTCATTTTTCTAAAACCATCAAGAATATGGGGCTTGAGATTATATAAAACAGCCCATAGATCAGATTGCAGCTGAAGAGATTCATGCCTGCATTTAGTTATGAAGTTCAAATTGGAAGCTGTTCAGGCAGAAAACTAATAGAAATGGGTGATAGCTAATTAACCTAAGGCTTCAAAGTAATTGCTCTGCAAGAAGCAATTTTAAAAGGGGCTTTTCTCTTTTTTTTTTTTTATTTCTGAAAATCATAAAATGCTCTATATGACTCTGGCAAATGAGTAAAAACATAAGTATACAAACAAATACTGAATTTTTGAAAATTTTTGCCTCATCCAACTTCTTGGCAAATTTTAGAAAAAGCAAAAGAATCACAAGACCTATGCCACATATCACATACTGAATAACCCATGTTCTCAACTTTGTTGTATATAAAGATAATCAGAGTATATTACTGAAGTCAATGTGGCTAGGAGGATAGGGTTATACTGATTAATCCAGTTCTGAGCCATTCACTTCACCACTAGTCAATTGAGTCAGCTACTCCAAAGCATATAGCTATTTAGTGGAGAAGTGACTCCCCTAGCAAAAGCAAGGTGGTCATATGGAATGAATGGACAACAACCCAAATTAGCCTCCATGTGCCATAATTTACAACTCTGGCTTCACATCTTTGATGAATGATTCCTTATACTTAAAAAAAAAATAGTTGTACCTTTATTATATGTACTCATTCCTTCTGAGAGAGAGGCATCCCTAATGTCCTGCATCTCTACATCCAGTTCCAAATATAGATACTTGTGTAGTATGGCATTTTCTCACCCCAAATTAGCTGGACATCTCTCACAGCTTCATGGTACCTAAACTTCACGTAGGATGCATAGATGTGGAAATGAAATCTGGGAATTCTGATGAGAAATAATGAGAAATTCTCATTAGAATTTCTGAAACTGAGGCAGGAAAGACAGGACCAGGACCAGGACCAAGGACAGTCTCCTCATGTAAAGGCATTAGGAAGGAGGGAAATATACCTCTTTGTTCTGCACTTAGCCATAACACATGGAGGAATGGCATCTAAAACAGAAACTTCTTAACATCTGAACAAGAAACTCTGACATAAAAATGGAGGAGCACATGCAGATAAAAATGTAGCTGATGACCCTATAGGACCTTCTACATGTGGCACTTGGAGGGGAAGATTTAAGGGAAAATGACTTAGATTACATGTATAGTGGTTACAGGAGACAAATATACAAGACCAGAAGCCAATGCAACCTTGTGCAATTCAGGCAACATCTCAACCATCCCCTTAATGAGTATTCCACCCCTAATCAAAAAGACCTTCCATCTATTCAAAGGGCTAAAATAAGATAAAAAGGGAAATCAAGAATCCTGTAGTGCACTCCTCTGTGCCAAGGATGCCTGTACTCTTCCTCTTGTAGTGTCTAACTTTTGTTTTAACCTTAATAAACCACTTATTTGTTTTCTTTGCTCCTCAGCCACAATGTGGGGTGTTTGTGTGTTTGTATGTGTTTATTTTTTCCTTGGTGTTTTGTGTTCCTTGTCCAAATTCCTTTGGACAAGTTAAACAAGAAACTGGACCTTTGATAAGATTTTCTGGTGTCAAAACCATGGCTGCCTGGCTCTAGATCCAAGCTTTAATTTCATGTAGACTAGTCTAGGGGCTTCCCTGATAACTCAGCTCATAAAGAATCTGCCTGCAATGCAGGAAAACTCAGTTGGGAAGATTCCCTTGAGAAGGGATAGGTTACCCACTCCAGTATTAGGATTCCCTGGTGGCTCAGAAGGTAAAGAATCCACTGCAGTGCAGGAGACCTGGGTTCGATCCCCGGATTGGGAAGATCCCCTGGAGGAGGCCATGGCAACCTACTCCAGTATTCTTGCCTGGAGAATCCCCATGGACAGAGGAGCCTGGCAGGCTACAGACCATGGGGTCTCAAAGAGTCAGACACAACTGAGCAACTCTCCACAGACCAGTCTAGATAAATGCTGTGGACCATATTTTCTGATAAATCTTTGATCTTTTCATTACCCAATATGACTACAGAATATCATATATTTATAAAAAATTCTTTAAGAAGCATGGTATTTTTTCTAGGTATTTGCAACAGTTAAGCTCTCAATAATTTAAACTTCCCATAGAACTAGTAAGGAAGTTCTTAAGATGGCAGCAGTAAGTTGTTCAGGATTCAGCTTTTCTCACCAACCTTCGGTGTCACTCCGATATGGTTAGTTTAGGATTGTGCTCTAGTCAAAAGATCAATTACATAGTTGTTGTTGTTGTTGTTGTTCTGTTTTTGTTGTGTGTGTGTGTGTGTGTGTGTGTGTGTGTGTGTTTTATAGGTCTGAGCCATTTATATGTCTGCTATAATCAGAGTGGGACAGATTTTTCTAAGGTGCATTGTTTACATGCTGGAGATTTGCGTACACAAAAATGTTAGCACAATTTACTAAGACAAACTGCAGTTAATATTTCAAGACCCAAAATGCATACTAACATCATTAAATTTAAATGGTTGTGTACGAGTGTCCACAGTTTGATTGGAACTACTTCTAGGATTGTGCTTGCATGTTAGATCATGTAATGGATACTGAATCAGTAGTATGGAGGATTTTATTTCATCAACTGGTTTGTAACTAAGCAAAAGTTGTATGATAAATAACATGTCTTCTAGTATTTTGCTATTGGTGCTTTCCTATTTAAAAAATAGATAATTTACCTAATTCTTAAATTGTTATTTACAAAATTATTGTAGCATGGGTCTTAGGAAAAAAAAGGCTTCTTTTCAAAATAATATGTCTTCTAGATTGTTCTTGTTTTTATTAATAATATTAATGTCTATTTATTTGTCTTTTATTACAGGATTTATTTATACATGTGGTGGAACTTTAAAAGGACTGAATGGCACTATAGAAAGCCCTGGTTTTCCATATGGATATCCAAATGGTGCAAACTGTACGTGGGTAATAATAGCAGAAGAACGAAATAGAATACAAATTGTTTTTCAGTCATTTGCTCTAGAAGAAGAATATGACTACTTATCCTTATATGATGGACATCCTCATCCTACAAACTTTAGGACAAGGTTAGTGTATTTTGAATGGAAAAATGGATGGAAATATTTAATGGGTAAAAGAAGTTTATTTTACAAAAGATGCTTAACATTTGTGGTGAAATTCAATTATTACTCCTTTGGAAATATATCATCTTATGAACAAATTAGCTCCATAGTCTGACTTCAGAACACTAGTAAATTATCTCTCCAAAAAGTGAATTTAAATTGAATTGTACTCCTTTAGAGTGGTTAAAGATACTTTGATTTTTAAAATTTTTGCCTCATGGTTTCATTCTTTATGGGACGACTTTTAGTAAAGTGAAAGCATGTAATGCATCTTTCAGTGGTATGTGACCAATTTTAATATACAATAATATGCAAAATATTCAAAATCAATGTTTATATGATAACAGAATACATTAATTTTAGATAATGTGTATAGTTTATAAACTTTAAATATCTGAAAAGTAAACCCTCTTATATCACCAACTGGGACATTCATGATTCTGTCCACACAAACCAGATTATTTATTTTTAAGTTAGTTAATAAAACAGATATGAAAAGTAACTGGTACCCTGACTATTTAGAAGTGTTTCTTCAGTATTTCATTTTAGGATATCTAGACATAATTTATGCTGTGTTGTCAAGAATTCTTTTTAAACATAAACCAATTCTAATTCAAACCAACAAATTTAAAATGTCAGATATTACATGTTTCATGTAGTCCTAGATTTTTACCAATGTGTGCATATTTTCCTTAACTATAGTGTACTGTCTTTATTGTAATTCAAAATATTCTAAGCAGATAATTTATAAGAATTAGAAACCCTTATGTACTTGACTATGCTTGAGTTATGATTCTATGATTCTGTTACTTTTTCTAATAGTTGATTCTGTGTATTTGCCTTCCTGATTTACAGGAATAAGATTATCAACACTGTTTTTATGCATTCATCAGTCTTCCATATTTTTTGCATTGATTTTTCACATCTTAAATAAAAATTTGATATATATTATCTTCACTTTTACTAAGAAAACACATAATATATAGGGAAGATATTGGACCAGGAGATAAGGCTTGCATATTAGTGCTAGCTTTGTTGTTCACTGGCTGTTTGAGCAATCCACAACAGCTGTTCTTGTTTAAAATGGAAGGAGGTAATAATAATGAAAATCTGTCCATCTCACTATATTCTTCTGAATATCTCATGAGATAATGTATATGAAACTGCTTCATAAATATATAATATTTTAGTACACATTTCAACTGTTTGCAGTCAGACTGACAGTTTAAAATGTCTGGAGTGTTTCCAAACACGTTTGTACAAAGAAAATATCACTAGATTGATTACAGATTAATTCTATTTTTCTTTCTTTCTTTTCTTTCTTTTCTCTACATTTGTTTACTGAAGATTTCTAAACTTAATTTCTTACTTCCTTTTACACTGTTAAATTCATAATATCTATTTATTTCAAAGATATACAGTATGGCAGACACATCAACAGTGCTCTTTCATTGTCATTGCCAATATCATTAAAAGTTCCATGTCTTTTATTAATGATGCAGTCAAGATAGTGTGTGTGTACCTGCCTGCACTAGTGGCAGTGTGTGGGTGTTTGCTTTCACCTAGTGAGGCCATGAAAGAAAATGGAAGATACTTCTCAGACTATCAAGTCAGCTAAATTAATGTCAATAAAGCTAGAAGCACAAAGGTTTTGTGTATTTCCTTTACATTAGCAATGTATGCTATTTGTTGCTAAGTTGCTTCAGTCGTGTCCGACTCTGCGTGACCCCATAGACGGAAGCCCACCAGGCTCCCCTGTCCCTGGGATTCTCCAGACAAGAACACTGGAGTGGGTTTCCATTTCCTTCTCCAATGCATGAAAGTGAAAAGTGAAAGTGAAATCGTTCAGTAGTGTCCAACTCTTAGCGACCCCATGGACTGCAGCCTACCAGGCTCTGCTGTCCATGGGATTTTCCAGGCAAGAGTACTGGAGTGCTATTATCGTTGTGTAAATATGGAAAAAATAAAATTCTCCAAATGTTATCTAATAGTTTTAATCACTCCACTGATAATACTGTTTGTTCAAGTATCTATCCTCTGTAGATACACTCAAAAATGAGAAAAAAAAATTATTTTATCCCCATCCTTCTTTTTTAAGCAACTGTCACCTCTGGGAAGTTAAATGATGGTAAGATGGGGAAAATAAATTTATTGTTCTCATTCTTTCTTTCCTAATCTGTAAATGGGGAATAACAACATTAAATTTACAGAGCTTTTATGACGAATACAGTGTAATGAAAGTTTAGTAAAACAAATCTTAAGCATTTATTAAATGATTCCCCTGGACCTGACACTATATCTTGTAATTGTTACATTTAATTTCTCCCCTGTTTAAATAATGTGAAAACACCCCTATTAATATCATCATTTTACAGTTTGGAAATTGGACTTATATTACTTGCTCAAGGTTAACACTGTTAAAAGTAACAAGAGGCAGGATCATCACCGCAATGCAGATTTGTCTGAGTTCTGAGATTAAGCATATAAATAAATTAATTAATTATAAAACAAATTATATATAAGTATGTAGTGTATATATATATGTATATATATATCCATGGTTTGTTTATTGATTAAAGCCTATTTTTTCTTAGCAATATTAGGTAAAATTTAATGAATGAGATAAATTAAAAACAATAAAAAACAACTGAATAGTAGAACATACAAAGATATAAACAGAAAGATAAAGTATAAGTTTATTCTTGGTATGAGTTTATGAACTCAATTCTAGTACATTCTCTATAGCATTTTGGTTATTGTCAGTATATAATATATCTGTTGGCCTTTATGCTTAAAGAAATACTGTTGCTAATATTAGAGAACTGATTTTAATTAGCAAGACTTGGGGGGAAAAATCCAGTATGTATCCTACAGCTCCTTCCAGACTGTATTTGTACACAGTCTGCTGTTTGCTTAGAAGCCTAATCTGCTCCTGGCAGTTTGATTCATTTTTGTGTCTGTTCTTTGACTCACTGTTTTCTTGCTTTTTCTTTCTCTCACATCCTCACTTAATACATGTCCTTATGGTATGCCTGCTGCTTTCTATCTTTCAGAAATTGATACTCATATATTGCTACTTTCCATGCACTCCAATAGACTTTTGATAAACAGCTTTCTGTACTTGCCGTGTAAGAACACAGAAAAGATGATCTGTAGGTCTTATCATTCTTGCTTGTATAAGAGATATATTCAGTTTTGTAATCACAATTTCATTTTTTAAAACTATTTTCTAAACTCCAATTATTGATGATTCTGCTTGTGTTTATCTCATTGTTTTAAAATTTATTAAATAAAAATTGATGTTGCTGGCTGAATTTGATACTTAAATAGCAATGTACCACTGGAAAATTCCTTTATAATTATATCTTTAGCTTAAAACAAATTTGGTCTAGATGTGAAAAGAACAATTGTAAGCTTTGTTTACTTTTTATTTTAATACTGTATTTTCTCAATAAGAAAGTTATGTGCTGTTGCTTAGTCACTCAGTCATGTCTGACTCTTTGTGACCCCATAGACTGTGGCCCACCAGGCTCCTCTGTCTATGCAGGTTCTCCAGGCAAGAAAACTGGAGTGGTATCTCACTGTAGTTTTGATTTACATTTCTCTAATAATGAGTGACATTGAGCATCTTTTCATGTGCTTGTTAGCCATCTGTATGTCTTCTTTTGAGAAATGTCTCTTTAGGTTTTTTGTCTACTTTTTGATTGGTTGTTTGCTTTTCTGGTATTGAGTTGTATGAGCTGCTTGTATATTTTGGAAATTAATTCTTTGTCAGTTGTTTCTTTTGCTATTATTTTCTCCCATTCTGAGGGTTGTCTTTTCACCTTGTTTGTAGTTTCCTTTGCTGTGCAAAAGTTTTTAACTTTAACTAGGTCCCATTTGTTTATTTTTGGTTTTATTTCCATTACTCTAGGAGGTGGGTCATAGAAGATCTTGGTTTGATCTGTCATCGAGTATTCTGCCTTTGTTTTCCTCTAAGAGTTTAATAGTTTCTGGTCTTACATTTAGCTCTTTAATCCATTTTGAATTATCTTTGTGTATGGCATTAGGTAGTGTTTTAATTCTTTTGCATGTAGATGTCCAGTTTTCCCAGCACCACTTAATGAAGAGGCTATCTTTGCCCCACTGTATATTCTTGTCTCCTTTGTCAAAAATAAGGTATCCATAGGTGTGTCGGTTTATCTCTGGGTTCTCTGTCTTGTTCCATTCGTCTATATTTCTGTTTTTATACCATACTGTTTTGATGACTGTAGCTTTGTAATTTAGTCTGAAGTCAGGAAGGTTGATTCCTCCAACTTCATTCTTCTTTCTCAAGACTGTTTTGGCTATTTGGAGTCTTCTGTTTCCATATGAATTGTGAACATTTTTGTTCTAGTTCTGTGAAAAATATCATTAGTTTTTTGATAGGGATTGCATTGAATCTGTAGATTGCATTTGGTATTATAGTCATTTTCACAATATTGATTCTTCCTACCCAGGGACATGGAATATCTCTCCATCTGTTTACATATTCTTTTATTTCTTTTATCAGTATCTTATAGTTTTCTGTGGAGTGGTCAATAGAAACTTGCTGTAAGATTAGGGAACTCAAACAGGGGTTCTGTGACAGGCTGAAGGGTCAGATGGGGAGAGAGATGTGTGGGAGGTCCAGGAGGGAGGGGACGTGGGTATACCTATGGCTGATTCTTATTGATGTATGATAGAAAACCACAAAATTCTGTAAAGCAATTATCCTTCAATTAAAGTATTTAAAAATCAATTTAAAAAAGTAATAATACTGGAGTGGGTGGCCATGCCCTCCTCCAGGGGAATCTTCCCAACCCAGGGATCAAACCCAGGTCTCCCACATTGCAGGTGCATTCTTTACCATCTGAGCCACCAGGGAAGCCCAAGAAAGTTATAGCAAGATGTAAAAAGAAAAAAAAAATCACTCAATGTCATGAAACAGAGACAGATATATTCATATATATAGGACCATATTATGTATATTATGTTCACATTTAATCTCCTTGCAATAATATATACATAAATTCACATGTGACTAGAATTTTTATAAGCATCAAGTTTAGTGGCTGTTTGTCTTACTATGATTATTTAATTATTCTATTATAAAATGTTTTGTTTTTTGCCTTTCATAATTAATTCAGATATAAGCATTAGCATTAATTCAGACAACAGGCTCACATCATGACCCCTAGATGAAAAGAATTCTGGAAAAAGAACATTTTGTTCTAACCTCAATCATGAAACGTGGCAAAGAGAAAGCTCAGAATCAGTCACATGACAGAAGATGTCATAGCATCAAAGTATTTCATTCACATATTTTACTATTAATTTCAGTTTTAAGAATCTTATTTTTCTAAATAAATTATTTGTTTGTAATTGAAAGAATAGGCATGTAATTTAAGAAGAAAAAGTTTATGTTGTGGCCACTACTACACACCATGACCATCACATGAGGATAACCATCTCCAGTTTTTTTAATGACAACTTTAGAAATTATTTATACTTCAGATATTTATTTGTAAATTTATTTTAAAATTTTCATGGAAGAGCTGTTTCTATTCTTTCACTGTGAGCCTATGTATGTCCTTAAAACTAAATGAGAAAAATTGAAAGCATATTATAATGTAAATAATAACAAAAGTAGCAATGTGTTGATATAAATTCAATGAGTATCATACAGAATCTAAATGATAAAAAATTCTATTCTAGTGCTAAAGGGCACAAAGTTGGAAAATGAAAATCCACACTATATTCAATGTTAAAATGATTACATTTTATAAAGCTCTCATTCTTTGGAATCAAAATACAGAATTATCAAAAACTCCTAAAGTATTTTGGGTTATTTGGAAAAACGATATAGTATTTTGTCAAACTATCACATAGAAATTACAAGGAAAATATTGAAGTATAAGAAAAAAGTTTAAGCTGCAAAATTAGAATGCACAATAAAAAGTAATAATTAGAATGTGGTATTGGCTGATATAAGAGTAGAAGATATTTGGAACAAATTTTATATGAAGGAGAAGATTATATCACACAAGATACTAATATAAATATGAGAAATATTTCCTATCATTATAATACATGAAAAAAATTTTAAAGAAAGATACGTTATGGTTCCATGAATAAAAATATTTTCTGTGATCAAAATATATATTGTGATCAAAATATATATCAAAATAAATATTTAAAGAATTATCAGAAGAAATAAAAATTTGAAAGAAAGAGATAAGATATGGTTCCATGAATAAAAACATTTTCTGTGATCAAAATATATAGTGATCAAAATACATATCAAAATAAATATTTAAAGAATTATCAGAAGAAATAAAAATTTGACATTATATATACACACTCACACATATATATACCAATAAATATGAGACACAACAGTTTGATGTGCCTAATAGAAAAAATTTTTAGAAATTAATATGAAATTTATAATATATATAGAAATATACAAAATATGAACAGTGAGTTCATAAAGAAAAAATGTTAAAAAGCTAATATACAGTAAAAATACAAGAATAAATATTTCTAGTGATTTCAAAAAATAAATGAAAAAACTATGTAATAATTTTCAAACAGAAAATTGTCTAAGAACTGAAAAACTGCAAACACTCTCAGTGGAGATATCCTGGTATTTTCATGCCTCACTAATGGGAATATAAGTGTGTGTATGATTTCTGAAAGATAACAAATTATCAAAAGTATTTACTCATATTTTATAAATATCTGTCTCTCAAGTTATATACAGATTTTCTTTGCTGTTTTGTTTAAAGTAGCAAAATCATGAATGTTTAATAAGCAAAGGAGTAAATGTAGCAATTAGAAAACAAGTCTTATAAGAATAATTATGGATGGGGAGCTTCCAGATGGCACCAGTGGTAAAGAATTCACCTGCCTTTGCAGGAGACATAAGAGACATGGATTTGATCCCTAGGTCAGGAGGAGGACAGGGCAACTCGCTCCTGTATTCTTGCCTGGAGAATCCCATGGACAAAGGAGACTGGTGGGCTATAGTCCATAGGGTCACAAAGAGTCAGAGATGACTGAAGTGACTTAACAAACACAAAGGTTCATGACATATTACCAGCTAGAGTAAAAAATAGATTCAAAACAGTATATATTATAATGTAATGAGATAGCTTGTGCATGTTGTATCTGTGTGTCTTTGTGTATTTGTGAACTGAAGGATTTATTACAAAATGGTAACTATGGTCATCTCATGGTAATGGAGTTAAGAGGATTTTTTCTTTTTATGCTAGCCCTTGATTTCTAAGACTTTTTACTTTTAATATCTAGTGACATTAGAAAAAACATATTCTGGTTTGTTTATATCTCATCTGAGTTTCAAGAATATTTCCCACTGTATATCACTTAATGATTTAGTCTGAATTGTAAACTGGAAGAGTTGAATATTAATATAAAAATGAACATTGACTAATTTCATGCTCAATAAGTTAGACTTTCAAATCAATCAGAACCATAAAATGAAACTTCATATTTGAACTTTTCAAATTTACAATCTGTTATCATACTAAAATAATAATGAAAAAACAATTGTGAAGAAAAAAGTACTTTTTAAAGTTAAAAATTAGACAGTAAATAATTGTGTGTATATCAAAATTAATCTTTTTCTAAAAATTCTTTTATTGTCCAGATAATAGCCCTATATCAAGAGAAGCAAACTGAAAATGTACATATATATAGAATATATATATATGTGTGTGTGTGTGTGTACATCTTGTTCTTGATGTCAACTAAAGGAGAAAACATTGAATATTTTGAATTGTTTAAATTAATAAATGCTATTAAAGGTCAGACTTTAAAATTGAGGCACACATTTTCCACAGCTCAATATACAGATCTTCAGTGGTAAAATTAAGTAAAATTTGACAAAATATACTCATTAACCCACACTCTTATGAATATATAAACATTTTAATAACCCCAGAAAATTCTATAGTTTTCCAGTCAATGTCTATCTTCACAAGCAACTACTCTACTAATTTGTTTCATCAAGAATTACTTTTGCCCTTTCTAAATATTCATATAAATTAAATGTTATAATATGTATTGCTTTCTTTTTTGATCTTTTTCACTCAGCATGATGTTTTTGAGATTCATCCACATTGTTTGTGCCAACAGCTTGTTCCATTTTATTGTTGAGCAACATTTTGTGAATTGTTCATTGTCTGTGTAAAGATACAACGAACATTCATACCTAAGTTTTTATATGGATACATTTTCATTTGTCTTAGGTAAAGATCTAAAAGGAAATTGTTGAGTTACTGGGTTAATATATTTTTAACTTCATTTTAAACACTTGTAATCAGCTTTCCAAAGTCATTGACCTATTTTTACTACACCATGAACATATGGAAGTTCTGATTGTTCCACATCTTCAACAACATTTGAGATCAGCCTTAATTGTGTTTTTATTTTTCATCTCTAACTATTGAATATTTTCTTATGTGTTTCCTGATCATTTATTGATATATCTTAAAAAAGTTTCCTGTTTTTAACTAGGTACTTCATTTGTCTTTGGAGAAGGCAATGGCACCCCACTCCAATGCTTTGCCTGGAGAATCCCATGGATGGAGGAGCCTGGAAGGCGCAGTCCATGGGATCGCTAGGAGTCAGACACACTTACGACTTCACTTTCACTTTTCACTTTCATGCATTGGAGAAGGAAATGGCAGCCCACTCCGGTGTTCTTGCCTGGAGAATCCCAGGGATGGGGCAGCCTTGTGGCTGCCGTCTGTGGGGTCACACAGAGTCGGACACAACTGAAGTGACTTAGCAGTCATTTGTCTTTATAATTGTAATTTGTATACTTATACAATCTTTATACCATTTTTTACAAATATATACATTACAAATTTTTTTCATCCTATGATTACTTTTTCATTTTCTTTCACTTTCTTTAGTTTAAATTTTGACAAAGTTCAATTTAAATAATCTTTATATGTTTTAGTGCTTTCTAAGTAGTCTGACAAATATTTGCTTATCCAAAGATGGAAAGATATTCTTCTGCATTTTTTTCTGAAGCTTCAAAATTATAGACTTGGCATTCAGGTCAGTGATCAATCTCAACCTGTTCAAAAGCATGGAGAAGTCTAGGTTCATTTCTAGTCTATGTGGCTATTATACTAAACAAGAATGAACATGGCTTATGTTCAAAGAATCTTCGAAATGACAACCAAATAAATTATGTGTCCCATCTGGCTGCTTCTGAGTACAGTTAAGATTAAGCATATTTTAAGTAGTTTTTAAAACATGACTGCTTGATTAAATAGATTTTGCTAGAGAAATTCCTTTCACATTTTTCTCCCTATCTCTATGATAAGGAGAGATACCTCTTTACTTTTTTACTACTTAGTGTGATTATCTATAATCAATTTATCCTTTTGTACATAGATGCAAGATACACTTCATTCTTGTTGTTAAATTCTCTGAACTTCATTTATCTCCTTATTGTTATTGAATATCAAAGATTCACCCAGCATTTTTTCTCAGTATACTGAGGGATAATTACAAAAGATGTAATACTTTGTCACTATTTATTGTTTATTTTATAGATTTGCTGGGTTCCTGACATAACCATAGAATTCATGAGCCTAAAGGACATAATCAAGGAATAGTAATTAGAATGAATAAACAAAAATCTATAGCTAGAATTCCCACTTGTGTAATTGGTAGACTTCCTCCTTCCTAAAATGCTGTCAGTGTCCCCATAAATGTTCTTGAGCAGTCACTATAGTTCTCTTTTTACTATAGTGGACACTGATTAATCTTTTCTCTTTTCTTTTTCTTCTCTTCTTTGCTTCCTGAATTTCTCATATAACCTTTTAATATTCATGTTAATATCTCTTCATCCTAATTGCTGCTCCTCTCAGTGCAACACAGTGATCTGTCTCCTTTCTTGTAGGTATACTGTTGAGGGAGAGAATAACTTTCCCACAAAAATTATCAAAAGTGGATAAATGACTTGCTAGACCATAAAAACAAATGGCCATAGAGTATACTCTATGGCAGTGCACTCTACTAATTTAACTGTACTCCTAAGTCCCTGTCTCCAGAAAGATTTGAAGGAGAGTAGTATAACGCAATCCAATTTGTAGTTTCTGAAGATTTCCACCTTCAGAGTTAGAACCAGTCCTTGTATCCTGATTATCTCTCTTGTATAATACAATGTCTATGAAATGAAGATACTTTACTGCCTGACTTACTGGAATAGAGTACATGTTTGTGTGTGTGTGTTAGTGTGGTAATTACATATGTGATATTAACAACTGTATACTCAATAAATAAAAAGAAATAATAACATATTTTTCTCATTTATCTATTATATTAATGAGATCCAAATGACATTTATTTTGCTTACTGTTAATCCAGCTATGATCTTAGTAATTGTCTTATATAGAAAATACAGATTACATAAAACACAGAAATTGAGGACAGAAATGGGTTTTTCTATGAACGAGCTTGAAACAGTTGCTATATTGTGGCTAGTATTCTCCTGCCCCAAATTTTAATTTACTTAAGATATATTGCATTGCCATAGGACATACAAGTAATTTTTTTTAATGGCAATTAAAATTTTGATGCACCATAGGCAGTTAATGATTCTTCTCTTTAGATATCATTCTTTACTTTGGAATATTCAAATTAATGATTGGAGAGATCTCAAGGACAGACAGGGTTTCTAGAACTTTTTGTCAACATAAAAGACTCTTTCAAATCTGAGTAAGGCAAGGATTCAAGAGTATACACAATCATTTGTTGTTTATACTAGGCACATTGCCAAAAAGAATTGAGGTGGCTTTTATTAAAGAAACAGACTAAATTAAACCATTAAAACATGGATTAAAACATAAAAGATGCCACCATCAAATTTAACTATGTTCATTGGATTATATTTATTCAATCTTTTATAGCAAATCTATGAAAGGTTTACTTCCATTAGCCTGTTTTCTGTTAAATAGCACTGATATGTCATTAACTAACAGTATTTCTTATGCAAGTATCTCATTCTTCACAAACATTCATTTTTCATCTGTAAATGGCATATCAAAAGTCCTGTTTCTCTCCCAGAGAGCGACTCAATGTTATAATAAATTTGTTAATAACTAAAATTTTAATTTAGCAATGCAAAATCTTGAATAAAAATTTTAGATTAGGCATCCAGATTAATTCTTTTTGAATTATTTAAGATTTTTTAATATATGTATTCTAAAGGAATCTATGGGTATTACAAATTAACATTTTCTGAATATACAGGTTATATCAGGCTATTTATATGCAACTGTTATAACATCATTTCAGATATTCTTCCTAGTACTTCTACTATACAGATGAGGAAAAGTTCAGAAATACCAATAACATTAACAAGATAAAAAAAAATAGGTTTCTAAGAGATTGAAGTTTGAATATAAATAGGTTAAAGCATAGCTCATTGGTTACATTTATTTTTATGTTTCAATTATACTATTTTTGAATGATGGATTATAAGATTTACTTGATTTGCTTTTAAAAGAAGATTTACTTTAAATTAGACAACTATACAATCAGGTAAGCTTACTAACCATTTATTTTATTATTTTTGTATTAAATCTAACTTAAAAGGTCAAGAGCATTAAAGGGTATAAGGAAAGGACCCATATTTGTATCAGGATCCACTTTTTAAAAATTTACCCTTTTGCTATTATGACATAACATACATCCAAAGCATATTTGTGTCATAAAATGATTGTATCAAAGACAAGTAATCTTTCATAGATGTTTAAATTTGATGATCTTAATATATCTAGAAGACATTGAGCCTTCATAGAAAAATAATTAAATTTATCAAATGAAAAATATATATAATTAAGTGCATGGTTATCACTTTTTAGAAGACATTTTTATTCTATCTATAAATGGTACTTTTAAAAAAATCACTACTTAAATATATATAAATTCAAAAGTGGTATTTAACAAATCTTTAACTTACATTGATTTTATAAATATTATAATAGTAATTTGGGCCAAAGTTTGGAAAGAAAAATAAACTTGTTTTAAAGGATTCAAGAAATATAATTATTTTCTAAATAATATTCCTCACTAAATGCAGATTTAAAGACACTAATATTAGAAAATGTCAGTGACCATAAATTTGTACCAATGCATGTATGAAATGTAAGGACTTTACAAAAATCAATGGAAAGATCTGATAATAAAATCTTATCTTCAACTTCCACATATTAAAAATAGTGTACATATATTATATTTCTTTAAAAATTTTCTTCTTTGAGGTATTTACAGTTCAAAAATAAAATTGCAGGAGATTGCCATGTATGTTACACTTCTCTTGGTGGATAGAAGGGCTAAAATATGCATATAATGTTAAACCTTGCCATGAAAGCTACCAATATGTTTGCAATATGTTTTCTTCACCTACATGAACCAATCTGAGCAACCTCATTTCATTCATTTTTAAATTATAATTTATAATTACAAAAATAAAATATTTGGGGGTGAGATGTGATCATTGGAAAAGCCTCAACTGAAAAGAAAATTAATATTAATCAACCCATTGCCACACCATATCTATTGCTATACTGATACTGTTTGATGTGTCATTTTGAATTTACATATGAATTTCCTATATTCATTGTATGCTTTTTAAAAATATATTTACATATACAAATATGTAACTCTAAAACATACAGATTATGAAGCATTATATTAGCATGAACACCAATAAGCCTACAACTTGACAAAGACCATCAAAATATTTCTTTATTTCTTATCCATCCCTGGCCTTAGTCTGAATCTCACCAGGAACAGGCATTTTTATATTATGGCCATTATTTTCTCAAATTTTTACAGAAAAATGATTTAATTATGCATGCATGTATCCCTAAACAACAGAAAGTTTAATTTTTCTTATTTGCAAGTTTTGTAAAATATATATCATACTGTTATAGTTTTCTGAAACTCGTTTTTTGACTCCACATAATGTTTCTAAGAAACATGTAAATTTTAAGAGTCATCCATATTTTGGTCCCTTGCTTTAGTTTATCCATTTTCACTCATCTGTATTCAATCTTATGCATATATTATACTTCACTTAGGAATATAATGCACTATATTGGTTTATTTTCTAAAAGATAGTTTATATTGCCTTCAGTTTTGCTATTACAAATAATACAACTATGATAAACTTGTATATATTTTCTAGTACAGAGTGTGAGAGATCCTCTCAGATCCCAGAGAAGAAGGGCTAGTTCAGTGTATACAGAAGACGCAATTGTTTAAATTTACTCACATTCCCATAATGCAAATTGTTTTCCCAAGTGTTCATGCTAGTCTACAATATCACTGATAATATATAATGATAAATTACAATTGACAATGTCTTCATATTAGACATAGTCAACATGATGTTTTTCAGGGATTTTAATTTTTGATAATTTATTGGGTATAAAATGTTGTCTCATGGTTTGAATTTGTGTTTTTATGATTGAAATAAACCTTTCTTTAGTATTATGTGCCACTCCTGAGGGTTTGGATTTAAGGTAGGAGGAAAAAGACATGAGTCAAGGAAAATTCTAGATTTTATTGTCATAGAAACCTGAAGAAAAAAATCTAGTTATATTTTTCTGGATGAAGAAGATAGACAATGATCATGTTGGGGTGGAGGTGGAAATACGACTTTGGTTTGATCATTTTAATTTCTAGGTCTATTAGGCACACTGCTTTTTCCCTTTCGTTAGGCACACAAGTAGCAATGTCAAGTGAGTATTTAATATGCAATCATGGAGTCAATGGGAGAAGGAAGCAATGTGAAAGCAAAGTGTTGGACAAGAATGCGTTGGGAAAGAGTGAGAAAAAAATCTGAGGACTGAGGTATGACATTCCAGGTATAGAGTACATGTAAGTCAGGAAAAAGCAACAGAGGAGGATTAAAAGACAGAGGAGCAGGGAAGTTAGAGGAGATCAAGTGAGTGGTATCTTGGGAGCAAAGAAAGTAGAAGGAGGAACAATGAACATCTATGACACATGCTGATGTCAAGCCTTCCTCAAGTTCAATGAGAGTCAGGAATTGCCCATTGGATTTAGTGACATACAGGTCATTTAAAATGTCAAAAAAGTTACTTTTTTCAGCAGCATTGAGGGCAAAAGTCAGATTGAACTGGATTGGATCAGGAGAGAATGGGAAGAAACAAAATGGAAACAATTATAGACCAATGTGTATACAATGAAATTTTAATGTAGAATTTACAAAAACAAAATATTGTCCAGAGGGAAATGTGGAAATAACAGAATTAATTATATATATATACTTTTCAATCTATATTTATCTTATGGGAGATACTCATGTTCACATTTCAGGATAATAGGAATAATTCCGTAAAGAAGAAATTTTAATGATGAAGAAGAAAGAAAAACAGTTGCTAGAATATGTTCATAAATGAGAGGAGATAGTGTCCAGTGCACAGGCGAGGGAGCAGACTCAAGGAGGATAAGAAATTCATTCACAAGAACATACTTTCTTAGGCATTACACTACATGATCACACCTCATATGGATGTTCAGAAGTATGTCTTTTTTGTGGCCTTAAGAGCTTGCTGCTGGTTCATATCTGTGTTAAGGCTCAAAGTTGCTTTTAATCCTGGCTTGTGATGACTTGGCAATATAATTACCACAATAATTTAGTAAGACTGTGGTCTTTGAGTTTTATCTGTTACCAATTATATTCAAAGCTTTGACTTTTATTTTCTAAACATAATTCTAAATTAGGATTGGTTGATTTTTCCTCATTGCCCTTTTTTGGTCTCTCTCACAAAACAAACAAACAAACAAACAAATTCTTGGTAGCTATCATGAAACCAAATGAAACATGAGAATTCTGTGTAAAGATGGTACCCTTAATCTCACTATTATTTAAAATTTTTGAGGCCCTTGCTCTTTAATCCTTTTTCAATCTTTTTAATATTGATATTTGTATCCAGAAGAAGTTGGCTGTTCCAGTTATAGGAGGTTGTTATCTCTAAACTCTCTTGCCTTTGATCTCTGCTTGAAAACCAGCCAAATATAGCTCAAACACTTTTTTTACAATATAAATGTATATTGTAATATATTTGTAAAGGCAAATCATTTATAATGTATTTCTAAAGGAAGGCAATTTTGCACATCACTTTCTGGCTTTTTAAGCCACTTTTTGTAGAATGAAAAGCTGAATAAGCTCATGATAAGCCCTCAAAGTCAAATACTTTACCAAAATCTGTGCCACAGCCTAAAATAGATGTTTATATTTCTAGCATGTGATGTCTATTTCCTCAAAACCCATTGCCTACTGCTAAGCAAATTGTACCTATTTTACATTTTTATTGTGGCAGTGTAACATGTAAATAGCTATTCCACAGATATTTTACAAATAAGCAGATGAGTAGCCAAAAAAGGATAGAAAATTATTCTAGTTTTAACACAATGTTAGTTAAAAATGACTATACGATAACCTAGTTTAAAAATAGCAAGATGTCACCAGAAAGTCATATGAATTTTTTTCCAAATGATACGGCCTTTTCTAGTTCAGATAGACTGCTGTTCTTCAGTCACTAAGTCATGTCCAACTCTTTGTGATGCCATGGACTGCAGCACGCCAGGTTCCTCAGTCCTCCATCATTTCCTAGAGTTTGCTCAAATTCATGCCCATTGAGTGGGTAATGCTATCTAACCATCTAGTTATCTGCCTCCCCTTTCTCCTTTTGCCTTCAATCTTTTCCAGAATCAGGGTCTTTTCCAATGAGTCAGCCCTTTGCGTTAGGTAGCCAAAGTACTGGAGATTTAGCACCAGTCCTTCCAAAGAATATTCAGATTTGATTTCCTTTAGGATTGACTGGTCTGATCTCCTTGTAATCCAAGGGACTCTCAAGGGTCTTCTCCAACACCACAATTAGAAATATCAATTCTTTATCACTCAGCCTTCTCTATGGTCCAACTCTCACATTTGTACCTGATTACCAGATAAAAGGGGCTTCCCTGGTGGCTCAGATAGTAAAGAATTCGCCTGCAACACAGGAGACCCAGGTTCGATCCCTGGGTTGGGAAAATCCCCTGGAGGAGGGCAGGGCCACCCACTCCAGTATTCTTGCCTGGAGAATTCCATGGACAGAGGAGCCTGGCAGGCTACAGTCCATGGGGTCTCAAAGAGTCAGACACAACTGAGCAACTAACACACACACACTGGAAAAGAACATAGCTTTGACTACATGGATCTTAATCAATAAAGTGATGCCTCTGCTTTTTAATATGCTGTCTAGATTTGTCATAGATTTCCTTCCTAGGAGCAATTGTCTTTTAATTTCATGGCTGCAGTCGCCACCCATAGTGATTTGGGAGCCCAAGAAAAGAAAAGCTGTCACTGCTTCCAGTTTTTTCCCTTCTATTTGCCATGAACTGATAGGATAAGATGCCATGATCTTTGCTTTTTTAATGTTGGGTTTCGAGTCAGCTTTTTCACTCTCTTCCTTCACCCTCATCAAGAGGTTCTTTGGTTTCTCTTCATTTTCTGTCATTAGAGTGGTATCATCTGCATATTTGAGGTTGTTCTGATTTCTCCCAGCAATCTTGATTCCAGCTTTTGATTCATCCAGCCTAGCATTTCACATGATGTCATCTGCATGTAATTTAAATAGGCAGGGTAAAATTTTACAGCCTTGTCATACTGCTATCCCAGTTGGAACCAGTCAGTTGTTCCATGTCTGGTTATGTTTCTTCTTGACCCACATACAGGTTTATTAGGAGACAGGTAAGGTGATCTGATACTCCCATCACTTCAAGAATTTTTTTTACAGTTTGTTGTGATCCACCCAGTCAAAGGCTTTAGAGTAGTCAATGAAACAGAAGTAGGTGTTTTTTCTGGAACTCCCTTGCTTTATCCATGATCCAACGAGTGTCGGCAATTTGATCTATGGTTCCTCTGCCTCTTTGAAGTCCAGATTGTACTTGGGCATGTTTTCCATTTACGTATTGCTAAAGCCTAGCTTGAATGATTTTAAGCATATGAAATTAGCACAATTGCATGGCAGTCTGAACATTCTTTGGTCTTGCCCTTCTTTGAAATGGAATAAAAACTGCTCTTTTCCAGTCCTGTGGCCACTGCTGAGTTTTCCAAATTTGCTGGCATATTGAGTGCAGCACTTTCACATCATCTTTTAAGATTTGAAATAGCTCAGCTGTAATTCCCCACTTCCACTAGCTTTTTTCCTAATGCTTCCTAAGGCCCACTTGACTTCACACTTCAGGACATCTGACTCTAGATGAATGACCACACCATTGTGGTTATCTAAGTATTCTGCCACCTCTGCATAAACTCTTCTGCTTCTGTTAAGTCCTTATACTTTCTGTGCTTTATTCTGCCTATCTTTGCATCAAATGTTCCCTTGATATATCCAATTTATTGAAGAAATCTTGACTTTCCCATTCTGTTCTTTTCCTTTATTTCTTTGCATTGTTCATTTAAGAAGGCTTTCTTGTCTCTCCATGCTATTTTCTTGAACTCTGGTCAGTTGGGTATATCTTTCCCTTTCTCCCCTGCTTTTTGCTTCTATTCTTTCCTCAGCTATTGGTAAGATCTCCTCAGACAATTATTTGCCTTCTTACATTTCTTTCTTTGGAGGATGGTTTTGGTCACCACCTCCTGTACAATGTTACAAACCTTGCTCCACAGTTCTTTAGGCACTCTGTCTACCAGATCTAATCCCTTGAATTTATTCATTATCTCCACTGTATAATCATAGGGGATTTGATTTAGGTTACACCTGAATGGGTTAGTGGTTTTCCCTACTTTCTTATATTTAACCCTGAATTTTGAAAGAAGGAGCTCATGATCTGAGGCACAGTTGGCTCCAGGTCTTATTTTTACTGACTATACAGAACTTCTCCATTTTTGGCTAAAAAGAATATACTCAATCTAATTTCAATATTGACCATCTGGTGATATCCATGTGTAGAGTTATCTCTTGGGTTGTTGACAATGGGTGTTTGCTATGACCAGCGTGTTCTCTTGACAAAATTCTGTTAGCTTTGTCCTGCTTCATTTTGTATTCCAAGGCCAAACTTCCCTGTTATTCTAGGCATCTCTCGACTTCCTACTTTTGCATTTTAATCCCCTATGGTGAAAAGTATATCGTTTTTTGGTATTCTAGAATCTGTTGCAGGTCTTCATAGAAACATAAATTCACCCATTCCCATCCATTTTAGTTCATTGATTCCTAAGATGTCCAAGTTCAATCTTGCCATCTCCTGCTTGACCACACAACCAACTTACTTTCATTCATGGACCTAACATTTCATGTACCTATGCAATATTGTTCTTTACAGCACTGGAATTTAATTCCACCACCAGACACATCCACAACTAAGCATCATTTCTACTTTGATTCAGCTGCTTCATTCTTTTTAATTTACTAGTAATTGCCCTCTACTCTTCCCTAGAAGTATATTGGATAACTTCTGACCTCAGAGCCTCATCTTCTAGTGCTCTATATTTGCCTTTTCATACTATTCATGGGATTCTCAAGGCAAGAGTACTAGAGTGAGTTGTCATTTCCTCCCCTGGTGGACCATGTTTAGTCAGAACGCTTCACTATGACCCGTCCATCCTGGGTGCCCCACAGGTTCATTGAGTTACACAAGCCTCTTCACCATGACAAGGCTGTGATCCATGAGGCAAACAGATAGACTAACAACATATCAATTACTTTGCACTGAACAAGGAAATAGTCTGGTAAGAAAAAGTTCTTTTATATCTGCCTTGTATAGTTTGATATAAATAGTAACCTCTGAATATAACATTTTGATACAGCATTTGTATGCAGATATCCAACTTTTTACTCTATTTGCTCCAGAGTAACTGCTATTTACTTTCCTCTCTATAACCTTCATCTATAACCAGATCTTGAATTTTATGGTATTATGAATTTTTCATGTCTGCCCTCTCCCTTGGATTTTACCTAACATGTAACATAGTCTCTCTAGACTCTCCTCCATCAGCAACTCTACATGATTAGTCCACACATCTACAGAAGGGCTAATACAGGCAAATATTTCAGCGATTATCTTCCTCTATTTGGAATGATAAGAGAATGTTAAAATAGTAAGATATTTCATTCAGTTCAGTTAAGTAGAGTTGCTCAGTCATGTCCGACTCTGCGACCCTATGAACCACAGCACACCAGGCCTCCCTATCCATACCAACTCCCAGAGTTTACCCAAACTAATGTCCACTAAGACGGTGATGCCATCAAACCATCTCATCCTCTGTTGTCTCTTTCTGCTCCTGCCCTCAATCTTTTCCAGCATTAGAGTCTTTTCAAATGAGTCAGGTCTTCGCATCAGTTAGCCAAAGTATTGGAGTTTCAGCTTCAACATCAGTCCTTCCAATGAACACCCAGGACTGATTTCCTTTAGGATGGACTGGTTGGATCTCCTTGCAGTCCAAGGGACACTCAAGAGTCTTCTCCAACACCCCAGTTCAAAGGCATCAATACTTTGGCACACAGCTTTCCTTATAGTCCAACTCTCACATCCATACATGACCATAGGAAAAACCATAGCCTTGACTAGACGGACCTTTGTTGGCAAAGTAATGTCTCTGCTTTTTAATATGCTGTTTAGGTTGCTCATAACTTTCCTTCCAAGGAGTAAGCGTCTTCTAATTTCATGGCTGCAATCAGCATCTGCAGTGATTTTGGACCCCAGAAAAATAAAGTCTGACACTGTTTCCACTGTTTTCCCATCTATTTGCCATGAAGTGATGGGACCAGATGTCATGATCTTAGTTTTCTGAATGTTGAGCTTTAAGCCAACTTTTTAAATCTCCTCTTTTACTTTCATCAAGAGGCTCTTTAGTTCTTCACTTTCTGTCATAAGGTTGGTATCATCTGCATATCTGAGGTTACTGATATTCCTCCCGGCAATCTTGATTCCAGCTTATGCTTCCTCCAGCCCAGCGTTTCTCATGATATACTGTACATATAAGTTAAATAAGCAAGGTGACAATATTAGCCTTGACATACTCCTTTTCCTATTTGGAACCAATCTGTTGTTCCATGTCCAGTTCTAACTGTTGCTTCCTGATTTGTATACAGGTTTCTCAAGAGGCAGGTCAAGTGGTCTGGTATTCCCATCTCTTTCAGAATTTTCCACAGTTTATTGTGATCCACACAGTCAAAGGCTTTGGCATACTCAATAAAGCAGAAATATATATATTTTTGGAACTCCTTGCTTTTTTGACGATCCAGCGGATGCTGGCAATTTGATCTCTGGTTCCTCTGCCTTTTCTAAAACCAGCTTGAACATCTGGAAGTTCATGGTTCACGTATTGCTGAAGCCTGGCTTGGAGAATTTTAAGCATTACTTTACTAGCTTGTGAGATGAGTGAAATTATGCAGTAGTTTGAGCACTCTTTGCCACTGCTTTTCTTTGGGATTGGAATGAAAACTGACCTTTTCCAGTCTTGTGGCCACTGCTGAGTTTTCTTAATTTGCTGGCATATTGAGTGCAGCACTTTCACAGCATCATGTTTTAGGATTTGAAATAGCTCAACTGGAATTCCATCACCTCCACTAGCTTTGTTTGTAGTGATGCTTTAAGGCCCACTTGACTTCACATTCCAGGATGTCTGGCTCTAGGTGAGTGATGACACCACCGTGATTATCTGGGTCGTGAAGATCTTTTTTGTACAGTTCTTCTGTGTATTTTTGCCATCTCTTCTTAATATGTTCTGCTTCTTTTAAGTCCCTACAATTTCTGTCTTTTATTCAGCCCATCTTTGCATGAAATGTTCCACTGGTATCTCCAATTTTCTTGAAGAGATCTCTAGTCCTTCCCATTCTATTGTTTTCCTCTATTTCTTTGCATTGGTCGCTGAAGAAGGCTTTCTTAGCTCTCCTTGCTATTCTTTAGAACTCTGCATTCAGATGCTTATATCTTTCCTTTTCTTCTTTGGTTTTCGCTTCTCTTCTTTTCACAGCTATTTGTAAGGCCTCCTCAGACAGTCATTTTGCTTTTTTGCATTCCTTTTTCTTGTGGATTGTCTTGATTCCTGTCTCCTGTACAATATCATGAACCTCCATCAATATTTCATCAGGCACTCTGTCTATCAGATCTAGTCCCTTAAATCTATTTCTCACTTCCATTGTATAATCAGAAGGGATTTGATCTAGGCCATACCTGAATGGTCTGATGGTTTTCCCCACTTTCTTCAATTTAAGTCTGAATTTGGCAATAAAGTCTTCATGATCTAAGCCACAGTCAGCTCCCGGTCTTGTTTTTACTGACTGTATAGAGCTTCTCCATCTTGGGCTGCAAAGAATATAATCAATCTGATTTCAGTGTTGACCATCTGTTGAGGTCCATGTGTAGAGTCTTCCCTTTTGCTGTAGGAAGAGGGTGTTTGCTATGACCAGTGTGTTCTCTTGGCAAAACTCTATTAGCCCTTGCCCTGGTTCATTCTGTACTCCAAGCCCAAATTTGCCTGTTACCCCAGGTGTTTCTTGACTTCCTACTTTTGCATTCCAGTCCCCTATAATGAAATGAACAACTTTTCTGGTTGTTAGTTCTAAACGATCCTGTAGGTCTTCATAGAACTGTTCAACTTCAGCTTCTTCAGCATTACTGCTCGGGGCATAGACTTGGATTACTGTGATATTGAATGGTTTGCCTTGGAAACAAACAGAGATCATTCTGTCATTTTTTTAGATTGCAACCAAGTACTGCATTTTGGACTCTTTTGTTGATTATGATGGCTACCCCATTTATTCCAAGGGATTCTTGCCCACAGTTGTAGATATAATGGTCATATGAGTTAAATTCACCCATTCCAGTCCATTTTAGTTCACTGATTCCTAGAATGTCAAAATTCACTCTTGCCATCTCCTGTTGGGCCACTTCCAACTTGCCTTGATTCATGGACCTGACATCCAGGTTCCTATGCAATATTGCTCTTTACAGCATCAGACCTTGCTTCTATCACCAGTCACATCCACAACTGGGTGTTGTTCTTGCTTTGGTTCCATCCCTTCATTCTTTCTGGAGTTATTTCTCCACTGATCTCCAGTAGCATATTTGGCACGTACCAACCTGGGGAGTTCCTCTTTCAGTGTCTTATCTTTTTGCCTTTTCATACTGTTCATGGGGATCTCAAAGCAAGAATACTGAAGTGGTTTTCCATTCCCTTCTCCAGTGGACCACATTCCATCAGACCGCTCTACCATGACCTGTCTGTCTTGGGTTATATACATACTATGTCTTGATAATTCATAGTGGATGTTTAATAATATGTTTGTTGATTAAAAATTGTATAGTTTTTGATTATGAATCTGATCAACTGTGTTGATCTCTTTCTTCTTGATTTTTAGATTAATATTGAAAATAAAAAATTGAAAATAATTATATGCATTTATATTTCATGGGTCATAAATATAAAATGAATCCCACTATCATTATATCAATGTTTTATTTATGAAAAGCCTCAAATAGGCTAAAATGCTGTATTTTGAGAGATTCCTGGCAAGATTCTTTCTAAGAAAAAATAAAAACCATGGGGGAAAAACCATAAAACTTTTATTTACAATTAATTTTTTACATTTATACATGAATTTTTAAGAACATGGCTTATTTTTGTTTGTTTTCTATATGAGTATATAATTGACTTAGCACAATTTTCAGGAAACAATACTTTATTTCACCTCCATTTTTCACAAATGAAAAAGCTATTTCTGTGTGTTTCTTTTTCTGAACTCCCTATTTTGTTTCACTGACCTGTTTATTAGCCCTTGGACTAATATCAAACATTCTTAAACACTATAGTTTTACAGAAAGTCATGACAACCAATAGTAGTAGTTCAGCTTTTGGTTCATAGTAATTTATTTCTTAAAATCAGCAAAGACACATGGCAATTTTCTTCAATTTAATACATTAATTTAATATATATAATTTAATTGAAATATATAAATATTAAAATTAATTTTACACAAAATATTTTTTTATTATCAAGCATTGACATGCTTTTCTTATTACAGCATAGAAGGACAACTATAAATAACATGGTGTTTAATTTTATGAGAAAGCAACACTACCATGTTTCTTTCTATCATACTCCTTCCACAAAATACTTTATTTCTTGGATGATATCTACCATGAAGCCAATGAATTTCCTATCTGTTTTTTTTCTGGGATTTTGTTTTTCACTAAATGCAGAAGAAGGTACTGTGATGAGATAACTCTTTGGAACAATACCTTAGAGATAATGTTGACTTTTCTGATTTGAAGGGCTTGTGTTTCTTATCTAAGAAAAAGAAGGAGGAGAAATATTTTGAATCTACCAACTGTCTGCTTTTTCTGTATCTGATAGTGAGCATTCAAGGAACACTGATTGCTCTCACTTAATGTTCAATTTAACTTTTCTCATGAAAATCCTTTCTAGAATATAATCACACATTTATTGTCAATCTATGCTATCATATTATCACTGAGAATATTTTTTATTTGAAAGCTGAGGGAAGTTTTATTAGTTTTATACTGCTCTATTTTTACTTATATATTTTCAAGATATTAATGTATCTACTTGTAATATTTTAACTGTATTATATGTAATTTTAAATTCTACTTTAGACTCTTCTTTGAAGGTTATTTTTGTGTTAACATTCTTTGATAAGAAGGTAGTTTTTGTTTTCAATATTAAATTTTTAATGTCTTTCTTTTCTTCACCTTCATCTTATATTTAAATCATGGCAGTGGTAGTGTTAAACAAGTAGCAAGAACATGTATTTTGGAGTCACACAGAACTTTGTTGAATTCTAATTCTTCCAACAAACAAATAGGATGGCAACCACTTAACCTCTCTAAACCTTATGGAAAATAGAACATAAAAAGGCTATTTCATAGTGTTTCCTGGATTAAATTTGTAAAACTAACTCAGTACCTGGCATGCACAAAAAGTTTTTAATAAACATTTGTGATGACATATTAAAATATTGGCATCTATAACTTTGTCTTTATATTTATATCATTATTCAGTACCTCATTTTTTCCTTCCCCAACTCTGTTAGAAGGATTATCCTTTATCAAGGTGAATGTCAATCACACTGTAACTCATATTTCTTTCACAGTTAAGCTTCTTAAAATAACAGTCAATATGGGCTTTCTATATTTCCTCTTTTCCTATTTTTGCTAATAATCACTAAATTTGATTTGTCACCTCACTGAAGTTACTCAGGACAAGGTGACATTCTAATTGCTTAATCCATGGATTGAGTTTAAGTATTCACATTATCTTTTAATGTCAGTATAATTTGGAAAAACTCAACTCATTAAAAAGTTAGCAAAACTAATGGAGAGTCCACATAAACTATGGAAAAGAACATGGCTTTGGTTTCTGGCTTTTCCCTTTACTGTGTAACTTTTAGCATAAGTTATTTCCCTCTGTAGGCCTTTGATTTCTTTATTTGCAAAATAGAATAAAAATTACTGTTTAACCTGAAAACCCTTTTAAAAAATAATGCCTACTTGATTTATATACATGAAAAGGATGTCAATATTTGGAAAATATTTAATGCACTAACCTCAAATTGAAAATTCAGGTGGATAAATAGTCTTATAAAAGACAGTGCTTTATGTTATAACTGTAGCTTTGGTTCCATCCTTATTTGAGAAACCATTTATCTGTATAAAACATATTTTTGGATAAATATATATATATATATATTTGTATCTCTACAGAAAGGCTCTAAAAAACATTTGAGTAAAATATTTGGTTCCCTTTTCTATAATTATCCTTTCAAATCTTTATAGCTGTCCTTGGGTTTTTGTCATCTTTACAAGACACATATTGCTCCTTTCATTGTTCACATCTTGCTCCCCACTTCTCACTTCTGTCACCAGCTAATGTTTGCGCCATTTTTAGTATAAAAGTTGCAGACCTGGTCGCTCTGCAGTTTAATGAGTTGCCATGCTGCTAGAAAGTGCTTTCTGTTTCCAGCTGTTTACCTACTTCCTGGAAAAAGTAGTAGCTCTTTCATATATAGATTTGTGTAAGGGCTTCCCTGGTAGCTTAGAGGTTAAAGCATCTGGCCACAATGCAGAAGACCTGGGTTCGATCCCTGGGTTGGGAAGATCCCCTGGAAAAGGAAATGGCAACCCACTCCAGTATTCTTGGCTGGAAGATCCCATGGATGGAGGAACCTGGTGGGCTACAGTCCACGGGGTGGCAAAGAGTTGGACACGACTGAGCAACTTCACTTTCATAGATTTGTGGGTTATTAGGAACACAGGATGATAAATGTTGGACATTTGATTCATAGAGGAAATTTAGTAATTAGTAGCATTTAACATCAAATGGGCCTTACGAAGCATCACTACGAAAAAAGCTAGTGGAGGTGATGGAATTCCAGTTGAGCTATTTCAAATCCTAAAACATGATGCTGTGAAAGTGCTGCACTCAATATGCCAACAAATTTGGAAAACTCAGCAGTGGCCACAGGACTGGAAAAGGTCAGTGCTTTGGGATTTCATTCCAATCCCAAAGAAAGGCAATGTCAAAGAATGCTCAAATTACCGCACAATTGCACTCATCTCACATGCTAGCAAAGTAATGCTCAAAATTCTCCAAGCCAGGCTTCAACAATACATGAACCGTGAACTTCCAGATGTTCAAGCTGGCTTTAGAAAAGGCGGAGGAACCAGAGATCACATTGCCAACATCCGCTGGATCATCAAAAAAGCAAGAGAGTTCCAGAAAAACATCTATTTCTGCTTTATTGAGTATGCCAAAGCCTTTGACTGCGTGGATCACAATAAACTGTAGAAAATTCTGAAAGAGATGGGAATACCAGACCACCTGACCTGCCTCTTGAGAAACCTGTATGCAGGACAGGAAACAACAGTTAGAACTGGACATGGAACAACAGACTGGTTCCAAATAGGAAAAGGAGTATGTCAAGGCTGTATATTGTCACCATGCTTATTTAACTTATATGCAGAGTACATCATGAGAAATGCTGGACTGGAGGAAGCACAAGCTGGAATCAAGATTGCAGCTTGATTCCCTATCTTGATTGGGAGAAATATCAGTAACCTCAGATACGCAGATGACACCACCCTTATGGCAGAAAGTGAAGAGGAACTCAAAGGCCTCTTGATGAAGGTGAAAGTCGAGAGTGAAAAAGTTGGCTTAAAGCTCAACTTTCAGAAAACTAAAATCATAGCATCTGGTCCCATCACTTAACGGCAAATAGATGCGGAAGCAATGGAAACAGTGTCAGACTTTATTTTTCTGGGCTCCAAAATCACTGCAGATGGTGATTGCAGCCATGAAATTAAAAGATGCTTACTCCTTGGAAGGAAAGTTATAAGGACCTAGACAGCATATTAAAAAGCAGAGACATTATTTTGCCAACAAAGGTCTGTCTAGTCGAGGCTATGGTTTTTTCCAGTAGTCATGTATGGATGGAGAAGGAAATGGCGATCCACTCCAGTGTTCTTGCGGGGAGAATCCCAGGGATGGGGGATCCTGGTGGGCTGCCGTCTATGGGGTCACACGGAGTCAGACATGACTGAAGCAACTTAGCAGCAGCAGCAGGTATGGATGTGACAGTTGGACTATAAAGAAAGCTGAGTGCTGAAGAATTGATGCTTTTGAACTGTGGTGTTGGAGAAGACTCTTGAGAGTCCCTTGGACTGCAAGGAGATCCAACCAGTCCATCATAAAGGAAATCAGTCCTGGGTGTTCGTTGGAAGGACTGATGTTGAAGCCGAAATTCAAATACTTTGGCCACCTGATGGGAAGAGCTGACTCATTTGAAAAGACCCTGATGCTGGGAAAGACTGAGGGCAGGAGGAGAAGGGGACAACAGAGGATGAGATGTTTTGATGTCATCACTGACTCAATTGACATGAGATTGGGTAAACTCTGGGAATTGATGATGGACAGGGAGGCCTGGTGTGCTGCAGTCCATGGGGTCGCAAAGAGTTGGACATGACTGAGCGACTGAACTGAACTGAATTGAACATTATTTCATTACTTAAAATACTTCTGCTGATTTGAAATGCACGCAGCCAAATAAAGTATTTTTTGATATAAATATTTTAATTTTAGAGAGCTGTTTAAGCTTTTGTTTTAAGAAAATATGATTGTCCTTGTTAGCTAAAATTAAATTAATCCACATATGTACATGTGGTAATATCACATTTGATTACTACATTTACAGCAATAATATGTACCCAATGGTTCAGGGACTATAATGAGTTTAGATGCAAAAAATTATTCAGAATTGTGTTAAGACTATATAAATATAAATTTAGTTGCAATTGAGATAGGATATTATATATGGAAATGTGTTTTTACCCAAGAAAATTAATGTTAATACAGTGATCTAATTTTATGATCAACAAGGTAGTTAATCTTTTATTAACTGTAACAGACATAAAGCATTTATTTAATATCTTATGTTTTCCTCTTCAAATATCTTTTCTGAAAAAAAATGACAAATAATTTTCTACCTATGACTAGCCTCTTTTCCCAGTTGTTTTCTATCAGACAGGATACAATTGGAAACACAAACAGAAAGAATTAAATATAAGAAGAGAGTTTTAAAAGGCCTAAAGAGATGAAACCAGGCAATAAGAGAAGTAATTCAAAAACTATTTAGTATATGAAGGAACTACAGCTCCAAAAAAACAAAACGCTGGGGAAGGTTGGGATATTCAGAATGCAGGGCACACTGACTGTTGTGCAATGAAGAATGCTGATCTATGGAAGGGGGTGGCACCTAGTGGACACTGGAGTAAAGGAGGTGGGTCACTCAGCAGATGCTGATTCCATAGAGGATGAACCACTTGACCACTAGGAAGGATTGTTTTCAGTATCAAAGCTGGGACCATCAGAGAAATGCAACCATTTCCATAGTTGCTGTCAGGAGCAAAAGAAGAGAAAGGGAGAAAGAAGGCCACTTTTCCATTTCTTCTCTCACCTAAGGTTTCTAATATTCAGAACTAGTCAAGAAGGCACCTGTCATAGAAGTCTGAACAGAGTATGGAAGTATGGGGCTGGGGATGATGAACAACCAACACATAACTGGCTCCTTCCAGTTATTTTTGCCTTCTTTTTTTAATTTTAGTTTTTTCCTTTTTGTTTTCCCTTGTGGTGGTTCACTGCAAAGTAGTCAGAATGAATGTAGTATATTGTATTAAATCAGAATAAACACTATCTAGAAAGCTAGGCTGGGTGCAAAGATGAATGATAATCAAGCAAGTCTATATTTACAGGCTTTATCTGGTATGTGATTATGAGTTATTAAAGAATTATAAATAGCAAAGCAAGACAGTACCAAGGTCAAGAATTCATGAATTGTCACTTAGGAGGCCTGTGGAGAAGACTTTAAGATTATAGGCATATAAAACTAGAAGCAGAAGGACTTCTACTAAGTCTATCAAAAGAGTTTAGGTAAGAGAAGATGAGGGTTTAAATTTAAGCAGAGCTAATGGGAATGATGCTTTTGAACTGTGGTGTTGGAGAAGACTCTTGAGAGTCCCTTGGACTGCAAGGAGATCCAACCAGTTCATTCTGAAGGAGATCAGCCCTGGGTGTTCTTTGGAAGGACTGATGCTAAAGCTGAAACTCCAGTACTTTGGCCACCTCATGCGAAGAGTTGACTCATTGGAAAAGACTCTGATGCTGGGAAGGATTGGGGGCAGGAGGAGAAGGGGACGACAGAGAATGAGATGGCTGGATGGCATCACTGACTCGATGGACGTGAATCTGAGTGAACTCCGGGAGCTGGTGATGGACAGGGAGGCCTGGTGTGCTGTGATTCATGGGGTCTCAAAGAGTCAGACACGACTGAGCGACTGATCTGAACTGAACTGAACTGAAAGGGAACGAGGGCTTTCCCAATGGTTCAGCTATAAAAAAAATCTACCTACAATGCAGGAGATGCAAGTTTGATCCCTGGGTTGGGAAGACTCCCTGGAAAGGAAATGGCAACCCACTCCAGTATTCTTGCCTGGGAAATCCTATGGCTAGAGGAACCTGGCAGTTTACAGTCCATGAGGTCACAATGGAGTTATAAAGACCTAGAGAGTAAATAACAACAACAATGGTAATAGAGATCAATATCTGGATTTAAAATCTATTTTATATACTTTGCTTTCTATTTTAATGCATAACATTCAATTAGAATACACAACATTTTTCTTTATTGTATTGCCCTATATTTCTACGTGTTAAAACACTACAGCCATTCCAGAGCACAAGCATACCTCAGAGATACTGTGAATTTTGTTCTCGTTAACTACAACAAAGCTAATACTGCAATAAAGCGAGCCACATGAATTATTTTGTTTCCCAGTACATATAAGAGTTACGTTTACATTACACTCTAGTCTATTAATTGTATGAGAGCATTCTGCCTAAAAAAATATAAACACCTTAATTTTAAAATATCTTGTTGCTAAAAAATCCTAACCATCCTCTGAGCCTTCAGCAAGTAGAAGTAGTAATATCAAAGATCATTAACCATCATAAAACATATTAATGATTAAAAAGCTTGAAACATTGCAAGAATTACCAAGATTTGACACAGAGACACAAAGGGAGCAAATGCTGTCAGAAAAAAATGAGGCCAATAGATTTGCTTGACAGAGAGTTACAACAAACCGTCCGGTATCTACAAAGTGAGATAAAGCAAAACACAATAAAATGAGCTGTGCTTGTAACATAGCTTTAAAAATGTTTTGGTTCATTTCTATCTTGTTAAAGATACTGAGAACATATGTGCTTTAACAGTAATAATTCTAAAATTTGTCTTAAATTAAAAAAAAGAATCTACTTCCCCTTCTCAAATTTTGAGAGCCTCCTCTTTGTTATGCCATTATTCCAGATCCTATGCATGCATTGTGAAGGCAAACAATTTCTCTATCCTGGTAGTACTTATAATCTAGTACAAACAGATGGACAATAAACAAGGAAACAGATTAAACAGATTGTGATAAGTGCTTTGTGTCATTGTTAGACTTTTGATATCTATGAATCAACATATATTTTCAAAATATCACTCTGGTGATGGAGTTGAAGGTTTACTGGAAGAGGGGGCAAATGATGGTGACTTGGGTTATGGAAGAAGCTGAGGAAGTAATGAGGAACCATCAAATTTGGATATACTGTGACATTAGAGATTCTACTGATTGATTAGATACATGAAAATGTGTGAGATAGATATCAAGGAAAGCTATAGAGCTTTGGGGTTACACAGCAATAAGACAAGAATTTACTGAAGAGACTGAGGAAGGGACAGACTTTTGAACTGAGGGCTTCCCTGAGGGTTCAGATGGTAAGGAATCTGTCTGCAGTGCAGGAAACCTAGGTTCAATCCCTGGGTCAGAAAAGATCCCTGGAGGAGGGAGTGGCTGCCCACTCCAGTATTCTTGCCTGGAAAATCCCATGGACACAGGAGCCTGCCGGGCTACAGTTCATGGGCTCACAAAGGGTTGGACACTACTAAGCAACTAATACTTTCGCTTTCAGTCACTATAGGAAACAGAAGGGGAAGAAAGAAAGCTGCTGGATGTCACGATAGCAAATGGCAACACTGTGATTTATTCCATGAAGTCCAGCCCCAGTGTTATCATTTAACGTATTGATGCTAATTAGATGAGCCTGGGTAGGTTAATCATCAAAATAATTATAAATACTCAGCATGTGCTAGGCACTGTGCTAAATTTTCACAAGCATTATCCCACTTAATCTTCACAATATGACAATGGGATAACTCCTAGTATCACCTTATGTTTTCCCTAGTTTACTGGAATAAAGTAATTTACCCAATATTAAGTTACTCACAAGCCATAGAATATGTGTTATCCAGTTGTATACTCTAGGATCCAGGTTCATGGTCACTAACTTCAACTGCTTCTTTTTAAAACCCTCAAACTTTGGAAATAAAATATTCATTAACAATTGCAGGTGTTTACCCAAGATGGGGACAATGTAAAATATATTTAAATGTCTAACAATGATTTATTGCCCAAAATAATTTCTCTGTACTTTTCTCAATGGTTCAAATGGACTGCCTTTGGAATGATGGTGACTTTATAGCTTTAAAAATAGATGACACAATATATTAAAAAATGAGGAAGAGAGGACATTATAGAAATTTTACAGTACTTGTAGCTGATAAAGAAGAAATTGAAAATTTTTGATAATGAATTTCATAGTTTCTGGATAAATGGTTGATCTTGAAGATACAATCTAAAGTCACTGGAAAGAATGTGTTTGATGTGAATGGAATGACTCTAGATATAGTGAGTTGAAGATATGCTCAAGCTATGTTTTTGACGGGAAAAAAACATTTACTCCATGGGATAGTGGCTTACACTCTTAATTCACATCCCCAGTCTTATGGAATTGTCTTCATTAACTAATAGGCTAATTTATTAGTCTAATAAATTATTAGACTTTATTAGACTAATAAAGTTTAATAGAGAGAATACTGTTGGCATAGAGAGGTATTCAAGCAAGTGTTAAAGGCACTTCGATTCAATGGAAAGAATAGAAAAGAGTAAAAATGAATGTTGATTGCCTGTTTTCTATCTATATCTTTGTTGTTCAAAGTCATATCTATATCCTAATTCCTACCCATCTGTATATATCTATATCCATTACCATATCTAAATCTGTACCTAGCATATATTTCTAATATTGTGAATTTGTGTTTCTCATACATGATGCCTTTTTTGGGAATTTTGTATTTGATAGAAGCTACAGCTCATTCACGCTCAACAAATGATATAATTACTCAAATATTGCCTTGGCCATCTTTTCCTTTACTATTACAATTATTTTCATCTTGACATAACCATGAATTATGGTGCTTTACTTCATGTACCCCAGTGTCAATAGGGTGCGCATGATTTATTCTCACAGAACAGTCATTAAAGATTTATTTGTCCTGTGGTTTTCCTTATCTCTTTCAGCCGAGAATTCCCTATATATTACCTGGATTATTTGTAAGAACGGTATAGCCAAAGTAAAAGTGTAAGATAATTCAAATCCAAAAATCTTACTGTGAGTAATGAGAAATCACCATAGGAATCCTGGTTTTATCGTATAATTTATCTTAGCCTCAGTATGCTGCTGAGTGCAGATGAAAGTACAATGAACTTTCAGTCATAGCACTAATGAAATTAACATTTAGTAGCTATTTCTTAGGCTCAAAAAAATACAACAGGCCATTCATGTGAATTCTCTTACTTAAAAATCACAAAATTCTGGGATTTTGTTACATTACCAATTTTTAAATATAGGTGTCTCTCTCTCTCTTCCTCTTTTTTTTAATATTTTTTTAAAAATTTTATTTTATTTAACTTTACAATATTGTATTGGTTTTGCCATATATCAAAATGAATCTGCCACAGGTATACATGTGTTCCCCATCCTGAACCCTTCTCCCTCCTCCCTCCCCATACCATCCCTTTAGGTCTGTTTTCCCTCTATCTCACTATATGTAATAATATGCTAATAGCCATTTAATTAAAATCTGTGACTTTTATATTCTCTTAACTAGAGCAAGTTTGAAATATTGTAATCAGTTGATAGGAATTATATACATATATATAGTCAATATTTACATTTGACTTTAACTACATTTTAAAAGATAGTATAGATCTAATCATACTTCATACTCAAGTCTCCCAGGAATAATAAGATCTTAATGTTAAAAGTTGATAAATACATTTAGATAATGATACAGGTATCTTTATCCCCCAATCTTGATGTTTCAAAGGTTTCCTTCATATTAAGCTGTAAAATGGCATATTCATTGCCATTAATTTAAGAAAATTTTATACAAGCTGCCAATTATTTAAGAAGCATATGCATTGACATTTTAATTGACTTTCTGGTAATTTAAATTTCTATCAGTTTTGCATAAATTACCAAATAATTATTTTAGTACTTTTCATTAGAGTCATTAATATAAAGTTAAAGTTAGTCATTTCATTCTCCCTGTTACTAACTCATTAAAGTATGAAATATCATTAATGTTTCTAAATCTTTTAAGAGGAAATGCTCAAATAATGTTTTCATCTAAAAGCAGTCATAAGAAGTGATAGGACTGCTTGCTTTAAGTGTGTTAATTTTAGAATATTCCACAGTTTCTGATGAGTGTTTTGCCTGGTAAGTAACAAAAGGCTAAAAAATGATTAAGGGTGCATGTGGGATTAGGAGAAAGGTAGAACAGGAGTTATACCTTAGAAACTATTAAGAGTAAGATGAAAACCAACACGCTCTGCTGTTCTGTCAAATGAGAGAATTTAGTGGAACAATGGCTATAAAGTAGTTCATGACAAAACAGTCACCAAATACAAATGTGAAATAGAGGAACTGCTATGATTTTTTCATGAAACTAAATGTATTAAAGGGAAATTACTGTTTTTTTGGAGAAGGCAACGGCACCCCACTCCAGTACTCTTGCCTGGAAAATCCCATGGATGGAGGAGCCTGGTAGGCTGCAGTCCATGGGGTCGCGAAGAGTCGGACACGACTGAGCGACTTCACTTTCACTTTTCACTTTAATGCATTGGAGGAGGAAATGGCAACCCACTCCAGTGTTCTTGCCTGGAGAATCGCAGGGACGGCGGTGCCTGGTGGGCTGCTGTCTATGGGTCGCACAGAGTCGGACACAACTGAAGCGATTTAGCAGCAGCAGCAGCAGCAGCTATTCTTTAATCTGAATTTACCTGCAGTTTAAACATCAAGTTTATGGTGAGAGACAATATTGTTGTGATAGCATACCACAAAGTAGCTATGTAGCAAAATTAATATATTTCAACACTTAATTGGCCATTCCTCAAATTTTAACTTTTATAAAAAATCATATCTGAAGGAAACTTGAAAGAAAAAAAGTGAAAAGTGAAGTCGCTTAGTCATGTCCGACTCTTTGCCACCCTGTGGACTGTAGCCTACCAAGCTTCTCTGTCCATGGGATTCTTCAAGCAAGAAAACTGGAGTGGATTACCATTTCCTTCTCCAGGAGATCTTCCCAACCCAGGGATCGAACCCCAGGTCTCCCGCATTGGAGGCAGACGCTTTAACCTCTGAACCACATTGCATAACTCAAGGACTTAACCCTGACATATGTATTTGCTAATCTTCTTTAGTTTTCCTAATAGGGAAATATCTTTGCTAACCACTAATAATCTTTACCATAAAGGTATTAACATATACAGATGGTGATCCCCCATTACTTTCCTGGCATTTAATTTAATGACTTCATGATTATTATACTGTTTTTATCAGCCTCAACTACTTAAAGCTACTATGTGGGTAAAATCATGTTTTTATCTATTCCAAATATTTGTTAAGAAACTTATATGGGCACTGTGGAGAAAAAAATGAATTACATATTCATTTTGCCCTTATGGAAAAGTCATTTCCCCTATGGGAAAATCATAGGGAAATTGAAATAGACTGGAGTTGGGAGTTACGGGCCTATATCTTTGCTCCACTGCCTATCAGCTATCTTGATTTAAACAATTTACTGATCACTTCTGAGCTGTGATTTCTTCAGTTTCAATTCAGGGAAAACAAAACTACACTTTGGTATTCTTTTCAAAGGAACATAAAATGTCATTCACTATGTAACCTTATTATATAAAAATAAGAAGGGAATATAATTGACAAAGCAATAAAACAACATATGAAAAACTATTTCTCAAATATCTGAATTCCATGGAAAAATACACTTATCCATAAAATAGAATATACTTATAGTACATAGAAAATATATTTTTATATATGCTTAAAATATGTATACAATAACATATAATTCATAATTTATATTTGATACAAATCATATTCTCTTCACCTGAAAAGTGTTTTTAAATTACATAGTTATTTCCTAAAAGATGTTTCAAATATATTTACATAAAATATATAGTCTCCCTTTAACTCCTGATGTTAATAACATGATAAAAAATAACTCTGAATAAGAGTCTCTAGACCACTTGAATTTTTTTAACAATCAACATTTCTTTACAGTCTTATGATTCTTTAAAGCACTGTTCCAAGAACACAATTATTGGATTGAAAAGGAAAATATTATGATGTTTTCACATTCTCCTATCATTCCAGTTCATTAATTTAACCATGTAAGTTAGCCTCTTAACATGGAATGCTTTGCACAAAGCACTAGTGATAAACTCTTGAGTACCAAGTACTGCCTTCAGGAAGGTTTTGCCCAAGGAGAAAGAGAATGCATAATAAGTAATCACACATAAATATTAAATTACAAAATGAAGTCTTGTAAAGAAAAGTAACTAATGGGATTCATAACTGAAAGTTTATTTTCAAATCAATCATGCAATGTATCACAGGAGGGAGTAAAACAAGGAAATCCTCATAATGGTACAACTATCCAGAAAATAAGTTTAAAAACACATATTTCCTCACTTACTGAAATGAAAAAGAAGACTAAGTCTCCCATTATGCAACATGCCACTACATGCTGAGTATTTAAAGATAATTTCAGAAAACTTGCTTTTCATAAATGTGAAAAAATCTTCAAATTGTTCTTCTCTATCATGGAAAATTTAATGATAAAGTTCTAAATATTGTCTAAATTATTGGATTATTTAGTGTATCTGAAGATGAATAAAAATCTGACATTGCATGTAAAATAATGTGTGTATGTGCATTCGTACTTCAAATATTTACTATTTAGATTTAATTCATGTGCCAAGGACAATGGGACAATGAACAGGGTGTTCACTAAAAAATGGGACACAAAAACATGCAATAGTCTTGGACCTGGTTCTATTGTGAACTTGATCATGTTGTTTAATATATCCCAGTCCCTTTTGCCTTCTAATATGAGGATAAAATTGCATGTTTTACCTACAGAGAGAGGTTTTTAAAACATTATATTCAAATAAATGCTGCATCAATAGGTTCTGTATCTACTTATTTTATATGATGTCACAGGGGTTTCTGTAACTTACAGTGGTCACTAGGTTCCATGGGACCTATATTTTCATTTGTATAATAAGTTAACATTTTAGCTACATTTAAAATGCTTATTTCAAAGCCCCAAAAGAGAGCTATGCATTGGTTTCCTATTATTGATGCAACAAATTATTGTAAACTTAGTAGTCTAAGCAATAGAAAATCACTATATTGCAGTCTGAAGAACTGAAGTTCAAAGTGAATTTAACTGGACTGAACTCAAGGTGTCAGCAGGACTGCATTTCTTATGGAGACTCTAGGAGAAAATCTGTTCCTTAGCTTTTCCAGCTTGTAGAAGCTGCTTGTCCTTCTTTGGCTTGTGTGCCTGTTCTAGCTTCACAGTCAGAAACTGCATCACTCAAAGCTGTGCTTTCACTCTCTCCTCTCCTACTCTCTCTTTGATCCTCCTACCTTCCTTTGATAAGGACATTTGTGAATACTTTGGCCCATCCAGATAACCTAGGATAATTTCCTATTATTAAAATTTTAACTTAATCCCATCTATAAAGTTCCTTTCGTCATATAAAGTGACATATTTAAATATTCCAGGGATTAAAGTCCAAGCAATTTTGGAGTGCCATAATTCATAGTATAATATCATATATACCATCATAAAGCCTGACTATAAGGCAAAATATGTTTTCAGACTTCTTTGTTGTTGTTGCTGCAAAATCATTTGCCTTTTGTTTTCCCTGTCAATCTTTCTTCCTTTTCTGAAAGATACTCTGAGCATTTAAAGTGTAGAATACTTTATTTGTACATCTTTAAACTAAGAAATAATGTTGAAAAACTATAGAAAATTAGTTAACAACTAATTAATTACCAAATTACCCAGAAATTGTAGCACTACGTATATTCTCAAGAGAAATACACATAAATGCTTACAAAACATGTAATACATGTGTATGGTAATATTATTTCATAAAGACCCAACTGGATAAAAAAAGTCTACCAACAATAGAATGGATAAATAAAGTATATTCATAAAATGGAATCCCATATAGCAATGAAAGTTAAGTTCCATACTACTGCTACAATAATATAAAGGTAATGTTGAGTCAAAGAAGCCAGAGGCAAAATAATTATATGATTTCATTTAGATAAAAGATTTAAGACCCAGAAAACTGATTTGTTTCATCGGAAGTCAGGTACTGGTTGGTATCCGTGGGATGGAGATAGTACTGAGTCACAGGGAGCACAACTGATGCTCAGTATTGCTTGCAGTGTTTTATTTCTTAATGTGAAACATGTATAATAATCAGTGATAATTCAGTAGCATATATACTTCTGTCTTGTATAACCATCTCTATGGATAGTGTAGTTCATTAAAGATATTTATTATCAAAAACAATATTATAATATTAGATTATAAAAGTATATTATTTTATAAAAGTATTAATCAAGTATATTCTGGTTTAAAATGATATATTGTTTTAAGAATGAGAATACCAAAAGCCTGAGGGTAAAAAGATGTTCCCGCCCAATTCTAATAAAAGAAAGTTGTAGATTTATTACTATTAAATAAAATAAATTTTAAGATCAACTCATTTCAGAAACAGAGTGACAACAAAATGTCTAGTTCACCGAGAAATATAATAATAATTTAAACTTACATATACCTAATAATGGAGCCCCCAAAGTATATTTTGAAATGGACATAGTTACAAAGAAAAATATAAAAACTTACAGTCATATTGGGAGATTTAAGCATATCTCTTTCAGTGTCTAGTAACAGCATTTACAAATAGTACAGAGATGATCTGAATAAGATTAACAAATGTATCCAAAAGATATACTGAATACTGCAACTAGCCCCTGATATATAACTATTATGACAGGCAGAAAAATGATCTCAGAATAATGTTCCTCAACACTTGTGAATATGTTATGTCACAAGATGAAAGAAGCTTTAAAAATGGAATTAAGATTACAAATATTATAATAGAAAGATATTTGAATTATCAATTTGGACACAAATCTAATTACATGAGCATTTAAAAGCAGAGAACTCTCCAACTAGATGCAGAAGAGTCAGAAAACTTCCTCCACCTGGAGACAAAAGGGGAGTGGCAGAAAGATGAGGTAGAAAGGGAAACTAAAGAATTTGAAGAATGAGAACCTGGATTGCCATTTCTCATTCTGGAGATGGATGAAGGTAGCCACCAACCAATAAATGCTCGCAATTTCTAAAAGCTGAGAATGACCCCAAGCCAACAGCCAGCAAGGAATGAGGTCCTTAGTTCTACAACTTAATGAAACTGACTTCTGGCAACAGCCCTCTGAATTTGGAAGTGGAAGCAGACATAACTTCAGAGTTTTCAGAAAGCAAAGCATCCAAGTTGACATCATGATTTCACCCTTGTGAGACTCTAAGCAGAGAATCAGTTAATTGACACCTACCTAGACACACGTAACTGTGAGATAATAATGTGTTAAGTATGTGTTAACTTGAATTAGGTGAACCAAAGGAATTTAATGTTACAGAGTAAAAAAAAATTAATTGATTCAGTTTGAATTCAACATTATAACTGTCAAGTTTTTGTGTAGTATCAAAGAAGAGTAACCATTTTTACATGCAAAAGTTATTAGAACACTCTTACCTTTTAAAACTAAATATCTAACTGAAATCACATTACTTCATACCCATCAAACAAATAACATATTGCAAAATATTCCATAAAGGAGCAGATATGATAATCTAGCCATTTTCCACTAATAGGCCAAACATTAAAGAGATTTTCAAAAATAGAGTACAGTGTATTCTCATTTTTTGCTTTGGAGAAAGCTATTTAATATTAAGATATTACTTATGTCTATATGTAATGGGCTTATTCTAGATATTTTAAAATAAAGTAATCAATGTACATTTTAAAATGTTTCTCAGTTTTAACTTGAATAAATATTGATAGATCAAACCCATATATCTCTGGGGTTCTTAGTACATTTTTAGAGTAAATAAACCCAAGACAAATAAGAACTTATACTATTAAGAAATAAAAATGTATTGTAATTTCAGTACAGACTAATCCTACCTATATAACGTTGGGCAAAAATAGCAAGTATATTAAAAAATAGTATAATTCCATTGCATAAAATTTTCAATTCTTACTCTTATATTAAGAATAAAAAATGGGAATGTGATATAAAAGGCAATTCATAGAAAAAATTTTTAATAATTCATCTTCATTAGTTTTAGAAAAATTACATTCCATGAATGTGCTTTTTCTTATTTTTAATTTTTCTTTTCTGGCTTATAAAGTGTCAATTATAAATTACTTTTTATATAATTGAGCTTATAATTATATGCAATAAATTATTAGCAAAATAACTAGTAAATTATGGGCAAAATATCTGACAAATATTTGTTATGCAAAATTATGAATTATTAACCAAAAATAATTTGCAACTATTAGCTTTAACAGAACCTCCTAGAATCTGTTAAAATAAAGTCACTTTTCATTTGTGGACATTTCAGTTTCATAGTCTATATTTAGATCACATTTCTTCTTTCAATATCAAATTTCTCTAAATACTTCCCACTCTTTATATATATTTTAAACAATCGGGAAAATGATCTGACAAAAATGTCTTCTAAATGTTGTTAAAATCAACAATTAAAATGCACACAGAAAATCCATAGCCTTATAACTTATTTCCCAAAGTCTGAATTGATCAATATCCTAATGTAAATGATATGTTTAGTAGATATGATAAACAGTAATAATACACACACATAAATATGTTTATATATATTTATAGTAATTACTTTATGTAAATGACATGTTCAAATCAACATGTCATAAATTAATTCACACCACACACACACTTATACAAAACTTGGGGATTTGATAAAAATGACTTTTAATACTCTTTCAGTTCTATTAGGTAAAATGTCTATAACTAACAGTTAATTCCATTTATGTTTTAGGTTAACAGGATTCCATCTGCCACCACCAGTAACAAGTACCAAATCTGTATTCTCACTACGTTTGACCAGTGATTTTGCAGTTAGTGCTCATGGATTTAAAGTATACTATGAAGGTAAGTGATGGTAATATAAAAAGACCGTTGCCCAACTTAATGTAACAAAACCAAAATTCTCCAGGTTAAAAATAGAAGAAAAATCACCAGGACAGAAGATATAGCCCATCATGTTATATCAAATCCTATACCAAGATTCACCTTCTCGATAATCATCAATACATAATAAAAAGCTACACTTAGTAAAGCTTTAATGCTTCATTGCAATGTGCCTAGACAGACAAAATGTTTTCCCTTAAACCTTAGGAGATGAAACCATGGCATCATTATAGGTTTTAACTTTAATGAAAGAGAAGAAAATGTGTCAGTGAAAGGAAACTAGGCCTAATTTGAGATTCAGACATAACAGACTCCACCCTATTCTCTGTATTTTGCCTATCTGCCGTAAAATAAACTGGTAATTTGGGTTCTCCATAAGTTAGAATCAAGAGAAAAGTCCATTAAGAGTCAGGAGTTGACATTTTTCATTTTAAACCAGTCTTTCCAGTTCCACAGATCCATAATTCCTTAATCAGAAAGAGGAAAACAAAGAAAACTTCAAAAAAATTGAAGTTTGAGGCCACTAATAATCTTTATATTTCTTTATCCCACATAGTGTGCATACTCATGTTTCACGATACAAATATTGGTTGATAATGGGATGATACCACAGGCTCTGATGATGGTGTTAGAAATGCATAGAATCTACATTATTTTCTCTTTTTGAAATGAAAAAAAAATTCTGAAGGCAAAAATAAACTTTTCTCATGTATGTGCACGTGCTCAGTTATGTCCAACTCTTTGCAAACCCCATGGACCAAAGCCCATCAGGTTCCTCTCTGTCCATGGGATTATCCAGGCGAGAATATTGGAGTGGGTTGCCATTTCCTCCTCCAGGAATATGTTCTCAAGGTTTATATACTGAGGTCATGTAGTTGTAATTTCTTCTGTAATTTGATAATAAAATTTCACACAGTTTAGAGAAGGGTATCTTTTTTACCCATAAGAATAGCATGACAAAATTCAGCTCACCTCCCCAGGACCACATAACCAGAATATACCACAGTAAATCTAGCATCATGGTAAAAGATATACAAATACAGTAGAAAGGGTAGTTACTTTTTAAAGCACATAGTAATTAAAAATATAATATGTTTAAAGGGCACACTAGCAAAAAAAAAATCATATATAAAATAGATTGATTTAGTATAAAGGTTAATAGCTTGCATGGGGAGGGGGGAGTTTTAAGGTAAGAATTTCATCTAGTGCTTTCACCCTAGGGAAAAAAGTACTCTCTAGCAAACAATTAAGGAAAAATGTTTTATCTTTTTGATGCACTAAATAATGCCATATCACAGTAGTTGTGAAGACAATTTTATACCTAATATATTTCTCAACTGTCTTTCTCTACCAGGGGAGAATGCATTCCATGACTTAATTCCTACATTGTAATAGTAATAATCATTATTTTTGAAGGTGCTTTCACAATAGCTGAATACTTTTATCTTGGCAACTTAATTCACACTTTGAAATATAAAACAAAGGTTTAATTTTAAGTGTAATTTTGGCAATATTGAAGAAGCTAGTAATACAATAAAAAGGCTCCATAATAGAGAACTCGAACTCGGCTCATCAAAGTATAAAGATATTTTAAGATAGTTTATTCTTTCAGCAAGTACTAAGTATACTGAAATTGTAGGAACTTGGAAGATGAATTATAATGTTGTCATACTTTCTGGTTTGACTATCAAGTTTCTTTTTTTTTTAATTTTATTTTATTTTTAAACTTTACAATATTGTATTGGTTTTGCCAAATATTGAAATGAATCCATCACAGGTATACACGTGTTCCCCATTCTTAACCCTCCTTCCTCCTCCCTCCCCACACCATCCCTCTGGCTCGTCCCAGTGCACCAGCCCCAAGCATCCAGTATCGTGCATCGAACCTGGACTGGTGAATTGTTTCATATATGGTATTATACGTATTTCAATGCCATTCTCCCAAATCATCCCATCCTCTCCCTCTCCCACAGAGTCCATAAGACTGTTCTATACATCAGTGTCTCTTTTGCTGTCTCGTACACAGGGTTATTGTTACCATCTTTCTAAATTCCATATATATGTATTAGTATACTGTATTGGTGTTTTTCTTTCTGGCTTACTTCACTCTGTATAATAGGCTCCAGTTTCATCCACCTCATTAGAACTGATTCAAATGTATTCTTTTTAATGGCTGAGTAATACTCCATTGTGTATATGTACCACAGCTTTCTTATCCATTCATCTGCTGATGGACATCTAGGTTGCTTCCATGTCCTGGCTATTATAAACAGTGCTGCGATGAACATTGGGGTACATGTGTCTCTTTCCCTTCTGGTTTCCTCAGTGTGTATGCCCAGCAGTGGGATTGCTGGATCATAAGGCAGTTCTATTTCCAGTTTTTTAAGGAATCTCCACACTGTTCTCCATAACAGACCCATCACAAGTATGGAAATTGAAACTGTAATCAAAAATCTTCCAGCAAACAAAAGCCCAGGTCCAGGCTTCACAGTTGAATTCTACCAAAAATTTAGAGAAGAGCTAACACATATCCTGCTCAAACTCTTCCAGAAAATTGCAGAGGAAGGTAAACTTCCAAACTCATTCTATGAGGCCACCATCACCCTAATACCAAAACCTGACAAAGATCCCACAAAAAAAGAAAACTACAGGCCAATATCACTGATGATCATAGATGCAAAAATCCTTAACAAAATTCTAGCAATCAGAATCCAACAACACATTAAAAAGATCATACACCATGACCAAGTGGGCTTTATCCCAGGGATGCAAGGATTCTTCAATATCCGCAAATCAATCAATGTAATACACCACATTAACAAATTGAAAAATAAAAACCATATGATTATCTCAATAGATGCAGAGAAAGCCTTTGACAAAATTCAACATCCATTTATGATAAAAACTCTCCAGAAAGCAGGAATAGAAGGAACATACCTCAACATAATCAAAGCTATATATGACAAACCCACAGCAAACATTATCCTCAATGGTGAGAAACTGAAAGCATTTCCTCTAAAGTCAGGAACAAGACAAGGGTGCCCACTTTCACCATTACTATTCAACATAGTTTTGGAAGTTTTGGCCACAGCAATCAGAGCAGAAGAAAAAGAAAAGGAATCTAAATTGGAAAAGAAGAAGTAAAACTCTCACTGTTTGCAGATGACATGATCCTCTACATAGAAAACCCTAAAGACTCCACCAGAAAATTACTAGAACTAATCAATGACTATAGTAAAGTTGCAGGATATAAAATCAACACCCAGAAATCCCTTGCATTCCTATACACTAATAATGAGAAAACAGAAAGAGAAATTAAGGAAACAATTCCATTCACCATTGCAACAGAAAGAATAAAATACTTAGGAATATATCTGACTATCAAGTTTCATGAAATAGTCTTAAAAATATTTTCATAGCTCTCTGTTGTTTCGACCTATGCAGCATTAAATTTCTGTCTTTTCTGCCTCAGTAAAAATGGATTCATATTTCTTCATGACATTTAAATGTATGCATGGGAGATCCTGACTTAAAATATTAATATATTGTACTAGGCAACCAAGTAGTATTGAGGGATCAAACTGCAGAACATCATCAGGTATTGATTTGTGATGGGAATCTTCTACCATGTAATATTAGTTTTCTGTGGCTACCATAGAGAACTGTAGCTAAAAAGTCCTGGTGGTCTCTGCTAGTCCTCTGCTCATAGTTTCATATGGCTGAAATGAAAATGTCAGCTGGCTAGGCCCTTATCAGAATGCACTGGAAAGTACCTATTGCCCACATTTTCTAGAGGTCTCTCTCTTCTTTGCATGTAAGACCACATTTTTGAGCTAGTCACTAGTGCAATGAATCCTTTTCATACTTGAAATCTCTCTGACTTCCCTTTCTTAATTCATCTCTTTACTACCCTCTTTCCTCATTCACCTGTGACTTTAGCTAGAGAAATTTCTCAGCTTCTAAAGGCCAACATCATTAGATTAGCTTTGATTATCCAGGTAGACCCAATCTACCGATGTTCAAATCCTCAAGCATAGTTCACATAAGCATAATCCACACCTGAAGATCTTTCTGCAGGGTAATATTCACAGGTTCCAGTGATTCTGGGGTATGGCAGGGTACGTTGTGCTTGTGCATGTTCAGTTGCTTCAGTCATGTCCGACTCTTTGTGACCCTATGAACTGTAGCCCACCAGGCTCCTCTGTCCAGGGAATTCTCCAGGCAAGAATATTGGAGTGGGTCACCATGCCCTCTTCAAGGGGATCTTCCTGACTCAGGGACTGAACCTCCATCTCTTAAATCTCCTGCATTGGCAGGCAAGTTCTTTACCACCAGTGACCTTTGGGAAGTAAAGATTCATTAATCCTACCACACCACATGCAACACTATGTAACATTTTACAGAGGGAGTAGCTACTAGTGTTTATTTAACCACAGCCAATGACACTATCAAGGTCCAGCTGGTGTATTTGAAGTTCAGAACTTGGTTTGAAACTTCAAAGCCTGTCCTCTAAATGTACACCTGTGCATGCATCATCAGAATGATCCTAATATCTGAATCTCATTTATCATTTCATCTCCCTTTATATAATAATTTTTACACTAATTATTTTATTTTCTAAACTTTCCTGAGACATTGTTCTTGTGTACTAGAATTTATGAGATCTCTATTTATTAATGATATTTGTGCATTTATCTGTATTTTTCTAACTGCCAATACCAGAACACATACACTAGAATCATCTAGAGAATGTGTTAAAATGTAGGATTCTTGGCTCTAATAACATATCCTGAATCAGACTGTGGAGTGAAGCCCTGGAATATGCATTGCAATTGCAAATCCAATGCAGAATAAATGATTAATATTAGTCATCTGTGATTTTCACAGATTGTCTCTTTTGTTACAAACTTCTGTTGCCTTATTTCAGCCCATTTACTTTAAAACTGTGGAAGGTGAGGTCCCTGCACAAAATTTGATTTAGTTTCAGAGCTCTTAACAATTTATCAGAAATACTTTTCTTTTAAACTTTTTGAAGTTGAAGCTGAGAGGTATTAAATTTCTGTGGTAAATTTTCCCCATTAATATCTAGATGCATATATTTTTACTTTCCCTCATTACTGTCTATCATACATTTGAATTTCTTGTCACTTTCTCAAAATTTGTTTCGTACAACATTGCTTCCATGGGTTTCTTTCTTTTTTTTTTAGCATTTACTTTTACTTTTTATTTTATTTTTTGACTTTACGATATTGTATTGGTTTTGCCATATATCAACATGACTCCACCACAGGTATACACGTGTTCCCTATCCTGAACCCTCCTCCCTCCCCATACCATCCTTCTGGGTCGTCCATGGGTTTCTTAAGGTTTATAAAAACAAACGAGTATAATAGTATTCTGTGAAACAATAAGTTTGAAAAAAACAGTAGCGCATACTAAGTTGAATAGCCAAAGAACCATCTTCCAAAATCTGGTCTGGACAAAACTGGTAGAATCTGTATTCTGTGGAGAACACAATCAAAATACTCTTTTGTCTTTTCAGATATGCCAATCAGTATTCAAAATAAATTCTAGTTTTGCTAAAAGTTATTTTTTACAACGGAATCCTTTTACATTTTACTCCTTTCACATTTTATATATTATATGAATTGGATAGTTTAATGTCTGGGAGAATCCCAATGCATACGGAATAATTTCAATATGTGTAAATAATCCAATTTAACAACCAGAAATTAATATAAAAATTAAAAGTTTTGAAAACCACTTCAAACACAAGGTAGCTATTATGCCATAATGATTACTGATGTGTTATGACTAAGTAATTAAGAAATTACAAAGATAGAAGTCTCTGTTTTAGCAAATTTTTTATTAAACCATTTTAAAATTTTAATTCAGACATAAAAAATTTGTTATAATAACAGTACCACTACCATGTAACATGTACTGAGTGATTTCTTTGTGTCAGTCACAGTGCTAAACATTTTACATGGATTTCTGTCATTCTATAAAATTATGAAAAAATTGTAATGAGCAAGAATTACAGAACTAAAGCACTAACCTAAAGGTAAAAATATGCTTATGTGCCCTGGAGAAATAAACTATATACATTTTAGAGACTTATTTTCTATCTAAACTACAAACTAATTTCATAATAGTTAAACACATATGACCATATAGAATTTAGTGTAAAAGAGCATTACAAAAATAAGAATTACTGATAATGCTGTATATTAAAACAATATGAAACATAAAAGTTGAAATATATTTTTACATATATTACATGTGACATATATATTCTGTGTCCCTTTTAAACAATTCACATACAGAATAATGTTTATACTATTTACTATTCTATTTTAGCTACCCATCACACATGTTTATTGAAAATATTTACTTAAAAATGTCAAAGGACTTCAGTGATTTTTAATTTTAGGTGTTATTTTTTATTCTTAGGCTTTGAAAATTTAAACTGCAGTAGCATGAACTTCAATGAAAATATTACAATAGAGGATGAAGTCAATTATGCTTCTAGCAAGAGAGTTGAACTGTAGCAAGAGAGATTTATACATTAAAATTATATATATTAAATAGTTTTCTAGCAATGAATACATTAGGTGAATAAAAGAAGATAATGAATCATGACCTTAAATACTTTAAAGAATAAAGGAGATCATATTTTTGAAACATAATATAAGGAGATATATGCAGAAAATTTTTTTTTTTGTCTCTTGATCAAGTTCAAATATTTTGCCTTTCAGTTCAGTTCAGTACAGTCGCTCATCGTGTCCGACTCTTTGCGACCCCATGAATCACAGCACGCCAGGCCTCCCTGTCCATCACCAACTCCTGAAGTTCACCCAAACTCACGTCCATCGAGTTGGTGGTGCCATCCAGCCATCTCATCCTCTGTTGTCCCCTTCTCCTCCTGCCCCCACCCTCTCAGCATCAGGGTCTTTTCCAATGAGTCAACTCATCGCATGAGGTGGCCAAAGTATTGGAGTTTCAGCCTCAGCATCAGTCCTTCCAATGAACACCCAGGACTGGTCTCCTTTAGGATGGACTGGCTGGATCTCCTTGCAGTCCAAGGGACTTGCAAGAGTCTTCACCAGCACCACAGTTCAAAAGCATCAATTCTTCAGTGTTCAGCCTTCTTCACAGTCCAACTCTTACATCCATACAGGACCACTGGAAAAGCCATAGTCTTGACTAGACAGACCTTTGTTGGCAAAGTAATATCTCTGCTTTTTAATATGCTATCTAGGTTAGTCATAAGTTTCCTTCCAAGCAGTAAGCGTCTTTTAATTTCATGGCTGCAGTCACCATCTGCAGTGATTTTGGAGCCCCCAAAAATAAAGTCTGACACTGTTTCCCCATCTATTTCCCATGAAGTGATGGGATCAGATGCCATGATCTTCATTTTCTGAATGTTGAGCTTTAAGCCAACTTTTCCACTCTCCTCTTTCACTTTCATCAAGAGGCTTTTTAGTTCCTCTTCACTTTCTGCCATAAGGGTGGTGTCATCTGCATATCTGAGGTTATTGATATTTCTCCCAGCAATCTTGATTCCAGCTTGTGATTCTTCCAGCCCAGTGTTTCTCATGATTTACTCTGCATATAAGTTAAATAAGCAGGGGGACAATATACAGCCTTTATGTACTCCTTTTCCTATTTGGAACCAGTCTGTTGTTTCATGTCCAGTTCTAACTGTTGCTTCCTGACCTGCATATAGGTTTCTCAAGAGGCAGGTCAGGTTGTCTGGTATGCCCATCTCTTTCACAATTTTCCACAGTTTATTGTGATGCACATAATCAAAAGCTTTGGCATAGTCAATAAAGCAGAAATAGATGTTTTTCCGGAACTCTCTTGCTTTTTCAACGATCCAGCAGATGTTGGCAATTTGATCTCTGGTTCCTCTGCCTTTTCTAAAGCCAGCTTGAACATCAGGAAGTTCACGGTTCATGTATTGCTGAAGCCTGGCTTGGAGAATTTTGAGCATTACTTTACTAGCATGTGAATTGAGTGCAATTGTGCAGGAGTTTGAGAATTCTTTGGGATTGTCTTTCTTTGGGATTGGAATGAAAACTGACCTTTTCCAGTCCTGTGGCCACTGCTGAGTTTTCCAAATTTGCTGGCATATTGAGTGCAGTGCTTTCACAGCATCATCTTTCAGGATTTGGAATAGCTCATCTGGAATTCTATCACCGCTACTAGCTTTGTTGGTAGTGATGCTTTCTAAGGCCCACTTGACTTTACATTCCAGGATGTCTGGCTCTAGGTGAGTGATCACACCATCGTGATTATCTGGGTCGTGAAGATCTTTTTTTGTAGAGTTCTTCTGTGTATTCTTGTCACCTCTTCTTAATATCTTCTGCTTCTGTTAGGTCCCTACCATTTCTGTCCTTTATTGAGCCCATCTTTGCATGAAATGTTCCCTTGGTATCTCTAATTTTCTCGAAGAGATCTCTAGTCTTTCCCATTCTGTTGTTTTCCTCTATTTCTTTGCATTGATCACTGAGGAAGGCTTTCTTATCTCTTCTTGCTATTCTTTGGAACTCTGCATTCAGATGCTTATATCTTTCCTTTTCTCCTTTGCTTTTCACTTCTCTTCTTTTCACAGCTATTTGTAAGACCTCCTCAGACAGCCATTTTGCTTTTTTGCATTTCTTTTCCATGGGGATGGTCTTGATCCCTGTCTCCTGTACAATGTCACGAACCTCCGTCCATAGTTCATCAGGTACTATGTCTATCAGATCTAGTCCCTTAAATCTATTTCTCACTTCCACTGTATAATTTTGCCTTTAGGGTACCATTAAAGTGAAAGTGAACGTTGCTCAGTCATGTCCAGCTCTTTGTGACCCAGGCCAGAATACCTGGGCATCTTCCTAACCCTGGGATTGAACCCAAGTCTCCTGCATTACAGGCCTATTCTTTACCAGCTGAGCCACAAGGGAAGTCTGGGAAGACTGGCTATTTAGGTATTGAGATATCTTAGTCTACTGACAAGTTTACTTTCCCTGTGTAACTCCTCCCTCTTCTTTGAGTGGAGTCACAGGCAGAGGAAGAGATTATCTTCCCATCTCCTCCGTCTATTGGTGGCTGCTGCTAAGTTGCTTCAGTGGTTTCCGACTCTGTGCAACCCCATGGACAGCAGCCCACCAGGCTCCTCTGTCCCTGGGATTCTCTAGGCAAAAATACTGGAGTGGGTTGCCATTTCCTTCTCCAATGCATGCAGGCATGCTGAGTCGCTTCAGTCGTGTCCAACTCTGTGTGACCCCATGGACAGCAGCCCACCAGGCTCCTCTGTCAAAGGGATTCTCTAGGCAAGAATACTGGAGTGGGCTGCCATTGCCTTCTCCACACTCTATTGGTATCAGCTCTGTGTTCCAGGTTTTCTTGGTCTCATTAGCCACCAATGGCCAAGGGCAAGAGGAGGAGGCACAGCTGGTACGAGGGAGCTAGGATGAGGTCCTGTCTCCCTCACTTCCCTTTCATATCACCCCTTTTGCAGCCAGGTTCTCCCTCATTTTCCCGGGTCTAGCCTGGTGATCCTGTTTTCCATGGCCTGCTCCTCCAGTGGTCCTCTGCTGTTTGGTCTGACACAACAGAAGACAATTTCTCAGGTGGCCTTGAACTTCATAGCACAATCCTTTGATTTTTCATCTTTCATGGCTAGATTCATTGGATGTTCCATCTCTAGAATTTTTATGACTAGAAGTCTGACTCTTGGATGGTTTAGACTTCCAGATATCTAGTCCACCATATTCTGCCAAAGTCCCATCAAATGGCATAGTCCTCTGAGAAGTTTAACTCTCATGACCGAGCTTTTTGGAAATTAGGTTCTGTTTGATCTGGCCCTCTGGGAGACCTGTCTTCAATGCTCAGATCCTCATGGAGTGTCGGCAGATGTGTCCTGGCCTTTCTGGAACAGTGACCATAGGTTTGAGGCCTTTGGAGGTCTGGCCCTTCCAGAAGTTTTGTCAGTTGCAGGCAGTCCCTCCAAAGGTCTGTTCTCCACAATTTGGCTCTTTGGTGAGCCTCTTCCCTATGACCTGTTTAGCTGATGATGTGGGTGGCTGTGCACAGGTCCCTGTACTTGGCCCCAGCAGTGGTTTTGTCTGTAGTGGCCAGTGACCTTCTAGCTAGGTCATGAGTGCCTCCTCACTCTTGCATTTATTTATGTAAATGAAGTATAGTTGGTTTACAGTATTATATTAGTTTCAGGTGTACAACATAGTAAGTGAATATTTTTATAGAATGTATCGACTTAAAATTATTACAAAATAATGGCTATATTCTCTTTCTTTTAAGTTGAAAGTGTTAAAAAATCCCAATCTAGAGAATTACAAAAATTAGCCTTTTCCCTAAATATCATCTTCATAATGGAATTAAAAGGCACAGTGTTATAATTACTACGTGAATTTGGCTAGGTATATATAAGAATTTATTAATTTTCAAGTTTACTTCTATTATCCAGGAAGATACACATTTTCATTTTATTCACAATAAAACCTGAACAGCACTATAAACTATGTTTTTCAATGGTAATCAATATCATTTTGAATATTTCTCATTTCTGCACAGTGTAGCACATACATCCTCTATAATAACAGATCTCCACCTTTATTTCTTATAACTGTTTGCCTCAACTCATAAAATGGTCACATGAACATGTATTAAATTTCTACATATACTATGTTATTTAAACTATTCTTCCTTAAATCTCTAGCTCTTCTTGCCTGGCCCACTTATTTCTTATTTTTCCAGGCTTTGTGCAGACCTTAATTACCTTTGGAAAGTCATTTATGGAATCCAGCATTGAACCCAACAATGATCTTTTTCTACATGCTCAGATATGAACATATTTTGTCATTACACTGCATTCTGCAATTTAAATATTTTTGTTCACACTAGTTTGTGAGAAGCTAGAGGGTATAGAACCTTTTACCTATTTTGTAAATCGCCCCCTATTTTAGTACACTATCCTGGCACAATGCACAGATCAGATCAGATCAGATCAGTCGCTCAGTTGTGTCCGACTCTTGGCGACCCCATGAATCGCAGCACGCCAGGCCTCCCTGTCCATCACCAACTCCTGGAGTTCACTCAGACTCACATCCATCGAGTCAGTGATGCCATCTAGCCATCTCATCCTCTGTCGTCCCCTTCTCCTCCGGCTCCCAATCCCTCCCAGCATCAGAGTCTTTTCCAATGAGTCAACTCTTCACATGAGGTGGCCAAAGTACTGGAGTTTCAGCTTTAGCATCATTCCTTCCAAAGAAATCCCAGGGCTGACCTTCAGAATGGACTGGTTGGATCTCCTTGAAGTCCAAGGGACTCTCAAGAGTCTTCTCCAACACCACAGTTCAAAAGCATCAATTCTTCGGCACTCAGCCTTCTTCACAGTCCAACTCTCACATCCATACAAGACCACAGGAAAAACCATAGCCTTGACTAGATGAACCTTTGTTGGCAAAGTAATGTCTCTGCTTTTGAATATGCTGTCTAGGTTGGTCATAACTTTCCTTCCAAAGAGTAAGCGTCTTTTAATTTCATGGCTGCAGTCACCATCTGTAGTGATTTTGGAGCCCAGAAAAATAAAATCTGACACTGTTTCCACTGTTTCCCCATCTATTTCCCATGAAGTGGTGGGACCGGATGCCATGATCTTCATTTTCTGAATGTTGAGCTTTAAGCCAACTTTCACTCTCCACTTTCACTTTCATTAAGAGGCTTTTTAGTTCCTCTTCACTTTCTGCCATAAGGGTCGCGTCATCTGCATATCTGAGGTTATTGATATTTCTCCCGGCAATCTTGATTCCAGCTTGTGCTTCTTCCAGTCTAGCATTTCTCATGATGTACTCTGCATATAAGTTAAATAAACTGGGTGACAATATACAGCCTTGACGAACTCCTTTTCCTATTTGGAACCAGTTTGTTGTTCCATGTCCAGTTCTAACTGTTGCTTCCTGACCTGCATACAAATTTCTTAAGAGGCAGATCAGGTGTTCTGGTATTCCCATCTCTTTCAGAATTTTCCACAGTTTATTTGATGCACACAGTCAAAGGCTTTGGCATAGTCAATAAAGCAAAAATAGATGTTTTTCTGAAACTTTCTTGCTTTTTCCATGATCCAGCAGATGTTGGCAATTTGATCTCTGGTTCCTCTGCCTTTTCTAAAACCAGCTTGAACATCAGGACGTTCACGGTTCACATATTGCTAAAGCCTGGCTTGGAGAATTTTGAGTACTGCACAATGCTTATTAAATTCAACATACAGGATTATCTGCAGTTCCTAGGGTCACAAAGAGTCAGACATGACTGAATGACTGAACTAAACTGACTGACAGAATTATCTAATAATTTAATCAGTAATGAGGAAAGATTTAATACATATCCCACTTCCCTGGTGGCTCAGTGGTAAAGAATCTGCCTGCAATGAAGGACACCTGGGTTTGATCCCTGGGTTGGGAAGATCCCCTGGAGAAGGAAATGGCTACCCAGTTTTCTTGCCTGGAGAATTCCATTGTCAGAGGTGTTTGGTGGGGTAGAGTCCATGGGGTCACAAATAGTCTGACATGATTGAGCAGTGACATTTTCAATTTCACTTTCCACTTACAAAAGTTTAAAACTCCAGTGAATATGTTAAAAGGTGAATGTGGGCTATGTTTAATCACAGATACTTACATTAAGTGAACAAGGTTTAGGAAAAATTTTTGTCTTTTATTTGAGAAAAGCCATAAATTATAATTAAAGTTATTTTTACTTTCTATGGATATTTTCTTTGCTTTAAAATCTTTACTTTCTTGAAATAGTTTCTTTATGAAGCATTTAAAAATGCAAAATTGCTCACGCTTTAAAACAAAAACAAACTAAAAATAAAAAAAAATTTTGTAAAGCCAGTGACATATGACCTACTTAATCTTTCTGTTTCATATGGATAAGATGGGATGGAATTCAAGATTGTATTTCATTTTCCAAAAACAGGATGATTAAACATAGTATGTAATCTCATTTCACAATAAATTTTCTCTTTTTATATATGCTGCTAAATGTGTAATATCTGTCAACTGTTCTAATTTATCATTTTGATATGAGTGCTAGAATGAAATTTGAGACAATGATTAATTTAAGATTCTAATTATATGTCAAGATATTTTTGTGTTTTGTACACTCAAAGACCATACATTGTGTTAAGTTATTAAAACTGATAGCATAGAACTCATGGTTTAAAAGAAAAGTATACTATGAGTTTAGTTAAGAACTTCATTTTAGATTTATCTTGATTTCTCAACAAAATGTAAAAAGTTAACAAAATATAATTTTATGTTTATTATTTGACCATAAGCATGATGGCATTAAATTAAATTTGAAATGGTTTCTTCCCTATACAAATAGTTATCCTTTTAACAGAGCACCATTTAATATGATAAAGAAATAAACACAAGTAAAATAAAATGTGCAAATCAAATATTTCAATAATAACAATAAACAGCATCCAATGGGTATATGTTCTATATTAGATAAAAATATTTTTTTTTCTGCATGGAGAAGTAATTATGTCATAAAATCTTATTTTTAGTACTTGTTATACAAGTCTTAGCTTTGAGTGCATTTTTAATAATTTCCCCCATACCACATAAGACAACATAGTTTATCCCAATAAAATGTATACTTTTCCTATATAGTGTGATATGTTATCTTGTCTGGAATATTCTTTAGATTTTGTATTTTCTTTAATATGAATTGACCTCAAGACATTGATTGTCAGACTCTTAGAGAACTAAATATTCCTCAGTTATTGTTCTTTTATCTAATTATTAAATTAATGATGATATTTCCAACAATATAGTTAAGATTATTGAGTATTTCTAAATATATATATATTTTTTTCTTCATTTTCATTTGTATATATAATAATTATTTTGGTTATCTTTCATCTTTGAAGGTGCTTATCAATACTTTTGATCCTTACACAATGCTTAAAACTGAAGATTTTATTTCTCATTTTGCAGCATGCTCTTTTGGTTGTCAAGCACTAGCTATCATTTGCTATGTTTTATACAATACTTTCGGAGAAGGCAATGGCACCCCACTCCAGTACTTTTGCCTGGAAAATCCCATGGATGGAGGAGACTGGTAGGATGCAGTCCATGGGGTCGCGAAGAGTCAGACACGACTGAGTGACTTCACTTTCACTTTTCACTTTCATGCATTGGAGAAGGAAATGGCAACCCACTCCATGTTCTTGCTTGGAGAATCCCAGGGACGGGGGAGCATGGTGGGCTGCCATCTATGGGGTCGCACAGAGTCGGACACGACTGAAGTGACTTCGTAGTAGTAGTATACAATACTTTATTGTGCTTTGCTATATAGACATATCATACGCACTTATTTCTCATAAGGATATTAAAAGGATTTTTCCACAAAATGATCCTTCCTATCTATATTGGTTTTATATTACTGCATAATAAATTACCACCATTTAGCAAACTAACACAAGTTATAATCTCATAGTCCTACAGTTGAGAAGTCTGGGAGGGGTCAGCTGGGTTCTTAGCTCAGATCTCACAAATGTGCAGTCAGGGTGTTGGCTAACACTATTATTACACCTAAGACCAGGGTCCTATTCCAAGTTTACTAGTTGCTGGTAGAATGTATTTTCTTGCCAGTTGTATGATTAAGGTTTCTATTTCTTACCAGTGACTGATCGGGAATTTTAGATTTTATAGGCTTCTTGTGGTTCTTTACCACCCAAAGACAGTTTGAAACATGGCTTTCTTCTTACTTAGAGTGCTTTTCTCACAGTTGCTCTTTAGTTAGTTAACAAAGAAGCCTTGTCATATAGCAGTCACAGGAGAGACTGCCCTATCAACACGGCCACATAATGTAACCTTTTGAAGGGCGGTAACCATTCCATCATATCTATAGGTTCCACCAGCACTCATGTGGAGGGTATGGGAATCTTGGAGCCCATCTTAGAATTCTGCCTAGCATATCATGTTGAGAGACTCATTTAGGTAATTGTTCCAAATGAGATAGAAAATACAAGAAGAGAAAGAAGATTTATTTTATCATTTGAGAACTATCTTTAGCTGAAAAGAGATATGGTTAATATAGTTTTTATATTTTTTTCTCTTCACTTTGGTAAATTGATTTATTTTAAATTAGTAAGTAGCACATCACTATATTCTATTGCATAAATTAAATTTAATTGTAACCTTACAGTATGCTTCAGATGTTTTTTAAAGATAATTATAATTTAATATGAATTTATTTTGTAAATAGCATATCTTTTTTCTTAGTAAGCAATATAAGATAATGGGAAAAAAACTTACAAGGTCTAGTACTTAGGGCTTACTTTATCACTCAGATGCTGTGAGGCTCAGTTCTTCATAATGTGAGTAATATAATACTGATTCTACAAGGTTGTTTGGAAGATCAAGGGAGTTAATGATGCAGTATTCAAAGAGCAGTGCCTGATACTTAAGTAGCACTTAATAAATATTAGCTAGTATCTTTGCTTTTCTGGGTCTTCCCTGATAGCTCAGTCAGTAAAGAATCTGCCTGCAGTGCAGGAGACTTGGATTTGAGCCCTGGATCGTGAGGATCCCCTGTAGAAAGAAATGGCAACCCAGTCCAGTATCCTTGACTGGAAAATCCATGGACAGAGAAACCTGGTGGGCTGCAGTCCAGGTTGAAAAGAGTCAGGCATGACTGAGAAACTAACACTGAGGAACTGAGGAACTTGCTTTTCTACCATATATATATATATATACTATTATATATTGGTAACATTAATATATGTTCATATATATTATAATGTTTGGTCATGTCATATAAACTCTGAATTTCCACTTTCTCAAAAGGAACAGTATATCTAGCTATTTGTTTTATCTTTCTTAAAGTGTTGTTCAAATAAGAAAATGTATGTGATAATTTAACCAAGTGTTATTTGGGCTAAAGAAGTTAGGAAATATATTACTGGGTTTCCTAGGAATTATAGAGCTGCCAGTGGGGTGATCCATTTTCAGTGTGAACCAAAGGAAGAAATGACAGTTTTCACAGACATGTGCTATGCTCTTCCAAGGACAAAGCTCAAACTCCTGACAGGGCTAAGTAATCCACTTAAGAGTTGCAGCTCAGAGCTAACAGGTCAGTGCTAGAGACAGAAACTGGAGCATGACAAGGCAGTCAGTTCCATCAGTTTGAAAAAGATGATGCAATAAAAGAATGCCAAGTTTAGTATAGAAATTAATTGAATAATACTTGTTACATAAACATACACCTTTAAGCAAGCACATAAACAAAAATCCATAAAACATGCATGAATAATTATAAGGGCCCTGAAACAAAGAACAAGCATCTTCATAAAGACGTTGTTACTAGAAGAGGTGATGTTGTTGTTCAGTTGCCCAGTTATGTCCAGCTCTTTGTGACCCCATGGACTGCAGCATGCCAGGCCTCCTTGTCCCTCACCATCTCCTGGAGTTGGCCAAAGTTCATGCCATCTCATCCTCTGAAACCCTCTTATCCTTCTGCCCTTAATCTTACCAGCATCAGCGACTTCTCCAGTGAGTTGCCTGTTTACATTAAATGACCAAAATACTGGAGCATCAGCTTGAGCATCTGTCTTTTCAATAAATATTCAGGGTTGATTTCCCTTAAGACTGACTGGTTTGATCTCCTAGTTTTCCAAGGGACTTTCAGGCATCTTCTCAAGCACCACAGTGTGAAGGCATATATTCTTTGGCACTCTGCCTAAAGAAGAGGTAATATCTACAATCAAAATTAACAATATGTGCAAATTTAAAGCTTTTGGTCATTTTGATTAAGTATAATTATTTCTTCTTAGTGATAAAGAAATAACAGAAACTATTAATCTGTCTTTAAAAAATCTTATAGTTCTATGTGGATCAAGAATCAACAGTTAGAACCCTGTAAGGAACAATTGATTGGTTTAGGATTGAGAAAGGAGTATGACAGGGCTTTCTGTTGTCACCCTGTTTATTTAAGCTGTACAGTGAGCACATCATGAGAAATGCTGGACTGGATGAGTTACAAGCTGGAATCAAGAGAGGTGGGAGAAGCATGAACAACCTAAGATATGGGGATGATAACACACTAATGGCAGAAAGGAAAGAAAAACTAAAGAACCTTTTGATGAAGGTGAAGGAGGAGATCGAAAAAACTGGCTTAAAACTAGGTATTAGTAAATCTAAGATCATGGCATCTGGCCCCATTATTTCATGGCAAATAGAAGGGGAAAATGTGGAAGTAATGACAAATTTTCTCTTGTGTGGCTCTAAAATCACTGAAGATAGTGAATACAGCCAGGAAATCAGAAGAAGACTGCTTTTTGGCAGGAAAGCTATGACAAACATAGACAGTGTGTTGAAAAGCAGAGACATTACCCTGCTGACAAAGGTCTGTATAGTTAAGACTATGGTCTTCCCAGTGGTCACGTACGGTTGTGAGAGCTGGACCAAAAAGAAGGCGGAATACCAAAGAATTGATGCCTTCGAACTGTGGTGCTGGAGAAGAGTCCTGAAAGTGCCTTGGAAAGCAAGATCAAACCAGTCAATCTTAAAGGAAATAAACTCTGAACACTCACTGAAAGGATTGAGACTGAAGCTGAAGTTCCAGTATTTTGGTCACTTGATGTAAACAGCCAACTCATTGGAAAAGTCCCTGATGCTGGGAAAGTTTGAGGACAGAAGGATAAGAGGGCATCAAAGCATGATATGGCTAGATGGCATCACCAATGCAATGGACATGAATCTGGGCCAACTGCAGGAGATGGTAAGGGACAGGGAGGTCTGGTGTGCTGCAGTCCATGGGGTTGAAAAGAGTTAGACACGACTGGGTGACTGAACAAGAACAACATCGTTCTGTGTTGAGTATTAGTTGCTTAGTTGTGTCCGACTCTTTGTGACCCCATGGACTGCAGCCCACCAGGCTCTGTCCATGGGATTTTCCAGGCAAAGTCACCGGAGTGGGTGGCCATTTTGTATCTACAAATTGTTAAGAACTGTAATGGTTCTGATATTTTATCCTACCTGAAATTTAACCAGTAAACCTGCCACAGTTTCATGGATGCTGGTAGAAGACACAAAATTGTTGTGCCAAGGACAAAGGACTGATGACAACAGAAATAGAGTATCAGCAAGTATTCAGGTTCAAGGAACCTCAGTTCTCACAGGACAATGAGAAGAAGGTCAGGTGATGCCCATATACACAGTGGGCTGTGTACAGGAGAGCAACTCTGAGTTTAGGGAAATAGGATTTTATGTATTAGTAAGTAAACAGGCCTTTGCTCTGGAGTAAGGTAATATTTTCATATTGCTGTTGAGCAGAAAGAGCTAGTACCTCAGCTTATAACATGTGGAAAACATGAGAGACATTACTTTGCCAACAAAGGTTCGTCTAGTCAAGGCTATGGTTTTTCCTGTGGTCATGTATGGATGTGAGAGTTGGACTGTGAAGAAGGCTGAGCACTGAAAAATTGATGCTTTTGAACTGTGGGGTTGGAGAAGACTCTTGAGAGTCCCTTAGACTGCAAGGAGATCCAACCAGTCCATTCTGAAGGAGATAAGCCCTGGGATTTCTTTGGAAGGAATGATGCTAAAGCTGAAACTCCAGTACTTTGGCCACCTCATGTGAAGAGTTGACTCATTGGAAAAGACTCTGATGCTGGGAGGGATTGGGGGCAGGAGGAGAAGGGGACAACAGAAGATGAGATTCATGGGGTCGCAAAGAGTCGGACACGACTGAGCGACTGATCTGATCTGATCTGATCTGACTATAGGCTTGATGCTGCTGCTGCTGCTAAGTTGCTTCAGTCGTGTAATAGTCTAGTTGATCTGGGGAGGGATGATAGTTGTTAGGACTCTAGGTTACTAGTAGTTAAGATGGTGGGAAATTTAAGATTCAAGACATATTTTGATTCAATATTTGCCTTTGAATTAGATGTAAGTTGCTAGAATAAGAGAGGAATAAAGCATGATCCCAAAGTTTTTGGACCTAAACATTTGAATTGTGTTGTGCGACCCCATAGATGGCAGCCCACCAGGCTCCGCCATCCTTGGGATTCTCCAAGCAAGAACACTGGAGTGGGTTGCCATTTCCTTCTCCAGTGCATGAAAGTGAAAAGTGAAAGTGAAGTTGCTCAGTCGTGTCCGACTCTTCGAGACCCCATGGACTGCAGCCTACCAGGCTCCTCTGTCCATGGGATTCTCCAGGCAACAGTACTGGAGTGGGTTGTCATTGCTTTCTCTGACTATAGGTTTGAGGCTTCCCCAATGGCTCAGAAGGTAAAGAATCCACTTGCAATGTAGGAGATACTGGTTTGATCCTTGGGTGGGGAAGATACTCTTAGGAGGGCATGGTAACCCACTCCAGTATTACTGCTTGGAGAATCCCAGGGACAGAGGAGCCTGGAGGGCCCCAGGCCATGGGGTTACAAAGAGTCGGACATGAATGAAGCAACTGAGTACAGCACAGCAACTGTACAAGTTTATGCATAATGATGTAACTTACACACATCATGAAATGATTACCACAATACTCTTAAATATAAAATTTAAAGAATAGAAAACTGTAATTTTTCCTTGTCATGAGAACTCTTTATAAAGACAAAAATACTATTATTCTATCAATAAACAAGGCATGGAATACAGTCTTACCTATTTACTAATGCCTTCCAAATAATATAAGCACCTATGAGTTCTGGAAGTTATATTGTGTTTGTTCATGTGTGCTCAGTTGTGTCCAATTCTTTGCGACCCATGGACTATAGCCTGACTGGCTCCACTGTCCATGGGATTTTCTAGCAAGAATACCGGCGTGCATGCATGTGTGCTAAGTCACTTCAGTCATGTCTGACTCTTGAGGCCCTATGGAATATATAGCTAGCCAGGCTCTTCTGTCCATAAGATTGCCATTCCCTCCTCTAGGGGATCTTCCCAAACCAAGGATGGAACCAGCATCCCCTGCATTGCAGGCAGATTCTCTATCACTGATCTAATGGGGACACCCCAAGAATACTGGAGTTTGTTGCTATTTCCTCCTTGGGAGAATCTTTCCAACGAAGGGATTGAACATGTGTCTCCCATGTCTCCTAAACCAGCAGGTAGATTCTTTATAGCTGAGTCACCTAGGAAGTCCCGTATTAGGTAGTGGAAAACCTTAAATATGGCTCTCGGGATGCTTTTGATTTGGTGGAGGAAAAAGAAAGAAAGGCAATTAATATCCTAACATCTACAAAAGTATTTAAATCCTTTTATATTGACACAAACTTATTTAGTCAGATAAATATTATTCTCATCTACAGATAAAGAAAAACAACACAATAACTTAAAGATAGCAATATGCTGGAGCTGGCTCAGAGGGCATCAGTTTCTTTCTTCAGTTGCTTCTCCTGAAACTTTCTTTTCCCTGGATTTACTAGTAGCATGTAGGACTCTCATGTGGTACATTTCTCCTTACTTGGATAATTGCATGTTTTGACATATGCATTTAGGATAGTAAATATTTATTTTAGACAAAGAATCAGAGGCTTAACAGCATAGTCTCTGCATAAATTATTTTGTTTTCTTTTTTAAATTGATATATTATTAACACATTATAAAATAAACAGTAAAAATATACAATTAAGACATTTAAAGTGAAACACTTTTAATTTATAAACTAATTCCTATATATTATTATAACTAATTTTTTTAGGAAACACATTTAGAGGTAAAATTACACATAAACACTTCTTTAAAATGATACAATCTTTGTATTTTCAGTTTTAAAACCACCATAGTTTCAGTAGTTTTTATGGCATATATTCTGATTTTGATCTTATGGCCTCCTCTCATTAGTAGGGCTAAACATGGTACTTTTCCAAACACCATGCCTTCATTCAAATGGCATTTATTTATTTATTTTTTTAAAACATCATCATTGAATGAATACTTGGCTAGGTAAATAAATGTGAGCCAACTATGATCCATGATGGCTTTAATATTGTTACTATAAATATGATCTGAATTATTGGATCTAAAGTATGCCTAAAAGTTTCAGGTAAATGAGAATTATCAGGATTTCCACTCTATCTTCATTTTTACCTCTTCTATTTAAAAATAATGAGGATGTTGTCTCCTTTTTTGACAAATAGAACTTCAATTATGCCTCACCATCTTTGGCCAGATGATAAGTATTATTATTTAATGTTGTAAGGGTAAATCTAAATTCAAACTTAAAATTCTTAGAACAATATAATAGCCTTTCTCATAGCCAAATTCATTTTTATGTTAATGGGGTATTTTGTTGAAACTAATGGATCATTAGTGTCCTGTGGATAGAAGGTTCTGGAAGCTGCTTTCACAAATGATTTGAACTTAAATGTGATGCTTGAACATTATTATCTGTATTTATGGTAGCTTTATAAAATTTGAAGTGAATTATGGAGTGCTGGAACTAGCTATACGCTGGGAACATTTTCAGTGAATGTGTATCTAAAGCTTTTACAATTGTACTTAATCTTTTGAGTTCAGGTTTCAATCTTTTTCCTTTAATAGCTAAAATTAAAAAGGATTCTGAAATATTTTCTGTATTTCAACTTTAATTTTCTGGTTGTACTCTAAGAATATTCAGAAAATTCAAGGAGATTGAAATGATTACAGTTGGCTTTCATTTATTTTTTCTCATTAGATGAAAATAGGAACACAGGCTAGTAAATCTCCTCAGTTTTCTGGTTGAAAATTAAGAAAACAATATTCAATTTATTAATAAATATGATTCCAATTAAACTAACTTTTTTAGCCCTTATGCAGTGTGATCAAGGAGAAAGCTCACTGAAATTCCACAGACATGTTAAAAGTTCACTAGACAGTCAATGGCATGCACTTACTTTCATCAGAAAAATTTTTAAATAATTTAACAGTCAGACTAGATAGTAGAGGCCCTACCCCTGACAAATTTCATGATCCTCAAAACATTAAATGTTTCTCACCTTCAGAGGTAAGAAAGAAAAACTAACTAAATGGTTTCAAAAATTTCCTCCAGATATTAACTTCTATGAACTTTAATAGTAAGAAGAGATGTAGACTAATTTTTTCCAGCTTTATTGGGATTTGATTGACAAATAAAAATTATATGTGTTTAAGGCTTATAATTGGATATTTAAATATATGTATACATTGTGAAATGATTACCACATTCTAGCTAATTAACATAGCCATCATGGAAAGGTAAATTATTTCATGTGCCAAACTTTCTGGAAAAGATGGGATAAAAATGTTTAAGTGGTGTGGGATGGAGGAGTTTGTTCACTTTAAAAGGAATACTGGACAACTTCAAGAAATCGTAAGTAGTTAATCATAGTGGGTAGCAACAGCATAAAGAGGAGAAGGACCCAAAGGAAAAATCAAGCTATCACTCAGCAGACAGGTTGGAAAATGTATATGTGAAGTCAAGTCTGTGGACAATCGCATCACAACTGCATCATATTTAGGATATTTTAATTTCTGAAAAGCTGTGTCAGTTTGGGCATCTGCAGGTCAAAAGTGGGTGAAGTATAATGAAAGGTATGATATCTAACTGTAGAGAAACAGGTCATGTCAGTTATAAGGAAAGAATGGAAACTTTTTTATTTTTATTTCTTAAATTTCAGTTTATTGAGGTAAAATTGACAAAATTGTAAGAACCTTACAATTATATCTTAAATTATTCTTAAATTAAGAAGAATTATATCTTAAATTAATTCTTAAATTAAGAAGAATTATATCTTAAATTATATCTTAAATTAATTCTTAAAAGTATCTTAAATTATATCTGGAAGAAAAGTCATGTAACTAGATCCTAGGATAAGAGGAAGGGTGGTGCATAAACTAGCAAAGCAATGACATAAATTTTAGTCTGCACACAAGAGCTAAATGTACTTCCTATCTTTCTTCGTGTATTGGAATAAGTTTTAAATGGCCTAGTTTGCTTCAGTTGAAAAATAATTCTTTTAGAACATGATGCAGGATCATAACCCATGAAAATCTCTCACAGAAAGGAAGAGATTAGGTAAAGAGAAAAGAGTTGAATGAAGAGCAAATGGACCATTTAAAGTAGGAGAAAAATACAGAATAGTAGGGTATGATTAAATATTCTCATGTGAAACTGTTTTAAAGTTAGAAAGTGAGGTAGAGGGAAAATGGAGAATTACATAATGATGAAGCACAAAAGAAAAAATAACCTTAAAATTGATTTTAAGGCAGAAGAATATCAATTGTCCTTGGCTAATGACAAAATTAACCACTATATATACCATTACTTCATGGGAAATGAAGGGGAAAAGGTGGAAGTAATGACAGATTTCCTCTTCCTGGGCTCTAAAATCACTGCAGATAGTGACTGCAGCCATAAAATCAGAAGAGACTGCTTCTTGGCTGGAAAGCCATTACAAAGCTAGACAGTGTGTTGTAAAGAGGAGACATTACTCTGACGACAAAGATCCACATAGTCAAGACTGTGGTCTTCACAGTGGTCATATATAGTTGTGAGAGCTGGAATGAAAAGGCAGAGCATCAAAGAATTGATGCCTTTGAACTGTGATTCAAAGGCTGGAGAAAACTTCTGGAAGTCTCTTGGAGAGCAAGGAGATCAAACCAGCCAGTCTTAAGGGAAATCAACCTTGAATCATTGGAAGGACTGATGCTGAAGCTGAAGCTCCAGTGTTTTGGTCATTTGATGCAAATAGCTGATTCATTGGAGAAGTTCCTGATGCTGAGAAAGATTGAGGGCAGAAGGACAAGAGGTCATCAGAGGATGAGATGGCTGGATGGCACCACTGATGCAATAGACATGAACTTGGGCAAACTTTGGGAGATGGTGAGGGACAGGGAAGCTTGGCATGCTGCAGTCCATGGGGTCACAAAGAGTCAAACAGGATTGGGAGACTGAACAACAACAACAACATATACCAATGGAGAGATGATAGAATAGAAAGGAAAGTTTGACAAGGAATTAATATAAAAAAAAAATTGATTAAATTTTAATGTCCTCAGCAATCCATATTGAGAGAGTCACTGAATTATCAGGTGTATCAAGCCAGGAGCAATGTTAGTCCTAGTTTGGGAAAACTGACATGATAAGTTCGGCCTATGCTTTGGTTTAGTTCATATCTGGGCTTACATTCTGTGCTTTGCTTTCAGTTTAACATCCATAGTATCGATCTGAGTTCTAGTTATGAGAACAAAGTTCCTATTCTATTGGGAGTCAAACTGAACATTTGTTTCTTATGCCCAAGTTAATTCTCTCTTATGCCCTTTTCAATTCTCTATTTACATGTCTGCCTTGAATTTTTACTACTAGGGCTTCCATAATTTTGATACATTATAGGGAGCTAGTGTCAAATTCAGGTACTGGTCTTTTTTTTTTGGTCTGTCCACCACTCTTTGGGATTCTTAATCTGCAATATGTCACTATGTGATGTTTATGGTTTTGAAAAACAGAACCTAGCAATTTAATAAAACATGTACTTTGAAATGTAATAATTTTCTGATAGAGGCTTTCCCCAAATTTATGATTTTAGTATACAGATGAAATCTTGCTAGTCATAGAAGAGATGTCATGGAGAGTAGACAAAATTTGAAGAAATGAAAATGGTGTTTTGTTTTGTTTTGTTTTTGCTTTGCTTTTTTGAGTTTGAGTTTGTGGTAGAACATCCTATCTGTATAGAAACAGACATATTGGCAAGTTTTCTGAATGTGAAATATTGAAGAAAAGGAAAAGAAGGTGAAAAATAAAGATTTTCATAAAATTAGAAAAAATCAGAGGTCTAAATTGACATATGTTTAGTATTTTTCCATATAATTTCAACTTCCTGTGTGTGTACACATAAAGAAAATATAGAAAGAGTTTTTAATCTTTTGTGGACCATTGTTTGTTATTTGTGATATATAAGCAGATCCATAAAGAATGACCCTTGCTGTGAAAACCAATGTTCCAGATATTGGTTTATAGTTTATGAGTATTGATTCCATCAGGGAGAAACTGGACAATATTGATTTTGACAAGTGGACAGAGTCAAAAAAGAAAAGACAATTAAGAGGTAAGGAATTTGAAGAAATTAGAAACAGTTTTCAAGAAGTCATGAATATTCTTTGGAAAGTTGGTCACAGTTTTAAGGATTTGTTACTGTCTCAGAGATAATAACAGCAGTATGAAATAAGATAAAAAGAGTAAATTGCACTTTATGGTATCTGTGAGAAATTTAACTATATTTGAACACAATATATGAGTGCTGATTAAATACCAAATTTCTCTGAAGGAGTTATTTGGTCAAACCATGCCTGAATTATTTTATGTACACATTTAGGAAAATCATGGGAGTTCTGAGGGAAAAGTATGACATTTATTTTTAAAATTTTATGAAGATATGAAACCTCTGTTAAATGAATCAGGGCAATGATCAGATTATAAGGAAATGAAGTCACTAAAACTGATGCATTTTACCTTTTAATTTCCTGACAAATCTCTAGCATGCGGGTCAAAAATCATTTTGATTTTTGGATATCAGATTCTTTTAGTTATTTAAACTAGTACTTTTATAATAGGTTATTTAACATAGCTAAAAGATGGAAATCCCAAAGCAAATATCACCTTAGGAAATTCTCTTATTTAAGACATTACATCTAAGAACACCCTTTTTTTTAGGTAATGAAGAAGGTGTTTTCTTTAAAAAAGAAAAAAACGAAAGTTAAGGAGAAAGAAAGCTATGTATTTCATATTACTCTTCTCCAGACTTAAGAATTCTGAGTACTCAGTTGGAGGCTTAGGTCACAGTCTAGAGTGAAGGGCTTATAATATAAGTTGCTCAGTTGTGTCCGACTCTTTGTGACCCCAACGACTGTAACCTACCATGCTCCTCAGTCCATGGGATTTTCCAGGCAAGAATACTGGAGTGGGTTGCCATTTCTTAATTCAGTTCGAATTTATCCTAAAATTTGCTTTCACCTATGGATAATCATGATGGTGTGATCACTCATATGATAGTGTGATCACCTAGACCAGACATCCTGGAATGTGAAGTCAAGAGGGCCTTAGGAAGCATCACGATGAACGAAGCTAGTGGAGGTGATGGAATTCCAGTTGAGCTATTTTAAATCCTAAAAGATAATGTTGTGAAAGTGCTGCACTCAATATGCCAGCAAATTTGGAAAACTCAGCAGTGGCCACAGGACTGGAAAAGGTCAGTTTTCATTTCAATTCAAAAGAAAGGCCATGCCAAAGAATGCTCAAACTACCGCACAATTGCACTCATCTCACACACTAGAAAAGTTATGCTCAAAATTCTTCAAGCCAGGCTTCAGCAATACATGAACAGTGAATTTCCAGATGTTCAAGCTGGTTTTAGAAAAGGCAGAGGAACCAGAGATCAAATTGCCAACATTCTCTGGATCATCAAATTAGCAAGAGAATTCCAGAAAAACATCTATTTCTGCTTTACTGACTATGCCAAAGCCTTTGACTGTGTGATCACAATAAACTGTGGAAAAATCTTCAAAATATGGGATTACCAGACCACCTGACCTGCCTCTTGAGAAACCTGCATGCAGGTCAGGAAGCAACAGTTACAACTGGACATGGAACAACTGACTGGTTCCAAATGGAAAAGGAGTACATCAAGGCTGTGTATTGTCACCATGCTTATTTAACTTATATGCAGAGTATATCATGAGAAACGCTGGGCTGGATGAAGCACAAGCTGGAATCAAGACTGCCGGGAGAAATATCAGTAACCTCAGATATGCAGATGACACCACCCTTATGGCAGAAAGTGAAGAGGAACTAAAAAGCCTCTTGATGAAAGTGAAAGAGGAGAGTGGAAAAGTTGGCTTAAAGCTCAACATTCAGAAAATGAAGATCATGGCATCTGATCCCATCACTTCATGGGAAATAGATGGGGAAACAATGGAAACAGTGTCAGACTTTATTTTTGGGGGCTCCAAAATCACTGCAGATGGTGACTGCAGCCATGAAATTAAAAGACGCTTACTGCTTGGAAGGAAACTTATGACTAACCTAGATAGCATATTAAAAAGCAGAGATATTACTTTATCAACAAAGTCCCTCTAGTCAAGGATATGGTTTTTCCAGTGGTCATGTATGGATGTGAGAGTTGTACTATAAAGAAAGATGAGTGCAGAAGAATTGATGCTTTTGAATAGTGGTGTTGGAGAAGACTCTTGAGAGCCCCTTGGACTGCAAGGAGATCCAACCAGTCCATCCTGAAGGAGATCGGTCCTGGGTGTTCATTGGAAGAAATGATGTTGAAGCTGAAACTCCAATACTTTGGCCACTTGATGTGAAGAGTTGACTCATTTGAAAAGGCCCTGATGTTGGGAAAGATTGAAGGCAGGAGGAGAAGGGGACGACAGAGGATGAGATGGTTAGATGGCATCACCGACTCAATGGACATGAGTTTCGGTAAACTCCGGGAGTTGGTGATGGATAAGGAGGCCTGGTGTGCTGCGGTCCAAGGGGTCGCAAAGAGTCGGACATGACTGAGCAACTGAACTGAACTGAACTGATGGTATAATTTATGATTTTTACTGTTTCTGTCTCTCCGTTACCACATCTATCATAAGTACACTATCATTATCATAAGGCCACTGATAATTACAGAAATTATTGACTGGTTATTTAAAAAGGCTATCCATTTATACATTTATAAATAATGGAAGTTTCATAAGATAATAAGCATGCTTAAGTCATTGTTAATTCTCAATCACATTTTGAAGATAGTAGATACTGAAATACTCGATTTATTCTTCATTACTTTTCTATAAGGGCTTCCCAGGTGGCTCTAGTGGTAAAGAACCCGCCAGCCAATGTAGGAGACAGAGATGCAGGTTGTACCTCTGCATCAGGAAGATTCCCCTTGAGGAGGGCATGGAAACCCACCCCTGTATTCTTGCCTGGAGACTCCCATGGACAGAGGAGCCTGGCAGGCTACAGTCCATAGGTTGGCAAAGAGTCAGTCACACCTTAAGTAACTTAGCATGCACGCATGCAGTCTTGTAAACAGTATTAAAAGAAAAAAATCTTGTTAGCTTAATTCCTAGCTGGTAGCCCCTCTACAAGGCTACTATTTTTACATTTTCCTGATGTTATATAATTGCTATTTTATTTATTTTTAATACCCAGTTGTGACCATGTTAAATGGCTATTTTCTCTGTTAGTTGGAAGTCAATTTATTTTTGCTACGATTGTATAAGTTACTCAACTAGTGGTTTTTGTTCCAGTAAAAGACCATTAAACTCTGTGATATTTGGCACTTCCCATTTGACACTTTCATGCTCCTTATCTATCATATTCAACCCATAATACTCATCTATCTAAAAATACACTGAATGCATTCTCTGCATGTTATTTTTTCTATATCTACTTCATCAAATGTATTGTCTGCATTTTTTTCTGTATTTATTTCATCAAATGACTGATATTTGGGGGGTTATATAACTCAAAGCTATGTAGAGCATTTGGCTGTAAGGGACTGATGTGTTTGATCCTATCTCTACTACTTTCCCTCAACTCTGCCATCTATATATACCCTCTCTTCCTTTAGGTCCAAACTCTGTGTATAAAATGGGTACTTAAAAAATCCACATTTGTTTGTGCCACCTTAAAGTTTAAATTATCAGCAGTTTCCCATGAGTTTCAGCATTCAAACCAAAAATTCTTAAGTTGATTTGAAATTCCCTATAAAATCTGTTTACTGTGAGCTGATTTTCTTCTCCAGCTTCCTACAGTATATCTGTTCCTTTTTTTTCTATAGTTCTCTTGAAACAACCACATTTCCTTCAGGGTTAGAACTTGTTATACTCACCTTAATAACCACCAGGTCAGGTCCTTAACAGTATATCTTTCTTTGTTTTTAATATATTAAATTTAAATACTGTTATAAGCCCTCCATTTCAGTGATCAGATCAGATCAAATCAGATCAGTCGCTCAGTTGTGTCTGACTCTTTGTGACCCCATGAATCGCAGCATGCTAGGCCTCCCTGTTCATCACCAACTCCCGGAGTTCACTGAGACTCACGTCCATTGAGTCAGTGATGCCATCCAGCCATCTCATCTTCTGTCGTCCCCTTCGATAGGCAGAATCTAAATTTTGGAATTTTTATCTGATCTCCATTACTTGTTGCAGGAGGGTTGGGTGAGGATGTCAGAAAGGAATTCTCAGAAATACAATTATGTCTAATCATCCTTTGCTGCTCTCTGACATTCTCTGACATCAGGCCAGGAAACTGCTTATTCTTGTTTTACTTTCTTCTTGTATCCCTAGTACATAAAAACAGGGCATAGCATAAAGCCTAATATGTAGTCATTTGTTGAATTAGTAAAAGTGTTTATGCTTATTGATTAAGTTCTTTTACATCTGTAAGCTAAACCCACACTTCAATTATTCTGTTTCTGTATACGTAGATAAAGGAATAACCCTGTTTTCTGGTGGGTCACTGGCTCACACTTCCTATAAACTGGTTTTTAAATTATTGCTTTCTTTCTTCAATACAATTGTCATAGATTAATTCTGCTTTTTCTAGCAACAAGACCCATAAAGACTTACTTATACTTATGGTAAGCGTTGTTATTTTTTAGTTGCTAAGACATGTCTGATTTTTCTGCAGCCCCATGGACTGTAGCCTACCAGACTCCTCTCTCCGTGGAATTTCCACATTAAATACTTTAAAGCCTAGGAAAATAATGCAACTGGGCAACAGTAAAGCGCATTGGGTAATTAGAGGATTCACATATGACATATAAAGGCAGTCAAATTCATTTTGAAAATGCTCTTTCAAACAAACATCTTCAGACCAAACTCCATATGTCTACCACCAGATTTTCACTGTCGAAAAGGTTTGCTAGCCCAGTAGTATAAATATTTTTACCTTATTGTAATTTGATTTAAAAAATAGAAAAAAAAATCACAATTCAACTAGATTATTTCTAGTGTATTCCCTGTTTCAATAAATATCTAATACTTAAGGGGAGTCATAAGAAACTGTTTGATGGTGAAAGGTCTCAGGAGGTCTCCAAGGTAAACTGTCCAGAAGATTATCTTACCTAATATTAAATGGGACCTTAAATTTCAAATATTTCCAAGCCAAACACTCACTGTCTGTTAGCTCAACTCTCTAAGATTTTACCATTTTCACAGAGTATACCTTAATACACAATATGAATAACTTGTTTCTTTTTTTCTAGCGAGGTCAGTTAAGCTCACATTTTCAGCAATTGCAGTTACATTTATTTTTTTCTGAGTGTTAAAATTTTTATATTAAGGCATTTTTTTAAAGAGAAGTATTAGATTTACAGCAAAATTAAGGGTAAGCTACAGAGACTTTCCTCAAACCCCCTACTTTTTAAACAATTTAAAAATATTTTAAATATTGTACCACATTAAAATAATTATGCTAACAATTCATTTTCTCAACATGGAGATACATGAACAATAGGAATTCCAAACATTGAAACAAATTAGAATTAATTTTAATCTAAATTATTTTCCAAATTATTACTTTTATAGTATGGCACATATGAAATAGATACATTATGCTTTGTCACTATTTTTAAGCATGTGTACAACACATTTCCTGAAGATCCCAGTTCAAAACAGCAACCAAGCACTTCACTATTTCATCACCACTTATGAGACATACAACATTTTAAATAAATCAGCTAATTCATAGGTCAAAATAATAATACTAGAACAAAGTAGATTCCTGAAATTTTATTCTGTGAATGTCTCCCAAGATTCAAATGCAGTGTGGTTCCCTACTTAATTATAGTTCTAAATGTCTTTAAAATCATGGTTCTGCCTATTGCCTTAATCTCCCATATTTTCAGATACATGCAAAAGATAACATGGCTTACTTAAGAAGATTCCAGTCATTTGCAAGAGGTAGAAATTTTACCATAGGTTTTATTATATTTCAATTATATCATTGGTTATTATTACAAAATGTTAATGTACAACTCTCCCAATGTAACTGCTATTGTTTTAATTCTTTTATATTACTAACAGAAGGCATAAAATTATATGCATTGCTAGTAAGTTAGTTAAAAACTTGTCTCTATTATAGGGAGGTAACAATCCAATGTGGTAATTTTAAAGTCATAAAGAATAAGCCCAAAATCATGAATACATGGTGCTTATGGACATTTTCTTCTCATAAAAGCAGCCAGACACTGAAAAAAAATTTTTTTCAGCATTCCAAAATTAATCAAAAACTTGCAGCAATCCAAGGAATGTTTATTCAAGGAAAATGGTTTAATAACTTTGTAATGGACTTTGTTATTTCTGTCTCCCCTCCCTTTTCAGATGCGTAATAGTCTTGAAAACTAGCAGCCCCTCTACCACAGGACTAGCTAACTAACAGATACTGAAAAGGGAAGATCAGGTTTGAAGTTCATCAGAAAGTTCCATCCCTGGACAACTGTCACTATTTAAGCTTTTACCTGACCCAGAACTTCTCAGTGGGAACAGCCCAATCCCCAGGGCATTTGTCAAAGAAGCTGGGCGGGTGGGGAGCAGCAATTGTTTAACATAACAGCTGCTGTAAGAAATGATACGTTAGTACAGACAAGAGTTTGACTAAAAAACATCTCACCTAGGGAATGAGATATCCATCAAAGGCATTAAAAAACATATAATATATTCCCAGTAACTTAAAAGACTACATGCGTGCGCAGGGCTATGTTCATACCCAGGAAAAGATCTGAGAAAACATGGAACTGATTTACAGCCCACTCTGAGAAGGAAGTGAAGGTGGAAGCAAATTTGCAAATCGCAGGACCCTTGCTTGTGTGCCCCTGCAAACAAACAGAGCCTCTCAGGAAATGTCAAAGATATGTTGGTTCAAGCCATTTAAACAAACAAACAAACCATCTAATCATTTGTCAGGTGCTGAACTAACTGAGCAGAGTTCAGTGGCCATACACAACAGGGGATAGGGACTAAGTAAACTAATGAAACAAGTAGTAAACACTACATCAAATAGCCACAACACCCACTGGGAAAAAGAGTCTGATTTCCAGAGAAGAATATTGCAGTCAAATGATTTTGTCTAGTTTTCAACAAAAAGTTACAAAATATTCAAAGAAATAGTAAAGTATAGTACATAAACAGTGGGGGGTGGGTGGTCAATAGAACCATATCTGCTGCTGCTGCTGCTAAGTCGCTGCAGTCGTGTCCGACCCTGTGCGACCCCATAGACGGCGGCCCACCAGGCTCCCCCGTCCCTGGGATTCTCCAGGCAAGAACACTGGAGTGGGTTGCCATTTCCTTCTCCAATGCATGAAAGGGATAAGTAAAAGTGAAGTCGCTCAGTCATGTCCAACTCTTCGCGACCCCATGGTCTGCAGCCTACCAGGCTCCTCCGTCCATGGGATTTTCCAGGCAAGAATACAGTGGGGTGCCATTGCCTTCTCCAAGAACCATATCTGATAAAGCCCATTTACTTGAAGTACTAACCAGGGACTTTGTCAGGTATTATACAAATACTTAAGGGGTAAAGAAAATTATACCTAAAGAAATAAAGAGAAGTATGAGAATGATCTCTCATCAAATAGAAAGTAGCAGTACAAAGAAATATTAAAAAGAATCAAAATAGAAATTCTGGAGTTGAAAAGTACAACTGAAATGAAAAATTTCACTAGAGAGGCTTACCAGCAGATTTAAGTTGGCAGAAGACAGAATTAATCAACTAAAAGAGAGATCAATTGAGATTATACAGTCTGAGAACCAGAAAGAGAAATGAATAAATAGTATCTCAGAGATCCATAACACATAATCAAATTAAATCTAAATCATAACAGGAATCTTAAAAGGAGAAGAGAGAGAGGGATAGAAAGAATATTTGAATAAATAATGGGGAAAATAGCTTCCTAGGTAAATACTAGGTAATCAAAACTGAGACAATTTGTCATGAGCGGTATTATCTCACAGGAATATTAAAGGAAGTTCTTCAGGTTGAAAAAAAATGACATTAGAATGTACCTCAAATCCACACAATCAAGTAGAAAGTGTCACTAAAGCTCATTATATACTTCATACAAAATACAGTATAAATGTATTTTTGTTTGATATTCTTTTTATTTTCCTATCTAAATTTAAAAAACACAACTGTATAAAGCAATAATTGTAAAACTGTTGATAAGCTTATAATGTATGAATATGTATTTGTATGACAATAGTGAAAAGGAGAGTAGAGAAAAGGAAACTTTATTGAAGAACATTTTTATATAATACAGAAAATAAATTGCATTAATCCTAAATAAATTAAGTTGATATGTTTTCTTATTCTGCAAAAAGCACTAAAAAAAAGCCCTCAAATTATAAAGTAAAATTTTAAAAAGGAATTAAAATGGTACTTTAAAAAACATGTTTATCACAAAAGAAAGCAGTAATGGTAGACTAGAGGAATGATGTAAGTTATATGGAAAAGAAGCATCAAAGTGGCAGACAAAGACTAACTTCTCAGTAATTACATTAAACATAAATGGATTAAACACTCCGAAAGGTAAAGATTGGAAGAATGATTAAAAATATGATCTAACTATATGCCATATACAAGAGACAACTAGGGCAAATATAAAAGAATAGAAAAATAAATGCTATGCAAACAGTAACAAAATGGGACCTAGAATGGCTACACTAATATCAGACAAAATGGACCTTAAGACAAAAATGTTACTACAGTAAAAGGACATTTTATAATGAAAAAGGGCCATTGGATCAGACTTAACAATTAGAAATGTTTCCTAAAGTTTTAAAGTGAATACAAAGTACTTGAATGGATGAAAGAAAAAAGAAGCAATAAAAGAAAAACAAAATAGGTGATATATTAAAAATATAATTCCACCATATATATTATCTGATATGTTCCTCTCCACAGTCCCTTTGATATGTTTTATTATGCATAAAATTTACTGGTGGAGCAATAGACTTCAAGAGATTAACTCACTTGAAACCAAAAAGAAAAGAGGTTAAAACTAATGACAAAGAAATGATACAAATTTCATCTTACTACAAAGCCTCTATTTTTTGTAATTCACACATATCATTTTTCTTGAATAATTCTGAAGATATTACTTAAGAGAATGTGTCTCATTAGCTCATTTGTTCATGCTTCACAAGGAAATATAAATGAGGTTACTCTGATGCACATATTTGAATGTAGGAGTTTTGTTTAATAATACACTTATTTGACATATAATTTTACAGTTAATTAGAAGATACAAGAGAAATAATGCCTTTTCTTGATGTGAAACTATAGTAATTACTAATATGGAAAGTCTTAGAAATTGTCATAGAAAATCCACACTATAATCAGACTTGGTTTTTATCAACTTCAAATGTCACATACATTTCTCACCTTTTCAACACATTTTCTTAACAATAATACAGTGATAATAAAAATTTTTACTTCTTTAAAGGTGGAATACTTGAAATTTATGGTTTATAAGGTTATTTTACAAATACATATTGCAAAATATTAAAACCGTTCCTTCAATTGCACAATGTCACATTTTTAAAAAGGAAGATTTATCTGGTGTATAAATGAGTACTGCTTTTATTCCCCCAAAGCTACTCAGAGATACTTATTGGTTTTTGCCTTATTCTAAAACTCCAGTTCTTACTCAAAATGGAATGTTTAAGCTATCAGAATGACTGGGTGAATTAGAGCTGAATATCATTATAGTGACTAAAGCAAATTTAGAAAATTTAACCTGAAGCTTATATTAAATATTCTAGTCATCATTCTAAACTGGGCTTACAAATATTGGCTCCTTCAAAAAGTCTCTACTTTCATCATATTCCAAATCCCAAAACTAATGCTTCCTCATGCACATACAATAAAATATCTTTAGATAAGTATATCCTCAAATTTCCATCATTAAATCAATGAACCACTTACCATTTGTTATCAGTCTTCTGCTCTTTCTTTCGCTAAAGGAAAGAATTTACATTTGTTATTTACATTCTTTTAGACACTTCAGAATCAACTCCCCTATTCTCCAGAAGATTGCCAAATGGAATTTTGATTGGAATTTCATTAAATAGGTAATTCAATTTAGGGTAACTAACTTTTTAAATTGAACTGAATTTTCTAATCCAAAAACATGGTATATCCCACCATTGATTGTCTTTTTTTTTTTTTTTTCCTTGACACTGTATAAGTTTTTATAAACTTAGACATCTTTATCATACATTCGGTTTCCTATGAATAATGAGTTTTACTACTTCCTTTCCTGTCTTTATATCTTGTCGCAGTTACTAATGCTATGCAAAATATTAGTTTTTTTTTTTTTTTTTTTCTAAGTTCAAGATGTTTCACTTCTCTCTAAGACTTCCAGGTGACTTCAGACATGAATCTCCCTGGAACCACGTTCTCTAACTGCACCCTACTACCTCAGGCAGTATTCTCCTGAGAAACGTTGCTCTCTGTGACTGGACTCAGCTTCCTCAGGCTGGATTCTGCAGGGACCCCTTTCTCTGTAACAGCAATCCGCTTCCTCAGATGGGGGTTTCTCCTGAGGAACATTATTCTCCGTACCTGCACCTCGCTATCTCAGGCTGGATTTTACTGAGGACCCCTTTCTCTGTAACTGCGGCCCATTCCCTCAGGCAGGAGTCTCCTGAGGAACATCATTCTCTGTTCTATTTAACTGCACCCCGTTGGGGCTGAGGGCTGAGGGGGAACAAGGGTGAAAGTTGATGCTGCTGCTAAGTCGCTTCAGTCGTGTCCGACTCTGTGCGACCCCATAGACGGCAGCCCACCAGGCTCCCCTGTCCCTGGGATTCTCCAGGCAAGAACACTGGAGCGGGTTGCCATTTCCTTCTTCAATGCATGACAGTGAAAAGTGAAAGTGAAAGTGAAGTCGTGTCCGACTCTTCGCGACCCCATAGACTGCAGCCTACCAGGCTCCTCCATCCATGGGATTTTCCAGGCAAGAGTACTGGAGTGGGGTGCCATTGCCTTCTCCAAAAGTTGATGCTAACTGCTGCCTATCGTGAGCGCAGCAGGGCGAGCACCCATACAAGGCTGCTCCGACTTGACAGGTCAGGGTACTGACCTCTAACGTGGCAACCAGGTGTTCCAAGCACAAACGGTCCGTCAACAAAGTAGAAGCTATCCTATATTTTATATCCTAGCCTCAGAAATCACGCAGCATCCTTTCTGCCTAGTTCTATTGTTTATAAGTCAGTAGTAAGCCTGCCCAGATTTAAGCGTAGGGGACGTCGACTTTACCTCTTATTGAGAGGAGCATCAACTAATTTGTTGTCGTATTTAAAGCTGTCTCAGTCTACAATCTGGCTCCAAATTATTTACATTGCTGCAACCTGCAAAATACACTCACTGCCTAATAACTTCCATTATCACATTATTAGTCTCAGACGTAAGGACGCAACCTTCACTTTTAGACCAGGTACTCTTGAAGATACAGTTACCCAGATATAGTTCCTTGTGTAAAATCATTCTGCTCATTCTGGACACGATGAACTATAGTAGTAAGTTATCTACTGCCCTTCAACCTCACCTCACAACACAATATATACAACAGTGGGATAAACAGCAAATAACTGGAAAACCGAAAACTGTTAAAAAATGTGAAGTTAGGAGCTTCCAGCGGTGGGACTCGCTGGCCCGGCGGCAGGAGACATAGCGGAGGCTTCTTGGCCTGCGGCCCTGAGGGACTGTCGCCTCTGCTTCTATCTCCGCGTGGCGCGGGACCCGCTGTGAGGCGAGAGGACACACAGGGGCCACATGCATTTCCCCAAGAGACTCCAAGTGAGTCCGGAGGCCGCCGCATGCCCTCAGAAACCCATTTACAACCCGGGAGGTCTAGTTGTGGGCCACAGGGGTCCCGGGACCCAGAAACTGAGGGGCCTGCTAGGGCAAGGAGTTGGACAGGGTTTTAAGGGCCCAGGTTTCAAGGGCCCAGGACCCCCACATCACGCCACATGTGAGGGGTGAGGCCCTAGCCTGAACTTCAGCTAACTGGGCTAGGGAGCTAGCCTAGTTCTCACCTGAGGTGTTGCAGGGGTCCCAGAGCCTTCCTTGAACTCTGGGAAGGAGAACTTCTTCCTGTGGCTTTGCTTCTAGGGTTTTCTTTAGACCTTCTCCTGGTTGCCTGGGAAGCAAGCCCTGAGTGGAAGATTGGGTAAAGGTCTGTTATGGGACCAGGCCTCCTCGTACCCCTGGTTTTGGAAAAGGTGACACCAGACAAAAAGAATATTTAGGGTTAGCATTGTGCTGGGCTTAGCCTTACAGATACAATATTTGAAAATAAAGCAGCAAGCAAAGACTGCACCCTAGCACCCTAAACAGTACAGAGAAAGTACTAGAACAGCTGTCCATAACCTTTTTGGCACCAAGGATGGGTTTCATGGAAGACGATTTTTCCACAGCCCCAGTGAGGGGGGGGGGTGGGGATAGTTTCTGAATGAGTCAATATATTACATTTATTTGTCACTTTATTGTTATATCAGCTCTGCCTCAGATCATCAGGCATTAGATCCTGAAGGTTAAGGATCCCTGTACTAGAATACTCCTCTGCTTGAAACACTTTAGTTTTAACATTTACACATAATCGAGAATGGGGTATAATCCACTGTGAAATTCACAGGACAGTAAAAGCTGGAAAACCTTCCTAAGCTCACTGAGGCAGGTCGTTTTACTGTTAAGGAAACTGAGGCCCAGGGCTGAGAAATGACTGGCCCAAGGACATGTGATTAGTTTAAAGATTGTGTTGATACTAGAATTGAGGGTGAGGCATTTTTTTGGTATAGTAGGAGAAGACAATGGCGCCCCACTCCAGTACTCCTGCCTGGAAAATCCCATGGGCGGAGGAGCCTGGTAGGCTGCAGTCCATGGGGTCGCTAAGAGTCGGACACGACTGAGCGACTTCACTTTCACTTTTCACTTTCATGCATTGGAGAAGGAAATGGCAACCCACTCCAGTGTTCTTGCCTGGAGAATCCCAGGACGGGGGAGCCTGGTGGGCTGCCGACTGTGGGGTCGCATAGAGTCCGACACGACTGAAGCGACTTAGCAGCAGCAGCAGCAGCAGCAGCAGTTGAAATTAAGGCCCTGATTTAAGACCTTCATCTGCCTTTCATTGTTGTTGCTTTGGGCTGTTTACTTATCCTTTGTGGCCCAGTTCTTCCCAAATAATGGATATAATACCTGATGAGGTTGTTAGGATTATATTAGGATTTGTGTAAATAGGACAAGGAAGTGTGATACATATTAACTACTGGATAATTAATGGTTGCAATAAATTATTATAGTATGAATGCTGTTGGTGTACTATACTGACATCTTAATCTTTGAGTTGGTTGAGTCTTGTTTCCCAAGACCTGAAGTCAAATTTATGGTGATGGCAGGAAGGAGCTGGACCTTGTTGATTAACTCCTGGGCATGACACAAATGAATGCTGGTTGATGGAAGTTAAACTGAATAGACTAGTAAAAGCTTGGGAGGACAAAGTTGGGCCACAGTTTAGTCTCTTTACCTCTAGTTTAGGAAATGAAACTTGTTAATTTTTTAATAAGTATATTTTTTTAAAGGAAAGAATCTTATTCTTTGAAATCATTTATATTTCAATGTTTTGCTTGCATTGTTTGGGGGTTATGAATAGAATCACTGCCATGTTGTACATTTGCTGAAATTATACTTGGAGCAGAGGTAGAGAATTCTGTGGGAAGTTGCCTGTGCACTAGCCAGTTAGAACAAGCTAACAAGCTAGGTAGCCAGATCATGAAAAGGCTAGAATGCTCTAAGTGTGTTATTAAAATAAGTATTGCACAACAAACAGGTTTTCTAACCGGTCTGAAAATGGGTGTCAACATTGCTTCATGTGAACCTTATTATCTCTGCGCTACAGTTCAACTAGCACTTTATCTTCCAAGGACCATGAGTGTAAATTTTTGATAGAAGTTGTTGCTGCAGTTTTGGCAATCATGCTATAGTATCCTTTCAGTTACAGAGTTCATTTTCCCATGCAAGATAACTTAAGGCCTTGGAGTGACAGTTGGTAAGCATTAATACAGGCTCAAGAGACTTGAATTCCAGACCCAGGATGGTAATGAGCACAGGAACCACCTTGATTTTTCACATCTTTAAAATGGGAATGAGAAGTCTCCTGAAGGTCTTACCATTCACTAGGGACTATTGAGAAGGATAGATAAGATGGTGCACAGGAAACTGTTTTGAGAATTGTAATGAATTGTGCAAATAGAAGAATATACTCATAACAACTCCTAGGAAATAATAAAAGTGCCTGAACACAGCTTACTGTAGGATTTTATTAGGAAAGTACAGATTGAAAATTTTGTTACTGCAACAGCTATACATTTAAATTAAGTTTAATTGTGACATGTGCAAATTAGACAATTTTTTAAAGAATTTAAGCAATCTACTGCAATATGTTTTAAGTATTTACATCTTAAACCTACTTAGTTTAAAAGAGAAAAGTGATTCCAATATTCCTGTCAATGATAAAACACAAAACTGTAATCAGGTAGTATAAATCTGTTTTTAAATGGATGGGCATTTATAAAAAGACTACTTCATATTTTATGTGCTTTTTTCCTGTGTTTAAATATTTTTGTTTTTTGACTAGATGGACACGTAGTAAAATCAGAAGGTACAAAATAATAATAGTAAAATGGTTTATATGTGACTGGAATCAATTAATTCCTTTTAAATGATTATTTTCCAGTCTAAGAGCTATTTTTCTTGAAACTCGAGTTTTAGAATGGTGGTATGTGGGAAATACTTGGTAATAGTAAAAAAAAAAAAAAAAAAACCCTGCTAATATTGAGCACATACTCTAAGCCAGGCACTGTCACAAGGACTTTACATGCATTTTGTTTATACAGTAATCCTAAGAAGTAGGTAATGCTAATCTCATTTTAGAGGTGAAAAAACTGAGAGCAAGAGGTTAGTAATTTACCCATTTGCCAGTTCATTAAGTAGTTGAGGCAGAATATTTGAATTCTTGCTCATAAACAGTACCAGATACCTCTGAACTTGTTTTCACTTTTGTTTCCTCATATGTCATATTGAGATGATAGAATCTCCTGTGGTTCTTGCTAGGATTAAATTAGATAAAATTAGATAACCTAAGGTAACTAAAATCCACAAGACAAAATTTTAAAAGAATATGTTGTGAATGGATAGCCTTCATGAAAGAAAAACTTCCTCATTTTTTATTACACACTACCAATTTTTAAAATCATTTTTTTTTTAATTTTTTAAGAAAACAACCAAGAACAATAGCCAGGTCATTTTTTCTATTTCTGTCTCTAATTTCCCATGGATTAAAGGAGTTACAGTTGAAACTTAACTCTTAAGAGACAGAGTCGTACAAACAAAAGCCCAGGAGCAAATGGCTTCATTGCTGAGTTCTACCAAATACTTAGAGGAAAATTACCAATCCTTCACAACTAAAAACAGAATTAGGGAAAACACTTCCCAGAACATTGAATGAGGCTGATATTACTCTAGATCAAAATCAGACACTTCTCAAAAAAAGAAAATAATAGACCAATATATCTTGTGAAAATTTACTTGAAAAGATAAAATTAAAATTTTAAATTTAATAAACTCAGAAATAAATTGAGCTTCCATTTGTTTTAAGGATTTTTTTCTTTCCCTGAATGGAGTCTTTTTATTTTCTTTTTTTTTTTTTCCACTTAGTTGACTCTTGAGAATAAAATTTGTGCTTTTGAAAGGTGACAAATTTAATGTCTATTTAGTGTTTGCCCATTCCTAAATTTGATCTAAATAGTTGTCTGGATTTGCTAAAATTTGATGCAGAATGTACCTGTTTCTGTTACATACAACATTTTGTGTTCAACTGAAGTCTGTTGTATATTATTAAATATATAGTATTTATCCTTTTCTGTCTGGCTTTTTTCAGTTAGCATAGTCAATAGCTTGTAGTTGGGTATTTTTTTTTTTTCATTCTGACTGATGTCTTTTAATTAGAGTTTATAGTCTGTTTAAATTATTTCTATATTTCTTCTTCATTATTTCTGGTTTTTGGATCAGTAAAATTTTTTTTAAATTTTGTCCTTCCATCGCAGTTTGTTTTCTACCTTATTTATAATTTTTATTCCATTCATAATTAATATCCTATTTTGTTTATAATTACAAGTTTTTTAAAAATCTGGATACCAAATAAAATTTTAGTTTCTGAGCATAATCTATTTTTATAAGATACCCTTTTTCACTTTATAGTCAAGAATTTTTTAAAAGGAATCTAAGGATTACTACTTTTATGACATAATGGTTTCAACAATGATATTATTCAGAAATAAATCAGTGGTACATAGACACAGATATATGAGTAATCATTCATTGAATATGACATATTCATTGAGTTTAATTGAATGAATTGTCAATTGATATTATAATTTCAATTCAATATAATTTGAAATGTTATTGCTGACTTATTGGCATAATTTTATTAATGATTTTTAGATATTATATCTAATTTCATTTTTGAAAATAAGATAATTAAGCCCCACAAAATTGTAGGAATAACAAGTAAAGGTCTTACAGTTATCAATTATTAAAATTTGTTTCTTAACTTTTGTACCTGCAAAGTCTAATTCAACTTTAATATGAATTTTAAAAATATTGCTAGGGAAGTGACTAAAAGGATAAAAACTAAATGTTTCACTTACATGAAAAATAATGTTATGAAACATTAAATCTGTTGCAGTTGGAAACACATTTGTGGGAGGAATACTTACAATGAAATTTCCCAAATGTTTTGCTTCTTTTAGTTTAGGTTGAGTTTTATGAGAGCAATGTCGGTAGAGGAGCCAGTGAGTCAACAATGGCACTTATGGGTGATCAAATGCCATAGTGAAGGCAAGGTATTTGATTACCTTAAAAGTTATTCTTTAACACAGTGAACATTACTCCTATAATAGAAATTGATACAAAAAAAGTTGACTTGATAATGGCTACTTTTTTGTAACCACAGGAGAGGTACAAAATTCAGGTTTTCACTTTCACTGCTAGTTTGCACAGATCCTTGCTATTCAAAATGCAGTTATAGACTCAACATCACCTGACAGCATATTAGAAACGAAAATACTAGGCCTCACCTCAGACTTACAGAAGTAGATTATATATTTTAAGAAAAGAAAGTGAAAGTCACTCAGTCGTGTCTGATTGTTTGTGATCCCCATGGGCTGTCCATGGAATTCTCTAGGCCAGAGTACTGGAGTGGGTAGCCTTTCCCTTCTCCTAGGGATCTTCTCAACCCAGGGATTGAACCCAGGTCTCCCGCATTGCAGGTGGATTCTTTACCAGCTGAGCCACAAAGAAAGCCTGAGAATACTGGAGTGGGTAGCCTATCCCTTCTTCAGCAGATCCTAAGCCGGAATCAAACTGGGATCTCCTGCATTGCATGTGGATTCTTTACCAACTGAACTGTCCAGGAAGCCCCTCCCAGCAAATAGTTTTAATGCGTATTACAATATGACAAATCTGGTTTGGGTAACTTAAACACATCTCCAAATGGTGAAAAAGAAGAAAATAAAAGTAATGTGTCTATAAAAATAGACCAAATTGAAAAATAACATTTTGAACTGTTTTTTCTAATTATCACGATAAAAATTGATGCTTACAATTTAGCTCTTCAGTATTTTTCAACAAGTTTTAAAAAATCTTCAAGTTTTTAAAAAATTCAAGTTCGCAAAAATATACATTTTTTTCCACAAGTAAATAACCAGTAGCAGGAGGGTACATGGAAATTGCATAGAAATACTTTTAATGCTTTAATTACATACAATTATAATTTTGTCCTCCTCAGAACTTTTTTGAATTTTCAAGCTAAATGAGATAAAATTTTAATAATATAAGCTTATTTTTAAAAACTTTTTATTTTGTATTGGGGTGCAGCTGATCAACAATGTTGCAGTATTTTCAACTGCAGAATGTAAGCTTGTTTTTAATTGCAGTGTAAGTAATTATGTCATTTACTTAAGATCAAACCTGTTACAGAGAGTTATTAAAATTGTGTTTGATTTTCACTTAATCTTTTTGGGAAAGAAGTGACTTGAAATGACTGCTGAAATACATCAGGTGTTTTTAAATGCATATACTTAGGACTAATATTCCTCTGGGAAGTGGTGCATATAGCTTGTGTCTAAACGATTGTTCACTTTTCATGCCAAACCAGTTATTAGTAGCACTCCTGTTTTTATGGAAGAGAAACTTCCTGTAATTTTTTCGAGACGTTCTCCCAAGTTGTCTTTCACCTTGCTTGTATTTTAATATGATGATACAATCTATCTGTGCCTATTAGGATATACAGTTTATGAAGGAAAGTATTTCTGTATATTTAGTACTATAACTCTATGCCTTAAAACTGTCAATAAATTTTAGTTTAATGAAATAAGTTTTTCCACAATTTTTATAACAAACTCAAAATTAAAATTGATCACAGTAAATTATGACATGTGCTGAAACCAGCAATACCAAATATAATTTAGTTTCCTTTGAAAATAATTCAACAAATGCATTCCTGAGTTATAATTTTGCAGAAATAAAATAAGTAAGCCATAAATGTTCTTACATTGTGTTACACCAGAGTGGATACTATGCCATGGTATTATCTTACAAAATGATATATTTTTGGAAACCATGATCCAAATATTTTCAACTGTTGGCCAATATTTTCAAATATTAATGTAAAAAAAACTTTATGAAATAGAAATATCTATTGTTTCTGTATAGTAGTGGTTAGTTAGTAGTGAAGTTCACTCAGTCGTGTCCGACTCTTTGCGACCCCATGTATAGTCAACTTAAAAAATTTTTGACAGCAAAGCTCAACTGTAGAAAAAAGGTTAAATAATTTATAGCTCACTGGCAAACACTAATTTATGTGAAAAATTATGACTATGGTGAGTTTAGGAAATGATTATAATAGTATTTATGTCAAACAAAATATATGAATACAAAATTTTGTCAGGAATCCTGAATATATTCACATAAAAATATGTATATATGCATATATTCAAAAAATACAAAGCTGAAGTATAGTTAAGGACATAAGAACATAATGTGCTAGTTTCTGATTTTTTAAAATGACTTTTATATTGATGAAAATGAACAGAGGTGGCAAGTGTAAATGTAAAGGGCAGATTTTCATACTGAATTGTGAAATTAGGATTGTTGTAAATAATGTACATGTTAAAAAAAAATAAAATTAACTAAGGAAATTTAATCTAAAGGAGATGAGTATTTTATAGAAAATATGATAATCTGACAGACATGTTCAAACATTTGAGAAACTGACATAGAGAAATGGGGGAAAAAAAAAAAGAATAAAAACCAAACTTGTTGGGAGTCAATATTAAGACATTAGTAACATGTTCAGTGCCATTAGTAAATGTTCAGTGTAATGTAAAACATTTAAATAAAATCTGTTTTTTAAAAAATAGAGTGGACAGAATTAGTAGGTACTCAGTAAATGTGAATGATCTTTTGCATTAATATCAATAATATTTTTATTACCCCCCCTTTTTTTTTGGAGGGTGTGTTGTGTGTATATGGGTGTGGATGGGTTCTGTGAAGTGTGTATAGGGGTTTTGCTTATCTCGTAGGAACAAGGTCTCCAGGGTTCAGAGCAGGAGCAGGGCTGGGTGGAGCAGGGTGTCTCTGGTACTTGGTTCCACACCCTGCTCCACCCAGCCCTGCTCCTGCTCTGAACCCTGGAGCGTTGGGCAGATTCGCTGGCCCCTCATGCTGGATAAGTGAGTCCTTACATAGCACGGCTGAGATGGGGGCATTTTTAGACTTTCCCAAACATCAAAGGAGAACGAACACATGGGGGCTGTCTCATTACCCCCCTGCTTTTTTTTTTTTTTTTAATTTTTCATAGTTTTTTTGTTTGGTAAGCATTTTTATTTAAAAAAAATTGGTGGCTAATTACTTTACAAAATTATAGTGGTTTTTGCTATACATTGACATGAATCAGCCATGGGTGTACATGTGTTCCCCATCTCAAACCCCCCACCTACTTCCCTCCCCATCCCATCCCTCAGGGTCATCCCAATGCACCAGCCTTGAGCACCCTGTCTCATGCATCGAACCTGGACTGGCGATCTATTTCATATATGATAATATACAGGTTTCAATGCTATTCTCTCAAATCATCCCACCCTCGCCTTCTCCCACAGAGTCCAAAAGACTGTTCTTTACATTTGTGTCTCTTTTGCTGTCTTGCATGTAGGTTCATTGTTACCATCTTTTAAATTCCATATATATGCATTAGTATACCATATTGGTGTTTCTCTTTCTGACTTACTTCACTCTGTATAATAGGCTCCAGTTTCATCCACCTCATTAGAACTGATTCAAATATATTCTTTTTAATGGCTGAGTAATATTCCATTGCATATATGTACCACAGCTTTCTTATCCATTCATCTGTTGATGGGCATCTAGGTTGCTTCCATGTCCTGGCTGTTATAAACAGTATTGCAATGAACATTGGGGTACACATGTCTCTTTCAATTCTGGTTTCCTCAGTGTGTATGCCCAGCAGTGGGATTGCTGGGTCATATGGCAGTTCTATTTCCAGTTTTTTAAGGAATTTCCACTCTATTCTTCATAGTGGCTGTACTAATTTGCATTCCCACCAACCGTGTAAGAGGGTTTCCTTTTCTCCACACCCTCTCCAGCATTAATTTTTTGTAGACTTTTGGATAGGAGCCATTCTGACCGGCGTGAGATGGTACCTCATTGTGGTTTTGATTTGCATTTCTGTGATAATGAGTGATGTTGAGCATCTTTCCATGTGTTTGTTAGCCATCTATGTGTCTTCTTCAGAGAAATGTCTGTTTAGTTCTTTGGCCCATTTTTTGGTTGGGTCGTTTATTTTTCTGGAATTGAGCTGCAGGAGCTGGTTGTATATTTTTGAGATTAATTCTTTCTCAGTTGCTTTGTTTGCTATTATTTTCTCCCATTCTGAAGGCTGTCTTTTCACCTTGTTTATAGTTTCCTTCGTTGTGCAAAAGACTTTAAGTTAATTAGGTCCCATTTGTTTGTTTTTGCTTTTATTTCCATTACTCTGGGAGGTGGGTCATAGAAAATCCTGCTGTGATTTATGTCAGAGAGTGTTTTGCCTATGTTCTCCTCTGGGAGTTTTATAGTTTCTGGTCTAACGTTTAGATCTTTAATTCAGTTTGAGTTTATTTTTGTGTATGGTGTTAGAAAGTGTTCTAGTTTCATTCTTTTACAAGTGGTTGACCAGTTTTCCCAGCACCAGTTGTTAAAGAGATTGTCTTTTCTCCATTGTATATTCTTGCCTCCTTTGTCAAAGATAAGGTGTCCATAGGCACGTGAATTGGGCTTTCTATTTTGTTCCATTGACCTGTATTTCTGTCTTTGTGCCAGTACCATACTGTCTTGATGACTGTAGCTTTGTGCTATAGCCTGAAGTCTTGCAGGTTGACTCCTCCAGTTCCATTCTTCTTTCTCAAGATTGCTTTGGCTATTCGAGTTTTTTTGTATTTCCATACAAATTGAGAAATAATTTTTTTCTAGTTCTGTAAAAAATACCATTGGTAGCTTGATAGGGATTTCATTGAATCTGTAAAATGCTTTGGGTAGTATACTCATTTTCACTATATTGATTCTTCCAATCCATGAACATGGAATATTTCTCCATATATTTGTCTCATCTTCGATTTCTTTCTTATATTTTTCTATATATAGGTCTTTTGTTTCTTTAGGTAGATATATTCCTAAATATTTTATTCTTTTCTTTGCAGTGGTGAATGGAATTGTTCCCTTAATTTCTCTTTCTGTTTTATCATTGTTAGTGTATAGGAATGCAAGGGATTTCTGTGTGTTAATTTTATATCCTGCAACATTACTATATTCATTGATTAGTTCTAGTAATTTTCTGGTGGAGTCTTTAGGATTTTCTATGTAGAGGATCATGTCATCTGAAAACAGTGAGAGTTTTACTTGTTTTCCAATCTGGATTCCTTTTATTTCTTTTTATTCTCTGATAGCTGTGGTGAAAACTTCCAAAACTATGTGGAAAAGTAATGGTGAGAGTGGGCACCCTTGTCTTGTTCCTGACTTTAGGGGAAATGCTTTCAATTTTTACCATTGAGAATAATGTTTGTTGTGGGTTTGTCATATATAGATTTTATTATGTTGAGGTATGGCCCTCCAATTCCTGTTTTCTGGAGGGTTTTTATCATAAATGGACGTTGAATTTTTTTCAAAGGCTTTCTCTGCATCTATTGAGATAATCATATGGTTTTTAGCTATCAATTTGTTAATGTGGTGTATTATATTTATTGATTTGTGGATATTCAAGAATCCTTGCATCCCTGGGATAAAGCCCACTTGATCATGATGTATGATCTTTTTAATATATTGTTGGATTCTGTTGGCTAGGATTTTGTTAAGGATTTTTGCATCTATGTTCATCAGTGATACTGGCCTGTAGTTTTCTTTTTTTGTGGGATCTTTGTCTGGTTTTGGTATTAGGGTGATGTTGGCCTCATAGAATGAGTTTGGAAGTTTACCTTCCTCTGCAATTTTCTGGAAGAATTTGAGTAGGATAGGTGTTGCTGCTGCTGCTGCGTCACTTCAGTCATGTCTGACTCTGTGTGACCCCATAGATGGCAGCCCACCAGGCTCCCCTGTCCCTGGGATTCTCCAGGCAAGAACACTGGAGTGGGTTGCCATTTCCTTCTCCAATGCATGAAAGTGAAAAGTGAAAATGAAGTCGCTCAGTCATGTCTGACTCTCAGTGACCCCATGGACTGCAGCCCACCAGGCTCCTCCGTCCATGGGACTCTCCAGGCAAGAATACTGGAGTGGGGTGCCATTGCCTAGGATAGGTGTTAGCTCTTCTCTAAATTTTTGGTAGAATTCAGCTGTGAAATCGTCTGATCCTGGGCTTTTGTTTGCTAGAAAATTTCTGATTACAGTTTTGATTTCCTTGCTTGTGATGGGTCTGTTAAGATTTTCTATTTCTTCCTGGTTCAGTTTTGGAAAGTTGTACTTTTCTAGGAATTTGTCTATGTCTTCTAAGTTGTCCATTTTATTGGCATATATTTGCTGTTTGCAGTCCATGGGATCGCTTGGAGTCGGACACGACTAAGCGACTTCACTTTCACTTTTCACTTTCATGCATTGGAGAAGGAAATGGCAAGCCACTCCAGTGTTCTTGCCTGGAGAATCCCAGGGGTGGGAGAGCCTGGTAAGGTGCCGTCTCTGGGGTAACACAGAGTCGGACACGACTGAAGCGACTTAGCAGTAGCAGCAGCAGCAACAGTCTCTTATGATCCTTTGTATTTCTGTGTTGTATGTGGTGATTTCTCCATTTTAATTTCTATTTTGTTGATTTGATTCTCTCCCTCTGTTTCTTGATGAGTCTGGCTAATGGTTTGTGTATTTTATTTATCTTCTCAATGAACCAGCTTTTAGCTTTGTTGATTTTTGCTATGGTCTCTTTTGTTTCTTTTGCATTTATTTCTGCCCCAATTTTTAGAATTTCCTTCTATTAACCCTGGGGTTCTTCATTTCTTCCTTTTCTAGTTACTTTAGGTGTCAGTTCAGTTCAGTTCAGTTCAGTCGCTCAGTCGTGTCCAACTCTTTGTGAGCCCATGAATCGCAGCACACCAGGCCTCCCTGTCCATCACCAACTCCTGGAGTTCACTCAAACTCATGTCCATCGAGTCAGTGATGCCATCCAGCCATCTCATCCTCTGTCGTCCCCTTCTCCTCCTGCCCCCAGTCCCTCCCAGCATCAGAGTCTTTTCCAATGAGTCAACTATTCGCATCAGGTGGCTAAATATTGGAGTTTCAGCTTTAGCATCAGTCCTTCCAATGAACACCCAGGACTGATTTCCTTTAGAATGGACTGGTTGGATCTCCTTGCAGTCCAAGGGACTCTCAAGAGTCTTCTCCAATGAGTTAGGTTATTTATTTGACTTTTTTTCTTGTTTCTTGAGGTAAGCCTGTATTGCTGTGAACCTTCCCCTTAGCACTGCTTTTACAGTGTCCCATAGGTTTTGGGTTGTTGTGTTTTAATTTTCACTTGTTTCTATGCATATTTTGATTTCTCTTTTTGGTTTCTTCTGTGATTTGTTGGTTATTCAGAAGAGTGTTGTTTAGCCTCCATATGCTGGAAGTTTTAATCGTTTCCCCGCCCCCCTCCTCCCCCCCCCCCCCCGTGGTTGATATATAATCTTACTGCATTGTTATCAGAAAAGATGCTTGGAATGATTTCAGTTTTTTTGAACTTACCAAGGCTAGATTTATGGCCCATGATGTGATCTATCCTGGAGAAGGTTCCATGTGCACTTGAGGAAAAGGTGAAATTCATTGTTTTGGGATGAACTGTCCTATAGATATCAATTAGGTCTAACTGATCCATTGTATCATTTAAAGTTTGTGTTTCCTTGCTAATTTTCTGTTTGGTTGATCTATCCATAGGTGTGGGTGGGGTATTAAAGTCTCCCACCATTACTGTGTTATTTTTAATTTCCCCTTTCATACTTGTCATTTGTCTTACATATTGTGGTGTTCCTATGTTGGGTGCATATATATTTATAATTGTTATATCTTCTTGGATTGATCATTTGCTTGTTATGTAGTGTCCTTCTTTGTCTCTTTTCATAACCTTTATTTTAAAGTCTATTTTATCTGATATGAGTGTGGCTACTCCTGCTTTCTTTTGGTCTCCACTTGTGTGAAATATCATTTTCCAGCCCTTCACTTTCAGTCTGTATATGTCACTTGTTTTGAGGTGAGTCTCTTGTAGACATCATATATAGGGGTCTTCTTTTTGCACCCATTCACCCAGCTTTTGTCTTTTGATTGGGGCATTAACCCATTTACATTTAAGGTAATTATTGATAAGTATGATCCCATTGCCATTTCCTTTGTTGTTTTGGGTTGAAGTTTATGCACCTTTTCTGTGTTTCTTATCTAGAGAAGATCCTTTAGCATTTGTTGAAGAGCTGGTTTGGTGGTGCTGAATTCTCTCAGCTTTTGCTTGTCTGTAAAGCTTTTGATTTCTCCTTCATATTTGAATGAGATCCTTGCTGGGTACAGTAATCTGGGTTGTAGGTTTTTCTCTTTCATCACTTTAAGTATGTCCTGCCAATCCCTTCTGGCCTGAAGAGATTCTATTGAAAGATCAACTATTATCCTTATGGGAATTCCCTTGTGCATTACTTGTTGTTTTTCCCTTGCTTCTTTTAATATTTGTTCTTTGTGTTTGACCTTTGTTAATTTGATTAATATGTGTCTTGTGGTGTTTTGCCTTGGGTTTATCCTGTTTGGGATTCTCTGGGTTTCTTGGACTTGGGTGACTATTTCCTTCCCCATTTTAGGGAAGTTGTCAACTACTATCTCAAGTATTTTCTCATAGCCTTTCTTTTTGTCTTCTTCTTCTGGGACTCCTATGATTCAAATGTTGGGGCGTTTGACATTGTCCCATAGGTCTCTGAGGTTGTCCTCATTTGTTTTAATTCTTTTTTGCTTTTTCCTCTCTGCTTCATTTATTTCCACCATTCTATCTTCTACCTCACTTATCCTATCTTCTGCCTCAGTTATTCTACTGATGGTTCCCACCGGAGTGTTTTTGATCTCACTTATTGCATTATTCATTATTGATTGACTCTTTTTTATTTCTTCTAGGTCCTTGTTAAACTTTTCTTGCATCTTCTCAATCCTTGTCTCCAGGCTATTTATCTGTAACTCCATTTTATTTTCAAGCTTTTGTATCATTTTTACTACCATTATTCTGAATTATTTTTCAGATAGACTCCCTATCTCCTCCTCTTTTGTTTGGTTTAGTGGGCATTTATCATGTTCCTTTACCTGCTGAGTATTTCTCTGCCTTTTCATCTTGTTTAGATTGCTGTGTTTGGGGTGGCCTTTCTGTATTCTGGCAGTTTATGGTTCCTCTTTATTGTAGAGGTTCCTCCCTGTGTGTTGGGTTGGACCAGTGGCTTGTCAAGGTTTCCTGGTTAGGGAAGCTTGCATTGGTGTTCTGGTGGGTGGAGCTGAATTTCTTCTCTCTGGAGAGCAATGAAGTGTCCAGTAGTGAGTCCAGTCTGTGGGTTTGGTGTGACTTTGCCAGCCTGTATATTAAAGCTCAGGGCTATGTTCCTGCATTGCTGGAGAATTTGCATGGTATGTCTTGCTCTGGAACTTGTTGGCTCTGGGGTGGAGCTTGGTTTCAGCGTAGGTATGGAGGCTTTTGGATGAGCTCTTATCAATTAATATTCCCTGGAATTAGGAGTTCTCTGGTGTTCTCAGGTCTTGGACTTAAGCCTCCTGCCTCTGGTTTTCAGTCTTATTCTTACAGTAGCCTCCACCCATATGGCATCAATGATAAAACATCTAGGTTAATGGAGAAAAGATTCTCCACAATGAGAGACACCCAGAAAGGTTCACTGAGTTACTTGGAGAAAAGAAGAGGGTGGAGGGGAGATAGAGGTGACCAGGAGGAGAAGAAGAGGAATCAAATGGAGAGAGAGAAATCTAGCCAGTAATCAAATCCCTATGTGCTTTCCACAGTCTGGAACACCCAGAGAGGTTCACAGAGTTATATAGAGAAGAGAAGAGAGAGGAAAGAGATAGAGGTGACCAGGAGGAGAAAAGGGGGTTTCAAAAGGAGAGAGACAGATCTAGCCAGTAATCCATTCCTTAAATGTTCTCCACAGCCTGGAATACCCAAAGAGATTCACAGAGTTGGGTAGAGAAGAGAAGGGGGAGGGAGGAGATAGAGGAGACCTAGGGGAGAAAAAGAAGAGTCAAAAGGGGGAGAGGGCATACACCTAAGTAAAAATGAGTACTGAAGATTGGGTTCCTAAAGGTACAAAATTGATAACAAATACCAAAAAGCAAAGATTAAAAATCTAGAGTAGAGGTTAGACTCTCAAAAATACAATATTAAAAAAACAAAATAAAATCACAAAAATATATATGAAGTTTGCTTTAAAAATAGGGTGGCTTTTTGCAAGTTAATAGTAGGTTATGAAAATGAAAATTAAAGGAGTAATAGAGGACTTAAAAATTAAAAAAAATTAAAAAATGATAATAGTAAAAATATATCTAGGAATTTCTCTGGAGCTGTTGTGGGCAGTGTGGGGTCAGTTCAGATAGTTCCTTGTTCCAGCTTATACTTCTCAAGATCTACAGGCCCCTTTCAATGTAATCAGTGATAACTACAAGGTTTTAATCTGTTACACCTGTCACTTCCAAAGCTGTTCCCTCTGTTTTTTTGGCTTCTTCTGTTTGCAAGTCTCTTCAGTGTCTAATTTCCACTCTGACACAAGGGGGTGAAGTTGGTCACTTATTTAGGCTCACTTGTTCAATCGTGCTGTGGGGAGGGAGGAATACTGCAAACAAATATCACTGGCATGTGTGGGGAGTGCTCGCAGTGTCTGGGCCACACTGGGTTTGCCCCCCCTCAAGGTGTGTGTGCTTTCCTAGTCTGCACTGCTCAGGCTCCAGGTTGCTCTGCAGGGGAACTGTCTAAAGCAGGCCCTGTGTTGCATGCACTTCCCAGGTCTAAGCCACTCAGGTTTAGGTTCTTGGGTACTCCACAAAGGCACAGATTCAGTTGGGCCTGTGTTTTGTGCCCTTCCCAGGTTGGAGCAGCTCAGGCGACCAGGTGCTTGGAGAGCACACACTCCCCAGGTGCGTGTGTCTTATCGCCTCCCCCGTCCCAACTGCTTGGTTTCCTGGGTGCGCAGTGGGAGCACCATCTCAGGTGTGCCATGTGTCTCTCCTGGGGAGCAGATCTCTGGCTGTGACCCTCCTAGTGGATGTCAACCGTCCAGGATCCCAGGAAGACTTGGTTAGCAACTGGAAGCCTGCTCGCAGTTTGGTAGAGGACGCCATCTCTGGGGCCGAATTTGCCCCTTGCCTTCCAGCTCTAGCTATCACCTGCCTGCCTGCCTCCCTGCCTCCGGCAGGGGATGGGCCGGTCCGCAGCTCGCTAGCTCTCCTCTGGTATTTGCTCAGTCCTTTGTTCTGTGAGTGGGCCAGCAGTGACTTAGGTTAGGGCTTTTCCCGGGAAAGTTCTCTCTCTCTTTTTTTTCTCTCTTTGGCTATCCCACAGTTTGGGTTGCTATCTCATGTTAGCTCCCTCAGATTGTCCTCAGGGCATTCAGGCCCAGTCCCTACCCTAAGCAACACCGCCCGCGCCTCCCTGTTCAGCCCCTGCTTGCTGGTGGTGGACACGAGCGTCTGGGCTACTTCTCTGCTGGAAGTTGCCATTAGGCACATAATCTGTGGGTTTTATTTATTTATTTATTTATTTATTTTCCTCCTGGTTATGTTGCCCTCTGAGATTCCAAAACTCTCCACAGACCCGCTGGTGAGAGAGTTTCCTGGTGTTTGGAAACTTCTCCTCTTTTACGACTCTCTCCAGGGAAGGGTCTCTGTCCCTAACTCTTTTGTCTATCTTTTTATCTTTTATATTTTGTCCTACCTCTTTTTTGAAGACAATGGGCTGCCTTTCTGTGTGCCTGGTGTCCTCTGCCAGCATTCAGAAGTTGTTTTGTGGAATTTGCTCAGTGTTCAAATGTTCTTTCAATGAATTTGTGGGGGAGAAAGTGGTCTCCCTGTCCTATTCCTTTGCCATCCTAGGACCTCCCCGTTTTTATTACCCTTGAGGAGGATAATACAAAGAGAGATTCTTGCATAACATTTACTGGAAGATAGACTCAAAATATCTAAATTACTGTATCATTTGATTCTGATGGCACCTTCCCTTAATTTTCCCTTAAGCCAAATATATCTATGGCAGTACAAAGATTTACAGATTGTACAAGCAGAATTAATCACAGGCAGAAAGTTAGGCAACACAAAAATTAGTGACGAATTCTGGAACTGAAAGGAAGGTTAGAAATCATTTTAACAAATCCTAGAATTTTACAAGTGGTAAAACAGAGGTTCAAAGATGTTAAGTGATGTTTTACTTACTCTGAGTTAACATGTTATTATTGTCCTTTATCTAGCACCAGCAAAGGCAATTTTGAAATATCTGGCAATTGAGACAGTCTGTTCAGTGGAGATCTTCACTAGAAATTCTGATAGTCCTTAAGTTGTCTCTAATGTGTTAGTATAAAACATCAGAAACCAAAGAACTCAAAACCTAATATTTTAGCATTCCACAGACATGCTTTTATGCTAAGCTGCTTCAGTCATGTCCAGCTTTTTGTGACCCTATGAACTATAGCCTTCCAGGCTCCTCTGTCCATGGGATTTCCCAGGCAAGCATACTGGAGTGGGTTGCTATTGCCTTCTTCAAGAGATCTTCCTGACCCAAGGATCAAACCCGTGACATAAGAGACATAAGAGACCTGCATTGGCAGGTGGGTTCTTTATGACTGCATCACCTGGGAATCTTGTTAGTTAAATCAGAAATTTCATGATGATTTTTCTCCTCTGCATGTAGGCTGTATGCTGGGCATGGTGGACATAGTGATAAATATTGCAGTCACAGTCCTTATCTTCATGTAGTATGGAATCTAGGCAAATGGCCTAAATGGAATGTACATATGGAAAGTGTAATTATGAGCATGATGAGTATTGTCTGGTCAAATTATATGGTACTACAGTGTATGTAGCAAAGGCGTGCAACCTCTATAGGATTGAAAGTGAGGAAGGAGCACAAATATTAGAGAGACAAAACTTACACAAAGATTCAGCAACAGGTGGGCAAATGGCATATCTGACATACTTGAAATACAGAATCTTAAAAGTTTTATAGAGGAAAATCTGCGTAGAAATTATGTATTTAAATGTATTTCTTCTGTGACAAAGTTTGGTTACTTTTTTTTTTTTTAATTCACTGTTTTATAAATTTTGTGAACTCAGGTTAAGTCTGCACACTCTATGGCAATATGCACATGTTCCTGGGATAGTACGCAATGTATACTGGGCTCTTAATAAATGAGTAAATACACAGTAAGTAGTGAGTATAATTTTTCACTGATAGGTAGGCAAGATACTTAACATTAAAAAAAATTCTCTTTAATTGAGCTTATTTTTATCTCAAGTGTCCATAAGTGAAGGACAGTTTCATGTAAGTTATTCTATGGTCCTCAGATTCTTCAAGTTTTGACTTACACCATTCAGTCATCTGCATATGTTGCTGATGGAAAATCCATGTACCTGGTTAACAAAGCCCTATGGAACAATGGCTTTCTGCTGCATTAGTCATGTGGGGGACATATGCATTCATTCCTTAGTCTCATGTGCCATTATAGTTTACGTAGCCTTTCCAATCTGTGCTCTGACAGTCCTATTTGTGGCTCTTGCCCAATAATCATGTCACAGTTTCACTCTACCCATGGCTCATGGGTCTCTTTATTCCCATTCCAGTGTGACAGCTTATCTGAGTGTGTATATCCCTGTACTAATTTCTCATTCTAGTTTGGGATAGGTAAGTTTGAGGGAAGAAAACCTAGTTGAGACAGATATTCCTTTTGCTTCTATGATAAGATTTCCATTAAATATAATCTCAATTACACCTTGAGATGAATGGACATCATTAATATGTGTTATTGGAGTACTGTATACCTGTAGGTGTAGCTGACAACTCTCATTTTAAAAAATTCAGTTGAGTGTTGACACTATCAGAGGAAAGACTGGATCTTTCCCATTTGACAGAGGGGCACTGATTTCAAACTTGCTCATTTAAGGCAACTTGATAGACCAAAGATCCACAATATATATACACATTAAGAAAGTCACAAACAAATTTTCCTTCAACACATCTTTAAACAAAACCTCTATTAGAAACAACCTCTGAGATATTAACATCTGGAGGAAAGGTTCACAGCTAGCATATAACTTTTTACTGAATATCAGTGGTTTTACAAATGTAATTTTAATGGCAAGTATAATTTCACACACATTACTGAGACAGGAGAAAACTGATATGTCTATCAAATTGTAGGTTCTCTGTTATTGACCTTTATTCATCATTTAGAAGATGTTATATAATATGAGAAGATGGACATGCACGATTCATAATGCAAATATCACTATAAAAGTAGAGATTAGGAATGTTTTAGGTCTTATATTTACTGAATTATGGATATTTAAGTGGTAGAGAATCTCCTTATTTTTTACATGGATGGGTACTCAATATATGGAGTAGGAAGAATATGTTTCAGGACAATATATAATATATTTAAGTTTTACAGCTTCACCAGAGAAAGTACCAAATAATTTCAGTACCCTCTGTAAAGTTGCTTAACCAGAGTTCTTCCAGAACAACATTTGCCCATCATTAAATGTTAAACTTCTCCTTGAAAGGAAAGCTATGACAAATCTAGACAGTGTATTAAAAAGCAGAGGCATCACATTGCCAGCAAAGATGCAAATAGTCAAAGCTACGTCTTTTCCAGTAGTCATGTACAGATGTGAGAGTTGGAAAGTAAAAAAGGTTGAGTGCCAAAGAATTCATGCTTTTGAACTGTGCTGCTGGCAAATACTCTTGAGAGGCCCTTGGACTGTAAGGAGATCATGCCAGTCAGTCCTAATGGACAACACTGAATACTCCATTGGAGAGACTGATGCTGAACCTGAAGCTCTAATGCTTTGGCCACCTGATGTGAAGAGCCAACTCACTGGAATAGACCCTGATGCTGGGAAGGATTGAAAGTAAAAGGAGAAGGGAGTGACAAAGTATGAGATGGCTAGATAGCATCACCAACTCAATAGATATGAATTTGAGCAAACTCCAGGAGACAGTCAGTGGAGAATAGAGGAATGCTGCAGTCCATGGGGTTGCAGAGTTGGAACATGACTTAGTGACTGAGCAACAACAGCAACAAAAAGTAGTACTGAATAATCATCAGTGAGTTCCTTGAATTTTGTCATACCTTTTAGCTTTCCTTGGGAGACCAGGAGGCAGAGTTTAACATATGTACCAAAAGAACACATGGGAGGCCTAGAAGGAGAACTCATGTGTGAATGAATATGGAACTAGTCGTATGGTTGAACCATTTTTTTTCTGAAAGGGCAAACTGAAATGTTATTTAAAAAAATGTTTTTATTTTTTACTTTGATTTTACATGTTTAAAAATTTATTTCTTTTTAATTGGAGGATAATTTCTTTTCAGTACTGTATTGGTTTCTGCCATATATCAAATGAATCAGCCATAGGTATAGATATGTCCTCTCCTTCTAGAACCTTCCTTCCACCCCATCACACCCCTCTAGGTTGTCACAGAGCACCAGATTTGAGCTCCCTGCATCATTCAGCAAATTTCCACTGTCTAATTTTATGTATGGTAATGTATATGTTTCAATGCTACTCTCTTAATTCGTCCAACCCTCTCCTTCCCTCCCTGTGTCCACTATGTCTGTGTCTCCATTGCTGTCCTGTAGATAGGTTCATCAGTACCATCTTTCTAGATTCCATATATATGTGTTAATATATAGTATTTGCCTTTCTCTTTCTGACTTACTTCACTGTGTATAATAGACTCTAGGTTTTTCCACCTCATTAGAGCTGAGTCAGATGTGTTCATTTTCATGGCTGAGTAATATTTCATTGTGTATATGTACCACAACTTCTTTATTCATTTGTCAATGGGCACCTGGGTTGCATCCATGTCCTGGCTGTTGTGTACTAGTGCTGCAATGAACATTGAGGTACATATGTCTTTTTCAATTATAGTTTCTCAGGGTATATGCCCAGTAGTGGGACACTTGGGTCATATGGTAGTTTTATTCCTAGATTTTTAAGGAATGTTCATACTCTTCTCCAGAGTGGCTATATCAATTTACATTCCTAGCAACAGTGCAAGAGGATTCCCTTTTCTCCACACCCTGTCCATTATTTACTGCTTGTAGGTTTTCTGTTGATGTCCATTCTGACTGGTGTGAGATGACACCTTATTGTCGTTTTGATTTGCATTTCTCTAATAGTGAGTGATGTAGAGCATCTTTTCATGTGCTTATTAGCCATCTGTATGTCTTCTTTGGAGAAATGTCTGTTTAGGTGTTCTTCCCACTCTTTTATTGGGGTGTGTGTTCTTTTGGTTTTGAACTGAATGAGCTGCTTGTATATTTAGTACATTAACTCTTGTCAGTTTTTCATTTTATATTGTTTTCTCCCATTCTGAGGATTGTCTTTCACCTTGTTTATAGTTTCCTTCACTGAGGAAAAGCTTTTAATTAGGTCCCATTTGTTTTTATTTCCATTACACTGGGAGGTTGGTCATAGAGGATTTTGCTGTGATGTATATCAGAGTGTTCTGCTTATGTTTTCTTCTGTGACTTTTACAGTTCCTGGTCTTACATTTAAGTTTTAATCCATTTTGAGATTATCTTTGTGTGTGGTATTATGAAGTGTTCTAATTTTTCTTTTACATGCTGCTGTCCAGTTTTCCCAGCACAATTTATTGAAGACACTTCTTTCCTCCACTGTAGATTCTTGCCTCATTTTTCAAAGATAAGTTGCCCAAAGGTCCATGGATTTATCTCTGGGCTTTCTATCTTATTCCATTGGTCTATATTTATGTTTTTGTGTCAGTACCATACTATCTTGATTACTGTTGCTTTGTAGTATAGTTTGAAGCCAGGCAGATTGATTCCTTCGGCTCCTGTCTTCTTTCTCAAGATTGCTTTGGCTACTTGGGGTCTTTTGTGTCCGCCTGCAAATTATGAAATTATTTGTTTGAGTTCTGTGTAAAATATCATTGATAGTTTGATATTGATAGTTTGCATTAAATCTGTAGATTGCTTTGGGTAGTATAGTCATTTTCACTGTTTTGATTCTTCCAATCCAGGAACATGGTATAGCTCTTCATCTGTGTCATCTTTGATTTTTTTCATCAGTGTTTTATAATTTTTTTACATACAAGTCTTTTGTCTCTTTAGCTAGGTTTATTTATAGGTATTTTATTCTTTTTATTGCAGTGGTGAATGGGATTGTTTCTTTAATCTTTCTGATTTTTCATTGTTAGTATATAAGAATGCAAGGGATTTCTGTGTATTATTGATTAGCTCTATTAAATTTCTTGTGGCCCCTTTAGCACTTTCTATGTATAGTGTCATTAATATATACTAACAGTGAGAATTTTACTTCTTTTCCAATCTGAATTCCTTTTATTTCTCTTTCTTCTCTGATTGCTGTAGCTAGGACTTCCAAAAGTCTGTTGAATAATAGTGGCAAGAGTGGGCACACTTGTCTTGTTCCTGAACTTAGAGGAAATACTTTCAGTTTTTCACCATTGAAAATCATTTTAGCTTGGTTTTGTCACATATGACCTTCATTATGTTGAGGTATTTTCCTTCTCTGGAGAAGGAAATGGTTACCCACTCCAGTAGTCTTACCTGGAGAATCCCATGGACAGAGGATCCCGGCGGGCTATAGTCTATGGGATGACAGAGGTTTGGACATGACTGAGTGAATAATGCTTTCACTTTTATCATGTTCCTTCTATGCCTACTTTCTGGAGAGTTTTTATCATAAACGGGAGTTGAATTTTGTCAGAAGTGTTCTCTGCACCTATTGAGCTGATCATATGATGTTTATCTTTCACTTTGTTAATATGGTGTATGACATTGATTGATTTGCATATATTGAAGAATCCTTGCATCCTTGAGATAAAACCAACTTGATCATGATGTATGATCCTTTTAATATGTTGTTCGGTTCTGTTTGCTAGAATTTTGTTGAGGATTTTTGCATCTATGTGCCTCTGTGATATTGGCCTGTAATTTTCTTTTTCTATGGCATATTTGTCTGGTTTTGGTATCAGGGTGATGGTGGCCTCATAGAATAAGTTTGGGATATCTCCTTCCTCTGAAGTTTTCTGGAAGAGTTTGGGCAGGATGCATATTAGCTCGTCTCTAAATTTTTGGTATAATTTGCCTGTGAAGCTATATGGACATGGACTTTTGTTCATTGGAAGAGTTTTTATTGCAATTCTAATTTCTGTGCTTATGATTGATCTGTTGAGTTTTCTATTTCTTTCTGGTTCAGTTTTGGAAGGTATACTTTTCTAAGAATTTGTCCATTTCTTCCAGGTTGGCCATTTTATTGGCATATAGTTGCTTGTAGTAGTGTCTTATATAAGCCTTTGTATTTGTTTCATCTCTTGTAACTTCTGCTTTTTTATTTCTAGTTTTATTGATTTGGATCTTCTTCCTTTTTTTTTCTTGGTTAAGTCTGGCTAATGGTTTGTCAATTTTATTTGTCTTATCAAGGAATCAGCTTTTAGTTTTATTTATCTTTGCCATTTTCTCCTTTATTTCATTTTCATTTATTTCTGCTCTGACTTTTATAATTTATTTCCTTCTATTAGCTTTGGGTTTTTTTTGTTTGTTTGTTAGTTTTTCTTTTTCTGTTTGCTTTAAGTGTAAGTTTAGATTGTTTATTTGATGCTTTTCTTGTTTCCTGAGGTAGGCTTTTATGGCTATAAACTTGCCTTTTAGCACTGCTTTTAGTGTATCCCATAGGTTTTGAGTTATCATGTTTTCACTGTCATTTGTTTTTAGGTATATTTTAATTTCCTTTTTTATTTCTTCAGTGATCTGTTGGTGATTCAGAAGCATATTGTTTAGCCTACATGTGTTTGTGTTTTTTGTCATTACTTTTCCCCTGTAATTGACATTTAGTGTTAAAATCAGTAAAGATGCTTGAAAAGATTTCAGTTTTTTAATATTTATCAAGGCTTGATTTGTGGCCCAAGATGTGATCTATCCTGGAGACTCTCTGTCCTGTGCACTTGATTAAAAAAAAAAAAAAGTAAAATTTGCTGTTTTGGGGTGATATGCTCTGTAAATATCAATTAAGGTCTAACTTGTGCAATGTATCATTTAAATGTTGTGCTTCCTTATTAATTTTCTGTCTGGATGATCTGTCCATTGGTGTAAGTAGGGTATTAAAGTCCCCCACTATTACTGCGTTAATGTTGATTCCCCCTTTAATAGTTGCTAGCATTTGCCTTATGTTTTGAGGTGCTCCTATGTTGGGTGCATATATATTTAAATTATTATCTTTTCTTCTTGGATTGATCCCTTGATCATTATATAGTGTCCTTTCTTGTGTCTTGTAACGATTTTTATTTTAAAGTCTCTGAAGTCTGATATAAATACTGCTACTCTTGTTTTATTTTATTTTCTGTTTGCATGGAATAACTTTTCCAGCCTCTCACTTTCATTCTGTGTGTGTTCCTAGGTCTGAGGTGGGTCTCTTATAGATAGCATATACAGGGGTCTTATTTTGTATCCATTCAGCCAATTTGTGTCTTTTGGTTACAGCATTTAGTCCACTTACATTTAAAGTAATTATTGATATAAATGATCCTATTACCATTTAGTTTATTGCTTGGGGTTTGTTTTTATAGGGCTCTTCTTTCTCTTGTGTTTCCGGTCTAGAGAAGTCCCTTTAGCATTTGTTGCAAAAGTGGCTTGGTGGTGCTGAATTCTCTTAACTTTTGCTTATATGTAAAATTTTGATTTTTGCTTTGAATCTGAATGATACCTTTTTTGGATAGAGTAATCTTGGTTGTAGGTTTTTTTCTTTCATCACTTTAAGTATATCCTGCCACTCCCTTCTAGACCACAGAGTTTCTTTTGAAAGATCAGCTGTTAGGCTTATGGGGATCCTCTTGTATACTTTTGCTGCTTTTCCCTTGCTGATTTTAATATTTGTTCATGTTTAATTTTGATTAGTTTGATTAATATGTGTGCTGGCTTGTTTCTCCTTGGGTTTATCCTGTATAGGACTCTCTGGGCTTCCTGTATTTGGATGGCTGTTTCCTTTCCCCAATTAGGGAATTTTGTTGACTATATCTCAAATATTTTTTCATATTTTTTTTCTTCTTCTCAGATCCCTTAATTCTAATGTCGTTATGCTTAATGTTGTCCCAAAGGTCTCTGAGGCTGTCCTCACTTCTTTTTGTTATTTTTTCTTTATTGTGCTCTGCTTCAGTTATTTCCACCATTCTACCTTCCAGCTCACTTCTCACTTATTTGTTCTTTAGCCTCAGATAGTCTGTTATTGGTTCCTTCCTTCACTTCTCACTTATTTGTTCTTTAGCCTCAGATAGTCTGTTATTGGTTCCTTATACTGTATTTTTAATATCAGTTCTTGTGTTTGTTGTTAATTGTCTATTTTTTTAATTCGTATAGTTCCTTTTTAAACATTTCTTGTATCTTATTGATCTGTATTTCCAGTATATTTATCTATTCCTCCATTGTATTTTCAAGACTTGGGATCATCTTTACTATTGTTACTCTGAATTCTTTTTCAAATAGACTGCTTATTTCCCGTTCATTTGTCGGGTCTCATGGGTTTTTACCATATTCTTTCATCTGCTGCATGTTTTTCTGTTTTTTTTTTTTTTTTTTTTTTTCATTTTGTTTAATTTACTGTGTTTGGGGTCTCCTTTCTGCAGGCTGGAGGCTAGAGGGTTGTAGTGCCTCTTAATTGTGAAGTCTGCCCTCCATGAGTAGGTAGGAACAGTGGCTTGTGAAGGTTCCTGCTTGGGAGGACCTGTGCCTGTGATCTGGTGGGTGGAGCTGGCTCTTGTCTCTCTGAAGGGCAGTGCAATGAAAGTAGTGTGATTTTGGATGTCGGTGGGTTTGGTATGGTTTTTGGCAGCCTTTCTGCCAATGGGAAGAGTTGTATTTCTGTTTTTGCTAATGCTTTGGCATGAGGTGCTGGGCATTGGATTTTCTGGCATTCAAGTGGGGCTTGGTCTTAGTGTTGAGGTAGAGGCTTTTGGGAGAGCTCTTGTCAGTTAATATTCCATGGGGTCAGAATTTCTCTGGTGGTCCAAAGTCCCGGACTTGAGTTTCCCACCACCGGGGTTCAGGCTCAACACCTTGCTGTAGCACTGAGACTTAGGAGCCCTCATAGCAGAGAAGACAAAACCTCAAGACTCATACTGAAAGCAGCATTCAACAGCCAAAGAAATTTGCACATTTACAAAGAGAAAGAAAGAAAAGAAAAGAAAAAAAGGGACAAAAATAAGAATCAAAGAAGAAGAAAGCAATAAAGACAGTAAAAATTGGAAAAAAATAAATAAAATGAATTTATTTAAAAATAGGATGTCTTAGAAAAACTAGGTATAAAAATAAAAATGAAAGGAATAATAAAGAAAGAATATGAAAACAATATGAAAAAGGAAAGTAAAAAATGGGAAAAGGAAAAACAGAAAGAGGAAACAAAAAAAGAAAAATGTATAGAGAGTGGTAGTTCAACCTTTGCCTCCCTAGGGGGCCTTCCAGTACTTGACTGTTCTCTTGACCTGATTGGGGGGGCAGCTCAGACTGCCCACCACCCCCCACCCCCAACCCCCGCCATCTAATCTAGCCCTACTCCTGCATGTACTTATGTGCAGTAACACATGGTTGCCAGAGCTAGGAGGTTTTCTTTTGTGTGAATACTCTTTGTCCTTTTATAGATTCCACAGCCACAGAGTGTGAATACTCTGTCCTTTGATAGATTCCACAGCCATAGAGTCTACCTAGTTGATTGTGTGGATTTATTCTGAAGCTTGTACAGCTGGTGGAAAAGTTTTTGATCTGCTTCCTTAGTCATTCTGTCCCTGGAGCTCAATTGTGGTTTTATCTCTACCTCTGCATGTGGGTCATCCACAGGAGCTGACTCCTGAGGCTGATGTGAAGGACTTGGATCTTCCCCAGTGAGAATCATGCGTAGAGATGGCACAGCTGCTTGAATCACAGGGACCTTGGCAGCCCAAGGTATGCAGGAGAGACAGCAGCCTCAGGTGCAGGAGATATGGCACTAGTAGGGGTTTTTCTAGTCTCTTGTAGTCTTGCCCCAGTGGGGACTTGGCGTGAAGTTGATATGGCTGTTTGGATTGTGGGGAACCTGGTGGTGCCAGGTGTGCAGGGGACCTGGCGACCACAGATGCAACTTTTGGTGCTGTTAGGTTTTTTTTTTTTTTTTTTGGTGTTCTTAGGGTTTTCTTTTTCTTTTTCTAGCCTTTGGCAGTTCTGCCCCAATGAGAATCGAGCATGGGGGTAGCATGACTGCTTGAAAAGCAGGGAACCTGGTGGCACCAAGTATTCAGGGAAGCTGGTGGGAGTGCTCCTAGGGCCTTTTTCTGGCCTCTGGCAGTTGGTGTTCAAAGGGCTTCCCTGGCTGGTCCTTCTTTGTTGCTTGACACAACAGGCATTCAAAGCCCTCCCCCTCACCTCACCCCCTCGCTGGGGTCCTTCTCTATTGCTTGGCACAGCATATGCTCAAAGGGTCCCTCTGGCTGGGCTCCTTCTCTATTGCTTGGCACAGCAGGTGCTCACTGGGTCACCCCTGGCTGGGGTCCATCTCTATTGCTCAGTGCAGCAGATGCTCAAATGATCCCTCTGGCTGGGGTCCTTCTCTGCTGCTCTTCCGACCATCAGGCACTCAAAGACCCCTCTCTCTGAGGTCTTTCTCCATATTGTTGGAGAAAGAAAACACAGCTGTTGGCACCTATGTAGTAAGAGAGAGAGGCCACAGTGATGGCTCCAACCCCTGCATGTGATTCAGCAGTATCACCCTGCCTGCATGGCTCCCTGGCTTTCCTTCAAGGGTATTCCCTGCTTTGATCTCCCTCACATCCACTTGGGCCATCTACTTGCAGTTAACAATACTTGCCCCGGGATTGCTTTCGAATCCTTACACTGCTGCTCCCAGCCACTGTGCATCCCAGAGGACCTGTGTCCCTCTTTGGGGTACATAGGGCTGCCTTACAGATTATCTGCTTGGTTCTCACTCCATTAAGACTGTCACAGATCAGCTGCTTCACTCTCCAACAACTTCAAATGCCTGCCTACACTTTGTTCCAAACTATTGCTCTGATGTGGGAATCTCAACCCTGCTTCAGTTCCTTCAATCCCCGTGTGCAGGTCTAGTTCCACTCACTCACCTTTTTTCCCCTTCATTCTTTCATCCTATCAAAATGTTATATTTAAAAGGTAAACTTCAAGTCAGTTTTCATGACATTCTTTCAGTTATGGCATTGTTTCTGGTATGGAGATTGGGACAAAGTGCTATGTAATCATACTAGGTTGGTGCGAAAGTAATTGTGGTTTTACACTGTTGAACTTTGCCATTTGATATTGAAATACATTCTTAAGTAAATGTGATTATGTTACACATCATTTTAATGCACATTTCTTGCCTTTTTTTTTTTTGCTAATGACCTATTTCTTAATGTTTATTTTAGACTATAGAAATTGTTAGAAAAAAACAAGTTCGAGTGATATTGATCTTTTTTTATTTGAGTTCGAAATGGGTTGTAAAGCAGCAGAGACAACTTGCAACATCAACAACACATTTGGCCCAGTAATTGCTAATGAACATACAATGCAGTGGTGGTTCAACAAGTTTTGCAAAGGAAATAGAGCCTTGAAGATGAGGAACGCAGTGACCAGCCATTGGAAGTTGACAACAACCAGCTGAGAGCAATCATTGAAGCTGATCTTCTTACAACTGCATGAGAAGTTGCTGAAGAACTCAGCATTGACCCTATGGTCATTGGGCCTTTAAAGCAAATTGGAAAGGTGAAAAAACCCAATAAGTGTTGGCCTCATGAACTGACCAAAAAAAAAAATTTTTTTTTTGAAGGGTTGTCTTCTCCTATTCTGTGCAACAGCAACAAAGTATTTCTTGAACAGATCATTTTGTGCGATGAAAAGTAGACTTTATATGACAACCAGTGAATTCTAGCTCAGTGGCTGGGCAGAGAAGAAACTCCAAAATACCTCCCAAAGCAAAAAATGCATCAGAAAATGATCATGGTCACTGTTTAGTGGTCTGCTTCCCATCTGATCCACCACAGTTTTCTGAATCCTGGTGAAACTATTACATCTGAGAAGTATGCTCAACAAATTGATGAGATGCATTGAAAACTGCAATGCCTGCAGCTGGCATTGGTCAACCCAAGAATGGGCCTAAATCTTCCCCATGACAATGCCCGATTGCATGTTGTACAACCAGTGCTTCAGAAGTTGAAAGAATTGGGCAATGGAGCTTTGACTCATCTGCCGTATTCACCTGACCTTTAGCCAACCGACTACCACTTCTTTAAGCATCTTGACAACTTTTTGCAGAGAAAATGCTTCAACAGCAGGAGGCAGGAAATACTTTCCAAAAATCGATAAAATCCCAAAGCATTTTTTATGCTACCAGAATAAACAAAGTTATTTCTCCTTGGCAAAATGTGTTGATTGTAATAGTTCTTATTTTGATTAATAAAGATGTATTTGAGCCCAGTTATAATGATTTAAATTCACGATCCAAAACCGCAGTTACCTTTGTACAACCTAATATTTCAAGTTTATTTTTGTAATTTTTATTATTATCCTTACCATATAATTATGCTGGGATTGCTAGTTATATGGGGTAGGGAAATGTGTACCTTCAGTTTAGAAAGTGAAAAAATTAAACATTTAGTGGAAAAAATTGAAAAGAGTCCCAAAGTTGTTTTTTTTTTTTTCTGTTTCTAGAAAAAAAATTTTTTTTAATTTTATTTTATTTTTAAACTTTACATTATTGTATTAGTTCTGCCAAATATCGAAATGAATCCGCGACAGGTATACCTGTGTTCCCCATCCTGAACCCTCCTCTCTCCTCCATCCCCATACCCTCCCTCTGGGTCGTCCCAGTGCACCAGCCCCAAGCATCCAGTATCGTGCATTGAACCTGACTGGCAACTCGTTTCATACATGATATTATACATGTTTCAATGCCAGTCTCCCAAATCTCCCCACCCTCTCCCTCTCCCACAGAGTCCATAAGACTGATCTATACATCAGTGTCTCTTTTGCTGTCCCGTACACAGGGTTATTGTTACCATCTTTCTAAATTCCATATATATGCGTTAGTATACTGTATTGGTGTTTTTCTTTCTGGCTTACTTCACTCTGTATAATAGGCTCCAGTTTTTAAAGAAGATAGGAATGCCTTCTTTATCTAAAAAAAAAAAAAAAAAAAAATGAAGACCAGAAACTGTAGCTTTGTTTAGGAAATTAACAATCAGTATAAAAATATACCAAAAGAAAAAACAGGCAAAAGATAACATGATAACAGTATTGTGTGTCAAAGGAGTGGGTTTAGTAAATGACCTAAGAACATAGACAAGGTGAAAGATAATTTTGATTAGGAAGTTGCACTATCTCATCATTTTTATATACAGATTTTGAAGATATTTGCTTTAAGTACTTATTCTGTTGTCACTATTCTTAAACTAGTGTTGTGTGAGGATTGTTAGAGAAGATATGGGTGAAACTCATGCCTGATCCTCATGAAGTTTTATTTCTTTTTAATTAGTAAAGTTGCATCCTGGCAAATATTGTAGTCTCTTGTGAATTAGATTAATGCTACCAATTCTCTGTAAAAATAGTCTCCTCTAGTCCCTTGATAAGGCACGTGTCCTGATATGGGTAGCTCACATGGCCTCTCCTTGATGACCTTAGAATTTTCTGCTGGCTTCATGTTACTGGATTAATTACTATGGAATGCTTCCACGGTGCCTGCCCTTCTTCTGGAAGACTTTATCTTCATTTTATTTTATTTTTGTGCTGTTTCTTACTTTTCCTTTCCTCCTCTTTTCAGAAGTGGATGATATCAAATGAAGAAAAAGAAAGTAAAATTAATACAGGCAGTATATAGAAAATAAAAACATCAAGTGCACTTTGCTAATTTTAAAACATGAAATCTTTGTTACCCTTTCTTTGCAAACTAAAATGATCCTGGTAAAACATCTAATTTTCTGAGTGAATAAATGTAGGTAAAATGTGTGCGTTCTCAGTTGTGTCCATTTTTTTGTGACCCCATGAATTGTAGCCTACCAGACTTCTCTCCAAGAAATTTTCTGGGCAAGAATACTGGAACAGGTTGTCATTTTCTCCTCCAGGGGATCTTTGTGACTCAGTGATCAAATCCATATCTCCTGTGTCTCCTGATTGGCACGTAGATTCTTCACCACTGATCCCCCTGGAAGCCTGTAGATAAAATTAGCCAGATGTTATTCCTTAAAGTTGGTAATACCCATACTCTATACAGTGATACAATTATCAATGTATTTCCTAAACATATGTATTTCATAATCATATCAGTTTTCATTCCAATCCCAAAGAAAGGTAATGCCAAAGAATGTTCAAACTACTGCCCAATTGCACTCAACTCACATGCTAGCAAAGTAATGTTCAAAATTCTCCAAGACAGGCTTCAACAGTACATGAGCTATGAACTTCCAGATGTTTAAATTGGATTTAGCAAAGGCAGAGGAACCAGAGATCAAATTGCCAACATCTGATGAATCATAGAAAAAGCGAGAGTTCCAGAAAAACATCTATTTCTGCTTTATTGACTATGCCAAAGCCTTTAACTATGTGGATCACAACAAACTGTGAAAAATTCTTAAAGAGATGGGAGTAACAGACCACCTGACCTGCCTCCTGAGAAATCTGTATGCAGGTCAAGAGGCAACAGTTAGAACTGGACACGGAACAACAGACTGGTTCCAAATTGGGAAAGGAGTACGTCAAGGATGTATATTTTCACCCTGCTTATTTAACTTATTTGCATAGTTCGTCATGTGAAATGCCATGCTGGATGAATGAAGCACAAGCTGGAATCAAGATTTCTGGGAGAAATATCAATAACCTTAGATATACAGATGATACCACCCTAATGGCAGAAAGCAAAGAGGAACTAAAGAGCCTCTTGATGAAAGTGAAAGAGGAGAGTGAAAAAGTTGGCTTAAAACTCACCATTCAGAAAACTAAGATCATGGCATCTGGTCCCATCATTTCATGGCAAATAGATGATGAAACAATGGAAACAGTGAGAGACTTTCTTTTGTTTGGCTCCAGGATCACTGCAGATGGTGACTGCCGCCATGAAATTAAAAGACACTTGCTCCTTGGAAGAAAAGCTATGACCAACCTAGACAGCATATTAAAAACCAGAGACCTTACTTTGCCAACAAAGGTCCATTTAGTCAAAGCTATGTTTTTTTTTTTTTTTTTTTCCTAGTAGTCATGTATGTATGTCAGAGTTGGGACTATAAAGAAAGCTGAATGCTGAAGAATTGATGCTTTTGAACTGTGGTGTTGGAGAAGACTCTTGACAGTCCCCTAGGCAGCAAGGAGATCCAACCAGTCTGTCCTAAAGGAAATCAGTCCTGAATATTTATTGGAAGGACTGATGTTGAAGCTGAAACTCAAATACTTTTGCTATCTGATGTGAAGAACTAACTCATTGGAAAAATACCCTGATGCTGGGAAAGATTGAAGTCAGGAGGAGAAGGGGACGACAGAGGATGAGATGGTTGGATGGCATCACCGACTTGATGGACATGAGTTTGAGCAAGCTCCGGGCATTGGTGATGGAAAGGGAAGGCTGCATGCTGCAGTCCATGGGGTCGCAAAGAGTTGGACACGACTGAGCGACTAAACTGAACTGAAATGTCTAATTTGATCTGTATGGTACCCTTAAGGAACATTAAAGAAGATTATTATACACATTTTAAAGATGAAGAAGCAATCTCAAAAAAAAAAAAAAAAAAAAAAGAAGCAATCTCAAAGAGGTAAATCTTCCCGAGATCATCCAAAAAACCCTGCTTTAGGGATAGGGATAGAATTAATAGGCTTCTGAATCCCAGCGTGGTCCTTACCTTCTTTCCATTCAATGCTTCCTTTTGATAATTTAGAATTATTTTAAACAAACAACTGTGTTGACAAAAAGGAGACAATACTTTGTCCTTTGTAACAATCAGTAGTGCATGAGTGAGTTCCAAGTAAGGATTTATAGAACACTATCTGAAAAAGCCAATGAACAGTGGCCCGAGACTGGACTGTATGTGTGATGGAAATGACCCCAGGTCAAACATCTGGTTTTTCAGGCAGATTCATAAACACCATCTGTGGAACTGCATTTTGAATTACAAGCCTAAGATTGCAATGCATATATACAATGTAATGTTATTTGAAGATAGAAACTATGTTTTAAATCACATGTATCACAATTAATTTCTGTGGATTTTAATATTGATGGGGACAGATATATTAGATGATATCCATGAAGTATTTTTAATGTAAGGGTTATTTACATTAGATTCATATTCTACTCTAATGGGAATAAAGCTTTCATTTATTGCTAAAAACTGAAAAAAAAAAGATGAAACACTGTAAAAATGTAACACTAACTTTCCTAATATAGAAAATTATGGTTTTAGCCTCCTATGCACTAACTCAGAATTGCTGTTCATTCTCTAAGTTTATTTTTCTGAATTATACATTTACTTGTCTGACAACTCTATGAACTGGTTTAAGTACCATGCTCTGAAAGAAATTTGTCTATGTAATTAACCATATCTCTTTAATATAGCACATTTGCTTAGTCAGTATGTGTGTGTTTAGTCACATTTCCAACTCTTGTGACCCCATAGACTAGCCTGCCAGGCTCCTCTATCCATGGGATTCTCCAAGCAAGAATACTGGAGTGGGTTGTCATTTCCTTATCTATTTTTCAGTTTATCAGAAGTAAACAATGGTAGATTGTGTCTCTTGAAAAGCAAACTGTTCCGACTCCTTAGTATATTTAAATTAAATTTTACCTATATGATAGTAGAGATTAGAAATCTGACTAGTGGAAAACAGGGCAAAAACAATGAATTAATATAGGAGCTAGAATACATATGGACAAGAGAAGAACTGGTACATACAGAATGAAACTTTTATTCAATTATCTCCCTAATGCTTTCAGGTAAGTACTTCATGGAACTGATTTTCCCTCTGTTCTCGCCAATCCCTTATACTTGTTTCACTGATTTATTTAGGTAATTTTGGGGTAACAACAATGATTTTCCATGCTTTATTTGGGATTAATATCTAAGTATATCACAGTGTTGGGAAAGAGCATGCTTTTTAAGACCAGGTTCATCTGAAGTAATTAATTTCACAGTTCTCATATTAAGTGGATTCATAATAAGAATTTAAAAAAAAGATAAACAGTGATATATTTAGTAACCTCCATATTTCTAAGATAGAAATATTTTACCTCTGAACCTGGATTTAAAGTAATTGCACATACATATTGAGATTCTATTTCAGTAATCAAACCTTCATATCAGAAAACATTCCTTTTAGATCAATGTAAGAATCAAAAATAAATGACAGATCTGGATAGACTCTGTCATACAGTGTCATACATATACAGAGTGAAGTAAGATAGAAAAACAAATATTGTATGACATCGCTTATATGTGGAATCTAGAAAAATGACACAGATGAACTAATTTGCAAAGCAGAAATAGACACACAGATGTAGGGAACAAATGTATGGATACCAAGGAGGGGAGAAGGTAGGATGAATTGGGAGATTGAGATTGATGTATATACACTACTATGTATAAAATAGGTAACTAAATGAGGACATATTGCATGGCATAAGGAAGTCTACACAATGCACTATTGTGACATAAATAGGAAGGAAATAAAAAGAGGGGGATATATGTATACTGTATAGCCAATTGGCTTTGCTGTACAGCAGAAACTAACACATTATAAAGAAAATATACCCCAGTAATGGAGTAGGAAATAGCAATCCACTCCAGTATTCTTGCCTGGAAAATTCCATGGAGAGAGGAGCATGGTGGGCTCCAGCCCATGGGGTTGCAATGTCGGAAACGATTTAGTGACTAAGGATGTCAGGCTCCTCTGTTCATGGGAATTCTCTAGGCAAGAATACTGGAGTGGGTTGCCATGCCCGCTCCATGCTAGAGTAGGTTTCCATGCCTATCTCCAGGGAGGACCTTCCCAACCCAGGTGTCGAACCCAGGTCTCCCATATTGCAGGTGGATTCTTTACCGTCTGAGCCACCAGGGAAGCTCAAGGATACTGGAGTGAATAGCCTATCCCTTCTCCAGGGGATCTTCCTGACCCAGGAATTGAGCTGGGGTCTCCTGCATTGAAGGCGGATTCTTTACCAGCTGAGCTACCAGGGAAGCCCTCCAATATTATTTTTTAAAAATTAAGAGTGAATGAGATGAACAAAGAAAACCAGAATTTAAAGGAACAAACTCTACAGTGGAGCTAAAATTTTGTCATTGTACACACCAAAGAGCTAAAATTTTGTTATTGTACATACAAATTTAATATTTTTCTGTGTATGTGAGAAAATAAAGAAATATATATGCTGTCAGGAAGTATAAAGCCTTGACTGTAGATGCCAGTATATGAAATTTTAGCTAGTTCTTGTTTGTTGATTGAGTGGGTTATTGAAACAAAATAGAGACAGAATGGCCAGTTTCAGCAATGGATTAGTACAAAATAAAAAAATAAATCAAAGAAGGGTTAGTGTGAGTCAAAGTTACATTAAATGTTTGAAGTTTTTTAAAAAAGCACAGAATCCAGAGAAAGCATTTGTCCAAAAGCAAATTCCTAGATTTCTTGTGAAAATTCCAGATAGGTCTTTGAAAGCATGGTAACACTCATTTGACTTTATCTACAAAAAAGGCAGAAACAGTATGTGAACATCCCAAACCACAAGAATAGTAATACTGAGTGATCCTATTTCTTTGAAAGCATGTCACATGAAACCATGGAATAGTTAATAGAAATGAAATTGCGACTAAATCATATGCTCTATTAGTTTAAAAAAAGGTCAAATGAATTATTTTGGTGTGAGTTGCTTTGAAATGTTTCCATCAAGGAAAACTATATCAAAACAACATTAATTTAGAAGTGTTAATATAGAGGGTACATTTAGCTTTTTTAATTTATAATATTTATATTCTATAATAAAAATAATTCAAGCATATAAAGTAACTGTGCAATTCTTATGCATGTATCTCCTAATATAATTCTTGAATCATTTGATTATTTGTAAATGTGTTATATTTTGAAAATTTTATTCTACTAATTCCAGTACTATACCCATCTTCAGTTTGTTTCTTTTGAATGTTATTTTCTTTGATTATGAATTACATTTTTCTACTTCTTTGTATATCCAGCTTAAAAAATGTTATTACATGTTTTTATAGGTAGTACATTTATTATCTATAATAAATGTTATGGATTATATCATGTTGTCTTTTAAAATATTATTAAGTTTTGTTCTGCTAAGCAAATGACTAATATATTATTTAGATTCCTTCAAGTTTTGTTCTCAGGGTAAGTACCTTATTTTTGTTCTCTCTTTATTTCTAGAGAATTTCCTTATGTTATGACTTGGTTCTTATTTTTAATTCATGGCCTTTGTTGGGTCTAAACTAATTTCCTGAAGGTCTCAGTGGTTTCTTCACCGTTGTTGCACTTAAACTCTAACAATTTTGTGGTCTGTGATATTTTTGTTCCTTTCTCAGTCCCTCATTAACCATTCTCTGTTAAGTTTTGTGGACTCTTGCTCTGCACATGTGGTTTGACCCTTCCCTTTTCCCAAAGAAATCCCCACCAGTTATTTGGCACCCTTTGATTAAACTATCTGCTTTTCCAGCATTTCTTTCCTTTTCAGTGCTCTATTCACAATTCTAGCAACATCCTAAAATGTATGTTTCAATCTCTGGCTTTTTAGTTTATCAAGTGCCAGATGCTAGGTCTGCTAGGACTCCCAACTCTATATGCTAAAGAAACTTCTGGCAAAAGTGGGCCTCACCTCATATATTTTCTTCCTTCAAGTATTATAGTCATTCACATTTTGTCATTCAATGCCCTAAAACATTGCCACATATATTTTGTTCACATTTATAATTTGTGCCGAGATGGAAAGTCTGGTAATGTTTACTCTTTCATGTTCTTATTTTTTTTTGAAAGTTGCTCAGTCTTTGAAATGACAAAAAAGTTTTTGTTTACAATTGAAAAAATACAGGGTCATTAGAACTCTTCCTACCATCTTCCATAACTCACCCTTGTTTGAGCTCACCAATGTTAATGTCATGATATAAAACTTCCCTTACTGTATCTCATTGCCTATGCGTACATAAACACAATCAGATAAGAATTTGTTCTGTTTATTTTTATTTTTTAAGATATGAGCATAATGAAGGTAGAAGTTAGCAGGTATTTTTTTAAAATCACCAATCAGTATATTATGTGCATCACTGTTGGTTAATAATGAAGCTCCATTTAAGTCTATGAGCAAATCATAATTAATTCAACTATTTCCTTGTGGATAGGAATTTTAGATTATTGACACTACAATATATATTCATTAAACATCTGTTCTTGTTACTTTTTCTCTGTATAATAGATTCCTTCATGTGGGATTGCTGGGTCAAAGGCTAAAACACATTTTAATATATTGGGATTACTTTCTTAAAACATGTAAGCTGTTCTTTTCCACCAACAATGTATGAAAATGCTAGTTTCCCTGCCTCGTTGGCAAAATACATTTGGAAATTGAATATATCACTCACTTTCCTATCAAATTTCCTTTGAAAACTATGTAAACTGAGCTCGACAAAGATAAAAAGCTGTTTCAAGTATAATAAATTGTTAATATATTTAAAATCCCATAGGTAGGGCTTCTCTGGTGGCTCAGTGGTAAAGAATCCACCTGCCAAGCAGAAGATGTGTGTTCCATCCCTGGGTTGGAAAGATCTCCTGGAAAAGGAAATGGCACCCCTGTCCAGTATTCTTGTCTGGGAAATCCCATGGACAGAGGAGCCTGGTGGGCTTCAGTCCATCAGATCACTAAAGAGTTGGATGTGACTTAGGAACTAAACAACAAAAAATCCCATAGATGAATGAGAACATTTGAAAAGTTACATAGACTAGTCAATAGAGACTGAAGTCACAGAAACATATAATAGGAAAGTGAACATTGTGAGATTTATCAAGGCTTTTTTATGGTCTTATATGTGCTTGCATTATCCTATTTAATATTGAAAATGTAATTTTAATGTGAAATTTATTCACTGGCATATTTTCTTGAGAGTAAACAACTTTCAGAAAAGATTTGCAGTCATGAGTTAATGACCCCAAATCTGGCTGAAATTATTTTACCATCAGTTGAATGTCCATTTCAAAAATAAAGATTTTTCCCAAGGTTAGCAGCAATTAATTTTAAGGCACTTCCATTTTGATTAGCATTTCAATGACATCATTAATAACAAATGGTCCACAAACCTGAGAAAGTTTAAATCTACAAATCTATTAAGTTTTGAGGAACTTGAGTCTGTTTTATTAATGTTTAGATTTCTTTTGTCTTTCTATGTAAGACAAAAATATTAAATAGAAACTCTTGAATGCTCTGTTGACCATGTCTTTGGTTTAATTGTGGAATTGATCAGTGAAAGCATGTCAGAGTTTTGCCTTTTACTTAAATCTCAAAACAGAGGTCATCAAATTTTGTTGCTGAAATCACAAAGACAAATCTGTCAACAATTGCAGATCAGTGAACTTCTCACATATTTCTCTAAAACCATAACAATTACATTTTATTAAGAACACTGATTTTATTGTATGGTTCTGCTTGCTACAACACGCTTGTGTGAAAGATTTAAGAGTGTTTTTATACTATAGGATTTTAAATTATCTGATGAATGGAATTTCCATTTAGCTTCATGTTGTGTTGGTATCACTTATTAACATAGAATTCTGCAGTTTTGCAAGAGCTAGAGATACTGAGAAGTTGGTTATTTCAGTCTAAAATGACAGAAAAACCATATATTTAAACTATATATTTAATCTACTCTGTATTTTAAACTACAGATAAATTTAAGCTTTTGCTTTAAAGAATAACAATTTGTTAATTGTGCTACCCACATCATGAACAAAACAACAAAATTAGTGTCACCATATCTTTATTAAGCCATCTGTTCACCACAGAACTTCCAAGACATTCCTCCAAATTTTTCAAATCAGGTTGTTTCATAGGACTCAAAGAGTGAAGTGATGATATTGTAGTTTTTTTTTTTGGTAGAAAGAATTACTGAATATAAAAGTGTGAAGATAATGAGTGAAAGAGACTGTAATGATCCCAAGAGATGTTTTCTTGATTAGAAGGTAGATTATGCAGAAGAGCAGAAGTTGTACTCTTGTTGTACACTGTGCTCAAAACAAAAGTTATTTATCCCTTGTAATTTTCCATAAATGTGTGATGTTGATGCTAACAAAATGTTCAAATCACTAAACATGCATTAACAGTTTGCTAGAGGATTGTGTCAGGGAGTTACTATCAATATGCAAAATAACCTACATCTTCCGATTTATACATGCCACAAGCACAGCTTACTCTATGCAAATGCATGGCATTGGAGAGTTAAAGGTAAACATAAAAGGAGACATAGGCATAGTAGCAAACAAAATTAAATTTCCTATCAACTAGAACAAGAAAGACCCACACAGGAATAGTAAGGCACAGAACCTTACTTTTTTCTCTTTCAAATGAAGTGTAAGCTACTCAGACTTTTAAAGTTGTCATTTTTAAAGCGTAACACATGCTGTACAACCACTTAGCTTCATAACTTTTATTATTAACTAACATGTTCATTATATAGATTTTATTTATATGCTTTTGAGGGCAGCGATTTTTATTGTCAGTGTAACTCCATAATTTTTGTTAATGTCTTATTCATAGTACAATGCTGAGTACAGATTTGTTTATGGGAGAAGAGAGCAATATATAACAGTTAAAAAATTAACATCTATATTATATTAATTGCTAACATGTTATTTAACATTGTTATTTATAAAAATCTTCTCCAAATCAATAAAAGATAAAATAATCCATTTAAAAGCGACAGAATAGATACAGGTAGATGATTAATAAAATAGGGACAATAAATGCTTAGTAAACAAATGTGGTGTTGGAGAAGACTCTTGAGAGTCCCTTGGACTGCAAGGAGATCCAACCAGTCCATTCTAAAGGAGATCAGCCCTGGATGTTCATTGGAAGGAATGATGCTAAAGCTGAAACTCCAGTACTTTGGCCACCTCATGCGAAGAGTTGACTCATTGGAAAAGACTCTGATGCCGGGAGGGATTCGGGGCAGGAGGAGAAGGGGATGACAGAGGATGAGATGGCTGGATGGCATCACCGACTCAATGGATGTGAGTCTGGGTGAACTCCGGGAGTTGGTGATGGACAGGGAGGCCTGGCATGCTGCAGTTCATGGGGTCGCAAAGTCGGACACGACTGAGTGACTGAACTGAACTGAACTGAACTGAAACAAAAGTGACTATACTTGACCTCATTTAACATAAGAGAACTGAAAATGACAACCAAAAAATTATTTCACACCTATCAGATTTGAAAAAATATAAAAATATTACATATTAGGAATGATAGTAGGGGAATATAAACCCTAAAACTGTTTAGAAAGTATATTTTATTCCAGAATCATTGGAGAGCAATTTGGTTCTATCTCATAGACATTAAGATTCATTAATTTCATTTAAATTTGTAGAAAAAATCTTACACATAAGAACAGAGAGACAAAGATGAATAGACTGAAGTAATATATAAAAATATATATGTTCTGAAATCAATTAGGCAAAGCAGACTGCAAAATTACATGTATGTATATGTGTGTATATGTGTATGTCCGAGAAGGCAATGGCACCCCCCTCCAGTACTCTTGCTTGGAAAATCCCATGGACGGAGGGGCCTGTTAGGCTGCAATCCATGGGGTAGCTAAGAGTCGGACACGACTGAGCGAATTCACTTTCACTTTTCACTTTCATGCATTGGAGAAGGAAATGGCAACCCACTCCAGTGTTCTTGCCTGGAGAATCCCAGGGACAGGGGAGCCTGGTGGGCTGCCATCTATGGGGTCGCACAGAGTCGGACACGACTTAAGTGACTTAGCATAGCATAGCATATGTATATGTGAATCTAATAGTACTTAAGTTAAAAATAAGTACTCAATATCAATTAAAGATATACAGACATGTATACAGCCCAAATTAATGGCATTGTTTCCTTGGGAATAACAACAGGTGTTCTCCTGGGAGAGGAATTCAAAAAAATTAAACTATGTATTTAATGTTTCTTTATCCTTTATTAAAAAAAATCACAAGACTTAGTTGGTCAGTACACAGACATTTGTCATATTATTCTCTGGATTTTTTCTAATTTTTAAAGAAACATTCATTGTATTTATATGTTATATGTATTTTCTAGTTACAATTTATGCAATGTTACATAATACCTAATTTGGGCTTCCCTGGTGGCTCAGAGGTAGAGAATGTGCCTGCAATACAGGAGACACAGATTTGATCCCTGGGTTGGGAAGATCTGGAGAAGGAAAAGCAACCTACTCCAGTATTCTTGCCTGGAGAAGGAAACAGCAACCTACTCAATATATATACAATATAACAACTAAACCACCACTGCCAATTTGGATAAAATGAGTGTGTGTTAGTCACTCAGTCCTGTCCGATTCTCTGCAACTCCATGAACTGTAGCCCATCAGGCTCCTCTGTTTGTCTATGGAATTCTCCAGGCAAGAATACTGGAGTGGGTTGCCTTTTTCTTCTCCACTACAGAGCCAAAGCCAAAGAGAAAGAGATGCACTATCTATCTTATTGCAGTGAGGTTTGAAAAAATTAGTTTGTTTATTTTTATATTGTAACTCATAACCGAAATTAATCATCTTAAAACAGATGTTCTCAACCAATAAAAAACAGTCTTTGGTTAATCACTGAACTGGTTGCCATCACCTCACATCTGTATCTTGAGTTGACTGTTTTTTCCAGTCTTCTGTCATCTCAGACATGTGCTCTGAAAATCTCCATTGCTATTGAATGATTTCATAACTTACGGGAAACAAAATTAGATTGCCCATGTACCAACCCATAGGATCATTCATTCCAGTACTCTGGTGGCATCTTGAAATATCTCTAAGTAAAGGGTTTATTGTAATTAATTTGTTAAACATTCAATCAGGAAACTAGTAACTTTCTTAAGTTTTTATATATGCTTATTTGTTGATTTCTTTTTTAACGTAAAATCTTGGAAACTACCTTTCATTTTCCCAAAGGAGATTTCTCTTTCTAAAGCTTTTTCATTACAAAGTCATTATGTGTTACCCCAGTGGTGCAGCATGGACATCACAAGTTTCTCCCTGGACTTAATCTTCAGATCATGGTCAAAGAAAATGATGGTATTGAATCTCAATTTATAAAAAATAATTTATTATTTGAGCATCAATTAAAGAGATACTTAGATTACACATGGTGACTTAAACATTGCAATTTGAACTACAAAAAAATAACACAAAAGAAAGGACATATTTACATCAAATTTTTATTTTGCTGTTGTTGCCTGATAGGGCAAAAAGAACAATAATAAGATTTCTCTTTGATCTGCTGATCAAAGCCAAAGATCAAATTGGTGTGATATGACCATCATTTCCAATTTTCTGTGAATGAAAGTGCATACTAAACTGTTACCAGGCTGGCATGACAATTCTAATTTAGGGTCTTCTCAATGGTTTTCTCATACCTTGCCTACAACTGATTCATGATTGACTGGGAGTTAACTTCAGAATAGCTGGTATTTTTGAAGTCTTTTTTGAGGGGAAAGTGCGTAAGTTTCATCCTAGAAAGCAGGGGTAAATTTTTGGTTTCTGTTTTTAAAGCATTCTACAGATAAAATAATCTACAGTCTGTAGTTACAAATGTATTAAGAAATTTGGATAGACTCTTCCCGTGTTAGGTTTGTCTGCTGCTGCTGCTGCTGCTAAGTCGCTTCAGTCTGTCCGACTCTGTGCGACCCCATAGATGGCAGCCCACCAGGCTCCCCCGTCCCTGGGATTCTCCAGGAAAGAATACTGGAGTGAGTTGCCATTTCCTTCTCCAATGCATGAAAGTGAAAAGTGAAAGTGAAGTCGCTCAGTCGTGTCCGACTTTTAGCAACCCCATGGACTGCGGCCTACCAGGCTCCTCCGTCCATGGGATTTTCCAGGCAAGAGTACTGGAGTGGGGTGCCATTGCCTTCTCCGTAGATTTGTCTAGTTGGATTTAAATCTATAAATGATATACTGTGAAGGAAAAGCTGTGTTCAGTGTATGTCTACTGGTTCATCCATGGCAAAAGTAAAGTAATTCACAAAATTTATTTCAGCAATGAGACATCGATAGAAATAACAGAGACAGGTTTGAAAGGGATAAATAACTTAGAAATTGTAACTATATTTTTATTTATCCTCTTTTAGTGTTTTTGCTACTGATAGATATCAGTATACATCTTTATCTTTGTCACAGTAGATTTTCTTATTTATTAAAAATATCATCATTCAGTTTTCTTTGATAACTAGCTATGATCCAGGTCAATCTGTAATGTGCTTTTCTACTTATCATGAATAGAATAAATTCTGCATACAGGATCGTCATCATAATCAAGCATCCCATAAACTTTTAAATTTTGGCTTTCCTTTAAGACATCAAATGCAATATATTGGGCTCTAATTGCCTAGCTTTAAGATATTTGAAGTGGTAATACCTCAAATTTTTGGATATTTGCTAGTGCAAATCGTTCCCAGCTTATTCCTGCTATAGATTTGAATATTTGACCAGTAAATTTCCTTAAATAGAAAACATTGAAACAGCTTTTGTGTACATGGCACTTTTTTGTGAAAACAGAAAAAGTAAATTGCTCTTATCAAATCTAAAATATTATATTTTCCCAGATTTTAATTAGTTTGGAGAAGTAAAGTGTGTAATTCTCTACTGAGACAACATGCCATGGTAGTTCAGAGCTGATTTTGAGGTCAAACAACTCGAGCTTCACAGGCTTTCAAATCTATGTGTCATAGTATGCATACAATTATCAAAATACTAACTAACCTTTGGTAGCTGAAAAATTAAGCAAATATGCAGATAAAGCATTTAACAAAGGATCTTACATATAGTAAGCCTTTTCTGTGTCAGCCCCTGTTTTTATTGGAATAGATGTTGGTTATAGTGGCAAATACATGGCACCATAAACCAAACGTGGTATGTACTTGATAAATGGTAAGTCTTAAGAGCATGAGTAATAATCAGAATTAAATACCCAGAAACATTATTAAAGTTCACTTACATTTCCTCTAAATGATTCTACGTTCCACTATTTTTTAAAAATATGTTTTTTCTTTTATTTATTTATTTATTTATTTTTTTAAGTAAATAAGACACATAAGAACTGGAAGGTCATCTCACTTTTGCCAGTAGGGTACCCTTGAGACATCTTAAATTTTAGCTTAAAAATAGATAATAGAGGTTAATGTGCATTTCATATTTAAATCTCCTATGATGCATGTAATTCACTGAAGGCTAAATTCTTTATTAGTGTTTAAGAAATTTTGGCAAAATTATTTCCACTTTATTATCATAGTAATCTTAGATAACAACCATCTACCTGACTTTGTAAATTCCTTGAATGCTATCTTATTTTTGAATTTCTTATACTTGGAATAATCACCGGTATTTTAAATCTCAAGCCATTTAATGTAAAAAACCTGGAGTTATTTGTGAATATTTTGCCCTCAAATCCATGTCCACATTTTTATGCTTTTCAAATCACTGTATTGCCTTTATTTTGTAGCTTCTGATGTAAAAGTTTTAGTGCCACATGTAAGACATTTTAATGGCATAATTATAAGGGCTATTTGAAAAAATCAGCAAAAAAATATAATACATCATTCTGAAACTATATATTTTTGACCTAAATATTTCATTTTCTGAATAATTCTTTATATTTTAACATAAAATTTTCTCTTGGAAGCAAAGGGCAAAAATAAGGTAACATTTATTGAATACTTTCTGGCAACATGTTAACTGCTTTATACTCCTTATTTCATTTACTTCTCACTAAGATCTATAAATTAGGTGTTAGTGTTTAACATTCAGAAAATGAAGATCATGGCATCTAGTCCCATCACTTCATGGGAAATAGGTGGGAAAACAGTAGAAACAGTGTCAGATTTTATTTTGGGGGGCTCCAAAAATCACTGCAGATGGTGACTGCACCCATGAAATTAAAAGACGCTTACTCCTTGGAAGGAAAGTTATGACCAACCTAGATAGCATATTGAAAAGCAGAGACACTACTTTGCCAACAAAGGTCCGTATAGTCAAGGCTATGGTTTTTCCAGTGGTCATGTATGGATGTGAGAGTTGGACTGTGAAGAAAGCTGAGCACCGAAGAATTGATGCTTTTGAACTAAGGTGTTGGAGAAGACTCTTGAGAGTCCCTTGGACTGCAAGGAGATCTAACCAGTCCATTCTAAAGGAGATCAGCCCTGGGTGTTCTTTGGAAGGAATGGTGCTAAAGCTGAAACTCCAGTACTTTGGCCACCTCATGCGAAGAGTTGACTCATTGGAAAAGACTCTGATGCTGGGAGGGATTGGGGGCAGGAGGAGAAGGGGATGACAGAGGATGAGATGGCTGGATGGCATCACCAACTCGATGGACGTGAGTTTGAGTGAACTCCGGGAGTTGGTGATGGACAGGGAGGCCTAGCGTGCTGTGATTCATGGGATCGCAAAGAGTCAGACACGACTGAGCGACTGAACTGAAGTGAACTGATACTTATCTTACAAAGAAAATTTGTAAGTTTAATAATTTGTTTTTTTTTTTTTTAGAATGAACACATGCCAATGATTTTATTTAACTCATTAAACAAAGAGGGCACAAGTAAGATATTACAACCAATTCAATGAGTAATTCAGAGAACAGAAACAGGTAGAAGCAATCAGGAATACTAAAATGAATTTGCTTAGTAGAGTAAAAATGTGGGAGATCAGTTGCACCTCTGCCAGACAAAATTAATTTGCATATTTATGGACAAGAATCATGTGCCTTGCTGAGAGTTCCATCGAATTTACAGAGTTGTAAAATAGTTCAACCACACTGAAAAATGCAGAGACCCCACAGAATCAGATGACCTGGAGAGTATATTTTTGTTGTTCAGTTGTTCGGTCGTGTCTGATTTTTGAGACCCCATGGACTGCAGCATGCCAGGCTTCCCTGTCCTTCACCACTTCCTGGAGTTTGCCCAAACTCATGTCCACTGAATCAGTGATGCCATCCAACCATCTCATCCTCTGTCATGCCCTTATCCTCCTGCCTTCAATCTTTCCCAGCATCAGGGTCTTTTCAGATGAGTCAGTTCTTTGCATCAGGTGGCCAAAGTATTGGAGTTTCAGCTTCAGCATCCAATGAATATTCAGGACTGATTTCCTTTAGGATGGACTGGTTGGATCTCCTTGCAGTCCAAGCGACTCTCAAGAGTCTTCTCCAACACCACAGTTCAAAAGCATCAATTCTTCAGTGCTCAGCTTTCTTTATGATCCAACTCTCACATCCATACATGACTACTAGAAAAACTATAGCTTTGACTATACAGATATTTGTAGGCAAAGTAATATCTACTTTTTAATAAGTTTGTCATGGCTTTTCTTCCAAGGAGCAAGCATCTTTTAATTTCATGGCTGCAGTCACCATCTGCAGTGATTTTGGAGCCCAAAAAAACAAAGTCAGCCACTGTTTCTATTGTTTCCACATCTATTTGTCATGAAGTGATGGGACCAGATGATGTTTAAACTTGTCTGTCCCTGATACTTAAAGGAAAATTGAAATGAATGTTACTTAGAAATTGAATAAGAAAATGGAACCCTACTATAGAGTCTTAACATTTTTAGAAGGGAAAAATGCCCTCTATTCTGTATTTGACTGATTTTCTTGATAAGAATTTATAAATAAATTTATATCTTCTTGGTTTAACTCTATTACTCCTGATGACTAAGCTACTTTGGTTATTGTTAGAGACTTCTGAAAGACGCTTAAGACTCAGAACTGTTTTAATAAATTTGGAAAAAGTGTAGCATAATGTCTAAGAAGTTCTAATATTGTTTTCAAAAAGCTTAAAGGAGACTTTTTAACCACAGAAGATAATATTTTCTTCTGTTAAAAAAAAAATTATGGATTAACATCTGGAGAAGGAAATGGCAACTCACTCCAGTATTCTTGCCTGGAAAAGCCTGGTTGGCTGCAGTCTATGGGGTTGCAAAGTGTCTGCCACAACTGAGCGACTGAGCATATGGCTTAACATAATGCATCATTAGAATATTCAGCGTTGCCATGTCTGGTTCGAAATTATAGCAGATAGGAGAAAACATGGGCTCGGAAGGCATTGTTTAAATCTAGTGCCTGTCTTTGATCTCTTCTGTGTTCTGAGCCAAGGTATTCAACTTTTTCTCTTATATAATAAAAATAATTTTTACTTTGGATGTTTCTTATAATTTGATTAAGATATATACATTTTAATATTGTATTAGCTAAAATAGTCATGATAATTATTTGATCCTTTTTCATATTTAGCTCTGTTCTAGAAATGAGAAATAGATTATATACTGTTCAGTTCATGAAGGTAATTATTTTAATAAAATCAGAATCAATTCCTTTAACTTCTGATTTGAAGCTGCTTAAAATTGTGTAACAGAAATAATATTATTTAACATTCTTTATAAATCCATGCAGGTACACCAAAGAATTAAAGATCAAGCTGAAATTTCTGATTAAGAAACTCAGATGTGAAAATGAGATGGTTATTTACAGATTTCAGAGTTATAATTTCTGTTTTTGAAATGGTGATTAATTGTGAAAAGCTAAACCTGATACTTCTAGTCGCTGCACCTTTCAAAATTCAAGATTGTAAATAATTTCTTTAAAACTGGAAAACAACATGGGGCAAAATATATGTGTGTATGTATACTTACACACTTTTATGGAAAGTAAAATTGTGGTTACTTTATGACCCTATTTGTGAAACTGGGTCAATTGTTTCACAGAAGTAAGGGGGAGAGAGGAAATAAAAATCATCTTTAATATTAAAAAAAACAATGCAAGTAAAGAAAGAAAAATAACAGTGAATGTATATATTACAGATCAGCTAAAATATAATCGTTCTGGAGACACAATCATTTTGATAAAAATTGTATCTTTATAACATTAATTACCTTTTTTGGTCTTGTGATAGCTAAATAAAATAGAAAAACATGGCTTTTGTTAACTGTTTATTTCTCTTTTGTTTTCTGTCTCATCAACGTAAATGTGAAATACTGGAAATCTTGTATATCCTTCCTTGTTTGTCCCTGTTGCTCTTTACCAACACTTCAAATTATATTAGCATGGCTTCCCTCATGGCTCAAACAGTAAAGACTCTGCTGCACTGCTGGAGACCTGGGTGCAATCCCTGGGTTGGGAAGATCCCCTGGAGAAGGACATGGCAACCCATTCCAGTATTCTTGCCTGGAGAATCCCATAGCCTGAGGAGCCTGGCAGGCTATACAGTTCATGGGGTCCCAGAGTCAGACATGACTAAGTGACTAACACTTTCACTTTTTCACTACTTTCATATAAATTGTGTTGTATTTATTTTGTAAAAGTACTTTTCGAAGCAGTTCATGCCTCTGATGTAAGTTGCTCATTAACAGTGTGAGGCTTCCTTGAATTTCCAAGTCTTGGTGTTCTTATTAAGTATGGTGGTAGCAACACTTGTTATCCTCTTCTTGAAGTTGTAATAGATAAATTATAGAAAAATCCTGCACTTTGAATATAACAGAACAGTTCATACCTTTGAAATAATATTGCATTATACTATAATTACTGATTTATTTGTAAATATCCCCCTATAGATTAAGATTATACCTTTGAGAGTCCAAGAACATAGGTTGGACTGCATCACTGCATAAGTTCACACTGAGTCACAAGTGACAAGCATGCTCCCTGCTACTGGGTAGATGCCACATATTTATGGAAAAAGTGAATAAAACACTGTCATACATTATGAGTTTGTGAAAATTCCTTTAAACTTTTGTTATTTAGAATTTTTAAAAATAACATCAATTAATATTGCTTGTTGAATCTCTGAAACAATACTGTATTTCCTACAAAGAATTTGTACAAGATTTCTTTCAAGGTGTTAACTTACTGCATGATCTATTACAACATTTTAAAATAACATTAAAATTGATCTTTAGAAAGATGTTTTAAATGGGGTGTTCCAATTTAGAAAGTTGAAAAATATTTTTTCTCTCATTGATATTTTCAATATCTAAGTTTATTTAAAGAGAGGAATAAACTTAAGTATATAAATGCATAAATATGTATATACACACAAATATACATACTGTATATATTTATATATAGTATGTATATATATATGAAGTGTATATAAAGTGTATATACATGCATGCTAAGTCGCTTCAGTCGCATCTGTCTCTGTACCCTATGGACTGTAGCCGGCCAGCATCCTCTGTCCATGGGATTCTCCAGGCAAGAATACTAGAGTGGGTTGCCATGCCCTCCTCCAGGGGATCTTGGCCATCCAGGGATGGAACCCGCCCCTCCTATGTCTCTTGCATTGGCAGTCACGTTCTTTACCATTAGGGCCACCTGGGAAGCCCAAAGATAAATGTGTCTATATCAATCTATGTAAAACTCTGAATCACACCAGGTTCTGAGATTAATAGAAAACCAGGCAACCTTGACGGAAGTGCTTACCAAGTATTCTCATTGTTATTTGAGGATTACTTATAATATTATTTTAGGAGCTTTAGAGATGGAATTTTTTCAGAATGAAAAGCTGTGTCAAGGAAGGTCCATCCAATGACAAAGGCAGTTCTAAGGTATTGGCCTTGCAAAAGGAGTACTTCAGGTCATCAGAGTGCCCTCTGGTGGCCTGGTGGAATAATTCTAGTCCCTTCTCACTTGGACGTGAACAGACAATAGAAGTTAATTTAGTTTCGAAAAGAGGCTTTTTAGTCACTGGCAGCAACCGGGCAACAGTAATTTGCAAACCCTGCCCTTTATTAAAATTCATTGTTGCTTTCAGAGTTAGAGAACTATAATTTCAGAGATCCAAGCAAGACCAAAAAGAAATAACATTTTATATAATCACTTTCAAGAGCTGCTGTATAATTAAACACATGTGCAATTAATTTTAGGCAAAAACAGCAGCCATTATGCAGTAGAAAGTTGCTTTATACTAGCCCTGGTTTACAGCAACAGAATGGATATGATGTCAAGTGTTATAATTTGGCATGATTCCAGTAAATTTACAATTTTGTGAAAGTGCTATCAATAGAGCATTGTTTTTGCTTTACTATGCTTTTCTCCAGCTTTGTGGCTCTGTTTTAGCAGCAAAACATGTGGCATATTAGTTGTATGAGTTTGGGCTATAGCCGTAGGGTGTGTAATACCAAGAAATCTATGTTGAATCCCAGTTATAAAATAAAAACAATCCCACTCAATGTTGGGGGGGGCGCTGTACATAAAATTTGCATATTTAACTTTTCTGCTTTCTTGTATATAATTTATTGAGTGCATTTGTAAAATGAACTAATTATAGAATGATTTTAATATGGGGTAAAATAAAAACTAAATGTCCTGCTATAAAGTTTTTTAAAAAACATAATTTTTGTTCCAGACAGTCACATCTCTGCATAAAGCTCAAGTTGTAGTAATAAACAAAGTTGAAAGGCAAGGTCTACCTTGTAAACATTATGACATTATATAACTGGTGAAACCGTTTTAAACACAGATTGTGTGAGGAATGCACGGGTCTTTTTATGATGCACTCCCTAGTAGTGTACAGTATTCTTATCAGATAAGCAAAAGCACAAACAAAAACAAATTATCAAACAAAACATTGGCAAAACTAATACAGTTATGTAAAGTTTAAAAATAAAATAAAATTAAAAAAAACAAAAAACAAAAAACAAATCATCAAACAGTTTACTTTTTAGCTCATGATCCAATTAATGTTTAACTTAGGTCGTTCTGGGACAAATAGAGTACAGTAGATTTGTTGAGGAAAGCTTAGATCATAATTTTGAAATTTAACATTACCACTTTTATTAAATTAGCCTTTGATAGTGAGTGAAATAGTGCAATACAGGAAGACAACTCTTTTAAAATGCAAGCAGTTGTATTCTCAATGAACTTCACTGCATTCTTGAAACAATGCCACCAGAGGTTCAGAAAGTAAAGAAACTGTGAAACCCAGCTTTGAAATAAGGACATTTATCAGAAGTTCAGAATCCTTATATCAGAGCTGTGACCATAGAAAATTATTTGAATCCATAAATAAGCCATATGCACTGCCATCTAGACCAAGATAATATAAGAAGATCTTGATCTTTAATATGTAGTTGTTTGTAGAAGGAGTTCTGAGAGAAAAGAAGTGGTTTGGAAGACCCCCTTCAAAATGACAGTAGATCTTGCTTCTTTGTGAACTTTACACATCAAGCTAATTAATTAATTCAACTGGCACTTAGGACTTTCTATATGCCAAGGACTGCACAATGCCCTGGGAGCCATTGATGAACAAAATAAGTGTAGCTTCTACCTTGAGAGATTTATGTTCTCCCTAAATAATAAACAAGTAAATGAAGTTCAGTAATTATTTTGAAGAGCTTCTTGATGAAAGTGGAAGAGGAGAGTGAAAAAGCTGGCTTAAAACTCAACATTACAAAAACTAAGAATATGGCATTTGGGCCTGTCACTTTATGGCAAATAGATGGGGAAAGACTGGGAAGAGTGACAGATTATTTTCTTGGACTCCAAAATCACTGCAAAAAAAAACAAAAACAAAAAAACAAAATCACTGCAGATGATGACTCCAGCCATGAAATTAAAAGATGCTTGCTCCTTGGAACAAAAGCTATGACCAACCTAGACATTAAAAAAATAATAATAATAAAAGCAGAGACATTACTTTGCCGACAAATGTCTGACTAGTCAAAGCTATGGTTTTTCCGGTAGTCATGTATGGATGTGAGAGTTGGACCAGAAAGAAGGCTGAGCACTGAAAAATTGATGCTTTTGAACTGTGATGTTGAAGAAGACTCTTGAGAGTCCCTTAAACTGCAAGGAGATCCAACCAGTTCATCCTAAAGGAAATCAGTCTTGAATATTCATTGGAAGGGCTAATGCTGAAAATGAAACTCCAATAATTTGGCCACCTGATGCACAGAACTGACTCACTGGAAAAGACCCTGATGCTGGGAAAGACTGAAAGCGGGAGGAGAAGGGAACGACAGAGGATGAGATGGTTGGATGGCATCACCGACTCGATGAACATGAGTTTGAGCAGCTCCCGGAGTTGGTGACGGACAGGGAGGCTTGGCGTGCTGCAGTCCATGGGGTTGCAGAGTAGAACATGACTGAGCCACTGAAATGAGGTGAACTGAAGACTGGAGATTAAGCAAAACCTCTTTTTAGGTCAGTGACAATTAAGGTGAAATTGGAAGGAGAGAGTAAGTGCAGGAATGGAGCTGCTATAATTTGAAGAAACTGAAAGGAGACCTGTTTAGCCGTAGTACAGTGTGTTCTAGAGCACATGGGCATTTTAGTACATGGATGGTATTATAAATAAAATGAAAATAATTAAAGGGTTAATACCTTGTTCTCATTTATCCTTTAAGCTGATCACCCTTTCTGTAGAGGATAAATACATTGCCAAGATGCAAGAGTGGAAATAGGCCATATACTAGGAGCCTATCACAGCATCCAGCAGAGAGATTTGGTGGTTTAAAATATTATGGTAGCATTGGAGATGGATAGAAGTGAGCAGCTAAGAGATTTATTTGGGGGGTAAATATGGAAACATTTGTAGTTGAATTATAGAAAAGGAGCCAGATATAAGTACAACTGTTAATTTTCTACAACTGGAGAGTTGGTGGTCCTGGTTACCAAAGATGGCAGAATCTGAAGAGAAAGCATGAAATACGTTTTAGACATATTAAATTTGAGATGCTCATGAGGCATCTAAATGGAGATGTTAAATAGGCAGTTGGGTGTGTAAATCAAAAGCACAGATAAGAGGTTTGGGTTGGACTTAATTGTGAGAGTTGTCAGCATATAATCAAGCACTGTTCTCATACTCATGTTCTGATAACCAAGACCCTTGACCTGGGAGAGCAGTTCCCACAATAGGAAACAGCATTTTCAGCTCCAGATATTTATTTTCTATTTTTTTTTAACCTCTAATAAATCATTTTATTATGTGGTGCATTTTCTCAGATCTTTGTAGTGTTATGGAAATTATTATAATTTCATAGTGATGAGGTCCAGCATGGTATAGTGGAAAAAAATCATTTGCCTCAGATCAGAACTTATATTTACTATTTATCAATGATGTGACTTTAGGTGGGCTAGTTAATATATCTGAGCCTCTGTTTACTCACACTCTGTGAAAATATGGGACTAAAAATATTTTCTGTACCAACAGAGTAGTTATATTCATATTTTGTGTTGAGGAATCTAACCTAAAATATGTCACAGTTAATGTTAAAGAATTTTAACTGAGAGTGTTACTAAAGAGAATTAACTCATTAATACCTGACTATAATTTAAAAGGTTGTCCTACCTAGATCACATTTGTGTACTAGAAATATATTACTAATATCATTATGAAAGTGCATGCTTTTCTGATTAGTAGGATGAGGGTCATAATTGATGCATCTATTTGGAATTTGAAAATTAGAAAAAACTATTTATTACAATAAGAAAATTAAATGGTTGATTTACCTCTTTAGAGTTAAGTAACTTCAGATATCTTTAATATTGGCTCCATTTGATGATTGTGGGTATTTTGATAATTTAACATATTTTTCCAAATGAAAACAAGATAAACTAGTTTGAGTAAAGAGTCAGGGAATATGCTACAGTTTCTGAAATGGTCAGCAGACTAAGGCTACCATGGTTACATTTCCTCAGCTTCTGTAAGGGAGTAATCATTAAATAATAATAATCCCAAATTGTAAAATGATTGAAACAGTTATTTACTTCATCCCCAAAAGGTGCTTAATACTGAGTTAGGATATAGTAATGTGCTTTATTCATAAAAAGAAATGTTCTGAATTAGTGTATCAAGTGGAAGGAAAGGAAGGGATATTTTAAAATATTGATTAGATATCTTTCTGCCAATTTGGAATGTGAATTATAAAATAAAAAGTTATATATTTTATTTTCCTTTTTTTTTTTACAGTGAAGTACTGCAGAAGCTATATGTGTACATACAATCTACCCTCATATTAGGAAATTAAGGTCAATTTTGGAATAGAATTTGTATTGTTTTCTAAAGAGTAAAATTCAGTTTAAATAACAAAACCGTGTGCTATATTATGATAAATAATTTAAATTTAGATTTTTATATATTTTCTCAGGATAGTCACGATAGATTACATAACAGACAACCTATTTCACTGTTTCTCCATTTATAAACATAAGAACTCTGTATCCCTGCAAAATAAATTTCAGATGTTTTCTGAAATTAGTGAGTTTATTCCACTGAAAAATTTGACCAGAAATGACTTGATTTATATATAATAACTAGAGGGAGCCTGAGAAACGGCTTATTTAATAATTTATTTTGGGAAGGGCTAAGAGTTGGAGATGTTTTGAAGATCTCTCTTCAGAGTGTTGGGATTTAACAGAATAGTGGCATATATGCAGAGTAACTGCAATAATAATAACAATAGTTTATACTTAGTGCTTATTATGTGCTAAGCGTTTTATCAGCATAATTGTCATAACAACCATATGTAGTGATTATTAATATCTTTGCTTTACATGTATGAAAATTGGGGCTCATGGAGACTGTGACTTGCTTAAGGTCACTCAGTTAATACGTGGAAGAGCTAGGATAGGAATCCATGTTGGCTCAACCCCAAGTCCACATGATAACTAAGACACAGTAATGGATAAAAGGATGTGTTGATCTTCTTAGGCATATTTAATAGTAAATAAGTACTTATTATTGACTATTGCAGCATTAATTTATTCACTAATGCTATTTATATGACAGAAACAACTGTTTTTACTAAGATTCTGTTTGCTTATCAAATATAGGTATGTGGCATCAATGACGAATCTGCCTTCTTGTTCAATAAATTGATTTTTATATGAAAACAATTTCCCTGCTTAATTCTTTCCGCAAAGAAGAGAGAAGATGGTATCTGATAAATCAGATAATTAAATAAATTATTGAATATGTACCTAATAAATAATTTATAACTATTAAGACTATGTTGTAAAACATTTATGACATTCATAATTTTTACAATCTGTTATTGAAATTCTTAATTTTTGCAATCAGTTATTGGTAAAAAACAGAGTATAAAATACTCAGTGCCATATGGTCTTTTGTATGAAAGGTGTATATTTCCATAGAAAATGCCTGAGTGTAAGCTCATCTTGCTCATTATTTCTGTATAACATCATAATGCCTGTTGTTATTTTTTATGTGACTTATTATGAAGTTTTTCTGCAGTAAGTATGAATTATTTCTAAGTGCTGCTAAGTCACTTCAGTCGTGTCCGACTCTGTGCGACCCTGTAGATGGCAGCCCACCAGGCTCCCCCATCCCTGGGATTCTCCAGGCAAGAACACTGGAGTGGGTTGCATTTCCTTCTCCAATGCATGAAAGTGAAAAGTGAAAGTGAAGTCGCTCAGTCGTATCCGACTCTTAGCGACCCCACGAACTGCAGCCTACCAGGCTCCTCCGCCCATGGGATTTTCCAGGCAAGAGTACTGGAGTGGGCTGCCATTGCCTTCTATTATATATATATACGCACACACACACATATAGTGAAGTAATAAACTAATATTTGAATACAAAAACGTAATAATGGACAAGATAGGCAAGGTTTATGTTCTCATAGAATTTCCATGTTAGGAGAATTGTCCCACCTTGGGGTTAAAATACTTCTCTGAGGTCATACAGAGGTTTAGGACCAGAGCTACATTTCAGATCTTCTTTAAATCACTTTACTGCTAGTTTTATGAGAAACCTTAAGCAAACACTTAGAGTAGGGAATGACTGTATAAAAATAGTGCAATAAGGATAACTTCCTGAGCACAGGTATGACTTTAACTGGCTAATGGGGAATTAGTTTACCATTGGTGTAAGACTTTCTTTTCTCTAGTTGAGGAAACTTCCAAGCTTATTCTATTGTCTTAAGAATCCTTTTGCTGTCTCAACTTAGGTTTGATTCTGTTGCCATAGATATAGTTTAAAAATATAATACTGGCTGTGCCATTTAACTTTTGTGAAAGCTTTCCATGTCTTCCTTGCAAGCATACCTACTCATGCACAAAATGAACAGATGGAAAAAGGCAAGGGCTCTCCTTTAGGGCCAGAACCTCCCTATTAAGTTTACTTTGCAGGGAAGAGAAATGGATGAATATAGAAAAATTCTGCAGAAAGATAGCTTAAAGGAAATAGAGAAGGAAGAGGCTATCTTGCAGGTCAACAATTAAATCAGTTTTCCATGGAGTGAGAAAAGGACTGATACTTCTCCTCAAAGCTTCTGATGGAGTGGCATATCATAATAAATGGACAGAAAGGATTTGGAGAGAAAGACAAGTTTTCTAATAGTATGTGTTTTCCTTGAGTATTTGTACTATATATATAGTACAAATATATATACATATATATGCTTCTTTGACTAGAAGTGAAGGAAAAGAGGCTACAATTAAAAAATTAGTTCTGATGGATATGGCTTTATTCCAAAACGCACTTACCATTTTGCCAAAAAAAATATATATATATATATTATTTTTTAACATTTCAGTTCAGTTCAGTCGCTCAGTCGTATCCGACTCTTTGCGACCTCATGAATCGCAGCACACCAGGCCTCCCTGTCCAGCACCAACTCCCAGAGTTCACCCAAACTCACGTCCATCGAGTCGGTGATGCCATCCAGCCATCTCATCCTCTGTCGTCCCCTTCTCCTCCTGCCCCCAATCCATCCCAGCATCAGAGTCTTTTCCAATGAGTCAACTCTTCGCATGAGGTGGCCAAAGTACTGGAGTTTCAGCTTTAGCATCAGTCCTTCCAAAAAACACCCAGGACTGATCTCCTTTAGAATGGACTGGTTGGATCTCCTTGCAGTCCAAGGGACTCTCAGGAGTCTTCTCCAACACCACAGTTCAAAAGCATCAATTCTTCAGTGCTCAGCTTTCTTCACAGTCCAACTCTCACATCCATACATGACCACTGGAAAAACCATAGCCTTGACTATACAGACCTTTGTTGGCAAAGTAGTGTCTCTGCTTTTCAATATGCTATCTAGGTTGGTCATAACTTTCCTTCCAAGGAGTAAGCGTCTTTTAATTTCATGGCTGCAGTCACCATCTGCAGTGATTTTGGAGTCCCAAAAAATAAAATCTGACACTGTTTCCACTGTTTCCCCATCTATTTCCCATGAAGTGATGGGCCTAGATGCCATGATCTTAGTTTTTTGAATGTTGAGCTTTAAGCCAACTTTTTCACTCTCCTCTTTCACTTTCATCAAGAGGCTTTTTACTTCCTGTTCACTTTCTGCCATAAGGGTGGTGTCATTTAGTCAGATAAATTTAGCTCAGTGATGGTAGGAAGTACAGTATGTTGTGCTTTAGTAAGCTTTCTTCTTCCATTTACCTCCAAGTATCCTTAAATGACCCCCCTGATCTGCCCTTGTGGGGGGAAAAATAAAGTTGCTAAATTTAACAAGAACAACAAAATTCAGGATGCCTATGTACTAGTTATGGAGAAAGAAATGGCAACCCACTCCAGTATTTTTGCCTAGAGAATCCCATGGACCAAGGAGCCTGGTGGGCTACAGTCCATGGGGTTGCAAGAGTCGGATATGACTTAGCAACTAAACCACCACCATGTATGGCCTCAGTGTTAACTACTATCAATTGTATTATTTTTATATTTAATAGACTTTATTTTTAGAATAATTTTAGGTTCCTAGCAAAATTGAACAGAAAGTACTGTGTACCATATACTCTTTAATCACATACTCACGGCCTGCCCTAATTTTTTTAGAGTATGAATCTAATTATACATCTTAGATTTTTAAATTTCATGCATGGTTTTAAAACTGCAAGCAACAGTTCAATACAAAAGTTTATATATGCATATATATATATATATATATATATATATATATATATATATATATTGCAGTGGTTCTCAGACAGTGAAGTTAGGAAGAATTGAAGCAAGTTTTCTTAAGTATATAGTGAAATTATGAATCATAGTAGTGGAATGTTTATTTCTAACCTAGCTGTCTTTTTGATTGAATTTTATTACAACTAACAACTTAGTTAAGTATAATATTGCTAATTGGAAACAATGAGATTTAAAATGTTTATAACTTGTATTTTCTTGAGCATGTGTTTTTAAGGACTACTACACCAGGTGGTACATCTTTTACAATCCAAGGACTTACAGCAGTATTTCATTATCATCCAAAGTCCATAGTTTGTATTACAGTTCACTCTTGATGTACATTCTATGGGTTTTGACAAATATGTAATGATATGTGTCCATCATTATAGCATTGTACACAGTAGTTCCCTGACCCCCAGATCCTCTATTCTCTTCCTATACATCACACCCTTGCTAATTTTTTTTAATTTATGTTTTTGAGTACATACTTTGTGTACAACAGTGTATTCTACTAACAATTGTAACAAAAATAATTAATCTTATAAATTCATAAATATATAGCATTGCAAAAATTATATTTAGTTTAATACTGCAATAAAATATTTCACATATTTTCACATGTACATTTGTGCATGATTATAGTATGATTTTGAATATGATAACGCAAGGGCAGTATCCTTTGCTGTTTCATCATATAAAAGATTCTCATGTGCAGTTATGAATAAGTTTAAAATAACATACTATTTTGGTGTAGCTTTTTTTCAAAGATAGTTGGTACTTCATCCAATAAAATTTCATGTTTTTTCACTTTATGGAATTAATAGACATTCTATTCTACAATTTTAAGTTGGTTTCATGTTTTCCTAGACTCAGAAGGTGAAATGACTTGTACATTTAATACATTAATTTGTATTAAAATGAGACTTGCATACAAATAAATCCAACATATTTGCTAATTTAATGACTCCAGATAATCTAGAACAGTACATACTCATTTATAAGTATGCTTATTCTTATTCATAAACATAATTACATACGTTTAAAATATCTTACCAAAATAGATATCTTGGATTTAGGGTTATACAGAACTTTTATCCTCCTGTAACCTAATGTACCTTATGTTTAATAAGTTATGTCCACTATATGGTTTATTATCATTTTCCATCTTGTATGTAAGGGTGTGTATGGAGTTCTGTGTCAAGATGAAAATTAAACACGTTATTATTCTCTCCTGAAATCCATCTAAAACAAAAAAGATTTTTAAATGAAAAAGACTCACAAGAATATCAATAGTAGAAGGGGATTAAAACGAAACAAAATTTGGGAGCTAGTATTCAGATGAACCAGTTGTAACAGACTTAGAAGTCTCCAGAAGGTTGAGTCATAAGTCACTAGTAAAGCTAAGAGGCAATCTGGTTTACACCTCACTATATCCAGAAAGTCTCACAAATTGGTAGCACCAGAAACCCTTAATAGAGGCAGTGGAAGTCATGCTTAAAAGAGGAAGATCTAATTAAGAATTGGAAGAATTCAATTAAGAAAACCCAATTAAGAAGTGGTGAGAGGACCAAAAACCTGCAACTGGGCAACATTCCTTTTCTTACCCCAACTGTATATTGAGATTTTATTCTCTGAAGGAGGTAGAAGAGTCTTTATATGGTGAGTTGGAGATGCAAGATTGGAAAGAAAGGTACAATACAAAAATCAAGTGGGTTGTTGTTTTTGTCCAGTTGCTGAGTCGTGTTCGACTCTTTGTGACCCCATGGACTGCAGCATGCCAGGCTTCCAGTCCTTCACTATATCCCAGAGTTTGCTCAAACTCCTGTCCCTTGAGTTGATGATGCTATCTAACCATCTCATTCTCTGCCACACCCTTCTCCTTGTGCCTTTAATCTTTCCCAGCACTAGAGTCTTTTCCAGTGACTTGGCTGTTAGCATCAGGTATACAAAGTGTTGGAGCTTCAGCTTCAGCATCAATCCTTCCAATGAATATTCAGGGTTGATTTCCTTTAGTATTGACTAGTTTGATCTCCTTGCAGTCTGAGTGACTCTCAGGAGTCTTCTCCAGCACCACAGTTGAAAAGCTTCAATTTCTTTGGCACTCAACCTTCTTTATGTTCCAGCTCTCACATCTGTATACGACTACCAGAAAAACCATAGCTTTGACTATACAGATCTTTGTCTGCAGTTATGTCTTTGCTTTTGAATCCACTGTCTAGGTTTGTCATAGCTTTTTTTCCAAGGAGCAAGCATCTTTTAATTTCATGGCTGCAGTCATGAAGGGAAAATGGAATGATCTCCATTTGTTTCTGAGGCAAGCCATTCAACAAGTTTATGCCCAAGTAACCCAAGTTTATGCCCCAAGTGGATTAAAGTGGATTAATCTTTCCATATAAAATTTTGACACCCACTTCCTCACATACACACGCATCATTCACCTCTTAAATCATAGAAACTTGTCAGCCTGTTTAATCCTATCCAAGTAAATGATTAAAGAGTCTTTTATGCAGTATCTAAGCAGTACAATAGGAAATATTTAAAGACACTGACTTATGGATCTCTCAACAATACAGTCAAGGAAAATGCACTATAGTGAAGTCTACAGGTATCAAGTACCACCTCTATACTGAGAGCATCCACGCAACTTTTTCCTTAACTACTTGCAAATATTAGCAAACAAAATAACCTAACTTCTGAAGGAGTTCTCAGGCATAGAATTTAATGTCTAAAAACAAATAGAGTAAAACAATTTTGAGGAAACAAAGTGTATATGAGCAAAAGAAAAATTAAAAAAAAGAGCAAACACACTAATATGAATGTTCTATAAAAATATGATGCTATGGAAAAAGAAAAAAGTATTCTTGGAAATTAAAACAATGAAAGATGAAACAGTCAATAGAATGTTTAAAGACAAATTTGAGGAAAACTAGAAAAAAAGAGGGGGAAAGGCCGATATATGAAATAGGAAACGAGATAAAGTAGCATTAGTAGCAATAGTAATTAGAGGAGTATTCCAGTAGGCCCTTCAAATAAATGATCACTGATAAAATGAAGGAGAGAAAATGATCTGAATTTTTTTTTTTCTAAAGCAGAGGGCATTGGGTTCCATATGGAAAGGATCCAACAAATACCCAGAACATATGACAAAAATAATTTCTTCTTTGTGAAATCACAAAAAAATTATATGCTGTGTGAATATATACACATTTTTTTTTTGCAAGAGAAATAGGGGAAAATAAGGTCAAACATTCAGAATGGCTTTGGCATTCAAAACATCAGCACTGTCACAGAGCCTTGCCTTCCAAATCCTACTGTAACCGGTTTCCTTAGTAGAATTCTATACCTATCCAAACTATCATGAAGTTTTGAGGCACAGTACAAGGTATTGTTTGATCTCTTAAGCCCACATACTTAAGAGGCTTCAAAGACTTATCTGGTGGTTCAGTGGTTAAGATACCACCTGCCAGTACACGGAACAAGAGTCCCATCCTTGGGCCTGGAAGAGCCCACAACCTGCAGAGCAACTAAGCCCCTATACCACAGCTGCTGAAGCCTGTGGGCTCTAGAGGCAATGCTCTGCAACAGGAGAAGCCACTGCAATGAGAAGCCCCCATCAAGGAAGAGTAGCTCCCACTCACAGCAACTAGAGAAAGCCTGTGCAAAGCAACAAAGACCCGGTGCAGCCAAAAAGGGAAAAAAAAATAAAGCTATACATGCTTCATTATAATACAGAAAGTGAGTATTATGAGGTATAAGAAAGAGAGGATCCAACTAAGATAGTTTAATGGTATATATAGAATAATTCTTAGTTATAGAAGCCTAAAAGACATTAACTTGTTCAGATAGAGACTAAGACATTCTGAAAATTTTTCTTCACTTAGTTGAAGTTGAATGCTTGACATATCTAAATATATTGGGAAGAGATTCAGAGAACTGACAGAGTTTGAAGTTGAGTTTTTATTCAACATAAGAAGGGAAATTATTAACTTCACAGAAAATAGAAACTTAGGCAGAAAACAAAAAGTTTATGTATAATACATAGCCTTGCTAACAATGCTACGAATAGCATTTACATAATTACAATGTTAACACTGAATATTTCAACCACAATTTTATGAGAAGAGTATGTTAGGAGCGGTATAGTTTAGGATGGTGAAAAAGAATAAATCTATTTTCCATTTTGACGAAATGATTAATATGCCTTAAAATCAGGAAATAGCTATATGAGAGACAGAGGTAGCTATCAAATGAATTAGTTGAAAATATATTTACAGTGGCTTCGAAGACATATAGCATCTAACCTTGTTTTAACTCTCTGACCTCATTTTCTTCCTGTCTCCCCTTCACTCAGTCTACTTGAACTAATATGGATTCTTACTATTCCAGGAACACTTGAGGTATTCTGTGCTTCACAGTGTACACTTGCAGTTGACTTTCGTGGAATGCATTCCCCTAAGACATCCTTATGGTAGCTCTTTTACCTCATTTAGTCGGATCTTACTTTAATTCTCACCATCTCAATGAGCCCTTTCCTAGGTAGCATAATAAGCTTCTGTCTCATCAAACTTTTTATTTCCATTCTTTGCTTTATATTTATCTTTAACATTTATTATCTAATAATATCTTACATATTACCTTCTTTATGATCTGTGTCGCTCTCCATCACCTGCTCGAAAGTTTCTCTCACAAGCTCCCTGAGAGAAAGGGGCATCTGTTGCTCACTGTTGCATCCCCAGTGCATAGACCAATGTGTTGCATGAAGTAGGTGTTTAATAATCAAGTGGCCATTAGAAAATATTAATGAATTAACAGAAAAAAGAATTTATAACCTTAATTTAAAATTCATTTCTAAATGCATTTAATGGCAAAATAAAATAAATAATACCATTTCAAAAAAAGCTATGAGTCCTTAGTGCATAGTACACATGAATTCCTTATCTTTTAATCAAATATCCTCTAAACATACATTGTATAAAAAAATGATTGGGAAAAAGAAGCAGAATTATTGACATTCTCTGCTGTGAGTTCATATGACTTGCTCTAATATTTCAAATGTTTGGGAAGAAGATTTCTGAGATTTGAGTTATTTTTCTCATCTGATATTTCTTACAAGACTGTTTCATTAATAGTTTCAATATGCAGAAGTACGTTATTGTCATTCAGAAACAGTTTGAAGATATATTTCATTATAGAGTTTGCATGCATAAATAAGCATATTATTAATAATCAATGGCAATTAGCACACAATGCACTTCCTCTTAAATTTAATTATATGCTTGATTAAGAGTGTTTGGGTACTTAATTAAAATAAGAAAGTCCAATGATACTTAATTCTCACTTATATTCATATTACAATTCTAATAACTCCAGTCCTCACTCAATCCATGCATAGCTCCTCTTAATTTGAATCAGAAGTATGCATGCTCACTGAATAAAGCTTAAAATGCAATTGACTAGGTCATATCAGAGAAATTTGTCTATAGCCTGACAGTATGGAATGAAGGAACAGTCTAGTGCAGACAGTTGAATAGAGAGATAATTGTCATAATTGGTTTCAATTAGTTTTTCATAGCTCTGGTGAAGCAATTTCTGTTGTATTATATCATGAACTATAACCAGTAACAAAACTAGTTAGCATGATTAGTAGGTGTCAATGCTTAAAAATGTAAAATATATTCTAAATGTTAAAATCTAAGTGAAGATAAATGAACTGAATAACAATGTAAATGCATTGTTGAGAAACCTTTGTCTGTTACATGTAATATGGTTTGAATGGAATGAAGTCAGACATATTCAATGAACTCAAGTGTCATAAATATATATTTTCAGAGGAAAATCAGTTCATGTGTGAACAGTCATTTTCTCCAGTATGAAACAAGTGACCATTAAATGAACATTAAAATGTGGTGATATCAAGAAACTCACAACAGAGTTAAAATCATAGTTATTCCCCATTAACTTGCTTCAGTTCAGTTCAGTTGCTCAGTCGTGTCCGACTCTCTGCAACCCCATGAATTGCAGCATGCCAGGCCTCCCTGTCCATCACCAACTCCTGGAGTTCACTCAGACTCATGTCCATCGAGTCAGTGATGCCATCCAGCCATCTCATCCTCTATCATCCCCTTCTCCTCCTGCCCCCAATCCCTCCCAGCATCAGAGTCTTATCCAATGAGTCAACTCTTCGCATGAAGTGGCCAAAGTATTGGAGTTTCAGCTTTAGCATCAGTCCTTCCAAAGAAATTCCAGGGCTGACCTCCTTCAGAATTGATTGGTTGGGTCTCCTTGCAGTCCAAGGGACTCTCAGGAGTCTTCTCCAACACCACAGTTCAAAAGCATCAATTCTTTGGCGCTCAGCCTTCTTCACAGTCCAACTCTCACATCCATACACGACTACAGGAAAAACCATAGCCTTGACTAGATGGACCTCTGTTGGCAAAGTAATGTCTCTGCTTTTCAATATGCTATCTAGGTTGGTCATTTCTTTTCTTAGGTAGCCCAAATAAATTTTGGTAATGTCTGTGTTGCTAAAGAAACTGAAGTATTGAAAGCCTCTTTGGACTCAATAGTGGATGTCAGAGATAGGATTCCAAGATAAGTTTATTTGATTTCATTACTGGTGCTTTTTTCACTATATTACTTTTTCTAATGACAAGATCAACCACAAGAATGGAAATCAGCTGAAACAATCCCCACTAATTCTGTCCTCAGCAATGATTACTGTCCTATATTTTTTGTCAATATGAAGTTCAAAATACTTTTACTCCAGGAAGTTGAATTCCAAAGAGATTTGAAATAATTTGGATTGCTCATGTTTCCCTAACTTCCCATTTCTTCTTTGAATTAAGCTAATTCTTTAACCATAAACATTATTGGGAGCCCAGTATGTCTGAGTAAGACTTAGTGCCAAACTGATGCTTTCTAATTGTAGTGCTAGAGAAGCTTCTTGAGAGTCTCTTGGACTGCAAGGAGAGCAAACTAGTCAATCCTAAAGGAAATCAACCCTGAATATTTGTTAGAAGAACTTATGCTGAAGCTGAAGAAGCCCCAATACTTTAGCCACCTGATGCAAAGAACCAACTCATTGGAAAGACTTAATGCTGGGAAAGATTGAGAACAGGAGGAGAAGGGGGCTACATAGGATGAGACGGTGGGATGGCATCACCAACTCAGTGGACACGAATTTGAGTAAACTCCGGAAGACAGTGAAGGACAGGGACACCTGGCGTGTTGCAGTCCATGAGGTGGCAAAGAATCAGACATGACTTAGTGACTGAATAACAACAGAAAGTATGTCTGAATTGAAAAGTTTGCAGTTTTGATGATGCACATGAAAAATGTGCTTTCTCTCTTTATTATGATCTCTAGTCAGAGTAATAGTGTAACAGAGTAACAGTGTTTGCACCTTAAGAAATAGCTAGTAATGTAGAATTGAAAAAGAAAAAGATTGCTAGTGTTAGGTGCTCAGTTGTGTCCAACTCTTTGCAACCCCACGGCCTGTAGCCCACCAGCATCCTTTGTCCATGGGATTCTCCAATCAAGACCACTGGAGTGGGTTGTCATTCCCTCCTCCAGGGGATCTTCCTTATCCAGGGATTGAACTCTCCATTGGCAGAGGGTTATTTACCACTAGCACCAACTGGGGAACCCCAGCAATTATGGTAAACTTAATTCCATTGATTACCTCAAGGTAGTAATCCCCTTATTGGGCTAATTCTGTATTAATCAAGAGGTTCACCCTAGAACTTGTTCCTAGATACTGTATTAAATCCCTTTTGCAAAAAAAAAGTTTTTTTTTAAATTTTTTATTTCTGGCAATGATGAAATATTTGTACTAGAAGTGGTACATTAAATAAAAACTTAAAATATATGTTACTGTTTTGTGGTCAGGAATAGTAGTAAGAAAACATAATGAGCTGGAAGGCTGGTGGCTTTTCTAAGTTTTGACAACTGTGGTGAAGTAATTTTTATGACAATCTGGAAGACAGACCACTGAAGCTTTAGCTTGAAAGGAAGAAGTTAAAAAAAAAAAATTGTTAAAGTATGTGGCCTGTTCTTGGCTGCCTTTGACAAGAGTTTACAACAAAAACAGGCACTCAGCCAGATATTGGCCAGTTTTCAAGAAGAAATTTAGGAAAATAGAGTCTAAAATTCTTGTGATTTTTTGTTGGAAAAGCCCACTGCTTCTGTACAGTAGAGGATAAGAAGGATTATCAGAGCTTCCTATTAAGTTTCTTAGTCAAAGGATGAAAGGCAGCCTTCGGGCAAAGATCAGATAGAGTGTTACATTGCTGCCTACTTTTTGTTTATTGCTTCTGATCAATCAATGCAGTTCAGTTCAGTTCAATTCAGTCGTTCAGTCGTGTCTGACTCTTTGCGACCCCATGAATCGCAGCACGCCAGGCCTCCCTGTCCATCACCAACTCCCGGAGTTCACTCAGACTCACGTCCATCGAGTCAGTGATGCCATCCAGCCATCTCATCCTCTGTCGTCCCCTTCTCCTCCTGCCCCCAATTCCTCCCAGCATCAGAGTTTTCTCCAGTGAGTCAACTCTTCACATGAGGTGGCCAAAATACTGGAGTTTCAGCTTTAGCATCATTCCTTCCAAAGAAATCCCAGGGCTGACCTCCTTCAGAATGGACTAGTTGGATCTCCTTGCAGTCCAAGGGACTCTCAAGAGTCTTCTCCAAAACCACAGTTCAAAAGCATCAATTCTTTGGCGCTCAGCCTTCTTCACAGTCCAATTCTCACATCCATACATGACCATAGGAAAAACCATAGCTTTGATTAGAGGGACCTTTGTTGGCAAAGTAATGTCTCTGCTTTTCAATATGCTATCTAGGTTGGTCATAACTTTCCTTCCAAGGAGTAAGCGTCTTTTAATTTCATGGCTGCAGTCAACATCTACCATGATTTTGGAGCCCTAAAAAATAAAGTCTGACACTGTTTCCACTGTTTCCCCATCTATTTCCCAGGAAATGATGGGACCAGATGCCATGATCTTCATTTTCTGAATGTTGAGCTTTAAGCCAACTTTTTCACTCTCTTCTTTCACTTTCATCAAGAGGCTTTTTAGTTCCTCTTCACTTTCTGCCATAAGGGTGGTGTCATCTGCATATCTCAGGTTATTGATATTTCTCCCAGCAATCTTGATTCCAGCTTGTGCTTCTTCCAGCCCAGCATGTCTCATGATGTATTCCGCATATAAGTTAAATAAGCAGGGTGACAATATACAGCCTTGATGTACTCCTTTTCCTATTTGGAACCAGTCTGTTGTTCCATGTCCAGTTCTAACTGTTGCTTCCTGACCTGCATACAGATTTCTCAAGAGGCAGGTCAGGTGGTCTGGTGTTCCCATCTCGTTCAGAATTTTCCACAGTTTATTGTGATCCACACAGTCAAAGGCTTTGGCATAGTCAATAAAGCAGAAATCGAAGTTTTTCTGAAACTCTCTTGCTTTTTCCATGATCCAGCGGATGTTGGCAATTTGGTCTCTGGTTCCTCTGCCTTTTCTAAAACCAGCTTGAGCATCTGGAAATTCATGGTTCATGTATTGCTGAAGCCTAACTTGGAGAATTTTGAGCATTGCTTTACTAGCGTGTGATATGAGTGCAATTGTGCGGTAGTTTGAGCATTCTTTGGCATTGCCTTTCTTTGGGATTGGAATAAAAACTGACTTTTTCCAGTCCTGTGGCCACTGCTGAGTTTTCCAAATTGGCTGGCATGTTGAGTGCAGCACTTTCACAGCATCATCTTTCAGGATTTGAAATAGCTCTACTGGAATGCCATCACCTCCACTGGCTTTGTTGGTAGTGATGCTTTCTAAGGCCCACTTGACTTCATATTCCAGGATGTCTGGCTCTAGGTCAGTGATCACACCATCGTGATTATCTGGGTCATGAAGATCTTTTTTGAACAGTTCTTCTGTGTATTCTTGCCACCTCTTCTTAATATCTTCTGCTTCTGTTAGGTCCATACCATTTCTGTCCTTTATCGAGCCCATCTTTGCATGAAATGTTCCCTTGGTATCTCTAATTTTCTTGAAGATATCTCTAGTCTTTCCCACTCTGTTGTTTTCCTCTATTTCTTTGCATTGATCTCTGAGGAAGGTTTTCTTATCTCTCCTTGCTATTCTTTGGAACTCTGCATTCAGATGCTTATATCTTTCCTTTTCTCCTTTGCTTTTCACTTCTCTTCTATTCACAGCTATTTGTAAGGTCTCCCCAGAAAGCCATTTTGCTTTTTTGCATTTCTTTTCCATGGGGATATTCTTGATCCCTGTCTCCTGTAAAATGTCACGAACCTCAGTACTGCCCAACCAGTAATGCTGAAGAAGCTGAAGTTGAATGGTTCTATGAAGACCTACAAGACCTTTTAGAACTAACTCCCAAATAAGATGTCCTTTTCATTATAGGGGACTGGAATGCAAAAGTAGGAAGTCAAGAAACACCTGGAGTAAGTGGCAAATTTGGCCTTGGAATACGGAATGAAGCAGGGCAAAGACTAATAGAGTTTTGCCAAGAAAATGCACTGGTCATAGCAAACACCCTCTTCCAACAACACAAGAGAAGACTCTACGCATGGACATCACCAGATGGTCAATACTGAAATCAGATTGATTATATTCTTTGCAGCCAAAGATGGAGAAGCTCTATACAGTCAACAAAAACAAGAACAGGACCTGACTGTGGCTCAGATCATGAACTCCTTATTGCCAAATTCAGACTGAAATTGAAGAAAGGGAAAACCACTATACAAATCAATGCAAGGTAGTTTCAAAAAGAGAATGGTTAAAGCAAATTGGGGATGGGTGGAGAGCGTTTACTGGCACATGAAAATGACTGGAAGCAAATAAAACCAGTTCCTATTAAGTTTTTAAAGGGAATTTTATCCAAATAAATCCTATAACTCATCTGCAAAACTCTGTGGTTATTCAGGGCTTCTCTGGTGGCTCAGATGGTAAAGAATCTGCCTGCAGTGTGGGAGATTTGGGTTCGATCCCTCGGGTGGGACGATCCACTGGAGAAGGAACTGGCAACTCCAGTATTCTTTCCTGGAAAATCCCATGGAGAGAGGAGCCTGAAGGGCTACAGCCTGTGGGATTGCAAAGAGTTGGACATGACTGAGTGACTAACACTTTCACTTTCATTCAGTCCTTAAGGAAATTTTCAAGCACCAAGCCTGCATTAACTTGTAGGACATATGAAATGTGTACCCCAAAGATAGTGTATTCTCCCATACCCACTTCAAATTTCTCCATGGAAAATATAGACAAGGAAGAGCTATTTGACAGGAAATGCCAGGCAACAGCACAAGACAGGATAAATGGGCACCTTCTCAAGAGCAGAAGCAGGGTTTTCAAGGGTTTGATCAACAGGATCTGTCTATTTCCATGACCACTGTTTGTGGAATATTCTTTTTTCTTCCCTTATCCACATAGAGGTGTTTTATTTGACCATTCATTTTATTCTTTTAACAGATCCATGAGGAACTACTGGTGACTTTAATGGAAAAACAAAACAAAAACCTATCCATTTCCCAGAAACCTGGAAATTTGAGAAGATGTAGTAAAGAGAAATGGTTGTGTCAGGAATAAAGGGAAGGGAAGGAGAATTTCTCTGAACATCCTCTGATTAAATTCCCAGTAGCGTGGAGTTCAACCTGCCTGGCACTACAGCTTCACGGCCTAAGTGAATGATAGAGCAACAGAATAGAAAATGATTGGGTCTCTGCTTACCGACAGCAGTTTGTTCCATTCTAGCCTAGACTTGTCAGAGTGTCACATAGAGGAAGTTATAACTACTGTCTATTTAAGTCATTTCATTTTGGGGCCTTTTGGCAGCATTAGCATAGCGTTGACTCTGGGGGAGCTAAAATTATTAACCCTAAAATTATTTTCTGAAGGGTTTTCTCATGTATATGGTATTCTGCTTAAGCCATTAATTTTGTATATTGCCCTGATCACATCTTGTACATTTCTATCTCTGGGTCTTTATTCATGTGATTTATTTGACTTTTCTTGAGTCCTCCCCAACTAAAATCCTACTCATCTCATTTCATACAATATCCTTTCTTTTGTATAAATATATATTTAAAAAATTTTCAGCTATGAAATCAGTTTGATTACTTAATTGCCAGAAATTGTATTATGCATGTTTTATGTTTCCAATTGAGTTATAAGGTCTAAACAACAGCTATGTTGACCTGTTTTTTATAGCCCTTTGATAGTTATACCTCAGGATTCAATAATTATTTGATAATTGATTAATTGCTGAAACATAATGGTATCTCTCACTCCTATTGGAGAAAGATATAGTCTAGTAAGTTATCTGTAACCAGTATGACACATCATTTTAAAGAATTAAGTTACTTTTATCCAAAAAGTCTTAATAACGATACTTGTCCCAATTCTGTCATATAAAGAGGAAAGTCTATTCATGTTTTCCTGTTATTCTGAAGCAAGCTGTCAAATGCTACCACTGCCAGATGTAGCATTATTCCATTTCTAGAACATTAAAGTGAGGATGACTTCTAATATATTTTCATTCTCTAGTTTTCTTTGGCTTTGGTAAGATTCTGGTAGCAATACAGGATGTAGTTAGGTTTAAATAATCATAACATTTTTCTTTTTACATGACCTTTCCACCCATATCATTCCAACTATGATAGCTTACAAAACAAAAATACTGTTCTTCATAAGTTCATTTTAGGTGGTAAAATTTATTTTGCCAAAAGGGCACTGATATTTGAAATCGAAAGAACATTAATTGCCTCTTAATCACAGAACAAAAAGTACATATCCACTAAATTACTGTCTGTTGATATTGTGCAGTAGATTTTTCTATTTAACCATTACTCTTCATCTAACTCACAAAACTTACCTCTATTGTCTATGGGCCCTACCTCAGTATCAAAGTAGAATGATGTTACCTAGGTAGTATACAATTTTATATGTTTGATTTACACTGAAATTTCCACTATTTCACACTAACTTCCTTTGGAAATATCAGCCCAGCCAAAAATTTATCTTAATTAAAAAAAAAATGGCAATAGACTTTTGTCCTTCTCTTGCTTGAAATATTGGGTTTGCCAAAAAGTTCATTTGGGTTTTTCCATACAGTGTGATGAAAAACCCAAATGAACTTTTTGGGCAACCCAATACATTCTATTTATATACTCCTCCCCTCCCCTACCAGAGAAGGCAATGGCACCCCACTCCAGTACTCTTGCCTGGAAAATTCCATGGATGGAGGAGCCTGGTAGGCTGCAGGCCATGGGGCCACTAAGAGTCGGACACGACTGAGCGACTTCATTTTCAATTTTCACTTTCATGCACTGGAGAAGGAAATGGCAGCCCACTCCAGTGTTCTCGCCTGAGAATCCCAGGGACGGTGGAGCCTGGTGGGCTGCCATCCATGGGGTAACACAGAGTCGGACACGACTGAAGTGACTTAGCAGCAGCAGCAGCCCCTCCCCTACAATCAGTCTAGTAATCTATTTTTCATTTAGGCAGATTTGTTCTTGTTGTTCAATCACTCAGTCATGTGGACTCTTTGTGACCCCGTGGACTGTGGCATACAGGGCTTCCCTGTCCATCACCATCTACTGGAGCTTGCTCAAACTCATGTCCACTGAGTCAGGGATCCAACCAACCATCTCATCTCTGTTGTCCCTTTCTCCTCCTGCCTTCTATGTTTCCAAGCATCAGTCTTTTCCAGTGAGTCAGCTCTTCCCATCAGGTGGCCAGAGTGTTGGAGCTTCAACTTAAGCATCAGTTTTTCCAGTGATATTCAGGGTTGATTTCATTTAGGGTTGACTGGTTTGATCTCAATGCAGTACAAGGGACTCTCAAAAGTGTTTTCCAATGCCACAATTCAACAGCATCAATTCTTCGGTGCTCAGCCTTCTTTATGGTCCAACTCTCACATCCATACAAGACTACTGATTAAAAACATAGCTTTGACTGTATGGATCTTTGTCAGCAAAGTAATGTCTGTGCTTTTTAATATGCTGTCTACATTTTTCGTAGCTTTCTTCCAAGGAGAAAGCATCTTAATTTCATGCCTGCAGTCACCATCCACAGTGATTTTGGAGTCAAAGAAAATAAAGTCTTTCACTGCTTCTATCATTTCCCCGTCTATTTGCTGTGAAGCGATAGGACAGGATGCCATGATCTTCGTTTTCTGAATATTCAAAAAGCTTTTGGATGAAAGCTTTAATCCAGCTTTTTCACTCTACTCTTTCACCTTTGTCAAGAGGCTCTTTAGTTCCTTTTCACTTTCTGCCATAAGGCTGGTGTCATCTGCATATCTGAGGTTATGTTAGATATTTCTGCCAGCAATCTTGATTCCAGCTTGTACTTCATCCAGCTCAGCATTTCATATGATGTACTCTACATATAAGTAAATAAGCAAGATTACAATATACAGCCTTGATATACTCCTTTCCCAATTTGCAATCAGTCTGTTGTTTCATGTCTGGTTCTGACTGTTGCTTTTTGACCTGCATACAGATTTCTCAAGAGGCAAGTATGGTGGTCTGTTACTCCCATGTCTTTAAGAATTTCCCAGTTTGTTGTGATCCACACAGTCAAGGCTTTAGTATAGTCAATGAAACAGAGGTAGATGTTTTTCTGGAATTTCTTTGCTTTTCTATGATCCAAAGGACGTTGGTAATTTGATTTGGATTCCTCTGCCATTTTATAAACCCAGCTTGTACCTCTGGAAGTTCTTGGTTCACATACTGTTGAAAACTAGCTTGGAGGATTTTGAGCATGACCTTGCAGGCATGTGAAATGAGTGCAACTGTGCGGTAGTTGAACATTCTTTGGCATTGCACTTCTTTAGGATTGGAATGAAAACTGACATTTTCCAGTCCTGTGGCCACTGCTGAGTTTTCCAAATTTGCTGGTATACTGAGTGCAGCACTTTTGCAGCATCATCTTAGAGGATTTGAAATAGCTAAACTAGAATTCTATCATCTCCACTAGCTTTGTTCATAGCGATGCTTTCTAAGGCCCACTTGACTTTGGACTCCAGGATGTCTGGCTCTAGGTGATTGATCATACCATCATGGTTATCTAGGTTATGAAGATTTTTTTTTGTATAGTTCTTCTGTGTATTCTTGCAACCTCTTAATATCTTCTGCTTCTGTTAGATCCATACTATTTATGTCCTTTATTTTGCTCATGTTTGCATGAAATTTTCCCTTGGTATCTCTAATTTTCTTGAAGAGATCTCTAGTCTTTCCCATTCTATTGTTTTCTTCTATTTCTTCGCATTGCTCACTTAGGAAGCCTTTTTTATCTCTCGTTGCTATTCTTTGGAACTCTGCATTCAGATGCTTATATCTTTCCTTTTCCCTTTGCCTTTAACTTCTCTTCCTTTCTCAACTATTTGTAAGGCTACCTTAGACAACCATTTTGCCTTTTTCTTTTTCTTGGGGATGGTTTTGATCACTGTCTCCTGTACAATGTTATGAACCTCTTCTATAGTTTTTCAGACACTTTTTCTATCACATCTATTTTCTTGATTCTATTTGTCCCTTCCACTGTATAATCATAAGGAATTTTATTTAGGTCATACCTGAATGGTCTAGTGGTTTTCCCTGCTTTCTTCAATTTAAATCTGAATTTTGAGATAAGGAATTCATGATCTGGGCCACAGTCTGCTCCTGGTCTTATTTTTGCTAACTCTGTAGAGGTTTTCCATCTATGGCTGCAAAAAATATGATCAATCTGATTTCTGTATTAACCATCTGGTCATGTCCATGTGTAGTCATCTCATGTGTTTTTGGAGAAGTGTATTTGCTATGACCAATGGCAAAACTCTGTTAGCCTTTTCTCTGCTCTTATTTCTTATTTTTGTGTCAGTAGTTTGACTTCCTTTTCATTAAGTTAAAATCATTTAAAAAATGGGAATTTATCCTTTTGATTGCTAAATCTGAGACTTTTTGAAGCTTCAGGATGACTTCTAAAATGAGAAATGTGGCCTAATGTTTGTTCCATCTCCAAAATTCCGTTGAGAACTGTGGTATGACCAGCAGCTTAGGATTTATTCTCATGATTAGAAACTGGCTTTTTTCAGTTAATATGTTTGCATAAGAAAATAGTTTTGAATGACACAACTATGTAATTTTACCCATACAAGATGGTGCCAATGTGTTTCTTTGCTTATACACATTTAATTCATGATATGCCTTCTACTCTTTTCTATTGCACCTGTTGCTATCTACTGTTTTGTGTCTAAACATAACTCTTATAAACTCTGGTGATCATCTTTTATATTTTTCTATCAAAAGAGATAACTCAATTGATTGAGCAATTCTTTGTTTGCTTGCCAAATTACCACACAGTGTACCAAGTTCTTGATACACAAAGATGAATTAGGGCCCCTGTTTCAAGATGTTAATAGGGAAATGTGTAAAGAAGTAAATTCTATTTGATTATATCTACTGAAATAAAAGTCCACGGGCACATGATAAATAGAATGACTGATTCAAAATATTCACAAAATGTTTAGTCAAACCAGAGTCTCCAATGAATTCTCAAAGACCATTTATGTCCTATGTGAGTGAAATGGCTCAGTATCTGTGATAAAAGAACATCTTGTACTACAAAAAAAAAGTTTTTAAAATGTATTAGTTAAAGTGCTTGGTAGTCTCAGGATGAGAGGTACTAAGGTGGTTAAACTTGATGTTACACTCTTCTAAATTATTTTTAATCACCTGGAAAATAAAACCCTGAGATTAATTTTCTGTAAGAAGTATAAACAACATGATTTTACTTCCCTTAGTAGATATAATTTCACAATGTTTTAAAGCATTGTTAATTGTTCTCAGCAGGATCATGCTTCATCTTTTTGACTGAACAACTATGCAATTGTATAGTCATGGTATCCACTATTTTTTCATTTGATTTTTATTCCAGTTTTCAAGGTCAGGTTCTCTTCTTGATTTTTTGCTAAGTATCTTGCCTTTCACAAGTACCCATGTGTTCCTAGCAAATGGAGATTTATTTTTTTAGAACCAAGATTGTTTTAATGTGTTTGTTAGTATAAATCACTCATCTTTTTCTAAATTACTTGGCAGTTTTACTGAATTTCTCCAAGAAAAATATGATTCTGTTCTTTTATAGTTCTTTATATATACTCTCAGGATTTAAACTGTCTTTTTAACATTTTATTCTTTAACTTATTGGGATCATGTTAGGCTGCAATACAGGGAAGATCTTTCTATAAGCACTGTACCTTGTATGGTACTTGATATGATACCAACCAAGAGATGAAAGAATGAATGAGTCAGTGACATTTTGTAAATATTGTTATACAAATCTAGTGAAAGTTGAGATTCTTGATTGAATGCGCAGTCATGGCCAACTCTTTGTGACCCCCATGGACTGCAACTTGCCAGGTTCCTCTGTCTATGGGACTTTTTAGGCAAGAATACTGGAGTGGGTTGCTATTTCCTCCTCCAGGGAACTTCCCCACCCAGGGATCAAACCTGTGTCTCCTGAGTTGCCTTTACTGCTGTGCCATGGGGAAGCCAGGAGTTGAGATTACACCTTGAATAATTAGCATTTAATGATGTTGACTGAAAACCATGCATAACCTAAAAGTTGAGAATTATGTTTTATTTGCCATACATACTGAGGACTTAAGCCAGAGAGAGAATCTCTCAGATAGCTCTGAGGGACTGTTCTGATGAGGTAAGGAAAGAGCCACTATACATAGAAGTTTTTGCAAACAACAACAACAACAAAAAAAAAAAACAAAAAAAACCCTCAAAAACAGAAAACCAAAATCCTATAACAAAGGGTAGTTGGAACACAAAAATATTACTATTATAGAAAAACTAGAGATCTCAAGTTAATAAATTCAGCACTTATCTATGTGTAGAAAAATGCAAAGATATAGACTCATTGAAATCATTCCTTTAATTTGTACCTTAACAGGTACAAAGGGTCTTAACTTGAACCTTACCTTAATCATAACAGGTGCGAAGGGTCAATTTCCTTTATTTCTCCATCCTTAGTTGCCTAAAGGTGTACAACTGGGTGTGGATGCAGTGGCTCATGGCTTGATGGCTACAACATCCTTTGTTTACTGATATGGCAAGTGACATTTTTGTCCACAGTGAAGTCATGACCCTACCTTTATTAGATCATAACTTAATCACACCTAATTAAGATGTCTCAAATGCAAAATTGATTGTAATAATAGTAAAGTTGCAGTTTGTTGAGCTAATAATAACGTGTAGTGAGTGCTCGCTCAGCATATAAATGACATATATATATATATATATGTATATTATTTTATGTAATCTTATCAACAGCCCTTTAAAGTTGATACTCCCCAATCCAAATAGTATACATACAATATTTTGGCTGTTATTCTTTTTTAAAATTAATTTTGGGGATCCTATTTAATGCAGTTTTTCATATTAAATTGAATTAGTATATATTAGTAAACTCACACTGTACATATCATACATACTATGAAAATCTCTGCTCATATATACATTTAGGGATTCCAGTTATTTACTCTCAGTTTTTCTCTTTGGAAGTACTTATAGTATCTCTCTCACAGTTACATTTAATGATGGAGAAGTTCTCTTTTCTATTCATGACATATGCATGTTATACAGACTCACTGCTGTTGCTGTTTAGTCACTGTCGTGTCTGACTCCTTGTGACCCCATGGACTGTGGCCCACCAGGCTCTGTTCACAGGATTTTCCAGATAAGAATATGGAGTTGATTGCCATTTCCTTCTCCAGTATATTCACTACATAAACCTGTTTTTTGGCCAACCCTTTTGGAATACTTTTATACAAATTTAGTTTCAACCTTACCACAGCCATAGAACTATCTTCACTGTATTTTTAAATCTAATAACTATTAGAGTTCTTTGATTCTTATACTTTAAAGTTTTGAATATGCTTGATAATTCTCATATTTTTCCCCCTTTAGCTCCCTAAAGATTTTGGCATCAGAGACTGGTGTTGTGAAAGACAAAGTTTCCATTGACTGGGGTGGAGGAAGAGATGGTTCAGGGAGTAATGCGAGCGATGGGAAGTGGTAGATGAAGCTTTGCTCATTAGCCCTCTGCTCACCTCCTGCTGTGTTCAGGAGGTGAACACACCTGGTTCCCAACAGACTGGTATCAGACTGCAGCCCAGGAGTTGGGGATCCCTGCTCTAGCTAAGTCTTTATCCTGTTTTTAAAACTTATGTCATACATCAACATGCATCCACCATGGGTGTACACCAATACAATATTGTAAAAAAATAATAATAATATAAAAAAAGAAAAAAAAACATATCATAATCTAGACTAATTAAACTTTCTCAATTATATACTTTTATTTAAGCCTGTATGTTTCTTTTATCCCAACTGCCTACATGCTAAGTTGCTCAGTTCAACTGTTTGTGACCCCAAGAACTGCAGGCTTCTCTGTCCATGGGGATTCTCCAGGCAAGAATACTGGAGTGGGTTGCCTTCCCCTCTTCCAGGGGATCTTCCCAACCCAAGAATCAAATGCAGGTCTCCTGCACTGCAGGCTGATTCTTTATTGTCTGAGCCACCAGGGAAGCCCAGAAATACTGGAGTGGGTAGCCTAAACCTTCACCAAGGGATCTTTCTGACCCAGGAATAGAAATGGGGTCTCTGTTATCCCAATTACTACATTATAATTAATATTCTGTAGTCATTTATTTCATTGGTTAGCATCATTTATTAACTCTATGAAGGAAGAGCCATGTCTGTCATTTGCAAAACTAAGAGAAGGGGGTTGCTAGAGTATGAGACAGTTATGTAGCATCACCAACTTACTAGACATGATTTTGAGGAAACTCCAGGAGATAGTGAAGGACAAAGGAGCCTGGTGTGCTGTAATCCATGGGGTTACAAAGAGCTGGACACGACTGAGCGATTGAACAACAGTCCCCCAAACATTGCCCATGACAACTGCTTAATAAACATTTGTGGAATGAGCATCACTTTTCATTGGGTAACAGCATGTACTTGTGCAATGATCTAAGTCTTTTAATTTAGAGACATACCCAAGTCTACAACTTACTAGTTGTGTGGCCTTGAGAAAGTTACTTGATTCCCAATTTCCCTTTCTGTACAATGAGGGAAATCATATATGATGCTGGGTATTTTGTGAGGAAAGTTATGACCAACCTAGACAGCATATTCAAAAGCAGAGACATTACTTTACCAACAAAGATCTGTCTAGTCAAAGCTATGGTTTTTCCAGTAGTTATGTATGGATGTGACAGTTGGACTATAAAGAAAGCTGAGTGCCAAAGAATTGATGCTTTTGAACTGTGGTGTTGGAGAAGACTCTTGAGAGTCCCTTGGACTGCAAGAAGATCCAACCAGTCCATCCTAAAGGAGATCAGTCCTGGGTGTTCATTGGAAAGACTGATGTTGAAGCTGAAACTCCAATACTTTGGCCATCTGATGCGAAGAGCTGACTCATTGGAAAAGACCCTGATGCTGGGAAAGATTGAGGGCAGGAGGAGAAGGGAATGACAGAGGATGAGATGGTTGGATGGCATCACTGACTCAATGGACATAGGTTTGGGTGGACTCCAGCAATTGGTGATGGATAGGGAGGCCTGGCATGCTGCGGTTCATGGGGTCGCAAAGAGTCTGACATGACTGAGCAACTGAACTGAACTGAGGGTGTGAAAATGAATGCTTAGTAGTAGAGCCTGAAGTCAGGTAGGTTGATTCCTCCAGTTCCATTCTTCTTTCTCAAGATCGCTTTGGCTATTCGAGGTTTTTTGTTTTTCCATACAAATTGTGAAATTATTTGTTCTAGCTCTGTGAAGAATGCTGTTGGTAGCTTGATAGGGATTGCATTGAATCTATAGATTGCTTTGGGTAGTATACTCATTTTCACTACATTGATTCTTCCAATCCATGAACATGGTATATTTCTCCATCTGTTAGTGTCCTCTTTGATTTCTTTCACCAGTGTTTTATAGTTTTCTATATATAGGTCTTTAGATTCTTTAGGTAGATATATTCCTAAGTATTTTATTCTTTCCGTTGCAATGGTGAATGGAATTGTTTCCTTAATTTCTCTTTCTGTTTTCTCATTATTAGTGTATAGGAATGCAAGGGATTTCTGTGTGTTGATTTTATATCCTGCAACATTACTATAGTCATTGATTAGTTCTAGTAATTTTCTGGTGGAGTCTTTAGGGTTTTCTATGTAGAGGATCATGTCATCTGCAAACAGTGAGAGCTTTACTTCTTCTTTTCCAATTTGGATTCCTTTTATTTCTTTTTCTGTTCTGATTGCTGTGGCCAAAACTTCCAAAACTATGTTGAATAGTAATGGTGAAAGTGGGCACCCTTGTCTTGTTCCTGACTTTAGAGGAAATGCTTTCAATTTTTCACCATTGAGGATAATGTTTGCTGTGGGTTTGTCATATATAGCTTTGGCAGATTCATTTTGATATTTGGCAAATCTAATACAGTTATGTTAAGTTTAAAAATAAAATTAAAAAAAAAAAAAAAAAAAAGAAAATGAATGCTTAAAGCAGAATATGGTTCAGAGTTGGTTTCAATGGCTGAGGATATTAGATTCCTCAAACGGTTGATTTTTAGAAAGCAGGGAAGGTGGTGTGTTTTACACTGGTACATATCATAGAGTATTGTTAATGGTTAGCCTCAAGAGCTTCTGATGAATAAATTAATTAAATTAATTGTCACTTCAGTTCAGTTCAGTTGCTCAGTCGTGTCCGACTCCTTGCGACCCCATGAATCGCAGCACGCCAGGCCTCCCTGTCGATCGCCATTTCCCGGAATTTACTCAAACTCACGTCCATCGAGTCAGTGATGCCATCCAGCCATTTCATCCTCTGTTGTCCCCTTTTCCTCCTGCCCGCAATCCCTCCCAGCATCAGATTACTTTGCAACGTGTATTACTGAGCCTAACTCTCCATGTATATCTTCGTTTTCTCTTGAAATTCAAACTCTTGATTGCTGGTAGAAGCAGTGTTTAAAAATTAGTCTATCTTACCTAGTTTTACAACTCTTATAGTAATGACAAAAAGCTAATTTTATGTAAAAGTTCATATTGCAACACTATTTAGAAAAATCAAGAATAAAACATGAATGTTTAATCAGAATATAGCATTTTTATTTTTAGTATAAATTTATTTATTTTAATTGGAGGTTAACTACTTTACAATATAAATTTATTTATTTTAATTGGAGGTTAATTACTTTACAATATTGTATTGGTTTTGCCATACATCAACATGAATCCGCTACAGGTATCCCATGGACAGAGGAGCCTGATGGGCTACACACCATTGGGTTGCAGAGTTGGAGAGTAGCCCACCATTTAAAAAAATGCTATATATATACAGAATATATATATATATATATATATATATATATATATATATATATTCCAGGCAAGAATGCTGGCGTGGGTTGCCATTTCCTACTCCAGGGAATCTTCTGGATCAAACCACATCTGTCTCACTACATCTCCTGTATTGACAGATAGATTCTTTACCACTATCACTATCCAGGAAGCATATAATTCTTCCAGCTAATAACATATATTTCTTGGCTCTGCATTTTAAAATGGACATAAACAGCATAGAGAGAGAAGTCCCAAATTAAAGGGTTGGGAGGGGACAAAAAATAGAAACCATGAGCAATGGCTATACAATTGGGATCTATTAAACCTGAATGTGAAAGTTCTTAATAATGTGTTCATGAATTCCTCAATGTACAGACGATGACGGGTAGGTTATTTTTAATGAAGGTCAAAGAACAAGGGCAAACAATAGCAGCAGTTTCCTGAAGAGGAGAACCAGATATATTTTGGATTTTTTTTTTTAACTTAATTTTGAAACAGCCTAAATTATTATCTGTCTTTTGTTTTCGATATAATTCAGCCACAAGGCAAGAGGTAAGATTAGGTAATCTTTAAAACTCGGATCAGTGTTATTATTCATTCAGTGATTCACTTCATATGTTTTCTTTTTGCTTTAGTACTTTTTTCTGTGTAATGTTTATTTGTTCATGTAAATAAAAGTTAAATTTGAGCATAGCAACTATTTAGAGCCTTTTTCTTTCCTTCCTTTCATTTCTACACCTAAAGCTTCTTGTGAAATAATTTGGAAACTCCTTTTTCCCTAGATATAAAAGTTCATGATAATTGAAGTCCTGACCTCAATTATTTCTTGGGGGGTGAGAGGGAAGGAATGGATTGATTCTAAAAACACAAGTTGTAGTTTCATTAAAAGTATTTCCTTTTTCTTTACTATATTCAAGGGATTGAATTCTTAACTCATTTCATCGAAACTTATGAACCTCCCCTCTCTTGCAGCAAACAGCTCATCTATTAATCAACTAAATTTTCTTGAAAATTAACTATTCCAAAATAAATTGTTCATTTCAAAAATATTTTGTAAAGAATGAAAATTTACAGGAAATAAATGTGTTAAATTTTACTGAAAATGAACTATAGAATTTGCCTTTATGAAATGGTTAAGTGAAATATTAAAAATCATTAACCATGGTTACAGATACTTACAATATTTTGCAAATAGTATATAATGTATAATGTATATAATGTTTATAATGTATAATTAAATGCTAAGGTAGCTTAATGAATTACCTGTTATTTATAGAAACCATTGATATTTAATTAATAATAGTAAGTTCTTTGCATATCTAGGTTTGAGAACTTTAAATAATTGCTTTAAACTAAAAGTATATACTTTATTTCTAAGGTATATAAGGAAAGTTCTATGAATCTTCAATACTTCTTTCACTGATTGACCTCATTTGAAATTCATCACTGATTTTTTCTTTTCAGTACCATTGAAAAAATTAAACAAACAAAAAATTTTTTCACTTAAGAAATACTCTCAAAAGTACCATGTGCATATTATGGGTAAAAATATAAAATTTCAATTTTGTTTACTGCACTAATTATCAATAAATGATTGTTGATTTTATACAATTGCTACTACATTTTATAAAGTGTTTTTTATTTTGGTATTTTTACTTAATATTTTTATTGATAAATCCCATGGACGGAGGAGCCTGGTAGGCTGCATTCCATGGGGTCGCTAAGAGTCGGGCACGACTGAGCGACTTCACTTTCACTTTTCACTTTCATACATTGGAGAAGGAAATGGCAACCCACTCCAGTATTCTTTCCTGGAGAATCCCAGGGACGGAGGAGCCTGGTGAGCTGTCTTCTACGGGGTCGCAGAGAGTCGGACACGACTGAAGCGACTTAGCAGCAGCAGCATTATAATGGTTTATAATTATTTGATTTAACATAAAGTGATATCATCCACTTTACTAACTGAACAAATAGGATGAATATCAGGTTTAATTGGAAATATACTTTATTTTTGCATTGCAGTGTCTTTTTTAGCTTTTTATTTTGCAATAATTTTAGACTTACAGGTAAATTATGAAAATAGTACAGGGCTCCCATATACATACTCTTATCCAGCTTTCCTTAATATTAGTTAATTAATTACCTAGTTAATTACAATTTGTATAATACTTTTAACTAAATCAAAGTTAACTTTACTCAAACTGGACTATCTTTTAGTCCGTTTATTCCTTACTATTTGTATTTCTGTTGATCATGATTTGTAGTATAAATGTAAATAATCTAGTAGAAAATTTAGGAAATACTATTCCCCCCTAACTTCATTAAATTCTATAACTTCTACTTCTATAAAACGTTTCTATTTTTTCTCTTAAAGTGAAAATGTATTTTTCTCTAGAATGAATATAATTTTTAAAAAATCTCTTATATTTGTATACTTGTATACTTTAAGCATAAACTAATAAAATAACAAAGTAACAGATGAATATCAGTCAGTTTCCAGATATTTTGCATATTGATCTACTTAAAACTCACAACTGTATGCACTTGTTATGATAATTCTCATTATATTCTCAAGGTTAAACGCATATTAGAGCTTAAATTCTAGCCCAGTCTCTTGAATTTCACAAATATGTCATTTAAGTGAAAAAATGTTTCCACCCAAAATGTATATAAATATTTTCAGATGAATGTTCATGGTTTAAGGTTAAGTAGAAGCATCAAAGTAATGGAGAGTTTATTGATGAAACTTGATTTTTATATTACTATGTTAGTAGAATGTAACATTGAAGAAGCCACATAAATGATATTGCTCTTTTTAATTGTCTGTGAAATGTGATTTATTTTTTGTTTAGTTGCTCAGTTGTGTCTGACTCTTTTGTGACCCCATGGACTGTAACCCACTAGGCTCCTCTGTCCATGGGATTTCCCAGGCAAGACTATTGGAGTGGGTTGCTATTTCCTTCTCCAGGCGATCTTCCTGACTCAGGGCTAAAACCTGATTGTAAAGTATGAGTAATAAATATTAATTTAAAAAATTGCTACAAAAATAATATAAAATATCTAAACCCAAGGATAGAACTCAGGTGTTAAATATGAATAATAAATCCTAATTTAAAGAATTGTTACAAACTTAATAAAAAATATCTAAATTTTTCTAGCATGAAGATAGGCATGTAATACCTATTCAGTAAAATTTTGTTCCTTTTCCATACTTCTCTGTTGATGTAATTGAAATAGAGGACATTTCCATTATTTTGTAAATCTTCTTAAAAGGAAAAAGGACATCTGTATCTACATGTAATTTTATAAATCTAAAACATAAAAATATGTATTAAAATAACTGTAAACTCCTTTTCCTTCTATTCTGTAGAATTGCAGAGTAGCTCTTGTGGAAATCCAGGAGTTCCACCCAAAGGTGTGCTATATGGGACAAGATTTGATGTTGGAGACAAGATCCGCTACAGCTGTGTAACTGGGTATATCCTCGATGGCCACCCTCAACTCACCTGTATAGCCAATTCAGTCAATACAGCCTCATGGGATTTTCCTGTTCCTATCTGTAGAGGTAAAGAAAAAAATAATGCTTATCTTTATGTTGACTGAATATTGCTTTGCCATAATGAAAATATTTTAAGAATGAGTGATATATATTTGCAAAACATATTTAGTGCTTGTTTCTTTTATAAAATCTGAGGCTTAGAAAAAAATAAGCACATACAGTATATGACAGATTAAGGAAAATACTTGACAACATTACTTGTGAAATAAGACAGTGGATTACATTATATATGTATGTATTTATGCATACATTGTGTATACATGTCAATATTTATATTAGAAAAACATACAGAGTTTATGATGCATAGAACTTTAGACTGTCATAACTTTGTTTTCATTTTTTAATATTAACTGAATTTATTAATCTTTTAAAGATTTCTGGTAGGTGAATTAGCTTGGGAATGTGTAAAATTAAGAATGCTGTATAGTTTATTATTAATAATGATAAGGATCACTTGTATTATGGGAAAGCATAGTGATATACTAATGAGAACAAAGATTCAAAGTACATAACCTAGAAGATAGAACATATTCAACTTTAGTGGAATTTGTGCAAGAATTTTGTTGTGGTTGTTCAACTATTTGTGGCCCCATGGACTGCAGCACACCAGGCTCTTCCATCCTCCACTACTGTTCAAAGTTTGCTCAAACTCATGTTCAGTGACTCAGTGACGCTATGTAATAATCTTATCCTCTGCTGCCCCCTTCTCCTTTTGCCTTCAATTTTTCCCAGCATCAGGATCTTTTCCATTGAGTTGGCTCTTCACATCAGGTGCCCAAAGTATTGGAGCTTCAACTTCAGCATCAGTCCTTCCAATGAATATTCAGGGTTGATTTCATTTAGGTTGGACTGGTTTGATTTCCTCACAGTCCAAGGGGACTCTTGAGAGTCTTCTCCAGCACCATAATTCAAAAGCATCAATTCTTTGGTGTTCAGCATTCTTTATGGCCCAACTCTCACATCTGTACATAACTACTGGAAAAACCATAGCTTTGACTATATGGACCTTTCTCTGCAACGTGATGTCTCTGCTTTTTATATTCTGATTTGCAGCAGTGATTTCCACCATTCTGTCTTCCAGGTAACTTACCATATTTTCCTACTCAGTTATTCTACTGTTGAATCCTTCTAGTATATTGCTAATCTCTGTTTGTTTGTTCTTTAGTTCTTCTTAGTTCAGTTCAGTTCAGTGGCTCAGTCGTGTCTGACTCTTTGCTCCCCTATGGACTATAGCACACCAGGCTTGCCTGTTCATCACCAACTTCCCAGAATTTGCTCAAACTCATGTCCGTCGAGTCGGTCATGCCATCCAACCATCTAATGATGCCAAAGTCCATCATTAGTTCTTCTTGGTCTTTGCTAATTATTTCTTGCATCTTCTCCATTCTCTTCCAAAATCCTGGACCATCTTATCTGTCATTATTCAGAATTCTTTTTTCTGGAAGGTTTCCTATCTCTACTTCATTCCGTTGTCTTTCTGGGAATTTATCTTGTTCCTTCATCTGGGACATAATACTATTCTTTTCATATTAGTTAACTTTCTGTTATTGTGGTATTCATTTTGGAGGTTGCTGTCTCTGCTTTTTAATATGTTATCCTGTCTAGGTTTGTCTTAGCTTTCCTTCTAGGGAGCAAGCATATATTAATTTAATGGCTGCAGTCACCATCCACAGTGGTTTTGGAGTCCAAGGAAGTAAGTTCTGTCACTGCTTCCACTTTTTCCCCTTCTATTTGTCATGAAGTGATGGGAAAGGATGCCATGATTATAGTTTTTTAATGTTGGATTTAAGCCAGTTTTTTTCACTCTTTTCTTTCACCCTTATCAAGAGGCTTTTTAGTTCCTCTTCACTTTCTGTTATTAAAGTGGTATCATTGTTTCTGTCCTTTATTGTGCCCATCCTTGCATGAAATGTTCCCTTAATGCCTCCAATTTTCTATAAAAGATATGTAGTCTTTCTCATCTGTTGTTTTCCTCTATTTCTTTGCATTGTTCATTTAAAAAAGCTTTCTTAATTCTCCTTCTATTCTCTGAATCTCTGCATTCAGTTGGATATATCTTTCCCTTTCTCCCCTGCATGCTGCTTGTCTTCTTAACTCAGCTATTTGTAAAGCCTCGTCAAACAACCACTTTGCCTTTTTGCATTTCTTTTTCTTTCAGATATTTTTGGTTACTACCTCCTGTATAATGTTAACAAACCTCCATCCATAGTTCTTCGGATACTTTGTCTACCAGATCTAATCCCTTGAATCTATTCATCACCTCCAGTGTATAATTATAAGGGATTTGATTTAGGTAACACCTGAATGGTTTAGTGGGTTTTTTTCTACTTCTTTCCATTTAAACCTGAATTTTGAAATAAGGAGCTCATGATCTGAGAAACAGTCATTCTAGGTATTGTTTCTACCGACTCTATAGAGTTTCTCCTTCTTCAGCTACAAAGTACCTAATCAATCTGATCAGTTTTGACCATCTGGTGACATCCATGTGTACTCATCTCTTGGGTTGTTGGAAATGAGTCTTTGCTATGACCAGTGCGTTCTCTTAACAAAACTCTGTTAGCTTTTGCCCTGCTTCATTTTGTACTCTAAGACCAAACTTGCCTGTTATTCTGGTATCACTTGCATTCCTACTTTTGCAACCCAACCAGAAATTCTTTGGAAAAATCATAATCTCCAATCCTTCTTCCATTTTTTGAACAGGTTTTGTTCTTGTTGAGTTTTATAATTGCTCCTTTATATTTTGGATTAGTTCAGTTCAGTCGCTCAGTCATTCCTGACTCTTTGTGACCCCATGAACCATAGCATGCCAGGGCTCCCTGTCCAACACAAACTCCCGGAGTCCTCCCAAATCCATGTCCATTGAGTCGATGATGCCATTCAACCATCTCAACCTCTGTTGTCCCCTTCTCCTCCTGCCCTCAATCATTCCCAGCATCAGGGTCTTTTCCAATGAGTCAGCTCTTCGCATCAGGTGGCCAAAGTATTGGAGTTTCAGCTTCAACATCAGTCTTTCCAATGAACACCCAGGACTGATCTCCTTTAGGATGGACTGGTTGGATCTCCTCCCAGTCCAAGGGACTCTCAAGAGTCTTCTCCAACACCACAGTTCAAAAGCATCAATTCTTCAGCACTCAGCTTTTTTATAGTCCAACTGTCACATCCATACATGACCATTGGAAAAACCATAGCCTTGACTAGATGGACCGTTGTTGGTAAAGTGATATCTCTACTTTTTAATATGCTGTCTGGGTTGGTCATAACTTTCCTTCCAAGGAGAAAGTGTCTTTTAATTTCATGGCTGCAGGCACCATCTGCAGTGATTTTGAAACCCAGAAAAATAGAGTCAGCCACTGTTTCCACTGTTTCCCCATCTATTTGCCATGAAGTGATGGGACTGGATGCCACAATCTTAGTTTTCTGAATGTTGAGCTTTAAGCCAACTTTTTCACTCTCCTCTTCCATTTTCATCAAGAGGCTCTTTAGTTCTTCTTCGCTTTCTGCCATGAGGGTGGTGTTATCTGCATATCTGAGGTTACTGATATTTCTCCTGGAAATCTTGATTCCAGCTTGTGCTTCTTCCAGCCCAGTGTGTCTCATGATGTACTCATGCATATAAGTTAAATAAGCAGGGTGACAATATACAGCCTTGACGAACTCCTTTTCCTATTTGGAACCAGTCTATTGTTCCATGTCCAGTTCTAACTGTTGCTTCCTGACCTGCATACAGATTTCTCAGGAGGCAGATCAGGTGGTCTGGTATTCCCATCTCTTGAAGAATTTTCCACAGTTTATTGTGATCCACACAGTCAAAGGCTTTGGCATAGTCAATAAAACAGATATAGATGTTTTTCTGGAACTCTCTTGCTTTTGCAATGATCCGGCGGATATTGGCAATTTGATCTCTGGTTCCTCTGCCTTTTCTAAAACCAGCTTGAACATCAGGAAGTTCACAGTTCACGGATTGCTGAAACCTGGCTTGGAGAATTTTAAGCATTACTTTACTAGTGTGTGAGATGAGTGCAATTGTGCGGTAGTTTGAGCATTCTTTGACATTGCCCTTCTTTGGAATGAAAACTGACCTTTTCCAGTCCTGTGCCCACTTCTGAGTTTCCCAAATTTGCTGGCATATTGAGTGCAGTACTTTCGCAGCATCATCGTTCAGGATTTGAAATAGCTCAACTGGAATTCCATCACCTCCACTAGCTTTGTTCGTAGTGTTATTTTGGATAGTAAGCCCTTATTTAATGTAGGGTTTGCAAGTGTCTTCTCCCGTTCCATTAGGTGGTGTTTTAATTTTGTTAGTCGTTTCCTTTGCTGTTCAGAAGCATTTTAGCTTGATGTAGCCCCATTTGTTTATTTTTGCCTTCGTTTCTCTTTTCTTGAAGGCATATCCAGATAGATATTGCTAAGATCGATAACAAACTGTCTATACTGTCCATGCTTTTTTCTAGTTCTTTTATAGTTTTGAGTCTTATATTTACTCTGTAATCTACTTTGAGTTGATGATTATATATGGCAAAAAATAGTGGTCTAATTTTATTATTTTTCATTTGACTATTCAGTTTTCGCAGTGCCTTTCATCGAATACTATCCTTTGTCAATTATATCTTCTTTGCTCATTTGTTGTAAATTAATTTTCAGTATATTTGTAGGTCTATCTGGGCTCTCAATTTTATTCTGTTGAGCTCTAGGTATGATTTTCTGCCAATATTATGCTATTTTAATTATTATAGCTTTGTAATATAATTTTAAATCAGTGTGAGATCTTTATTTTTGTCCTTTTTATGGAATTGCTTTAGTCACTCTGTGTCTTTTATGGTTTCATATAAATTTTAGGACTTTTTATTCTGTTTCTGGAAAAATGTTGAAATTTTTATAGGGATTGTGTTGAAAATGTAGATTGCTCTAGGTAGCATTTTCTTTAACAATTTTTTTTTTATTACTTCTTTAGTATGGCAAAGAACCTATGAGTTATAGAGCCAAAGGTATTTTTTTAAATTTTATTTTATTTTTAAACTTTACATAATTGTATTAGTTTTGCCAAATATCAAAATGAATCTGCCACAGGTATACATGTGTTTTAATTCTTCCAACATTTTAACAGTGTTAATCCATAATAATGGAATATCTTTCCATTTCTGCCTTCTAGGCCTTCATTACATTGAAGTATTCTCTTCTATACCTATTTTGTAGAGAGATTTTTGTCATAAATGTGTGTTGAATCTTGTCAAATGCTTTTTCTGTATCTATTGAATTGTACATATGATATTTATTTTTCATTTTTTAATGTGGTATATTTGTCTGTATACACATATCTGTGTGTGTATATGTATATACTTATTCATATATTTATATATACACACCTCAACATGTATATCTCACGTTGATTTGCAGATGTTGACCCATCCATTCACTCCAGGAATAAATCCCGATTGATCAGGACTTATGATTTTTTAAATGCATTGTTGTATTAAGTTTAATATTCGTTGAGAATATTTACATATATGTTCATCAGAGAGGTTGATCTGTAATTTTCTTTTGTGTGTGTGTACTCATCTGGTTTAGGTATCAGGTTAATGTTAGTTTCATAAAATGAGTTAGGAAACATTCCTCTTTTATTTTTTTTTCGAAGAGTTTGGGAAGAATCAGTATTCAGTATTCTTTGAATACTTGGTAGAATTCACCTGTAAAGCTGTTTTGGGTCTGGAATTTTGTTTTTTTTTTGTGAGATTTCTGATTACGGTTTTAATTACCTTACCAGTTTTCAGTCTATTCAGATTTTTTTATTTCTTTATGATTTAATCTTTGGATATTGTATGATTCTAAGAATATATCCATTTCTTCCTGGTTGTGCAGTTTGTTGGTTGTTGGTGTATAGTTGCTCGTAGTATTCTTTTATAATCCTGGTGTTTTTGTGATTCTGTGATATCTTTTGTTATTTCTTCCCTTTCATTTTGGATTTTATTTATTTGAGCCTTCTTTCTTTTTTCCTTCATAATTCTAGCTAAAGCTTTATCTTTACAAATTCAGCTCTTAATTTCATTGATCATTTCTACTATGTTTTTAAATTTCAATTTATTTCTGCTCCAATCTATATTATTTTCCTCCTTCTAGGACTTTGTTCTTTTTTTCCTAGTTCTTCTAGGTGAAAAGTTAGATTGTATATTTGAAATTTTTTCTTGTTTCTTGATATAGATCTGCTTGGCTATAAACTTTCCTTTTAGTACAATATTTGATGCATCTGATAGATTTTGTTATATTTTATTTTCTTTTCCGTTGTCTCCAGGCATTTAAAAATATTTTTAATATAATTGTTTTGTATATGTTGGTACTCCTGTGCTGGGGGCATGCATATTGATAATTATTGTGTCTTCTTGATGAATTGTACCTTTTATCATTACAGTGTGTCCATCTCTATCTCTTGTTATCATTTTTGGTTTGAACTCTCTTTTGTCTCATAAGAGTATGGTTGGCTGCCATTGCATTGAGTATGGTCTTCCATCCCTTCCCTTTATGTCTATGCTCATCTTTAGAGCTGAGTTGAGTTTCCTGGAAAGCATATATTTGGGTGTTGTTTTGTATTCTGTGTACTTTGTGTTATGATTGGTGAATTCAGCCTATTTATGTTTAGGGTGATTATTGACAAATAGGGACTTAGTATTTCCATATTTTTTTTTTTCTGGTTGCTCTGTATCTTTTTTTTTTCTATTATTTCTGTCATTTTATTTTGATGATTTTCTATATTTTTCTCAGTTTCCTTTTCCTTTCTTTTTTGCATCTCTGCTCTAGATTTATTTTTATGGTTACCATGAAGTTTATGTATAACATCTAATAAGTAAAATCTTTTTTATTGAAGTATAGTTGATTTGCAGTGTTTCAGGTATAAAACAAAGTAATCCAGTTATATCTATCTATTCTTTTCCACTATAGGTTATTGTAAGATAGTGAATATAGTTTCCTGTACTATTCAGTAGGTCCTTGATTATCTATTTTATATAGAGATGTATGTCTGTTAATCACTGTTTCCCAATTTATTCTTCCTTACTTCCCCTTTGATAATGACAAGTTTGTTTTCTGTGTCTATGAGTCTAGTTCTGTTTTGTTATTAAGTTCCTTTAAATTATTTTTTTTAATTCCACATATAAGTGATATCATATATTTGTCTTTCTCAGTCTGACTTACTTTACTTAGTATAACAATCTCTAGGCCCATTCATGTTGCTACAAATGACATTATTTCATTCTTTTCAATGGCTGAGTAACATTCCATTATATATGTAATATACTATTTCATATGTATGCATATGTATATATGTGAATTTATATGTATGTATGCTGTATGCAATGTCTGCTTTATGTATTCACCTGTTGATGGACATTAGGATTGGTTCCATTTCTTGGCACTGGTAAATAGTGCTGCTGTGAACACTGGGGTATGTATGTCTTTTTGAATTAGAGTTTTAATCTTTTCTGGATATATGCCCTGGAGTGGGATTATTGGATTATATGGCAGCTCTTTTCTAAGTATTTTATGGAACCTCCATACTGTTCTTCACAGTGGCTGCACCAATTTACATTCCCATTTACCTTGTGTGAGGGATCCCTTTTCTCACATCTTCTCCAGAATTTATTAATTTTGGAATTTTTGATAATGGCCATTCCAACAGGTGTGAGAAATTTAGTTTTCATGTGCCTTTTCATTTGCCTATTGGCCATCTGTGTGTCTTCTTTGGAGAAATGTCTATTTAGGTTTTCTGTGCATTTTTTTCTTTATATTGAGTTGTATAAGCTGTTTGTATATTTTAGAAATTAACACCTTGTTGGTTGCATTGTTTGCAAATATTCTCTCCCAGTTTGTAAAATGTCTTTTCATTTTGCTTATAGTTTCCTTTAATATACAAAGGCTTTTAAGTTTAATTAATAATACATCTGATTTATTTTTGCTTTTGTTTTCTTTACCCTATGAAACAGATGCAAAAAAAAATGTGGCTGTACTTTGTATCAAAGTTTGTTTTGCCTGTGTTTTTGGTAGGAGTTTTATAATATCCAGTCTTAAATTTAGATCTTTAATACATTTTAAGTTTATTTTTATATATGGTGCTATGTTCTAATCTCGTTCATTGATGCATAACTTCAGTTTTGCATAACTGCCTATTGAAGAAACAGTCTTTTCTCTGTCATATATTCTTGCCTCCTTTGTCATAGGTTGCTGCTGCTGCTGCTATGTCGCTTCAGTTGTGATTACAATTGTGGGCATGTTTCTGGGCCCTTTTCCATTCATCTATGTGTCAGTTTTTGTGCAAGTGCTATACTGTTTTGATGACTCCAATATAGTCTGATATCAGGGAGCATGATTCTGACAGTTCTGTTCTTTCTTGAGATTGTTTTGGCTATTGAGTGTCTTTTATGTTTCCATACAGATTAAACAATTTTTGTTCCAGTTCTGTGAAACATACCATTGGTAATTTGATAGATACTGCATTGAATTTGTAGCTTGCCTTGGGTAATGTGATCATTTTAATAATATTGATTCTTCCACTCCAAGAACATAGTATATCTTATCATTTGTTTATGTGGTCTTCAATTTCTTTCATCAACATCTTATAGTTTTTGCAGTACAGTTCTTTTGTGTCTTTAGGTAGGTTTATTTGTAGGTATTTTCTTCTTCATCTTTTTTTTTTGTTTTTAGTGGAGTGTAATTGCTTTCTGCTGTTGTGTTATCTCCTGCTGTACAACAAAATGAATCAGCTGTATATATACATATATTCCATCCTCTTGATCTTCCCTCCCATTCCCCATCATAGCACTCCTCTAGGTCATCACAGAGCACTGAGCTGAGTTCCCTGTGCTATACAGCAGCTTCCCACTAGCTCCCTCTTTTACACATGGTAGTGAATATATGTCAATCCTAGTCTCTCAATTCTTCCCACCCTCTCCTTCCGCCCGGGGCCATAAGTCTTCTCTATGTCTGCATCTCTATTCCTTCCCTGAAAATATATTCACCAGTACCATTTTTCTAGATTCCATTTCTATATATGTTAAGATATGATGTTTGTTTTTCTCTTTCTGACTTATTTCACTTTGAGGAACAGACTCTAAGTTCATCTACCTGACTACAAAGGACCCAATTTCATTCCTTTGTATGACTGAGTAATATTCCTTTGTATATATGTACCTCTTCTTCTTTATCCATTCATCTTTTGATAGACATTTAGGTTGACTGCATGTTCAGGCTATTGTGAATAGTGCTTCAGTCATACATTATGGTACATATGCCTTTTTGAATAATGGTTTTCTCAGGTTTTTTTATGCCCAGTAGTGGGATTTCTGGGTCATATGGTAGTTCTATTTTTAGTTTTTCCAGGAACCTCTATACTGTTCTCCATGTTGGTTTTATCAATTTACATTCTCACCAACAGTGCAATAGTGTTCATTTTTCTCCACACCCTCTCTAGCACTTAGTGTTTGTACATTTTTTTAATGCTGTCCATTCTGAGGTGATACCTCATTGTGATTTTGATTTGCATTCCTCTGATAGTTAATGATGTTGAGCATTTTTTCATTTGTCTGTTGGCCCCCCCATATTATCATCTTTGGAGAAATTTCTATTTAGGTCCTCCACCCATTTTTTTTATTACTTATTTTTTTTTTTCCTTTTTGAATATTGAGCTGCTTGTGTATTTTTAAGATTAATCCTTTATCAATTGTGTTGTCTGCAAGTACTTTCTCCCATTCTGAGGGTTGTTGTTTTGTCTTGTCTATGGTTTCCTTTGCTTTGCTACAGCTTTTGAGTTTAATTAAGTCCCATTTATTTATTTTTGTGTTTATTTTTATTACTCTTGAAGGTGGATCAAAAAGGATCTGCGATTTAGGTCACAGAGTGTTCTGAATATATTTTCCCTAAGAGTTTTATAGTGTCTGGCCTTATTTTTATGTCTTTAAACCATTTTGAGTTTGTTTTTGTGTATGGTGTTAGAAAGTGTTCTGATTTCATTCTTTTACACGTAACTGTCCAGTTTTCACAGTACCATTTATTGAACAAGCTGTCTTTTCTCCATTTTATATTCTTTCCCCCTTTGTTAAAGATTAGTTGACCATAGGTGCATGGGTTAATCTCTGGACCTTCTATCCTATTCCATAGATCTGTATTTATGTTTTTCTGCCACTACTATGCTGTTTTGATTCCTGTATTCTGAAGTCAGGAAGCCTTGATACAGTGGTAAATGGCATTCTTTTCTTAATTTCTGTTTCTGCTATTTTGTTGTTAGTGTATAGAAATACAACAGACTTCTTTATATTAATTTTGTGTCCTGCAGCTTTACCTGATTCATTGATGAGTTCTAGTAATTTTTTGGTAGTATCTTTAGGATTTTCTGTATATAATTTAATTTGCAAACAATGACAGTTTTACATCTTCATTTCCAATTTGGTTTCCTTTTTATTTATTTTTCTTTGATTGCTGTCACTAAAGCATCCAAAACTATGTGGAATAAAGTTGGTGTAAGTGATAATTCTTGTTTTGTTCCTGATCTTAGAGGCAATGTGTTCAACTTTTCACCACTACGTATGATGTTAGCTGTGGGTTTGTTGTATATGGCCTTTATTATGTTGAGGTTTGTTACCTCTATGCTTACTTTTTAGATAGTTCTTATCATAAATGGATGTTAAATTTTACAGAAGCTTTTTCTACATCTATTGAGATGATCATATGATTTTTATTTTTCTATCGTTTAATGTGATGTGTCAACTGATTAATTTATAGATATTGAAAAATCCTTGCAACCCTGGGATAAATCTCACTTGGTCATGGAATATGATCCTTTTGATGTATTGTTAGATTTGGTTAGCTAGTATTTTGTTGAGGATTCTTGCACCCATATTCATCAGTTATATTTCCTTATAATTGTAATATTCTCTGGAGAGATTACATGCTGGGATATAAGCAAGCCTTGATAAGCTTAAGAAAACAGAAATTGTATTAAGCGTCTTTTGTGACTGTAACACTATGAGATTAGAAATGAACTGCAAGGAAAAAGCTTTAAAAAAAAGCCACAAAACATGGAGTCTAGAAAATATTCCACTAAACAACCATTAGATCACTGAAGAAATGACAAGGAAATAAAAAATACTTAGAGACAAATGAAAATGAAAACCTGATGATCCAAAACCTATGGATACAGCAAAAGAAGCTCTTGCTTACCTCAGGAAACCAGAAAACCTTCAAATAAACCGCCTAATGTTACACATAAAGCGACTAGAGAAAGAAAAACAAAACTCAAGATTAGTAGAAGGAAATAAATCATAAAGATTAGAGCAGAAATAAATGAAATAGAGACTAAAAAAGAAATAGTAGAAAAGATCAACATAACTAAATGCTGTTTCTTTGAAAAGAGCACAAAACTGAGAAACCTATAGCCAGACTCATCAAGAAAAAAAGAGAGAGGACCCAAACCAATGAAATTAGAAATGAAAAAGGAGAGGTAAGAACTGACATAACAGAAGTTGTGTGAGACTATTATAAGCAACTTTATGCCAATAATGTGCCTATATGCAAAATGCTGGGCTATGTGAATCACAGGCTGGAATCAAGATTTCCAGGAGAAATAACTACAATCTCAAATATGCAGATGATACCACTCTAATGGCAGAGAGCAAAGAGGAACTAAAGAGTCTCTTGATGAGAGTGAAAGAGGAAAGTGAAAAAGCTGGCTTAAAACTCAACATTCAGAAAATGAAGACCATGGAATCTGGTCTCATCTCTTCATGGCAAATGATGTGGAAAAATTGGAAACAATAGCAGATTTTATTTTCCTGGGCTTCAAAATCACTGAGGATGGTGACTGCAGCCATGAAATTAAAAGACATTTGCTCCTTGGAAGAAAAACTGTGACAAACAGACAGCATATTAAAAGCAGAGACGTTACTTTGCTGACAAAGATCCATCTAGTCAAAGGTATGGTTTTTCCAGTACTCATGTACAGATGTGAAAGTTGGACCATAAAGAAGGCTGAGTAACATAGAATTGATGCTTTTGAATTGTTGTGCCAAGAGAAGACTCTTGACAGTTGCTTGGACAGCATAGAGATCAAACAGTCAGTCCTAAAGGAAATCAGTCCTGAATATTCTTTGGAAGGACTGATGCTGAAGCTGAAGCTTCTACTTTGGCAGCCTGATGTGAAGAACCAACTCATTGGAAAAGATCTTGATGCAATGAAAGACTGAGGAAAAGGAGACAAAAGAGGATGAGATGATTGGTAAAAATCACTGGTTAGATGGACATGAGTTTGAGTAAACTCTGGGAGATAGTGAAGAACAGGAAAGCCTGGTGTGCTGCAGTCCATGGGGTCGCAAAGAGTTGGACATGACTTAGCAACTGAACAACAACAATAAATAACAGAAGTCCAGGACCAGTTGGCTTCAAAGGCCAATCCTTTGAATTCTGCTGTTATTTCTTTAGGTAAACTCTCCGCTCCTTTTCCCACCCCCACTTTTCTCCTTTCTCCTGTTATCCTAGATTTTTTTCATAATAGAGTTGGGTATTTCTCAAAACATTTCCTCTCCTTCCCCCACCCACTTTCTCCTCCTCATTCTTCTTTTTCTAGATTCTAATTCTCTTCTTCTGTCTTTATTATTTCTATATTTTATATTCAAGTTCACTAATTCTCTCTTCCATATGATCTGATTTGTTTCCAATGTTTTAACATTATATCTTTCATCTCATTTATTGTATTCTCAAGCTCCATAATTTCTGTTTGGTTCCTTTTAGAGTTTCAATGTCTTTGGTAAAGTATTCCCTCTGTTCAGTAATCTTATTCCTTATCCTGTTGAACTGCCTTCTTGTTGTTCACTGAGTTTCTTCATGGCAGTTATTTTGAATGATTCATTAGTTAGAATTTAAATTTGGTTTCTAGAGAATTTTTTTTTTTTTGTGATACTGTGTTACCACAATTTTTCATGGGGCTTCATGAGCTGATCTTATGCCAGACACCTTTCTCCTTTAGGTACATATTTTATTTTACCTTGATTCTAATGATTTTACAGATTAATAATTAGAGGCCTTTGTTTTGTTTTTCAATAGGTTGTGCTATAGCAATGTTTTGGGAGCTTCCTGTAGTTTTACTTGAGAATCAGTACTTTCTATTCTCTACCACCTTTGCTGGATGTGTTGCCTGGCACCTTCATTGTAGCTGCCTGTGCCTCTGTGGGCACTGGGGCCTTGCTGCTACTAGAGTTGCAATTGTAGCTGGCATCACCGCTGGGATGGCAAGAACCTAAACTGTGTCCGGGATCTCCTGAGTCTTAGGTGCTGCTATGGTGGAGAGAAGAGGGAGAGTAGGGAGCTAGCTGTAGTTTTTTTTGTCTCTACTGTATCTGGTGTTATTAGATTCATAGTTGCTGCTGCTGTGGATTGGCAGGACTGCAGTGGTAGGTATCTTAACAGCTGGAGAGACCAGTTGGAGGTTCAGCTGTCACTGCTCCCAGGTTCTGTGGCCATGGGTCCCACTGTGGCTGGGTGTGCTGGAGTCATGTATGCCTCCTTCCTTGCTACGAGGTTCTCTAGGGTTGTGGGATCAGTTACTATGGTCAAGGGTCCAGGATCTCAGTCACTGTCTCAGAGGTTCCTCTGATTCTGCCTTCTGTATGTGTTCTAGCCCACCCACATTTACATGTACAGGTGTGTGGAACTCTCCAGCATCCTGGTGTGTTGGGCCAAATCATCCTTGTTAAGTTATGGATGTTTTACTGGTTGTTGTTTGAATGGAAGAGACAAAGAGAGCATCTTGTGCCACCATGATGCAGATGGCACCCACTTGCTTCTCTTTCTATGACTGCTAATTAGCTACTACTTGCTTAAGTATTTATAGTGTATTAGGAAACTTATAAGCATATTCACTTTTAAATTTCACAGTAAGAAACTGAAGCTCTAAAATAAAAAAAAAAATATTCAAGGGTACTTATTAAATGTCAAGAACCTTGAAGAGTATGAGATTTTACTTGAGTTAGAATTAACAGTTTCTCAGATGGTGAAAGAAGACTCAAGACTCTTGGGTAAGAATCAAATCAGTGTCTTTTTATTCACAAGAGTGTCAGACAGAGCGTTAGTGTTTGTCCCATTTCTGCAAGCCCCAGTTCTCGTACAAAAGTCTGAGGCATCTGCATATTTTTTGGTAGTATATATTGTTCTAGGAAACGAATCATGAGATTAGGGACATTAAATCCTTTATAATGGACATACCTGCCCATGCTCTTCAGAGAGATCCTATCTCTTTCTCCCAAGATTTTAAACAAACTTACCTTTCATCTGATAGAAAACACCTTTTCTGTCCTCTGAGGCTACTTGCTATACAGATATCTTTGAAAAGATAGTTTTGTACAAAGAGAAAAAGGACAGTTGGTATCTCTGCTCACAAGATGTATAGAAACATGAAGATGAAGAAATGTCTGATGAAGAAATTTTTCCTGATTTGGTGTGTGGTGTATATGCCAGATTTGAACCCATTCTGTCAGGTTCCACAGCTTTAGCTCGATACCCCTTTGATACTTCAACAAAGTCATTTGCATCACTCTTCAAGAATGTTTAATGCTTAACCAGTCGCTCAGTCTTGTCCGACTCTTTGCGACCCCATGAATTTCAGCACGCCAGGCCTCCCTGTTCATCACCAACTCCCAGAGTTCACTCAGACTCATGTCCATCGAGCAGTGATGCCATCCAGCCATCTCATCCTCTGTTGTCCCCTTCTCCTCTTGCCCCTAATCCCTCCCAGCATCAGAGTCTTTTCCAATGAGTCAACTCTTCGCATGAGGTGGCCAAAGTACTGGAGTTTCAGCTTTAGCATCATTCCTTCCAAAGAAATCCCAGGGCTGATCTCCTTCAGAATGGACTGGTTGGATCTCCTTGCAGTCTAAGGGACTCTCAAGAGTCTTCTCCAACACCACAGTTCAAAAGCATCAATTCTTTGGCTCAGCTTTCTTCACAGTCCAGCTCTCACATCCATACATGACCACTGGAAAAACTATAGCCTTGACTAGATGGACCTTTGTTGGCAAAGTAGTGTCTCTGCTTTTCAATATGCTATCTAGGTTGGTCATAACCTTCCTTCCAAGGAGTAAGCGTCTTTTAATTTCATGGCTGCAGTCACCATCTGCAGTGATTTTGGAGCCCCAAAAAATAAAGTCTGATACTGTTCCCACTGTTTCCCCATCTATTTCCCATGAAGTGATGGGCCTAGATGCCATGATCTTCGTTTTCTGAATGTTGAGCTTTAAACCAACTTTTTCATTCTCCTCTTTCACTTTCATCAAGAGGCTTTTTAGTTCTTCTCCACTTTCTGTCATAAGGGTGGTGTCATCTGCATATGAGAGGTTATTGATATTTCTTACAGCAATCTTGATTCCAGCTTGTGCTTTTTCCAGCCCAGCATTTCTCATGATGTACTCTACATATAAGTTAAATAAGCAGGGTGACAATATACAGCCTTGAAGTACACCTTTTCCTATTTGGAACCAGTCTGTTGTTCCATGTCCAGTTCTAACTGTTGCTTCCTGAACTCCCTAAATATAAATAACTTATTAAGGTATTTAAAACCAAGGAGCATTTTAAGAGGTTTCAATGGAGTATTCCCAAGACTGTCTTGGAGTTAATTTCTGTTGTAGGGCTCTATCTTTTCCTTCTTCCTTTAGCTAAAAACCTATGGGGTCAGAAAGATCTGAATCAAAATACTGATTCTGCCACTTACTCACTAGGGCCTTTGAGCAAAAATTTCATTATTTTGGAAAGTGTTTATTTAGCTAAAATAGAATAAATAGATAGACAAGCTAATTCACTCAATTGTATCTGACTCTGCAGCCCCATGGACAGTCGCCCACCAGGCTCCTCTGTCTATGGGATTTCCAAAGCAAGAATACTAGAGTGGGTTGCCATTTCCTTCTCCAGGGGATCTACCTGACCCAGGGATTGAATTGTGTCTCCTTCTCTGGCAGGCAGATTCTTTACCACTGAGGCACTGGAAGCCTCACTTGATAGCATCCTGATTCTTAATAACTTTGCATGGAGCTGATAACATTGTGATGATCTGTTTATTGCTTTCCCTGGAGTTTATATATTCTCTCTTTGATGAAACACTTACCTTTAGAGAGTTATTTTGGTGATCCCTAAACATAATAGTTTAATTAAGAAAAATGAATGCCACATCAGCCTAGAGGGTATATTGCAAGGGTTTTCGTGTTTGTTCATAAGCACGATGAATTTTTCCAACACCCATCTGCTGGTATTTGTAAAGGCAATTAACTACTTACTGCCATGTTAAATAATATTCTATAAAAAAATAAATAAAATTCCTGTACTCTAAGTCTGGAATGAAAATACCTGGCATGCATACCCGTTCTGTACTCTCTCCTTTTGATAGACATTGCATGCCATTTATTCTCAGTGAGTTTTAATGTGACCTCAAAGCCCTTCTCAATTCAGTGCTTCCCACACTTCTTGCAAATTAAAGTACTTGGAAGACAAGGTGAAATGGTCTTGCTAGTCCTAGATTGACCATTCTAAAGTTCATAATGAGATTCTATATTCAGAATGGCATTTTGGTATACACAATCTGGGGCAAACTAATAAAAGTGCGTGTGAATATGACACATAAATTAAGTGTAACTCTGTGTTTTCCTTTCACATTTGCCATTACTATCTTGACAACATTATCTGGATACAAAATCTTTCACTAGCCCTATCATTTCACATAAAAGGATCTGGTCTCTTCATGTGAACCACTGTATTTTATAGTAATGAGGAAAACATTTTCTCCATGCCTTTTAATAAACAAGCAAGAGAACCATAAGTCATTTGGTAATAGGGTTTATTTTATCACATCAAAGACAGGCAAAATCCTAGTGATGTTAGGCTACAGGGAAAAAAATTACAAGTCACTTGCTGTTTCTTCATCTCTCTCAGGAAAATGTAGGCTGTTCAGTCAACAATCAGGCCAACACTTAAGCACATTTTCATGTACTCTAACCTTGTTCTGAAAGCTTTGTTTGTGTGGTTAAAAGTATGAAAATGTCCTGATTAGATTGTGTTAGCATTATGGAGCAGAGGATATGAGATTTGACTTTGAGGGTATAAGATCTGTGAGCTGATTTGCCTTCTTGCCCCATGTTACTGGAGTATTGTTTCTTTTGTCAAAACTTGAATATTTCAATTTATCTCAGGAGATTGTAAATGTTAGAGAGATTGGATTAAGTGAGATAATATTTTAAAAATATGTATATAATTCCTAGCACATAGAAGTTACTCAAAAGTTATAAATTGTTTCAAGTACATGAAAAAGTAATTTAAAAATAATATAGATCTCATGGCTGTCATTTTTGTTATATATGTATTTAGAATATTTAAAAATATCTATCACCAATTAAACATATGCCTATAGCTCCGATAATTTTGTTTTAGTCTTTGTTTTTTTTTTTTTTTTAACAAGAAAGTACAAAAGTCTGCAAAAAGTGGACTCTGGAGCAATAAAAGCTTTAGTTTGCTTTATTATTTTACATTTTAATTAATTAATTTTTGGCTGCACTTTGTCTTCATTGCAGTGCACAGGCTTTCTCTAGTTGTGGCAAGCAGCAGCTGCTCTCTTCACTGCAGTAAGCAGGTTTCTTCTTGCAGTGGCTTGTCTTGTTGTGGAGCGTGGCCTCTAGACCGTGTGGGTTCATAGTTGTGGCAGATGGTCTTAGTTGACTTCTGGCATATGGAATCTCTGGACCAAGGATCAAACTTGTGTCCCCTGCATTGGCAGGAAGATTGTTAACCACTGGACCACCAGGAAAGAGTTGGTTTGCTTTACATCTCTGGCATTGAGAAGATGTAGAATCTTTATGTGGGTATTTAGTGTTTCAGATCTCAGTTTTATCACCTGTGTAATAGAGGGATCCTTATTATTTGATATTTTATTTGATATATAAAATATAAACTATTTTTATGCAAAATACCAAATCTATAATATTCAATGAGTAGTGATTACTACCTTACTTCTATTGTCATCATCAAAACGTGTATGGACACTTCTAGGGAATGAATGTATCTCAGTTCTAGGACCATGCAAGCAGAGTATTTAATTTTTATCAGAGTTGTAGTAGTTAAGGGGAACTTTAAACCCCACATTAGCCTAACACATTAGGTTGGGATCATCAAGTAATAAACATTAGTGGTGAAATATGTTTCCAATGGATAACAACATTTCTGAGTCATTCATTTCAGATTTTCACATTTGAAATATATTCAATAATTAAACTGATATTTATTAAACAGTCACTGTGCATGTGCCATGTACCTAAGTGCTAAGATAATTGAAACAGCCCCAGGTCATTAAACCCATAGTTTATTGAATATGAGACCTTTTATTTGGAAGATGATCTATTAGATGACCTACATTATTGCCCAGATATATGTACTTTGCTGCTGCTGCTGCTAAGTCGTTTCAGTCATGTCCAACTCTGTGTGACCCCAGAGATGGCAGCCCACGAGGCTCCCCTGTCCCTGGGATTCTCCAGGCAAGAACACTGGAGTGGGTTGCCATTTCCTTCTCCCGTGCATGAAAGGGAAAAGTGGAAGTGAAGTCGCTCAGTCGTGTCCGACTCTTAGCGACCCCATGGACTGCAGCCTACCAGGCTCCACTGTCCATGGGATTTTCCAGGCAAGAGTACTGGAGTGGGATGCCATTGCCTTCTCTGTATGTACTTTAATCCCATCCAAAAATATAGAGTGGCAATCTTGTATAAGAAATAGGTGCTGGCCTTCTGTGTATTTCTTATATTTAGAGAATAAAATCAGGGATTTCTACTCTTACTGTATAACTGTCTGCTGCTGCAGCTAGCAGTCCATATATTCTTTAACATTCAACTCATACATTATTTTTCCCACTTGGTATGAGTTATATCTTCCTCCACTCAGGAAGCTATTAACTTTTTTTCCCTCTTTTCCATCCTGTCTATAATAGCACAAACATTTTTGTTGCCTTGCTCTATTGCCCAAATTTTTTGTTCCTATATGTCATTCTTGTTTTAAATTAATCCATTTCATTTTACAATAAGAGATGTTCATTAAGTCTGTATTTTTTTCATATTATATGTTATGATTATTGTTGTTGTTCACTCAGTCATGTCTGACTCTTTGTGACCCCATGGATTGCAACATACCAGGCTTCCCTGTCCTTCACCATTTCCCAGAGTTTCCTCAGATTCATGTCCATTGAGTCCATGATGCCTTCCAGCCATCTCATCTTCTGTCATTCCCTTCTCCTCCTGCCATCAATCTTTCCCAGCATCAGGATCTTTTCCAGTAAGTCAGTTCTTTGCATTAAGTGGCCAAAGTATTGGAGCTTCAGCCTCAGCATCAAACCTTCTAGTGAATATTCAGGATTGATTTTCTTTAGGATTGACTGGTTTGATCTCTGTGTAGTCCAAGGGACTCTCAATTGTCTTCTCCAACACCACAGTTCAAAAGCATCAATTCTTCGGTGCTCAGCCTTCTTTATGGTCCAGATCTCATATCCATATGTGACTACTGGAAAACAACAACAACATAACTTTGACCATATGAATCTTTGTCAGCAAAGTAATGTCTCTGCTTTTTAATATGCTGTCTAAGTTGGTCATAGGTTTTCTTCCAAGGAGCAGGCATCTTTTAAGTTCATGGCTGCAGTCACCATGCAGTGAATTTGGAGTCCAAGAAAATAGTCTGTCACTGTTTCCATTGTTTCCCCATCTATTTGCCATGAAGTGATGACACCAGATGCCTTGATCTTTGTTTTTTGAATGTTAAGTTTTAAGACAGCTTTTTCACTCTCCTCTTTCACCTTCATTAAGAGACTCTTTAGTTCCTGTTTGCTTTCTTCTATAAGGGTGATGTCATCTGAATATCTGAGGTTATTGATATTTCTCCTGGCAATATTGATTCCAGCTTGTGCTTCACCCAGTCCAGCATTTTTCCTGGTATACTCTGCATATAAGTTAAATAAGCAGGGTGACAGTATACAGCCTTGAAGTACTCCTTTTCCAATTAGGATGTAATCCATTGTTCCATGTCCGGTTCTAACTGTTGCTTCTTGACCTGCATACAGATTACTTAGGAGGAAGGTAAAGTGGTCTGGTATTCCCTTCTGTTTAAGAATTTTCCACAGTTTGTGTTGGGCCACAGAGTCAAAGGCTTTATCATAGTCAATGAAGCAGAACTAGATGTTTTTCTGGAATTCTCTTGCTTTTTCTATGATCCAATGGATGTTGACATATTGATCTCTGGTTCCTCTGCCTTTTCTAAATGCAGCTTGGACATCTGGAAGTTCTCAATTCATGTACTGTTGAAGCCTAGCTTGGAAAATTTTGAGTATTACTTTGCTGGCATGTGAGATGAGTGCAATTGTGTGGTAGTTTGAACATTTGTTGGCATTGCCTTTCTTTGGGATTGGAATGAAGACTGACCTTTTCCAGTCCTGTGGCCACTGCTGAGTTTTCCAAATTTGCTGGTATAGTGAGTGTAGCACTTTAACAACATCATCGTCTAAGATTTGGAATAGCTCAATTGGAATTCCATCACCTCCACTAGCTTTATTTGTAGTGATACTTCCTAAGGCCCACTTAACTTCATACTCCAGGATGTCTGGCTTTAGATTAATGATCACACCATCATGGTTATCTGATCATGAAGATATTTTTGTATAGTTCTGTGTATTCTTGCCACCTCCTCTTATATGTATTGAGGCTGAATTTCCAATGCATATATTATGATAATATACTCTTAATTTCTAAATATTTGTGTGTGTTTTTTATTTGTTTGTTTAGTTTTATTTGCCTATTTTTGTCTGTGCTGTGTCTTGTTGCTACATGGGCTTTACTCTAGTTGTCAGGAGTTGGGGCTACTCTCTAGTTGCAGTGTGAGGGCATATCTGTGGTGTCTTCTCTTGTTGCTGAGCACAGGCTCTAGGGTGTGTGAGATTCAGTAGTTGTGGCTCTAGGGCTCTAGAGCACAGGCTCAGTAGTTGTGGCAGTTAGGCTTAGTTGCTCAGCAGCATATGGAATCTGTGGATCAGGGATTGAGCCCGTATCTCCTGCATTGACAGACAGATTCTTTACCACTTAGCCACTGGGGAAATCTCAGTTTTTTGTTTTTTTTTTTTTTAGTCTTAATAAAATGATTTCCACTTCTCTCTTCTTCTGTACGATTCCTAGAAAAATTCTGACAAGTGTGTATTTTGAAAATCAAAGACAATATCAGTTTCCCAACTGAATCTTATACAGAGTGAAGTAAGCCAGAAAGAAAAACACCAATACAGTATACTAACGCATATATATGGAATTTAGAAAGATGGTAACAATAACCCTGTGTACGAGACAGCAAAAGAGACACTGATGTATAGAACAGTCTTATGGACTCTGTGGGAGAGGGGGAGGGTGGGAAGATATGGGAGAATGGCATTGAAACATGTAAAATATCATGTATGAAACGAGTTGCCAGTCCAGGTTCGATGCACTATACTGGATGCTTGGGGCTGGTGCACTGGGACGACCCAGAGGGATGGTATGGGGAGGGAGGAGGGAGGAGGGTTCAGGATGGGGAACACATGTATACCTGTGGCAGATTCATTTTGATATTTGGCAAAACTAATACAATTATGTAAAGTTTAAAAATAAAATAAAATTAAAAAAATTTATGTTTATTCTGTGCAACTTAAAGCCATATATTTCTATGGAAGTTTTTATTTATTTAGAGATTTTTTGTTTAATTGTTTTGATGTATAAAAATTTAAAGTATTTGTTCTAAATGAGAGATCCATATTGCTTGAGGAAGGTTTATATTTTTGAAGACTAACAAAGTAGTTTGATAATCTTACACCCAAAATAAAAACAAAATTTTACAAATATTAAGCAGTACTCATTTCTAACACTTAACTACATTTCAAATCTTGTAGAAGGAGAGAAAAATTATACAGTCTCAATGCTCACGAAGTATTCACAGGCATATTTCAGACTGTGATGAAAAGATGATGAAACATGCTTGGCCAAAAATATATCAACAGCTTCAGAATTCCCTGTGGTGAAATAGACTGTTCAATGCATGATTCGAACCTTGAAAAGCAATCATCTAACTTCCTAGTAGGATATAAACTCAGTGAACCACACCAGTGACCATCTGGTAGATTTTGTTGCTCTTTGTAAAGCCATCACTTTAAAGATTAAGGCAAAATAATTTAGGAAAATGAATGGAGGAAGGGGACCGGTAGCTCACCAAAGACACTGAGTAATGCCATGTGAAACATGACTAGTTATGTGGACTAGCTTCATGTGAAAAGTCCTTTTTTGTGTGTGCTAAAAAATTACAGCAAGCAAAAATTTTATAGGAATCATTCTAGAATGATACTTCACACATTTTTGTCTTTGGCTCTCTCTCCCCTATGCAGCATTATTGATCACCTGAGTAAATTATATTAAATGTGTGTATGTGTGTGTTTGAGCCATTCAGTGATGAAAGTTCTTGAATGCAGTTGATAATGGAAGATAAAATTTAAATGTTGAAATCTTAATGCCTTCAGAACTTTTTTAGTCTATTGCTCAATGTACTTGAAATTTAAAATCTTTCTGAAATCACTTTTCTTAAGGTTTTCCTAATTGTATATCTGACTCAACAGAACAGAAATAATTTTTTTAAATATATAATTTTATGTATGTAAAACTGACACTAGATATCTTAAATATTGAAGGAGTTTTAAAATATAGTTATTTTATCTGTAATTTTAATGGTTCTGTATTTCTCACTATTCTTTTTTTTTTTTAAACTTTACATAATTGTATTAGTTTTGCCAAATATCAAAATGAATCCACCACAGGTATACATGTGTTCCCCACCCTGAACCCTCCTCCCTCCTCCCTCCCCATACCATCCCTCTGGGTCGTCCCAGTGCACTAGCCCCAAGCATCCAGTATCGTGCATCGAACCTGGACTGGCAACTTGTTTCATACATGATATTTTACATGTTTCAATGCCATTCTCCCAAATCTTCCCACTATTCTTTGTGTTTTTGACTAAGATAATTGTCCCTTCATTTATTGCTACTTATGTTTGAGGTTACCATAGCATTCAAATTCAGTTACAGTATTAAGGTCACTTATAATATATTTATATTAGACTTATAGCTAATGCAAAAAAAGCACATTATGTAGCACATGATTATTTACATAGCAAATAAAGTAAATGAAAATAAAGATAACTGTGTTAAGAGAAATAATGTAAGCAAGTTGAAACCAAGAGCAAAGTAAATATACAAAAGTAATGTTCTGTATTTTTATATTCTTGTTAAAATCAGCATTAAATTTGACTTTAATTCATCTGGGAACTTATTTGGGTTTAATTCATCTGGGAATCTAAACATATCTGGAGAACATGATAAGTTCATAGTCTCAAAGCAGACAATTTGTGGTGAAAACCAAACGTACTAAGCAGAGTGCAAAATTTCTTATGCAATACATGATAAAGAAGGCACAGTATAATTTAATGGTCTCTATCCTATATTAGTAAATATGAACTCAGCGAATGAGCTTTTAAGGGTTGCATCATATCTTTTTACTGATGTATAAATGAGGCCTTGATATTGAAAAGATTGAGGATCATATGCATAGAATCAATATCATCAAATCACACATGCCTAATGTCATTGGCCACTATGAGTCCTGTACATACCCACCTATCTATATTTAAATGTGAATCTCTTTGTTAGTTTGTATATTTGAAATTTGATCTGAAAATGCATCATCTGAGAATAGAACCAAGGGTGTAATGTTTCTCCATTAATAGATCTTTATTGATTTTTACATTTTGTCATTTAATAGATTAATAATTAATTTCCAAGATAAGTTAGTTTTTATATTTACACCCCTTATACAGGAAACATAATGTCAATATAGGTAACAAAACTGTACTTAGCATGGATTTGTTAACTATTTGTTATAAATATATTAACAGTTATTCCAAATTTTATGAAAATGGGATATGATTGCATTTATCATAACTCTTTCATAAATGGCTGTTGCCCCTAAATCTTTATATTTACAATAAAGAAAATGATTCTAAACGAGTAAGATGATTTCATTGTCAGTGCAACTGCATATTTAGAAAATCATCTCAGTACAAAGTATTATGCTTCAGTGAAAATACTGGGTGTTTTATTGTTCTAAATTTTTATTAAAGTAAATCATAGAATTGATGGTTGATGTATTAATAATTAAAATGTGAAAATTATAGACAAAACATTTTCAAATTAAAGGATATAGTATTTCTGTATTTATAGTAAATTAAATATCTGTTTATTGACAGTGATGGAGAAGAGATACACAACAATTGCTGATTTTAAGGAGGTTATGACTTCTGGAAAACACCCACAAAAATAAATACTGTCATAAAGTAAAAACAGCCCCTTGTACTGCATTCCCTCAAGAGAGTTACAAATAAAATGTCATGGAAAATCAGAATTAGCTGTGAATTTTGTCTTGGTGAGAGGGGGATTAATTTTGATGGAGATGTGAAAAATAACTCAAGTGTTCATGTGTATTGTCTTCTTTTTATCTCGTCTTCTTTTTATCCCCTATCATTTATTGAGTGTTTTCTTTAGGTCCGAAACAAGTTGTGATTACCCACTTAATCTTCATATTCATGCTATATAGACTAAATAATATCTCAACCCACATTTTATAAATGGGAAACTGAAGCACAATGAAGTTAAGAAAATTTCCCAAGGTCACGTGGCTAGTAAAAGGTAGTGCTGGGATTTCTATTTGAGCAATTTGGCTCCAATATCACGTTCTTAACTTTTGAGTTACACTCTCTTTCCCACTGTCTTGATTATGAAACCTATTCTTTCCATTTTCCTTTAGTCTTAGTCTATAAAATGTTAATATTTTCTCTTAAATCTAACAAAACTTGTAAACAAAAGTCTCAATTTTATAATGACCTACTGTCCTGAGTTGCTATCTTATTCCTCCCGTTTATTTCAACTCAAAATGTATTAGTAATGGTCTTGCCTTGTTTCTTTGCTCCTAATGAAACACTTTCAAACTCTCAGTATGTTTCAACTTTTCTAGAGTTAGGGAACAAATATATCTAGTCATATATAACGTGTACAGTCAGGTGAATGTTATAGCTGTGCTACTGTGATACATCACTTGGGGAAGCTAAAAGTGAATTGACTTTGGTTGGTGTACCCAAATGTAAAGAGGAGAGATTATAATTTCAACTGAGATCAGTTGAAATAATCTTTAGGAACGTTTTGAAGCTCAGACTTATCCTCTAGGCAGGTGTAAACCATTAAGTGTATTTGAACATTTTTGAGATTTTTAAGCTTTTTTTTTTCTTTTTTTTTTTTTGATGACATGGCAACTGCTGTTTATATAAATGTATCCATCAAAAATGAGAGAGCATCAGTGATAGGCAGAAGGTTTATGCTCCATATTGTGTATGCATGCATGTCTCACACACACACACACACACACAGAGTTTGCACTGAAGTGAAAGATTGTTGAGTGCACTAAAGTGAAAGATAGTTGAGGGAAGTTTGTATTTAGTATCTGTCTTATGTGTTCAAGCTGCTGTAACAAAATAACATAGCCTGGGTGACTTATAAACATCAGAAATTTATTTCTTATAGTTCTGTAGGCTGGGAAGTCTAAGATTAAGTCACTGTGGTAAGTTTCAAACGTGATTTTTGTGGGAACACATACATTTAGTCTATAGAACCATCTCAACAATAATAATAACACATAATATTTTTAAGTCCTTATGATGTTCTGAGGCTGGTTCTAAGAACGATCTCATTTTGCATTTATAAAAACTTACCAATGAGGTATTATGATTTCCTCACTGTAAGTATCCACTGAGGAAGGTGAAGGTTAAAACCCTGCCAAAACCATCTCACATTGGAATATAGGTTAGAACCTAGTAATATAAAACCATCATATGTAAAATCTTTGTAAGATTCCAGAACTTTTGTAACTTTCCAATGATGATAATTCTTCCTAGCACACTACTCTGAATTCAATGAAAGCAAGACTACTCCAATCACTTGTTAACAGGGGATGAATCCCCCATCAACTGACTTAGATAAGTCAAGCTTCAACCCCCAGGACATCTTTAAAAGCACAGAGAATAAACTGAAGTTTCCACCTGCAATGAAAAATTTAAGTGGCTATTGATATCTACCTTAGTAACTAGTTAAAGTTTAGTTAGGAACATGCTGCAGTTAGCCATGTAACGTTTTATCAGAAAAGTCATCTTTAAATCCCTTGTGGGACTGTCTTTCCTATATGTTTTAGCATATTTAGTGCATGATCTCTTTTGATTCAACATCTGTCCCCTGAGCAGAATATAATGCTTATGGATATGGTGTTTATGGATATGATTATTGCTGGTGATTTCTTTGAGGATAAGGAGAGGATTTCTAGGTGATCATAAATGATGTTATGTGGCATATGGGAATAAATTATTCAGTGAGAACATTTTAAATGATTTTCTTCTTTAGCAATCCCTGGTAATTTCAAAGTGAAAGTGTCCAGGACTATGAGAATAATTTGTCTCTAGGAAACCTTCTAAATTTTTAATTAAATTTAATTTAACAAAATAAATATTACAATTTATGGTCCATTTTTCTTTACATACTGTGACTACACAAAGTGTTGGGAAAATTAGTTTCCTTCATACAATAACATTCTTACAGCTGACACTCAAAATTTGAAATTCTTCCTGTTTTAACTTAGCTTCAATATATACCTTAAGGGGCAAGAGTTAAAAAGAAAATTAAAGTTAGAAAAGGAATAAAGAAAAAGTAGAAAAGACAGAATGTGAAAGTGTTTAAAATATTGCTATCTTACCAAATACATTGTGAGCTTTAGTCACTGATATTTATTGAATTCAATATTAAAAAATTTTATCATCACTCCCACACTTTTGCCATAGTCAGTGGAAATAGTATAATATGCATCAGTGGGCCTTGTATTTTAAGCAATTTATTGTTGAGGAATATGTTAAACAACCTTGCAGTCTTTCCTGGATGATTATAGAAGGAAAATTTAGTGAGGTTATTTCTCATACTAGTGTAAATTATGATTTTTCAAAGTATTCCCCAGTAAAACTTAACAAATATACATAAGCAATTGAAAGTATCTGACTTCGTAAATTCAAAAAAGCATTTCTTCTATCAATTTGTGTTTTTAGATACATCAAGATATCATTCTCACCTATAGTTATTTACCACTGTGTCAATGAAGATCATTTCTCTACTCTTTGACATATGGCTTTTTTAGTGTTGCTTTTACTGAGCACAAGTGTTTTGATTAGCTTGTAGGAGGTGAAGTTTTCATTCTATAATACTCTGACTTAGCAGTTAGAGGAGTAGTTGGCAGAGGCCACTTTCATTGTTTTCTATCATTTGAACAATAATGCAATCAATTTATATCCTACAGTGTTAATCAAGTGACCTTTAAGTATTTTCTATAATTTTGTAGGAACAAATTATTAGTGAGGAGTAATTTAATCATTTAATGAGAACCTCAGTCTGTTTCATTGATTTTTCTTAATTAAATTTAGGTTAACTCCTCTGCCCTCATGGATAATTCAGCTCAAGAGTGATATTATAATGAATGTCTGTGCAGATGTTTGAGATAAAGTAACTGCAGTTCAGAGGGAAAAAAAGGAAAGACTTAGGAAGTATTAAGAATTCTTGAAAGTCTTTAAGTTGTATTTAGTACATCAAAACTGACTAATGTATGGTGTGCCTGGTGGGTGTCTCAGATGGTAAAGAATCTGCCTGCAATGTGAGAGACCTGGGTTTGATCACTGAGTTGGGAAGATGCCCTGGAGAAGGGAGTGGCTACCCACTCCAGTATTCTTGCCTGGAAAACTCAATGGACAAGAGGACCGTGGCGGCTACAGTCCATGGGATTGCAAAGTGTTGGACACTGCTGAACAACTAACACTTTTAATAGCTTGTTTCCTTTACGTTAAACTAGGTTATGTGGTAACAACAAATAATCTTGTAGTCCATTAGCTTCATGAAATGACAGATATTTTCTCAGTCTACTTACAGAATGCAAGTGACAGCTGGGCTCAGCTTCCCTCAGTTCAGTTCAGTCTCTTAGTCATATTGGACTCTTTATACGACCTCATGAACTGCAGCATGCCAGGCTTCCCTGTTCATCACCACTCCTGGAGTTTACCTAAACTCATGTCCATGGAGACAGTGATGTCATACAACCATCTCATTCTCTGTTGTCCCCTTCTCTTCCTGCCTTCAGTCTTTCCCAGCATGAGGATCTTTTCCAATGAGTCAGTTCTTTGCATCAGGTGGCCAAAGTACTGGAGCTTCAGCTTCAGCATCAGTCCTTCCAGTGCTTCCCTAGTCACTGCCTAACTCAGGGTTACAGAGACACCATCTCAGGATATTTTCCCATAACTTCCAACATGGGGTGGGGGGAAGTACAAATGGCAACTAGGTAGTGTTTCTTAAAATTTTGGTCTGGAATAGAGACAGGATATATCTTTATTTTCCCCCCATTGGCTAAAACAAGCCCCATGACTCCAAATGGTACAGAAGTACATCCTACACAAGCATAGAAGTAGCAGAATATTTATACACATTCATAATAATTAGCATATAGATTTCATTTCAGTTCAGTTCAGTTCAGTCATTCAGTCGTGTCTGACTCTTTGCGACCCCATGAATCGCAGCACGCCAGGCTTCCCTATTCATCACCAACTCCCGGAGTTCACTCAAACTCATATCCATCAAGTCGGTGATGCCATCCAGCCATCTCATCCTCTGTCGTCCCCTTCTCCTCTTTCCCCCAATCCCTCCCAGCATCAGAGTCTTTTCCAATGAGTCAACTCTTTGCATGAGGTGGCCAAAGTATTGGAGTTTCAGCTTTAGCATCAGTCCTTCCAATGAACAGCCAGGACTGATCTCCTTTAGAATGGACTGGTTGGATCTCCTTGCAGTCCAAGGGACTCTCAAGAGTCTTCTCCAACACCACAGTTCAAAAGCATCAGTTCTTCGGTGCTCAGCTTTCTTCACAGTCCAACTCTCCCATCCATACATGACCACTGGAAAAACCATAGCCTTGACTAGACGGATCTTTGTTGGCAAAGTAATGTCTCTGCTTTTTAATATGCTATCTAGGTTGGTCATAACTTTCCTTCCAAGGAGTAAGCGTCTTTTAATTTCATGGCTGCAGTCACCATCTGCAGTGATTTTGGAGCCCAAAAAAATAAAGTCTGACACTGTTTCCCATCTCTCTCCCATGAAGTGATGGGACCAGATGCCATGATGTTAGTTTTCATGAGGAACATATATTATATCTGGAGTTTCTAACAAGGGTGCTGCCTTTTCTTAGATTAAAAAGTTATCAATATTGGCTAACAGGCTAAAGGAGCTCAAACATAGATGTATTCTGGGAAAACTCCTTAGAAGATTTTGCTGATTTTAAGATATCATCTGACACCATTGTCTTTATTTTCTTCCACCATCCTTTTCCCTGCTAAATGTGTTTTATTTAATTTATTTTTTTTAAACTTTACAAAATTGTATTAGTTTTGCCAAACATTGGGATTATTACTTCAAACTTAAGACACATTTTTCCTGTCATTAGTGTTTTATCAAGAGTGCCGCTTAAAAATTTTATAGATATGAATATGTATCAATATCTGTTTATACATATCTATAACAAAAACCTTTTCTGCTCATATATGTATTTTCACAGTATAATATTTTATAAGATGTGTCCAAAGTGGATGATTATAAAGACTTTAAACGTAGGTTTGCGGTTATACTCATGGATAGCCTCTTTGACTTTTGAACAGAGAAAATAAAATATCACTACTTGTTTCAGTTTGCTTCAAGAATGAAATTTGGTAACTTGTACTTGAAAGCTATGAATTTAGAGTCATTTCAAGTGATGATATTCAACTTTATTTTATTATGTTCTCACTCATCACTTGATAAAAGTAAGATAAAAATTCTGGAAATGATCAATGGGGGAACCTTCTTTACCATACATGTGATTCATGAATGTTTTTCTTATTCCTTCTCCTATACTCATTGTAGAACCAACAGTGTTATTTAGCCTTTCTCTTTGCTGACATCTGCTGTTTTTTATTTATTTTTCTCTCTTTCATTTTCTGTCAGGAAGTGTTAATATCATATAGGTTTAGTACAGATCTGACTTCTTCAATCATAGTTTTCAGCACCCTTAATTACAATTGCAGTAGCTTTTTTTCTGCCCTACATGTTTATGAACAAATACTTTCTGTGTGATGTTCCACTCTCCTTTTAATGCTACTTATGTAATATGAAATTGTTTCAAAATTCTTCATCATGAAAGATGATTTATAAATATTTTCTAAAGATTACATTTTCCCAGGAACTGCATTAGAGGAAGAAATGTTATGGTCTAAAATTCAGAACAGTGCTTTATTTAGCATTGCAACTTTTCAGAAAACGGCATATATTTGATTTCTTTGCTTTTCACTATGAGGCAGCCATTTTTATAGCTGTCACAAAATTAGATTTAAATTCAGCATAGGAAAGTCATATATTCACAGAGAGCTATGCATATAACACATATCTCATCCTCTGAAAATTCAGCTCCCTCTGTATTTTGAGCATCTATTTCTGAAATGCTGAATGTAAACAGAGAACATGCATGAAATGCACCACTGTTTTCTTCAAAACTTTTGAAATTTCAAGTATTAATTATATACAAAGCTATTTTAAAATTTAGGAGGTTTAAGTAAACTGTGTCACATGAAAACTGCACCAATACTGTAGCACATATAAATTTGCAAGATTCTATTTGCCTTTGAAGAAACTGGAAACAAAATGCTGCCCACAGCTATGAAAGTTGTAACATTTTGCCTTACTTGAAAGCTAACAAGTAAACTTACCACAGTGTCATATATATTGGCAAAGACATAAGATTCCTGGGTCAGAGAAAAGGACTGCATTAATGAAAGCACAGTAAATACCATGTTAAATCAGTTCTTATTGCAAAAGTTGCCCCCCAAATACGACAAGACAAAGTAAAATACCCCAAGTGGAAATTCTATATGCAGACTTTTTTTGCCAGAGTTGAAGAACCCCAGTTTAGGAAACCCCAATACTTTAAATGCATATTTCTAGCAAATGTGGTCAATGTTTGCTCCAAAGGGAGACATTGTTTTTTATTATTTATGTAGGAAATTTCCTCTCAGCTTCAGAGGGAGATACTGTCTTTGTTTTCCAGGGCTCTTTGTTATACAAATATCCTAATAAAGATATTCTAGAATAAAAGCTTAGTGTTGTGGCAGTCTTATTGGAGTCAAAAGAAATAAAAGGGTAAAAAAAGAACATTGGTTTTATCTTTATTTAAGATTTTGATATCTTTCCCATCGTAGAATTTTTGCATTAATTTTTATAAAAATTTGATATTGAATTATAATTTATCTTAAACACTGAATTTTTTTACATCTGAGATTAGTACCTCACTTACTTTATTTCTGGCTCCATTAATGCTGATATAAAATTCAGATCTGCCTTGTCATCTAACAAGCACAAACTACATTTCTTGCTTTTTGCTTCAAAATGCATTTAACAGATAAATTATGTACAAAAGGTATATTTGTATGAAGATCCAAATACATTCTTCCCAAGGTTTGCTACTTTATTTTTGTTAATATTGAAGTTAAATATTTTGGTGTTTACCTAAATACTACAATCACATATGGCTCTGCCGTCCCTGGGATTCTCCAGGCAAGGACACTGGAGTGGGTTGCCATTTCCTTCTCCAATGCATGAAAGTGAAAAGTAAAAGTGAAGTCACTCAGTCGTGTCTGACTCTTCGCGACCCCATGGACTGCAGCCTACCAGGCTCCTCGGTCCATGGGATTTTCCAGGCAAGGGTACTGGAGTGGGTTGCCATTGCCTTCTCCATATAGAAATATAGTATACTCTTAATAGAATTCTTATGTATTCTGTTACTTCTCATATTTAATCAGCCTGTAATGCTGAAAAATACGTCTTAAAATCCTTCTAAATGATCAGTTTATATCATGCTATAAATAATAATTCATATTTGGGATTCTAAGAAGTGTGACCAAATCTAGCTTATTTTGATGGTTCTAAGATATTTCCAGTACATTAGTGGGTAAAATACAAGTGGAACACTAATATCTCAGTCTTTTCAGAGAGCCTGAGTTCTGAACTAAGCCTTTTCATGTACTTTAGGACTTATGAGCATTCTTTTGCTTCAATAATACAGTTTTATATTTTCCTAAAGCCCCTAATAGTGGCCTAAGGCATCCTTACAATTGGAAGTTAAGTGTATGCCTTGAAGTTTTAAATTATTTTAAAAGGTAAGCAATAGCCATGACAGAGATGAACTCTTAGTAAATTCCATTTTACAATAACATAAAATCATTTTTCCCATACCATGTTTTTACTGGAGTAAATACACAAAGCAAAAATTGTTTACTGACTAAACAATTTTAAGCATATAGTTCAGTTGTTTAAGTACATTCATTTTTTGTGCTATCATTACCACCATCAATCTCCAGAACTCTTTTCATCTTGTAAAACTGAATCATTAACAGTAACTCCACATTCCTTCCTCCCATCCTAAGCCACTGGCAGCCACAATTCTTTCTTCTGTTTAATTTTGACTGCTTTAGATAGTTCATGTTGAAACAGGAAACCGAGTTCTTGTTTGCAGAGCCGAAAAATGAACTTTGCAAATATGCAAATACTCGCATAAGAATTTATTTTAAAGGATACAGATACCAAGCTCTCAGAATAGACACTGAGAAGGGGTGTGCCTGGAAGGGTGGGAATAACAACAGTTTATATCTTTACTAGTATTGATCTGTTTGTTTTTGGTTGGCTCAGTGCCCTGATATATGTACTTTTTGACGAATCAGTTTAAAAGCCGCAATGTCCAGTTTGCCATTTTTATGGCTTTCTTTGATTCCTAAGTCCTTGAGTTTTCTTAGACATTGAGTTACCAGCCTGCAGCCATTTCTCATGACCTCAGGCTATTGTTTAAGGACCAGTTATATGTTTACGACATCAGACTATTTATTAAGGCTATTCAGTTCAGTTCAGTCGCTCAGTCGTGTCTGACTCTTTGTGACCCCATGAATTGCAGTACACCAGGCCTCCCTGTCCATCACCAACTCCCGGAGTTCACTCAAACTCACTTCCATTGAGTCAGTGATGCCATCCAGCCATTATTTATTATTTAAGTATGGTTAAAAGCTAATGGTCCACCTGGTGTTTTATCCTAGATAAGTTGGACAGAAGTTACTGATTGTCTTGTCATGGGTCTGTTTGTTTTATGATCCTGTAGACCAGGGAGGCATTCCTCTAAATGTCGGGAAATTAGAACAAGTCAGTTCAGTTCAGTTCAGTCGCTCAGTCGTCTTTGCTACCCCATGAATTGCAGCACGCCAGGCCTCCCTGTCCATCACCAACTCCCGGAGTTCACCTAAATTCATGTCCATTGAGTCAGTGATGCCATCCAGCCATCTCATCCTCTGTCATCCCCTTCTCCTCCTGCCTCCAATCCCTCCCAGGATCAGAGTCTTCTCCAATGAGTCAACTCTTTGCATGAGGTGGCCAAAGTATTGGAGTTTCAGCTTCAGCATCAGTCCTTCCAATGAACAGCCAGGACTGATCTCCTTTAGAATGGACTGGTTGGATCTCCTTGCAGTCCAAGGGACTTTCAAGAGTCTTCTCCAACACTACACTTCAAAAGCATCAATTCTTTGGCACTCAGCTTTCTTAACAGTCCAACTCTCACATCCATACATGACCACTGGGAAAACTATAGCCTTGGCTAGATGGACCTTTGTTGGCAAAGTAATGTCTCTGCTTTTGAATATGCTATATAGGTTAGTCATAACTTTGCTTCCAAGGATTAAGCGTCTTTTAATTTTATGGCTGCATTCACCATCTGCAGTGATTTTGGAGCCCCTAAAAATAAAGTCTGACCTGTTTCTACTGTTTCCCCATCTATTTCCCATGAAGTGATGGGACCAGATGCCATGATCTTAGTTTTCTGAATGTTGAGCTTTAAGCCAACTTTTTCACTCCTCTTTGAGTTTCATCAAGAGGCTTTTTAGTTCATCTTCACTTTTTGCCATAAGGGTGGTGTCATCTGCATATCTGAGGTTATTGATATTTCTCTCGGCAGTCTTGATTCCAGCTTGTGCTTCTTCCAGCCCAGTGTTTCTCATGATGTACTCTGCATATAAGTTAAATAAGCAGGGTGACAATGTACAGCCTTAGGCTAATGGAGCAAGACACCTATGTGAGGGAATAAGTTGGACTTAAAAACTAAAATTAAACGAAAAGCCTGAGGCCTCAACCCTGCACTGACTGCCCTAAGTTTCTACCTCTATGTGAGTAGAATCATACAAATTTTGTCTCTTTCTGACTGGTTTATTTCACTTAGCATAAGGTCCTCAAGGTTCATCCATTTTATAGCATATGTCAGAATTTCCTTCTTTTTTTAAGTTTGAATATATTCTATTGTGTTTATATGATTATATTATTTTGTTTATTTATTCATCTTTGGATGGACATGTGGGTTGCTCTCATACTTGAACTACTGTGAATATGGGTGTATATATATATATATGTCTTGAGACACTGTTTTCAGTTCTTTTGGGTATATACTTAAAAATTGAATTCTTGGATCATATAGTAATTCAATTTTAATTTTCTTAAGAGACACTATACCCTCTTCTACAGTAGCAGTACCATTTGACACTCCCACCAAGTGCACAAGGGTTCCAATATCTCTTTGTAATCAGCAGCATTTTTTATTTTTACTTTTTGTTTGTTTGTTTTGCTTTGTTTTTAATAGTAGCCATTCTAATGAGTTTTAGAATGATCCCTAACCTTTTTTTTTTTTAATACAATATAGCCAAATCACTGTTCTCTTTCTAACATTATTTAGAATATGGTAACACTTTTTTAAGTCAGATATTATGAAAGTACAGGATTAGAAAGAGAAATGATAAATTGGAGCTACTGACAGATTATTCACTTTTTAAAATACACTAGACACTGGAGATACTACTGTAGAAAAACAACGACGATGACAAAAAAAAAAAAAAAGTCCTACCATCATAATGGGAATACCCTAGTGAAGAAGATAGATATTTACAAATACTATCAAAAAATATAGTTACAAACTATAGTGGGTGCTATAAAGGTAAAGGTCTATAAAAATGATAAGGTACCATTATGAATTATCTGCTCTTTAGGGTAAAAATTTTAAGTTGCTTCATATGATCATAGCTTGCTCCTTGGAAAAAAAGCTATGACAAACCTAGACAGCGTATTAAAAAGCAGAGACATCATTTTGCCGACAAAGGTCCATATAGACTGAGCTCTGGTTTTTCCAGTAGTCATGTATGGATGTAAGAGTTGGACTATCAAGAAGGCTGGATGTCGAAGAATTGATGCTTTCTAAATGTGGTATTGGAGAAGACTCTTGAGAGTCCCTTGAACTGCAAGGAGATAAAACCAGTCAATCCTTGAGGAAATCAACACTGAATATTCATTGGAAGGACTGATGCTGAATATAAAGCTCCAATACTTTGGCCACATGATGCAAAGAGTCAACTCATTGGAAAAGACCTGATACTGGGAAAGATTGAGGGCAGGAGGATAAGGGGGCAACAGAGGATAAGATGGTTGAACAGCATCACTGACTTGATGGACATGTGTTTGAGCAAACTGCAGAAGACTTTGAAGTACAGGGAAGCCTGGAGTGCTGCAGTCCATGGGCTCACAAAGAGTCAGATGCAAATTAGCGACTGAATAACAGTGATCATAGCTTACACAGAGATATTGAAATTATATCCAGTTTTCCTTACAGTATATTTCTATTTGGCACTCTGTGAACATGAATGTGGAGATATCAACATACTTAGATTTCGTATAAGGTTTTTATAAAGTAATTTTCATTTCCTAGAAAATTTTGCTTTTCGTTTTTAGCCTAATTTGGCTTGCTGCCAGTGGTAATGTACTTGATAATGGGAAACAAGAAAAAAATCAAGAAAATGAGTGACCACCTGTAACCCTGATTCTGTAACCCTTGATTCCAGGAAAGAAAGCAATCTTTCAGAACATAGAAAATCACAGAAGCTGAGAGTCTTCACTTACCCACCTTCCAACAGCTGTTTGTTGCCTATATCTCTTCCATCTATCTGCAAAGCCTAAATGTTGGAGTTAATCACTTAATAAATTGTTAATTGTTAGTATGTAATTGCAAACTGGATACATCTGTACTAAGTTTTCTGCTGTACAAGTTAGGATCAAGCTTATTGTCAGAAGTAACATGGTCTTAGTAATGCACTTTTTCAACTTAATTAAGCTATTTGTTTTCTTCCCCAAATTATAATATTTTCAGGTTTACCTATTTGGAATTGATTTCAAACAGATAAATATTTACACTATATAGAATATTTTTATCCACTGATACTTCTGCCTTAGTTCCCTTTTATCATAAGCTTTTCCTTGAGGACTCAACCCTGTCAATTTGCTCCAAGGATATGTTAGTCTCCAGGTGTTTTGCACTTTCTACACTAAAACAATATTATATACTATTTAAATTTATAATATCACTCTTCCTTTGCTTCATAGATAGAAGTGTGGTAGGTATGTGTAATAATTAACAAAAACGAATCAATATAGGCTAAGAAAAGGAACTAACTTTTAATGAGCTTCTGATTATATCATGTACTGTGCTTAATTAGGCTTATCACCTGAACCCTTATTTGATTCGCTCCATGAGGTAGGCATATTTTCCTTATTTAAGATGGAAAAATTGTCAGTGGTTCCTGAATCAAGTCCTCACAGAATATTTGACTTGGCAATTTTTAAAAGACACTTAAATTATAATGTTTTCTGGTTGCTTTATCACTAAAGGAAGATTCTTTTCCTACTTAAGTAATACTTTCACTTTTTACCTGTTGCTTTATCAATAATTATTAAAATAATTTTTCTTTTTAAAATTGCATTCTTGCTTAGTCTCAGGCAAATTTTTAAAGCGTAATTCATCATACTTTATTTTCCATTATTCTTTTCACCCTCTGGCACCAAATTAACTTATTCATTCAAAATAAATATATATATTAACTCGTAGCTTTCTATGAAGAAATGCCCCCATCATTAGGTCACAAGAGAGACAGATTTATATTTCTTAAGTCCACATATGAAGTAAATAGAAGCTTAATTATGTGTGGAAGCTTTGGGAATAAAGAAACATGAGGAATAATACACATTCAGAGATTATTACTCAAATGAGAAAAATGTATAGTGTACATGATATTTCAGCATGCTTTATCTCTTCATTCTTAAAGCTCTGAAGGAGATGTTGTTATAGTCAACATTCCTTTCTCTCATCCACCCCACTTTATCTTCTAACTCCACATACCATTAACCCTTTCATTCTGCAGCTGCTTCACAATGTGTTTACTCATGTTATTAATTTATGTTGCCATGAATTCAAGTATCTATTTGCATAAGCAGTTGCACCGTAGGATTTTCAGCTCCCTAAGACTGTCTTATGTGTGCTCAGAACTTATTCCACAGTAGTCATTCAATACATATTTATTGAGTTGAAATGAATTTCAGAGATCAAGAAACTGAGTTTCACAAAGAAGAAAACACTTATTAGATAATGGTGCTGAACTGTGGATGCAGGTGTTCTGATCTCTAATTTCAGTTTCCTGCTTTAGTTTTGATGCTTTCTATTTTGCTTTAATAAATTTCAGTGACCAAACCTTTCATGACATAATCAGGCAAGGTTTCTTCTTAGTCACACTCAGGTGTCCTGTCAGTAATCACCACTGTTAAACTGTTTCGGCTTGTAATTATTCAGTTCCTTAGATCAGAGGTCCCCAGCCTCCTGACCTAATGCCTAATGATCTGAGGTGGAGCTAATGTAATAATACTAGAAATAAAGTGCATGATACATGTAATGTACTTGAATCATCCCCAAACTGTACCCTGTCCCAACTGTGGAAAAATTTTCTTCCACAAAACTGGTCTCTAGTGCCAAAAAAGTTGGGTATAACTGGTTAGATAATTTTCCTATTAAGAAGATAAAATCATATATTTTTTGTACATAAAAATCCATTCTGTTTGGAATATTTAAAAATTACAAGGGCATACATGTCAGACTCTCTAAACTTTAGAGAAATTTTCAGAAAAGCTATATTTTATATAGGTGCACTAAATTATACTTTTATTGGCGTGCAGTTTATCTTATATTGAAACCAATAGGTAGTTTAGAATATAATTAGAATAATAGCTGAATTGTACAATGCATAGGTATAATACTTTTCTTCTTAATAACATTATAAATTTAATGGAGTTCTTGTAAATCATCTAATTTGGTACTTATGAATGTAAGCAATCTTGGTAAAATGACACATTTCCTTTGAAGGACCCCAAATAAGACAGTAGAGGAGGAGGTAAGAAGAATATGGCTATCATCATTTGACCTGCATGACAACCATTATTTGAGCTGCACTGACATATTGATGGCCTCTGCTGCATCCCCACTACTTTTGAACTCTAATGATTGTGACTCACAGTCTTCAATGGCAGATCTTTCCCTATTTGGACAACTCTTACTAGAAGCCATGTTATACTGAAATGTGAAATTCTTGTAACTTCTATCTCGTGATTCGCAGTGTTCCATTTAATCTCAAGCAAAATAGTGTCATCTTTCTTGCATATGACAGATGAAGGCCTTCCAAATATTGGAAAAACATTCCTCATAGTCTTAGTGCCTATTACCAAGTCTTTTCTTCTGCAGAGCAATCATTGTTCTGTTAATTATTCCTTTTAAAATAATCATAGATCTTGGCATATGCCTTTGTATCTGTTGAATTATCATTTAGTAGGTGAGACTCAGACAAAGAAAAAATATCTCAAGCTTACAAAGCAGTGAGTGAGTAAAGATAACTTTTCATCTTACTAGATAAAAATATATATTTAAAAAATACTATCTGGAGGAAAAAAAATAAATTCACAATATAAACTAGAAAGATCTTTAGAGATTATCTCATTCCCCAATTTTATGTTGTCATTATTTATAGCATAGTGACAGAGGATTGAGTTAATTACTTTTCTTATTCCAGTAGTACTGTTATCAGAATTCTTTGCAAGACTGCAAGACCTCTTTCTTGCCTGGATGCAGGTAGTTATGTATGAATATGTGTATATTGAATTGCCTTTAATCCTCATTTCATGCTCCCATGCATCTCCCCACATAAGCAACTGCTCAAATGTGTAAAAGTTACATCTTTTATTTTTGTGTTCTTATAAAATATAAAGTGATATTTTGTGTTTATATGCTTTTTATAGAAGTGGTATTATGCTATAGATTTCTTACTATTTCTTACTCTTCACTCAGCACTCTGATTTTAAGCTTTGCACAAAACTCTCAACCTTGTCTGCACAACGTTCCATGAAACATCTAGTATCTCAGACCATTGTACACCACGTGAATAAAAATTTCTGAGAGTAGGGCCAGAATATCACTATTTATTTTTAGAAAGCTCTTCAGGTGCTTCTAATGCCATACTGTATTGATTCACATAGTGTTAAGTCATTAAACTACCACTGTGAGATACCTCCGACTCCCTATTACCACAAATAACCCAGTGATGAACACTTTTTCGTAAGGTCATTTGTAACTTTAAGGCCTTCTTGTAAAGGATACTCTGTATATGTACTCAGACATGTGATGCAGGGTCATTGGTACAAATGTATTCTTTATTTGACCAATTATTTCCAACCATTTCTCTAAAATTGCTACACCTTGCTATAGTCCAACTAATAATGTGTTGTGTGTGCTAAGTTGCTTCAGTCGTATCTGACTCTTTGCGACCCTATGGACTGTAAGCCTGCAAGCTCTTCTGTCTACGGAATTCTCCAGGCAAGAATACTGGATTAGGTTGCCATACCCTCCTCCAGGGTATCTTTCTAACCCAGGGATTGAATCCCTGTCTTCTGGAGCTCTTGCCTTGCAGGTGGATTCTTTACACTGAGTCACCAGGAAGGCCCCAGTAAATTAAAATTACTGTATTGAAATTAACTCTTATGTTTTGCCAAGTTATGGCATGATCAGAATTTCTAATATTTTCCAGATAAGCTAAGCATTTCCCAAGATCATGCAGTAAGAAAATTGCAGAAATAAAATTTGAGTTGAAATAGTCTTGGTTCTAAACCACAGATTTTTTTAGCATATCAAAATATCTGTAAATAATGCAATGTTTTTGGTTCAATTCTGAAATAAAACGTCAGTTGTGAAACGAATTAATTCCTCTGAATTTATCAGAAATTTGATATCAGAAAATTGATGAAATTTACTGTCTTTCAAATTATATATCCTGCTATTTTATATTACTGTGACTGTTTCATGGGATGCTGTATACTATCTATGTATCTATGAGTCTGTGTATCTGTTTATCTAAAAATGAGTCCAGTAGTAATCATGAGAAACTAAATATGATCCTTCAACAGTTAAAGAGGTAAAAAGTGCAAGATTTTCCCTCTCTATATTAGTTTTCTATTGCTACATGACAAAACACCACAAACAGTAGCTTAAAACCACAAGAAACTTTTTTCTCAGAGTATAAGTCATGAATCTGCACATGGCTTATCTGGATCCTCTGCTCAGGGTCACAGCATGCCGAAATAATTGTTGTCAAGGGCTGCAATTTCATCTTCCGAGCTGACTGGTTGTCTATATAATTCAGTTCCTTGCAGTTTAGGACCGAGGTTCTCAAATCCTAAACGATGTTCACCATTCTTTGCCATTGGCATTCTCCTTAACATGGCAGGTTGTTTCTTCATGGTCAATAGGAGAGCACCTGCTGCTGCTTAGACTCTCCATCTCTTCTAAGAGCTCAGCTAATTAGATCAGGCACATCAAGGATACACTCCCTTGTGATTAGTTCAACATCAACTACCTGGGAATCATTCTTACTTCTTCAAAGCCCTTTTATTCTGCCATAGAACACAGAATAATCACCAAAGTGATAACCTATTGTATTTGCAGGCTCTGCCTATGCTCAAGGGGAGGAGATTATACCAGAAGTGTACAAGCCATGTAGACTATTCAGAGTGGGAAACATTTTTCTATTTTGTTTGTTATTGTAGCCATAGATGATGGCCTATTATGATACTATCAGTGAATAGTTGCTGGATGAATGAATTAAAGAGCCTCAGTTTAGCATGGTAATTTTGCAATTACTCTGAGAGTATTTGTTGCTGAAAAAATTTCATCTTTACTCAGTGCTTTTAGAGTGTTACATACAGAATATTAAATCTGTTAGGAGGTAGCAGTGTTCTACTAATCTACTAATGAGTTCTGACTGAATCCTAAATTTTTGGCTTAGATTTTATATTGACACACATTTACTATCAATTCAGAGCACAGATGGTACCACAGCTGTTACAACTTGGAGACTCTAGGACACTTTAAGGGATAACATATGGGAAAGCTCATGTTATATTTGAAGGAGTTCCCTCCCTCATAAATTGTTAAATTAGGTCTTTGGGAAATATGTTATTTTCATGCTTTAGCCTAGCATTACACTGTATATGCAAAACTAGGAAGTCAACAGATACCTGGAATAACAGGCAAGTTTGCCTTGGAAAACAAAATTAAGCAGGGCAAAGGCTAACAGTTTTGCTAAGAGAACACACTGGTCATAGGAAACACCCTCTTCCAAAAACACAAAAGATGACTCTACACATGGGTATCACCAGATAGTCAATATAGAAATAAGATTGATTATATTATTTTCAGCCAAAAATGGAGAAGCTCTATATAGTCAGCAAAAACAAGACCGGGAGCTGACTGTGGCTCAGATCATTACCTCTCTCTTGGCAAACTCAAACTTAAATTGAAGAAAGTGGAGAAAACCACTAGACCATTCAGGTATGACCTAAGTCAAATCCCTTATGATTATACAGTAGAAGTGACAAATAGATTCAAGGGATTAGATATGATAGACAGAGTCCTTGAAGAAGTATGGATGGAGGTTCATGACATTGTACAGGAAACAGTGATTAAGATCATCCCCAATAAAAAGAAATGCAAAAAGGTAGAATGGTTGTCTGAGGGGGCCTTACAAGTAGCTGAGAAAAGAAGCAATGCATAAGACAAAGGAGAAAATGAAAGATATATTCATCTGAATGCAGAATTCCAAAGAATAGCAAGGAGAGATAAGAAAGCTTTCCTCAGTGATCAATGCACAGAAATAGAGAAAAACAATAGAATGGGAAAGACTAGAGATCTCTTCAAGAAAATTAGAGATACCAAGGGAACATTTCATGCAATTATGGGCAGAATAAAGGACAGAAATGGTATGGAACTAGCAAAAGCAGAAGATACTAATAAGAGGTGGTAGGAATACACAGGAGAACTACATGAAAAAATACCTTAATGACCCATATAACCACAACGGTGTGATCATTCACCTAGAGCCAGACATCCTAGAATGTGAAGTTAGGTGGGCCTTAGGAAGATCACTACAAAGCATGTGGAAGCTATGGAATTCTAGTTGAGCTATTTCAAATCCTCTAAAATGATGCTGTGAAAGTGCTGCACTCTCTATGTCAGCAAATTTGGAAAACCCAGCAGTGGCCACAGGACTGGAAAAGGTCAGTTTTCATTCCAATCCCAAAGAAAGGCAATGCCAAAGAATGTTTAGACTACCACTCAATTGCACTCATCTCACACTGGCAAAGTAATCTCAAAATTCTCCAAGCTAGGGTTCAACAATACGTGAACCAAGAACTTCCAGATGTTCAAGCTGGATTTAGAAAAGGCAGAGGAACCAGAGATCAAATTGCCAAAATCCTTTGGATCATCAAAAAAGCAAGAGACTTCCAGAAAAATATCTATGTCTGTTTTATTGACTATGTCAAAGCCTTTGACTGTGCATGACAACAAACTGTGGAAAAATCTCAAAGAGATGGAAATACCAAAACAACTTACCTGCCTCCTGAGAAATCTATATCCAGGTCAAGAAGTAACAGTTAGAACCGGATGTGGAACATCAGACTGGTTCCAAATTTGGAAAGGAGTATATCAAGACTGTTTATTGTCACCCTGTGTATTTAACTTATATGCAGAGTACTTTATGCAAAATGCCGGCTGGATGAATCACAAGCTGGAATCAAGATTGTCAGGAGAAATATCAATATCCTCAGACATGCAGATGATACCACCCTAATGGCAGAACGTCAAGAGGAACTAGAGAGCCTGTTGATGAAAGTGAAAGAGGAGAGTGAAAAATCTGGCTTAAAACTCAACATTCAAAAAATGAAGGTCAGGGCATCCAATCCTATCACCTCATGGCAAATAGTTGGGGAAGCAATGGAAACAGTGAGAGACTTTATTTTCTTGGGCTCCAAAATCACTGCAGATGTTGACTGAGCCAGGAAATTAAAAGACACTTTCCTTGAAAGAAAAGCTATGACCAACCTAGACAGCATATTAAAAAGCAGAGACATTACTTGGGCAACAAAGGTCCATCTCGTCAAGGCTATGGTTTTTCAAGTAGTCATGTATGAATGTGATAGTTGGACTTTCCAATGAATATTCAGGACTGATGCTTAAGCTGATTCCCCAATAGTTTGACCACCTGATACTAAGAACTGACTCATTGAAAAAGACCCTGATGCTGGGAAATATTGAAGTCAGGATAAGGGGACGACAGAGGCTGAGATGGTTGGATGGCATCACTGACTAGATGGACGTGAGTTTGAGCAAGCCTAGGAGTGATGAACATCCTATCCAGTGATGGACAGGAGAGCCTGAAGTACTGCAGTCCATGGTGTCACAAAGAGTCAGACACAACTGATCAACTGAACTGAACACCATGAATAGTCACAGGACATGGGCTAGATTATTTTTTCACAATGAGACTGTGGAAAATATTTAAATTATTTCTCTGGGAAAAAATATTTTTAGACTTTGAAAGTTGCATACAATTGCATACAATTCAAGGTGGCACAAAAATGTTCTTTGCTTTAAATGAATGACTTGAATTTGATTAGCACTACTTTGGACAGGGATTTTGGATTTTTCTACAAACAGTGTGATTTTAGATGTGGAAGAATTGATTATAAAACAGAGCTGTGTAAATACACAGTAAGGTAACACTGAGGGAAGGCACTGAACTGAAAGATAAGGGTGCAGGCCAAAAGTCCTGTATTAGGAATTTTGGTGATGTGATCAGTCAGTTCAGTTGCTCAGTCACGTCTGACTTTTTGTGACCACTTGGACTGCAGCACATCAGGCCTCCCTGTCCATCACCAACTCCCGGAGTTTACTCAAACTATGTCCATTGAGTTGATGATGCCATCCAACCATCTCATCCTCTGTCATCCCTTTCTCCTCCCGCCTTTAATCTTTCCCAGCATCACAATCTTTTCAAATGAGTCAGTTCTTTGTATCATTTGGCCAAAGTTTTGCAGTTTCCGCTTCATCATCAATCCTTCCAATGAATATTCAGGACTGATTTCCTTTGTGATGGACTGGTTGGATCTCCTTGCAGTCTAAGGGACTCTCAAGAGTCTTCTCCAACACTACAGTTCAAAAGCATCCATTCTTCAGCACTCAGCTTTCTTTATGTGATGTGATGTGATAAGAAACAAACAACAGAGGATACAGAATTGTGGTAAGCATTTTCCATGTTCCAGATTTTGTTCATAATGTAAATAACGTTGTAAGAGATTATACTGAGTGTAGAATTTTAGACTTTCCCCTTTCCAAGTTTCATCACTCAAGCTCTGAAATGTCAACCTGCCCCTCAGAAGATTTTGATTTAGTAATATACACATATTCAGAATTTGTGCTGTGCATCACCAGAGATGGTTAAATATTATGTGTGTGAAGTCACTGCTAATTCATGCATAGATCTTCAGAGAAGTGTAATTAACCTAAAAGCTAAGCATCATGTGAGAACTTTGTGTCTACTTAGCTTTAATTCTTTTTTTTTAAAAATCCTACTATTTGGATTATTTTAATAAAGTTAAAATTTACTAGTTTATAACATGCATGAAGAAATCAATAGAACTTTGTTTTTGTTTCCTTTTCAAATGACTGTTAGGGGTAAAGAGTCAGATCAATATACAATTAAAATAATTATACAGAAGCTACAGTTCCAGTTGTTGTAAGGGCTCTGAGGAAATGATGCAGTCTTCTATGAGAGGATATAAGTGATGCTAAGAACTACAGAAAGCAACCGAAGGGAATGATGTTCAGGTTCAGTGTGAGGAATAAATGAAGCCAATATTGCAAAAGGCTATGAAAAGCATAAGAAGGGTGATAAAAAATTTTAAGCAGTTGGACAACATGGTCAAAGACAAGATGAATTTGGTACTTTTGAGGAACTAAAAAAAAAAAAAAAAAAAAACCCTGTGCATTGGGAAAATAGTAAATGAGAGACAGTAGAGTGAAAAATGTGAATATCAAATCATTTATAAATAAGACTGCTGTAGGACATTGTAAGTTAGGTTAAAAGTTTTTAACTTTGTCCTATGCAGAATGAGAATTAACTAAATGCTTTGGGATAACAATGTGTTGGTGTTGTGTGATAGACTCAAACCCGCATTTTCTTTTTTTTTTTTTTTATAATTTTTTCACAGTATTTATTTCCAAATCTTTTCTCAGTTTAACTTGTTCCAATATTTCTTTTTTTTAAATTTTATTTTATTTTATTTATTTTTTTTTATGATCACCATGCTTTATTTTGTATCAATATGTGAATAATATTCTTTCATATTTATCAAATGTTACATTAAAAATTGTTCCTGCCTGAGTTATAAGCAAAGAATGCATTCTTTTTTCTTGTATAGGATACCATTATTTTAAAAATAAAACTCAAACACATTGTTCTGGTTTTGTGGCTTATTCCCAGCAGGATTTCCTAAAAGGTTTTTCATGAGTTGACTTCAGTTCAGTTCAGTTCAGTCACTCAGTCATGTCCAACTCTTTGCAACCCCATGGACTGCAGGACGCCAGGCCTCCCTGTCCATCACCAATTCCCAGAGCCTGCTCAAACTCCTGTCCGTCGCATCGGTGACATCATCCAACCACCTCATCCTCTGTCATCCCCTTCTCCTCCCACTTTCAATCTTTCTCAGCATCAGGGTTTTTTCCAGTTAGTCTCCTCCCACTTTCAATCTTTCTCAGCATCAGGGTTTTTTCCAGTTAGTCAGTTCTTCGCATCAGGTGGCCAGAGTATTGGAGTTTCAGCTGCAGTATCAGTCCTTCCAATGAATATTCAGAATTCTGATTCAGCCTGATTTCCTTTAGGATGGACTGGCTGGATCTCCTTGCAGTCCAAGGGACTCTCAAGAGTCTTCTCCAACACCACAGTTCAAAAGCATCAATTCTTTGGTGCTCAGCTTTCTTTTTTTTTTTTTTTTAAATTTTATTTTATTTTTAAACTTTACATAACTGTATTAGATTTGCCAAATATCAAAATTAATCCGCCACAGGTATACATGTGTTCCCCATCCTGAACCCTCCTCCCTCCTCCCTCCCCATTCCATCCCTCTGGGTTGTCCCAGTGCACCAGCCCCAAGCATCCAGTATAGTGCATTGAACCTGGACTGGCAACTCGTTTCATACATGATATTTTACATGTTTCAATGCCATTCCATTTTCAAAGAGTCTAGTCATCAAAGATACATGGGAGCAGTGATTGAGAGGAAGTTATTGTAGTGGTCCGGGTAAAATATACCGGTAGCTTGAGCAAGGGTGCTCAGAGAGGTAGAGATATGCTACAGCTGATATGTATATTTGGGAGAAGAATTAATAGAATTTAGAATTTTTTAAATCAATGGAAGTGTGAATGAGTGAGGAAGAGTTATCAAATGAGAATAGAGGTGAGGGAAGCTCCCTGTTCATCGACATGAATGATGCAATAAAATATATTTGAACTGGTAAATGCAAAATACTTTTGTATATTTTAATTTTGAGATACTTTAAAGATATCTAAGTGGCAAATTTACAAAAGAGATTAATATATTTATATATGGATCTGGAACTCAGAATACAGAAGTGTGAGCTGAAGTTATAATCTTGCAGATCTTTGATATATAAATGTTAGAAAGAATGGAATGAGAAGAGAAGCATGTCCAAAAATATATCCAGAGGCACTGAGGAGTATAAGATCTACAATAGTCAGGAAATCCAAGAAATGAGAAATATAAGAAGCTCCCAGAGATGTAAGAAAGATTGTGATATGAAAATAGAGTATTTTGAGAAGAAAGGTGTGCCAACTATCAAGTTGTTAAGGTTAATTTCTATAATTATAAGAATGAGGCCACAAAACCTTTAATGCAGCTTAGGGTTTTTGAGTACAAAGTCTAAGATTATTCTTTATTCCCACCACTTCTTTTAGAGCTTGATAAATGGTTATTAGACTAAACTGTAAAAACAGTTTATAGTCAGAAAGCTTCTCCTCAAATCTTTTATTTCTATGTAAGTAAAAGTATTAGCATATGCTTCCTTTTAGCTTATTTATTTATTTATTAGCAAGTGATTTTAATCATGCTGAAATATTCACAATTAACAATCAGGCCATAAGATCTATAATGTTTAATGTTGTATTGTATGATGTAATTAAACACTCCAGTCGTACACAGTACAAGTGCTCAACTATGCATATCATCTTTTAAGTATAGTAAGCCCAATTTAGTTCTCACTTAATTTCACAGTGATTCTGACCCTGCGTGATTTTCATTATACATGAATTTCTTTTGCCATCAGGCAGGGAACACATTTTATTCACTATAACTCAGTATTTCTCAAGAATTACAGACTATAATAATATTTTTAATGATCATAATAATGCTTTGCAATGAAATATTTTTATATCACCAAAAAACAATAAATGTATCCATATATATAGCTGGTATAAATAAATGACATCAGTCAGCTTGCTGTAATATTTTAAAATGTCTAAATATTCTTTTATGAAATTGAAAAAAGTAACTATAAAAGTCTTTTATAGTTACAACTCTTATTATTAATACTATTATTATTATTTTACCAACACTAATTTGTTGTTCTGGCTTATATTCCTTCTCTATAATGGCTTCTATTTTTACCTTTGCTGATACATATTCTTTGCCTTCTTGCAAATGTTGAATAAAATATATCTGCTCTTAGAAAGTATTCAAATTGATCCTTAATCCTGACATTAATTGTTTCACTGATTATGTACTCAGGTTAAGCTTTTTAAAATGTTCTCTCTGATATATAGAACTGTAAAGTAAATCAAATGACTTTTTGGTAAATTAGTGTGTATGTATTGTATGCTCAACACTCTTCTTACTTCTTCAGCACTGCTGAGATGCAAGGCTCCAGAGTGTACAATTCATAGTACAGGTGAATAGAGTACTGGAGAAGGAAATGGCAACCCACTCCAGTGTTCTTGCCTGGAGAATCCCAGGGACGGCAGAGCTTGGCAGGCTGCCGTCTATGGGGTCGCAGAGTCGGACACAACTGAAGCGACTTAGCAGCAGCAGCAGCGGCAGCAGTACTATGTTACCTCCTAGTTTTTTTGAGGTTACTAAATACCATGTATACTCATTTTTCTATTCTTGAATTGTTGTTGGTCAGTTGCTAAGTTGTGTCCAACTTTTTGTGACCCCATGGAATGGACTGCAGCACACCAGTCTCCCTTGTCCTTCACCATAACTTTGACCATACAGACCTTTGCTGGCAAAGTGATGTCTTTTTGTTCAGTAGCTCAGTCGTGTCTGACTCTTTGCGTTCCCACAGACTTCAGCACTTCAGGCTTCCCTGGCCTTCACCATCTCCCAGACCTTGCTCAAACTCATGTGGCCTTCCAACCATCTCATCCTCTGTTGTCCCTTTCTCCTCCTGTCTTCTATCTTTCCCAGCATCAGAATCTTTTCTGAGTTGTCTCTTTGCATCAGGTGGTCAAACTGTTGGAGCTTCAGTTTCAGCATCAGCCAGTTAATCACCAAATTAATAATCAGGGTTGATTTTGTTTAGAATTGACTGGTTTGATCTCATTGGAGTCCAAGAAGCTCACATATTCTTGAATGTTGTGCTGTGCTGTGCTTAGTTGCTCAGTCATGTCTGACTCTTTGTGATCCCATGGACTGTCCCACCAGGCTCCTCTGTCCATGGGGATTCTCCAGGCAAGAATACTGGAGTGGGTTGCCATGCCCTCCTCCAGGGGCTCTTCCCAACCCAGGGATCTAACCCAGGTCTCCCGCATTGCAGGTGGATTCTTTATCATCTGAGCCACCAGGTAAGCCCAAGAATACTTGAGTGTGTAGCCTATCCCTTCTCCAGGGGATTTTCCCAACCCGGGAATCAAACCGGGGTCTCCTGCATTGCAGGCAGAATTTTTATCAGCTGAGCTACCAGGGAGGCCTCCATATTCTTGAATACTTGACTGTAAAAAAATACAATCAACTCTCACTGTAATGGTTTTTGGCCCTTCATTTTCTATGCACTAATATCTTTCTGACTTTTTAGTCAATTTTTATTTTTCTTTAAATGAACCAAAGTATGAATACTGTAATATATTTCCATTCTATACAATTTCTTAGATTATTTCACTGAGAAATAAAAACAGTGTGTCTCCTTATAGAATATTTGGCCATAATGTTATGATATTAAGCACCTAACCTGTGTTGAATACTGGGTTTTTAAATGCTGGGAAAGATTGAAGGCAGGAGGAAAAGGGGATGACAGGGGATGAGATGGTTGAATGGCATCAGTGACTTGATGGACATGAATCTGAGTAAGCTCTGGGAGTTGGTGATGAATGGGGAAGCCTGGCATGCTGCAGTCCATGGGGTCGCAAAGAGTCAAACACAACTGAGCAACTGAACTGAATTGTGTTAAGTACATGCTGGTTGAAAGAATGACTAAATTAAATATTGTAAAGAAAAGACAGCATTATTATAGATCTGGTGCATCTGAATTCTGTCCTACTAATTGTGCCTATGTGACCAAAAACAATTTACTTTATATTTTTTGGACAGCATTATAATCAGTAAAGTTAGGATATTCATTTATTTATTTAGCAAATTAAGTACCACTCTGAGCCATGAACTATTCTATGTCTAGAAACTGGACATCTAAGGTGAACAAAACAAATAAAGTAGATGATTTATTGAGATTCACATTCTAGTCAGAATAAAAACTGACAATTAATAAATAAATAAAAATACAGTATTTTAGATTTCATTTATCCATTTCAAAAGGATTTATTAAGCAACCATGTGCAGATATACCAGTATACTTTTGGGTTGGGTACCAGGATGCATGGGCATCCCAGGTGGTGTTAGTGGTAAAAACCCCGCCTGCCTGTGCAGGAAATGTAAAAGACATGTATGTGTTCTATCCCTGGGTCAGGAAATTCCCCTGGAGGAGGGCATGGCAACCTTCCTCAGTATTCTAGCCCGGAGAACCTTATGGACAGAGGAGCCTAGCAGGCTACAGTGCATAGGGTCTCAATGAGTCAGTCTCGACTGAAGTGACATAGCACAGGACAGCACACCAAGATGAATAAGATAATATGATTGCTCTCAGTCAGGTATATTTTAGTAGGAAATATGTGTCCAAAATTACACTACTTAACAGTAAAAGCTTATGCGATAGCAGTAAAGACAAAAGTTTGGGGAATTCAGGAAGAAAGGAGACAACTCTATTTGAAATATAGCCACATGATTTCATATTCCCTTATAATAGAAAGATACTAAAATATAATAATCAGTATTTTTGATTGACATTTGCACAGATATTCAAAAGACTCATGTCAAAATTATCATAAAGGGAGGGTAAAATATGCCCATAATATATTTTGCAAGGCCACCAGATCCTAAAACCCTCAGATTGTATTCTTCCTCATTTGGTTAAGGACCTAGTCTTTACCTTGAACCTTAAATTTGATCTTTAGATTTTTACATTGTCCTGTTATTTCTCTGGTCCATCTATCACTTGTGCATCACATTCCATCCAGGCCATCCTAACTAGCTTTCACAATACCACTTGCTAAAGAGACTGTCTTTTCTCCATTGTATATTCTTGTCTCCTTGTCAGAGGTTAATTGACCACAGGTTTGTGGGTTTATTTCTGGGCTTTGTATTCTGTTCCATTGATCCATACATCTGTTTTTGTGCCAGTACTATAATTCTATTACAGTAGCTTTGTAGCATTGTCTGAAGCCTGGGAGGGTTATCTAACTTATCTTTTTATCTCAGGATTGCTTTGGCAATCTTTTATGGTTCTATATAAATTTTAGGATTATTTGTTTTAGTCCTGTGAAAAATATCATGGGTAATTTGATAAGGATCACATTTATTTTTCATTCCATTTCTGATATTTCATAATTCATTTCTGATACTTCATCAAATTTCATTCTGATATTTCTGTAATGCAACAGATTTCTTTATGTTAATCTTGTGTCCTGCTACGTTGTTAAATTCATTTATCAGTCCTAGTAGTTTTTGTGTGGAGACTTTAGGGATTTTTGTGTATAGAATCTTGTCATCTGCATATAATGAGAATTTTACATCTTCCCTTCTAATTTGGATACTTTTTCTTATTATTATTTGATGGCTGTGGTTAGGAATTAAGGGCTTCCCTCCTGGCGCAGAGGTTAAAGCGTCTGCCTACAATGTGGGAGACCTGGGTTCGATCCCTGGGTTGGGAAGATCCCTTGGAGAAGGAAATGGCAACCCACTCCAGTATTCTTGCCTGGAGAATCCCATGGACAGAGGAGCTTGCTGGGCTACAGTCCGCAGGATGCAAAGAGTCGGACACGACTGAGCAACTTCACTTTCACTTTCACTTTTATCATGAATAGATGTTGAATTTTATCAAATACTTTTATGCATCTGTTGAGATCATCATGTGGCTTTTGTCTTTCCTTTTGTTGATGTGTTTCACGTGGATTGATTTGCATATGGTGAAACATCCTTGTGACCTTGGGGTGAATCCAACTTGATCATGGTGTATGATCTGTTTTATGTGTTATTGTATTCAGTTTGCTAATATTTCATTGAGATATTTTGCACCTATGTTCATCACAGATATTGGCGTGCAATTTTCTGTCTTCATGTTATGTTTCTTTGATTATGGTATCAGGTTGATGGTGGCTTCATAAAATGACTTTGGGAGTGTTCTCTCATCTTCAGTCTTTTTGAAGCATGCGAAAATGATTAGCATATTCTTTTTGTATGTTTGGTAACATTCTGCAGTGAGGCCCTCCATCCCTGAACTTTTGTTTGCAGGTTGTTGTTGTTGTTGTTGTTTTAATTACAGGTTCTATTTCATTTGCAATGATCAGTCTGTTCAAATTATCTTTTTTGCCTTGATTCAGTTTTGGTGAGTGGTATGTTTCTAGAAGTGTGTCCATTTTTTTCTAGGTTGTCCAATTTGTTGGCATGTAATTGTTCATAGTATATATATAGTGATACTGAAGTTGCTCAGTCGTGTCCGACTCTTTGCGATCCCATGGACAGTAGCCAACCAATCTCCTCCGTCCATGGGATTTTCCAGGCAAGAGTACTGGAGTGGGTTGACATTTCCTTCTCCAGTATATATATATATATATATATATATATATATATATATATATATGTGTGTGTATATATATATGTGTGTGTGTATATATATATATAGATAGATAGATAGATATAGATACTGATATTTCTCCTCTTTTACTTCTTTTCTTTATTCAGGTGTACTCTCTTTTCTTCTTGATGAGCCTGTTTATTGATTTTTTCAATTGTTATTTCTTTTTAATCTCTATTTTATTTATTTCCCCTCCTGATCCTTTCTATGTTTTCCTTGTACTGACTTTAGGTTTTGTTTTTCCTTTGAAATTCTTTTAGGTGGTAGGTTAAGTTGTTTATTTTAGGTTTTTCTTAATTTTTGAGGATGGCCTGTATCACATGAACTTTCTTTTACAAACTGCTTTTGTTGCATCCCATAGATTTGTATGGCTGTGTATTCATTGTCTTTTTTCTTAAGATATTTTTAAATTTCTTATTTGATTTCAACATTGACTCACTGATTTTTTTAGTAGCATGTTGTTCATCTGCCTTGTAATTGTTTGCTGTTGTTTGTTTGTTTTTGTTTTTCTTTCTGTTGTTGATTTCTAATTTCCTGCCATTGTGGTCAAAAAAGATGCTTGAATAATTCCTGTCTTCTTAAATTTGTTGAGGCTTGTTCTGTGTCCTGGTCAATGGTCTGTTCTAGCGAATGTTCCATATGTACTTGAAAGGAATATGTATTCTCATTTTTTTGGAATACAATTTCCTGAAAATATCAACTAAGTTCAACTGCAAAGATCTTTATTGCCTTATTGATGTTCTGTTTGAAATATCTATCCATTGATGTAAGTGGGTTGTGTATTCCTGTCAGTTTCTCCCTTTATGTCTCAGTCTTTGTTTTATGTATTTATCTGTTCCTATATTGGTTGTAAATATGTTAATGAATGTAATATCTGCTTTGTGTTTTGATTCTTTTGTCATTTTATAATGTATTTCTTTACCTTTCTTTATGGCCTTTGTTTTAAAGTGTTTTGTCTGATTTGAATATTGCTACCCCCACTTTTTTGTCATTTCTGCTTACATGAAATATCTTTTTTCTGTCCCCTCACTTTCAGTCTGTGTGTGTCCTTTGCCTTAATGTGGGTTTCTTGTAGATGCCATATTGTAACCTCTCTTTTGTTTTCCCAAGTGCCACTCTGTGTTTTTCAGCTGGAGCATTTGGTCCATTCAGATCAGATCAGATCAGTCACTCAGTCGTGTCCGACTCTTTGTGACCCCATGAATCGCAGCACGCAGGCCTCCCTGTCCATCACCAACTCCCGGAGTTCACTCAGACTCATGTCCATCGAGTCAGTGATGCCATCCAGCCATCTCATCCTCTGTCATCCCCTTTTCCTCCTGCCCCCAATCCCTCCCAGCATCAGAGTCTTTTCCAATGAGTCAACCCTTCGCATGAGGTGGCCAAAGTACTGGAGTTTCAGCTTTAGCATCATTCCTTCCAAAGAAATCCCAGGGCTGATCTCCTTTAGAATGGACTGGTTGGATCTCCTTGCAGTCCAAGGGACTCTCAAGAGTCTTCTCCAACACCACACTTCAAAAGCATCAATTCTTCGATGCTCAGCCTTCTTCACAGTCCAACTCTCACATCCATACATGACCATTGGAAAAACCATAGCCTTGACTAGACGAACCTTTGTTGGCCAAGTAATGTGTCTGCTTTTGAATATGCTATCTAAGTTGGTCATAACTTTCCTTCAGAGGAGTAAGCATCTTTTAATTTCATGGCTGCAGTCACCATCTGTAGTGATTTTGGAGCCCAGAAAAATAAAATCTGACACTGTTTCCACTGTTTCCCCATCTATTTCCCATGAAGTGATGGGACCGGATGCCATGATCTTTGTTTTCTGAATGTTGAGCTTTAAGCCAACTTTTTCAGTCTCCACTTTCACTTTCATCAAGAGGCTTTTTAGTTCCTCTTCACTTTCTGCCATAAGGGTGGTGTCATCTGCATATCTCAGGTTATTGATATTTCTCCCAGCAATCTTGATTCCAGCTTTTGTTTCTTCCAGTCCAGCGTTTCTCATGATGTACTCTGCATATAAGTTAAATAAGCAGGGTGACAATATACAGCATTGACAAACTCCTTTTCCTATTTGGAACCAGTCTGTTGTTCCATGTCCAGTTCTAACTGTTGCTTCCTGGCCTGCATACAAATTTCTCAAGAGGCAGATCAGGTAGTCTGGTATTCCTATCTCTTTCAGAATTTTCCACAGTGTACTGTGATCCACACAGTCAAAGGCTTTGGCATAGTCAATAAAGCAGAAATAGATGTTTTTCTGGAACTCTCTTGCTTTTTCCATGATCCAGCGAATGTTGGCAATTTGATCTCTGGTTCCTCTGCCTTTTCAAAAACCAGCTTGAATATCAGGAAGTTCACGGTTCACATATTGCTGAAGCCTGGCTTTGAGAATTTTGAGCATTACTTTACTAGTTTGTGAGATGAGTACAATTGTACAGTTTTGAGCATTTTTTGGCATTCTTTGGCATTCTTTGGCATTGCGTTTCTTTGGGATTGGAATGAAAACTGACCTTTTCCAGTCCTGTGGCCACTGCTGAGTTTTCCAAATTTGCTGGCATATTGAGTGCAGCACTTTCACAGCATCATCTTTCAGGGTTTGGAATAGCTCAACTGGAATTCCATCTCCTCCACTAGCTTTGTTCGTAGTGATGCTTTCTAAGGCCCACTTGACTTCACATTCCAGGATGTCTGGCTCTAGGTCAGTGATCACACATCACATTTAGGATAATCATTGATAGATATGTATTTATTGCCATTTTAAACTTTATTTTCCAGTGGATTTTTGTATTTCTTCTTTGTTCCCTTTTAATTTTTCCTTTTGTGATTTGATGGTTTTAATTGTATTAAGCTTCTCTTCTTTTTGGTTTTTGTGAATCTATTGTATAATTATTATTATTATTATTTTTACTTTATAGTTATCCTGTCTTTCAATTATGTTAACCCATTACTATATCTAATTGCTTTAGATGGGTAGTCATAAGGCTTAAACTCATTCCAGAAAAAGGAAAATTTACATTTCTTTATTTTCCTTGCCCACTTTATGATTTTCATGTCCTTTACTACATCTTTTTGTTTTTCCTTTTGCAGTTCATCATAATTACTATTGCTTTCACAAAATTATTTTTAAGATTTTTTAAAAAAAATCTGTTACTAGCTTATTTAAAAGATATCCCTTCCAATTGCAATTTTTTCCTTTCCTGTGAGTTCTTGCTTCTTTTCTATTTGGAGAAGTCCTTTCAATATGTCTTTTAAAAGGTTAGGCTTAGTTTTGCTGTATTCTTTTAGTTTTTGCTTGTCTGAGAAATTATCTCTTCTTTTATTCCAAATGATAATCTTGCTGGGTGGACTATCCTAGGTTGCAGATGTTTCACTTCCAGGACTTTGATTAGATCTTGCCACTCACTTTTGTCCTGCACCTTTTCTATAGCCTTATAGGGGTTACTTTGTAATTAACTCTTTTTCTCTTGCTGTCTTTAGAATCCTCTTTTGGTCTTTAATTTTTACCATTTTAATAGTAATATGTCTTGATGTAAGTATGTTTGAGTTTATGTTGTTTGGGACTCTCTGTGCTTCCTGTACCTGTATATCTGTTTCCTTCTTTAGGCTTGGGAAATCTTCAGCCACAATTTCTTCAAACATTTCTTCAATCCCCTTTTTCAATTTTTCCCCTTTGGCGGTCCCTGTTATGCATAGATTGTGACACTTCTATGTCACAGTCCCCAAAGTGTCATGTATTGCTTTCATATTTTTAAATTTGTCTTTCTGTCTGCCATTCTGATTATGTAATTTCCATTATTCTATCTTCAATATCTTTTTTTTTTTCATTTTTCAAGATTTTGAATTTTGGTGTTGATTTACTTTAGCTTAGCTTTTTTCTTGACAAATGAGTTTTCTAATTTTAATTGGATCCTCTTTATTTTTTCTAGTTCTTTTTACAGTAATCTCCATTTCTGTCTATAGGTTTTCTTAATTCCTTCAGTAATTTCATTACCTCCTTTTTGAACTTGGGATCTGATAGACTGAAGATACTTGTTTCATTGTTTGTTCTTTCAGGGAAATTCTCTTAATGTAATTGTGAATGGTTCTTCTGTTTCTTCAGTTTACTATCTCTCTCTGACTCTATGAGTTTAATAGAAGTATTTATCTACTGTGGTCCCTATGTAGGAGTGTCCCTGTATAGCCTTTGTGAGTCTAGTATTTTTGATAAGAGGTTTGTTTTTAGTATAGATGCCTGCCACATCCTTTCTCAGTGTGTGTGGACCATTATCCCCTTGATGGGAATGGGACTGTTGTTGCGGCAACCGGAATCTGCATTGATAGTTGAGTTGGGCCTCTTCTTTGTTCTGTGGTTGTCACTGCCCTGTCAAAACATGGTCTGTGCTATCAAAGCAGTTGTTGGAGTCAATGCCCTCAAATCTATTTCTGAACTGTAGTGTGAGGTAGGCAGGACTGAAGTGCTCACACTAGGAGAGGAGCCACTGAGTATTCCTTTGCAGGAGCTATCCACTGGGAAGTGCACTCTGTGGTGTTACCTATCATATGTGCAGGCTCACAAAATACAGTATTTCTGACATTGCCTTTGTCCAGGACCTCAGCCATGGGAACTTAGAGACTCGGCCAGAGTGTCTTTCAGGAGATGTACTCATAAAGATGGTAGCAAAGATTCATTTGTAGAGAACCACTGAGGTCAGACACTGGAACTGCCATAGCTGTGCACCTGTGGTGGCCTGTAGGAGCTACTGTGTCAGCCCAGGCTGCAGCCCAGCATCTGTGTGGACACTCACAGAGCTGGTAGTTGCTATTGCCAGACCTGCTCCAGCCATGAAAGTACCAGTAATCCACTCAGATGCACAACAGGACATCCAAAATTTTTAATTCTGCTTTTTTAAAAATTAAATTTCATCTTTAAGTCATTTCTTTCTTCTTGCACTTTACTATAAGCATTCATGAGAAACTAGACCACTCTATTGACACTTTGTGAGAAATTCCCTCAGTGAAATATCAAACTTTACCACTCACAAGTTTTGACCTTTCACAAAACACTAGGATAGGAACCTAAGTCAGCCAACCTCTTTGTCACTTTTAGCAGATATCTCCTTTTCTCTAGTTTCCAATAATATGCTCCTCAATTCTTTGAGACCTCCTCAAAATGGTGTTTACTGTCCATATTTCTCTCAACATATTCTGTTCACAACCATTTTTATATTCTAAGAAGACTGAGGCTTTCTCCATAACTCTACTTCCCCTAATTTCTCACTAGGATTTCTTTTAATAATTTGCTTATGGCAATGTAGAACATTTTCTATCATGTACACAAGAACTCTTTCAACTTCTGTGTATTCCAAAACTACTTCTGTATTTTTAGCTATATGTTATAGCACTACCAACTTTCTGTCTTAGGCCCCAAAAAATAACACAGGCAGAGTACTTTAAACAGTAGAAATGTATTGCTCACATTTCTGAAGGTTGGGAATACAAGATCAGGATACCAGCATGTTCAGTTTGGTTCAGTTCAATTCAGTTGCTCAGTCATGTCCAACTCTTTGCGACTCCATGGACCATAGTATGCCAGGCCTCCCTGTCCATCATCAACTCCCAGAGTTTACCCAAACTCATGTCCATTGAGTTGGTAATGCCATCCAACCATCTCATCCTCTATCATCCCCTTCTCCTCTCACCCTCAATCTTTCCCAGCATCAGGGTCTTTTCAAATGAGTTAGCTCTTTACATCAGGTGGCCAAACTATTGGAGTTTCAGCTTTAGCATCAGTCCTTCCAATGAACATTCAGGACTGATTTCCTTTAGGATGGATTGGTTGAACCTCCTTGCAGTCCAAGGGACTCTCAAGAGTCTTATCCAACACCACAGTTCAAAAGTATCAATTCTTCGGCGCTCAGCTTTCTTCACAGTCCAACTCTCACATCCATACATGACCACAGGAAAAACCATAGCTTTGACTAGATGGAACTTTGTTGGCAAAGTAATATCTCTGCTTTTGAATATGCTGTCTAGGTTGGTCATAACTTTCCTTCCAAGGAGTAAGCATCTTTTAATTTCATGGCTGCAGTCACCATCTGCAGTGATTTTGGAGCCCCCCCAAAAAAAGTCTGACACTGCTTCCACTGTTTCCCATCTATTTCCCATGAAGTGATGGGACCGGATACCATGATCTTGGTTTTCTGAATGTTGAGCTTTAAGCCAACTTTTTCACTCTCCTCTTTCATTTCCATCAAGAGGCTCTTTAGTTCTTCTTTGCTTTCTGCCATAAGGGTGGTGTCATCTGCATATCTGAGGTTATTGATATTTCTCCCGGGAATCTTGATTCCAGCTTGTGCTTCTTCCAGCCCAGCGTTTCCATCACCTCCACTAGCTTTGTTTGTAGTGATGCTTCCTAAGGCCTACTTGACTTCACATTATGTTCAGGTTCTGGTAAAAGGCCTCATACAGGTTGAAAGTAAAAGTGAAAGTGAAAGTCACTCAGTCATGTCTGACTCTTTGCCACCCCATGGACTATAGAGTCCATGAAATTCTCCAGACTACATTACTGGTGTGGGTAGCTGTTCCCTTCTTTAGGGGATTTTCCCAACCCAGGAATCTAACCCATGTTGAAGACAGATTCTTTGCCAACTGAACCACAAGGGAAGCCCAAGAATAGTGGAATGGGTAGCCTATCCCTTTTCCGGCAGATCTTCACAACCTAGAAATAGAACCAGGGTCCCCTGCATTTCAGGTGGATTATTTACCAACTGAGCTATGAAGAAAGTCTCTTACAGTTTGCATTCTGCCAATTTATTGCTGTGTTCTCACATGGTAGAAGGGGTGAGCAAGCCCTCTGGGGCTTCTTATATAAAGATATTAATCCTATTTATGAGGGCTCTGTCCTTAAGACATAATCACTTCCCAAAGGCCTGACTCTCCAATACCATACTCTTGAGAATTAGCTTTCAACTATAGATTTTGTGGGGGCATTAACATTGAGATCATAACACCTTCTCTGTCACCAATCTGTTGCGAAGGGGTGTAGCACGTCATTACTGCCAGTTAGGTTAGAAGTCGTTTCCTCACTTGACCTCCATCAATACCCATTTGTAGGAACTCCTTATTACTGTTGAACACTGTAGTATGGTTCCCTATTAGACTCCACAGATAACCTCGAATACCTCCCTTGTTGGAATGCTAGAAGTACTTTGTTACTGCTTCACATAGGGTCTTTAGTGACACCACAGGGGTCATTGCCTTATTATAGCTATGTTGTGGAGAAAGAGCCAACTGTTCAGAAGTTCTTCTCTGACACTCCTAGTGGGGAGGAGGAAGGGTATCTTGTTGCTATTAGGTGGCAGTCATGACCAGGTTTACCACATGGATTCCTCTGAAATTTGGATGATTGCGACATTCATTACTGCTCTGTTGAGTGAAATTCCCAGTTGTCTACTCATCCTTTTTTAATACCAACCTAAGGAAGGAGCTCTAGGACTCCTTATTGCCGTCTCAGGAAGGATTATGTCTAGGATCCCCATTTGTCCTTTACCTGCATGGGTTGCAGAGGGGCCATAGTTTGTGTGTGTGTGTGCATGGATTTGGTTCTAGTGGAGTGATTATAATCTAAAACATTACTCATTCTAGGCTACCCCTTTTGGCTAGAATGTGCAGGCCTCTGGTTGGAGCTTTTTATCTGTTCTTTGTTGGCATTTCTGAGTTGTCAGCTTCTTAAAGCTCTCAAGTATTGGGTATATGAAAATTAAAAAAAAAAACTGAAAACTCACAATTATAACATTTTCAGAATCTAATGTCACTAGTCAGATTCTCTTCTTGTTTCTGTTCTCTAGGAATAGAGGGAAAACAGTAAAGAGAAGTTGGACATTTCACTCAACAGAGCAGTAATGAATGTTGCAGTTACCATTACAGCATGTACTTGTGTATTCCTAGGCTAATAATTTTGCTGGCATTTAATTCATCAGTTCAGTTCAGTTCAGTCGCTCAGTCAAGTCCAATTCTTTGTGACCCCGTGGAATGCAGCATGCCAAGCCTCCCTGTCCATCACCAACTCCTGGAGTTTACTCAAACTCATGTACATTGAGTCAATGATGCCATCCAATCATCTCATCCTGTGTTGTTACCTTCTCCTCCTGCCTTCAATCTTTCCCAGGATAAGGGTTTTTTCAAAAGAGTGAGTTATTTGCATCAGGTGGCCAAAGTATTGGAGTTCAAGCTTCAGCATCAGTCTTTCCAAAGAATATTCAGGACTGATTTCCTTTATGATGGACTGGTTGGATCTCCTTGCTGTCCAAGGGACTCTCAAGAGTCTTCTCCAACACCACAGTTCAAAAGCATCAATTCTTCGGTGCTCAGCTTTCTTTATAGTCCAACACTCACATCCATATAGGACTACTGGAAAAAACATCTTTGACAAGATGGACCTTTGTTGGCAAAGTAATGTCTCTGCTTTTTAATATGCTGTCTAGATTGGTCATAGCTTTTCTTCCAAGGAGCAAATGTCTTTTAATTTCATGACTATAGTCACAATCTGGAGTAGTTTTGGAGTCCAAAAAAATAAAATCTGTCATGGTTTCCAGTTTCCCCATCTATTTGCCATAAAGTGATGGGACCAGATGCGATGATTTTAGTTTTCTGAATGTTGAGCTTTAAGCCAACTTTTTCACTCTCCTGTTTCATTTTAATCAAGAGGCTCTTTAGTTCTTCCTTGCTTTCTGCCGTAAGGATGGTGTCATCTGCATATTTGAGGTTATTGATTTTTCTCCCAGGAATCTTGATTCCAGCTTGTGTTTCTTCCAGTCCAGCTTTTCTCATGATGTACTGTGCATACAAGTTAAATAAGCATGGTGACAATATACAGCCTTGACCTACTCCTTTCCCTATGTGGAACCAGTCTGTTGTTCCACGTCCAGTTATAACTGTTGCTTCCTGACCTGCATACAGATTTCTCAAGAAGCAGGTCAGGTGATCTGGTATTCCCATGTCTTTAAGAATTTTCCAGTTTGTTGTGATCCACACAGTCAAAGACTTTGGCATAGTCAATACAGCAGAAATAGATGTTTTTCTGGAACTCTCTTGCTTTTTGGATGATCCAACCAACGTTTGCAATTTGATCTCTGGTTCCTCTGCCTTTTCTAAATCCATCTTGAACATCTGGAAGTTCACACTTCATGTATTGTTGAAACCTTGCTAGCGTGTGAGATGAGGGCAATTGTGTTGAAGTTTGAACATTTTTTGGCATTGCCTTTCTTTGGGATTGGAATGAAAACTGACCTTTTCTAGTCCTCTGGCCACTGCTGAGTTTTCCAAATTTGCTGGCATATTAAGTGCAGCACTTTCACAGCATCATCTTTTATGATTGGAAATAGCTCAAGTGGGATTCCATCATCTCCCCTAGGTTTTTGTGTAGTGATGCTTCCTAAGGCCCTCTTGACTTCACACTCCAGGATGTATGGTTCTAGGTGAGTGATTATACCATCATGATTTTCTTGGTTGTGAAGATCTTTTTTGTATAGTTCTTCTATATATTCTTGCCTCCTCTTCTTAATATCTTCTGCTTCTGTTAGGTCCATACCATTTCTGTCCTTTATGTGCCCATCTTTACATGAAATGTTCCCTTGGTATCTCTAAGTTTCTTGAAGAGATCTCTATTCTTTCCCATTGTATTGTTTTCCTCTATTTCTTTGCATTGATCACTGAGGAAGGCTTTCTTATCTCCCCTTGCTATTCTTTAGAACTCTGCATTCAAATGGGTATATCTTTCCTTTTCTCCTTTGCCTTTCGCTTCTCTTCTTTTCACAGCTATTTGTAAGGCCCCCTCAGACAACCATTTTGCCTTTTTGGATTTCTTCTTCTTGGGGGTGGTCTTGATCCCTGCCTCCTGTACAATGTCACAAACAGCCATCCATCATTCTTCAGGCACTCTGTCTATCAGACCTAATCCCTTGAATCTGTTTGTCACTTCAACTGTGTTATAGTAAGGGATTTGATTTAGGTCATACCTGAATGGCCTAGTGCTTTTGCTTACTTTTTTCAATTTAAGTCTGAATTTAGCAATAAGGAGTTCATGATCTGAGCCACAGTCAGCTCCCTGTTCCCACCAAATAAGTTGATGGGTTGCAATAATGCTTAGAGACTTGTCGCAACCCTAAAGATGCATTGTGTGTCTTGATGATAAAGCTAATGTGAAATAAGCTCTCTAAATAAACACCCTATGCATATATATTCACTGTAAGTCTGAGTGATAGATATTAGAATATCTGAAGAAATATGCAAAATTAGTTGGCATGATTGTGTTATTGCAAAAGAATTTGGGACATGAGAGAAAGAAGAAAGATTTCAGAGTGAGAGAAAGCTGTAAGTTTTTGTGTGTGTATATATATACACACTTTGGAAGCATATAGAGTTTCTCATACATACTAGATCCTTTGCCTTCTCTGTGTTCATTTTTCAAATATAAGTAAAATTAGTTGAATAGATTATAAAACTCCTAACATCATATTATAATTGAGTTTCCTTTAGTAGTATATGAGTTATCCTATGTCTGCATTGGTGGCATGAAGTAGCAGTAAACAAAACCATTCTCATAATGGTAGTTATCAGAAATCGAGTGACTTAGACAGGTGTCAGTAATTAAGATAAAGTACTAAATACTTAATAGCAAGTGATTGATTCTTAATACAGTCTAATGCTTTTGGAAATCTAGAGCAAAGCAATTAAGATAGCCAATAAAAGAGTGATATAAATTAGACTACTGTGCTTGTGCTCTAAATACTTTTTCCTATATAAATCTAATGTAATCTTTTGATACATGATGCTGATATATGTGACTGACACTGTAAATACTATTAGCTTTTTAAAAAGCCATTAAGAGTCAAAGCTCAACAATGATAAAGAGTTGTATTATTTACAAGATGATACATTTCTCATTTTGAAAGAAAAAACATCTAAATTTTTGTTTGTAGATAAAATATGAAGGCACAAATTCAATTTGTTATATTAATTTATATCATAAAAAGTAGAGAAAAGTTTGAAATTGGAATTTCTGGTTGTAAAACTCTGTCTTGGGTTTATCATAACATTGACATATTTTAATATATATACAGACATATAATCATCAATTTAGTGATGTCTGGGCTTATATTAAAATCTATTATTCTCATATATAGCTTTTAATACTTCAGTTATGTATTGTGTTCCATTACAATTAATTTGAGTTATTACCAGTGATATTTATGCACTTGCATTTTTATTTTTTCTTTGTTAAAGATATCTGGTTGAACTTGGTTTGTGATAGTTTGCATTCTTACCACTGTTGAAAAGGAAAGGCAGCTATTTCCATATAAATAGTCTGAACACATTGTGTCTGTTATCACAAGTGACCTAGAATTTTCAATTTAAATGAAATTATTAAGGGGGTAGAACTAAAGATCATTATTTTTCTGCTTACGACACTTTCTCAAAACATATATTGCCAAATACACTATAGTTTGTACGAGGATTTGATTAGATTTTTATTTTTCAAGTAAGATGCAAGCGTTTTTAGTGTTTTAAAAGATTGGATTTACAAGCCCTTGTAATAGAGGATTAACCAATATGTTTTGAGTTTGTCACCAAACTTATGTAGTTCTAAAATTTAAAATTTTTAGTTACCAGTGGTATAAGGAAGGTCTCACTAGTTTGAATGACATCATTTAGTCAGCCTTGGGAAGATCTTGAGGAATAGTTTAGAATGAAGGGAATAGTTTAGAACAAAGGTCCTAATGTTAGAGGGAACTTTATTAAATTTAAGGAAATGGAAAATGAACACTGTGGCTTGAAGTTACTGAGAGGTCTGTGGATTGGGATCATTAAGGTTGTGGTAAGAATATTGGTTTTATTCTAAATTTAAGAAAAGCTATTCAAATGTTACAAATATGAAAATGTGATTGATATCATTTAATTTCCACTTTAAATAATAGTCTTTACTTCCTTTTAGCAGATAAATTTTAGTGGTACAAGAGAGAAAACCCATATCTGATACATGTCTCTTATGTCTCCTGCATTGGTAGGTGGATTCTTTACCACCCTTATATTTGTTAATATATTTTTTGAAATACAGATGTACTTTACATAATTTTAAATATATATTTTTACATACATTATTTTATTTTCACACACTTATACATCTGTATTTATAGTTGTGTATATGTGAGTTTAAGCATTTTCAAGGTGTCTCCTGCTGAGATAATTAGAGTGATCTATCATTTCAAACTCAGCTGATTAGCAACCTTAATTGCATTTGCAACTTTAATTATCTTTTGCCATGTAAAGTAACATAGTCATAGGTTACCAGTGATGACATCTGTGGGGGTAGATTTTATTTGCTGAACACACAGTGTTAACACAGTTTTTCTAAATTTGCATGTTTATTAGCTGTGTAATGGAGGATAAATTTATTACCCTCTCTGAGCTTATTTCCTCATCTTTAAAATAGGCCTGTGAACAAGGCTTAATTAACAATACAGTGTCAACCAGAGCTTCTGCATAATATATACGCTCAGTCAATGAAGTTACTGAATCCAGTGTACCTCACAATTTGCTATGTCCCTATAGATTTCAGGTAGAAAGAAAGATGATATCTCAAGAAGAAATCACCTAATTGGCTAAAGAGCTTTTGCTAAAATGATTTATTTTCTTGATGTGGATCTAAAAAACAAAAAAGATGAACTAAACATAAAAAAGCTAAAATATATAATATGCATCTTTTTATGTATTTTATGCATTTTCTTTCTTTTCTGTTCTCTGGTTTATTTGTTGATAGTAGCAATAAAATAATCCTCCCAAATAGTCCAGATTTTAAATATTACTAGATGCTTTAAGAGGTATTTGAATGAATATTTATTTTAAAATCTTCCTATTTTATTTATAATTCTTAGTTTGAGATTTTAAAATTTAACATATTAAAAAAAAAAAAAAAACCTGTGCAAATCCCCAGTTTTCCAAGAAATTGAGCTTTAATGATCTTTAGCTATTTGGTAGGGTTTTCTTCCTTTGTTTTAATCAACAATATTTTTGTTTGTTGGTTGTTTGGTTTGGAAAACTCAATCATTATAGAGCATTTTTGAAGACAGAGCCCAATCCTCTTCATTTCCAGATTGAGAAAGGTACTTAACTGTTGTATTCCTTGGGGAGATCTTTGGGTCTAGCTAGGTCTGGGAATTAAATAGCACAAGGCAGTGAAGCTTTTACTTGCCTTCTTCATTAGGAGCATTTAAAGTAGCTGTGGTAGCTGGTTGTAACAAATCCATCTTCATAGAAAACAATGGCACACTCAGAAGCAGGTAATAATATATGCTGGAAGCATTAATACTCTACCCTGATAGCATTTTCCTGAAGGACAAGAGAAGCAGATGTTTTTTTTCCCCAGTTAACACAGTTGATTGTGCATGACTAATTCTTTTGCTAATCTTGTCTGGTGTCAATCTTTTGGTTTTTAGTGAAGGTTTCCTTTGGGGATTTAGCAGCACACATGGCTGACCTGCATGCTTCTTTATCTTCAGGGCTCTAGTAAAATATTAGCACACAAAGCTGAATTGATTTAAAACATAAGGCACAAAAAAGCTGATTTTATGCAAATGTTAACACACTATAAAAAAGCATTTGGACATCATTTAAAGTGCAGCTTCACCTCACTAACTGGCTCACTGACACTTGGGTGGATGCTGAAATTAACTGATTAGAAAAATACAAGTTTTGTTGTTCCTGGGGCCCTGCATGTAAATGTGGGTGTATTATATACCCCTGTTCACCCTTGGTACGATTGATTGTGCAGCCAAGTTTTCTTTTCTTGTGCCAAGAGAGAAATTATTCAGAACAGCAGAGTATCAAAACTTGTTTACATTTGGCTTTGGACTTACCTTCCCAGTTATAATTGGCTTTGGACTCGATAAAAATTAGTTTGTATTTTCTAACCACATGGAAACTGATATCTTAAAAGGGTGACTGAGATAAATAGTAGGGGGCAAAATTTTGGATGAACAATACAAGCTAAAAATTTACATTTTGACTGCCTGTAATTTTTGATCAATACATTTTTTCCATAGCCACTTGGTTGTATTAAAATCTGATACATATTTCTTATAGTAATGCCTTGTACAAGATTGACACTCAGATTATCAATTGAATAAATGAAATCACTGTTTAAATGTAGCATATGTCACTGACAGAGGTTTTTAGGGTTTATATTTTATTTATTCTTCACTTTTAAAATTGATCAAATGAAAATCTAATTTTGATTGACACAGTCACATGTATATAAAAAACACTTTGTTTTTAGACATGACGTTTTATTACAGGAAGTTAAAGAACAGTCATCAACAAAAATATACAATAGTAATCTGCATAATTTTCCATTTCATACATCTCATGTCACCAGATAGTTATAGACTATACCATTCCATCCCTTCCAAAGAAAGAAAAAAAGAAGTAACACGTATTAAATAAGCCTAAAAATACATTCAGAGCATTGTTGCTAATAATATGCATTTGAGTTATAAAAAATACAAATACTCCTTTAGTTTAGAAAATAATATTAAAAAAGAAGAATATCATTAAGGTATCAGATTTCAGTAATTTAAATAAGAACAAACTTCTTGATAAACATAAAAAGTCTGCAATTGTTAAGTGGATATATTTCAATGTGTGGTACATTTTGTCAACACTAATGTAATACTCAGCTGACTCTTGAACAATGTGGGAGTTAGGGACATGGACTCCAGCACAGTTGAAATTTGCATGTAAGTTTTTATTTTTAGCTCACCGATAAAGAATCTGCTTGCCAATGCAGGAGACATGAGTTCTGTACCTGTGTCTGGAAGATCCCCTCGAAGAGGAAATGGCAATCCACCTCAGTATTCTTGCCTGGAAAATCCCATGGACAGAGGAGTGGGATGGGCTATATTCAGTGGGGTTGCAAAGAGTCAGACACACACACATACCTCTATGGGTTAGCTGAATTCTGCTTCTGTGGATTTAACCAAATATAGGTCATGTGATGCTGTCATATATATATATATATATATTTATTGAAAAAAAGTCCACATATAAGTGAACCTTCTTAATTCAAACCCATGTTCTTCAAGGGTCAACTGTAATCATGAATTTGCACAAGAGCATTATGTCAGTATTGCCTAATCCCACTAAAATCATTAAAGTAAATAATTTTACTTGAAATAGTTTACAGATGGATTCATTATAACCTCATTTTCTTTGGCATTTTAAGGTTGTGTATTTATGCATCTGTTTGCCTGTTGATTTCTTGAGCTCCAAAATCACTGAAGATGGTGACTGCAACCATGAAATTAAAAATCACTTGCTCCTTGGAAGAAAAGTTATGACCAACCTAGACAGCATATTAAAAGCAGAGATGTTACTTTGCTGACAAAGATACATCTAGTCAAAGCTATGTTTTTTCCAGTAGTCATGTATGGATGTGAGAATTGGAACACAAAAAAACCTGAGTGCTGAAAAATTGATGCTTTTGAACTGTGTTGCTGGAGAAGACTCTTGAGGGTCCCTTGGATTGCAAGGAGATCCAACCAGTCAATCCTAAAGGTAATCAGTTCTGAATATTCCTTGGAAGTGTTGATGCTGAAGCTGAAGCTCCAATACTTTGGCTACCTGATGCAAAGAACTGACTCATTGGAAAAGACCCTGATGTTGGGCAAGATTGAAGGCAGGAGGAAACAGAAACGACAGAAGATGAGATGGTTGGATGGCATCACCGACTCAATGAACATGAGTTTGAGCAAGCTCCGGGAGTTGGTGATGGACAGGGCAGCCTGGTGTGCTGCAGTCCATGGGCTTGCAAAGAGTTGGACATGGCTAAGCGACTGAACTGAACTGAACTGCCTGTTAGTGTATGTTTGCGTGCATACTAATTTGCTTCAGTCATATCCAATTCTTTGTGGTCCTGTGGACTGTAGCCCTCCAGGCTCTTCGGTCCATGGAGTTCTCCAGGCAAGAATACTGGAGTGGTTGGGTTGCCATGCCCTGCTTCAGGGGATCTTCCAGACCCAGAGATCCAACCGGCATCTCTTATATCTCCTGCATTGTAGATGAATTCTTTACCGCTGAGACACAGAGGAAGCCCATGTTAGTGTATATGCATGCCTATTTTACATTGTGTTATTAGGCTAAAACCTTAATTGTGAATTATAAAGCCATTTAAAAAGCTTTCTATTAGTATAATAAATATAAATGTTTTATTTGAAATATTTAATTTAAAAGCTTAAATATTCTCTTTATATCATATTTTTTAGAAATTAATCCAGAATAATAATTCAAAAGAACATAGAAATATTATAATCATAGTTTTATTTTCATAAATCACCATAATCTTGTGATTGAAGCTTACTAATAAACCAAATCTAGAATGTAAAATGTATGTTATATTCCAGTTGTTTACCCAGTGTTGAAATATTGTATTTAATTACTTTTCCTATTGATTCTTATTCAAATATAGAGAATGGTGAATTGAGATAAGAATTTGCCATAAACATTGTTTATTTTCATCATGCATGTCTTGACTTAGGAGGGGCTTTCTAGAAAAAATAAGGAAAATCCTTGTTTTCTATGTCTTTGGTTTGATTTGGTCTCTTTTCCTCCTTTGGGCAGCTCTTTCAATTACTTCATATTGCCTGCACCCATTGTATATGTTGGTACACTATATTCTTGACTTTTTTGCACTTGCTTTTTTTTTTTTTTTTTTTTTTAAATCAAGCAGCAGTGTGTACTGAGATTAGACCAGTTCTCTTAGATGGCTTCATTTGAAACTGGCTCTTCTACTTTTTAACTGTGTGGTTTGGGGATAGTTATAGACCTTTCTGGTTCCAAATAGGAAAAGGAGTACATCAAGGCTGTATATTGTCACCCTGCTTATTTAACTTATATGCAGACTACATCATGAGAAACGCTGGACTGGATGAAGCACAAACTGGAATCAAGATTGCCGGGAGAAATATCAATAACCTCAGATATGCAGATGACACTACCCTTATGGCAGAAAGTGAAGAGGAACTCAAAAGCCTCCTGATGAAAGTGAAAGTGGAGAGTGAAAAAGTTGGCTTAAAGCTCAGCATTCAGAAAACGAAGATCATGGTATCCGGTCCTATCACTTCATGGGAAATAGATGGGGAAACAGTGGAAAAAGTATCAGACTTTATTTTGGGGGGCTCCAAAATCACTGCAGATGGTGACTGCAGTCATGAAATTAAAAGACGCTTACTCCTTGGAAGGAAAGTTATGACCAACCTAGATAGCATATTCAAAAGCAGAGATATTACTTTGCCAACAAAGGTCCATCTAGTCAAGGCTATGGTTTTTCCAGTGGTCATGTATGGATGTGAGAGTTGGACTGTGAAGAAAACTGAGCACCAAAGAATTGATGCTTTTGAACTGTGGTGTTGGAGAAGTCTCTTGAGAGTCCCTTGGACTGCAAGGCGATCCAACCAGTCTGTTCTGAAGGAGATCAGCCCTGGGATTTCTTTGGAAGGAATGATGCTAAAGCTGAAACTCCAGTACTTTGGCCACCTCATGCGAAGAGTTGACTCATTGGAAAAGACCCTGATGCTGGGAGGGATTGGGGGCAGGAGGAGAAGGGTATGACAGAGGATGAGATGGCTGGATGGCATCACTGACTCAATGGACGTGAGTCTGAGTGAACTCCGGGAGTTGGTGATGGACAGGGAGGCCTGGCGTGCTGCGATTCATGGGGTCGCAAAGAGTCGGATAGGACTGAGTGACTTCTCTTTCACTTTTCACTTTCACGCATTGGAGAAGGAAATGGCAACCCACTCCAGTGTTCTTGCCTGGAGAACCCAGGGACGGTGGAGCCTGATGGGCTGCCATCTATGGGGTCTCACAGAGTCGGACACTACTGAAGCGACTTAGCAGCAGCAGCATACACAATGAATATTACCCATTAATAGCTGAAATTGACTTAAGTTTCATTAAATATCTAGTTTCTTCTGAATTTCATTGGTTTGGAATAGAATTCAAATAAAACCTATATTTAAAATATAGTAAATTCAGGAGCAGATTGAGAGAGAGCTAAGTTTTAAGCAATCAGGTTCTGTGGAAGACTTCAAATTATACTAAAATAATTTAATAATTTGCCCTTTCTTGGGGCTCCACATGGACAAAGATTTGATACTTTTTCCCTCACTTTCTTTTCTCTTCCTACTACTCTACTTTTGTAGCAGAAAAATGAGCAACAATAAGCAGCATTGAACCTGTCATTTAACTACTAGAGATGGTAAGAGTGAAATGAAAAACATGGAACTGAGAGTGTCTTCTCATCACCCTGCTGTGGCAATTTTGCCAGAGGGAGTAACAAGGCAATTGTGCCATCACCTTGTAGGAACCTTTCTACCTACAAAAATAAAATTTCGAAGACACGGATAAGAAAAATAGAAAATATGTAACTGCAGTTCATTCTGCTGGGGGTGGAGAGCAGGAGGGTGTGCGTTAGACCTTGGACTGGCAAATAGAGGTCTGGGGTGGAGGGTCAATGTACCTCAGTTTCCTCCCCAACAACAATTGAATTTTTTTAATATCTGAAAATTGAGGGGGCTTCCCTGGTGGCTCAGACAGTAAAGAATCTGCCCGCAACGCAGGAGATGTGAGTTTTATCACTGGGTTGAGAAGATCCCCTGGAGAAGGAAATGGCAACCCACTCCAGTACTCTTGCCAGGAGAATCCCTTCGACAGAGGAGTCTGGCGGGCTACAATCCATAGGGTTGCAAAGTTGGATATGACTGAGCGACTGACACACAATTGAGAAATTGTTGGCAAAAAGTAAGTCAATAAATGTGCACTATCAAAATAATGATAACCTTACCAATACAAATACAGCTTATAATTAATTTAAGTAAATTGAATTAGATAGTGCAATTTATGAGTATCAGATTTGTCCTGGGGCCTCTGTAATTCTAGAGCTCCCACTTCTAGATTTACCATAAAACTGTCTCTCAAATAATTGTCCAAGTAATTTCATGGACATACTGGGGAGCAAATAAAAATATATTTAACCAGATAAAATATTATTTAGGTAACAAGTATAAACCAGCCTTGTTCTGAGTACTTGGGATAATTCAGTGACTAATGAAGTCAAGATTGCATGACATTTATATTCTGCAGGTAAATTAGAAAGAGATGGTCAATACCGAAATCAGATTGCTTATATTCTTTGCAGCCGAAGATGGAGAAGCTCTATACAGTCAGCAAAACCAAGACAGGGAGCTGACTGTGGCTCAGATCATGAACTCTATATTGCAACATTCAGACTTAAATTAAAGAAAGTAGGTAAAACTACTAGACCATTCAGGTATGACCTAAATCAAATCACTTATGATTATAATGGAAATCACAAATAAATTCAAGGGATTAGATCTGATAGACGAAGTGCCTGAAGAACAAAGGACAGAGGCTTGTGATATTGTACAGGAGGCAGTGATCAAGACCATCCCCCCAAAAAGAAATGCAAAATGGCAAAATGGCTGTCTGAGGAGGGCTTACAAGTAGCTGAGAAAGAAGAGACACATAAGACAGGAGAAAAGGAAAGATATATTAATCTGAATGCAGAGTTCCAAAGAATAGCAAGGAGAGATAAGAAAGCTTTCCTCAGTGATCAGTGCAAAGAAATAGAGGAAAACAATGGAGTGGGAAAGACTATAGATCTCTTCAAGAAAATTAGAGATACCAAGGGAACATTTCATGCAAAGATGGGCACAATAAAGGACAGAAATGGTATAAACCTAACAGAGCAGATTATAATTAGAAGAGGTGAAAAGAATACACAGAAGAACTATACAAAAAAGATCTTAATGACCCAGATAACCACATAGTGTGATCACTCACCTAGAGCCAGACATCCTGGAGTGTGAAGTCAAGTGGACCTTAGGAAGCATCACTATGAGCAAAGCTAGTGGAGGTAATGGAATTCCAGCTGAGCTATTTCAAATCCTAAAAAATGATGTTGTGAAAGTGCTGCACTCTATATGTCAGCAAATTTGGTAAACTCATCAGTGGCCACAGGATTGGAAAAGGTCAGTTTTCATTCCAGTCCCTAAGAAAGGCAATGCCAATGAATGTTCAAACTACCACACAATTGTACTCATCTCCCATGCTAGCAAACTAATGCTCAAAATTCTCCAAGCTAGGGTTCAACAGTATGTGAACCAAGAACTTCCAGATGTTCAAGCTGGATTTAGAAAAGGCAGAGGAACCAGAGATCAAATTGCCAACATCCACTGGATCATCAAAAAAGCAAGAGAGTTCTAGAAAAACATCTACTTCTGTTTATTGACTAGCCAAAACCTTTGACTGTTGGATCACAACAAACTGTGGAAAATTCTTAAAGAGATGGGAATACCAGGCCACCTTACAAGCCTCCTGAGAAATCTGTATGCAGGTCAAGAATCAACAGAAACGGATATGAAACAGTGAACTGATTTCAAATTGGGAATGGAGTACACAAGGTTGTATATTGTCACCCTGTTTATTTAACTTATATACAGAGTACATCACACAAAATGCCAGGCTGGATGAAGCACAAACTGGAATAAGATTGTCGGGAGAAATATCAATATCAAATATGCAGATGGTACCACCCTAATGACAGAACATGAAGAAGAACTAGAGTGCCTGTTGATGAAAGTGAAAGAGGAGAGTGAAAAAGCTGGCTTAAAATTCAACATTGAAAAAACTAATATCATGGCATCCTTTCCCATCACTTCATTACAAATAGATTGGAAACAATGGAAACAGTTAGACACTTTATTTTCTTGGGCTCCAAAATCACTGCAGGAGGTGACTGCAGCCATGATATTAAAATACACTTGCTCTTTGGAAGAAAAGCTATGACAAACCCAGACAGCATATTAAAAAGCAGAGATGTTACTTTGCTGACAAAGATCCATCTAGTCAAAGTTATGTTTTTTCCAGTAATCATGTATGGATGTGAGTGCTGGACCATAAAGAAAACTGAGCACTGAAGAATTGATGTTTCTGAACTATGGTGTTGGAGAAAATTTGTGAGTCCCTTGGGCTGTAAGTTGATCAAACCAATCAATCTTAAAGGAAATCAGTCCTGAATGTTCATTGAAAGGACTAATGCTGAAGCTGAAGCTCCAATACTTTGACCACCTGGTGCAAAGAACTGAATCATTAGAAAAGACCCTGATGGTGGGAAAGATTGACATCAAGAGGAGAAGGGGATGACAGAGGATGAGATGGTTGGATGGCATCTCCGACTCAATGGACATTGATTTGAGCAAATTCCAGGAGTTGGCGATAGTCAGGGACTCCTGGCCTGCTGCAGTTCATAGGATCACAAAGAGCTGGACATAACTGAGCCACTGAACTGAACTGAACTGAGTAGAATGTTACAAATGGGAAAGTGTGATTGATACCATTTGATTTCCACTTTAAAAAATACTATTTACTTCCTTTTAGCAAATACATTTTATTTGTACAAGACAGAAAACATGAATTGATGTTGGTAAGATATTAATTTTGTTCCACTGAGAAATGATAGAGCATGGATAGACAAGTCAACCAAAAATATAGGGAGAAATAGACAAATATTTTATACATATAAAGTTAGTAGCTTGGTCTTCTTGGTGGCTAGATGGTAAAGAGTCTGCCTGCAATGCAGGAGACCTGGGTTAGTTCCCACGGTCAGGAAGATCCCCTCAAGAAGGGAATGACTACCCATTCCTGTATTCTTGCCTGGAGAATTCCATGGGCAGAGGAGCCTGGTATGCTACACTCCATGGGGTCACAAGGAGTTGGACACAGCTAGAGCAACTAACACTTTCACTTCAATGTTGATAGCAAAAATTAATACTCAAATATATAACTACTGTTAGCTTTGTTAACATGATTGCTGTCTTCAAAGAATACAATATCTTTCTTAAAATTTTTGGAAAATATATATACTCTAAGTTCAGCAAAGTTGAATTGGAGGAGGGAGACACTACAATTTTATTAAGAAAAAAATCATTCGAAGTTCATATAAAAGCCAGTGATATCCTGCAAAACCATTCTATTCAATATCATTTAAGACAAATATTTTGATTGCTAATTGAATTCCAAGCATATGGAGACTTCCCTGGTGGCTCAGATGGTAAAGAATTTGTCTGCAATGCAAAAGACCAAGTATATATCTAAATCTTGTCTTTTATAAAATAGATCAACAGATTCACTCAGATTTTAAAATTTCCATTTTCAAGTAAATTTGGCTCAAGTTTTATAATTTTAGATATGGTAAAACACTGCAAGATATTTATAAAAATAAATACAAGACATAAATTACTGTTCAGCGATCTGTCCTATGAAATAGAAGAGGGAGAAAATTCCTCAAAAACACATCAGATTTAAATATGAAATTAAGAATTCTTTGTTTCTATAATTTATAATAATTGACAAAATGAGTTCCAGTGGACAGTGCATCACTATGAAATGGAAAGATTTTGGAAAGGGTAATTGGTACACAAACTGGCTAATATGTTTTATTAAAATTGAAGATTCCCCTTAGGCAATTGAGTGGACAGTGAAAGAGATTTAACTAAATGATGTGGATTGAAAAATCATCAGTATACCTGGAGAGTAATTGACATAAAGAGAGTGGATACTATCACCTTTGGAGAAAGTATACATTTTTAAAAGAAGAGTAGAAGCCTAGGGAGCTCTGATATTAAAGTAACTGATAAAAGAGGCAATGTAATAGATGGGTAAGAAGTTTTAGACAGCTAAAAGGGTAATCAGGAAAATATTTAACAAGAAGCCAAAGAAGAGGGAAGTAATGAGTTAATAACAATGCCATCTGTCACTGAGAGACTCAGTTGAAAATACTGAACAATTGTGTGTCCTTTAGGAAGTCAATGTTGAGCTCAGAAGAAAGGGTTCAATAGAACGTATAAAGAAAAATAAAGATTTCAGGACATTGAGGGATGACTGGGAGATAAATAAGTAGAAACATTAAACAAAGATAAATTTTCTGAGGAATTTGGAAAGGGAAGAGGAAAAAATTACTTTTAGAAAAGAATAGTTAATAGACCAAGATAAATTTAGTTTATCTTCCTATTTGGAGGTGGATGGAGTTGGCTTCAATCTTACATGGACCTTTAGGATAATATTGGAGAGAGATTTATCAGCTTAGGTGAACTCAAGTTAAGACCCTGAGTTAAGTAAAAGATAGGGTCAAGTACCCAAGTGAATGGAGTAGCTATTTTGCATGAATTATTACAGTGATTGTTGATCCTAACTATGCATTGGAATTTCCTATCGAGTAAGTAAATAAGAATCTTGGGGTTGGGCTGATTTGTGTGAAAATGTTAGTTGCTCAGTTGTGTCCAACTCTTTGCTACCCCATGGACTGTGGCCTCTGTTTGTGGAATTCTCCAGGCAAGAAAACTGGAGTGGGTTGCCATTCCCTTCTATAGGGCATCTTCTTCATCCAGGGATCAAATCGAGGTCTCCCGCATTGCAGGCAGATTCTTTATCATCTGAGCCATCAGGGAAGCCCAGGGCTGATTTATAGTTGTTTTAAAAGGCTCTACACAGATTTCTGATATTTAGTCCATGTTTAAACAGAGGTTATAGGACTTTGGAAATTTTAAGGGCAATAAGGCCCTAAATATTCTTTCTTTTTAAAATGTAGTAGCATTGAAGTTTGCCTTCTGAGAGTAATAATAATAATCACATGCATGAGGACTTGAGAACAGTAGTGGAGGTTAAAAATGAGATATGAACAAGGACAAGGGTTATGGAAAATAGAAAAAAATTAGATGGTAGCTACTATCTTAGTGCCTAAACTATAGTTTCAAATTGCAAATTTCTAGGCTGATTTCTGGACTTGCTGTCTCAAAAACTCTGGGAATGACACCCAGCAGTCAACTGTCTTTAGGGACTCCCAAATCACACTAAACTTTGAGAACGATGACTTTGCTGGTCCTGAATGTCGGGATCATGCTCAGTTTCTAATTTCCATCTCAAAGAATTCAGGAAGAGGTGGGCCAGCTCTGAACAGTCTTTTGGAGATTTAGGGCACATCTCATGACATATTTGCTGACTTGAAAGGAGAATATATATCTCCTTTTAAGGTTTTCTTCTCTTTTATTTTATAACATTTTTAATTAAAATATAATACAAATAAAGACAGGTTACAAGTTATAAGTGTACAGCTAGATACATTTTCACAAAATAAACATCGATTCGGTTGGTTCAGTCACTCAGTTGTGTCCGACTCTTTGCGACCCCATGAATCGCAGCACGCCAGGCCTCCCTGTCCATCACCAACTCCCGGAGTTCACTCAGACTCACATCCATAGAGTCCGTGATGTCATCCAGCCATCTCATCCTCTGTCGTCCCCTTTTCCTCCTGCCCCCAATCCCTCCCAGCATCAGAGTCTTTTCCAACGAGTCAACTCTTCACATGAGGTGCCCAAAGTACTGGAGTTTCAGCTTTAGCATCATTCCTTCCAAAGAAATCCCAGGGCTGATCTCCTTCAGAATGGACTGGTTGGATCTCTTTGCAGTCCAAGGGACTCTCAAGAGTCTTCTCTAACACCACAGTTCAAAAGCATCAATTCTTCGGTGCTCAGCTTTCTTCACAGTCCAACTCTCACATCCATACATGACCACTGGAAAAACCATAGCCTTGACTAGACGGACCTTTGTTGGCAAAGTCATGTCTCTGCTTTTGAATATGCTATCTAGGTTGGTCATAACTTTCCTTCCAAGGAGTAAGCGTCTTTTAATTTCATGGCTGCAATCACCATCTGTAGTGATTTTGGAGCCCAGAAAAATAAAGTCTGACACCATTTCCACTCTTTCCCCATCTATTTCCCATGAAGAGATGGGACCTGATGCCATGATCTTAGTTTTCTGAATGTTGAGCTTTAAGCCAACTTTTTCACTCTCCTCTTTCACTTTCATCAAGAGGCTTTTTAGTTACTCCTCACTTTCTGCCATAACGGTGGTGTCATCTGCATATCTGAGGTTATTGATATTTCTCCCGGCAATCTTGATTCCAGTTTGTGCTTCTTCCAGCCCAGCATTTCTCATGATGTATCCTGCATATAAGTTAAATAAGTATGGTAACAGTATACAGCCTTGATGTACTCCTTTTCCTATTTGGAACCAGTCTGTTGTTTCATGTCCAGTTCTAACTGTAGTCTTGCTTAATTCACACATTAAACCAATATTTTATTGGATGATTCTCGTGAATACTCCACATATGTAATTCTTCCATCTGCAAATAATGATTTTGTACTTTATTGAAGTAAAATATGGAGAAAAGTTTTAAAATGAGGTAACTCCTATACTGAAGAGCAATAAGCATTTTCCGTTTATGCTTACCTTTTTATTATAAAGCTTTTTACATACAACATACAGTTTGTTCTTAAAATTTATTTGGCAAATATTATCATCCTTCTACTTTGTTTTGATTTTTTGTTCTAATTATCAATTATCCTGTTTTGGAATGGTGACATATAACTTGTGTTTTCTTTTTATGCTATTCCATAGATGGCTCAGAAATTAGAGTTTAATTTGATGATTAGCCTAAATAGGTGTATATATTCATTTATTTCATATTTAATTCAGTAAATTCATATAAATCTCTACTATGTGTCAGTCTTTCTTTAATAATACAGATGTGATGTGAACAAAAATAGATGCATCATCTGTCCATTGGTGAAAGTTGAATGTTAAAATCCTCCACTACTGTTGTGTTCCTGTCAATTTCTCCCTGCATGGCTATTAGTATTTGCCTTCTATATTGAGGTACTCCTATGTTGGATGCCTATAAGTTTACAATTGTTATGTCTTCTTGTTTTGATCACTTGATCATATATAGTGTCCTTCTTTGTCTCTATAAAAGTCTTTATTTTATAGTTTATTTGTATGATATGAGTATTGTTATTCAGTTTTCTTTTGATTTCCATTTGCATGGAATATCTTTTCCATCCCCTCACTTTCAGTCTGTGTGTGTCCCTTGGTCTGAAGAGGGTCTCTTGTAGATAGCATATATGTGGTCTTGTTTTAGTATCCATTCAGCGCTCTCTGTCTTTTGGTTGGAGCATATAATACATTTATGTTTTAAGTAATTATTGATTATATATTATATTATTGTGACTATTGATTTATTATTGATATCAATCACAATTATAATTTATTATCATATTAATTAGTATGATTATATATTGTATATATATTATAATTAACATACATATATTGATATAGATATATAAGGGAAAACAGGGCTTTTAGATAACACATTAGAACAGATAGACTTAATTGTTCTTTAAAAGGCATTCCATCCAAAAGCAGCAGAATTCACATTCTTTGTGCACATGGAACATTCTTCAGGATTGACCACACAAAGGCTACAAAGTGAGCTTCGGTAAATTTAAGAGAACTGAAGTCATATCAAACATCTATTCTGTCCATGAAGCTATGAGATTAGTAATAAACTATTAAAAAAGCTGTATAAAACACAAAACACATGGAGGCTAAACAATTTGCTACTGAATAGGGTTTCCCTGGTGGCTCAGATGGTAAAGAATCTGGCTGCAATTTAAGAGACCTGAGTTTGATCCCTGGGTTGGGGAGATCCCATGGAGAAAGAAATGGTAGCCCACTTCAGTATTCTTGCCTAAAGAATTCCATGGACAGAGGAACTGGCGGGCTACAGTCTGCACTACTGAGTGACTAACACTTCTACTTTCAACCAGTGGATCACTGAAGAAATCAAAGCAGAAATGAAAAAAAAAACACCTAGAGAATGAAATGAAAATGAAAGCACAATGATTCCAAACCTATGGGATGCAACAAAAGCAGTTCTAATGGGAAGTTTATAGCAATACAGTCTTACATCAAGAAATAAGAAAAATTACAAACAACCTAACTTTACACCTAAAGCAATAATAGAAAGAAGAACAAGCAAAAGCTAAAATTGTTAGAAGGAAAAAAAGTCAAAATGATTATGGCAGAAATAAATTAAATAGAAATGAAGAAAATATTAGCAAAGATCCATGAAACTAAAAGCTGGTTTTTGGAGAAAGTAAACAAAATTGATAAACTTTTAATCATACTCATCAAGAAATAAAGAGAATGAATAAAAAATATGAACAGACCATTTATAAGTACTGATATTGAAACTGTGATTTAAAAATTCCTAACAAACTCACAGCTAACATTGAGCATACTCAATGAACAAAAGTGGCGAGAGTGGACATCCTTGTTTTATTCCTGATTTTAGAGGAAATGCTTTCAGCATTCCAGTATTCTTGCCTGGAGAATCCCCTGGAGTCTGGTGGGACACAGTCCATGGGGTCGCAAAGAGTTGGACACGACTGAGTGATTAAGCACAGCACATTCGTCATTGAGTATGATGTTAGCTGTTGGTTTGTCAGATATGGCCTTTATTATGTTGAGGTATATTCCCTTTTATGTCCACTTTCTGGAGAGTTTTATCATAAATGGATACTGAATTTTGTCAAAAGCTCATTTTGTGTCTATTCAGATGATCATATAGTTTTTATTCTTCAATTTGTTGATGTTATATATCACACTGATTTATTTGAAGATATTGAAAAATTATTGCATCCCTGGGATGAATCTGTCTTGATCATGATCCTTTTAATGTATCATTGGATTCAGATTGCCAGTATTTTGTGTCTATGTCCATCAGTGACATTGGCCTGTAATTTTCTTTTTTGTATATGTTTGGTTGTGGTATCAGGGTGAATGTGGCCTCATAGAACACGACTGGGAGTTTTCCTCCCTCTACAATTTTTTATAACAGTTTCAGAAGGATGAGTGTTGGCTCTTCTATAAACCAGTGAACCAGTGAAGTTTCTCAGTTGTATCTGCCTCTTTGCCATCCCATGGACTGTAGCCTACCCGGCTCCTCCATCCATGGAATTTTCCAGGCAAGAGTACTGGAGTGTGTTGCCATTTCTTTCTCCAGGGGATCTTCTCAACCCAGGGATCAAACCTAGGTCTCCTGCATTGCAGGCAGATGCTTTACTGTCTGAGTCACCAGTGAGAATTTGCCTGTGAAACCATCTAGTCCTCCATTTTCTCTAAGATCAGGAACAAGACGAAAGTGCCCAATCAGACCACTTTTATTCAACATAGTCTTGGAAGTACTAGCAACATTAATCAGAGAAGAAAAAGAAATGAATGGGATCCAAATTGGAAAAAAAGTTAAAACTGCCATTGTTTGCAGATGACATGATACTATACATAGAAAATCCTAAAGACACTACCAGAAAACTACTAGGCCTCATTGGTTAATTTTGTAAAGTTGCAGGATATAAAATTAATACACAGAAATCTGTTGTATTTCTGCAACCTAACAATGAAAGTGGAGAAGGCAATGGTACCCCACTCCAGTAGTCTTGCCTGGAAAATCCCATGGATGGAGGAGCCTGGTAGGCTGCAGTCCATGGGGTTGCTAAGAGTCGGACACGACTGAGCGACTTCACTTTGACTTTTCACTTTCATGTATTGGAGGAGGAAATAGCAACCCACTCCAGTGTTCTTGCCTGGAGAATCCCATGGACAGAGGAGCCTGGTGGGCTGCCATCTAAGGGGTCGCACAGAGTCGGACACGACTGAAGTGACTTAGCAGCAGCAGCAGCTGCAGCAACAATTAAAGATCAGAAAAGAAATACAAAAAGTGATCCCATTATCATTGTATCTAAAAGAATAAAATCCCCTTGGAGTAAAGCCTACTAAGGAGACAAAAGACCTTTACTTAAGTCCCAAAACTATAAGATGCTGTTGAAAGAAATTGAATATAAGACCAGCAGATGAAAAGATATTCCCTTTTTTTGAATTGAAAGAATCAATTTTGTCAAAATGACTATACTACCCAAGGCAGTCTACAGATTCAGTGTAATCTCTATGAAATGACCTATGGCATTTTTCACAGAACTAGAACCAAAAAAATCTTAAAATCTGTATGGAAACCAGAAGACCTCAAATAGCCAAACCAGTCTTAAGAAAGAAAAATGGAGCTGGTGGAATCAGGCTCCCTGATTTTAGACTATACTACAAGGGTATATTCATCAAAACAGTATTGTACTGGCACAAAAATAGAAATATCCTGATCAACAGAGCAGGATAGAAAGCCCAGAAATAAACCCAGACGCCTATGGTCAGTTAATTTACAACAAAGGAGGCAACACTATACAATGGAGGAAAGATAGTCTTTTCAGTGAATCGTGCTGGAAAAGCTGGATGGCTGCATGTAAATAAATACACAAAATTAAAACATTCTTTAACACCATACACAAAAATAAATTCATAATGGATTAAGACCTAAATATGAGACTGGACATTTTGTAATTCTTAGAGACAAACATAGAACACTCTGTGACATAAATCACAGCAATATCTTTTACAATCTGTCTCCCAGACTCAAGGGAATAAAAATGAAAATAAACAAATATATACCTGTGGCAGATTCATTTTGATATTTGGCAAAACTAATACAGTTATGTAAATTTTAAAAAATAAAATAAAATTTAAAAAAAAAAGAAAATAAACAAATGGGACCTAATTAAACTTAAAAGCTTTTGCACAGCAAAGGAAACCATAAATAAAATGAAAAGAAGACCCCACAGAATGGGATAAAATATTTACAAATGAGGCAGCTGACAAGGGATTAGTCTTCAAAATTTACAAACAGTTCATGTGGCTGAATATCATAAAAAAATAAATAAAAAAAATATGGGCCAAAAAAAAAAAAGGACAGAGACCTAAATAGACATTTCTCCAAAGAAGACATACAGATGACCAAGAGCCACATGAAAAGATGTTCAACATCACTAATTATTAAAGATATGCAAATTAAAACTAAAATGAGTTATCACCTCACACCAGTAAGAATGGCTATCACTAAAAAATTGAAAAACAATAAATGCTGGAGAAGGTGTGGAGAAAAGAGAACACTCCTATACTGTTTTTGGAAATTGGCACAGCCACTGTGGAGAACATTATGAAGGCTCCTTAAGAAATTAAAAGTAGAGCTACCATGTTTTTGTTGTTCAGTCACTAAATCATGTCCAGCTTTTATGAACTCATGGACTGCAGTATGCCAGGCTCCTCTGCCCTCCACTATCTCTTGAAATTTGCTAAAATTCATGTTCATTGATTTGGTTTTGTTACCTAACCCGTCTCATTTTCTGCTGCCATCTTTTCCTTTTGTCTTCAATCTTTCCTAGCATCAGGCTCTTGTCTAGTGAGTAGGCTATTCGCATCAGGTGGCCAAAGTATTGGAGCTTCAGTTTCAGCATCGGCCATTCCAATGAATATTCAGGGTTGATTTCCTTTAGGATTGATTGGTTTGATCTCCTTGCAGTCCAAGGGACTCTCAAGAATCAATGTTCTCAAGCACCATGATCTGAGAACAATTCTTTGGTGCTCAGTCCTCTTTATGGTCCAACTCTCATATCCTACATGACTACTGTAGACACCATAGCTTTGACTATACACACCATTGTCAGCAAAGTGATGTCTCTGCTTTTAATATGTTCTCTAGGTTTGTCATGGCTTTTCTTCCAAGGAGCAAGTCTTTTAATTTCATGGCTGCAATCACTGTGCACAGTGATTTTAGGGCCCAAGAAAATAAAATCTGTTACTGTTACCATTTCTCCCCTATCTATTTGCCATTAAGTGATGGGACCAGATGGCATGATCTTAGTTTTTTTATTGTTGAGTTATAAGCCAGCCTTTTCACCCTCTTCTTTCACCCTCATCAAGAGGCTCTTTAGTTCCTTTTCACTTTCTGCCAGTAGGGTGGTATCTGCATATCTGAGGTTGTTGATATTTATCCCAGCAATCTTGATTCTAGCTTGTGAGTCATCCGGCCCAGCATTTCACATGATATACTCTGCATGTAAGTTAAATAACAGAGTGACAATATACAGCCTTGACATGCCCCTTTTACAATTTTGAACCAGTCTGCTTGTTCCATGTCCAGTTCTAACTGTTACTTCTTGTCCTGCATACAGGTTTCTCAGGAGACAGATAAGGTGGTCTGGTATTCCCATCTCTTTAAGAATTTTCCACAGTTTGTTGTGATCCACATAGTCAGAGTTTGTTGTGGCCCATACATGTACACACTGGTATATTTAAAATAAATAACCAACAAAGAATAATAAAAAAGGTCCAATCCCTGCCTTTTTAGAGCTTACAAATTAGAGGGAGACAGAGGTTTTCAAATACTAACCCAGAAAAATACCTTTCATCAACAAATGGCCTTTAAGGTCACTCAAGACCACAATATCCAGATAAAATAAGAAGAAAAAATGTCAATGATTTTGTGGGAAGTTTTTATGAGCAAAGCATGCAATGGTAATTCACATCACTGACTTTCTACTAACAAGAATTCAGTTACATGGCTTAACCTAGATGTGAGGAGCATTAGAAAGTTTGCCATTCTTGTGAAGCTGTCTCCCAACAATACCCTTACATTTGAAGATGGAACAGGGATTTTAGTGCTTAGCTAATTATCTCTCCACATCAAGATGCTAAGATGCATGTGCTTCTTATATCTGGATTTTTAGTTTTTATCAAATTCGGAAATATTTTTCTCTTCAAATACTTTTTTATGGTTCCTCCCCTCCCCACAGCCTTTTTTGAATTTTAGTATAATTTATGCTAAGCTGCTTCATAGTTTCCTGCTGCTGCTGTTGCATATTTTCCTACAGGAGAAAAAATATTTTTTAAGTTCTTCTATTTTCTTTGCTTCATTTTGAATAATTTCTATTGATCTGTGTTCAAGTTTTATATGTTTTATTCTGTAGTATCTAATCTGCTCTAAGGCCCATTGAGCAATTATTATTATTCTTAATAAGGTATTTTGATCTGAGTTTCATTTGGTTTTAATTTATGTCTTCTCTTCCTTTTCTCATGATAGTCACTGTGTTTACTTTTTCTGTAAATGGCTATGTAGTAAATATTTTAGACTTTCCATAGCATATGTGGACTCCATCATATATTTATCTTTAATTCTAGTCTATTTTTCATCTGTTTTTATAATCCTTTAGAATTATGAAAATCATCCTTAACTCTCAGGAGATACCAAAACCAGGCACAGGCTAGATATAGTAAAATACAGTTAAAATATCTGTTATATAGTTTTTGTATGCTAATTCCATCATTTCCACATTTTTTCTCTGTTTGTATTAACTGATATTTCTCTGGATAATTGGTCATAATTTTCTGCTTCTTGAGATGGCTAATCATTTTTTACTTAGTGTTGAACTTGGTGAATTTTAAATTACTGAGTGTATGGATTTAGTTATCTTCTTTTAAGAAATTTTGGGCATTCATCTGGCATATAGTGAATATGTATTTGGTTCAGTTTATGTTTTCAAGTTTTAAGTTTGTTAGGGAAGTTCTAGAGTAATCCTCAGGGATGGTTTAAGTCCTCTACTGAAAGTGTATCCTTTCTAAATTTGCTGCTAAGTATACTAGTTTCACTGCAGATGGTACAGCCAGGAAATTAAAAGATGCTTACTCCTTGGAAGGAAAGTTATGACCAACCTAGATAGCATATTCAAAAGCAGAGATATTACTTTGCCAACAGTCGTCCGTCTAGTCAAGGCTATGGTTTTTACAGTAGTCATGTATGGATATGAGAGTTGGACTGTGAAGAAAACTGAGCACCGAAGAATTGATGCTTTTGAACTGTGGTGTTGAAGAAGACTCTTGAGAGTCCCTTGAACTGCAAGGAGATCCAACCAGTCCATTCTAAAGGAGATCAGTCCTGGGTGTTCATTGGAAGGACTGATGCTAACGCTGAAACTCCAATACTTTGGCCACCTCATGCGAAGAGTTGACTCATTGGAAAAGACCCTGATGCTGGGAGGGATTGGTGGCAGGAGGAGAAGGGGATGACAGAGGATGAGATGTCTGGATGGCATCACTGACTCAATTGACATGAGTTTGAGTGAACTCCTGGAGTTGGTGATGGACAGGGATGCCTGGTGTGCTGCAGTTCATGGGGTTGCAAAGAGTCAGACATGATTGAGCGACTGAACTGAACTGAACTGAACTGATACTGGTTATTTACAGAGGACTCTTCATTCTTGCCAAAGGGAATTGAAAATTATCCAATCATGCCTCTATCTTGGAACCTTTCAGGCCACAGATCCCTTGACTCTCTTTGCCTAACACCATGGAATTTTATCCTTTGCATGCATTTGTTAGTATTTAGCACCTATCCAGGAACAGCTATGAAGATTTTGTAAATTCTTTTTCTGCAGAGCTCCCTTTTCTCTGGATCTGTCTTTCAGCTTACAGGCACTTCATACCTCCTGCACAGTGTCTACTCATTCTAGGGAGAACATGATGTTCTATTTAAAATCCACTCCCTGGTTTATGGTTTTGAAATTGCTTCTAGACAAAACCCAGGCAATTATGGGAGCCTCCCCCTTTGTCCTCTCCATTTTGGAATCACAGTTCTATATGGCCCTGGCCCAGTGTTTGAATAAAGATATATTTTGCTCAGTTTTTAAAAGTATTTGAACAAACAGAAGACAATCTGCTCCCTGTTTTTCTGTCATGGCTCTTTCTTGATTTTAAGATTTTATTTTTCCTCCAGGTCTTTAGAAAATTTAAATTATCATTGAATGAATTCTTGTTTTGTTTTGTTTTAATTTGGAAATTCTGAGAAATATTTAATGAAAAAATATTTATTAATTACTTTCCTCAGGGCATTAATTTACGTTGTCATTTCTAAACATGTCTTTTCAGTGAAAGTCACTCAGTTGTGTCCGACTCTTTGCAACCCCATGGACAGTAGACTGCCATGCTCCTCTGTCCATGGACGTCTTCAGAGCAGAATACTAGAAGAGGTAGCCATTCCCTTCCCCAGGGGATCTTTCCAACCCAGGAATCGAACCAGGTCTCCTTCATTGCAGGTGAATTCTTTGCTGTTTGAGCCAGCAAGCATGTTCTTAAGGAAAGTAAATAAAACTGAGGTGGGATATTTACTTGAAAGCATATTTGAGTTCAGTTCAGTTCAGTCGCTCAGTCGTGTCCGACTCTTTGCAACCCTATGCCCCGCAGCACATCAGGTCTCCCTGTTATCACCAACTCCTGGAGTTCACCCAAACCCATGTCCATTGAGTTGGTGATGCCATCCAACCATCTTTGACTATTCAGAACTAAATCTTCAGTGCTGAGATGTCATATTTAGTTCATTTCTATGATGTGGTCATCTGGATAAAAATGATGAATATTTGTCTTCAATTTGTTATAAATCAATTTCTCAGATGAATTTAATTTCATCTGTTTTAGAAAGAATCAGAAGTAGCTTAAGTGTGAGATAAAAATTGAGAAATCCTTTAGTTTTCTTTCATAATGATCAACAATTTTATTTTCTTTAAAACTTGGAAGATTATTTATTGTACCTTGACAAGTGTTATAATTACCCTGTTCCTAATTTTCTTCCCTTGAAAAGTGAAAATGAAAGTGTTAGTCAACCAGTCGTGCCCAACTCTGCAACCCCATGAACTGTAGCACACCAGACTCCCCTGTCTATAGAATTCTGCAGCTCAAGCAAGAATACTGGAGTGAGTAGCCATTCACTCCTCCAGGGGATCTTCCTTACCCAGGGATCTACACTGGTCTCAAAGAATTGCAGGCAGATTCTTTACAGTTGGAGCCACTATGAGAAAAGAGTTTCTTCTTACAAACAAAGATGTGTAAGGCTAAAGTATTAAATATAAAGAAAGTTGCTATATATGTGGACCTGCTGCTCTGTATATGATAAACTATTTGTCTAATTAGGAGATAGACAGCAGTGATGCCTGTCTTGGGAAGGAAAAGAAAACCTTACATAAATGACAATTTTACTTGAGTGCTGATGGAATGTTAAAATTTAGCAAGGGAGATTTGCAGAATTTCCCAGTGTAACATCTGAGATTGGATTGAATGCTTAGCAGTATCTGGAACTGACCAAGTGTACTCCTCTTCTACAACATACAATTCATTTCTTTTTTTGAAAGAAATAAGCCTATGTCCTGTCACTACTCCCTCCCACAAACCCTAAGGTCTTTAAGAAGAAACTAACAGCAAGACAGAGAACAGTATGATCAATATCTGAAAAATTGTGTTACAGTCAACTTGTAGGTTTGTTTTGAAACTTTTTTTTTAAGCTGTCATGTTTGTGGTACACTCAATATGCCAGCAAATTTGGAAGACTCAGTAGTGGCCACAGGACTGGAAAAGGTCAGTTTTCATTCCAATCGCAAAGAAAGGCAATGCCAAAGAACGCTCAGACTACTGCACAATTGCACTCATCTCACACGCTAGTAAAGTGATGCTTAAAATTCTCCAAGCCAGGCTTCAGCAATACGTGAACTGTGAAATTCCAGAAGTTCAAGCTGGTTTTAGAAAAGGCAGAGGAACCAGAGATCAAATTGCCAATATCCACTGGATCATCAAAAAGCAAACGAGTTCCAGAAAAACATCTATTTCTGCTTTATTGACTATGCCAAAGCCTTTGACTGTGTGGATCACAATAAACTGGAAAATTCTGAAAGAGATGGGAATATCAGGCCACCTGACCTGCCTCTTGAGAAACCTGTATGCAGGTCAGGAAGCAACAGTTAGAACTGGACGTGGAACAAAAGACTGGTTCCAAATAGGAAAAGGAGTATGTCAAGGCTGTATATTGTCACCCTGCTTATTAAACCTATATGCAGAGTACATCATGAGAAACGCTGGCTGGGGAAGCACAAGCTGGAATCAAGATTGCTGGGAGAGATATTAATAACCACAGATATACAGATGACACCACCCATATGGCAGAAAATGAAGAAGAACTAAAGAGCCTCTTGATGAAAGTGAAAGTGGAGAGTGAAAAAGTTGGCTTAAAGCTCATCATTCAGAAAACTAAGGTCATAGCATCCGGTCCCATCACTTTGTGGCAAACAGATGGGGAAACAGTGGAGACAGTGTCAGACTTTATTTTTTTGGTCTCCAAAATCACTGCAGATGTTGGCTGCAGCCATGAAATAAAAAGGGCAGTTACTCCTTGGAAGGAAGGTTATGACCAACCTAGACAGCATATTAAAAAGCAGAGACATTACTTTGTCAACAAAGGTCCGTCTGGTCAAGGCTATGGTTTTTCCAGTGGTCATGTATGGATGTGACAGTCGTACTATAAAGAAAGCTGAGTGCCGAAGAATTGATGCTTTTGAACTGTGGTGTGGGAGAAGACTCTTGAGAGTGTCTTGGACCACAAGGAGATCCAACCAGTCCATCGTAAAGGAGATCAGTCCTGGGTGTTCATTGGAAGGACTGATGCTGAAGCTGAAACTCCAAAACTTGGCCACCTGATGTGAAGAGCTGACTTATTTGAAAAGACCCTGATGCTTGGAAAGATTGAGGGCAGGAGGAGAAGGGGACGACAGAGGATGAGATGGTTGGATGGCATCACCGACTCGATGGACATAGGTTTGGGTTGACTCCAGAAGTTGGTGATGGACAGGTAGGCCTGGTGTGCTGCGGTTCATGGAGTCACAAAGAGTTGCACAGGGCTGAGTGACTGAACTGACTGACATTTTTGTGGAAGTTCCAGCCTATACTACTTCAAATGAGTATGATCTCATACTCAAAATCAGAGCAAGATCAGTTATTTTCAGTATCTAAATAAGTGTCACAGTAATTAAATGTAAATAAAATTTAATTTTAAGAAAAATAAATTTCTGAAAATTATTAAGCTTTTTTCTTCTTAATACCAATAATTTTGATTTTATTTTGTGACTTTTCCCCCTTCTTTATAGGTAAAAAATTAAAGGATATTGTTTCTATAAATTCAGTTATTTTAAAGTGTAGAAACAGGAGCATTTGATGGTAGATTTACAATATTATAAACAATTAAAATTAGGTTTAATAGCATTTTAAATTTAATAGCTATATTTTTATCAATATATTTGAGTACATTAAGAATTTAGACAGAGTTGTTAGTATTTCATGCAGGTAATTGGAATAAGTTTCAACTCAAATGATTAATTAAAAAAAATCATGTTCTTAAATGACTACATTGCCCTCATTGATTCTATTACCTGAGTTGGTTGTTTCCTTCATGTTTTACAATAGTGTGAGTGACTGCAAACTTAACATGCCACTAACATCATTCAGCCTATGTATTGCATTCAAAAAAAAGAAAGAAATCATATTTTAAGTCTTAACAACCTAAGCCATTTTTAGAACAAGAGTAGAGAAACCATCAACCTTTTTTATATTTCTAGTATGTTAAATAACTACATTTTGAAGACATCATTACTTCTAGTTAACATCAAGAGAAGTCTAAAATATATAATCATATTGCTTTACTCTTTAGATGAAAAACATTGTTCTTAAAAATGGATCTAAGAGAATTATTCTTATTTATTGTGCAATTATGCTGTTTATCCCAAAGTACCTACAAAGACCAAACTAATATTTTGAAGATATTGAGACAAAAATATTCTAAACTACTGAATAAATGAGAGATAGTTTATCTTTGGAAATAATAAAGCATGAGAAAAATTGACTGGATTCTTGATTCAGTCCCCTAATCTATATCTTTCAATATTTCCTTTCTCTGTCATTTTTATAGAGCAGCAAGAGTATTTTTAAGACTCAAAACCAATCATGTCATCTCTTTGCTGAAAACCCATTAATAACTTTCCATTGCTCTGAATGCATCCCATAGTCTTGTCAAAAATGTCCTGCAAGGTCTTGGAAGTTGCATACCGATTTATTTTATTTTATTTTTTTCTCAGCTTGGGGAATTTTGGAGAATGCTCATTTCCTCTGGTGAAAAAACATGTGTATGTACTCAAAACAATATTCTTTTCCTCATGTAGTTAATGCTTAACTATTCACCCTTCAGGTTTCTAGTCCATCATCACTTCCTACTTCAAAGCCACAAACATACATTGTCAGTACTCAACACTCCTTCTTCAAAGTACCTGACAGAAATGTAATTTTATATGTTTTTTGTTACTTATTTAGAGCCTTAATCTCTTCTATGTACAGAATTATCAGTTAAGCAAGTATCATGCTGACTTAAATAACCACTGTAGCATGAAAGACTAACACAGTTTCTCCTGGTATTTTAGCATATCTCGAAGAACATTGTTTGACTAGATGACCAAATGAATTAACTTTAAAATTCAAAGAAAGTTTATACAAATAACCAGTATCACCTCATGTGTATCCTGAGTATGTTCTATTGAATGTTCTATGTTCTGTGGTTCTATTGAATAACTTCTATGAGCCCTGCCCTTTCTGTGACATAAGAGACAGAAAATACTACAGACAACACTAATCAAATGAGCAAGGCTGGTGACCAAGACAGACTGATGCTGAAAGAATAAAGGTTCTGTCATTGCCACGATATGTATCAAGGCACTTTGCCCAGAGACCAGGCAATATTATTTAGCAGAGAGAGCACAGCACTATATATAAAAGTCTCATGGTTTATTTGAATTCTGCCTTTTACTTGTTCTAACTCTGATACAAAAATGAAGTTTTTATTTAGGCAATACATTCTACTGCAAGATAAAACTGTGTTGGTTTTTATAAATATAGTAAATCCAGGTTGAATCACAATACAAATGTTCTGGCATTCAAATAGGTCACCTAGGCAAAATGTTGCATATCTAACATGCTAAAAGAAAACTTATTTCACAGTTTTGTCAATTGCTGATTCTATGATAGTCTCTGTAGTAATAAAGAGATCAAACAAGTGTACTGAACTGAGAACTTGATACAGGAATTGGCAAGAGCATTGGTCTGAATGCTGGAAGGTCTGGGTTCCCATGCTTGTTTTCATGCAGGTCAATTATACTTTTGGGTTCAAGTTCTTTTTCTATAAAATAAGACTTTCCCTGGGGTGAACTATTCTATGAATTACTCTGCATTTCATGTGGCAAGAATTTGGGGTGATGTCTCTCTTCTATGTGCCTAGATTACTTCTTAAAGGAGACCATGCAGACAAATGGATTTGTTTGCTCTGGAGCTTGGGGAACACAGTGTATCATTATTAAGATCTTAGCTGAAATATTTAAGTATCTCTTGCAAACCAAGAAGTCTACATTTGGGAAGAAATTGCATTTCCACAGAGGATAAATAAATGGGGTATGTTTCCTTGACCATATGCAAGACTTTTGTGAGGGAGTTATGGCCTGGAATTATCTTAGATCCTGCCTAAAGGTCTACCCATAAGGATAAAGAAATATAGTTGGGAAGGGAGTAGAAGCATACCATTCTATACACATGGTGTTCTCGGGTTGGTTATTTCTCTGTCTTGGTTCTCTCATTGCAATAAATATTTGGACCATCTTCTGGACCATCTTCGGACTAAAGGGTTTAAAACAACAGATAAGTTACAGCTCAGTTACAGTTCAAGCAGATATATCATTATTAAACAGACATTTCCAAGACATGGGAACAGACCGACCTCAAAAGAGTCGTTCTTGCCACTGTTCCCTCTTAGCTTCCCACCTTTTATATTTCCTGTGTCCTCCGTTTGGTTGTGTCCTCTGCAATATAATCAGATGTATATATGTATAGAATATTTATGAATCCTTAATTGCCTCCTGACTGCCTACGGTTAAGCGGAAGACCCCATCGTTAGTTTGTTTCTACTGTGTGCCTAGGGTTGATGTGCATGAGTTGGAAAAGTCTCTGAGGTTGTCTTATAGCATATCTGTTAGCTCCTCTGGGTGTGTCCGGGATAAGGTTTAGAGAATAGCTTGCATCCTTTTTGGCTAGGCCACCTTTGGTTGCTCATGCCTAATTTCCTACCTAACAGTAGGGTGGAGAAAATAAGCAGCCAGCCAGAGAAACAATTCACCCACAACAAGGGAACTTCTGAGGGTCCCACAAAAAGATTTACAATCAAAATGAATCATCTTTAATCATCTGCCAAAGCCCTTGGAAACCAGTACCAAATCAGTGCGAGGCAAATAATATTCATGTGCCCTGATCTCTTTTACTTCCAAATCTATGATGAATCATAGGGAACTCAGTGAGTAGGGATAGATGAAAAAGAAATTCTAGAGGGGACAATGGGAAAGAAAAGCTGACTTCAATCCCTCACCTCTGCCCCATCTGCCACAGGCCTTAGCTAAGGAAAGCAAAGAATCTTTACCCAAATGAAATAAATTTTTTGTGTGTGATTAGCTAGGAATTTTTTTATACAGTTCATGAGGTTCTTATGGCATGTATAATGCAGTGGTTTGCCATTCCCTTCTCCAGTGGATTGGATCACATTTTGTTAGAACTCTCCACTATAACCCATCCATCTTGGGTGGTCCTACATGGCAGGGCTCATAGCTTCGTTGCATTACCCAGGCCCCTTCTCCATGACAAGAAAAACATCTATCTTTGTTGCATAGACTACACCAAAGCCTTTGACTGTGTATATCATTAAACTGCAGAAAGCTCTTAAAAAGATTGGAATACCAGACCATCATATCTGTCCCCTGAGAAACCTGTACACACGTTAGGAAGCAACAGTTAGAACCCTGTATGGGACAACTGATTGATGCAAGATAGAGAAAGGAGTATGACAAGGCTGTCTGCTGTCACCCTGTTTGTTTAACCTATATGCTGAACACATCATGAGAAATGCTGGGCCAGATGAGTTACAAAATGAAATCAAGATAGGTGGAGGAAGCACCAACAACCTCAGATATGTGGATGATATCACTCTAATGGCAGAAAACGAAGAGGAACTAAAGAGCCTTTTGATGAGGGTGAAGGATGAGAGTGAAAGAACCAGCTTAAAACTAAATATTAAGAAAACTAAGATCATGGCATCCAGCCCCATTACTTCTTGGTAAATAAAAGGGGAGAGGGTGGAAGTAGAGACAGATTTCCTCTTCTTGGGCTCCAAAATCACTGCAGATGGTGACAGTAGCCATGAAATCAGAAGATGATTGCTTCTTGGAAGGAAAGCTATGACAAACCTAGACAGTATGTTGAAAAGCAAAGACATTAATTACTCTGCCGACAGAGGTCCATGTAGTCAAGGCTATGGTCTTCCCAGTGGTCATGTACGGTTGTGAGAGCCAGACCATAAAACAGGCAGAACAGCAAAGAATTGATGCTTTTGAACTGTGGTGCTAGAGAAGACTCCTAAAAGTCCCTTGGACAGCAAGGTGATCAAACCAGTCAATCTTTAGGAAAATCAACCCTGAATCCTCGTTGGAAGAACTGATGCTGAAGTGCCAGTATTTTAGCTATCTGCTACTAACAGCCAACTCATTGGACAAGTCCCTAATGCTGTGAAAAATTGAGGGAAGAAGGAAAAGAGGACATCAGAGGATGAGATGGCTGGATGACATCATTGATGCAATGAACATGAACTTGGGCAGACTTTGGGAGATGGTGAGGGACAGGGAGGCCTGGTGCACTGCAATCCATGGGGTTGCAAGGAGTTGGCCATGATTGGGTGACTGAATGACAACATCCAGGACTAGCCACACTAATAGATAAATTTATATTTTTGAATTAAAAACTGGAGTATTTTTTTCTTATTCTGAGTATGAACTGAAATGTTTCTCCCTGAGATTTTATCTAGACAGAAATAAAGAGCTCACAGAACTTGTTTGAGTATGTTGTATACCAGTTACACTACAAATACATGATAGCGTGGCATTTCATTTCTGAAGCAATACTTAACCTTGGTGTTACTACTGAGAAGACAAAGAGTGGAAATAATTTGTGATTCTGGATTGAAAGCTGTAGACATTTTCACCAGAGGTTAAAGTTAACATATTGAGGGAAGACATTGTGTGTTCTGGCAAGAAAATTATAGTAATATATCTCATAGTCTATACTGGACCACTAGTTCATTCTAATTACTCTTCAAACATAAAAAAATAGAGAGGTCTTCATGAAAATAAATACCATACTTACCATAGTGTATGATAAAAATTAAGTTATCTTTTAAGAGCAATATATTTATGCTTTTAAATTTTGAATTATGAAGCTAGGTGATTAAAGAGTGGGGCAGAATGAAGCTAATGCTATTTAATGCATACAATTTAATAAGAAAATTATTCTTAGTACCAAAGCATATTGCCATTCTGTGCCCATTGAGGAGTAAAATAGAATGCTGCATATCTCTATTTATTAACCTTATAGAGTGTTAGCTATTTCATCAAACAATAATTGGTCATTATAGAGCTAGATATTTCCCCAGACATTTGATTTGAATTGAAGGAATTCCCTGAGTGGCTCAAGACAACAGCATAAATCTTGAGAAATTTTATTGTACAAATAGACCAGTAGCCTACTGACCAGCCTAAACCATGTTAGGATAAGACACATTTTATAGCTTCAATTTCTTTATTAAACAATGAGCTTTATCTTATGTTTTAGCATTAAGCGTAGGTGGTCATATAATTTCTCTGTTAACATACTCCATTGGCTAAAAATAGAGTCATGGAGAATCTGTGGCCCTTATTGGAAATGAGAACCGCAGGTCCAAATGTCCAAACGTAACATTAGTACAAACTTTCCAAATTGAAGAAAAGTATGATTTATAAAATAGAAGGTTCTGAGCCACCTGCAATATAATAATTTGATATGTCTATTCAACCTGTCACTGATGTCATTGCATTTATAATACTGTGTATACATGTATCATATGAATATGTAGCAAAATATGCTTACATTGCTTGATAGTCATAGGGAATATGTTACTAAAGATGTGTTGCTGAGTATATTATTGTAGTTGCTATATTATTTCTTTCTAATTAAAGTGTCCTAGATATGTGATGTATTTTATTTAAATTGCATTTCCACAAACATTTTCAATAACTTTTGAATGTCAATGACAAAAATTTATTTTTTATTATATTCTTTCATATTATTTGGTACATAACTACATTAAGGAAATAAAAACAAAGCTGAGACCTATCATGAGTATGCACAAAGTGACTGAAAATTTCCCATTATAGACCTTAAGAACAATGTTTTTTTTGTTTTACTCCATCATCTAATCAATGTAAAGAAAATCTTAATTCTTTTACTCTGAGCTCTGATTGGAGTATAGTTTTTATTTACATCATTGCTATTTCAACCAATGATTATAAAATAATCATGATAGCCCATCCTTCCATCCTTCCTTGCTCAGTCATGTCTGACACTTTGTGATCCCATGGCCTATAGCCTGTCAGGCTCCTCTGTCTGTGTTGCCATTTGCCATTTCCTACTCTAGGGGATCTTCCCTACTCAGAGATCAAACCGACCTCTCTTGCATGTCTTGCACTCACAGTAGATTCACAGTGGTGGATTCTTTACCACTAGTGCCACCCAGGACCACTGGTGGCTCAGAGGTTAAAGCGTCTGCCTGCAATGCAGGAGACTGGGGTTTGATCCCTGGGTCAGGAAGATCCCCTGGAGAAGGAAATGGCAACCCAATTCAGTATTCTTGCCTGGAGAATTCCATGGAGGGAGGAGCCTGGTAGGCTACAGTCCACAGGGTAACAAAGAGTTGGACATGACTGAGCTACTTCACTTTCACTTTCAGCACCACCTGGAAGCCCAGTCATGATAGCATTTATATTTATATGTGTGATTAAAAATTTTTATGAACTTAACATTTTATTTAATCTCTATTAGTATAATGTGCATTTGGTTTCAAAACATTTTTCCTGTTACCTTTATTCAATAACATTAACAATTGATTTAATCTCATTTCTGTTAATGATTTATATCTGAACATCTCATTTTTGTTTTCAACAGCTGAAGATGCATGTGGAGGAACAATGAGAGGATCTAGTGGCATCATATCAAGCCCTAGTTTTCCTAATGAGTACCATAATAATGCTGATTGCACTTGGACCATTGTAGCAGAACCTGGGGATACAATTTCACTCATATTTACTGATTTCCAAATGGAAGAAAAGTATGATTACTTAGAAATAGAAGGTTCTGAGCCACCTACAATATGGTAAGTAGACAGTTTCTATCGACTTAGCATTGATGTCATTGCCTGAGGCAAAATTGGGATTCAAAAACAACTATATTGGGCCTTTAAAGAATTAGATATCTTAAAAAATTAACAGACGCAGGAAAATTATAAGGAGTAATTATCAGAGCTGAGGAAATTTTGAAGATTGGATACTGATATATAGAGTGGAATTTTGAAAGATGAAGCATTTCATCAAGTATTTCTTTATCACTCAATGAAAAGTAATTTGATTTTATCAAAACTTGTGAAAGGAAATAAAAGTTGTTCCTACAGTTCTGTTCCTTAGTGTGCCAATTCATATTTGGCATTCTTTTCAAATTAATTGAATAGACTTGGAAATAATTTGCCTTTGGTTTTGCAAGTATATCTTTTATGTACCATGTTATTTGAAGGCAAAAATTAAACACTATGATATGGGTGAATATGATCTATTTCTTTAGAAACTCAAGACATGGTCTCATGAAACTGCAGAGTTTTCAAAACATAATTTTAGGATATAATATTTTTAAAAAGAAAATACATATTTATGCTGTTTTAAAAATTTTAATGTACTGTTATCATTGAAGTGTAAAGTAAAATCAGTAATTGAGTGAAGAATGGTGGAATTAGTGAAATGAAGTCATAGGTAAAATCTATACTAAAAGGGTATTTTAAGAAATGTAAAAATTTGATAAGAATACTGATAATTTATTGAAGGATTTTTATCAAAATCAATTAAATTAAGAGGTTTGCATTTTTAGATGATAATTCTTACTGAAATATAGAGATTGATTTGAAGTGAGGCTAGATTAGCTACAAGAAAATCTCTTAAGAGGTGATTGCTGTAATTAAAAAAAAAATCATAATAGCTTGTATTAGGATGACATTGATGGTGATAAAGAAGTAGAATAACTTGATAGATATTTAGGGGGTATAGTGATAAAGACCTCTGTAATGAAGAATGTTAAAGAAGGTGGTGTTCTAATAAAACATCATTTTCTAGCTGGCATAAATTGGTGAAGGCCGGAGATATGCTCACTGAGTTGGAAAATGTTGAAGAAAGGTCAAGTTTTGAATAGAAATACTGTGATTATTGAGAGTTGTTTTAGATATAAGTAGTTTGAAGTCTCTTTGAGACATATTAAAGCCATCTGATAGACAGTATCTATTTATATGATTCAATAGCTGTGAGTAGAAGCACAACTGATATGTATTTGATATTGATGGTAATAAAACAAAAACACATTGATAGGAGTCTAAAACAGAGAGATAGGAGGAAATACAAGGGATAAGGTGTCACATAGGCAAGAGAAGTAAGAAGAAGGAAGAATAAGACGACATTGCAGATTGTCATTGAAAGGACACTAGGTAAAAATGTGTGTGTTTTTTTTGTGACTCCATGGATTGTGGCCCACCAGGCTCCTCTGTCTATAGGATTTTCCAGGCAAGAATATTGAAGTGGGTAGCTATTTCCTTCTCCAAGGGATCTTCCTGACTCAGGGATCAAACCCAGATCTCCTGCATTGCAGGTGGATTCTTAACCGCTGAGCCACCACAGAGGCCCATATATTATATCCAAACACATAAATTAGATATACTCACAAATATGTACACATTAGTGTGTGTATATGTGTGTGTGTATATATATCTACACACACACCTATATGGTATATTATCTTTCATATGTTTGGAATATATACATTTTATATATATATGCTAATGGCTTGCCTCGTGGCTCAGCGGTAAATAATCCGTCTGCCAATGCAGGTGACATGGGTTCATTCCATGGGTCAGGAAGATCCTCTGGAGAAGAAAATGGCAACCCACTCCAGTATTCCTGCCTGGTAAATCCCATGGACAGAGGAGCTTGGTGGGCTCCAGTCCATGAAGTCGCAAAAGAGTTGGACATAGCGACTAAACGACAGACAAATATATGCTAATAATTCCAAATTTAACAGTATTTCTTATATGGGGTTTTGTGTGTGTGTCTGTTTTTTTTTTGTAATATTTACATCAGAATTACCTTCAGTGTTTGTTAAAGTGCAGATTTACAAGCTCCTGCACAAATGTATTGATTTATATGCTATAGACATGAAATCAGTAGTCTGCAAACTAGATTATTCCACTCATTGCTATGGCAAGTAAAACAGTAAGTTTGGTTTTATCAATATCGTAACTCTGTCAATATAACTGTCCTATAAGTCATCCTACAAGAGTTAAAATATTTACCACTCAAAAAACTGAAAGTCAAATTAACATGGTATATAAAACCAAACTAATTCTATAATATATAAATTTATATATATGGTACGGATTTATATAATGGATAGCACAAAGACTGTGTTAGTGAATCAACAATTATCCAACTAAATAAGATAAATTAATTAGAAGTAACTGACTATAATTTCATTCTACGAAATAAATATTACATATACTAATCCTATCAAACAGGTATTTCTCTTTGCCACCTTATTTATGACAATTATGAGACTAAAATGTACAGTGAAGAAGCTGTGGTTCTGTATATTATTGCTTATTCACAGCAGTAAAATAATTTGATTAAATATGTATTGTGGTTCTATAATTTTGAATTAACATTCATTGCTGTGATAAGAGAATTTAACATAAGATCTACCTTCTTAGAAAAATTTTAAGTGTACAATACAGTGTTCTTAACCATAGGCACAATATTGAACAGCAGATCTGTAGAATAGAACTTACCTGTTTTACATAACTAAAACTTTAATTCTAGTGGATAGCAAATCTCCATTTCCTTTCCCCCCAGCCATTGGCAAATACCATTACACTCTCAGTTTCTGTAACTGTGTAAGGTATCTCATAAGCAAAATCATGCAGTATTTGTTCTTCTGTGGCTGGGTTATTTCACTTAATGTAATGTCCTTAAGGTTCATCCATATTGTTGAATATAGTGGGATTCTTATTTCCTAAGGTTGAATGTTATTTCTTTATATGTGTATGCTACGTTTTCCTTACCCATTCTTCCAACATGGTTGCTTCTCTTTAGATGAATAGAGTACTCATAAAATGGTAAGAGCCAGAGGGATTTTAGGGATCCAGCTGCCCCGGATTCTTTGACGGAAATATGTTTTGAGGCTTATTGTGTATGTTGAAAATTCAGGATGAAAACCAAGATCTTCTAATAGTTACTGCAGTGTAATTTTTGACAAAAGTAATTCTTGTTATGCATACAACCCGGGCTTTCTCAAAAATATATGCCATATATCAGTAAAACATTTTGAAAGCCTGAAACTCTGACATATGAATAGCACAATATGGATTAATGCTTTTAAACCCCTAAAGCTCTTACTAGATATTTAGTTGATACCTAAATAGGAATTTGCATCAAACAAAACTTCTTATAGATATCTAAGAATCCCTAGTATGGTTAATTTACCATTTTTAGTACATCTGAATGTATTTTTTTCTACTTTAAGGAAAACCTGTTTGACAGTGTACCTAGAAGAGGTAACTCTGTACATGCCTTGCTTGCTCATCCATTAAAATAAAAATTACATAATAGATGAAACCAGAATTAACACAAATAACTGGGAACTACTGAGAGAAGCATTTTGAAAGTTTTCTAAAAAGACCACTTCAATTTATGTACATGATGTTTCCTCTCTGACTTCTTTTTCATAGAACTCTTTAAAAAAATTCGAGTATAATTGCTTTACAGTGTTGTATTGCTTTCTTCTATACAGCAAAATGAATCGTTTATATATATACATGTATCCCCTCTTTTTTAGATTTCCTTCACATTTAGGTTACAAAAGAGCACTGAGTAGAGTTCCCTGTGCTATAAAGTAGGTTTCATTAGTTATCTATTTCGTACATGATAGTGTATATATGTCGATCTCTGTCTCCCAATTCATTCCACCCACTCTTTCCGGCTTGGTATCCGTAAGTTTTATCTCTACATGTTTGTCTTTATTTCTGCTTTGAAAATAAGTTCATCTGTACCATTCTGGTGACTGCAGCCATGAAATTAAAAGACGCTTACTCCTTGGAAGGAAAGTTATAACCAACCTAGATAGCATATTCAAAAGCAGAGACATTACTTTGCCAACAAAGGTCCGTGTAGTCAAGGCTGTGGTTTTTCCTGTGGTCATGTATGGATGTGAGAGTTAGACTGTGAAGAAGGCTGAGTGCCGAAGAATTGATGCTTTTGAAGTGTGGTGTTGGAGAAGACTCTTGAGAGTCCCTTGGACTGCAAGGAGATCCAACCAGTCCATCTTAAAGGAGATCAGTCCTGGGATTTCTTTGGAAGGAATGATGCTAAAGCTGAAACTGCAGTACTTTGGCCACCTCATGCGAAGAGTTGACTCATTGGAAAAGACTCTGATGCTGGAAGGGATTGGAGGCAGAGGAGAAGGGGACGACAGAGGATGAGATGGCTGGATGGCATCACTGACTCAATGGATGTGAGTCTCTGTGAACTCCAGGAGTTGGTGATGGACAGGGAGGCCTGGCGTGCTGCGATTCATGGGGTCGCAAAGAGTCGGACAGGACTGAGCGACTGAACTGAACTGAACTGAACTGTACCATTTTTTTGGATTCCACATAAAAGTGATATATGATATGATTTTTGTTTTCTCTCTGACTTACTTCACTCTGTACGTCAGTCTCAAGGTCTATTCACTCCTCTGCAAATGGAATTATTGTGTTCCTTTTTTATGGCTTAGTAATATTCTATTGAACCACCTCAGATATGGTGACTATATGTGTAAATACATACACACACACACACACACACATTGAATAAAGTATGGAAAACCACTGTATCATTCAGGAGTGACCTAAATCAAGAAAGAAGAGAAACCAAAGGCAAAGGAGAAAAGGAAAGATATATCTATCTGAATGCAGAGTTCCAAAAAATAGCAAGGAGAGATAATAAAGCCTTCATAAGTGAACAATGCAAAGAAATAGAGGAAAACAATAGAACGGGAAAGACTAGAGATCTCTTCAAGAAAATTAGAGATACCAAGGGAACATTTCATGCAAAGATGGGCTCAATAAAGGACAGAAATTGTATGGACCTAACAGAAGCAGAAGATATTAAGAGGTGGCAAGAATACACAGAAGAACTATACAAAAAAGATCATAATGACTGAGATAACCATGATAGTGTGATCATTCACCTAGAGTCAGACATCCTGGAGTGCAAAGTCAAGTGGGTCTTAGGAAGCATCACTATGAACAAAGCTGGTGGAGGTGATAGAATTCCAGCTGAGCTATTTCAAATCCTAAAAGATCATGCTGTGAAACTGGTGCACTCATACTCCAGCAAATTTGCAAAGTTTAGCAGTGGCCACAGGACTGGAAAAATTCATTTTTCATTCCATTCCCAAAGAAAGGCAATGCCAGTGCATGTTCAAACTACCACACAATTGTACTCATTTCACATGCTCGCAAACTAATGCTCAAAATCTTTCAAGCTCAGCTCCAACAGTACATGAACCCACAGTCTTATGGACTCTGTGTGAGAGGGAGAGGGTGGGAAGATTTGGGAGAATGGCATTGAAACATGTAAAATATCATGTATGAAATGAGTTGCCAGTCCAGGTTCGATGCACGATACTGGATGCTAGGGGCTGGTGCACTGGGATGACCCAGAGGGATGGAATGGGGAGGGAGGAGGGAGGAGGGTTCAGGATGGGGAACACATGTATACCTGTGGCGGATTCATTTTGATATTTGGCAAAACTAATACAGTTATGTAAAGTTTAAAAATAAAATAAAATTAAAAAAAAAAGGGGGGGGGAAGGGCAGAGGAACCAGAGGAACCAGAGATCAATTTGCCAACATCCCCTGGATCTTAGAAAAAGCAAGGAAATTCCAGAAGAACATCTACTTCTACTTCATTACTACGCCAAAGACTTTGACTGTGTGGATCATAAAACCTAGAATATTCTTAGAGATGGGAATACCAGACCACCTTACCTGCCTCCTGAGTAATCTGTGTGCAGGTCAAGAAGCAATAGTTAGAACCAGTCATGGAATACCAAACTAGTTCAAAATTGGGAAAGGAGTACGTCAAAGCTGTATATGATCACCTTGCTTATTTAATTGCTATGCAGAGTACATCATGCAAAATGCTAGGCTGGATGAGGCTCAAGCTGGAGAAAAGAATGCTGCGAGAAATATCAATAACCTCAGATATGCAGATGGCACCACCCTTGTGGCAGAAACTGAAGAGGAACTAAAGAGTGTCCTGATGAGGGTAAAAGGAGAGTGAAAAAGTTGGCTTAAAACTCTACATTAAAAAAAAGGCTGAGATCATGCCATCCAGTCCTATCACTTCATGACAAATTGATGGGGAAAAAATGGAAGCAGTGACAGACTTTATTTTCTTGGGCTCCAGAGTCACTGTGGATAGTGACTGCAGCCAGGAAATCAAAAGATATGTGCTTCTTGGGAAAGAGAACTGACAAACCTAGACAGTGTATTAAAAAGCAGAGATATCACTTTGCAGCCAATTGTCCGTATAGTCAAAGCTGTGATTTTTCCAGTAATCATGTATGGATATGAGAGTTGGACCATAAAGAAGGCTGCTGCTGCTGCTGCTAAGTTGCTTCAGTTGTGTCTGACTCTGTGCAACCCCATAGACGGCAGCCCACCAGACTCCCCCGTCCCTGGGATTCTCCAGGCAAGAACACTGGAGTGGGTTGCCATTTCCTTATCCAATATGAAAGTGAAAAGTATAAGTGAGCTCTGAGGAACTGATGCTTTCAAACTGTGATACTGGAGAAGAGTCTTGATAGTCCTTTGGACAGCAAGGTGATCAAACCGGTCAATTCTAAAGGATACCAGCTCTGAATATTCACTGGAGGGACTAATGCTGAAGCTGAAACTCCAGTACTCTGGCCACCTGAATCAAAGATGGGAAGAGCTGACTCATTGGAAAAGACGCTGATGCTGGGCAAGACTGAAGGCAGGAGGAGAAGGGGATGACAGAGATGAGATGGTTGGATGGCACATTCAGTGGACATGAGTTTCAGCAAACTCAAGGAGATAGTGAAAGACAGGGGAGCCTGGTGTTCTGCAGTCCATATGGTCACAAAGAGTTAGACATGACTGAGCAAACGAGCAATAATAACAACATATATACATGTTTGTACAGCATGCATATTTACCACATCTTCTTTATCCATTCTTTTATTGATGGACATTTATATATTTTCCATTTCCTGGCTATTGTAAATAGTGCTGCTGTAAACATTGAGGTCTGTGTATCTTTTTGAATTATGTTTTTTTTCCAGGTATATGCCCAGGAGTGAAATTGATGGGTCATATGGTAGTTCTATTTTTATTTTTCTTGAAGACCTCCATAATGTTCTCCATAATGGCTGTACCAATTTACATTCCAGCGAACAGTGTCAGAGAGTTCCCTTTTCTCCACAGCCTCTACAGCATTCATTTTTTTATTTATTAAAAAATTTTTTTTTGATTGTAGGAAAATTGCTTTACAGTGTTGTGTTGGTTTCTGACATACAACAGCACTAATCAGCCAAAATTAAATATGTATCACTTCCCTCTTGAGCCTCCTTTTTACCCCCCATGCTGTCCCTCTAGGTCATTACAGAGTTCCAAGCTGGACTCCCTGTGTTATATGGGATCTTCTTACTAGCTATCTATTTTACACGTGATAGTGTATATATATTGTTTCTACTTTCTCCATTCATCCCACTCTTTCTTTCTCCCATTGTGTCCACAAGTCATTCTCTATATCTGCATATCTATTCCTCTCTGCAACTTAAGTTCATCAACACCATTTTTTTTAATTCCATATATATGCATTAATACATGATAATTGTTTTTCTGACTTACTGCACTCTGTATCACAAGGTCTAGGTTTATCCACCTCACTAGAACTGACTCAGATTCATTCTTTTTAATCACTAAGTAATATCCCATTATCTTCTTTATCCATTCATCTGTCCATTGAGTATTCATCCATTGACAGACGAATGTCCAGGTTCCTTTCATGTGCTAGCTATGGAGTAAAGAGTGCTGGTATGAACTTTGGGGTACATATGTCTTTTTCAAGTATGGTGTTCACAGAGTATATGCCCAATAGTGGGATTGCTGGTCCATATGGTAGTTTTATTCCTAGTTGTTCAAGGAATCTCCATACTGTTCTCTGTAGTGGCAGTATCAATTTACATTCGCATCAACAATGCAAGAGTGTTTTGTTTTCTCTGCAACCTCTCCAGCATTTATTGTTTGTTGATTTTTTTGACTATGGACATTCTGACTGGTGTGAGGTGATATCTCACTGTTCTTTTGATTTGAATTTCTCTAATAATTAGTGATGTTGAGCATCTTTTCATATGTTCACTGGCTATCTGTATATCTTCTTTGGAGAAATGTCTGTCTAGGTCTTCTACCCATTTTTTGATTGGGCTGTATTTTTTTCTGTTACTGAGTTGTCTGAGTTGCTTATGTACTTTGCAGATTCCAGCATTTATTTTTTGTAGATATTTTGATAATAGCCATTCTGACCAGTCTAAGGTGATATCTCACTATAGTTTTAGTTATATTTCTCTAATATTTAGTGATGTTGAGTATCTTTTCATGTTGTTTCTCACCATGTGTATGGTTTCTTTGGAGAAATGTCTATTTAGATCTTCTCCCCATTTTTTGATTCTGTTATTTTTTTTTTTATTGACTTGAATGAGCTGTTTGGATATTTTGGATGTTAATCCCTTGCATTTGCAAATATATTCTCCCATTCTGAGGGTTGCCTTTATATTTTTAATTTTTTCTTTATTTTTATTTACTTATTTTTAAAAATTATTTTTATTGGAGTACAGTTGTTTTACAATGTTGTGTTAGTTTTTACTTTATGGCAAAATGAATCAACCATACATATACATATATTCCCTCCCTTTTGAACCTCCTTTTCATTCAGGTCACCACAGTGCATTATGTCATTTCCTGTGCTCTTCAGTATATTCTCATTGGTTATCTATTTTATACATAGCATTGGTAGTATATATGCATGCATCGCCATCTCCCGATTCTTCCCACTCCCCGCCCCTTTGCTATCCATAGATTTGTTCTCTAAGACTGTCTCTGTTTCTGCTTCTCAGATAAGATCATCTTTACCATTTATATAAGTGATGTTATACAATATTTGTTTTTCTCTTTCTGACTGATTTCTCTCTGTATGACATTCTCTAGGTCCATCCGTGTCTCTAAAAATAACCTAATCTCATTACATTTTATGGCTGAGTAATATTCCATTGTAAATATTGACTGCATCATCTTAATGCATTCTTCTATCAATGGTTATTTAGGCTACTCCCATGTTCTGGCTGTCATAAATAGTGCTGCTGTGAACATTGGGGTGCATCTATCTTTTTGAATTTGATTTGCTTGTGGAATTTCTGGGTCATATGATAGTTCTATTTTTAGTTTTTTGAGGAACTTCCATAGTGTTTTCCATGGTAAGTTGTTTCAGTTTACACTCTACCAAAAGTGTAGGAGGGTTCCCTTTTCTTGATACTCACTCCAGCATTTATTGTTTGTAGATTTTTGATAATAGCCATCCTGGCCAGTGAGAGGTGATACCTCACTGTAGTTTTGCTTTGTATTTCTCTAATAATTACAATAAAGCTTCCCTGGTGGCTCAGATGGTAAAGCGTCTGTCTACAATGCGGGAGACCCAGGTTTGATCCCTGGGTTGGGAAGATCCCCTTGAGAAGGAAATGGCAATCCACTCCAATACTATTGCCTGGAAATTCCCATGGACAGAGGAGCCTGGTAGGCTACAGTGCATGGGGTCACAGAGTCGGACACTATTATAATTGTAATAGCAATGTTGAGCATCTTTTCATGTGCTTATTGGTCATCTGTATGTATGTTGAATTTTATTAAATACTTTTTCTACATCTATTGAGATGATCATGTGTGTTTTGTTTTTCTTTTTGTTGGTATGGTGTGTCACACTGATTGCTTTGTATATATTGGATCATCCTTCTGACCGTGAAATGAATCCACCCAGGTCAAGGTATATGATACGTTTTAGGTGTTTTTGTATTTGGTCTGCCAAAATTTTGTTGAGAATTTTTGCATCTATAATCATCAAAGATACTGACTTATGATTTTCCTTTTTGGTAGTGTCTTTGTCTATTTTTGGTATCAGGGTGATGATGGTTTCATAGAATGACTTTGAGAATGGCTCCTCTTTAATGTTTTGGAAGAAATTTGAGAAGGATTGGTATAAGTTCTTTTTTGCATGTTTGGTAACTTTCCCCAGTTAAGCTGTCCAGTCCTGGATTTTGTTTACAAGGAGGTGTTTTGTTTTGTTTTGTTTTGTTTTAATTACAGATTCTATTTCACTTGTAGTGATCAGTCTGTTCAAATTATCTTTTTATTCTTGATTCATTTTTGATTTGTTGGCATTTATTTGTTCATTGTATTCTGTTATTTATTTATTTATTTTTGGTATATCTTTTGTATGTTGTTACTTCCCCTCTTTCTTTTCTTATTTTACTTGGGTCTCTCTTTTCTTCTTCATGAGTCTGGGCAGAGGTTTGTTGATTTTGTTTATCCTTTCAAAGAATTTGCTGTTGTTTTTTTGATTTTTTTTCTCCTATTTTGTGAATGTCTAATATATTTCCTCTTTTATCTTTCCTTTTTTTCCTCTTTCTTCTGCAAACCTTAGGTTTTGTTTGTTCCTCTTTTTCTAATTCTTCTAGTTGATAGGTTAGGTTGTTATTTGAGATTTTTCTTGTCTTTTGAGGAAGGCCTGTATTACATGAAATTCCTTCTTAAAGCTGCTTTTGTTGCATCTCACAGATTTGTATGGGTTTGTTTTGTCATTTTTGTCAAAGTATTTGTTTTTTTTTTTCCAGTCTTACTGAGCTATAATTGACACACAGCACTATATAAGTGTAACATAATGATTTGACTGATGTACATCATGAAATGATTATTGCAGTAAGTTTAGTAAACTCCATCATCTCATAAAGATATGAAATTAAAGACAAATGATTTTCCATTGTGATGAGAACTCTTAGAATTTATTTTCTTTAATATATAATGTACAACAATATTAATTATATGTATGTGATGTTGTACATTGCATCACTAGTACTTAATGGTCAAAGTATTTTTTAAATTTCTTCTTTGATTTCATTGTTGACCCGTGTTTTTTAGTCTCATGTTGTTCATTCCACATGTAATCTTTTTTTACTTGTTTGTTTATCTTTCTGAGATTAATTTCTAGTTTCATGCCATTTTGGTCAGAAAAGATGCTTGAAATAATTCCTGTCCTCTTATTGTTGAGACTTGTTGAGACTATTAGGTAGTCTCTCCCAGAGAAAGTTTCATTTGCACATGAGAAGAAAATGAATTCTGAATTTTTTTAATGTAAACCAATACAATATTGTAAAGTAATTAGCCTCCAATTAAAATAAATAAATTTAAATTAAAAACAAAAGAAAATATCAATTAAGTCCAACTCTAAGAATCTTTGTCGCCTTATCGATATTCTATTTGGAAGATCTGTTCCACTGATGTGAGTAGGGTGTTAAGATCTCCTACTATTATTGTATTTCTGTCAGTTTCTCCCTTTATGTCTGTTAGTATTGTTTTATGTATTTAGGTGCTCCTGTATAAGGTGTTTATATGTTAATGAGTGTAATGTCTTCTTTTCGTATTGATCCTTTTTTCATTATTTACTGTTCTTATCTTTCTTTCTTTGAAAGTCCATTTTGTCTGATTTGAATATTGCTACCCCCACTTTCTTGTCATTTCTGACTGCATGAAATATCTTTTCCATCCCTGCTTTCAATCTGTATGTGTCCTTTGCCCTAAAGCAGGTCTTTTATAAGCAGTATATTCTCATTTGATTCATTTGAAAGTATATTTTCCCATTCAGTAGGTTGTCTTTTTGTTTTGTTTCTGGTTTCCTTTGCTGTACAAAATACCTTTTTGCCCTACATTTAATTATCTGGACACACATAATGTTCTGGTTTTAAGACATCATTATATTTGTTTCTCCTATGTAATCATGTAAGATTCATCATGCTAAATAAAACATAATGGAAAGTATGGAATTTAATTATCTCTAAGTAACTATTACATGTTAGAGTATTCTAAAAGTTTATAGTATCCTTAAAAGAAAAAAATAGAATAATAAGCAGCCTAGTTTTTATATTTTGTATTATATACTTGAAGAAAGGTGTAAAAACGCCAAATAGAAGATACTGGTTAAAAGTATTTATGAATTCACAAAATGGAGAACCATTCAGATTGTGGTTGACAGGGAAACTTACAAAGAACTTTAGGCCCTGAATTCGATGTTGAAAGATAATAGTCTTTTAGCCAGTTACATGAAATCCCTGCTCATGCTATATCCATTAATCCTGCCACTTTTTGTTCCAACATTTAGGGAGTAGAATTATGTTTCCCTTAAAAATATATATTCAGACCCAAGTCCCTTGTATCTGTAAATGTGACTTTATTTGGAAATACAATCTTTGCAGATATGTTCAACTTTAGATAAGGTCAGTTTAGATTTTGATGTGGGCCCTAATCCATTGATTGCCACTATTATTAGAACAAAATTTGGATATAGACATATAGGAAAGAAGAATATGTGATGCTGAGGCAGAGATTGAAATTACATATCTAGAGCTAAGGACTGACAAGGATTTCCAACAACCTTATGCAAGCTAGGAAGGAGTAAGGCAGGATTCTTCAGTAGGACAGAGCATACATAGTGCTACTGACCCTTGATTTCAAAATTCTGTGTATAGAACTGTGTGATAATAAAATTCTATTGTCTTAAGATACCTAATTTTTGGTACTTTTTGATTAAATTCATTGGGAATTGATGAAGTAACAGTGATTTTCAATAATTCTTTTGAGTTTCAGAGGACATTTAAAGGTATAACTAAGCTCTTTCATATAGTATATAAAATTTGTTCAAGGATTCAAGGACAGCTTTCATTTAAGAGGTGCTGAAATCCATCTGTTTGGCAGACATCACTCAGTGTATGCACCAGAGGCCATGTTAATTGCTAACGAAAAAGAACCAATAAGAGCACTTGCCCACAGTGCCAAAGAATGAGGCAGAAGGTGCTATATTCAAGCCTAGAGAAAGAGTGCATTTACTTGAGAGTGGTAGAATGTAAAGAAAGGAAAATATTTAAAAATACCAAGGTAGTTTATTATGAATTTAAAAGACATTAATATCTTATATGTATAGTTTGGAAGATAATCACTCCAGGTTTCTCTGCAAAAATGCACTTAAATAGGATACCTTTTTATAAGTGATTAAGAAGTCAGAATGTCATAATAGAGAAATAAATCAGTGGTTTAACTGACTCTTCAAAGAAATCCAAAAAATAATATTGAATGGGAATGTACTGCTTAATTTTTACTTCAATAAAAATTTGGAGTATGTCCTTCTAGTGTGTAGCTTTTCAGCTCTATCATGCCTATATGATTTGCCTTCATCAATGTTTGTAAAAAAAGATTGATGTCCTATTTCTCATACTTAAAGCATTTCATTTTTCTTTAGCCATTTTCTTTAGCCAATGTAAAATCCTTTAAACTTACTGTGTTACTTCAATCTTCAAATGCAAATTTGGCAGCCGCTCTCTCTATATAATATTCTCTCTGCTGCTGTTGCTGCTAACTCGCTTCAGTCATGTCCGACTGTGCGACCCCATAAATGGCAGCCCACCAGGCTCCCCCGTCCCTGGGATTCTCCAGGCAAGAACACTGGAGTGGGTTGCCATTTCCTTCTCCAATGCATGAAAGTGAAAAGTGACAGTGAAGTCTCTCAGTCGTGTCCGACTCTTAGTAACCCAATGAACTGCAGCCCACCAGGCCCTTCTGTCCATGAGATTTTCCAGGCAGGAGTGCCGGAGTGGGGTGCCTTTGCCTTCTGCAATAGTCTCTCTACTTAGGAAGAAAAATATGAAACTAACTTGAATTGAAGAAATGAAAGTTTAATACTAGGGTGAATTGTTCTGGTAATTATTTCACTACTGCTAGCAAGTTCACTGAAAATAAGATTACCTGTGCTGAAAATATAAATGTAGATTTTGTGTTAATACAGTAATTTAAACTTTGTGAAACTTATAATTATTAAGAATATATTTGCCAAAATATTTTCTTCAATATGTACTGAGTAATGATATTTATTTTGAGAAATTCCAAGTTATTTTTACAATCTCAGTCATTTGTTTTATTTTAATATTTGATTTCTAGGGATAGCTTAGGATAATATTCAGTTCAGTTCAGTTACTCAGTCGTGTCCAACTCTTTGCGACCCCATGGATCGCAGCACTCCAGGCCTCCCTGTCCATCACCAACTCCCGGAGTTTACACAAACTCATGTTCATCGACTTGGTGATACCATCCAACCATCTCATCCTCTGACATCCCCTTCTCCTCCTGCCCCCAATCCCTCCCAGCATCAGAGTCTTTTCCAATGAGTCAACTCTTCACATGAGGTGGCCAAAGTACTGGAGTTTCAGCTTCAGCATCAGTCTTTCCAATGAACACCCAGGACTGGTCTCCTTTAGGATGGACTGGTTGGATTTCCTTGCAGTCCAAGGGACTCTCAAGAGTCTTCTCCAACACCACAGTTCAAAAGCATCAATTCTTCAGTGCTCAGCTTTCTTCACAGTCCAACTCTCACATCCATACATGACCACTGGAAAAACCATAGCCTTGACCAGACAGACCTTTGTTGGCAAAGTAATGTCTCTGCTTTTGAATATGATATCTAGGTTGGTCATAACTTTCTTTCCAAGGAGTAAGTGTCTTTTAATTTCATGGCTGCAATCACATTTGCAGTGATTTTGGAGCCCAAAAAATAAAGTCTGCCACTGAAAGTCTGCCACTGTTTCCTCATTTATTTCCCATGAAGATAGGTTGGCCAAAAAGTTCCTTTGAGTTTTTCTGTAAAATGTTATGGAAAAGCTTGAATGAACTTTTTGGCCAACTCAGTAAATATTTTTTGAAAAGATAAAGGGCAAAAAAAAAAAAAAAAAAAGCCTTCAAATATACTTCCTGCATCAGGATTGCTAAAATGTTGTTCTAATCCTTGTCCAAAGCAAAGTAGCATTTCCATTAATCTAAAATACATGCTGCCTGTGAAACAAAAGATGTTCTCACAGGTTTTATACCCATAATCTTGGATGTTTCAGAAAGTAACAGGTACAAATTAACTACTGTTCAAATCATTTTTTTTTTTCTTTTCCTTTTAGCCCTTTGCTTTAAAAGGGGACCTGGCTTGATTTCTTATATGTAGTGATCTGGTTCTGAAGGTGTTTGTTGAATACATCTTCTCTGTGGCATTTACATATAGATGTAGTCCTTAAAGGATCTTGTCCATCCCTTACTTTTCAAATAGAATAAGAAAGTGATGCAGTGGTTTTGGCTAACTCAACAATATTTTCAAAATAATTTTCTCAAAAAGAAACAAAACAAAATAAAATATAGACTTTATAATAAAGATTTCCACTTTCATTAAAGCCAACATAGGCATTCAAAAATTAATCAAAATGAAGCTTTTCAACCCCTCAAATTTATACAAAAGCAGAATGACTAAGATAAGGAAAAATAAAGTTATGATATAATTTGTTTTATGTTCATATATTTTAATGAAAGGTAAGGTGAACTTTCATTTGGTTAGCTTATAATTTTCTTTTTAATTTAAGAATATTTTGAGGCAAAGAACATATTTCATGTTTTTACTAAATTGGAATTATTTAAACAATGGAAGTCTGTGAAACACACAATGGATTTCTTAAGAGTCAGTACCATAAAAGAATACTTAATCTATTTTATCTGAAATTTATCTCAAGGGGATCTGTGTGGCATGCGGGAATAGGGAGTATATTCTATATTCCCCAACTAACAAATAGAGCTGGGAAAGTAATGCAATGTAAAACTCCAGGAGACTCCAGGTATATCATGGTCTATGTAAGTGGCACCTGTTTCTGTTGTACAGTGCACAGCTAGTATGACTGTCAATGGTCTCCTTTTTGTATTGAGTGTAGTTTCTTGCCAGGATGGTCTTCCTCTATCCAGACTGTACTACTGTGATGAAAAGCTTTTAAGTCAATTATTTTTCAATGAGTGAACATCCTTTCCTAACTCCAAATTACCCTTCTTTTTTGTTTTAGATTTTACTTATATTTTCACATTAAAAACTCTAATTAGGCATCTCAGAAAACAAAGAAATAATCTTGTGCTGAAAACATGCATTCTTTCTGATTTCTCTGATGTCAAAAATGAGTCTCAAATTGAATCTCAAATATTAGTAATTTCTGGCTTTTGTTATTGTCCACTCCAAGTAGTTCAGTTACTGGTTGACACATTCCTTGCTTTCTCTTCTCATACTACATATTTTTGTATTCCTAAGTGAAGTTAAACTAGCTTCTTCGCATCTGTAGTCTTTCTTGTGTGTTAGAGATATTTATTAACTAGTTTTGCTGACTCTACACTTCCATTCACTTCTCATCATAATGCCTTCCTCAGTTCAGTTCAGTCGCTCAGTCATGTCCAACTCTCTGCAACCCCATGGATCGCAGCACACTAGGCCAGTCTGTCAAACTCCCGGGGTTTACCCCAACTCATGTCCATCGAGTCAGTGATGCATTCCAGCCATTTCATCCACTATCGTCCCCTTCTCCTCCTGCCCCCTATCCCTCCCAGCATCAGGGTCTTTTCCAATGAGTCGGCTCTTCGCATAAGGTGGCCAAAGTACTGTAGTTTCAGCTTCAGCATCATTCCTTGCAATGAACACCCAGGACTGATCTCCTTTAGGATGGACTAGTTGGATCTCCTTGCAGTCCAAGGGACTCTGAAGAGTCTTCTAAAACACCACAGTTCAAAAGCATCATTTCTTAAGTGCTCAGCTTTCTTCACAGTCCAACTCTCACATCCCTATATGACCACTGGAAAAACCATAGCCTTGACTAGATGGACCTTTGTTGGCAAAGAAATGTCTTTGCTTTTGAATATGCTATCTAGGTTGGTCATAACTTTCCTTCCAAGGAGTAAGCATCTTTTAATTTCATGGCTGCCACTGTCTGCAGTGATTTTGGAGCCCCCAGAAATAAAGTCTGTCATTGTTTCCACTGTTTCCCCATCTATCTGCCATAAAGTGATGGGACCAGATGCCATGATCTTAGTTTTCTGAATGTTGAGCTTTAAGCCAACTTTTTCACTCTCCTCTTTCACTTTCATCAAGAGGCTTTTTAGTTCTTCTTCACTTTCTGCCATAAGGGTGGAGTCATCTGCATATCTGAGGTTATTAATATTTCTCCCAGCAATCGTGAGTCCAACTTGTGCTTCTTCCAGCCCAGCTTTTCTCATGATGTACTCTGCATATAAGTTAAATAAGCCAGGTGACAATATACAGCCTTGACGTACTCCTTTTCCTATTTGAAACCAGTCTGTTGTTCCATATCCAGTTCTAACTGTTGCATCCTGACCTGCATATAGGTTTCTCAAGAGGCAGGTCAGGTGGTCTGGTATGCCCTTCTCTTCCAGAATTTTCCACAGTTTATTGTGATGCACACAGTCAAAGGCTTTGGCATAGTCAATAGAGCAGAAATAGATGTTTTTCTGGAACTCTCTTGCTAGGAATGTTGTCCTAGACATTTCTTCCTAGACTAATAATGTCTAGTCTAGGAATGTCTTCCGAGACTAACCCAAAATGTAGAGTGTTATTATAACCATAGTTTATTGTTCTATCTCAAATTGAAAAAAAGTAGGGAAAACCACCAGGTCATTCAAGTACAATCTAAATTAAATCCCTTATAATTATACAGTGTAGGTGATTAATAGATTTAAGAGATTAGATGTGGTAGACAGAATGCCTGAAGAACTTTGCAGGGAGGTTTGTAACATTGTACAGGAGGTAGTGACCAATACCACTCCAAGAGAAAGAAAAACAGGAAGGAAAAGTGGGCGTCTAATGAGGCCTTACAAATAGCTAAGACAAGAGGAGAAGCAGAAATAAAGGAGGAAAGGAAAGATATACCAACTGAATGCAGAGTTCCAAAGAATAACAAGGAGAGATAGGAAAGCCTTCTTAAGTAAACAGTGCAAAGAAATAGGTAAAACCAATAGAATGGGAAAGACTAGAGATCTCTGCAAGAAAATTGGAGATACCAGGGCAAAATTTCATGCAAAGATGAGCATAATGAAGTACAGAAATGGCAAGGACCTAACAGAAGCAGAAGAGATTAAGAGAGGTGGCAATAATACACAGAGGAATTATATTAAAAAAAGTCTTAATGACTCATGTAACCATGATGGTGTTGTCACTAAGCTAGAGCCAGATATCTTGGAATGTGACGTCAAGTAGGAAGCATTACTAAGAACAAAGCTAGTGCATGTGATGAAATTCCAGCTGAACTATTTCAAACCCTAAAAGTTGATGCTTTTAAAGTGCTTCACTCAGTTTGCAACAAAGTTGGAAAACTCAGCATGGGCCACAGAACTGGAAAAGGTCAGTTTTCATTCCAGTCCCAAAGAAGGGCAATACCAAAGAATGTTCAAACTTCCACCCAGTTGCATGCACTTCACATGCTAGCAAAGAAATGCTCAAAATTCTCCATGCTTGGCTTCAGCAGTACGTGAACTGAGAACTTCCAGATGTTGAAGCTGGATTTAGAAAAGAGGAACCAGAAATCAAATTGCCAACATCCGTTGGAACATAGAAAAAGCAAGAGAGTTCCAAAAAAAACATCTTTATTTTGGCTTTATTGGCTTTATTGACAAAGCCCAAAGCCTTTGATTCTGTGGATCAAGCCAACTGTGGAAAATTCTTAAGAATTCTTAATTGTGGTGCTGGAGTGAATTGTGGTGCTGGAGAATACTCTTGCGAGTCCCTAGGACAGCAGGAAGATCAAACCAATCAGTCCTGAAGGACATCAACCTTGAATATCACTGAAAGACCTAAACCTGTAGCTGAAGCTTCAATTTTTCAGCCACATGACGTGAGGAACTGACTCATCAGAAAATACCCTGATGATGGGAAAGATTGAGAGCAGGAAGGGAAAGTGATGACAGGATGAGCTGGTTGGAAAGCATCACCAACTCACATGGACAAGAGTTTTAGCAAAATTCAGGAGATAATGAAGGGAAGCCTGGTGTACTGCAGTTCATGGGGTTGCAAAAAGTTGGACATGACTTAACAACTGGACAACATCAACATAGTTCTATTATCATCCATTCATTTCTAATCCACTGTATATTTATAAGAATATGCTTTAATGAGATAACATTTGCTTCAAATTTTATTTATAAATGTTATATTAAGAAAGATCTTTTAATATTTTAAAAATAAAAGCATTATTATATATACCACATTGTACCTCTACCACTAAATTTTTGGATTAGCTTATGCAAATGATTACTCTCTCTCATACTTTTCCTATGCTTTTTAAGATCAAAGGAAAGTTTATATTTTATTATTGTAAAACCCCTTCTAACTGGTCTATATTTAATGTTAATCTTCTAGGTGTTATAACATTGTCCTCTGGCTTTAATTTATAATGTAAATTATCTTAGACTTTAAATTACGAAGGATTAGACTAATGTCATAATTGGTTCACAAAACTGTTCTTGAACATAACAGTAAAAGATTTAGTATAGACAATTTTGATAAATAGGTATCAACTTCAAAAGGTTAATTATGACCACAAAAATTTGTAATCAGCATATCTACACATATTACTTACTGTATATGTAGTGTCCATGAATTTATCTTAGGTCTAGTTGAATAAGTTTTATTTCCATGTTCTTACTGCTATGGCCACCTCATGTGAAGAGTTGACTCACTGGAAAAGACTCTGATGCTGGGAGGGATTGGGGGCAGGAGGAGAAGGGGACGACAGAGGTTGAGATGGCTGGATGGCACCACTGACTTGATGGACATAAGTTTGAGTGAACTCCAGGATTTGGTGATAGACAGGGAGGCCTGGCGTGCTGCGATTCATGGGGTCACAAAGAGTCGGACACGACTGAGCGACTGAACTGAACTGAACTGCTATGTATAAAGACTGAGATGCATGACTTTGCATATTACTTTATAAGGTAACATCATTTGCTGTGTTTGTTTTGCTTAAAATCCCTCAAGCTTCAAGGGTGTTTTCTAGTGATAATGCTCAATAGGAATACAGTAGGTGTAGAGACCAGAAGAAATTGTAACTTCCTGATGCACAATTTTTATGTCTCCTATTTTCACATGTCAAATCATCTATGATTAAATGGCAGAATTTACCAAATTTTCAGCTTTTATGTGTCTAATAGAAAATATTGATTTTTACAGGAAATCACTAATACACTGCTTTTAACTTTTTTAGGTACCTTATCATTTCTAACAGTGACACACTCTGTAAAATATTTTTATCCTATTTGTTTTCATGCAAGGGTCAGTGTCAGCATGATCCTTAACTGTGTTGATATTTTGTACCACCTAAATAGGTTGAAATAAATGAGGTATTTTGAATACTATAGGCATATTTCATGACCATTGTTTTCAGTGAGTCTCTCTCTAATATTACATCTTTTTTTTTTAATTTTTTTTCACTCTCCTCTTTTTATTTTATTTTATTTTTTTAAATTTTATTTTATTTTTAAACTTTACATAACTGTATTAGTTTTGCCAAATATCAAAATGAATCCACCACAGGTATACATGTGTTCCCCATATATTACATCTTTTATCTCTCTTTTGATGAGAATGAATTAACCCAAGGCACTATTAGATCTGGTACTATTGTCTCTATGTGTATTTTGAAAATATTTCATAGTCATCTTAAGCATAAAATATTTAATACTTTGGACATATGAAATCATTTCAGATGTTTAAAATATTGATAATGCAAGAGAGATGATACTTAGCCTGTTTGAATAAGTGGGAAAAACTGAAGGTAACAGTTATAAATTATTAAGGGAAGGAATTTGGCTCAAGATAAGTAGACTCTTTCAATGACTAATGATTCCCTCCAAAATAGATTACTTCTTATAGGCAGTATGATGCTTTCTTTGAAAAGCCTTGTACAGAGGTAAACAATTGATTATTGGTAATAAAGGATTCATGAAATAAATAGTGATTAGTCAGTATGACTATTAAAATACCCTTTATGTAGGGCTTCTCTTTGACAATCTCAGCAGTTGTTCCTGAGTGTTACTGATACTAAACAATGCGTTCATCAAATACAACTTCATCTAGCCTGAATTTTTCTTAAACTGTGCTTGCTACAATACCAGCCATTTAGCCATTCATTGGTCATCTCAGCCTTAAAAATGCATTCTCAAAAGCAAAATTACAATAAATAAGATGAAATAAAGATTGAAAACACTATTTAAACTTAGTATTTGAGCCATCTAAAATAATATTAAACCATATTTAATTTTCATTCCCCCTAAAGGACTTGCCAATTATAAAGTATTTCTACTTTCATATCTGTTCAGTTCAGTCACTCAATCGTGTCTGATTCTTTGCAACCCCATGAACTGCAGAACGCCAGGCTTCCCTGTCCATTACCAACTCTTGCAGGCTATCAACTCATGTCCATCGAGTCGGTGATGGCATTCAACCATCTCATCTTCTGTCTTCCCCTTCTCACACCTTCAATCTTTCCCAGTATCATGATCTTTTACGATGAGTCAGTTCTTTGCATCAGGTGGCCCAAGTATTGGAGTTTGAGCTTCAGCATCAGTCTTTCCAATGAATATTCAGGAATGATTTCCTTTAGGATGGACTGGTTGGATCTCCTTGCTGTCCAAGGGACTCTCTCAGAGTCTTCTCCAACTCTACAGTTCAAAAGCATCAGTTCTTCAGCCCTCAGCTTTCTTTATACTCCAACTCTCACATAAATACATGACTATTGGAAAAACATAATTATGACTAAATAGACCTTTGTTGGCAAAGTTATATCTCTGCTTTTTAATATGTTGTCTAGGTTTGCCATAACTTTTCTTCCAAGGAGCAAGCATCTTTTAATTTCATGGTTGACGTCATCATCTGCAGTGATTTTGGAGCCCTCAAAATAAAGTCTGTCACTGTTTCCATTGTTGCCTCATCTATTTGCCATGAAGTGGTGGGACCATATGCCATGATCTTAGTTTTCAGAATGTTGAGATTTAAGCCAACTTTTTCACTCTCCTCTTTCACTTTCATCAAGAGGCTCTTTAGTTCTTCTTTGCTTTCTGCCATAAGGGTGTCATCTGCATATGTGAGGTTATTGATATTTCTTTTGGCAATCTTGATTCCAGCTTGTACTTCATCCACCCCAGCATTTCTCATGATGTACTCTGCATATAAGTTAATTAAGCAGAGTGACAATATACAGCCTTGATGTACTCCTTTCCCTAATTGGACTCAGTCTGTTCTTCCATGTCCAGTTATAACTGTTGCTTCTTGACCTGCATAAAGATTTCTCAGGAGGCAGGTCAGGTGGTCTGGTATTCTCATCTATTTAAGAATTTTCCAGTGTTTGTTGTGATCCACACAGTCAAAGGCTTTGGTATAGTTAATAAAGCAGAAGTAGGTGTTTTTCTGAAACTGTCTTGCCTTTTCTGTGATCCAGCAGATGGCAATATGATCTTTGGTTCCTCTGCCTTTTCTAAACTCAGCTTGAACATCTGGAAGTTAACAATTCACATACTGTTAAAACCTGGTTTGGAGAAATTTGAGCATTATTTTGCTAGCATGTGAGATGAGTGCAATTTTGCAGTAGTTTGAACAATTTTTGGCATTACCTTTCTTTGGGATTGGAATGAAAACTGACCTTTTCCAGTCCTGTGGCCACTGCTGAGTTTTCCAAATATACCAGCATATTGAGTGCAGCACTTTCACAGCATCATCTTTTAGGATTTGAGATAGCTCAACTGGCATTCCATCACCTCCACTAGCTTTGTAGTGATGCTTCCTAAGGCCCCTTTGACTTCACATTCCAGGATATCTGGCTCTAGGTGAGTGATCACACCATTGTGATTATCTGCATCATGAAGATCTTTTTTGTACAGTTCTTCTATGTATTCTTACCTCTTCTTCTTAATATCTTCTGCTTCTGGTAGGTCCATACCATTTTTGTCCTTTATTGAGCCCATCTTTGCATGAAATGTTCCCTTGGTATCTCTAATTTTCTTGAAGAGATCTCTAGTCTTTCCCATTCTGTTGTTTTCCTCTATTTCTTTGCACTGATCACTGATGAAGGCTTTCTTTTTTCTTTTTTTAAAATTTGCAAATGACTGACTTTTGTTTTTTTTTATTTTTATTTTTTAAATTTTATTTTATTATTTTTTTCATTGTGTATTTTTTTATTTTTTTTAATTTTATTTTATTTTTAAATTTTACATAATTGTATTAGTTTTGCAAAATATCAAAATGAATCCACCACAGGTATACACGTGTTCCCCATCCTGAACCCTCCTCCCTCCTCCCTCCCCACACCATCCCCCTGGGTCATCCCAGTGCACCAGACCCAAGCATCCAGTATCGTGCATCAAACCTGGACCAGCAACTCGTTTCATACATGATCTTTTACATGTTTCAATGCCATTCTCCCAAATCTTCCCACCCTGTAATTGTATTAGTTTTGCCAAACATCAAAATGAATCTGCCACAGGTATACATGAAGGCTTTCTTATCTCTTCTTGCTATTCTTTGGAACTCTGTCTTCAAATGGACATACCTTTCCTTTTCTTCTCTGCTTTTGGCTTCTCTTCTTTTCACAGCTATTTGTAAGGCCTTCTCAGATAGCCCTTTTGCTTTTTTTGCATTGTAGGAAAAGTAAGAAGTTAAGACATATCTGAAGTTACAGGCAAGTTTGGCTTTAGAGTACAAAATGAAGCACGGCAAAGGCTAAGAGTTTTGCCAAGAGATCTCTAGTCTTTCCCATTCTATTGTTTTCCTCTATTTCTTTGCACTGATTGCTGAAGAAGGCTTTCTTATCTCTCCTTGCTATTCTTTGGAACTCTGCATTTAAATGGATATATCTTTTCTTTTGTCCCTTGCTTCTTGAGTCCTTTCTTTTCTCATCTTTGCAAGGCCTCCTTGGACAACCATTTTGCCTTTTTGCATTTCTTTTTCTTGGGGATGATCTTGATCACTGCCTCCTGTACAATGTCATGAACCTCTGTCCACAGTTCTTCAGGCACTCTGTCTATCAGAATCCCTTAAATCTATTTCTCACTTCCACTATATAATTGTAAGGGATTTGATTTAGGTCATACCCTAATGGTTTTCCCTACTGTTTTCAGTTTAATTCTGAATTTGGCAATAAGTATTTCATTATCTGATCCACATTCCACTCTTGTTTTTCTGACTGTATAGAGCTTCTCAATCTTTGGCTTATAGATTATATTAAATTAATGTATATTAAATATAGATTATATTAAAGAATATAATCAATCTGATTTCAATGTTGACCATCTGGTAATGCCCATGTGTAGAGTCTTCTCTTTTGTTGTTGGAGGAGGGTCTTTGCTATGACCAGTGCCTTCTCTTTGCAAAAATTGTTAGCCTTTGACCTGCTTCATTTTGTACTCCAAGGTCAAATTTGCCTGCTTTTGCATTCCACTCTCCTACAATGAAAAGGACATCTTTTTTGCATGTTAGTTCTAGAAGATCTTGTAGGTCTTCATAGAACCATTCAACTTCAGCTTCAGCATTACCAGTCTGGGCATAGACTGGGATTACTGTGATATTGAATGGTTTGCCTTGGAAAAGAACAGAGATCATTCTGTCCTTTTTTGAGATTGTACCCAAGTACTGCATTTTGGACTCTTTTGTTGACTATGATAGCTATGGACTGTAGCCTACCAGGTTCTCCGTCCATGAAATTTTCCAGGCCAGAGTACTGGAGTGGGTTGCCATTTTCTTCCCCAGAGGATCTACCAAACCCAGGGATCAAACCCTGGTCTCCCTCATTGCAGGTGGGCGCTTTACCATCTGAGCCATCAGGGAAGCCCAATAGTCAACAAAATAAAATATTTTACTTATATATAGGAAAACATAATATACAGAAAAATGTGCGTGTCCTTGTAATAAACTTTTCTGGAGAGATTAACAATTTATAATGGCTTTCCTTTCAGATTAAGTTAAGAAACATTTGTCCAGTATTTTTGATTGTTTATAGAGAAACTCCATGGCCATGAAACAAAGTAAATAAAACTCTAAGGGATGTCACAAAAGTAGTAAACACAAGATCTTGAAGGGTTCAGCTATATGGTCTACCAAGTGTTCTAACTAACTATAGCATGAAAGATTACATGGTACATAATTCAATTCATTAAGGTTCTGATTGGAGCAGGCAAAATTTTACATTCTAATTTTCTAGTTATCTAGGTTTCTTCAAATGACATACTATTAAAAATCTGCTGGAAAGGTCTGACTTAAGGTTATGCATCCCATAGTTCTTGATAATATTCAGTTCCAAATTGAAATAACTTAATTACATTCTCCAAGGATCCATTTTCAGAGTAGGTGCAGCTGTTGCATTTTCTTTTTTAGAAAGACAATTATAATTACAGGCAACTTTCTTAAGAAGATGGAATTAATAATGTATTACAATTTCAGAAAAACAGATTAAAGTTTTGGTTCATGTAAAAAGAGACTGGTGATGATACACCAATAGAAATGAAACTATTCTTTGTGTGTATGATTGTGTGCACAGTTTAAGTTACATTTTGCAGAGAGCATATGTAAGATAATCTAGCAATAAATTTATTTTTAGGGAGTTTCATCTAGTGTTTACTATATAACAGACAGTGTACAGAATATATAGTCAAAAAGAAGCATAATAAGCATAATATTTAGCAAGAAGATCACAGTCTTGCAAGGACAAACCTCTATAATCAACAATTCCCTGAGAGAGTCTTATAGATATGTATAAAGCGTATCTGGGTCAATATAGGAGGAAGCGACTAGCTCACGAACTTAAGCGAAACTGCATGTAGGGAGTACAATTCAGCAAAGTCTTAAAGCAAGGCTTTTAATTAATTAGGATGACAAGACTGGGGGCCATAGGAACTAAAGTTAGACAACATTCCCTAGGGAAGAACCTGTCAACTGTGAAGGGTCAGAAATTGTATTATGTTTGTCAGCTAACAGGTTAGAATCCCATATTTTAAAGTATGCAGGAGAAAACACTAGACCCCTACGTCAGATTCAAAGGCCTTTATTTATTAACTGTGGCACAGCAACAGGGTGAACTTCAGGTTTGTGTCAATTTTTCCTACCCCATTTCACACAGAGTGACACAAAGAGGACCAAGTAACAGCTTCATGTGTGGTAGGTCCCATTATGGGAGAAAACCTGAGTTGAGGAAACCTGAATCTTTGATACTGGACAGTAAGAATTGCCTACACATCCTCTGTAGCAAGATGCTATCTCTATCTTTCAAGGCTGTGAGGAAACCTACACTTTACTACACTTAACTGTATTAGGAGTCTTTTTGTGATTAAAAAATCCTTGAAAAAATAGTCTATGAAGAAGGAAGTCAGTGAATCTACTTATAAGGTGTGCAGAAATGAGAGAGACTCGTGAAACAACCAGATGTAAAATCTCTGAGTTTAAATATTATATTTTGCCTCAAAAGCTCAAATAAGTCTCATGTGGATAAATGATAGTGTGTTATTTGGTCTGTGAAAATTCCAGGGCGTATACTGATTATGAAGATCTTGGCATATCTTCCTAATATATTTGGCTTTTATTCTGAAGGTTAATTGAGTAGATGAGGACCCACAATTATTCTAAACAGGTGTGTTACATAGTCAAATTTGAAATTTGAATTATCATTAAGCCTGTTGTGTGAGGATGAAGCTAATATTTGTAGACAGAGTGCTAACTCATAAAGTTTGAGGAGGCCCTTGTGAGTGATGAAAAGAATATTAACCAGTCAAGTTATACCCAAGTTGAGGATTAGCAGAATGATTTAAATTTAACTTAGAAATAATTTGGTATTTGCAAATCTGTTGGAGGTAAGATGGGATAAAAGAGAAGCAGGAATTGAGCATGTCTCAAAATATAGAGAAAGAGGAAATTGATGGGTGAAAAGCATTTAACTGTTTAAATATTGACTGTCCAAAGAATGAAACATTGTAGGTAGAAGAGATTTATAATTTGAGCAGGAATAATTCTGAGGAACCATACTGGGATAAAGCAGTTAAAATATATGAGCTCAAAGGGAATGAGTGGAATAATAAAACAGAGAAGAAGGAGAAACTTTGGGATATGGGCAAAAAGAGAAATTATGAACTAATGAGACAGTTGTAAGAGAGAACGGAGGAGAATGCAGAAAGAGAGGTTTTGTGGCAACAAGGAGAGGCCACATCGTCAGGGAGGATCAGTTCAGTTCATTCAGTCACTCAGTCATGTCCGACTGAGACCCCATGGACTGCAGCACACCAGGCTTCCCTGTCCATCATTAACTCCTGGAGCTTACTCAAACTCAAGTCCAACCAACCATCTCATCCTTTGTTATTCCCTTCTCCTCCTTCCCTCAGTCTTTTTGAGTTTCAGGGTCTTTTCCAATGAGTCCATTCTTTGCATTAGGTGGCCAGAGAATTGGAGCTTCAGTTTTAGCATCAGTCCTTCCAATGAATATTCAATGATTTCCTTGAGGATTGATTGATCTCTTTGCAGTCCAAGAGACTTAAAAGAGTCTTCTCCAATTCCACAATTCAAAAACATCAATTCTTCAGTGCTCAGCTTTCTTTATGGCCCAACTCTCACATCCATACATGACTATTGGAAAAACCATAGCTTTGACTATACTGACCTTTGACTATACTGACCTTTGTCGGCAAAATAATGTCTCTGCTTTTTAATATGCTGTCTAAGCTGGTCATAGCTTTTCTTCAAAGGAGTAAGCATCTTTTAATTTCATGGTGGAAGTCACTATCTGCAGTGATTTTGAAGCCCAAGAAAACAAAGTCTGTCTCTGTTTCCATTGTTTCCCCATCTATTTGCCATGAAGTGATGGGACCAGATGCCATGATCTTAGTTTTTTGAATGTTGAGAATTAGGCCAGCTTTTTCACTCTCCTCTTTCCAATTCATCAGAAGGCTTTTTAGTTCCTCTTCGCTTTCTGTCAGAAGGGTGGTGTCATCTGCATATCTGAGGTTATTGTTATTTCTCCTGGCAATCTTTATTCCAGCTTGTGCTTTATCCAGCATTTCTCATGATGTATTCTGCATATAAGTTAAATAAGGTGGGTCACAATATACAACCCTGACATACTCCTTTCTCAATATGGAACCAGTCTGTTGCTTCATGTCCACTCCTAACTGTTGCTTCCTGACCTGCATACAGATTTCTCAAGAGGCAGATCAGGTGGTCTGATATTCCCATCTCTTCAAGAATTTTCCACAGTTTGTTGTGATCCACACAGTGAAAGCCTTTAGCATAGTCAGTGAAGCAGAAGTAAATGTTTTTTTCTGAAATTTTCTTGCTGTTTTGATGGTCCAGTGGATGTTGGCAATTTGATCTCTGGTTCCTCTGCCTTTTCTAAATCCACCTTGAACAGCTGGAAGTTCTCAGTTCAAGTACTGTTGAAGTGTGGCTTGGAGAATTTTGAGCATTTGCTAGCGAGTGAGATGACTGCAATTGTGTGGTAGTCTGAACATTCTTTGGCATTGCCTTTCTTTGGGATTGAAAACTGATTTTTTCCAGTCCTGTGGCCACTGCTGAGTTTTCCAATTTTGCTGGCATATTGAGTGCAACACTTTCACAGCATCATCTTTAGGATTTGAAATAGCTCAACTGGAATCCCATAACCTCCACTAGCTTTGTTCATAGTAATGCTTCCTAAATTCCACTTGACCTCAAACTCCAGGTAGTCTGGCTGTTGGTGAATGATCACACCATCGTGGTTATCTGGGTCATGAAGATCTTTTTTGTACAGGTCTATGTATTCCTGCCAACTCTTAATATCTTCTGCTTCTGTTAGCTTCATGCAGTTTCTACCTTTTATTGTGCTAATCTTGTATGAAACGTTCCCTTGGAATCTCTAATTTTCTTGAAGAGATCTCTAGTCTTTCCCAGTCTGTTGTTTTCCTCTATTTCTTTGCATTGATCACTGAGGATGCTTTCTTATCTCTCCTTGCTATTCTTTGGAACTCTGCATTCAGGTAGATATATCTTTCCTTTTTTCCTTTTCCTTTTGCTTCTCATCTTCTCTTAGCTATTTATAAAGCCTCCTCAGACAACCATTTTGCTTTTTTGCATTTCTTGGGGATGGTCTTGATCACAACCTCCTATACAATGTTGGAAACCTCCATCCATCGTTATTCAGACACTGTCTTTCAGATCTAATCCTTTGAATCTATTTGTCACTTCCACTGTATAGTCATAAGGGATTTGATTTAGGTCATATCTAAATGATGTAGTGGTTTTCCCTACTTTCTTCAATTTCAGTCTGAATTTGGCAACATGGAGTTCATGATCTAGCCACAGTTAGCTCCTGGTCTTGTTTTTGCTGACTGTATAGGCTTCTCCATTTTCAGTTGTAAAGAATATAATCAGTCTGATTTCGGTATTGACCATCTGGTGATGTCCATGTGTAGAGTCTTTCTTGTGTTGTTGGAAGAGGGTGTTTGATATGACCAGTGACTTCTCTTGGCAAAAGCCTATTAGGCTTTGACCTGCTTCATTTTGTATTCCAAGACCAAACTTGCCTGCTACTTCAGGTATCTCTTGGCTACCTACTTTTGCATTCCACTCCCATATAATGAAAAGGACATGTTTTTTGGTGTTAGTTCTAGAGGGTATTGTAGGTCTTCCTAGAACCGTTCAACTTCAGCTTCTTTGACATTAGTGGTTGGGACATAGACTTGGATTACTGTGATGTTGTATGGCTTGCCTTGGAAACTAACAGAGATCATTCTGTTGTTTTTGAGACTGCACCCAAGTACTGCATTTTGGTTTCTTTTGTTGACTATTAGGGCTACTCCATGTCTTCTGAGGGATTCTTGCCCACAGTAGTAGATGTAATGGTCATTTGAAATAACTTCACTTATTCCGGTCCACTTTAATTCACTGATTTTAAAATGTCAATATTCACTTTCCTCATCCCCTGTTTAACCACTTCCAATTTACCTTGGTGCATTGACCTGACATTCCAGGTTCCAGTATGCAATATTGTTATTTATAGCATCTGACTTTGCTCCTATCACCAGTCATATCCACAACTGGGTGTTGTTTTTTGCTTTGGCTCAGCCTCTTCATTCTTTTCTAAGCTATTTCTCTGCTCTTCTTCAGTATCATATTGGGCCCCTGCTGACCTGGGAGATCATCTTTCAATGTCATATATTTTTCCTTTTTCCATACTGTTCATAGGGTTCTCAAGGCAAGAATACTGAAGTGGTTTGCCATTCCCTTCTCCAGTGAACCACATTTTGTTAGAACTCTCCACCATGACCTGTGTATCTTGGGTGGCCCTACATGGCATCGTTCATAGTTTCATTCAGTCTTTTGAGGCTGTGATCCTTGTGATCAGTTTGGTTAGTTTTCTGTGATTGTGGTTTTCAGTCTGTCTGCCCTCTGTTGGATAGGATAAGAGGATACTAGCCAAGAATATTGGAAGTTTAGAAAGATCAAGAAAGAACTATTTAAAAGAATTTGAAAATTAGAAAGTCCCAGAAAAAATTTGAAACAGCTTTTTTTCTAGATTTCCATTGTTTGTGGCACATACTACTGGCTGACTGCTTTATGCTAATTGTTTCTTACTAGTTTGGGAATGTCAGAGTGTTCAGTTAAGTATATTCACCTTCCAACATTCCAAGAATTTTTGCCAGTGGAATTCATTTACAGTTCACTGAGTTTAGGAGAGGAATTTTGAAAAAGCACCCTTGCCCAACATTTCCTTTGGCAAAACTTTCCCTTCACCTTCCTCCACTACTTTCTTGCCTGAAACGCAGCAGTGATGGCTAGAAGAGTGGCAGTTATCTTATTGCAAGCATGAGGTTGCAAACCACCATCATGTATCAGTCAAGATCTAGGATATGGAATAAAACAAATCAACCTTGACATCTCAGTGGCCAAATAAACAAAGGTTTATTTGTCTGTTTATTTTATTTTACTTTTTTGAAAGCTGAATTTACATTTACTCTCCACTTAATGGTAGCTAGGTAAATTGCAGGCAATAACAGGTTCTCTGTAGGGCAGGCTGTCCTTCTGTACAAGTGAAGTACAAGAGAAAGTGACTCAGTCATGTCCGATTCTTTGCAACCCCATGAACTATACAGTCCATGGAATTCTCCAGGCCAGAATACTGAAGTGGTTAGCCTTTCCTTTCTTCAGGGGATCTTCCTAACCCAGGAATCGAACCTAGGTCTCCCACACTGCAGGCGGATTCTTTACCAGCTGAGTGACAATGGCTACCTTTTAAACAGTGGCTAGGGGATCTAGTCAGCTGCTATTCTATAAGTGCAATTACAGCCAAGGCTTCTAAGTCAGGAAGACAGGAGAAGAGATTAAGAAGGTCACGAAGGGAGTTTTTACTACCTTAGAGTCGGACACAACAGAGGGACTTCACTTTCATTTTTCACTTTCATGTATTGGAGAAGGAAATGGCAACCCACTCCAGTGTTCTTGCCTGGAGAATCCCAGGGACAGGGGAGCCTGGTGGGCTGCTGTCTATGGGGTTGCACAGAGTCAGACATGACTGAAGCAACTTAGCAGCAGCAGTTTGAAAGTTACAGAAGACCTCTGCTGTTGGTCTTTTGGCCTGAACTCATCACGTGACCTTGCCTCCCTACAAGAGGGCAAGTAAGTAGTGCAGTCTTCAGTGAGCTCAGGAAGAGCAAGAGTATCGGAGACAAGGGAATTAATGAATGCAATATTGTAAAGTTAAAAAATAAAATAAAATAATAAAAAAATAAAAATAAAAAAATTTTAAAAATGAATGCAATAGTTTAAGGCACCTTAAGCAATTATATTGGCCCTGTACTGCCCACCTCTGGACATCTAACTGAATGAGATCAAGGTATTTCTATTCATGACAGCTACCATAAGTCAGATTTGGGGGCTTCCCAAGTGGCTTAGTGGTAAAGAATCTGCCTGCCGAGCAGGATATGCAGGTTTGATCCCTGGGTGGGGAAGATCCCCAGGAGAAGGAAATGGCAACCCACTCCAGTATTTTTTTCCTGGGAAATCCGATGGACAGAGTCGTCTGGTGGTATGCAGAGTTGGATGTGACTTTAGTGACTAAATAAGAAGTCAGATTTATATCCCCTGAAATGAAACAGAATCCTGACAGACTTAAGAAAAAATATTTAATTTAATTTAATTTAAATTAGCTGTTAAAATAAATGCTGTTTTACATTAATGGAAATTAAAATGTTATTTATTTACTTAGTTTAACTAAAATGTTAGTTCAAATCCCATATTGCTGTTTTAAGACTAGCAGACAGGGCTAGCAACAGAACTGAGTGGGCACTGAAATGGAGAATGCAGTGGTATTTCAGGTTTGCAGACAGTGGGATCCAGAGGTTTCCCATGATCTGCTATTTTCTTCACTGATAGATGGGAAGACCTCCCTGGAATAGATAAGACATCTGTTTATTCTCTAAACTGCTAGGTGTCATTGTGAGTGCATGGCAAGTTTAAAATAGCCTGTTCTAATGTACAAAATTAAAGCTCACTGTGAAATAAACTAAGGAACTTAAATTTATATTATTTGGTGTTTTTGTCAGGGAGGAAGGGTATAAATACAACATTGGAAAAATTTTTTCTTTTATACTCTTTGTTTTATTTGTTTATTTGTTCTTTTGTTTGACTGAGACCTTGGTACTGTTTTCTTATCTCTAAAATAACATTAATCAGTTCAGTTCAGTCACACAATTGTGTCTAACTCTTTGCGACCCCATGGATTGTAGCACGCAAGTCTTCCCTGTCCATCACCAACTCCTGGAGCTTACTCAAACTCATGTCTATTGAGTTGAAATGCCATCCAACTATCTCATCCTCTGTCATCCCCTTCTCCACCCACCTTCAGTCTTTCCCAGCATCAGGATCTTTAACAATGAGTCATTTCTTTGCATCAGGTCTCCAAAGTATTGGGGTTTCAACTTCAGCATCAGTCCTTCCAATGAATATTCAGGACGGATTTCCTATAGGATGGACTGGTTGAATCTCCTTGTGGTCCAAGAGACTCTCAAGAGTCTTCTCCAACACTACAGTTCAAAAGCATCAATTCTTTAGCACTCAGCATTCTTTGTAGTCCAATTCTCACATCCATACATGACTACTGGAAAAACCATAGCTTTGACTAGATGGAATTTTGTTGGCAAAGTGATATATCTGATTTTTAATATGCTGTCTGGGTTGGTCATAACTTTTCTTTCAAGTGGCAAGAATCTTTTAATTTCATGGCTGCAGTCATCATCTGCAATGATTTTGGAGCCCCAAAATATAAAGCCTGTCACTGTTTCCCCATCTATTTGTCATAAAGTGATATAAAAATAGCATTATTATAAAAATAGAGGTAATCGTGAGACCCAAATCATACCTGTCAAGGATTGTGGGTGGATTTTTTTTGCTAAAATTCTTCCATTCACACTTTTTGAACTCAGAATTTTTCAGCTAGAAATCCATCAGTAGCAAGATCAACAGTTTCAAATAAAAAATAAGTTATGCTGTTTTTGTTCAACATTTGAGAAAAAACTGGATGTTTTTAGGTGTTACAGGAAACTTTCTGGCACAGGAGGCTTAGTTCTAAAAGTCTAACCTGATTCTTAATTTGTATTTCTACAAAATAAAACTGCTATTGTGGGAATAAAGTCAGTTGACTTTTCTGATCATGCACACAAAATGATGGCTAATCCAGTCCTAAGGGCTAGGTGCCTTTACCACATGGAAAGAAATAGGTAATGGATGAAAACTGGTTGTGGATCTTTAAGTCAATTATCCTGCCCGTTGTTGAGAAATGATGTGATTAACAGTTCTGAGTCTTACCACTCATATTATTAGCACTTTTCTTTTTCTGGAGACCAGAAAATAAATGGTAGGGAATACAAGATCTGTGTTATGGGTTGATTTGTATCCCATTGAAAGTTATTTGTCGAAATCCTAACCCCTAGAGCCTGTGAATATGAATTTATTTGGATGAAAATAGTATCTTTACAGATGATAAAGTTAAAGTTATATAGAAAGTGGAAATTTGGGAAGAGATATTCACAGGCAGAATGCCCTGTGAACCTGAAGGCAAAGATTGTGGTGATGCCTTTACATGCCAAGGAACACTAAAAATTTCTAGGAAATCACCAGAATATAGGGGAGAGGCATGGGATAGATTCTTTTCGACATTTCACAAAAGGAACCAATACTGCTGACATCTTGATCTTAGATTTCTATCCTACCGAACTGTAAGAAAATTAATTTATGTCATTTAAGTCATTCAGTGTGTGGTATGTTGTGAGGGTACCCTAGCAAACTCTAATTCAAAGTATCAGGAGAAGGAGATCCCTCTAATGTGAGTTAAGTAAAAATGTGGAGAGAGGATAGTTTATAATGTGGATTAGCTACTGTATAAAACATTTATCAGAGTATGTCACACATAATAAGCAGAAAATGCTGTTGCCATTGCAGTGTTGATACCTTAGTCTTGATTTTGTTTACAATATGATGGTCAGTTTCACTATATTCAAACAGTTTGGCTCAAATCCTACCTCTACTTTCCAGCTGTCTGGCCTCAGACAACATACTTAAATTTTCTATATTTTCCTTGTCTTTAAAATAAACTTAATGTGAATGCCCACCTGATGGGAACATGAAATTATGCCCAGGAGAGCTCAACATGGGCCTACTTTCGCTCAGTATATTTTAGCTGTTACTATTATTTTTAGTTTTCCAAATACTCACATTTGTTGTCTTGACAATGAGAATTGTATTCACTAAATAAGCCTGGTCAATAAAGATTGCTGCTAAGTCACTTCAGTTGTGTCCGACTCTGTGTGACCCCATAGATGGCAGCCCACCAGGCTCCCCCATCCCTGGGACTCTCCAGGCAAGAACACTGGAGTGCGTTGCCTTTTCCTTCTCTAATCAATAAGATTAGTTCACTGAAATTCACTTAAAATTTTCCACTTAATCTACTGTGAAGTTGGAATTTTGTTTAAAAAAAAAAAAGCAAACTTAGATAGCATTGTTTTTCTCTTTACTTGGGAACAAAATTTCAGTTTGTTTTAAAACTTTGGAACACCTCACTGAACAATAATTAAAGTAATAAAATTGTATACAAAGTACCTAAGTCAGTCCCTTGTAGTCAATTAGGTGTTCAGAGAAGTGCAATTATGTTTTAAACCACTAGGGTACATTTAAACCACTGAAGCAGAATGTTGCCCTGGTGATGTTAGGAAAATGCTATAGGCGATTTGTTCAGGCCATTTATTCACGTTACAGAGCCACATTAACCCTTTTAAGTCATAAGTACACATTTATAAATTCACACCTACTATTCTTTTCCTAGGTACTAGAGGGGAAATAAAAGTCATATAGGAAATACTTTGTAATATATTAGAAAAGCATGAAAATAGATCAGATAATTTTTGAATGTTTCTCTGCTGTAAATTTTTTGTTGTTGTTAATTGAAGTATATTTCTCTGGAAGTGTGTTAATTATATATCCAACTAAGGTATATTTTGTCTTTCAAGGCTTTTAAGTAAAATTTACATCACGTTCCTGATTTTAAAGAATGCATATTTTTCTTAAACCTGTATTCTGCAATTTTAGTCAATTCTGTACAATTCTGTTTTCAGTATGGATTGATAATACTGATGGCCATGTGTTTAATATTTATCTTTTGTCTGAAGTAATGTAATCGTTTTTTGACGATATGAACACCAGAGTCTTGCACTGTATTGTGGACATAATTCACAGTGAAATGAATCAGGAACATGTACTTGTTCATACCTGAATAATCCACCAATTTGCCAATAATTGAATATTCTGACAGTTAACTAAAATGACGACTTGTTCAATTAAAAGTTATACATTTCAAAGTTCAGATTTCTTATCTATCTAAATTAACATTCTCTTTAAAATTTTAGCCAGCTTTACACTTTTGTCCTTAGATACTGTTAATAATAGTGGTCTCCCTGTTTACTTAAGAGCAATTTGTATATTTGTTTGTAGATAATTTTTTAGTAATGTTTTAGTTTAATAGATGTGCCTTGTATTTATAAACACTTTATATTGTCTGATTTTAAGTATGTTGATAGATTGTGTCTGACTCTTTGCAACCCCATGGACTGCAGCACACCAGGTGTCCCTGTCTTTCACTATCTCCTGGATTTTGCCCAAGTTCATTTCCATTAAATTGGTGATGCTCTCCAACCATTTCTCCTTTTGCCTTCAATCTTTCCCAACATCAGGGTCTTTTCCAATGAGTCAGCACTTCACATCAGAGTATTGGCCAAAGTATTGGAACTTCAGCTTCAACATTAGTCCTTCCAGTGAATATTCAGAATTGATTTCCTTTAGGATTGACTAGTTTGATCTCCATACTGTCCAAGAGACTGTCAAGACTCTTCTCCAGCACAACAGTTCAAAAACATCAATTCTTTAGCACTCAGCCTTCTTTATGGTCCAACTCTCACATCCATGTATAACTACTGGAAAACAGTAGCTTTGACTATACGAACCTTTGCCGTCAAACTGATGTTTATGCTTTTCAATAAGTTTTCTAGGTTTGTCATAGCTTTCCTTCCAAAAACCAAGCATCTTCTAATTTCATGGCTGCAGTCACCATCTGCAGTGATTTTGGAGCATAAGAAAAGAAAACTGTCATTGCTTCCACTTTTTCTCCCCTTCTATTTGCCATGAGGTGATGGGACTGTATGCCATGATAGTTTTTTGAATGATGAATTTTAAGCCGGCTTTTTTACTCTCATCTTTCACTCTCATCAAGAAGCTCTTTAGTTCCTCTTTGATTTCTACCATTATGGTGGTATCATCTGGATATCCAAGGTGTTGATATTTTTCCCAGTAATCTTGATTCTATCTTGTAATTCAGCCAGCCTGGCATTTCGCATGTTGATGCTTTTGAACTGTGGTGTTGGAGAAAACTCTTGAGAGTCCCTTGGATTGCAAGGAGATCCAACCAGTCCATCTTAAAGGAGATCAGTCCTGGGTGTTCATTGGAAGGACTGATGTTGAAGCTGAAACTCCAATACTTTGTCCACCTGATGTGAAGAGCTGACTCATTTGAAAAGACCCTGATGCTGGGAAAGATTAAGGGCAGGAGGAGAATGGGATGACGGAGGATGAGATGGTTGGATGGCATCATCAACTCAATGCACATGAGTTGGGTGGACTCCGGAAGTTGATGATGGACAGGGCAGCCTGGCGTGCTGCAGTTCATGGCGTTGCAAAGAGTCGGACACGACTGAGCGACTGAACTGAACTCAATAAGTTAAGTAAACAGGGTGACAGTATACATTCTTGCTGTACTCCATTCCCAATTTTGAGCCACTCTGTTGTTCCATGTAGAGTTACAACTGTTGCTTCTTGACCTGCATACAGGTTTCTCAGGAGACAGGTAAGATGGTCTGGTATTCCTGTCTCTTTAAGAATTTTCCACAGTTTATTGTGATCCACATAGACAAAGGATTTCCTGTAGTCAGTGAGGCTGAAGTAGATGTTTCTCTGGAATTCCCTTGCTTTCTCTATGGTCCAATGAATGTTGCCAATTTGACCTGTGAACAGTGCTAAAGAACATTAAAGAAAGTTGCGTTTGTTTCCCATGCCGTTAAGGTTGTGCTCAAAATCCTACAAGCTAGGCTTCAGCGGTACTTGAATTTAGAACTTCCAGATGTTCAAGCTGGGTTTAGAAAAGGCTTAGGAGCCAGAGATATATATAATTTAGCCAATTAAGTGAAAATAAATTAGTTAACGGCAAATAAATACAGATGAATGGAATTAATGACTAATGTCTTTGAATAGTGAAAATAGAAGTTATCACTTGAAAATTCTGATGATCTCTCAGCAAATGAAAAGACATTTTATAGGAAGAACTTCACAGAAATGTGACTGGTTGAATGATGACTTATAAATGAAGGAGGAACAATACAGTAGGAAACTACCCTAGCAAAAGATAAATTATAAGATGATAAATAGAAAAATTATTTCAGACTGATGTCAGCAACATGATGGAATGAAAAACTAGCTCTGCCTTTTCCTTTAAGCTATAACCGATAAACTATCTACAAGGCAAAAAAGGTGCCTGTGCCCAAAACACACTAGTACATTAGAGAATTCCATACATCTTTATATCTAAAGGTAGGTGGTCTTAAACACATAGAGATGAAACCTAGAGAACAGCAGAAACATTGGACACTGTCACTATTTGTGGATGTCATGATTTTATATATATAAAACCCTAAAAACACCAAAAAACTATTAGAAATAATAAAAGGATCAACTTTCAGGGTGCAAAATTAACATACAAAATCTGTCATATTTCTATAAGCTAATAGAGAAGTTAAGAAAACAATCCCATTTTCATTTTCAACAGCAACAAAAATACCTAAGACTAAGTTTATCCCAGGTGGTGAAAGACCTGGATGCTGAAAACTGTACAGGTTTTGACATTGTTGAAAGAAATTGAAGAAGATATTGTTGAATGAAAATGAAGAAGACACAAAGAAATTGAAAGATATCTGTGTTCATGGATTGAAATAACTAATATGTTTAAAATATCTGTATTACCCAAATCAGTCTACAAATTTGGTGCCATCTCTTTCAAAATTACAAAGACATTTTTCGCAGAAATAGAAAAAAACATGCTAAAATCTTATGGAACCATAAAAGGGTTCCATAAGACCCTAAATAGTTAAAGCAATCCTAAGAAAAAAGAACAAAGCTGGAAGTATCACACTCCTTGACTTCAAATTATATTACAAAACCATAGTAATCCAAACAGCAAGGTACTGGATGCACTGAATGACTGGCTTGGCACTGCAGATTGAGAGGAGAGCCTAAAGGTGCAGGGGAAATTATGAAGCCACTTCTGTTAGTGAACCTCAAAAAATCTGAGGCAGAATGGCCAAAATGACAGAATGGAAAGACCCTGAGTTGTCTTCTCTCACAAGCAGACCAAAATCACAACAATCTGCAGAACAACTATTGATGGAAAAAGATTGGAATCTACCAGAAAAGATCTTCTATAATTAGATATATAGAAGGAACCATGAAACAAGCAGGAGTGGCAGACTTGTGATATAATCAGATTTCATATCCCCTTAGTAGGTAACTCACAAACTGGAGAATAATTGTATCGAGGAGGTTCTTCCTCAGGAATTAGAGTTTTGAATTCCATGTCAGGTTTCCCACCTAGATGTCTGGCACTGGGAAGATGAGTCCCCAGAGCATTTGTCTTTAAAGAGCAGCAGAGCTTAATTATAGAAGCCACACAGGACTAGGGGAAATCGAGTCTTCACTTTTAAAGGGTGCACATAAAATCTCACATGCACCAGGACTCAAGCAAAAGCAGTAATTTAATAGGAGCCTGAGCCAGACTTACTTTCTGGTCTTGAAGAGTTTCCTGGAGAGGCAGAAGGTGGCTGTGGCTCAACCTGGGGATGTAGACAGTGGTGGCAGACGTATCTAGGAACATTCAACCCTGTGACACTCCTGATGACTGTCATCTTGGATCATTAATGCTGAGACCTGGCCCCACCAGATACCCTGTAAAATTTGGTGCCCACATTAAGTGGGCAGGGACACAGCCCTATCAATTAGCAGACAGTCTGCCTAAATACTGCCATGCCCCTAGATACAACCCTGCCCACTAGAGGGCTAATACCCAGCTTCCCTACCACAAGGAAGCCTGCACAAAACTCTAGATCAGTCTCACCCACCATGGAGGAGACATTAGAAGCAAGAAAGCTATGATCCCACAGCTGATGGAACCAAGTCCACCAATGCAGGCTACACCCTGTTCTGGGACCAGCTGAGCTCTGGCCACTCTGCCCATTAGCAAACCAATACAACCTTGGCACACCCCAGGTCATACACAACTGTGTCAGGAACCAGGATACCCCTCCCCACTCTCAATTATCTCAAAATCTCTCTGGATACATGAGCCTTGCAGCCAGACTCCAGGAACCAGCTCTGCCTGCTGGTACTCCAGCCCTAACTCCAGGACCTAGCTTCACCTGCAGTGGGTGGGCAACAGTCCCAGAATCAGGACTAACTGCCTACCAGCAAGCCAAAATTAGATCCAGGCCCCCTCTTGGGTTCTGCCTGCCACACATGACTGCTGCTGCTGCTGCTAAGTCGCTTCATTCATGTCCGACTCTGTGCGACCCCATAGACAGCAGCCCAGCAGGCTCCCCTGTCCCTGGGATTCTCCAGGCAAGAACACTGGAGTGGGTTGCCATTTCCTTCTCCAATGCATGAAAGTGAAAAGTGAAAGTGAAGTCGCTCAGTCGTGTCCGACTCTTCGCGACCCCATGGACTGGAGCAGCCCAGCAGGCTCCTCTGTCCATGGGATTTTCCAGGCAAGAGTACTGGAGTGGGGTGCCATTGCCTTCTCCGCCACACACATGACTAGGCCCCACTAAAATTCTACTATACATTTAAAGAAGAGTTGTCACTTATAGGAAACTATTCCAAAAATAGTTTTCATAACTATTCCAAAAAAAGGAAAGAATATTTCTGAATTCATCCTATGAGGCCCCCATCACCCTGATACCAAAAATCAAACAAAGATATCAGAAGAAAAGAAAATTACAGCCCAGCATCAGTGGTGAGCATAGATGCAAAAATCCTCAAAAACCAGCCAGACAACTTCAGCGATGCATTAAAAAGGTCATACACCATGATCAAGTGAAATTTATCTCAACGATGTAAGGAATTTTTAATATCTGCAAATCAGTCATTGTGGTATACCATATTAACAAGTTGAAAAATAAAAGTCATATGATTATCTCAATAGATGCATGAAAACTTTTGATCAAATAAAAGATCATTTGTGATAAAAACTCTCCAGAAGGTGGGCATAGAGGGAATGAACATACCTCAACATAATAAAGACCATATATGACAAACCCACAGCTAATATCCACAATGATGAAAAGCTGAAAGCTTTCCTCTATAATCAGGCATAAGACAAAGATGCCCATTCTTACCAGTTTTACTCAATAAAGTTTTGGAAGTCTTAGACACAACAATCAGAGAAGAGAAGTAAAGGATCCAAAGTAGAAAAGAAGAAGTGAAACTCACTCTTTGCAGATGATGTGATACTATACATAGAATATTCTAAGATGTCACCAGAAAACAACTAGATTTCATCAGTGGACTTAGTAAAGTTGCAGGATACAACTTAGTGTATTTATATACACTAACAACATGATATCAGAGAAATTAAGGAAAGACTCTTATTTACATGCCAAAATCAGTAGAATACCTAGGTATAAACCTACCTAAGGACACAAAAGACCTGCCCTCCCAAATTATAAGATGCTAATGAAAGAAATTAAAGACCATGCAAACAAATAGAAAGATATACAATATTCTAGGATTGGAAAAATCAGTTTTGTTAAAATGACCATACTACCCAAGGCAATCTGCAGATTCAACTCAATCCCTATTAAGTTATCATGAAATTTTTCACAGAACTAGAACAAATGATTTAAAATCTGTATGGAAGCATAATACAGCCTAAGTAGCCAAAACAATCATGAGAAAGAAGAATGAAGCTGGAGAACGTCAGACTATACTACAGAGCTATAATTATCAAAACAGAATAGTATTGGCAGAAAAATATACACATAAATTAATGGAACAGAATAGAAAATCCATAAATAAACTGACTCCCTTAAGTTCAATTAATCTATGAATGACCAAGGAGGCAAGAATACACAGTGGGAAAAAAAGACAGCCTTTTCAATAAATGGTGCTTGGAAAGCTTAATAGCTGCATGTAAAAGAATGAAACTTAGGAGGGGCAGGAATAAATTAGGACTTTGGAATTAACAGATGCATACTAATATATTATTAAGTAAACAACAACTACTTACTGAATAGCACAGGGAACCATATGCACTATCTTGTAGTTAACTACAATGGAAAAGAATCTGGAAAACTGAATAAATGAATCACTTTGCAGTATACCCAGAAGGTTGTAAAATAGATATATTTGAATAAAAAAAGAAAAAAAAAAGAATGAAACTAAAATATTTTCTAACGGTATATACAAAAATAAATTTCAGTTCAGTTCAGTTCAGTTGCTCAGTCATGTCCAACTCTTTGTGACCCCATGAATCGCAGCACTCCAGGCCTCCCTGTCCATCACCAACTCCCGGAGTTCACTGAGACTCACGTCCATCGAGTCAGTGATGCCATCCAGCCATCTCATCTGCTGTCATCCCCTTCTCCTCCTGCCCCCATTCCCTCCCAGCATCAGAGTCTTTTCCAATGAGTCAACTCTTCGCATGAGGTGGCCAAAGTATTGGAGTTTCAGCTTTAGCATTATTCCTTCCAAAGAAATCCCAGGGCTGATCTCCTTCAGAATGGACTGGTTGGATCTCCTTGCAGTCCAAGGGACTCTCAAGCGTCTTCTCCAACACCACAGTTCAAAAGAATCAATTCTTCAGCACTCAGCTTTCTTCACAGTCCAACTCTCACATCCATACATGACCACAGGAAAAACCATAGCCTTGACTAGCCGGACCTTTGTTGGCAAAGTAATATCTCTGCTTTTGAATGTGCTATCTAGGTTGGCCATTCCAAACCCAGTAATTGAACCTAAGTCTCCCATGTTGCAAGCGGATTCTTTACCAGCTGAGCCACAAGGGAAGCCCAGTGTTCAGTAAAAGAGGACAAAATTTATGACCTAATGGGGAGTGGTTTATATGAATTATTTTGCATACTAAAGAGTTCAAAATTTAAATAAATGTATTTTCAGCAGCAAAAGATGTAAATAAAATCCTTTGACTCAGATGTAAATAGCTACTGGTTTGAGGACCATCTGTGCAAATATGTCATATTATAGGAGAAAAATCCTAGTAGACTTTGAAGGAGGGCTAAGGCTATGTTGAACCTTCTGGTCAATGTTCCTGAGAGAGGCATGGGGTAGTATAAAGTGCTGATGTTTTGGAAACTGACAAACCTAGATTCAAGCCCTATTTTACTCTTAGTCATGTGTCTATGAATAGTTAAACTATTTAAGTTTTCCCTCATTTAAAGAATTGAATAGTCATAGGATTTTTCTGCTTGATTTAAATGAAAAATGTTTACTAATTGTCTAAACTAGGACATGTGTCTCTAAGTTCACTGTTGTACATATTCCTTGTCTTCAAGATAGTAAGAGAATATCCTCCTGCTTTTTTGGCCATTATTGATAGAATAAAGTAACCAGGGGTAGTAACAGACTAGAATTTTAGAATTCTGTTTTAGAGCAGGGACAGTGACTTCCATTTAGACTGGATCATTATTGAAAGATCTGGATATTAGGAGAATACAAGGACTAAAGGAATCAAGAAATTATTCACTTAATAATTTTTCTACAGACTTTGTTTCCCAGATAAACTCTTAGAGCAAAAGCATATAACCAAAGTCAGAATTCTCTTTTCCTTTACTTACCATTTCAAGAAGAAGCAAATATTAATCTCAAATTATTAGGAAAAAAGTTCCTTTACGAATCGGGCCTTAACATTGACTAACCTAAATTCAGGCTGTTCTCTTCCAGTAGAAATAAATAAAATGGCATTAATTCCTACCCTACCCATACCCAATTTATTATGGTATAGTATATCAACAGTATAGTATATCAGTATATCATTACAAAGCAGCATTTTCCTTTGTCCTGACCTGTTTGAGAATTTGAGCCACCAGCTCTAATTTCTTCAGAGATAGTCCATGATTTTAAATGACCTTTGATGACAGATTCTTTTTTTATACTACAATTTAGTCATGCACATTAAAATCAGGGATGAAGATAGATTTTGATTTATCCTTCCATGTGGCATATGTGAATAATGTTTGTGAGGCTTGTTTTTTTCTCTGATTTATAACAGGAATGAATGAAAGTACAAACAAAGCTAGAATCCAAAGCATGATCAGTTTAAAAAGGCTGAAAGAGAGGGAAGGATGAATTAGAAGTTTGGGATCAACAGATACATGCTACTATATATATATGTCTAAGGGGAATCAGTGGCTCAAAGGTAATGAATCCACCTGTAGTGCAAGAGGCACAGGAGATGCTGGTTCGATCCCTGGATCTGAAAGATCCCCTGGAGAAGGAAATGGCAACCCTCTCCAGTATTCTTGCTTGGAAAATCCCATGGACAGAGGAGCCTAGCGGACTATAGTCCATAGGGTCTCAAAGAGTCAGACATGATTGAACAACTAAAGACAGGAACATGTGTGTGTGTGTGTGTGTGTGTGTGTATGTATCTATAGACATATATGTGTATATATGTTATTGATATATATATATATGTATATGTATGTATGTATAGACATATATACGTGTATATGTGTTATTGATAGATAACAAGGATCTATTGTATAGCACACGGAACTGTATTCAATATTGTGTAATAAGCTGTAATGGGAAGAATCTTAAAATTAAAATATGTGTGTGTGTGTGTGTGTATAACAGAATCACTTTGCTGTGTACCTGAAACTAACACAACATTGTAAATCAACTATACTTCAATTAATTTTTTCAAAAGACTGAAATTAAATGCATTGGAAAGAATTCTGTTATTTTAAGTAAAATCTCCCTTTCTGATTGGTCAAAAACACATTTAATCTTATTCATGTTTTAAATAATATGTGTCATCTGTTTCTTTCCTTTTTTATTAAAGTGAAATTCTCTACCACAGCCCTTTCCTCACTCTTTACTTCATCCTCCATAACAAACTACAGGTAGGGTTTAAATCTAATACTTGAGTACTTTTTCCATCTAAGATGTATGCTAAAACCTTTAAAATCCTCACAAAATTCTTGAAATTATTGTAAAACTTATGGATGAAGAACTTGAAACTTAAAATATGAATCATCCTCTCTGTCACTGAGCTAGTATATGCCAGAACTGAAATATGAAACCTGGTCTTCACCCTGATATCACATTACTGAAAATGAGTGTCATTTCTTCCCTAATGCATTGCAAGTCTTGGACTTTCATCCCAATATACTGCAAAATAAACAGGTAAAACATAGACTTGACTATTCTACTGCTTATTATTATGCTGTAACACAAAAGACAGAGCAAGATGATTTGCTTTTGTCTGGGATTTTGGTTTATAGACAAGAAAGAACAGAGGAAAAGTCTCCATGCTTTTCAGATTTGCACACCCATCAGGAAAAAACTGAGCATGCATGGTCAGTATATGCTTGCTTAATTGTTCATTCATTTATAAAGTATCTGTGTATGTATACAGATATTTAATATTATATAAAGTATGTGACAACATAATATAGATTATAAAATATTACAATAATATATTATATATTATTTAACCATATAATATATAGCAGTACTAATAAATCATATGCATTTTGCAAGTGATATAGAGACTACTGATTCTAAATTTTGTGAATTTGATTCATAATTTCAGCTATGTAGTATCTCCTAAACCTTACTGGTGTCTTAATGAAGGGTTTGAGGGAATGTATTATAGCGTTCAGTTGAAAGAACAGCAGGCTATTTTTGTCCCTCATCCCTTGTATCTTATTTGGATTTTAATGATATTGAACAACATTTTGATGTACTTGAAACTTAAAATAGCAATATAACTCTTTTCTAGAATAATTTTATGGTTTTATTATTACAAACTAGAAGTGACCTAAGAAATTGCCAGCGTCCTTTGGATTATCGAAAAAGCAAGAGAGTTACAGAAAAACAACTACTTCTGTTTATTGACTAGGTCAAACCTTTTGACTGTGTGTATCACAACAAACTGTGGAAAATTCTTAAAGAGATGAGAATACCAGATGACCTGACCTGCTTCCTGAGAAATCTGTATGCAGGACAAGAAGCAATAGAACTAGACATGAAACAACAGACTGGTTCCAAATTGGGAAAGGAGTAGGTCAAAGCTGTATATTGTCACCGTGCTTATTTAACTTATATACAGAATACATCATAAGAAATGCTGGGCTGGATGAAGCACAAGCTGGAATCAAGATTGCAGGGAGAAATGTCAGTAACATCAGATATGTAGATGACACCACCCTTATGGCAGAAAGTGAAGAAGAACTAAAGAGCATCTTGATGAAAGTGAAAGAGAAGAGTGAAAAAGTTGGCTTAAATCTCAACATTCAGAAATCTAAGATCATGGCATATGGCAATGGCACCCCACTCTAGTACTTTTGCCTGGAAAATCCCATGGACAGAGGAGCTTGGTAGGCTGCAGTCCATGGGGTCGCTAAGAGTTGGACACGACTGAGGGACTTCACTTTCACTTTTCACTTTCATGCATCGGAGAAGGAAATGGCAACCCACTCCAGTGTTCTTGCCTGGAGAATCCCAGGGATGGGGGAGCCTGGTGGGCTGCCGTGTATGGGGTCACACAGAGTCAGACATGACTGAAGCGACTTAGCAGACAGCATATCAAAAAGCAGAGACATTACTTTGCCAACAAATGTCCATTTAGTCAAGGCTTTGGTTTTTCCAGTAGATGTGAGAGTTGGACTATAAAGAAAGCTGAGTGCTGAAGAATTGATGCTTTTGAACTGTGGTGTGGGAGAAGACTCTTGAGAGTCCCTTGGACTGCAAAGAGATCCAACCAGTCCATCCTAAAGGAAATCAGTCCTGAATATTCATTGGAAAGACTGATGCTGAAGCTCAAACTCCAATACTTTGGACACCTGATGTGAAGAACTGACTCATTTGAAAACACCCTGATGTTGGGAAGGATTGAAGGCAGGAGGAGAAGGGGATGACAGAGGATGAGATGGTTGGATGGCATCACTAACTCGATGAACATGAGTTTGAATAAGCTCCGGGAGTTGATGATGGACAGGGAAGCCTGGCGTACTGCAGTCCATGGGGTCACAAAGAGTCGGACACGACTGAGCAACTGAACTGAAGAAACAGCACATCCACCTACTTATTTATTGCCAAAAAATGTAGCTTGTTAAAATAAAATCTAACCAAGTCAAAGCACTGTGTTTAGTATACATTTACTGATACCTAATTAGTTTATATCTAAAGACTTTAGATTATCAATTATATGATTGTATGTTTTTTACTCATTGTGGAAGATACACCAGGAAAACAGACAGTTTACAAATAATTGTTGTATGAACACTTTATTACACTTACTAAGTTGCACTATGTTAAAAAACATTCAAGCGAAACTTACTGTTGGTCTTCTCTATGATACATAATTTTTTCTTGTCAAGCAACATTTTGTCTGTATGATAGAATAGATCCAGGGTATTTCCTAGACTTGCAGAGATGGGATGGTTTCAGTGACAGTGCTATAATTCCTCTTTCAAAACAGAGGGAAATAAAGTCCTAATCTGTGGAGTGTTCCAATTCCATAGTCAACCAAACTAGTAACCTGTCACTGAATATGAAGAGATGTGCAAGTTCTTACAAGCTGGACCAGGAGGCTCCAGCTCACCATTGGATAGCTGTATTTCCTTCTTTTATTAAATACCATTTACTAGTTTCATTAATGACTTAGTTTTATCCTGTAGTATTATTAATAAGAATATCATATACTTTTGAAGAGTAAGGTAGAGCTTAAATAAATTAAGAAGAAATGTGTCTTTTTAAAGAATCTCAAGTTTTGTGTAACTTGTTTATTATTAACTTATGGGTTTCTTGCTCTGTAAAACATGTTAAGTAGATCACACATTAAACAAAGTGAAACAGAAAAAAAACAAAACAATTTATATGTACTTCTTAGCAAAATGAAAAAAGTGGGAACTTGTTGATGCATACTGGTTGTATTCATAAATTTATTTTTAATTCAATCCACCTTATCAAGGGCTACTTTCAGTAATTACCTTAGCTGCTTAACAGTGTTTGAGGATGAAGAAAAAAAATGTTGTCATGTAAAGCTATTGAAATGATTTAAAAATACTGATTATACTCAGCCTCTACCATTATAATTGTCATTTAAGCAGTGAATTTTAGATAACTACTTTAAATATTAAAAAATATGAGTATTTGAGTCTATTAATATACCATTAAAATTAATACTTCCACAATATTACATTTATTGATTTTTTTTGCTTTAAAAATCTATAAACATAAATTACATCTAAAGAAAGTACTATATCTTCACCTAAACAAATGCATTGGAAGGATGTTGGGTTTGCAAACATGAATTTCCAGTAAATAAAGAGGTGAAAATGCTGTGACATGGGTCAGTAGTTTCCAGACTGATTTATTGAGCACAGCAGGTGGCTAATTATCAACCTTACAAGATGGTGTCCCTGAGCAGTGTGCTTGTTTTCTAGGTCAGGGTTTTAGTTTTCAAAGGAAATCAAGTGTATACATAAGTAGTGAGTCTGACATAGATTGAGTTGCATTTTCATCACCAAATTAAATATAAATCTGATAATGCAAAAAATATATATATACTAAATATTGAACATGCTATTTTCAGTATAAAATGTAACATATATTTTAAATCAGTAGAGTTTTCAAATGAATATCCATGCAGTGAATATATTCTTTGACTAAATAACTTTAGCCCCACAGCAATTAACAATATCAGTTGGATAAAAAGTAGGATGGACAGCAGAATTTGTTGTTCCATTGCTAAGTCATGTCCAACTCTTGGCGACACCATGGACTGCAACATGCCAGACTTACCTGTCCTTCCCTACCTCCCAATGTTTGCTCAAGTTCATGTTCATTGAGTTGCTATGCCATCTAACCATCTCATCCTCTGCCACCTTTTCTCCCTTTGCCTTCAATCTTTCCCCCCATCAGTGTCTTTTCCAATGAGTTGGGTCTTCGCATCAGGTGGCCAAAGTATTGGAGCTTCAACTTCAGCATCAGTCCTTCCAATGAATAGTCAAGGTTGATTTCCTTTAGGAAAGGAAGGCAGAATATTCTATCCTTATTGTACAAATTGAAAGGATTTAGAAAAATCTGAATTCTAATCTCAATTAATCATTATAAGGTATATGGCTTTGTTTACTTTTGTCATTACCTTTCTTTTCATATTTATGAAAACAATCATAATTTTATTCAAATTATTTCTTTCTTATAAGTTGGCCTTTAACAATATGACAATCAGAATCCACTAAATATGTAATAAAGTATACCTACTTTCATATTTATGTATGTAAACCACCTCCAAAAGAAGAAAATACTTTTGTGTAGCTTCAGATGAATTCAGTGAACACAGTTTTGCAAAATAAATTCCCAGACCATAGGTTTGGGAATAAGTGTGAAAATGTATATGTATTTCTTGAAGAAATGCCAATGACTAAATAGTGAATGTTATCTGTATGAAAACAATTTGAATGCTTGGGGTCAGATTAATAAGGATAGATCAGTAAAAATATCTAAAGGCTAAGTATGGAACAGATACCTTTAAAAGTAGGCATATAATAACTGAAAATAGTTAAAAATAGAAAGTAATGCAAAATAGTAGAAAAATAATATTAAAAAAACATTTTAAAACAAATTGTTTAATAGGTGTTTTTACTTACTTTTCAACTTTAAATAAATGGAATGGTAAGGAACTATGTTTCATCAACTACATATATATATATATATATATAAAGTTAATTACAGTTGCAATTGTTAGATATCTGCTTAAAGGGAGAATTCTTGGGTTTATACCAGATTTATGGATGAGTGTACATCTACATATCTTAAGATAAAGTATTTAAAATTTTGTTGATGCTTTTACACAGTGTTTGATACCCCATTAACTTTTCATTAACTAATTTGTGTGTCCCAATTATACTAAGTAAATGTGCTTATCAAATATCAAGAATACATGAAAACTAAACCAGTTGTTCGAAAAAGCAATAGTTCCAGATAAAACATCTATTTCTGCTTTATTGACTATGCCAAAGCCTTTGACTGTGTGGATCACAATAAACTGGAAAATTCTGAAAGAGATGGGCATACCAGACCCCCTGACATGCCTCTTGAGAAACCTGTATGAAGGTCAGGAAGCAGCAGTTAGAAATGGACATGGAACAACAGACTGGTTTCAAATAGGAAAAGGAGTACATCAAGGCTGTATATTGTCACCCTCCTTATTTAACTTCTATGCGGAGTATGTAATGAGAAATGCTGGGCTGGAAGAAGCACAAGCTGGAATCAAGATTGCGGGGAGAAATATCAATATCCTCAGATATGTAGATGACACGACCCTTAGGGCAGAAAGTAAAGAGAAACTAAGGAGCCTCTTGATGAAAGTGAAAGAGGAGAGTGACTAAGTTGGCTTAAATCTCAACATACAGAAAACAAAGATCATGGCATCTGGTCCCATCATTTCATGGCAAATAGATGGGGAAACAGTGACTGACTTTATTTATTTATTCATTGGCTCCAAAATCACTGCAGATGGTGATTGTAGCCATGAAATTAAAAGACGCTTACTCCTTGGAAGGAAAATTATGACCAACCTAGACAGCATATTAAAAAGCAGAGACATTACTTTGCCAACAAAGGTCTGTCTAGTCAAGGCTATGGTTTTTCCAGTGGTCATGTATGGATGTGAGAGTTGGACTATAAAGAAAGCTGAGTGCCGAAGAATTGATGCTTTTGAAATGTGGTGTTGGAGAAGACTCTTGAGAGTCCCTTGGACTGCAAGAAGATCCAACCTGTCCATCCTAAGGGAAATCGGTCCTGGGTGTTCATTGGAAGGACTGATGTTAAAGTTGAAACTCCAGTATTTTGGCCACCTGATCCAAAGAGCTGACTCATTTAAAAAGACCCTGCTGTTGGGAAAGATCGAAGGCAGGAGGAGAAGGGGACGACAGAGGATGAGATGGTTGGATGGCATCACCGACTCAATGGACATGAGTTTGGGTAAACACCAGGAGTTGATGATGAACAGGGATGCCTTGCGTGCTGCGATTCATGGGGTCGCAAAGAGTCAGACACAACTGAGTGACTGAACTGAACTGAACTGAAATCAGTTGTTTAAAATTAAAAGAAATTTTGAGAAAAGTCCGTTTGAAATGTATGAACAGTTAATTCCATCTGTTTCTTTCCCATCAATTCCAAACTATAGGAAACTATCAGTTTGTTTTCTGTCTCTGCCTCATAATTCCTTTCCTCCTTAATTCCTAGAACCTCACCTAGGACTTAATTCTCAAACTGACAAATTTGCTCTGCATTGTGATTCAAACAGTTGTGTTGGATGACTAGTATCCATGTGGATGATGGTCCCTCCAACACTCTAGTGCAATCTATTTGACACTTAAGTTCATCCTGTACGTAAAGCTGATGCAGAAACCCCTGAAGAAATAAAGATGTTTCAGGGAGGGAGTACCTTCCAAAATATAAGAATAGCTTGCACAGGATTCCAAGCAATAGACAGCAGGGAAATATGAGACCGTAAAAGAACTGAGGAGAAGCAGTCCTAGAGATGAAAAGAAGTAACAGTTATGGACTCATGGATGAGAAGAGAAGGAGGTATTTGAGTTCCAGGGGGGCAACTGCACATTTTTTGCATTATCATTTGGTACAATCTCTTTTTCTTCCTTGTTCATTTTTTAAAAACAAATATAATGATATTTCTTTATAATATATGGTACTTCTTATGAAGTATATGATTACTGTAGTTTAAAAGCAAAGATTTTAGTAGACACAAATAAATAGGAGAAGTATCACAATTTTTTCTGTGGTTAATTTTATTTTGTAACCAATTAAGTAAGCTCAGGTTTAAGGTATTTCTGTTAAGGATCTGAAGCTCTGAGTCTCACATAAACCTTGGCAAGAAAACAAGGCCCTGTAGTCTTTATAACCTACTGCTAGGTTAATTACCCTTAATTAACTTATATATCTTATTAAAAGCAAAAAAGTGTTACACTTGACTCTTATCTTCTGCTGAGTCCCTAGCTGCTTCCCAGATATGTCTTCTGCTTTCCTCTGCAGTTCAAATAGAAAATTCCTGTTTCTGTTTTCAATGTAAATGTTGCCAATAGAAATCTGGAAGCAAAGGTGATACCCTGGATCTAAATCCGTTTCTCTCTTTGTTCTCTGTATGTCAGACCTTTTAAAGAATAACTGATGTTTCCAAAGTGATTCATGGTTAAAAAATTCAAGTTAGTTAGCAAGTAATATCACATCTTCCATACATCTATTATCTCAGGTTCTTTTCACATTTCAGCCAGTAGCCACTTTTAAAATTTAATAAGAGACAAAGGGATTTCAAACACAATTTTCAGTAGTAGTTTTCTTTCAGTAAATTAGTAGTTAGCAAAAATAGCAGCAGGGAGAATTGTATCTAATTTATATATTTATTGTCTTGTAACAAAGGCAGTATCTATAAAGTAGGAGGGGAAATGGGTAGATTGATGATTTTGGATGTAGGATGCAATAATTGAAGGATAGCTATTATCAGGGCATGATGATCAGACAGTTCTATATGATGCCAAATCAGAAACAAATCTTTCCATTTGCCAAGTGTTAGATTTATGTCTCAAAACACAAATCTGTTATATTTTGTTTCATGCAGTGATGGGAATGAAAATGTAGGGCTATAACCACAAATTAGATAGAATCTGACACAAAATAAAATTATCTAGTTTGCTTTGAGTTACCTAGAGAGATGAACCTTTGTGCTTTTACTGTTAATTTCTAAACTATTTAAATTTTAAGCCATTATGAATGTCTCTGGGGAGTCATAAGTAGACTCTGTGCTATGTATTATAAAGCATTAATGTTGCATTATGCAATTTCTTGAATAAATTTGCTAATTTCCAGTTGATTACAACTCTCCTTACCTTTTGCTATGGTAGCTATAATGTAATTTGTTAGGTATTATTTGCAAATGCCTCTAAATCATTTATTGAAGTCTGTATTATCTCGTGTGCTTTAATAAAAACAACAACAACAACAAAAAAGACTCTATTTCATTGTGTAGAATTTTTTTGTACATAGCATTACATTTTTAAATTGAAAACCAACCATAGAGAAAATGTGTAATTTTTGGCTTATTCAGTATTTTCAAATAAGTGAACCCATAAGAAGACACTGGATTGTAGGTATCACTAGGGAAGCTGCTTCTTTAGATTTATAAAATCAGTGTAATTAAAGTAGAAATAGTACCGAAGGGAACATTTGACCATAAAATTGTAATATAAATATGTCAATGTTATTTTTTAATCAACTCAGCATCTTTAAGCATATCATTTTAATTATGCATGTTTTTAGCATTGATATTTGAATGTAAACAACTGAATTTACATATTCTAGATTATATGTCAATATTAGACAAACTGAACTTAACTAGACAGCTTTATTTCCAATATTTCTCTCTGTTATTCTGGATTAGAGGTTATTTTTTTTTCCTTGTTGGTTTGAAAGAAAAAGTACTCAAAGACAGACATCTAAGAGATTCGCCTAGAACCAGCAAGAGAACTTGCGTGACCGAGAATAAACCTTGGCTATTTAAAGCCCTTGAAACAGTAAAGTTAATTGTTACTAGTCTAGTCTATTGGAGAAGGCAATGGCACCCCACTCCAGTACTCTTGCCTGGAAAATCCTATGGACGGAGGAGCCTGGTAGGCTGCAGTCCATGGGGTTGCTAGGAGTCGGACACGACTGAGCGACTTCACTTTCACTTTTCACTTTCATGCATTGGAGAAGGAAATGGCAACCCACTCCAGTATTCTTGCCTGGAGAATCCCAGGGACAGGGGAGCCTGGTGGGCTGCCGTCTATGGGGTCCCACAGAGTCGGACACGACTGAAGCGACTTAGCAGTCTAGTCTATTCATATAATATAATGCTTGAATTTTATTTAAAGTATAGCTGTTTCATTAAATTTTTAACTGGAAATATTTAAAGCTCATGCCATATACTAATGGAATACAGAATATCTGGTGTTCTAAACTAGCTAATATTTCAGAGGAAATTAGTTTACTGATTAAAGATAATAAAAACAAAGAAATTAGATCATTATTTTCAAGTTTTCCTGATAAAATATGATGAAATTTATTTCAGAGAAGCTTGTGTACCTAATTATATGAATTTTCAATGGAATTTTAGTATTTTAACCACAGTATTTCCATATCAATAAAACTGTTTATTTTTGTGACACTGGGTTCAGTTTAAAGAAATCGCTATCAAATTATTAAAATATTCTACTTAATAGGTAAAAAAAGCTCAGTTTTGTTTAGTGATTCCATAATAGGAAAAACAATATGAGAAAATTTTTTAAGTTTTTGCTTACGATGTGTTAACAAAATGTGTATTACTATTTAGTACATTACTTCAGCTATCAACCAAAAAGAGCACTGTTTTATATTTTTTTAATTTCATATCCTACATACTCAGCCTTAAAGTACTTAATTCTATTCACTCCTCTGCATTTAAAAGTAGTAGTTGTTTTGAAGTAGTTATTATATATGTAAGTAGGAGGATACAGTTTTAAAAACTTTAATTTTAGTTATGGAACTTTGAATTCTTGGTTGTCTTCACGTGTAGATATTTTTTTTTTCATCTTTATTAATATTACTTATAACTGAAAATTTAAATGAAATTATTCCTTGATAAATTCATTGTCTTTTCTAATTTATGATTTGAGTAATAATACTTGAAGATTATATGACCCAAATTCAAGTTCTTAATATTATTAAGCTAAATATTTATGAGTTGTTATAAATCCATCATCTAGTAACTTATAGATTAGAGACAATCTCACTTTGTTGTCACAGATTGCCTGGTGAATATACATTTTTTTTGAGTGAAATAAGAAACCTAAATTTTCTTTTTAAAGTATAAATTGATGTTAAAGTTTCTATTCAGTTCAGTTTTAAGAAAATTGTTTAAATTGGATTCTATACTACTATGCAGTTCTAAGATCGATGATAAAGATAGACAAGCTCTCTGCTTGCTTGGATCTGATGTTCTAAAGGAAGGGCTTCTGAAATTACTATATTAGTAAATAAAGGAAACAGCTTCAAAAGCAGAAAAAATGTAAATATTAAAGTAGCATAATGTGCTAGAGTGGGAAGGGTGTGTTATGGGTCAACCAACTACAGTCATGTGTGTGCCTGTGTGCTCAGTCATGTCCCACTCTTTGTGACCCCTTGGATGGTATCCTGGCAGGCTCCTCTGTCCATGGCATTCTCCAGGCAAGAATACTGGAGTGGGTTGCCTTTTCCTACTCCAGGGGATCTTCCGAGTCTCCTGTGTTTCCTGCATTGGCAGACAGATTCTTTACTACTACGCCACCTGGGAAGCCCAGTATAGTTATATTTGAGGACTGAATTCTTGATTGAATAATGAAGATGAGGCTAACTAACCAGAGGACCACCTGGGGAAATGGCATTCAAGCTCAGCGAATGTTAAGTGCAAAGGCCATGTGATGGCAAATAATTTCCCATGTTTAAGGAAAAAGAAACAGTGTGACTAAAGTATGGTGAAGGTAAAGTTGCTTTGTATGAGATGAGTGAGAAGGGTGTACCAAGACCAGAATTTCTAGGTCTTCTGAGGACTAAGGAGTCAAAATTTAATTCAAGGTTAATGAAAAGTAAAGCTTGGTAGTGACATGTCAGTTGGAAAAAGAATGCTTTGGCTACTGGATAAGAAGCAGTTTGTAAGAATGCTTGGTAGAATCAAAAAAAGGGACTACTGCATTGTCTGTGTGAGAACATGGGCACCTGTCTGTTATCATAAGAGCAGAAATTTTAAAAAATGAACAAATTTAGGATGGATTTTAGAGGCAGAAGAAGATTTGCAAATTCATTGGGATTCTAGGAATGAGGAGAATAGAGAATTAAAAGATGACACTTTAATGTTTGACAGACTCATGGGTGATGGTGCCATTTGATGTGATGTATTGAGGAATAGGGGTTTCCTGGTGGTGGCTCAGTGATAGAGAATCTGCCTGTGATTCAGGAGAGGCAAGAGACTTGGAAGATCCCCTGGAGAAGGAAATGGCAAACTACTCCAGTATTCTTGCCTGAGAAATTCTATAGACAAAGGAGCCTGGCAGGCTACAGTCCCTAGGGTTGCAAAGAGTTGGACACGACTGAAGTGACTGAGGATGCACACACACACTTAAGAACAGAGGAAAGACATACTTGTGAAGAGGACATTAAAAATTCTGATATGAAGAGGGGCTGGGGCGGGGGTGTTGGGGCAGCTGCAGTGGGCAGCGGTCTTGAGGAGACGATTTCTCAGGTCCTCTGGCAGACCTCCTCCCCTCCCCAGCTGCAGAGGCACTTAGGGCACTGGGACCCGGCCTGTGTAACATCAAGAGATTACTGCCCACAGAGAACTCCAAGTTCAGTTCAAACTTGTATTGGTTGGTGCTGGTGATACTGAAAGAATACATTCGTGCAAGGTCATCTGACTGGTGAATTTGAGAAGTAAATTGTTGAGGTCCATCTCCTTGTGCTCCATACCAACAGAGGACCAATTAAGTTCAATGTATGGGATACAGCTGGTCAGGAGAAATTTGGTGAACTGAGAGTTGGCTATTATATCCAAGCTCAGTGTGCCATTATTATGCTTGATGTAACATCGAGTTACGTACAAGAATATGCCTAACTGGCATAGACATCTGATAGGAGTGTGTGAGAACATCCCCATTGTGTTGTGTGGCAACAAAGTGGATATTAAGGACCAAAAGATTAAGGCAAAGTTAAGTTGTCTTCCACAGAAAGAAGAATCTTCAGTACTATGACATATTTGCCAAAAGTAACTAAAACTTTGAAAAGCCCTTCCTCTGTCTTGCTAGAAAACTGATCAGAGACCCTAACTTGGAATTTCTTGCCATGCCTACTCTCATCCCACAGAGGTGGTCAGAGATCCAGCCTTGGCAGCGGCTGTACAAGCACAATTTAGAGGTTGCTCAGATAGATGCTTTCCTGCGAGAAAGTGAAGCTGGGGCCCAACATCCGAAGTCTCATTTTATAGGCAACTTTCCTGTGATATCAGTGGTGCCGTGTGTTTGCCATTTTATTATATAGGGAAGCAGAACATGTGCTTCATCTTTGGATGCTGAAGGAGATGGATGGGCTTTGGAGTGAATATGGAAGTTACAAAACTATCTTCATTGTTTGGACCTTCATATTTAGGTGTTTCAGAACACAGCTGTTTCTTCTTTGAGTTTCAGATATAAGACTGCTATAGTCACATGACATATTGAGAGGTGGGATCTTGTTTTTGTCATTCTCATTCCTTTTTGTTTTGAATCAGAATAAAGTTGTATTTCAAATATCTTAAAAAAAAATTCTGATTCAGAGTTTGAGTTGAAGACACCTATTTGAAACCCAAGTGGGGATGTTGAGTAGAAAGTTTGGATATAGTAGGTAGCATTGAAAAACAGGCAGCACTTTGACATGGACAATGGGATTGTTGCTTTAGGTTCTGCTTTGGTATACTGCTACATGATGTCCAGCTTCTGCCTTCATTTCTGCTGTCATTGCATTTTTTTCCTAATAATGACATTCAGCAGTGTTTTGATATTCTGCACTGATGACTGCTGCCACTTGGTTTCTCTGAGCATAAGCATTGTGTCCCCCAAACACTGTTTCCTCTGCTCTGGATTTAATTTTGGTGGATTATCAGAGATCTGCTGCATCCCCTCTGATACTCCATGAGAGATATGAACCTTGTGATGTTTGGAAGTATTTTCCTTCTTAATTATCTGTAAAAGCTCAAGCTCTCCTAGGACAACACATACTGCCTCTCAAAGGAGCCATGGTAAATTGCACTGATACTGCTAAGGGGTTGAGAATATTAGGATGAGAAGGGACTTTGACAGTCTTGGAGTTCAGCCTATTGACTTTTTGTTGCAGGAAACTGTAATGAGGATGATAAAAGGTATATGAAAGATAATGTTGGTATAATATATAAAGACATTTAAATAAAATATAAACTATATTATGGGTTATAAGTTTATGAAGAAAAGTAAAACAGGGGAAAATGACAGTGCAGTGAGGAGATAAAATTTTAGACATAGTGTTCAGCATTTATACCAAGAAGGTGTGGCAGGGAGAGTGAAGGAGAAAGCCTTGAAGCTACATTGGAGAAGGCATTCCAGGATAAAGGATAACTGCTGCTAAGTCACTTCAGTCGTATCTGACTCTGTGCAACCCCATAGATGGCAGCCCACCAGGCTCCTCTGTCCATGAGATTCTCCAGGCAAGAACACTGGAGTGGGTTGCCCTTTCTTCTCCAATGCATGAAAGTGAAAAGTGAAAGTGAAGTCGCTCATTCGTGTCCGACTCTCAGCGACCCCATGGACTGCAGCCCACCTGGGTCCTCCATCCATGGGATTTTCCAGGCAACAGTACTGGAGTGGGGTGCCATTGCCTTCTCCGAAAGGATTACTAAGGATTACTAAGTGCTAGAATCTTGGTGCACCTCTAGAGCCATTTAAGTAAAGCCCTTCCATTCCCTCTGGAATGGAAGCTCATCTGGAATGGGTTCAAGAGGAAAAGTTAGACAACAAATGAAAAAAGTATGTACAGAGAGTTCTTTCTAAGAGTCATTTTGAGAGGAAGCAGAAAAATGGAGCTGCAGGAAAAGAGAGCATGCTAGTTGTGGGATGTCTCAATAAGAGTGTAAATAATTTGATTGAAAGTAAATATTTTATATACTGAGAGTAAAAATGAATATTATATAATAATATTTTAATATAATATATCTGAAATATATTTTATTGTTTGTTCCAAGTTGATTCAGGTAAATGGCTTTCAAACCTCCTTTTTTAATTGTGGCAATGTAGAATATTTATGTTGTAGTCATAATACCCAACCCTATTATAAGTAACTGAGGTAAAGTGTGCCAAATTACTAGAAATATTTCTAGTAAAATCTATCTCTAAATTCTCATGTGAAAGTAAGTTTAGAGTGAAGTCCTTAAAAAATTCCCTCTTTTTACCATTTTTTTTTTTTGGCTGACATATCATGTTGTCACACTTTCTCTTTTCCTTGATGAGAAAAAATTGGTTGCTTTTTCTTGTAGGTTAGCTGTTGACCCTTAATGTAATTCGACATACATTTATGGAACACTTGTTATGTGCTTGTGCTATAAACACTGAATTTCTAATGAAGACCCAGCCTTCAGGAAATTATAGTATAGTTCAATGGCCAAGTTGGTTGTTAGTGTTTTCACAAATACAGAATTTTCTTTGAAGTTAATATACAAGACGTTCACATTCTTCTAACATGAATTTGAATTATACATATGGAAATAGAAGGTGGCCAATAAATATCTACTTATAAATTATTTGTGTGAAACTTTCATATGTAAAGTCGAGTAACAGAAGAAGATTTGAAGAGACAGTAAAATTTAGGAATTTGCAGATAGAGCTCTTTAGAAAAAATAACTCAATTCAGTTCTTTAACATAAAAATAATATAAAATCTCTATAGAAAAATTTTATTTTTGATATAATGGGGAAACTTGAACTGCATATATTCTTTGACAGATATCCGGGGTATTGTTGGAGAAGGCAATGGCAACCCACTCCAGTACTCTTGCCTGGCAAATCCCATGGATGGAGGAGCCTGGTAGGCTGCAGTCCATGGGGTTGCAAAGAGTCGGACATGACACGTGATTTAGCAGCAGCAGGGTATTGTGGTAATTTTAGGAAGTTTGTTTACAAAATTACCTCATTTGGAAATTAGAGGTAGAGTGGGAAGTAGTTTATCTATCTAGACTATGCACTATTCTCACTGAATACAGTAGAAAGAATGAAATGACTCTGAGCCTTCCAGGCTAATGTAACGAACAATACCAAGAGTGTATTTTTCAATGTCAGAAATATACAGTATTTACTTTGCAAAACATCACCTTCAATAGGACTACTACATTTTGAATACGTCTTCAGAAAATTATTAGAGTGCTTTTCACTTGTAATGTTGAAGCTTTTCTAAACTTGAAAAAAAAAAATTGAAGATGAAAATTTGGAAATAACCTGAGCTCACAACTCTCATTTATCATTTTCTTCCATCAAATGTTATATATATCACTACTGCTAGATGTGGAAGCTTCATTCTTGCAGAATTTTAAATTGCTGAAAAATTAGAATGTTTAATTTTATCTCATACTGTAAATTGAGAGAATAGATGATACAGATCTCTAAATAAAGTATTTTGACATCTGTGAGATGTTTAGATTGATTCACATGCCTAATACTTTATATTAAATAACTTAATGGATACCTATAAACTGATTTGCCCTTTAGACAACCAGAAGGGAACAGTTATTACTGAGCACAAGTCTAGAATCTGCAAATACTCTTTTAAATTGGAAAATCTTAAATGTAATATAGATATGAACATATATGTTCTTTTTTTTAATTTATTTTAATTGGAAGATAATTGCTTTACAATGTTGTACTGACTTTTGCCATGCAGCAGTGTGAATCAGCCATAAGTATACGTATGTTCCCCCTTCTTGAATATCCCTCTCACTTCTCACCCCATCCAACCCCTCTAGGTTGTCACAGAGCACCAGGTTGAGCTGGCTGTGTTATATAGCAACTTCCCATTAGCTATCTGTTTTACTTATGGTAATGTATATGTTTCAATGCTACTATCTCAATTCATCCCAGTGGCATGGGTCAGAAATAGAAAAACAAATATCGTGTATTAATGCATATATATGGAAATCTAGAAAAATGGTACTGATGAACTTATTTGCAGGGCAGGATTAGAGATACAGACATACAGAAAACAGACTTATGGACACAGTCGGGGAAGGAAAGGATGGAGCATATATATTCTTTTATATGCTTTTTTAATTTTCAGGACTACTCTGTAAGCTTGGTATGAATTTATTCTGGTTTTGACATTTGTGATTTTTACATCACTGAGAGTTGGCTAATTCTTTAATGCCATTTTCTTATCTAAGATAAGGCAGTCTTTTGTTTCTGATCCATTGCCTCTGAACTCTGTTGGCAAGCTTATAAATCAGATCACCAACCATACATAATTTATTTCCTTAGGTTACTAAATGTGCAGTGTATAATACAAATATGTTTCAAACAGTATATCTGCATATTTTAAATTTAATAGATTTAAAGGTTTACAAAATAGACTGGTATTTCTTTTTGTTATTTTTACTTTTCCTCTCATCAACTGAATATAATCTATATCATGCAAACCAGATTTATTAATTATTACTTACATGTATGACTTCTAAGATGTATAAACCTACTAATTTTATTTTAGCAGTATATGCTTTGACTATCTTACTTAATTTTTTAAAAATTTGCCTTAAAATTGAGGACAATTTCCTTAATAAAACATCCTTGTTTTTGTTTCCTCCAGAGTTAACTAGTTATATCTAACGTTAAAAAATAAATCCTTTCATGAGAACATTCCATTGAGAGCTTTTTGTAAGGTGATGAGATGAATGTGTTGTTGGGCATTATATGAAACATTATGTAATGTGAAATGTTGTGACCTTTCTGTGTCATTTACTCTGTTATATCATGTAGGTATCAATATAACATAATCACTGAAAAGTCTCCTCAATCACAGTTTGTGTGGATTACAAACAGGAAAGAAATATACTTCCAACCTGAAATTTTTACATTCCTTTATAAGCTCATTAAAAAAAAATATGCTGACATCAAATCTTGTTTATTTTTAAACCTCTGTACAATTGAAAATGTCAACATAAAAACATGTTATGTAAATGTGTTATAGAATATAGCTTGCCTTTTTATTTCTGAGATGTTTATATCTATTGTTCTGCTTTTGTTTTGTGTATGTTGTCTTTACGTGTTTCCTGCTCTTAAAAGTAATAATTTTTGTTAGTTGGTCTGTCAGCATTATGTGAAAACCAGTTCAGTACTGAGCAATGGATGGCTCATTGTTAATAGTAATAAAACTGACTCACATATTAGATTCCCAAGTACTTTCTCCTAGTAAAACAAACAAAATCAAAGACCCGTAGTCAGGTCTGTCTGATATAGAGACTTCCAAGTATTTTCCCTGCTGTTCTCAGGTGTTTATGATCATTTTGGGGAATTTGGAAATGTATAAAATTAAAAACTCATATGATTTCTACAGAGACTGTAAATAATTAAGTGCTCATTCAAAGATTTTGTTAGAGAAAAACTTTAAATTTGTAGATCTTGAAGATTATTATTTACTGAAAAGTTCCCAGCTCCACTTGTATCTTTGTATTTCTATTTAAAAATATACATGATATTTAACACTGTTCTTGAAGTTCTGATAAAGGAAATAAAATGTGAAAGTTTAGGGTTTTTATAAAATTGTATTTTCAAAGAAGAAATACATTAAATCTAGGAAAGTTAAAGAATTAAGTACACTTAGAATTAATGAGCGGAGAAGGCAATGACACCCCACTCCAGTACTCTTGCCTGGAAAATCCCATGGACGGAGGAGCCTGGTGGGCTGCAGTCCATGGGGTCGCGAAGAGTCGGACACGACGAAGCGACTTCACTTTCACTTTTCACTTTCATGCATTGGAGAAGGCAATGGCAACCCACTCCAGTGTTCTTGCCTGGAGAATCCCCAGGACGGGGAAGCCTGGTGGGCTGCCGTCTATGGGGTCGCACAGAGTCAGACACGACTGAAGCGACTTAGCAGCAGCAGCAGCAGAATTAATGAAACAGCAAGAAACTAGGCATAAGATAAATATACACAATTCACTAGAAGCAACAAGTAGAAGAATGAAGGCAAAATAGCACACTCCTCAAAGTATAAAATAGAGTGAGGTCTTATTCTAAAGAGAAATGTGAAGAATCTGTCGGGAAAGCTGTGTAACTTCATTAAAAGATGTCAAAGATGACAGAGGTAACCACATCAGGCTAATACTTTTCTTGACTATTCTAATTGACTTATGACTCTGTTGTACCTGTTAACTATTTTTAACCAATGTCTGGACTGTTCTTTCTTTCCAAATGAGTGTAATACAATTCTAATCAGAACTTTAAAAAAATAATTTTTCATAAAATTGACAGTATATTGGAAATAAACAGAGGTGGAAGTAACTAAAACTTTTCAAAAAATATAATAATGAGGCTGGACCTTCAAACTAGTTATGAACTTAGAAATGCAGAGAGATGCAATCATTAAAATAATGTCATAATGTCATAGGTACACACATGAAAATAGATGTAATCAGTAAAACAAAATGGAGATTCTACTATATATTGGAGCATAAGGCTTGATAAAGCAGATAATTCCTTAAGAAACTGGAGAGCAGTATGGAACTCCCTCAAGAAACTAAAAATAGAACTACTGAATGATCCAGCAATTCTATTTCTGTGTATTTATCCAAGAAAACAAAATCACTAATGTGAAAAGTTACATGCACCTTTATGTTTATTGCAGCATTATTTACAAGATATGGGCAAGATATGGAAGCAACCTAATTGTCCATCCTATAGATGAATAGATAAAAAATATACTGTGTGTATGTATGCACATGTGTATACACACACATATACACCTATACATACAGTGTAACATTATTCTGCAATAAAAAAAGAATGAAATATTGTCATTTTTAACACCATAGGTAGACCTAGAGACTATTACACTAAGTGAAATAAGTCAGAGAATAACAAATACCATATGAGTTCACTTCTATGTGGAATCTTAAAAAACAAAGCAAAGAAACAAAACAAAACTGAAATGGGCTAGTAGAGAACCAACTGGCAGTTGCCAAACAGGAAGAAGTAGGGGAATGGGCAAAATAGGTGAAGAGGATTAAGAGTTACACATACCAAATCTATGCACACAGCCCAACATGCTTTCTTTTTTTTCCTTTCCAAAAGACAAAACCCAAATAAAGGTATGGGAAATATAATTAGCATAATCAGTATCTTAGAGGAGACACTTTTATAATTAATGTTTCATTTAAATGAAAATTTGATTCTGTGTGTGTGTACATGTGCAAGAGCTATTATTTTTTTCTGTACGAATATCTCTTACATGAACTCATAAGCTACTTGTACCCTACAATATAACTTTTTTTTCTAAAAGTAAAGCGAATAGTCCATTTAATTGAGGATATTTATGTTGAATACTGTTTATCTGAAATTAGTTATACAATAAAATTATAAATGCAAATATTTATGATTTTAAACATAGATGACTATATTCAAATTTATAAATTCAAATGTCATCTTTCAAGCTGATAGAAGGGGAGACATAGATACAATATGCTTAAACTTGTACTATTGTATTTATTTGGTAAACATTTATTATTTAAACATATTAATAGAAATATACCATGAAATGGTAGTTCTATGATATTAATTCAGTGACTTTTCCTAATTCAAAGGAGATCATTGAACACTATATCATAAGTAATCAATTTTAAAACACATTCTGTTTTTAAAAATAGATTTAAAGAACAACTTTTGGGAAAAAAATTCAGTATTTTTATTGTAGCTATGCAATTGTGTATGTGTGTCAAAATATTAATACATAAAATTGATGCCTGAGAAGGGTGACTTTTATCATAAATTACACTTCAATAGACCTGACTTTAAGAAAGCAAAAAATAATTTTGAGAGATTTTGGCTTGCTAATTAATAACATTAAAATATAGTATGTATATTTCTATGTTTAGAAGCATAAAGTTGAAACAAATCTATTCTCCCAAAGAAAATGACAGAAAGTCATTTTAATTTATTTGAAAAGATTATTCTCCTTATAACTAGAGGAATTAAACCTCAGCCTGCCCACCCCCCCAAATTTTCTTGTGTCACTCTGTAATAATTTCCCCCTTACCTCCAGCCCTCAGCAACCAGTTATAACATCTATATAGTCTTTCCTTTGTTCAGAATGTCATATAAAAAAATCATACAGTATGCAGACCTATAGTATGTGGCATGTATATTCTTTCACTTACAGTGCTTTTGAGATTCATCTGTGTTGTTTTATTTATCAACATTTCATTTCTTTTTATTGGTGAGTAACAGATTATTATATGAATGTACCAAATTTATTTATTTGCCACTTTTGACTTTTTGTGATTAGGAAAGAAGATGGCATGAGCATTTGTGTGCAAGTATTTTTATGGCCATATATTTAACTTCTCTTAGGTGAATGACTAGGAGTGAAATTACTGAGTGAATGTGTACTTTAAAAAAAAAATTGCTGCACTGTTTTCCAAAGTGTCTCTGCCATGCTGCATTCTATCAGCAGTGTGTAAAAGTTCCAGTTTCTCTTAACCTTTCCAAACCTGAAAGTTTTTGCCTTTGAAATGAAAATTATTTTAAATTGATGTGTCAATTCAGTGTGAGGTTCTAATCAGCTGCTTTCCTAAGTGGATGACAGTGAAACTGACAGTTGCTCAGTCATGTCCTACTCTTTGTGACCACCTGGACTGTAGCCCATGGAATTCTCCAGGCCAGAATACTGGAGTGGGCAGCCATTTCCTTCTCCAAGGGGTCTTCCCAACCCATGGATCAACCCAGGTCTTCTGCATTGCAGGTGGATTATTTACCAGCTGAGTCAAAAGGGGAGCCCTCCTAAATGGATAGTGGTATCTCATTTTAGTTTGCTTATTCTTAAGCATATTGCAAAAGTAGGAAGTCAAAATACACACGGGTAACAGGCAAATTTGGCCTTAGAATACGGAATGAAGCAGGGCAAAGGCTAACAGAGTTTTGCCAAAAAATAGAGTATTTGCCAAAAAATAGAGTTTCGCACTGGTCATAGCAAACACCTTCTTCCAACAACACAAGAGAAGACTCTACACATGGACATCATCAGATGGTCAACACCGAAATCAGATTGATTATATTCTTTGCAGCCAAAGATGAAGAAGCTCTATACAGTCAGCAAAAGCAAGACCAGGAGCTGACCGTGGCTCAGATCATGAACACCTTATTGCCAAATTCAGACTTAAATTGAAGAAAGTGGGGAAAACCACTAGACCATTCAGTTATGACCTAAATCAAATCCCTTATGGTTATACAGTGGAAGTGAGAAATAGATTTAAGGGACTAGATCTGATAGACAGAGTGCCTGATGAACCATGGACGGAGGTTTGTGACATTTTACAAGAGACAGGGATCAAGACCATCCTCATGGAAAAGAAATGCAAAAAAGCAAAATGGCTGTCTGAGGAGGCCTTACAAATAGCTGTGAAAAGAAGAGAAGCAAACAGCCAAGGAGAAAGGGAAAGACATAAGCATCTGAATGCAGAGTTCCAAAGAATAGCAAGAAGAGATAAGAAAGCCTTCCTCAGTGATCAATGCAAAGAAATAGAGGGAAACAACAGAATGGAAAAGACTAGAGATCTCTTCAAGAAAATGAGAGATACCAAGGGAACATTTCATGCAAAGATGGGCTCGATAAAGAACAGAAATGGTATGGACCTAACAGAAGCAGAAAATATTAAGAAGAGGTGGCAAGAACAAACAGAAGACCTGAACAAAAAAAAGCTTCACAACCCAGATAATCACGATGGTGTGATCACTCACCTAGAGCCAGACATCCTGGAATGTGAAGTTTGTGGGCCTTAGAAAGCACCACTACGAACAAAGCTAGTGGAGGTAATGGAATTCCAGTTGAGATATTTCAAATCCTGAAAGACGATGCTGTGAAAGTGCTGCACTCAATATGCCAGCAAATTTGGAAAACTCAGCAGTGGCCACAGGACTGGAAAAGGTCAGTTTTTATTCCAATCCCAAAGAAAGGCAATGCCAAAGAATGCTCAAACTACTGCACAATTGCACTCATCTCACACACTAGTAAAGTAATGCTCAAAATTCTGCAAGCCAGGCTTCAGCAATATGTGAATCGTGAACTTCCATATGTTCAAGCTGGTTTTAGAAAAGGCAGAGGAACCAGAGATCAAATTGCCAACATCCGCTGGATCATGGAAAAAACAAGAGAGTTCCAGAAAAACATCTATTTCTGCTTTATTTACTATGCCAAAGCCTTTGACTGTGTGGATCACAATCAACTGTGGAAAATTCTGAAAGAGATGGGAATACCAGACCACCTGACCTGCCTCTTGAGAAACCTGTATGCAGGTCACGAAGCAACAGTTAGAACTGGACATGGAACAACAGACTGGTTCCAAATAGGAAAAGTAGTACGTCAAGGCTGTATATTGTCACCCTGCTTATTTAACTTACATGTAAAGTACATCATGAGAAATGCTGGGCTAGAAGAAGCACAAGCTGGAATCAAGATTGCCAGGAGAAGCATCAGTAACCTCAGATATAAAGATGACACCATCCTTATGGCAAGAAATTGAAGAACTAAAAAGCCTCCTGATGAAAGTGAAAGAGGAGAGTGGAAAAGTTGGCTTAAAGCTCAACATTCAGAAAACTAAGATCATGGCATCCTGTCCCATCACTTTATGGCAAATAGATGGGAAACAGTGGAAACAGTGACTGCCTTTATTTTGAGGGGCTCCAAAATCACTGAAGATGGTGATTGAAGCTTTGAAATTAAAAGACACTTACTCCTTGGAAGGAGAGTTATGACCAACCTAGAAAGCATATTAAAAGCAGAGGCATTACTTTGTCAACAAAGATCTGTCTAGTCAAGGCTATGGTTTTTCCAGTGGTCATGTATGGATGTGAGAGTTGGACTATAAAGAAAGCTGAGCACCAAAGAACTGATACTTTTGAACTGTGGTGTTGGAGAAGACTCTTGCAAGTCCCTTGGACTGCAAAGAGATCCAACCAGTTAATCCTAAAGAAGATCAGTCCTGAGTGTTCATTGGAAGAACTGATGTTGAAGCTGAAACTCCAATACTTTGGCCACCTCATGCGAAGAGCTGACTCATTTGAAAATACCCTGATGCTCCTCCTGCACTCTATTGAGGGCATTAGGAGAAAGGGACGACAGAGGATGAGATGGTTAGATGGCATCACCGATTCAATGGACATGAGTTTGGGTGAACTCTGGGAATTGTTGATGGACTGGGAGGCCTGGTGTGCTGCAGTTCATTGGGTCACAAAGAGTCGGACACGACTGAGCGACTGAATTAAACTGAACTGAATTCATTAGACCAAGGACACATTCCAGGAGTTTGCAAAATGGTATAGCTTTAGGCCAATGGAGTTCTACACTGACTGCCTACCAATTTCTACCTTTTACTGTTATTGGACATCTTTGTTATAGGAGCAATGGTAGCTTTATAAAATTAACTGGTATGCACTTTCTTTTGTTGTTGTTGTTTTCTGAAAAACTTTGTGTATAACTGATATTATTTTTTATTTAAATATTTGGTAGAATTCAGTGTAACTATTAGGGCTTCTAAGGTGGCACTAGTGGTAAAGAACCCACCTCCCAATTCAGAAAACATAAGAGATGCTGGTTTGATCCCTGAATCAGAAGATCCCCTGGAGGAGAGCATGGCAACCCACTCCAGTATTCGTGCCTGGACAACCCCTTAGACAGAGGAGCCTGGCAGGCCACACTCCATAGAGTCTCAAAGAGTTGGACACAACTGAAGCGACTTGGTGATGGACAGGGAGGTCTGGCATGTTGCAATTCATGGGGTTGCAAAGAGTCGGACACGACTGAGTGACCGAACTGAACTGAACTGAACTGAAGCGACTTAGCATGCATATATTTGGGCCTGCAATTCTATTTTTACTGTGAACTTTATTTGTAGAGAAGAATATGACTGTCCATATAATCTATTTCTTGTTGTTTTATAGAAAGTTTTTACTTCTATCTCAGTTTTAAAGGATTTGTTAGCAAAGTAACACTCTTGTTATATACAAATAAAAATCATCTAGCTTACTTTCAATATACTAACATTAAAAGAAAAGAGAAATAGAAACAGAGGAGGCTACCTTACAAATTGGGTTTTGACCAACATTAAGACTTAAACAATGTTGGGAAATCCCATGACACAGCACATCAGGAGTCCCTGTTGGGAAAAGGTCCCAGACAGCATGTTCCTTCCATTGGTGAGACTTCAAAAATTGCTGTTTTAGTTCTTGCTTATAATCCCAGGAAGCAAACTGATACACTTGTAAGTCTGTGAGAAAACTGAAGCTCTGTTTTCAGTTCATGCTGTTTGTTTTGTCTTGAAAAATGGACTGTTGTTAATCTTGGGGACATGGTTGGCCAAATCTCCTCCAGGGGCTCAGCAATCTCAAGTTTCATCCTCTATTTTATCTATGATCTGTGGTACCACAAGACTTGCACTCACAGCACTCAGGTGGTCAGGGCATTCACGGTCAGGTCAGTGTCCAGCAAGATTAGAACAAAGTCAAAGGACTGCTGCTTTGTCTGTGAAGCCTAAACAAGACTACCTATTTAATTTCCCTAACACTTGTAGACTGAGGTTTTGCAGTATATACCTTAGAGAGTTTTCCATTGCACCTGATTTTTCAAATTAGCTGGAATGAAGATTTTGTTTAGAATATTGCATTAATATTATTGAAATATCTGTATTGTCTTTGATGGTAAATCCTTATCTAGTTTTGTAATTTGTATTCTCTTGATTAGTCTACTAGGATCTTTATCAATTTTATTGATCTTTTCAAAGAATAAGGTTTTAGTTTTATTGATTTTTCTCTATTGTTTTTCTGTTTTTAATTTTTTGCTTTCTGCTCTTATTTTCGCTATCCCTTTCCCTTCTGCTTGAAGTGGGTTTGGCTTGCTTTCCCCTCCTAATTTCCTAAAACTTAGATTATTGACTTGAAACTTCATTATTTTCAGCTCAGTAACATAATACTGTAAAATTTTCTCTACTTGCTGTAAATACTCAGGTTGTTGACTTAGTTCAATTCAAAGACTTCAGATTCAATCTTGCTTTCTCCTTCACATTTGAGTTATTTAGAAATATGTCATTTAATATTCAAATATTTGATCAGTTTCTTGATAGTGTTTGTTATTTGTTTTTAATAATTTTCTAAATGGATCAACTGTGCTGAATCTTCATTGCTGCACAGGCTTTTCTCTAGTTGTGAATGGGAGATACTCTTTAGTTGTGGTGCATGGGCTTCTCAAGATGGTGGCTTCTTGTTGTAGAGCACAGGCTCTAGGGTTCACTGGCTTCAGTAGTTGAAATGCAAGGTCTCAGTAGTTGTGGTTTCTGGGCTCTAGCTGCTAAGTCACTTCAGTCGTGTCTGACTCTCTGCGACCCCATAGACAGCAGCCCACCAAGCTTCCCTGTCCCTGGGATTCTCCAGGCAAGAACACTGGAGTGGGTTGCCATTTCCTTCTCCAATGCATGAAAGTGAAAAGTGAAAGTGAAGCTGCTCAGTCGTGTCTGACCCTTAGCATGGACTGCAGCCTACCAGGCTCCTCTGTCCATGGGATTTTCCACGCAAGAGTACTGGAGTGGGATGCCATTGCCTTCTCTGTCTGGGCTCTAGAGCACAGGCTTAATACTTGTGGCACATGGGCCCATTTGCTGCATGGCAGGTAGGATCTTCCCTGACCAGGGATTGAACCCATACCTCCTGCATTGGCAGACAGATTCTTCATCACTGAGCCACTAGGGAAGCCCCTGTTTTTTAATTTTAGTTTAATTTGTTTTGGTCAGAGAACATACTTCATAAGATTACAATTATTTTTAAACTGTTGATATTGGTTTTGTGTCCCAGAATAGGGTCTTTTTGTTTGTGTCCATTAAAAAAAAATGTTGCTGAGTAATATATTTTATAAATGTCATATAGGAAAAATTTTTTGATAGAATTGCCACCCTTATGGCAGAAAGTGAAAAGGAACTAAAAAGCCTCTTGATGAAAGTGAAAGTGGAGAGTGAAAAAGTTAGCTTAAAGCTCAACATTCAGAAAACGAAGATCATGGCATCTGGTGCCATCACTTCATGGCAAATAGATGGGCAAACAGTGGAAACAGTGTCAGACTTTATTTTTCTGGGCTCCAAACTCACTGCAGATGGTGACTGCAGCCATGAAATTAAAAGAAGCTTACTCCTTGGAAGGAAAGTTATGACCAATCTAGATAGCATATACAAAAGCAGAGACATTACTTTGCCAATGAAGGTTCATCTAGTCAAGCTATGGTTTTTCCTGTGGTCATGTATGGATGTGAGAGTTGGACTGTGAAGAAGGATGAGCACCGAAGAATTGATGCTTTTGGACTGTGGTGTTGGAGAAGACTCTTGAGAGTGCCTTGGACTGCAAGGAGATCCAACCAATCCATTCTGAAGGAGATCAGCCCTGGGTGTTCTTTGGAAGGAATGATGCTAAAACTGAAACTCCAGTACTTTGGCTACCTCATGCAAAGAGTTGACTCATTGGAAAAGACTCTGATGCTGGGAGGGATTGGGGGCAAGAGGAGAAGGGGATGACAGAAGATGAGATGGCTGGATGGCATCACTGACTCAATGGACGTGAGTCTCAGTGAACTCCGGGAGTTGGTAATGGACAGGGAGGCCTGGCATGCTGCGATTCATGGGGTTGCAAAGAGTTGGACACAACTGAGCGACTGATCTGATCTTATCTGATCTGAGGTCTTCAGTATCTTTATTGATTCTCTGTATACTTAATCACTAACTAAGAAGATTGTTGAAGACTCTCACTGTATTTGTGGCCTATGTATTATTTTGTTTTTTCAGTTTTTGCTTCAGATAAAAATACATGAATAATACTGGATAATATTTAGTCTTATTTAGATGTATTCATTTATCACTATCTACTATTCTACATTTTCTCCAGTGATATTCCTTTCTTTGAGATCTATTTATATTAGTGTGACCATCCCCTAATTTTTATGATTAACGTTTTCATGGTATATTTTCTGTTCTTTTACTTTTAATTCATTAGATATTTTTAATAGACTTGTTGAGATATGGTTCACATATGTTAGAATTAACTCATTTTAAGTATAAATTCAGAATTCTGTGATTGTTACAATAATCTAATTTTAGAACATTTTCATCACTCCAAGAAGAGAACTCATACCCAGCAGCCATCAACTCATCTCAACCATCATTAATAGCAGTCCTAGACAACTACCAATCTAATTTCAGGCTCTTGAGTTTTGCCTATCCTGGATATTTCCTATAAACAGAATCATTCAATATGTCATCTTTTGTGACTGGTATCTTTCATTGAGCATAATTTTTCAAGCTTCATGTGTGTCATAGCATTTATCAATACTCCATTTTCATTGCCAAATAACATTCAATTGTATGGAAGTACCACATTCTGTTTGTCCATTCATCAGTTGATAAACAACTGAATTTTGGGAGCCTTTTGCAGGAATAATACTATTTTAAGTTTGTGAATAATTGTGATCAATATTTAAGATTTCTAATTTTTTTTTTATTCTGAGGCATTGTAGATTTACCTTCAGTTGCCAGAATTAACACAGAAACATTTGCATACTATTCATTCAGTTTCCCGCAATTGTAACAGCTTGCATAACTGGAATCCAGTATAAAAACAGGAAATAATCATTGAGACATTCCATTGAACTTATTCAGATTTCACAAATTTTGCATGCATTCATTACCAGTGTCTGTGCATGTATTTAGTTGCATGCAGTTTACCCCAAGTATAGATTCTTGTGACCATCACCACAGTCAAGATACAAAAAAACTCCACCAAAAAAATCCCTCGAACTACACTTTTATAGCCATAGTCATGTGCTGTCACACCCCCACACAATATCACCAAACCTGGCAACTACTACCATATTTTTCATCTTTTTAATATTGTCATTTCAAGAATGTTCTATAGGTGAAAATGTACAACATATAACCTTTATAAGATTTCTTTTTTTTCTCACTTAGAATTTTTGCTTTCACACATAATTACTTTGAGAGTCATAGAAGTTGTTTTGTACATCAATAATTTGTTCTTTGTATTGCTGAGTAGTTTGAACATTCTTTGTCATTGCCTTTCTTTGGGATTGGAATTAAAACTGACCTTTTCCAAGGCTATGGCCACTGCTGAGTTTTCAAAATATGCTGATATATTGAGTGCAATATTTTCATAGCATCATCTTTTAGGATTTGAAATAGCTCAACTGGAATTTCATCACCTTCATTAGCTAAAGAGATGGGAATACCAGACCACCTGACCTGCCTCCTGAGAAATCTGTATGTAGGTCAAGAAGCAACAGTTGGAACTGTATGTAGAACAGTTAGAAGTGTACATAGACTGGTTCCAAATTGGGAAAGGAATACATCAAGGCAGTATATTGTCACCCTGCTTATTTAACTTACATGCAGAGTACATCATGCAAAATGCCGGGCTGGATGAAGCACAAGCTGGAATCAAGATTATAAGGAGAAATATCAATAACTTCAGATATGCATATGACACCACCCTTATGGCAGAAAGGGAAGAAGAACTAAAGAGCCTCTTGATGAAAGTGAAAGAGGAGAGTGAAAAATTGGCTTAAATCTCAAATTCAGAAATCTAAGATCATGCCATCTGGTTCCATCACTTTATGGCAAATAGATGGGGAAACAAAGGAAACAGTGAGAGACTTTATTTTCCTGGGCTCCAGAATCACTGCAGATGGTGACCGCAGCCATGAAATTAAAAGACACTTCTTGGAAGACAAACTGTGAGCAGCCTAGACAACATATTAAAAAGCAGAGACATTACTTTGCCAACAAAGGTCTATCTAGTCAAAGCTATGGTTTTACCACCAGTCATGTACAGATGTGAGAGTGTGTGTGTATGTATGTATGTGTGTGTTTGTGTGTGTGTGTTAGTCACTCAGTTGTGTCTGACTCTTTGCGACGCCATGGATTATAGCCCTCCAGGATCCTCATTCCATGGGATTCTCCAGGCAAGAGTATTGGAGTGGGTTGCCATTTCCTTCTCCATACAACTGCCTCTGTGTATGTGTGTGTGTGTGTGTGTGTTAGTCGCTGTCATGTCCGACTCTTTGTGACCCCATGGACTGTAGCCTGCCAGCTTCCTCTGTCTATGGAATTCTCCAGGCAAGAGTATTGGAGTGGTTTGCCATTTCCTACCAATGTGAGAGTTGGACTATAAAGAAAAGTTTCTTGGACTGCATGGAGATCCAAACAGTCCATCCTAAAGGAAATCAGTCCTGAATATTCATTGAAAGGACTGATGCAGAAGCTGAAACTCCAATACCTTGGCCACCTGATGCGAAGAACTGACTCATTGGAAAAGACCTTGATGCTGGGAAAGATTGAAGGCAGGAGGAGAAGGGGACAACAGAAGATGAGATGGTTGGATGTCATCACCGACTCAGTGGACATGCATTTGAGTAAGTTCTGGAAGTTGGTGATGGACAGAGAATCCTGGCATGCTGCAGTCCAATGGGTTGCAGAGTTGGACATGACTGAGCGACTGAACTGAACTGAACTAATTGCTGAGTAGTATTCCATGATATGGATGTGCTACAATTTATTGAATCTTTCATCTGTTGTGAAGAATTTGAGTTTTCTCAAGCAGTTTTTGAAGATTATAGGTTTTTGTGTGACTAAAACTTCTTGTATTGCTGGCATAATGCTCAAGAGTACAATTACAGGTTGTATGGTAAGTACAATTTTAGTTTTCTAAGAGGCTATATTACTCTTGTCCAGAGTGGCTATACATTATACATTCCCGACAGCAGTATATTGGGTGGTCCAGTTTCTCCATATCCTCATATTTGGTGGAGTCACTCTTTTTAAAGTGTGACTCTTTTTAAAGTATTGTAACAGGTATATCATGGTATCTTACTGTGCATTTCATTTGCATATTCTCATGGTTAATAATGAGGAATATAGATTTGTATACTTATTTTCAAATTTATACCCTTTCAGTATAATGTCTATTTATATCTTTTGCTCATTTGTTACTTTTTTCTTTTTTTGCCTTTTTTACTGGTTGAGGTTAAGAAGTCTTTATGTTTTCTACATACAAATACTTTGTCAGATATGTGGTTCGGTTCAATGCAGTTACTCAGTCGTGTCCGGCTCTTTGGGAACCGCAGCATGCCAGGCCTCCCTGTCCATCACCACTCCTGGAGTTCATCCAAACTCATCCCCATTGAGTCGGTGATGCCATCCAACCATCTCATCCTCTGTCATCCCCTTCGCCTCCTGCCCTCAGTCTTTCCCAGACCAGGGTCTTTTCAATGAGTCAGTCAGTCAGATCAGGTGGCCAAAGTATTGGAGTTTCAGCTTCAGCATCAGACCTTCCAAAGAACACCCAGGACTGATCTCCTTTAGGATGGACTGGTTGGATCTCCTTGCAGTCCAAGGGACTCCCAAGAGTCTTCTCCAACACTGCAGTTCAAAAGCATCAATTCTTCAGTGCTCAGCTTCACAGTCCATCTCTCACATCTATACATGACTACTGGAAAAATCATAGCCTTGACTAGACAGACCTTTGTTGACAAAGTAATGTCTCCGCTTTTTAGTTCGCTGTCTATGTTGGTCATAACTTTCCTTCCAAAGAGTAAGCATCTTTTAATTTCATGGCTGCAGTCACCATCTACAGTAATTTTGGAGCCCAGAAAAATAAAGTCAGCAGCTGTTTCCACTGTTTCCCCATCTATTTGCCATGAAGTGATAGGACTGGATGCCATGACCTTAGTTTTCTGAATGTTGAGCTTTAAGCCAACTTTTTCACTCTCCTCTTTCACTTTCATCAAAAGGCTCTTTAGTTCTTCACTTACTACCATAAGGGTGGTGTGGTATGAAAATATTTTCCATATTATACCTTGTCTTTTTATCTTTTTATTCAATATCTTCTGCATCACTAAAGTATTTAATTTTGATGAGACCCACTTTATCAATTTTTTTCTTCTGAATCATGGTTTTGAATTAAATCTAAAACTTCATTTAACCTACATCCCTCAAATTTACTTTTATATGTTTTTCAAAGTGTTTTATAATACTTTTATGTTTCACATGTAAGTCTGTCATGAAGCTTGGGCTAATGTTTTTTCATAATTATGAAAATTATGTAAAATGTAAATATGTAAAAATTTACATAAATATGTAAAATTATGAAATTTTACATTAAGTCATTTTTGCCTATCATTTTCCATTTGCTTCAGCATCACTTGTTGAAAAGGCTATGGCTTATTCGCACTTCATTCTTCTTTTTCAAATTTGTTTTAAATTTTCTGGATCTTTACCTTTCCATATACATTTATAATTGCCTTGTCAATATCTATGAAAACAATTTGCTGAGAATTCAACAGGAATTGTATTAAATACACATTTAATAGTTTTGAGGATCATTTTGTGAAGAATTGTCTTCTTTATTATGCTAAGTCTCCAATTAAGGATTGTGGTATGTTGGTCTATTTATTTATGTCTTTTATTTCTTTCATTGCATTGTGTAATTTTTTTGAGATAGACCCTGTAAGCAATGTACTGAAACTATACCTCAGAATTTACTTTTATTTCAAACAATTTTAAATTGCATTGTGATTTTAAACTATTTTAATTTCCACATATTCATTGTTACTGTTTAGAAATGTGAATGATTTATGTTCATCTTGTATCCAGTGACTTGGCTGAATGTGTTTATTTATTCTAGAACTCATTTTATATACTGGTTGAGATTTTCTGCATAAATAATCTTGTCACCTTTAAATAGGACAGTTACTTTCTTTCCAATATGTTTCTTTTATTTATTTTCTAAGCTTTATTGCATTCTCTAGAACATGAATGAGAATGATGTGTCATGTTCCTAATCTTAATGAAAGTCATCCAGTGGTTCACCATTAATGTGATGTTAATTGTATTATAGGTTTTTGGTATATGATCTTTATCAAATTGAGGGTATTCCATTTGTTCCTAATTTGCTGGGAGCTTTTATCACGTATATGTGCTGGATTTTGTCAAATGCTTTTTCTGTGTCCATTGATTTGATTATTTAAATTTTCTTCTATAGCCTGTTGAGATGGTAGATTACATTGATTTTTCAAATGTTGAACTAACCTTATGTAACTTTTAATAAATCTCACTGGATCATGATATATAATTCTCTTCTTATTTTCTGGATTTAATATGCTAATATTTTATTGAGAATTTTGCATCTAAGTTCATGAGATAGATTGGTTTGTAAATTTTGTTTTTGATTTTGTATTTTTGTTTTTCTACTGACTTAATGCTTTTGAACTGTGGTGTTGGAGAAGACTCTTGAGAGTCCCTTGGACTGTGAGGAGATCCAACCAGTCCATTCTAAAGGAGATCAGTCCTGGTGTTCTTTGGAAGGAATGATGTAAAGCTGAAACTGCAGTTCTTTGGCTACCTAATGCAAAGAGTTGACTCATTGGAAAAGACTCTGATGCTGGGAGGGATTGGAGGCAGGAGGAGAAGGGGACAACAGAGGAATGAGATGGCTGGATGGCATCACTGACTTGATGGACATGAGTCTGAGTGAACTCCAGGAGTGGTGATGGACAGGGAGGCCTGGCGTGCCTCGATTCATGGGGTTGCAAAGAGTCGGACACGACTGAGTGACTGAAGTGAACTGAATCTAGTTTTATTATCAGGGTAATACTAGCCTTGAAAAATTAGTTGAGAAGTGTTCCCTCCTCTTATTTCCTGGAAAAAAAAATGAGCAAAATTGTTGCAGTTCTTTATATGTTTAGTAAAATTCTCTCTTAAAGAATCTAGATCTGGATTTTTTTTTTGTCAGGTTGCTGCAGTCCATGGGGTTGCAAAGAGTCAGACATGACTGAGCGACTGAACTGACTGACTGAAATTACAAGTTTAATTTTGAATTGGTGGTAGTACTATTCAGCTATTCTATTTATCTGTGTTAAAATTTGATAGTTGAATACACACACATATTATATCTAAAGTATAAACCTGGATTTCTATGAAGCATGTGTTTAGATAAAAATGACACTATTCAGCAGCAACTAATTTTTATAAGATAACATGTATCTAAAAGATAGATCATACAAGTGGGGGATAAGTGATAAAACAGAGTTGGGGGGCAGATAAGGGTATATAAGTAGGGTGTGTGGCTAAAGGGGGAAAGAGAACACTTTGTGTGACTACTTCTCTTATATGCCTTGCAAATTATTTATTGCGTCTGGCTTCTGAGAAATTGGACTATATAACACAATACTTAGCCTCTTAATGCTCTTGTTAAAACCATATAGGATTGTATGTTCTGTAGGCCAGTGACTTTCAAACATCTAATCAAGAGCAGAGTCAGAAATCTGTGACAAAAAAGTACAGTCTGGTCAATGTCACTATCTGTACACCCCATACACAGAGTATTCATGACTTGAATAGAGTGAAATAGTGCTTTTGATGCCATCCATAAATGGATTAATTTTGTTGTTAAGATAGTATATCTACTTATACTGCAGAACATAATAGAAAGCTTATTAGTTTTTCATTTTGACTGTGTTTAAAGATGCTGATTTTTCTTGGGACTGTGGAATACATTCCTAACCAGACAAAAATAACATCAGTGGTTTCTGAAAGGGTTCATTAAACTAATTCCACTGCGTATTATTTGACTTTAAGGCGAAGTGTGAAAAGAGGAGAGTCTTTGTTGAAATACATTTACAGAATTCTTGGTTAAAACATATTTTTTAAAAACTATGAGAGGAGGATACAGTTACAAAAGAATAACTCAAAAACCTTTTGACTAGTGTACCTTCCCTCATCCCCAAAAGCATTTTTGGTGGCTAATTTCTGTAGCACACACGTTGAGAAATTTTGTAAAAGGGGATTACTTTATATAATCAGCATCATTTATTATCTATAGTTTGAAATGTGCTTGTGGATTCAACGATAAATCCAGTGTGGCTCATTTTCCAAATTCTTATAATTTGCGGAATATATATAATAAGATGAAATCAGTATTAAGTGCCAAAAGAAGAGTTTAACAGAGTTTAACTTTCAACTAAGAAAACTGAAGAACTCTGAAGGAAATATAACTTTAGATGGACCTTAAATAAAGAAAAGAATGAAAGCATTTGATAATGGTATGAGATAGAGTTATTGACAATTTACATTAAAAATATGAATGAATGCTTAGATACAGAAAGATGGGGCATGTATCAAGTTTATATTCATTTATTTTCTTGATAAACAATTTCAGTGTATACATACTTTTCATCAGTCATTGTGCTCAGCACTAGGGACTTAGTGACCTATTTCAATGAAAATATAAAATAATACTGAAGATAGAAAACTTACTATTAAAAATATAATAATTATGTGATAAGAATATTCACAGGTGCTCTGTGAGGGCAGAGAAGGAGAATGAGCATTTATATTAACCTTGAAACTTTAAGGCTAGCTTCACAAAGTAAGAAAATTTTAAAAACATGGTACTTATTTCAGTCTTAAAGAGTAGTATGTGAAAAGACCTTGAGTTAAGATGAAAGAATGAATTTTAGAAATTAATTAGAGCTCAATATAAAACAATAAACCTGATAACACAATCTTGGAGAACTGGGAAGCACGAAGAGTGAATCTTATCTCAGTCCCAGAGAAAGAGGGTCAAAAGAGATAAAAGAAGGAGAGTGGGGATGAAGTGAGAGAATGAGAGAGCAAGAACGAGAAAGCAGTAAAATCAGGAGAAAGTGGGAGAATTGTGGTGTCTGCCAGGTGATGATTTGAAAAATCATGGGTTTAGATTTGACTGTTTCTATAGACTCTTGAGAGTCCCTTAGACTGCAAGGAGATCCAACCAGTCCACCCTAAAGGAGATCAGTCCTGGGCATTCATTGGAAGGACTGATGCTGAAGCTGAAACTCCAATACTTTGGCCACCTCATGCGAAGAGTTGACTCATTGTAAAAGACCCTGATGCTGGGAGGGATTGGTGGCAGGAGGAGAAGGGGACAACAGAGGATGAGATGGCTGGATGGCATCACCGACTCGATGGATGTGAGTTTGAGTGAACTCCGGGAGTCGGTGATGGACAGGGAGGCCTGGTGTGCTGCGATTAATGGGGTTGTGAAGAGTTGGACACGACTGAGCAACTAAACTGAACTGAACTGGTAGTTACTAAAGATGAGAGAAAACAGATCAGACCGCCAAAGATGACATGACATCTGTTGTTGGAAATGCAAATTTTGAGAAAGTTGAAAACCAGAGATCCACCAAGGACAGCAGTGAGGATTTGAGAAGAGAGTTATAAACCAAAGGAATAAGCTTAGAATAGTTCTAGGCTCTTTTTAAAAAAATGGTAAAGACTTATGGTTCTTTTAGTTTTCTTACACTTAATTGAGTTTTTTTTAATATAAATTTATTTATTTTAATTGGAGGCTAATTAGTTTACAATATTGTATTGGTTTTGCCATACATTTAGTTTTAAAACAATCTTGTACCTATAAAAATAAAACATTGCATTTATTTAATGCCAATTTATGATTTAGTTATTTCTCTAGAAAATTGTATAAATAAAAGCAATTTTAGCAAAGATTAATTATGGCAGATCACACTGTATTATTGTCAGTATCCTATATTGAATGTGCAATGAACTTTGATGCTATTATTAATTTACTATGCTCATTCAAATTTATTAATTACTCAAATGGCATGTCTTAAATTCTTTTTGGAAATAAATAACTATCGTAGGTTATAAGTTTATGACATTTATTGTTATCATTATTGTTATTAATATAATACTCCTAAAATCCAAGTTAATAATTACACTTTCACAACATAAAATCACGAGTATGGCTGTTTCAAGTGTAAAATGCAGAAGATAACAGACAAGTTGAAACCTTATTGCTAGAAATTCTTCATCAGGTTGCTCTTTTTTTTTTTTTTGATACATCTTTTGCCACCCTCTGAAATTATCTTACTCATTTGTTTATGTTATCTTATTTGTTTGTAAGACCACAGATCTTGTTGGTGTTGTTTACAATTATATTTCCAACCCTTAACATCAGTGTTTGTCACATAGTAAATGCTCAGTAAATAAAGGGTATACTTAATCTCTTTCAGTACCAAGAGGTGATTCTCATTGGCTTTATACTAGAATGAATCCATATGGGCCTACTTTCAAGTGACCATAGTAGTTTCATATAGGGATAACAGTGAGTTATATTTAAGAAATATCTCTGTTAGTATTTAAGAAATTAATTATCATAAGTAGTTAATTTAATGTAATCTTTCTGGTTGGCACATAATCTCACACCTCCTGATAACATGTGAAATATATTGCACATAAATGGAAATTCATTTACTAGATTGCTCCATAAGTCACGAAGTCATATTGCATAAATCATGTTTAAATAGTGAGCAATACTAAGAGCAATTTGGAAATTCCATGTGACTCCCTTATAACCAATGAAGCTAAATAGTTTTCTTCTCTGGTGGCAGATGGGTCTTTGGTGTACTTGCTTTCTATTTCTTGGTTTGTCTACTGCTATGCTTGGTTTGTCTACTGTTACGCTTCATGAGAATAAGCACTGATCTGTTAGAATTATCCGTTTGGTTCTACCTCTGTTAAATTGTCATTTTTTTTTTCTTAACCTCATGCACATTTTGCTTCTAGATAATTCTACTCTAACATCTTCAGTTCTATCTTTCTCAATTCCTGAAGCTGAATTCAGTTTATAAACTGTAGTTCCATAGTAACTATTACTTGCTGTTTTACTCCATTCTTTTGCTGGAATTATTTTTGATGTTGCTGAGAAAGGTGGAAAGTTTATCATTTTTATTGTCTGTATCATTTTCTTTCCTCTCACACTTTTCTTGATGTGCTTGTTGAGTTGCTTCTCATCTGTTGGATTCTCTAAGGGTCATTCTCCATACTGTATACTTTAGTCTTTTACAACCATCCATATATTATATTCTCTCTATATGTAGAAATGTGTGCAGCCTATCAAAAATAATTTAAACTTTCCCTAATGGGTGTTTATGCTCATTGAATAAGGGAATTGAAGAGCATAAAATTATAAATCAAAATCTGGCATGCTATGTACCGAAAATATAATTGTACCAAATCCAAATTTTTTTCATTGAATTTTTGTTTAAACCAAGCCACCCAGAAAGCAAACAAAATTAAACATAACCTGGATACTGCACTTTCTGAAAGAAATGAAGTAAATTTTTAAAAGATGAATTTTAAAATTAAGCATGCATTTTACAAATATTTATTTACTCAATTCAGATTCATCAAAAAAAAAAAAACAAAAAAAAAAAACAGCCGGCTCTACTTATGAACAGTCACACTAAGAAAAGAGGAAATAAGACACTGATTCAGTTCAGTTCAGTTGCTCAGCTGTATCCAACCCTTTGTGACCCCATGATCTGAAGCACACCAGAAACCCTGCCCTTCATCAACTCCTGAAGCTTGCTCAAACTCACATCCATCAAGTCGGTGATGCCATCCAACCATCTCATCCTCTGTTGTCCCCTTCTCCTGCCTTCAATATTTCCCAGCATCACGATCTTTTCCAATGAGTCCGTTCTTCACATCAGGTGGCCAAAGTATTGGAGCTTCAACTTTAGCATCAGTCCTTCCAATGAATATTCAGTACTGATTTCCTTTAGGACTGACTGGTTGGATCCCGTGCAGTCCAAGGGACTCTCAAGAGTCTTCTCCAACATCACAGTTCAAAAGCATCAATTCTTTGGCGCTCAGCTTTCTTTATGGTCCCAACTCTCACATCCATACATGACTCCTGGAAAAACCATAGCTTTGGCTAGATGGGCCTTTGTTGGCAAAGTAATGGCTCTGCTTTTTAATATGCTGTCTGAGTTGGTTATAGCTTTTCTTCTAATGAGCAAGTGTCTTTTAATTTCATGGCTGCAGTCACCATTTGCAGTGATTTTGGAATCCAAGAAAATAAAGTCTCTCACTGTTTCCATTGTTTTCCCACATGTTTGCTATGAAGTGACGGGACCAGATGCCATGATCTTATTTTTTCGAACGTTGAGTTTTAAGCCAGCTTTTTCACTCTCCTCTTTTATTTTCCTCAAGCAGCTCTTTAGTTCCTCTTCGCTTTCTGCCATAAGGGTGGTGTCATCTGCATATCTGAGGTTATTACTATTTCTCCTGGCAATCTTGATTCCAGCCTGTGCTTCATCCAGCCCAGCATTTCACATGATGTACTCTACATATGAGTTAAATAAGCCAGGTGACAATATGTAGCCTTGATGTACTCCTTTTCCAATTTGCAACCAGTGTGTTGTTCAATGTCCAGTTCTAATTGGCTTCTTGACCTACATACAGATTTCTCAGGAGGCAGGTAAGGTGGTCTGGTATTCCCATCTCTTTAAGAATTTTCCACATTTGTTATGATCCACATAGTCAAAGGCTTTACCATAGTCAATGAAGCAGATGCTTTTCTGGAATTCTCTTACTTTTTCTATGTTCCAATGGATGTTGGCAATTTGATTTCTCATCCTCTGCCTTTTCCAAATCCAGCTTGACCATCTGAAAGTTCTCAGTTCACATACTGTTGAAGTGTCACTTGGAGAATTTTGAGCATACTTTGCTAGTGTGTGTGATGAGTGCAACTGTGCAGTAGTTTGAACAATCTTCGGCATTGCCCTTCTTTGGGATTGGAATGAAAAATGACCTTTTTCAATCCTATGGCCACTGCTGAATTTTCCAAATGTGCTGGCATATTGAGTGCAGCACTTTGACAGCATCATCTTTTGGGATTTGAAATAGCTCATATGGAATTCCATCACCTCCACTAGCTTTGTTCATAGTGATACTTCCTAAGGCCCAGTTAACCTCACACTCCAGGATGTCTGGCTCTAGGTGAGTAATCACACCATTTTGATTATCTGGGATCATTAAGATATTTTTTGTATAGTTCTTTTGTGTATTCTTGCCACCTCTTCTTAATGTATTCTGCTTCTGTTAGGTCTGTACCATTTCTGTATGGTTAAGTCCATACCATTTCTGTATCAATTTAATACACTGATAGGGATAAGTTAAAGAAAATTCATTCTAAAGCTGGTGGAGAAATGAGAAACATATGTGACAGAAGCCACCTTGTTCATCTTAGAATCCATGAAAATTGGATTTCACAATAATGTTGCCAAGCCCACTGTATACATTCTTGGGCACAGTGATACAATGAATGTGAATTCATAATTTTTGTGCTGTGGCAGGTGGTCATCCACTAAAAGCAATGGCTAGCTCCCAAGCATCCTAGGAAATGTGAATTTAGGGGAATAAAAGGGAAGGATGTAGGATAAAATGTTTTTGTTTCACTGTCTACACTTCACTAGTGATTACATGTGCAAGATGGATATTCTAATCTCCCCCTACCTGTCTCCGAGAATGAATGACTGCCAAGCATTGAGAGACGAGTTGTAATCTCCTGCCCCAACATACGTGCGCGCACACACACACCCGCAAGTGGTCTAGTTTGTCTTCCTATGAAGAAAGGAAGAAAAGTATAGGCTTTGAAGATTGGGAAAGATATGCCATATAGCGGTATTAGGAAACCTTTTCTAGAATTCTGCTTCACGATGTAATAGTCTTTTGAGAGCATTTTACCTTGGCTTTATAACACATATCTACTATTTAAATAGATTTATAGGGTGGTATTTTTTGTTGAATTAAATCAGAAAAAATGCTTTGCTGGAAATCTTCAAAAGATTATAGAGCTTTGAAAGTTATTTCATCTGTTAATCATGACTAATATCTGGGGCATAGTTTTAAATATTTGCTTTAAGGAGATTATGCAATAATCTGTGACTAGATACATGGTGACTAAGTATATATTCAAAATACAATCTGTTTTCTATCTATTGGAGCAGAACTCTAGTGCCTTATAGTATTATAATGAAAGCTAATCATACAAATGTACAATGCTATGACATTACATTAAAATAGTGCTCATTCTAGGAAATAGTAAAATCTTCCATTGAATGTGAAATGTTAAAAATATATAAAATGGAAAAAACTATATCAATTGCTTTAAAGTCTGTTTTGTAATTACACTATATCAATACATACAAAGGTTATGCAGTGACCAACACTATTAGCTAAGCAGCCATTATGTTTATTATTATCTATTTAATAAATTTGGGAGAATCAAAAACATTTTTTTTTTGAGAATCAAAAATTACATTTAGTTTCCAGTTGATTTTACTCCTATATGCAACCTGATTGGAACAGCTTATTTTGAAATTATACTATTCTATGATTGACTTTTCTATGCATAAAACTACTATTTCACTTGTGCTTAAAAAGGTAGCAGTGAAAAGTTATGAATATTGTATACAGGTAAACTTTTTTGGATCCCAATTCAGTGGCAATGTTTACTACTGAAAAGCTTTTTAAATTTGTTTGTTGTTGTCTTCCATAATTCAGGTTATCTGGAATGAATATACCACCACCAATTATCAGCAACAAAAACTGGCTCAGACTGCATTTTGTTACAGACAGCAATCATCGATATCGTGGATTTAGTGCTCCGTATCAAGGTATATTTAACTAATACCTCTGCCTCTTTTGACGTGTAAAATGATTTTGGTATACATAACTGCATTTTATGTTAGAGGCAAAATATCTTTATCTTAAAACATGGTAATTTGAGTAAGCAAAAATGACCATTTTCTTGCTAAGGCAATATTGTGATCATAACTAAATTGCAGTATAAAAGTTAGTTGGGTTTTATAGCACACTGTCCAGAATAAAGAATATTATAACCTCCAAAAGATGATGTGTAACATGTAATATTTATCTTTAAGAAAGTGCTTCAGCAGTGGGACATGCTACCTAAACATGTACCACAAAACACTGCAGAAAATTCTGAACAGATTCTTCATCAATTGAAATTCATTTCCATATACAGTGTTTTTGTGGATGCTATTTTAGTTAACCTTGTTAAGATTGCTGTCTACCATTTTTATTAACAGGTATAATTTTGAATAAGTGAGATATAGTATTTGCTATGTTAACTTAAAAAACTGTTTAGAACTTGATTATTATGAGGATGGAGTATTAATAAAAATGTGTTTTCTGTAATGTTTAGTAATATTATGTGGATTTAGTGCATTTTATCCTCAGACTACTTATGTAAATAATTCATTTCATTCTCAGCAGTGTATTAGCTACTATTCAGTGAACATTGCCACAGTTACATATTTCCATTTATCTATTTTTTTACAATACTTTCCTTTTTAGTAATCTTCAGTATTAAGCACTTTGGGAATTTAATATGATGGCTTTCAGCAGCTTATAGTTAATAACTGAAAGAGTATTAGACTACATATTGTTTTCTGGAATACAGATTTCAACAATTTATATTTTGTATACCAGTAACCTTTCTACAGCTACCCTGTCAATACGTTTCTCATAATAATAGGAAAAGATTAATATGATTGGATTTTGTAATAGTGTATTGGGTGTCACTGTAATAAAAATTCCAAAGATTTTAACTCAAGATTTTAGACAAAGTCCACTGTAGAAAAATCTATAATTTCTATTGTAAAGTTGTTGATTCAAATGGAAACATGAATGCAGATTTTCTCTTAAAGCTGTGCATTGTATTAACATCTCTTACGATAGCATATATTGTCTAGTATATCCATTAGCTCATAAAACTTTATATTTTTAAAATGAAAATTAAATATCTATAGAAATTTTTCCTTTATTTTATTAAAAATAACTGGGCATATTACTTAAATCTTATGATTTTTAGCCAGTGTCATTTTAAAATTTGCAATCACATTTTGCTGCGTTTTTACTTAAATTTAAAAATTTTTTGTGTTCTTCAGAAATAAGAGGACTCTTTAATTGAAAATAAATAGTTTTTGTAGAGCCTCTTTATTTCTGGGTTCACCCCTTTCTTTATGGAGTTTTCCACTCACATGATTTTATGGCTCTGATTTCCCTCTACAATGAGTTAAGGCAGATGGCATGGCAGATATTCAAATGATTATCATCTTTGACTCATGTGGTGATCCTTTCTGTTCGATTCATGGAATCCTTCAGTAAGATGTACTCTTTATCTGAATAGAAATAAAGTAGCACTTATTTTATATTGAAATGTACAACTTGCAGAGAGGGAAAAAAAATAGATGTCCTGTCTTAAAAAATAAAGTGGTATTTCATTTGCTGAATGCTGTATGGTTTCATAAAAATGATATCTTTAGATAGATTGTTTTGCATCATAAGACAGTAGTACAAAATTGTTAGTAGATTTGCGTACTTAATTATCAATATTCTACTGACTGATCTTAAATTGACTTTTATTGTACATTCAAGATTCAATTTGATTTTCCTGCATTGCCTATCCAGTTTCAGCACTGAGGAGTAACATATAAAAATATTTACTGTAGAAAAATAGGAAGTGTTTTATGGGATATGAATTATTTCTATTTTTAGCAGGAAAAGGAGCTCAAATGAGGATGACTTTAGATATAATCTGTATCTTCACACTATAGAGGGAATAAGGTGGCCTGAGAAAATGTAAGCTATAATTTTATAATAAAATCAAGGAAAAGTTTTAATATATAAAAGCATACCTTTGCACTGTATCCTTTTAAAACTTTCCTGATTCAGCCTTGAGTTTTTCAACTGCATTATCTTCAAAAAACATTTTACCTAAACCACAGAAGTTCAGTTGGAGAAGTAATTATTGAAACTATAATCAAAGAAATTTGGATTAACAAATGCTCTGCTAGGCTAACTTAAATAGCTAAAAAATTCATAATTCCATACTCTGACATCCTGAATACATGCCCAGACATGAAATGACAATCATGATTTTCAGATTGTTTTGTGCTACCATATAATTTCAGTAGTATCTAAATTGTAACCAATTCAAGATAGAAAATTTTGTGGAATATTCTACTCAAAAGTCACCACCAGGTCTCCATGTGGCATGATTTCCTAATAACTCAAATATTTATTGAGTACTTGTAATTATTATTGATTTGTATTGTTTCCAAAGATTGATGTTTTTCCCCCTAATGTTTTTGTTTAATCTGTATTATTTATATTATGAAAATAAGCTGAAAACTCCTAAGATTCCTAAGTACCACTAGCTATTTTTAATAGTTTGCCCCATAATTGATACTGTAATTGATAGTATAGGCACATAGATACAGCAACATGCTTTCCCCATAGAGCTTCCTTTCAGTTATGTTATAGACTGGCTTCTTTATTATTTTATATACAGCAATTTAAATAGGGTTATGTAGAGTTTGAGGATACACACTGACAAATATTATGTTCTGACCCAAAAGTAGTGAGAAAAATCATGATTTAAATGAAATACCTTTGATACAGAAAATGCTTTTCCTCCCCTTGGTCCCATATTGAATATATTCACTCCTATCTAAAACAAATAAAGCATACCCCCCAAATTTATTTATATTGGAAATATCTTCTTTTAAAGTTCTATTATTATCTGTTCTATGCTTTAAAACTTTTCCTTTTTCAATTTTCAATTCTCCCTCAAAGGAAGATTTCAATATCGTTTTTCCGTATTAGTCTTTGATTTTAAATAAGATTCTTATATTTAATTTACATTAATCTCTTCTAATAAGAACTTGAATAGTGCTACTTCACACATAATAGTGAAACTTTTCTTTATCTGTGGTGTTTTCAAGTTCTCTTATTTATTTATATAAATCCCCATATTATTGTCATAAACCTAAAATCTATTATTTTCTATTTGCATGAATAATTAATCAATTTTCTTAATTTCTAAATTGGAAGGAGATTTTCAGATGACAACCATAGAGAAAATTTTACCTCTACATGGTGTTTATTAAGAACTATAATTTTTATCAGATATTCAAGTGTGAAATATTACAACAGTTTCATTTTAAGTTATTTGACATATCACACTTTTTAATATACAAAGATACAATTCATGTATTCATAAAATTGTCTTTGGCATGCAAATTTAGGAATTACAGCATTTAAATAATTATAAATATGTAAATATATGAGTAATCTTATATTTGTCTTCTAAATCTTTATAGATTTTATCACAGTTTGATTTTTCTTTTGTCTTCCATAATATTGTTGATATGATTCTTTTTATGCATATCAACATTTTGTAGACACTTAGTTTTAATTCAACAAAGGTATGCCAATAGTAATAGAATGTGTTCTCAATTTATGTATAAAATGTTTTATAATATTCTAAAAGGGATTAGCATTTTCAGATCAGCAATGCATCTTTTTGGTAAGGAAATCATACTTAATGGACAGACCTTTCAAATTCTATTGAAAATTCACATCAACTCCAGTTACACTGAGGCCCTTGGCATTTTAGATGCACATAATATAATTTGGAAATAACTTCTGAGTACTCTATATTTTACATTTGGAAGGGTTTTGACTTAAGTGTGTGTGCACTGTCACTGAACAAAATAAATAAAAATATCAGGGATGAAGCGTAATATAGTGGGAAATAATAGAATTTGACGGTCAGAAGGTGAGTGTTGAATTGTGAAGTTACTAATTGCTATCTGAGTTGTCTTAAGCCTTGGTTTCCCAAAGAGTTAAAATATTCACAATAGATAGACATGTTATCTTGGTGTAAATCAAAAGATATTAGGATTTCTTTTAGTAAAATTCGGACATGCAGTGAATAAAGATACTATTTAATGAAAGAGATAATCAACTATATGGGAGGAATGAGAAGCACATTGTCTAACCATGAGGTACAGATAGTTAAAAAAAAACTGTGATCAAGCATAAAATTTAAATCCAGCACTCACAATTAAAAGGGAAAATGTAAAGTTTTGTTATTTCTCACTATCACAAATGGTGTCCATATTTCTCCAGGAAAAAAAGCACTTTTCCTTAGAACTTAAATTTAAAATACAATTTTTGTGAAAGTGTAACTGAAAAACAGTTTCCTCTGTATTACAGAATTTTAAAAATCATAAAGTTTGAAAATAGAGCACAGCATCAAAGCAATTCTGTTTAAATGCACTGTTTTCTAATTTTGTTTAGACAATCAGCTTTTCCTAGTTTCCTTTATACATTGTTTTAAAAAAAAAGGCAGGGAATCATATTTCAGCATCTAATCTTGAAATATCTCCTCTAACTTAATAACTATCAATGTGAGTCAGTGTTTATGATTTCAGGATTGAAGGTGGGAGCATGATATAGTAAGAGAATATCACCCCTTTTGGTTTGGACAATTTAAGTGTAGTTTACTTTCAAGGGAGTGTAGCACATGGACAAATAGGCTATTTTTCTGATAAAGACAGTGGGCATAGCCTTGTCAGCACAATGTAAGAAATAGTCAGTGATATATATATGTGTGTGTGTGTGTGGTGTGTGTGTGTGTGTGTGATGTGTGTGTGTGTATGATATGTCTGTGTGTGTGCACGTGCTCAGTCACTCAGTCGCATCCAACGCTTTCCGACCCAATAGACTGTAGCCTGCCAGGCTTCTCTGACCATGGAGTTTTCCAAGCAAAGTACTGGAGTGGGTTGCCATTTCCTCCTCCAGGGTATCTTCCTGACCCAGAGATCGAAGCCATACCTCTTGCATCTCCTGAACTGGCAGACAGATTCTTTACCACTGAATGACCTGGGAAGTTTATATGTATGGTAGTAGATATTGTTTCAATTTTAATTGACCACATTCTGAGAGAACATTCACAAGCTGAATTTGAATCCTTATCTTAATCCCCTTTTCATACATGGACAAACTGCATTATTTTAAGCTTATATAAATTGTGCATGCATGCTAAGTCAATTCAGTTGTGTTCTCTGCGTGACCCTATGAACTAACTGTAGCTTGCCAAGCTCGTCTGTCCATGGGATTCTCCAGGCAAGAATACTGGAGTGGACTGCCATGCACTCTTCCAGGGGATCTTCCCAATCCAGGGATCTAACCTGTGTCTCTTATGTCTCCTTCATTGACTGGCAAGTTCTTTACCACGAGGACCACCTGGGAAGCCTTATAAATTAAACTAGATATTTCATTTACTGAGTTTTAAGAGGATAGGAAGTTGAGTTCTATTGGTCTGTAGAGTTTGAAAATAGTTCCTAACCTTGTCATTTGTTTTATTTCCTTTTGATTTTAATAGCAATGTAACCATTATATCATCATGTATCTTTTAGTGATAAATAGTTACTTTACCTTGAAATACTTAAAAAAGAAACTTCTTTTACTTCTCTGTCTTTATGAACCTCTCTGGTCTATGAGATTCAACTTAATTAATATAATGTCTACAGAACCCATGGCAATAATTAAAAGAAGATATTTAGTTGTCAGAATGGTCTAAGTAACCATTGGTCTAAAACAACCATTAAAAACTCCCTGATAACATTTTCTTGCATGATATAATTGTATATTTCATAGTTATGGCAATGTAACATTTAAGGCCTTTGACTGTATTAGTTGATAATGATGTTAGAATTAAATTCTTCCATAGCTGACTATGGGGTTTCCCTGGTGGCTTAATGGTAAAAGAATCCACCTGCAATGCAAGAGACATGGGTTCGATCCCTGGGTCAAGAAGATCCCCTGGAAAAAGAAATGGCAACCTACTCCTGTACTTTTGCCTGGGATATACCATAGACAGAGGAATCTGGCATGCTACAGTCCAACAGGTTGCAAGAGTTGGACAAGACTTAGCCACTAAACCACCACCATCACATAGCTGACTATATTTATGTTTTCATTTCAATCCTTACAATTTACTTGCCAGTCATATATCTCCCAACATAAAATTCTGTTCATAAATTATGGGTGTATTTAACAGTAAACTGGGTAATTGCCATTTAATTTCAAATGAAATTTGAAATGTGTAGAGAAGTAGTCATGTAAATCAGCATATTAAATACTGGATTGAGTTTCTGTTATGAAAATTTCATTATTTTCTAAAGAATTGAATCCATCTTCATAACACTGATACTAGAGGAACCCTGACTTACAGATAAAAAGGGAAATATGGCAGATCGTTACTTTAAAAAAAGGACTATGGTGCTTACATTTTCTGTGTTCTTAATGTGTTTAATATATGAAAGTGAAAGTCGCTCCATCATGTCCAACTCTTTGCAACCCCATGGACTATACAGTCCATGGAATTCTCCAGGTCAGAATACTGGAGTGGGCAGCCATTCCCTTCTCCAGGGGATCTTGCCAACCCAGGGATCAAAACCAGGTCTCCCATATTGCAGGCGGATTCTTTACCATCTGAGCCACCAGGGAAGCCCATTATATATATATATATATATATATATATATATATATATATATATATTCACACAAATATATATATACACAAACCCATTATTGATCTATTTTAGAGTGAAAATCAAGTTATATTAACCTTATTTTAATATCTCATTGAATTTGTGAAAACCAAGATATATCTTAGTAAAATAAATGGAATTTAGATTACTATATTTAAGTATCAATAGAACTGTTATTAATAGATAATCTATCAAATATCCAGTTTTAATGTAGATCATATACTAAAACATCTAGCAGGCTTAAAATATAGTACTTTATGACTATAAAACTGAAAAAATTTTTGATTTACATTTTAGTTTGGATCACACATGCCTACTATTGATAGAATAAAGTTAAAATTTCACAACCTCTGCTATGACAAAAGTTTCTTTTGTGTTAACTCAGCTTTCTTGGGGTGGCCTTCAAACTTTCATGGCTTAGGCCACCTCCTACTTCCTTTTTAAAGCAAACTTCTAGTTATAAGTGATATCTTTTGAACCCTTGTAGTGATGAGTTGAAACCTACTGGTCATATATAGAACCCCAGTTCTTATTCAGACATATTAACTGGTTTCAGTGGAGACTTCATTTCTTGGTACCTGAGAATTCTGAAGATGCCACTGCTGGTGTCCACAGGCCATTTGTATTTTCGATTTTCACATGGTCAGTTATCTACCTTTCTGATTGTACTCCATACCTTTTGCTGGGTCTTCCATTCAGTCTGGCTATAACTCTTTTAACTACATATTCTATAATAAATTTTCCTTTTCCCTTACCATGATAGACCAGTGGCAGGGTCCTGGCTGTCTGTTAACTCACTCATATGTTTCTGCCACCCAAAACTGTCCTTCAATGAAGTATAAAACTCTCAATTTGTTGAACATATATTATGCTTTGTGTGCTACTGAATGTGTATATGTATTTAAGAAGCTTATGTTTTTCCATAAATCAATGCTGTAAGACTTCAGAGTTAATTCCTTTAGCCAATGGACTTTAACAAATCTGTATAAAATTTTGAGCTATCCTCACTAACCTCTATCCTCCACGAGAGATTTTATATGAAGGTGCAGCTTATACCTCTTATTCCTATCAGATGGTGGGAGGACTTCTCTCTTGTCATGTCCTTAGTTTTCACTAGTAATGGCTTTTGGTAAAGCTCTGTTAACTGAGTCTTCCAGGCTTGCCTCTTGATCTGAAAACGTGACTGTCAAGACTAACATGTGGGTTGGACTCTGAAAGTAAAAGCGTTAGTCACTTAATCTTGTCCGACTTTTTGGGACCATGTGGACTGTAGCCCACCAGGCTCCTCCATCCATGGAATTCTCTAGGCAAGAATACTGGAATGGCTGGATCATAAGGCAGGTCTATTTCCAGTTTTTTAAGGAATCTCCACACTGTTCTCCATAGTGGCTGAACTAGTTTGCATTCCCACCAACAGTGTAAGAGGCATTGAAACATGTATGAAACGAGTTGCCAGTCCAGGTTCGATGCACGATACTGGATGCTTGGGGCTGGTGCACTGGGACGACCCAGAGGGATGGAATGGGGAGGGAGGAGGGAGGGGGGTTCGGGATGGGGAACACATGTATACCTGTGGCGGATTCATTTTGATATTTGGCACAACTAATACAGTTATGTAAAGTCTAAAAATAAAATAAAATTAAAAAAAAAAAAAAGAATACTGGAATGGCTAGCCATTCGCTTCTCCAGAGTATCTTCTCGATCCAGGGATCAAACCCAGGTCTCCTGCATTCCAGATGACTTCTTTACCACTGAGCCACTAGGGACCAGGTTTGGGCTCTAGATAATGTAATTTTCAGTCAAGGTTGTACAAGAACTCTCCCAAATAAGACGAATCCAAGGTAATCAAAGAATGAGAAAATTCACAGACTCATGATTAACAGTAACAAGAAGTACAAATATTTAGATGTTCAAAATAGCCTACTTTTATTAAGTGGAAAACTGTTCTCCTCGAGGAAATATGCATATTATCTTTCATATGTAAACTTAAAAGATATTCTGTATTATTTAACAATATTCAAGCTACACTTACAGCTTCAATTATTTTTAAAAATACTTTGTCTACAATACTTACTGTCTTTATTATCCCTACTAACTTTGAATTAACATTTCCCTTTCAGTTAATGTGATTTCTATGCAATACTTTAAATTATTATAAATTTAATTAATTAATAATAACTTTTTAGTCTTTAATTGTATGAATTTCTTGTATTTCCAAGTGTACAAAAATTTGAGGCAAAGTATTACAAAATTTGCCATTGTTTTATGGTAGTACCACATGGTGTTTCATAATTGTTCCATTTAGCATTCATTTATATATGAATATATTTGGTAGCATTTTAGGAGTCTTAAATCTTCACATTTACTATCTCTAGTGAGGGCACATCACCTGAAGAATAGCATTAACAAAAAATAATTGATGAAGTTGGTGTTTAATAAACAAAATTCACTGTTTTATAATTCTGCTGAGATGATTAAGATATTGAACAGGTAATTTTAGTTTCTAGTAATGACTCAATAATTGCACAAAATGACCTACAAAGGGCTTCAGTCAATCACAGCAGGTAGAAGTAGTCAAACACACTGGAAGTGATTGATTCCTCCATTTCAGTATGGAAAATGGAGTTTGAGGCAATAAGCCTATAGGCTTTAATTATTTATTTTTTAGGTAGTTTTACCATGCCACTTGAAAATGACATTATGGTATTAAAATCCCAAGACTTTTACATTCAAATTCAAAGATATTTAGAAATAGCTAAAGGTAATTTAAGAAACGTTTGTTTAAATTGACAAAGATAGTATTAACTTAGGATTTTCCTAAAGTTTAGAGTTGTATGGTGTTCGATAGTCATGTGGAGGTCAATTTTGTGGCCCAAAACACTTTGGAATCACCGGGTTAAACAAATTTAAACTGAATTATTTAAGTAGATTGGCCCTTTTCTAGCATTTTTTGGAACTACTATTCCTCAGGACACCTTTTGGGAAATGATCCTATAAGTTATGATAGAAAAGATTGACTTTTATCTGCCAATAAATTTACCATCACTTAGTTTGTTCTTTTCTTCAGTTATTTAGTTCACTGAAACTATTAAATGAAGCATGTTAACTGCTAATATTTAATTAAACTAGTCCAATTTTTAGATTAAAGCTCACATTAGAGATGTATTATAGAAAATTTATTTACTTACTTACCCACCATCTGATTTTGTTCAACAAAAATATTTCTGAGTACTTATTCTGTACCAGAAACTGTAGTATACTAGACTCTGGTATACAATCCCTGAATTAAGAGAGCTTTTTGCCTAGTATGTAAAATATGAGTGAGTATTCTATAAGGAGAAAAATAATTTATAAAATCTTATAATTTAGAATATGTAAGCTCATGTGGGCAGTGAAGGAGAATGTATGGTCCTGGAAAGCTTCCAGACTTGAGTCTGAAAGATGCAGAATAGTATTCCATTACAATGAACGTGTGATAACTATAAGATATAAAACTATATTAGTCCACTCTTTGTTCTAAAGATAATTAAAATATTGAAATAGTATTGATTGGTAAATAGCTACTCCCAGTAGGCTCAGAGCACCTGTATTGCTTTCTTGACTCCTGAACTGCCCCATCTCTTTCAGGATGCCCAGGATTGTCCTGTAATACAACAAATGGCTAATTGCTGGCATAGCTGGTTGCCTTCTGCATACCACTGTGTCCACCATTCACAATTCAGCTTCTAATTCCTGCTAGCTATTAATCAATATTCTCAGTATCACTCTCAGACCTCCTGGTTTCAGACAAATTCAAAGTGACTGGCAAGTAGCAAAAATTACTACTCTCTATTACTATTGGATGCCTTTTAAAATGTGTTGTTCTATTAAAAGAATAGTATAATCTGTGTAAATTAAAATGTATGGACAGTATAAATATTCTACCTATATACAAAATCTGGAAAACAGACTCTGAACTGTTATGATTTTATAATTTCCACTTCCCTAAAAAGAGTGACTGTGTCTTTTTATCTCTGTGTCCCAGAGTTTACTGTATTATAGGTACCCAGTATATACTGAAAGAATGATTGAAATTATATATTCAGATATATTTGTCACACAAAATACTTGTGCATGCATTATTTCATGTGATCCTCACAATATCCCATCTATTGATTTATCTTTGTTTTATCAAATAAGAAACAAATACTCTGGGACAAGTTTGCTGACATGCTTTGCACAAGGATACCCAGGCTAGGTGGCAGTGGGAGCTGTGCACCTCTAGCTAAGCCCTTTGCCTAATGCTGCATCACCCAGGGAAAGGGGCTTATTTGTCTAATTCATTCCAACATCCTATTGAGCTGGCCGCAGCCCTGTCAAAATAGTGTTAGACCCAACATCATACTAGGAATTAGCAGAACCAGGTCTTAAACTGGAGAAGGCGATGGCACCCCACTCCAGTACTCTTGCCTGGAGAATCCCATAGATGGAGGAGCCTCGTGGGCTGCAGTCCATGGGGTCGCTAAGAGTTGGACACGACTGAGCGACTTCACTTTCACTTTTCACTTTCATGCATTGGAGAAGGAAATGACAACCCACTCCAGTGTTCTTGCCTGGAGAATCCCAGGGACGGGGGAGCCTGGTGGGCTGCCGTCTATGGGGTCGCACAGAGTTGGCCACGACTGAAGCAACTTAGCAGCAGCAACAGCAGGTCTTACACACTTAGAGTTTTCAACACTTATTTCAATATGAACTCCAGCCTTTCTTATCCTCAAATTTGCAAATTCACAGAAGTTTTTTTTTTTTTTTTTTTTACTTTTATAAAAGACTAAAATGCTTCCCCCAGGAGGTGCTAGTGGTTAAGAACCCGCCTTCAGTGCAGGAGACATAAGAGTAGTGGGTTCGATCCTTGGGTTGGGAAGATTTCCCTGGAGAAGGGTATGGCAACCCACTCCAATATTCTTGCCTGGAGAATCCTATTACAGAGGAGCCTGGTGGACTACAGTCCATAGAATCACAAAGATTCGGACGTGACTAAAGCACAAAATTCATTGAGAATCAAATTTGGTGAATAAAATAAGTAAAATTGTGGAAATAGACTGTTCTTGACTATAAGTGACAGGTTCATAAAACAATATCAGTTTATAGTTAATATATGTAAAGTGCTTTGAATAGTATCTGACAGAGAATAAGCATTACATAAAATATTAGCTATTATTAAGAATATCAGCAACAGCAGCAGGAGAAGCATCATTATCTTTATTATTTGACTAAAAATGAATTGGGAGGCAATTTCAGGTGTCTTATGAGTAGTAGGGATGTTTTGTGAAATAAAAATATCCTAACCTTTTGTGGTAATTAGTTGGAGGCTCATTTATTTGATTACATAATATGAGTGGCTGGATGTTGATTAAAAAAAATGATCCATTAAAACATATTTCAATGCAATATGTATTAAAATGAAAATTATTCACAATGAAATATCTCAAATATTTAATAAACATCTTACAAATTAAACATGTTAATATAAGCAGAATATATTCTTTACTACTGTATATGTATGAGGTGAAAAAATAAAATAGTATACTGTTCCAAACTTATTTATCCTTTTATTGGGTCAGGTACTATTGACTGTTATTATAAAATCCAAGAGAAATCTGTAGTTACAAAACAGTTTAAGGTGAAAGAAGTATAATAGCCCTTTTTAGGAAAGGCAATGATTTCATAATACCCAATGTACTTTTGTTTGAAAAGGTAAAATTAAAACCTGTTGATCTAACAGGGAAACAACCATGTTGCATTGGGTTACATGTTATCTTCCCACAAAAAATACAACAGGTTCTTTTGAGAGTTTCTGTTAAATAACTAACATGAACCTTCAGATTTTGTGGTCATATGCTTGCATCATACCTCCAAGCAAGTACTTGGAGATGCTTCCATCGAACCTCCAAGCAAGTACGTGTGTGTGTATACATATTTAATATATATAATATATTTAAATGTGAAATTTAATTTTTATATTTTAAATATAAAATGTAATATAATATATTTAAATGTAAAATTATATATATATATATATTTTTCACATTTCTGTAGCCACATAACAAAATAAAACAGGCAAAGTTAATTGTAATTATTTTTAAGCTGATATGTCCAAAATGTTAACATTTCAACATTTAATCAATATAAAATGATAATGATATATTTTGCATTCTATTTTTCAGTTAAGTCTCCCAAATCTAGATGCATATTTTATACTTACAGCACAATTCATTACTGAACATTAAGTTTTCATTGGGAAGAGTTGATTTTTTTATTAGAAGAATAATTTACTTATACTTAATAAATAATTGATTAGCAATTATGCTTTATTTAGGTTTCAATATAATTCTTATCATCTGAATAAAATATTCAGATAAACACATTTTAATGTTGAATTAGTGTATATGTCCAATACTTTCCCTACAATACTATATCTTATGCAATGCAGCATATGTAGTCTACCAGTACAACAAAGTTGTATTTAATAGATAAAATATTTTTTGCTGCCTATTTCTAGATTCAAATTAAAATTGATTACATTGAAATACAATTGAAAATTCAGTTATTAAGTCTCACTAGCTATATTTCAAATGCTCAAAAGCCTCAGGTGGCTAGTGGCTGCCATATTGGACTCTTTGGCCTCAACAGTCTTCATGTGGCAGCTGTTAGTGTTCTGCAATTATAAAGAAGTAGAAAATCTCTTCAAAAACACAATAAATACAATGAAGACTATGATATAGTGTGAATTTTATCATTGTTTCTCAGGTTTTTGTTGTTATTACCCACTTAGGTCTGCCTTATTTTAGAACTTTAGAATCCATAATTAATTTTTTAAATTATGCTTTCCCTCTCCACCATACACACTTTAAAATAAATCTATAACATAAAAGGTATTCAACAAAATTCTGTCTTTCCCTATTTAATACCTTTAAAAGCATTAATTTATTTGAAAACAAATTTCTTTTCTTTTTTTCCTTTTTCTTTCTTTGGTGCCCTTTAATGTATGTTTACTCTGTCAGACATGTAGCACAGATTTATCTTTTCCTACCACAAAGATAATGAGGAGATTAGCCTCCTATTTAACAAATGGAATGAGTGTTTCTGATTCAGTGTATTCTGATTCTCTACTGTGGGCCTGATTTCATACATTCTGTTTGTTTCATTTTCCCTGTAAAGGTATTTATTGACTGATTCAGCAAGTGTGGTGACTGTATGCAAAAAGCAGTGTCACAAATGCATGTTAAGTTTTAATAAAAGCCTCAAATTTCTTCTAGTTTTCACAGTTAGATATGCAGATAATAATTTTAGTTTTATAGAAAGAAACCCTCAACATACATCTCCTCCAGGATGAAAAGCTAGTTAGGTCTGTTGTCACATTAAATGTGTAAAATATATTACTAGGTCTGCTGTAACAAGATGCCACAGACTATTTGGCCCATAAAAGGAGACACAGTTTCAATTCTATAACTAGAAAACTGGGCCCCAGATATTAATAAAAACAATAAATTTGAAAACAAATTTCTTTTATTTCTCTCCTTTTGAATGCCAAACTATTTTCCCTCTTTCCCATCCCAGGCCTTGCTAGCCAGGTACCTGTGTAAAGAAGGGACAAGGTTGAGATTGGCTGTTCTGGTCTCTCCACCTTGCATTTTCCTTCTTCCAAACTCCTTACTTGCTGCTGTTTCAGGTTTCTCTGAGATTCAACAGAGGTAGAGGGGAGAAGAGGTAAAGGAGTTGGCCTGGTCCTAAGTCCTAGGCAGGCTACAATCTCTCTTATCCTGATAGTCAGGCTAACTGTATCATGGGGAGTCCTGGGTCCTTTTTAGTGATTTCAGGGGGATGCATCAGTATCATCAAGTGACACTTGTCCAGCTTGGTCCCTGGCCATTGGATACCCTCAGTCTTCTCCTGAGGTATTTTTTAGCCCTCATGTGGCCTAACTGAACAGGTTCCCAGATGATGCCATATTGAGTCTCTGTAATCCTTGGTGAAAAGGCTTTCCAGGCAGCTCAATGGTTAAGAATCCACTGCCAAGCAGGTGATACGAGCTCAGTCCCTGGATCGGGAAGATCCCCTGGAGAAGAAATGGCCACCCACTCCAGTATTCTTGCTTGGGAGATCCCATAGACGGAGGAGCCTGTTTGGCTATAATCCATGAGGTTGCAAAGAGTCAGACATGACTTAGCGACTAAACAACAACAAAAATCTTGATGAAACAGGAAACAAATTCTTCCTCTGAGAAACACAAAAAGATCAGGCTTATCTCAACATGGAAGGTCTCTTGTCTGTCTTGAAATTGAAAGTTGCTCAGTCATGTCTGAATTCTCCTGGCCAGAATACTGGAGTAGATAGCCTTTTCCTTCTCCAGGGGATCTTCCCAACCCAGGGATCAAACCCAGGTCTCCTGCATTGTAGACAGATTCTTTACCAGCTGAACTACAGGGGAAGCCCTCCCGTCTCTCTTACCCTCTAAGATTTCTTCAGATGCCAGTTTTGGCTTATTCCTGTGTGGATTCAACTTTAGCTTTCTCAGACATGAATAGACACCAATTGTGTGTGTGTGTGTGTGTACCAACTACATGAAACAAATTTCATAACTGAGTGATCCTACTGAAGCCCAACTCACTAGACCAGCATGAGAGGGTACTTCATTAGAAAGATTCTGATCTAAATGGGCTCTGTTAAAGGAAACAATTTCACCAGTTTCTTTCTCTCCTCTCTAGCTCCCTTTCTCATCCTTGCTGAGTTTGAAGAGTGCATGAGTCACAAGCAAGATTCTCCTATCATTCCTTTGAAAATATTCATATAAGAATCTGAACCTATCGCACATTCACTTAAATATCTTAATGTTTACTAAATCAGTGAATCAGAAAAAATCCTTTCTATCCATATAGTACACACTACTCACACATATACACATACATATATTTATGGAAATGTTTACACACTTGATGAAATCAATATTTTACCTTATAAACTATTTAATAGCCAATGAAAACTATTTATCATTTTGAATACTTGGTATTACTGATCTAAAGCAAATAGATTGCCAGATTTTTTTTTTTCAGCAGAGATGAGTTTGTTTGAAATCACCAGAGAATTGCAATTGCAGTCTCGGTGAGACATATGGAACTCCCCACATGACAATTGAAAAATAACTCTTTTATGGGGGTAGAAAGGACATTGGAGGAGATAATAGTAAACAACGAGTCTTTCTCTGGCTTTTCATTGACTGAGTCCTTACCAAGAAAGAAAAGGAAGATTTCTTCTTCCTTCTAGGCTCTGCTATGTTTGTAGGGTATGAGAGGACCCTCCAGTCCCCCAACTCTTTTGTTTCCTTTTATTAATTTAAAAATATATATATTTGGCTGTACCAAATAGTTGGTGGAATTTTAGTTCCCCAACTAGGGACTGAACTTGGGCCCACAGCAGTGAAGGTGCAGAGTCCTAACCACTGGACCACCAAGGAATTCCCCACTCATTTAATTGAAGATTTTGTTTTTTAATTGTTTATAGTATACTATTTTACATATGATTTGCATCTTCTTTTAATTGTAAAAAATGATCTCTCCCAGTAACCTATTTATCACACTTTGACTAAATTCCTATAATTTGTGTAGCTTATAAATAAAATATGCAAAGCCAGCAAGGAATAGATAGTACAAAATCAGCCAATATTTGGAAACTTTTGGAATCTAGGATGAATCTTAGGTAAATAGTTACACACATAAAATTTATTTGCTGTTTTCAGTAAGAGACAATAGGAAAGGCACTAATATTAAGCTAAAGATTTAAAGTTATATATTGGAATCTCAGTTATATCACTGTATGATGGCATATTATACAGCATATAGTGTAATGGTTTAGTCACTCAGTCATGTCCACTCTTTGTGACCTCATGGACTGTAGCCTGCCAGGCTCCTCTCTCCATGGGATTTTCCAGGCAAAATACCAGAGTGGGTTGCCATTTCCTTCTCCAGAGGAACTTCCCAACCCAGGGATTGAACCCAGGTCTCCTGAATAGCAGGCAGATTCTTTACTGACTAAGCTACCAGGGAAGCCCTGGTGTATAGTGTATGTTAACTGTAAAAATTTGGCTGAATGTTTGAATCTTAATTTGTTCATAAAGAAACTGAGGGAGATGGATTATATAATCATTATTCTCTTTTTTTGGCTAAGTTTTTAAAAATCTTGAATGCTTTCCTTTCTCTTTTAAATAGCATATCAGTAATTTAGTTAATTATTTGCAGGTGACAAAACATTTGAGGGTTTATTTATATTTTAGAATTTTCCCAAAATGTGTGTACATAGCTATGAGAATAGATGTTAAGGGGAGCTGCTTTTCAGCTCTGACTCTAAAAAATAATTAATCAATTGAACTTGATTTCTATATGTCTTTTTTAAATTACATAGTCTGTGTTTTATGAATATGTCAACATACAAAATATATCTATCCTAAGATTATTTTAGTCATTTGTATGTTTATTCTATAAGTCTCCAGGCATCTAAACTATGGTTATATAGCCATAATTATTTGTGAATTGTGTGACATGGTGGCTGACTGAGGAAACTGATGACTTGTCCTTTTTTTTCCTGGTTCACAGTGACTCAGTAGTACTTGGTGAGGGGTTTATTTTGCCACCTGTTTTCTCAATCTCTCTTGATAGGCAGATAGATAATCACTGGATGAAAGTTAAATTACTCAAAAGTGTTAGTCACTCAGTTTTGACAGACTTTTTGCAACCCCATGGACAAGTGGCCCAGTAGGCTCCTCTGTCCATGGGATTCTTCAGGCAAGAATACTGGAGGGGGTAGCCATTTCCTTCTCCATCAGATCTTCCTAACCCAGGGATTGAACCTGGTCTCCCACACTGTAGGCAGATTGTTTACCATCTGAGGCACGAAGTGAAAGTGAAAGTCACTCAGTTGTCTCCGACTCTTTCCAACCCCATAGACTATACAGTCCATGGAATTCTCCAGGCCAGAATACTGGAGTGGGTAGCCTTTGCCTTCTCCAGGGGATCTTCCCAAGCCAGGGATCTAACCCAGGTCTCCCACAATATAGGCAGATTCTTATTTTTTTTTTAATTTTATTTTATTTTTAAACTTTACATAATTGTATTAGTTTTGCCAAATATCAAAATGAATCCGCCACAGGTATACATGTGTTCCCCATCCCGAACCCCACTCCCTCCTCCCTCCCCATTCCATCCCTCTGGGTCGTCCCAGTGCACCAGCCCCAAGCATCCAGTATCGTGCATCAAACCTGGACTGGCAACTCATTTCATACATGATATTTTACATGTTTCAATGCCATTCTCCCAAATCTTCCCACCCTCTCCCTCTCCCACAGAGTCCATAAGACTGTTCTATACATCAGTGTCTCTTTTGCTGTCTCGTACACAGGGTTATTGTTACCATCTTTCTAAATTCCATATATATGCATTAGTATACTGTATTGGTGTTTTTCTTTCTGGCTTACTTCACTCTGTATAATAGGCTCCAGTTTCATCCACCTCATTAGAACGGATTCAAATGTATTCTTCTTAATGGCTGAGTAATACTCCATTGTGTATATGTACCACCGCTTTCTTATCCATTCATCTGCTGATGGACATCTAGGTTGCTTCCATGTCCTGGCTATTATAAACAGTGCTGTGATGAACATTGGGGTACACGTGTCTCTTTCCCTTCTGGTTTCCTCCGTGTGTATGCCCAACAGTGGAATTGCTGGATCATAAGGCAGTTCTATTTCCAGTTTTTTAAGGAATCTCCACACTGTTCTCCATAGTGGCTGTACTAGTTTGCATTCCCACCAACAGTGTAAGAGGGTTCCCTTTTCTCCACACCCTCTCCAGCATTTATTACTTGTAGACTTTTGGATCGCAGCCATTCTGACTGGTGTGAAATGGTACCTCATAGTGGTTTTGATTTGCATTTCTCTGATAATGAGTGATGTTGAGCATCTTTTCATGTGTTTGTTAGCCATCTGTATGTCTTCTTTGGAGAAATGTCTATTTAGTTCTTTGGCCCATTTTTTGATTGGGTCATTTATTTTTCTGGAGTTGAGCTGTAGGTGTTGCTTGTATATTCTGGAGATTAGTTGTTTGTCACTTGCTTCATTTGCTATTATCTTCTCCCATTCTGAAGGCTGTCTTTTCACCTTGCTAATAGTTTCCTTTGATGTGCAGAAGCTTTTAAGGTTAATTAGGTCCCATTTGTTTATTTTTGCTTTTATTTCCAATATTCTGGGAGGTGGGTCATAGAGGATCCTGCTGTGATGTATGTCGGAGAGTGTTTTGCCTATGTTCTCCTCTAGGAGTTTTATAGTTTCTGGTCTTATGTTGAGATCTTTAATCCATTTTGAGTTTATTTTTGTGTATGGTGTTAGAAAGTGTTCTAATTTCATTCTTTTACAAGTGGTTGACCAGATTTCCCAGCACCACTTGTTAAAGAGATTGTCTTTAGTTTTGCCAAATATCAAAGTGAATCCGCCACAGGTATACATGTGTTCCCCATCCTGAACCCTCCTCCCTCCTCCCAACAATTATGTAAAGTTTAAAAATAAAATAAAATTTAAAAAAAATAAAAAAATAAATAAATTAAAAAAAAAGAGAGATTGTCTTTAATCCATTGTATATTCTTGCCTCCTTTGTCAAAGATAAGGTGTCCATATGTGCGTGGATTTATCTCTGGGCTTTCTATTTTGTTCCATTGATCTATATTTCTGTCTTTGTGCCAGTACCATACTGTCTTGATAACTGTGGCTTTGTAGTAGAGCCTGAAGTCAGGTAGGTTGATTCCTCCAGTTCCATTCTTCTTTCTCAAGATTGCTTTGGCTATTCGAGGTTTTTTGTATTCCCATACAAATTGTGAAATTATTTGTTCTAGCTCTGTGAATACTGTTGGTAGCTTGATAGGGATTGCATTGAATCTATAGATTGCTTTGGGTAGTATACTCATTTTCACTATATTGATTCTTCCAATCCATGAACATGGTATATTTCTCCATCTGTTAGTATCCTCTTTGATTTCTTTCACCAGTGTTTTATAGTTTTCTATATATAGGTCTTTAGTTTTTTTAGGTAGATATATTCCTAAGTATTTTATTTGCAGATTCTTTACCAGCTGAGCCACAAGGGAACCCCAAGGAAGCCCATAAATTACTCATCCATAGAAATTTAAGCAGGACATCAAATTGGGCTAATGTTACCAAAACATGTTTGACAATATTGTTATTAAATTACTTAAATCGTTGGAAATTATTCACTAAATGTTACTGATCATGAAGAAATACTTTAGTAAACAAAAATGTGCCCTCAGAATTGTTTTCTTTCTTTTCTAAAGTTCTACATAAGTATTGCTAAAATAATTTCTTGATACAGATATTTTGATTTTTAACTTTTTCCATTGAGCTATAGTATTAACTCCACAGCTATTAAATAACCTTTAATAATAAAAGGCCCATTTCATGACATTGTTATTTTGTAAATAAAAGACTCAATATTTTAAGTCTTCCTGTGCATTACATTGTTCAGTAATTCTTCTGTTTTCTCTCATGCTTTCTCTTTGGCTGTAGATGCCCCTGCAATACTCTTATCTTCCTGTGAGAATTCTTTCTATATAATTTGTTGTGTATTTTCATGCTAGATTTCGTTGCTTCTTTTGCTACAGGACTGATTTAATAGCTTAGCATAATGCATTTCCATTTAATTAAATGATAAGTAGGACTGTAGGCCAAAATCAGTCTGAATCTGAATGGGACCAATTTGTTTCATACTCTACAAGAAAATTTCATTCCTTAGGGTTTTGTTGGTACTTAGAGAATAACACATTTTAAAGTCATACAAGTTCTATTCTTTTAATAGGAACTTCACAAAAATGTCTGTACTCAAGGGCTTCTTTAACACAGATGATGTCAAACAACCAAAAAGAAAAAAAAAAGTGATATCCCTTTCAAAATAAGTTATATTGTGACAGTGTATTGCTGTCATTGGTTTCTACGGCTTTTGCAAGGGAATAGAGTGGTGATAGCTTATATGTATCAGTGGAAAATAAATGTTTTGTATCTTCGGAGCCAGTGTCTTCAATAATGTGGTAGAGATATGTTTTCAAGGCTATACATGTATATTGGGTTGGCCAAAAGGTTCATTCCACATAAAAGCTGAATTGACAAACATTTTGGCCAACCCAATATTATATATACACACACTCACACATACACATATATGTGTATATATGTTATATATGGATTTGATTGATAAATTTTTGAAATATATAGTTGCTTATATGATGTAACTTGAAGATAACAAGAATATTGGGTTTCTTTTGCATAGTTGTCAACTGTGGTTCTGGATTCAGAATGTCTAAAGTTATATCTTGGTTTTTCTATTAGTTCCAAAAATATGCTTTTTCTTCATTTTCTCTCACTACATAATTCAGATTCCTGAATTTTTTCTTTCCTCCCCTTACCTTAAAAGTTCTGTTATATCTTCTATTTTTTCAGAGCTTATTATGGTATTTATTAAACCATAAACTATTACTGGGCAAGTATTATGATTATTATAGCAGTTTATTTCAATTTCTATATAACAATATTATCTGTGTTTTAGGCTGGATAACTGGCAAAAACATTTATTACAAATTTGGAGAAAAAAAATACTAAGAAAGTGTTTGCTAAAATACCGTATACTACTCTGATTTTTAATAGGTGTGAAATATATTTTAAAAAATCAATACTTTCAACACAAGTTAATGTCTATATTATTAAATATGAGTAAATTCTGAATTCTCACTGTCTTTCACATCACTACGTACAATGTCATGTAATTATTTAGACATTTTTACAAACTAGAAATCTATATAAACACTGAAGTCGATTGTGGTAGATGTCAAAGGAATAATGACATACTCTCTAGTAAAATAAGTTGACAGGAAAATCCGTATCTCTTTATAAAAAGTGTCAGAAAATATGAGAAGGATGTGTGGCATGTAATAAAGGTATAACCTAGTCAATTAAATCTTTTTTCAGACCTTTAGCCCAGCCTAATTAATGAACTGAGTCTTTCTTTATCTCCATAAGTTTTGACCTCCAGCTTTCTCATCAGCACAGTCAAGTTAAATTCATTACTATAGTTGCATAAACACACACATTTAGATCCAAGTGATTATATCAGATTTTCTTTTAATTAAAGCTGATTGCCTCATTAAAGAAAGCTCATATCTCTGATTCCACTTTTTTCTCCATGAGTCAGAGTGAGTAAATTTTTTGTTTTTACAGAGACAGTTAATAAAGCTATAGTTTAACACAAGTGTAAAAAAATATATGTGTATAATAAAAATATAAAACAATTTAAATATAATTTATGAGTCATGATTTTTTTTACGATTAATGGTTCTAAATGCAAATTCTAGAAGAAGCCTAGGTTCATTTTTTTTTTTTTTTTTTTACCTATTAGCTTCTCTAGGACCCTCATTAACTTAGTCTCCTCAATTGTAAAACAGAGATGTTAATACAGTGTATCTCAAAGTGTTGTCCTATTGAATGACATTGTATACAAGGAAATTAACACATTGCCACACATACTAAGAATTCTAAAAGTCAGCTCTTATTATTTTAAATTTCTTCCCGGTAGAATATACTTCCATGGGCCACTTAAGATATTTTGCCTCATATTAGTTGTAGGTCCACTTTTTTAAATGAAGTTCCTTAAGAGACACATAAAAATCACTCCCACAGAGACTCAATTGTGACCTGTGCATAGCATTTATTTATCCATACATTCATTCACTTATTCAACAAATATTTATTGAGTATGTTCTATTTACTTTGCTATGGGATAGGATGATAAAAGAGAGGTGGAAAATCCTTGCTTTCATGGCTATTATCCTTGGAGAAACAGTCAAATAAAATTGCATATATATATAACAAACAGACCAAAACAAAAATAAAAAGAAAAGGAAGAAAGGAACTATAAATGTGAATGCCTGTTATAAATGAGAAACAAACAAAAAAAAGGAGGTGGCTGGAATAGAGAATAAGATAGTGGATGTAGGACCTAAATCAATTAAATACCCAGGGAACATAACTCTCTGATGAAGTAAAAATGCCAAGAAGAAACTTAGTATAGAAACAGTGGAATGGAAGCAATGCCAGCACAGTGAGACTTAGGAGAACAGGCTGATCAGAATAAACAAAGCCCTCATAGAAGAAAAAGCTTACCTGTTTGAAGAATCTAAAAAATACTCATGTGTTAAAACATGGCATAATTAAGAATTAAGTGACCTGAAGTAATGTAGTAGGATCATGTCTTCAAGCAATGATAAAAAAACAGAATAATTTTAAGCAAGAGACAGTTGGCAATATGATTTAATCTTTGAGTTTTTTTTTCCTACATATCTGTGGACAATGTACTATACAGGAGCAAGAATAAAAGTGGGGAAAATGGTTGGTGAAAAAAAACAACTGCCTGAATTAGGATAAAGAGATTGAAATGAAGGCAGATTTGATATAAATTTGAGTTAACATGGATGGGACTTCCTATTTGGATGTTACATATGAGGGATAACAAAAGAATGAAGAATGACTTCTAAAATTTAAGGAGACTCTATGGTGAAAATGCTGTATGTTGAAAAGAAAGAAAAGTAACTCCTTATGGCCTTTTATATTTGAGTTCATATATTTTGTGTATATTTGTGTCAACACAAACATATAGGTCTGTTAAGAAGGAAAATGAGTATCTATGTATGGACTTCATAGACTTCTAAGTTTCATTTAGGATTCATCCCATAGAGAGAGCATTTAAAACCATGGGATTTAATGCATTCCTCATGAAGACACAAAAGCGCAAAGTCAGAGAAAAGACAACCCAGGATTGAGCCCTGAGAAACTCACTATTTAAATTTTATGTTGAGGAACAGGAACCAACAAGAGATTGAAAAGAGTCTACCAGTTATCTGTACAATAGGTTGAAAACTAGAAGGGAGTGCCTTTATAGGAGCCCAGACAACAGAGGAGAGTGAAAAAGCTGGCTTAAAACTCAACATTCAAAAATGAAGATCACAGCATCTAGGTCCCATCACTTCATGGCAGATAGATGGGGGAAAATGGGAATAGTGACAGACTTTATTTTGGGGGCCCTAAAATCACTGTGGATGGTGACTGCAGCCATGAAATTAAAAGATGCTTGCTCTGGAAGAAAAGCTATGACAAACCTAGACAGAGTATTAAAAAGCAGAGACATCACTTTGCCAACAAAGGTCTGTATACTCAAACCTGTGGTTTTTCCAGGAGTCATGTATGGATGCGAGAGTTGGACCATAAAGAAGGCTGAGGGCCCAATAATTGATGCTTTCAAACTGTGGTGCTTGAGAAGATCCTTTAGAGTCCCTTGGACATCTAGGAGATCAAACCAGTCAATCCTAGAGGAAATCCACCTTGAGTATTCATTGAAAGGACTGATACTGAACCAGAAGCACTGATACTTTGACCACCTGATGTGAAGAGCTGACTCACTGGAAAATACCTTGTTGCTGGAAAAGGTTGAAGGCAAGAGGAAAAAGGGACAACAGAGGATGAGGTGGTTGGATGGCATAACTAACTCAATGGACATATGTTTGAGCAAACTCTGGGAGATAGTGAAGGACAGGGAAGCCTGGCGTGCTGCAGTTCATGGGGTTACAAAGTGTTGCACAAGTCTTAGCAATTGAACAACAGACAACAGAATGTTCCTTGAAAAATGGAGTGGTCAAGTATCAAGTTTCATTTACTGATTTCCCCTCAGACTTCTGATCTGCATTCAGACTTTTCCATAATTACTCTGGTTATCTCATGCAGTCTTGTAGTCATAAATATTCTATGCTGATGACTACTGGAGGGTTTCCCAGATGGTGCTAGTGATAAAGATCCACCTGTCAGTACAGTAGATGTAAGAGACAAGGGTTCGGTCTCTGGGTCAGGAAGATCCCTTGGAGCAGGGTGTGGCAACCCACTGCAGTATTCTTCCCTGGAGAATCCCCATGAACAGAGGAGCTTGGCAGGGTACCATCCATAAGGTTGCAAAGAGTCAGAAATGACTAAAGTGACTTAGAATGCATGTACAAAGACTATCAGAGTTGTATCTCCAGCTCAGATATTCTTCCCTGAATTCCAGCTTAGCATATGCAAGTACCTGTGCATCGCCACTTGGACTTCTAATATGCTTCTAAACGTAACATCTCCATAGCCGAATGGATACTCTCTTGAAAATTCTGCTTCTTCCAGTGTTTTTCATATAAGCAAATGAGAATTCCTCTTTTCATCAGGATAAATCTTTGAAATCATCATTGACTCATTATTTTCTCACATTTCATGTCAGCAAGTCTTGATCAGCTCTAACTTTAAAGTATCCATTATGTATTTTATTACTTCCTTCCACATCCATTGCAACCACCTAATTTCTGTTCACCATCTCCTCTTGCTTTAGTCATTGCAACATCTTCTTGAAAGGTCTCCCTTCTTCCATCCTTGGCCTTCTATAGTTTATTTGAAATAAAGCAGCCAAAATACTATTTTTAAAATTTGTCAAATAATATCATTGTTCAGCTATGAACTCTGTAATGATTCCATCTCAACTATAGTAGAATTGTATCTAATTTACTTATATGATTTAACTTTTTACCAGGTGTCATAAGTGCTCTGGTCTTAGGGCCTTTATGTTTATCATTCTTTTATCTGTGTGGCTCAATCTTTGATATACTTCATATTTTCTTTTAAATCTCATTTTCTCTGTGGGGTCTTCTGTACCACCCTATTTAAAATTACAACTCTTTTCTTGGCATTCAGATACCTGCCCCTACTATATTATTTTTTCTAGTACTATTCATCACCTGAATCAGTTCAGTTTAGTTCAGTCGCTCAGTTGTGTCTGACTCTTTGCGACCCAGTGAACTGCAGCATGCCAGGCCTCCCTGTCCATCACCAATGCCCAGAGTCCACTCAAACCCATGTCCATTGAGTCGGTGATGCCATCCAACCATCTCATCCTCTGTCGTCCCCTTCACCTCCTGCCCCCAATCCCTCCCAGCATCAGGGTCTTTTCCAATGAGTCAACACTTCGCATGAGGTGGCCAAAATATTGGAGTTTGAGCTTCAGCATCAGTCCTTCAATGAACACCCAGGACTGATCTCCTTTAGGATGGACTGGTTGGATCTCCTTGCAGTCCAAGGGACTCTTAAGAGTCTTCTCCCACACCACAGTTCAAAAGCATCAATTCTTCAGCACTCAGCTTTCTTTCTAGTCCAACTCTTGCATCCATACACGACTACTGGAAAAACCATAGCCTTGACTAGACAGACCTTTGTTGGTAAAGTGATGTCTCTGCTTTTGAATATGCTATCTAGGTTGGTCATAACTTTCCTTCCAAGAAGTAAGCGTCTTTTAATTTCATGGCTGCAATCACCATCTGCAGTGATTTTGGAGCCCAGAAAATAAAGTCAGCCACTGTTTCCACTGTTTCTCCAACTATTTCCCATGAAGTGATGGGGCCAGATGTCATGATCTTAGTATTCTGAGCTTTAAGCCAACTTTTTCACTCTCCTCTTTCACTTTCATCAAGAAGCACTTAAGTTCTTTTTCACTTTCTGCAATAACGGTGGTATCATCTGCATATCTGAGGTTATTGATATTTCTCCTGGCAGTCTTGATTCCAGCTTGTGCTTCCTCCAGCCCAGCATTTCTCATGATGTACTCTGCATATAAGTTAAATAAGCAGGGTGACAATATACAGCCTTGACGAACTCCTTTTCCTATTTGGAACCAGTCTGTTGTTCCATGTCCCATTCTAACTGTTGCTTCCTGACCTGCATACAGGTTTCTCAAGAGGCAGGTCAGGTGGTCTGGTATGCCCATCTCTTTCAGAATTTTTCACAGTTTATTGTGATCCATGCAGTCCAAGGCTTTGGCATAGTCAATAAAGCAGAAATAGATGTTTTTCTGAAACTCTCTTGCTTTCTCGGTGATCCAGCAGATGTTGGCAATTTGATCTCTGGTTCCTCTGCCTTTTTTAAAACCAGCTTGAACATCTGGAAGTTCATGCATGGTTCACATATTGCTGAAGCCTGGTTTAGAGAATTTTAAGCATTACTTTGCTAGAATGTGAGATGAGTGCAGTTGTGCAGTAGTTTGAGCATTCTTTGGCATTGCCTTTCTTTGGGATTGGAATGAAAACTGATATTTTCCAGTCCTGTAGCCACTGCTGAGTTTTCCAAATTTGCTGGCATATTGAGTGCAGTTCATAGCATTGTCTTTCAGGATTTGAAATAGCTCAAGGGGAATTCCATCATCTCCACTGGCTTTGTTCCTAGTGATGCTTCCTAAGGCACACGACTTCACATTCCAGGATGTGTGGCCCTAGGTGAGTGATCACACCATCGTGATTATCTGGGTCATGAAGATCTTTTTTGTACAGTTCTTCTGTTTATCCTTGCCACCTCTTCTTAATATCTTCGTCTTCTATTAGGTCCCTACCATTTCTGTCCTTTATTGAGCCCATCTTTTGCATTGGTATCTCTCATTTTCTTGAAGAGATCTCTAGTCTTTCCCATTCTATTGTTTTCCTCTATTTCTTTGCATTGATTTCTGAGGAAGGCTTTCTTATCTCTCCTTGCTATTCTTTTGAACTCTGCATTCAAATGGGTATATCTTTCCTTTTCTCCTTTGCTTTTTGCTTCCCTTCTTTTCACAGCTATTTGTAAGGCTTCAGACAGCCATTTTGCTTTTTTGCATTTCTTTTTCTTGGGGATGGTCTTAATTCCTGTTTCCTGTCCCCTGAATATGAGCTTCCTAAAGATAGGGATGCCTGGCGTGCTGTGATTCATGGGGTCGCAAAGAGTCAGACACGACTGAGCGACTGAACTGAACTGAACTGAACTGAAAGATAGGGATGTCATGTACAGATGTGAGAGTTGGACCATAAAGAAAGCTGAGCACTGAAGAATTGATGCTTTTGAACTGTGGTGTTGGAGAAGACTCTTGAGAGTTTCTTGGACTGCAAGGATATCCAACCAGTCAGTCCTAAAGGATATCAGTCCTGAATCTTCATTGGAAGGACTGATGCTGAAGTTGAAACCTCAATACTTTGGCTACCTGATGTGAAGAAATGACTCATTGGAAAAGACCCTGATGCTGGGAAAGATTGAAGGCAGGAGAAGGGGCCGACAGAGGAAGAGATTGTTGAATGGCATCACCGCCTCAAGGGACATGAGTTTGAGTAAGCTCCCAGAGCTGTGACGGACCGGGAAGGCTGGCATGCTGTAGTCCATAGGGTCAGAAAAAATCGGACATGACTGAGCAACTGAACTGAACTGAACTGAAAGTTAGGGATATTTGGCTATTTGCTGCACTACTATATGCCAAATAAGTAGACAGATTATTGATATTAGTATGCACACAGTAAATAGGATCAGTAACATAGAGGTCATTTCTTTGGTAAATTTGAGTAGAATCCTAAATGTACTTGTTTGTGTTATAAATATAAAGTGAAGATGTAAAAACAGATTTTGTAAACAGTGATTTCAGGAAATCGAGCTAAGAAGAAACAGAGAAATGTAAAGGTGGTTGGAAGTGAAATGTAGTGTTGGGATAAGGTTTTACTTTATTTTTTTGTTTTTAACATTGGTGACTGAGAGTATATTTCTGTAAATATGTAAATGACCTCATAAAGAATAAGATATGAATTTCCTTGGTGGTCCAGTGGTTAAGACTCCATTCTTTCAATCCAGGGGGTGTGGGTTCTATTTCTGCTTTGTGAATTAACAGCCACATGTCTTTCAATATGTTTGGGGAAAAAAATAAAAAGAAATATATGGTGCAAGAAAACAAAGAATGTAACCTAAAATTAAAGTTTTAGACATGTCATAGGATGTGATCCAGAGAACAAATAGATAGATATTTTTTGTTTACTCCTTTTTTTCTTTTTGTCTTTCTTTGATAAAAAAGATAATTCTTCCATGATAGGAGAAAGAGGGTAAATATTTACTGAATAAAGATCATTAAAAATGCTTCTTTATGTAAATTATTCTCAAGGAATGAGAGCTAAACTCAGGCTGTCTTTCATGTTTAAGAGTCACACATTTCAATATTCTAAAAAAATTAAAATTTTAATTATTTTAATTTATAAAATCATTTATAAGAATGGAAGAAAAGATAAATGTGCATAATCTCATGTTTACCAATGTGACTACTGCCCAAAATAAAAGCAGTAGGTGAGAAAATTAGGAAAGAAATCCTAGATAAAATGGAACAAATAAAAAATTTGAATATGAGTCTCTTTATTCCAAATCCCATTCTCTTTCTAATACATTTCACTATATACTTGAACTTCTTTGTGTGTGAATATTATAATATTTAGTTAAGTATTTATGTACATATTTTCAAGAAATGACATTATATAAGAAGTTTTGAAAAGAAAGAATACAAGATTTGGGAAATACATTTTACTCCTATGTGGTTAGTTTTGCCATTTTCTGACAAACAAAATGACAGGAGCAATTCAGTATAGGCATCAAAGTATTAAACTTGTAAAGCATCTTCAATTGATTAGTATTTTATCTTCTAATAATGTCAACTGCTATAAAATTTTAAAAAAAGTTCCTTTTGAGCGTCAAATTGCCATTTTTACATTTTGAGATTCTGATGTAATTATTCTGCAGTTTGTAAGTTTCCTAGCCAATAACTATCTGCCACATGATTGTTAGCTATTATTCAGAATTCATACAATAGAATTTTATACAAATATATCTCATAGAGACAGATACATGATGAAAACAGATAGTCATCAAATAAACATAAATCATTAGTGCACATTATAACTTGAGTTAAATGATTAAATTTTGGGTGAAACAGATGTTCAAGAGTAAATAATTTAGAAATTGAGTTTTTAATTAATAAAAATGTTTAAAATGTGTAACATGCTTGTTGAAGAGATGGAATCTATCTTAGAAAAGTGTGAAATAATTTTGTTCTTTTCGATTACTACCTTTAAATACATTCTATCAAGTTTTTCTTTTCATCATTAGCACTGAACATTGCTTTTCTGCTGGGCACTGTGTCAAACATTTTATTTCCTATATTTCATTACATCCTTGCAACATATGATGTAGTGGTTTTCTTTTCTCCATTTTACAAATTAGGAATTATAAGATTCATAGTTACGAATCAATTTCATGAAGTTTGTCCAGCTAACAACCTTTGATGTAGGGATTTGTATTGAGATCTGTCTGACATCACAAGGTATATATGGTCTTACCTGTTATATTACAACTGTAAGAGAGGAGCAAAGTGCTTCCATCAGTACCACTGCAGTTATATATTACACTATCATCACTGTCTTGATTGATTGATTTCAGTATACAGAATTATGGTTTCATTGACTCTAAAATTGAACAGAGTAAGTTTATCTTTTTGACTTTAGTTCATCTCTATCCCAAAGTTCATCTCATTTTCTTTCAAAGGCTGCTAAGGTATAGAGTATATGTACACATTTATACAGATTCCTTCCTAACTGTCATCTTCTATTCAAAGCTATTTGATATTTTTCACCCTTTATGTGAAATAGCTTTTCTTCTCAAAACCCTGTTTGAAATATCTAAGTGAAAGTCATTAAACAAAGCTACTTACTTAATTTCAGTAAGTGTGTCCCTCATTAATTAAACTGCTATTGATTTGTTTACTTTTTTGAGGTAAAGTTTGGTATTTCCTTGTCTGTGCCTATGTATACCTCTCAGAACAACTAAATCATTTTACACCTTCAAACTCTTCTTTCTCCTCATAGACTTCATTAAATTAGATCCTGAACCTCATAAAGTCAAAGAGAAACATAAACTGTCCTGTCTCTCAAAGAAGACAACATATTTTAAATCATATCTTTCTGAGATTAATAAGAATAGCTGAAAATATACTCTTCTAAATCAGATATTAAAAAATTCATGAAACAATTAAAATTACATTTTACAATTCAGATCATATGAATAGAATTTCAGTATTAGAAACGATAAGAATGTGAAAATAACAAACAAGTCTTCTCCTTTTCATTTAACTATTTCTACTTCCATTCTTATGATTTCATAAAATGTTATATGAATTAGACTTAGTCATGGTTACATAAGTTGCTTTGGTTATTTATTTAGGGCACCTTCAAATTTTTTAGAGTTTAAATACTTAAATTCCTCAGTCACTTAAAATTTCTTAATACAAAATTTAGTTAAATATTCCTCATACTTCCAAATGATACTGAAAACTAAAAATAAGAGATAAAAGCTAAAAGATGCGACATGTTAAAATCCTTAAAACAAATTTCTCTTCCTAGAACTATGGTTTCTGGGTGTCCAAAAAATAACAAACTACTGCTTCAAACTGGTTAATATCTTCATGTTACCCTTTATAGATTTCTCCTTTGCCAACTCCTCTCATATTATTTGCACCAAAACTGAACTAGCTGTCAGTTTCTTTATTTTTTCATCATTTTTCATCTTTTAGTATGCTTTTATCTCAACCTCAACTGCTCCCTCTCATCGGCTGCCTACATCTATTAAATGCAGTTTTTCCATATTTTTTTCTTATATAGCAATTCAGATATGATCTGTCTCTTTCCCCATCTTCCCTTGAGTCTAACTAATTGGTAGAAATCTTATATCTCCTTTCCCAACCCAGAGATCGAAGCCAGGTTTCTCTCACTGCAGTGATTCTTTACCATCTGAGCCACCAAGGAAGCCAATGAATTCTGGAGTGTGTAGCCTATCCCTTCTCCAGAGGATCTTCCTGACCCAGGAATTGAACTGGGTCCCTTGCGTTGCAGGCAGATTCTTTACCAGCTGAGCTACCAGGAAAGCTCCAGTGGAAAATGTTTGTCTTATTAACCATCAGACTGAGAATAGTGCCCTGGAAATTATAAATGTAGGTATCTATCTTTTATATGAGTGCATGTAAAATTCTATTTATTAATTTTTGTAGGATATTTTATACCAATTATATTTTAAGTATTTCCAGACTTCTACAAATATATTTTTCCAAATATAAAAATAAAAGACATTGTTACTACTGGTGATATGTAGTTATTATTATTTTTAAATGACAAGGCAACTATTACTCCCTATTTGAGAATATTGTGAGTTGCTTTATTATTCTAATTTCTAAATAAATATTACTTATATGCATAGGTGTATTGGTTCTACACTTATCAGTAGTATAATGTGAAGAAGGGGTGGGTGTGAAAATGTAGGGTGTCAGTGTAGTATATAGAAGAAAGAGCATTTATTGAAATTATAGTCAAAACTCATGAAATTCTTAGCCCTTAGAATCTCATTATTTATCATTTATAAAATAAAAATAATTTCTAACATATATGGTATTTTAAAAAACATCTGTCACAATACTTGGCCATTTTAGACATGAGGATTTACATCCTAATTTAACTAATTTCCTGTATCATTATTTTTCATGAAAAAAATGGACAAAATAACATTGTTTTTTTTATTGTATTTATTTTCTTCATTGGAGTAATAATAATGATGTATATGCCTATGATCTTTTCCAGTTTTCAGTTGCCTTTTGCATCCAGTTATTCTTTACAATTCCCTTTCTGGTTGTAACTGGAAGAATACATACTCATTGAGTTGTAAATATCAGATGAATATCTAGGACATTATTTCACATATGCAGATTGTGCTTTTAAAATTCCGTGACAGGTTTAACCAGCACACTCACACATTTATATTTAGAATATATATTTAGAATATATATTTATATTTATATAAATTTGTTTATATTTAGAATAAATTAGATAAGCATTATCTAATTTAAAATTAATTTAATAATTTTTAATTAATTGGTTTACTTGTTGAGTCATCTCATTGTCTCTAGTCATTAAGAAGTATTACTCTATCCTTTATATCTGCCCTAGACTTCTTTGTTCTGTCCTCTGATTCTATTACCTCTCTATAATCTATCGTCTATATGAAACTTCAGTGATTTAAAAAAAGCACGTCACACTCAAAACCTCACCATGGCTTCCCAGCACATTTATTTAAAACCTTCATTGATACAGCTGACTGTACATGTTCAGCCCTTGCCTGTATCATCAAACCTATCCCTATGCTTCTCCTCCCTGCTTGTGACTCAGTGACATTGACTTTCTGGAAATTTTATCCCCCAGCCTTCATATGGTTGACTCCTTCTTGTCTTTTAGGTCATAATATAAATATTCTCTTCTCAAAGAGGCTTTCATTGAACAGGTACAAGGTACTCTCTTTTATGCCACTTTAAAATTTTCTTCAGTTCACTATTGGACATTTATTTGTAAATGCATAGGTTTATTTTATCTCTTCTCCTTAAAAAAAAAAAAAAAAAAGTAAGTTCCTTGAAAGAAAGATGGGGTATGCTTTTTCCTTTTATAGTCTCAGCATAATAATACCTAGCACATGGTAACAGTCATTAAATATCTGTTGAATGAACCAATGAAGGAATGTAGTCTCCTTGTTAGATATATTAGCTCATTTTCTTAATTCAAGAGATACCACATCTCATGTCATTCTGTAGAATACCCTAATCTCATTTTCTTTTTATGTCCCATTTAGCCTTGGCATCCTTCTTGTTCCTTAAATCTTGAAAGATGAATACCTTGCATATACTTTCCCAGCACATATGATAGGCTTTAAGGGTCATGAAAAAAAAGCATTATTCACTGTCACATTTGTGCCAGTTACACTGATGTCTTCCCTGCTGCTCACAGCATCTGTTTCTTTCAGGGACTGTGCTGCTCAACTTTTAGCATTCTCATCACTTTATCTGTTATTTATTTGGAACATTGGTTTCAATTAGCCATTTGGATATTTTTTAAGCCTCAATGCTCATTATACTTTCCATATCATCCCAGACAGTTCCTCATTCTGCATGGATCTGCTCTTGGCTCTTAATATGGGCTCTCTATTCTGACATATTTACTTTTCAGCCTTTGCAAATGTGAACTCTGGTGTAAAAGCTCGTAGTAGATATTTTTAAACTTTCTCATCTCTGGAATGTTTTAGTGGGAAAAGAAGCCAGAAAACCCACCTCATTTTCTTCCACATGCCACTTTGTCATGTATTTCTTGTCAGAGCAGCAAACTACTACCATAGTCAACTTCTGTACACATGCACATGTATACACATACATGAGTATGCACACACATGCATGTCAATAGCAAAGTGATCTGTTTAAATTTAAATCAACTCTTCTTTTTATACTACTTACTTAGAAAAAATTAAAAAATAATATTTAGACTTCATAAAATGGCACACAAATCCCTCATTTCCTATACTATTAACATTCTCTCAGGCCTTCTTAGATATTACCATCTTTTTTATGTCTTAGGTTCTTTGCCATTTTCTCTGAGTGGAAACGTGTGCCCTCAAGTCTTCCTGTGACAGGATTTTTTTTTTTTTTCCTCCATCAATAAGGAGTTAGGACAAAGATCTCCTTTTTAGAGAGGATAAGTCAATCGAATTAGGCAACTTTTAACAACCTAGGGATTCTGTCCTGTGTTTGTGCCTTCATAGTACCAACACTGCTGAAATCACTATGTGTTTGTGTACTTTCTTGATCTCTCTTCCCTTCCTTTGATCATTTTAGCAATCAGAGGGATGCCTGGAATGTATTAAATGTCTAGCACAGTTTGTAGGAAGAAAGAAAGAATATAGAAAGCACATTAAGAGAGAAAGGGAAGGAGCAAGGAAGGGAGGAAAAGGAGTTGGGGTAGAGAGAGAAACAGAGAGAGAGACAGAATGTCAAGTGAGTAACATTAAAATAAGTGTATTATTTAAATTAAAATTTCTAGTCTCATAGATTTATAGAGCTGGAAGGACGTTAAAAACCTTTTATAGCCCAGTGATTCCTTTTGGAGATTCTCTGGAAGAGTATAATGATCAATTATTTCCACTATTTCAACAAGATTATTTTAAATTTACTCATTACAGTGTTTCACATACTAAAATATCACTTTGTTTAGTACTATAATTAAATTTACATAGTTATATATTGATTATCTCTTGGTGATTAGCAGTGCTGATTAACAGGTCACATGATTTTTTTTTTTTAATGAGCATCCATTTCTTATTGTGAAAGTGATTTAGTTTAAATAAGACAGAAATTTTCCAAAAAAAATTTTTTTCTTAGGAAAATGTAATGAAAGTAGAATTTCACGGTGACAAATCCAGGACTTACTAAATTCAGTCCAAACTATTTTTTATGATAAATGAGGAAATTAAGGCAAATCACCCACCATTTTATTTCTGGTTTTAGCACAATCAGTATGAAAGGTTGTTGCTGAGCCGTGAAAGATGCTGGGATTCTTGGTCCCCGGAGGAGAGGAATTCAATCCTGGGCTGGTGATGAGGCTTGACTGCTCAGAGCTTTTGTGTAATAAACTTTTTATGTTTACTTGCTCAGTCATGTCCTACTCTTTGTGACCCCATGGACTGACCTGTCAGCTCCGGTGTCTATGGGGATACTCCAGGCAAGAAAACTGGAGTGGGGTTGCCTTTTCCTTCTCCAGGGAACTTCTCAACCCAGGAATGGAACCCAGGTCTTTCACATTGCATGTGGATTCCTTACTATCTGAGCTACCCGTGAAGCCCTAATAAATGAAGTTTTATTAAAATGTAAAAGACCTACAGAAAGCTTCTAACATAGACATCAGTTCAGTTGAGTTCAGTTGCTCAGTTGTGTCTGACTCTTTGCGACCTCATGAATCGCAGCACACCAGGCCTCCCTGTCCATCACCAACTCCCGGAGTTCACTCAGACTCACGTCCATCAAGTCAGTGATGCCATCCAGCCATCTCATCCTCTGTTGTCCCCTTCTCCTCCTGCCCCCAATCCCTCCCAGCATCAGAGTCTTTTCCAATGAGTCAACTCTTCGCATGAGGTGGCCCAAGTACTGGAGTTTCAGCTTTAAGCATCATTCCTTCCAAAGAAATCCCAGGGCTGATCTCCTTCAGAATGGACTGGTTGGATCTCCTTGCAGTCCAAGGGGCTCTCAAGAGTCTTCAGAAGGGGACAAAAAGAGTGCCCCTCCTGCTAGCCATTAGCAGTATGTTATACTGCTTTTATCTGTGTGGCTCAATCATTGGTATACTTCACATTTTCTTCTAAATCTCATTCTCTATGTGGGGTCTACTGTACCACCTTATTTAAAATTGCCTCTCTTTTCTTGGCATTCAAATCCCTGTCCTCACCTTGTATTATTTTTTATACTACTATTCATCACCTGAGTATGAGCTTCCTAAAGATAGGGATGTCATGTATGGATGTGAGACTTGGACCACAAAGAAAGCTGAGTGCCAAAGAACTGATGCTTTTGAACTGTGGTGTTGGAGAAGACTCTTGAGAGTTTCTTGGATTGCAAGGAGATCCAACCAGTCAGTCCTAAAGGAAATCAGTCCTGAATATTCATTGAAAGGACTGATGCTGAAGCTGAAACTCCAATACTTTGGCCACCTGAAGCGAAGAGTTGACTCATTGGAAAACACCCTGATGCTGGGAAAGATTGAAGGCGGGAGGAGAAGGGGATGACAGAGGATGAGATGGTTGGATGGCATCACTGACTCAATGGACATGAATTTTTGAGTAAGCTCTGGGAGTTGGTGATGGCCAGGGAAGCCTGGCATCCTGCAGTCCATGGAATAGCAAAGAGTCAAACACAACAGAGAAACTGAAATGAACTAAACTGGTATACCTGTCGTGGGAGTTTGTAATTTCCTTGATTCTATCTCACTGCAACAAAAATTTGAAGCCATGGACGGACCAGTGTTATAGCTCAGTTTTATTTAGAAAGCAAAGAAAAAATCATCCTCCAGACCTGAGGGTGGGCTGACCCAAAAAATGCAAGGAGAAGAAATGCCTCCAGCCCAATTTTGGCTCCTTTTTTTGTGTTTTTTCTCCTCCACCTGAGCCTGCCCTATGTAAATTTAGCTAACCAGGAGGGCTGTTTGTTTTACCCGAAGTTCTCACTCTGGTCCTGGGACCTTCCTTTGTTCTATTTTTGCAGGCTTTTCCCTTGTTTGTCTTTTAGCCACTGCCATTCTGGACTCCTTTTTCCTATTCTAACTTCCTAACATTCCCCCCTCAAGAGATGGGAGGCCCAGTTCTTTGGGAATAGGGGTGTCGAGGTCTCTCTGGCTATTTCCTTCTGAACTGGTAAGGGGCATTTGGCCTCCCCCTCTTGCTAGTCTCAAGCCCCAGAGTCCTTATATTAGTGTCCATCTAAGGGTGAGTGATATTTTCTGTGGTCAGGTGTAGTTTTACATATCCTTGTTGAACTGGCACTGCATGTTGTAGCTTGTGACCTGGGCAGAGACAAAAAGGGTTAGACAATTGATAATACATGGAGCAATCATCGGAGAAGGCAATGGCAACCCACTCCAGTACTCTTGCTTGGAAGATCCCATGGGCAGAGGAGCCTGGTAGGCTGCAGTCCATGGGGTCGCTAGGAGTTGGACACTACTGAGCAACTTCACTTTCATTTTTCACTTTCATGCATTGGAGAAGGAAATGGCAAGCCACTCCCGTGTTCTTGCCTGGAGAATCCCAGCGACAGTGGAGCCTGGTGGGCTGCCATCTATGGGGTCTCACAGAGTCGGACACAACTGAAGCTACTTAGCAGAAGCAGTAGGAGCAAACATAAACAGCATCAAGGATAAGTAGGGGCTTTAAAGTGAAGTCACTCAGTCGTGTCTGACTCTTTGCAATCCCATGGACTATAGCCTACCAAGCTTCTCTGTCCATGGGACTTTCCAAGCAAGAATACTGGAGTGGGTTGCCATTTCCTTCTCCAGAGGATCTTCCCAACCCAGGGATCGAATCCAGGTGTCCCGCATTGTAGGCAGGCACTTTACCATCTGAGCCACTAGGGAAGTCACTAGTAGGGGCATTAGCCAACTCCAAATTTCCCCTCATCAGGAGAAGGGTCCCCCAAAGAGAGATTGTAGCCACCCTGAGAACTCTCCAGGTCATTCTTTGAGATCCTGTAGGATCTGAATGTTTTTCTTGAGGGCTGTGAAACTTTCTTTAACTTAGCTGGAGGTATTTACCCAGAAACAACATATCTCATTCAAGATAGCTGAAGTCTCTCCTTGTTTAGGGGTCAGGAGATCTATCACCTGTCTGTATTGGAGTACAACCCCTGTCAAGCTGTGTTGGCACCTCAGAGCTGTCCTGAGAAATCTTATCCCCAGAAACTTAATTTTGAGGGTGTTCATTAGAATGGCAGTTCTAAATAGGATCTGAGATCTCTCAAGGGTTCACAGGCATATTGAGTGTCTTCTTTTCTTCCATGGCTTGACTTGTGAATAGTAAATCCAGGAATCCTGTCCTGGTACCTTGACTGCTGTGGGGGTAGAAAGTATTACAGGGTAGGGACCCTTCCATGTGGGCTGGTGTTGAGCCTTTGAGGACCCATCTTTTCAAACTTTAGGTAGGATTTGAGTCCCTGGAGCATATAGTCGTGACTCTTTAGAATCTTTTGGGTCCTGGTTCACACCCTACAAGCGTACATCCTGTTGAAAATGCCCAATGGCCATGGTATAAGACTGGAGGGTCTGAGCCTCTGGATCTAGGAAGAGGTCATTGACATAAACAGAGTCTCCCATATAGCATCTCATAAGGATTAAGGCCAACCTGTTCCTTAGGGGCAATATGGGTGCAGAGAGAGCTATTGGTCAAGCCTCCTTCTATCCTAGGGAGGCCTCCCAGGTTATCTTTTTATTACTGATTTTAAGAATTGGTTGACTCCTTCTACTTTTCCTGAAGACTGAGGCCTCCAGGCACAATGGAGATAATAAGTCATGCCCAATGCTTTAGAGACCCCTTGGGTGACCTTAGAAGTAAATGATGTCCCATTGTCACTTGGTAATGACCTGGGCAGACCAAGTCTCGAAATGATTTCATGGAGAAGTTTTTTCACCACCTCCTCAGCCTTCTCAGTCCTGGTGAGAAAGCCTTCAATCCATCCTGTGAATGTGTCTATAATGACTAACAGGTAATTATACCCATGAGAAACTGGTATCTGCCAGTCCTCTCCTGGGTAGGTCCCTTATTGGAATGATCCTTCCACTCATTAGCATATGAAATCACCCAGCTTGGGAAAACTAGCCACACCACATTCCGTGGCCTCCACACTTGCACTCTACGATGTTGTACACCCTGTGGAGTGTTCTTCTCTCTAAATCTGAACAAATCCACCTCTTACCTATTGCTGTGTCTCTCACTGGATTTTTTCCAATAAGACATAAAGAGCCTGAGCTTCATTAAGTCCTAAAACCAGGCACCATGGGTTTTGGCCAGGCTCAAGTCACAGTCGGATATGACTGAGTGACTAAGCATAGACAGAGTCCCTGCCATGTGGGTTTGAGTCCTAATCTTAGGTAAACGGTTTTAAACACAACTTTCAGAAATGAAAGATGATGACCTGCCAAATATTTTGTAAGCAGTGGCATAGATGGAGAGAGGAGCTGAAGGATGGGAGGAAAAAGCAATGGGGAAAACGTACCAAGGAATCCCCTTCATAACCTGCTGGAAAATCTGCTAAATACCTGACCTGTGCTCACAGTTTTCATTGGCCTGATTTTTGGCACAAAGAAGATTAAGGACAGAAGAACCCCAACCCACTTGGGCAACAGCTACTAAGTAGCCCCTGCCAGAGGCCCTCAATTGCACCCACTGCTGCTTCCTATTCACGGTGGGGTTCGAGGAAACAAGAAACGAGAGATTGTAAAGGAATTAAGATTTTGTCAGCCATATGTCCTTCCAGCCATAGGAGCAAGGACTTCCTACCCCAACCGGAGGTCTTCTGGAATCTGAGACTAAGCTGTGTGTGCTTTCTGCTGAGTTTGTTTTCGCCGTCCCAGGTTCCAGCACACTGGACTTCTTGTCACTTACACCGCACTGGGTTTTCTTCACATTCAGCTTCTACTGTAGGAGCTTTCTCTGAGTTGGGCCTCTGCTGTGCTTGGCCTCTGCCTTGTGGGGGCTGAGCCAAGGTTGTTTCAGCCAGGTTAAATCCTAGCAACAGCACCATAGATGTCAGGGGAGTGTGTAATTTCCTCGGTTCTGTCTTGCCACAGTGAAAATTTGAAGTGATGGATGGACCAGTGTTATAGTTCAGTTTTATTTAGAAAGCAAAGGAAGATCCTCAATTTGTGACGGCAGGCCTACGCAAAAGACATGAAGAGAAGAGAAGCTCCCAGCCCAATTTTGGCTCCTCTTTTTATGTGTTTTTTTCTCCTCCTCCTGGGCCTGCCATATGTAAATTGGGCTAGCCAGGAGGGCTCTATGTTTTACCTGAGGTTCTCACTCTGGTCCTGGGACCTTCTTTTTTTTTATTTTCACAGGCTTTTCCCTTGTTTATCTTTTAGCCACCACCATTCAGGACTCCTTTTTCCTATTTTAACTACCTAACATACCTATCAGCAAGCTGTTAATTAGAGAAAGGAAATCTCTCAAAACTCAGAGTGGCACCAAGCCCCTCACCCACAACTTGCATTTTGAGATAACATTGGCACAAGGTGAGTCATCCCAGGTCATAAAACGATTGACATGAATCTTGAAGAAAGACAGATTTCGAAGTAACAACATACTGGTTTGTTGAGTTCTTTTTGTTCTGAGTCTTAAGCAGAACCGACTTGAAGAAAGACAGAGTCTAGGGTAAATACATAGTTCATTAACATAGCTTAAGAAAAATATTTCCATAAGAAGAATGGATTGGTTAGCTCAAGGTTTGAGAAAAGTTAAGTTCAGGTGGAACCAGGTGTCATCATGGCAACACAGAATTTTAAAAGAAACCTCCTTTTAAATTTGTATAGAGAGGGGAAAAATAATCTGACACTTGTAGTTTGTTTTCTCCTACCACTTAAGAGAGAGAAAAAAAATGTCTAACACTTGCAGCCTATTTCCTCCATTTGGAGACCCCCAACCTTACTGCCTGTTACCCACTCAAATATTGAATGGAGAACTAATTTCAAAACCATGTTTTTTCTCATCTGTGAAGTGGTATTCCTAACTGGCTCAGTAGTGAAGTATCTGCCTGCCAATTCAGGAGATGCAGGAAATGCAAGATTGATCCCTCGGTTGGTAAGACCCTCTGGAGGAAGAAATAGCAACCCACTCCAGTATTATTGCCAGAAAAAATCCCATAGGCAGAGTACCGAGGTCTACAGTCCATGGGGTCACAAAAAGTGGACACAACTGAGTGACTGAGCACACAGAGCAGCCAAAACTGATTGTAGGAGGAGGCTCAAGAGGGAGGGGATATATATATATATATATATATATATATATATATATATATATACATGCTATGCTAAGTCACTTCAGTCATGTTCGACTCTGTGCGACCCCATAGACGGTAGCCTACCAGGCTCCCCCGTCCTTGGAATTCTTCAGGCAAGAACACTGGAGTGGGTTGCCATTTCCTTCTCCAATGCATGAAAGTGAAAAGTAAAAGTGAAGTTGCTCAGTCATGTCCGACTCTTAGTGATCCCATGGACTGCAGACCACCAGGCTCCTCCATCCATGGGATTTTCCAGGCAAGAGCACTGGAGTGGGGTGCCATTGCCTTCTCTCTCTCTCTCTCTCTCTCTCTCTCTATATATATATATATATATATACACACACACATATATACACATACATATATATCACTGATTTGCAGTGTTATAGGGTAGAAACCAACACAATTGTAAAACAATTATCCTCCAGTTAAAAATAAAAAAAGAATCAATCTTAAAGTTCAAGAGGAAGGGGATATATGTATACCTATGGATCATTCATGTTGATGTAAGGCAGAAACTAGCACAATAATGTAAAGCAATTTTCCTTCAATTAAAAATAAATTAAAATTCTGTAGAACGTGTGAAAAAGTGATTGTAAATAATCATATTTTGCAAAAATCAAAGATATAGATGTAGTTATGTTAGGTAGTTAGAATAGGAAACAGGAGTCCAGAATGGTAGTGGCTAAAAGATAAGGAAGGGAAAAGCTAGCAAAAATAGAACAAAGGATGGTCCGAGGACCGGAGTAAGGACCTCAGGTAAAACAAACAACACTCCTGGCTAGCCCAGTTTACAGAGGACAGGCCCACGGGGAGGAAAATACATATAAAAAGAGGAGCAAAAGGGAAAGGGGTCTCTCTTTCTCTCTCTCTCTCTGGGCACTCTTCTCTTCATATCTTTGGGTCGACATGCCCTCATGCCTCAAGGATGGATTTTCCTATTTTCTAAATAAAATAGAGCTGTAACATGGAGCTGTAACACTGATTTGTGTAAGAGCTATAACATGGTCTGTCCAAGACGCAAGAGCTGTGACACGCCAAGGGCTTTGCTGTCCGTCACTCCAAATCTTTGTTGTGATGAGACAGAATTGAGGAGCATACACTCACCTGACAGTCACATTATGCTGCTTAATTGCTAGAGATAACTTCACTAGGCCAACTCAAGAAAATGTACTATATGTAATTTGTATGTGCTATTTTAAGATAACAAGAAAATATTTTAAGTATCTAATTCTCTATTCTCTCTATTGCAAACCTCAGTTTAGGTTATTGACTGACTGGCATATAATTTTTTAATTCCAATTTGTTTCAAGGCATACCATGTGAAATTTCATCTTAAATTAATTTTAGCAGATATTCACCTGAATATGAAAGTATTCTACTCTCACAGATTCAGAGACATTTTATAGAAGAAATGATCTTTCTGAAACGAAAATATTATTTGTGAGAACATATTTTCAATGTAGTTACACATAAAGACCATTTCAGTTTATTCTTTCTACAGATAGACTGTATGGCTGTATGACATGACTTGTCATACATTTTGAGGCTCTGAGAACCCCAAATATCTGCCCTGTTCTGGGATACCTTCTAGCTAATGACTGAAATTCTGTAACACAGATTTCACCTTCTAGTGAAAGACTTTGACTTTGTGAAATATATTCTTACTGTAATGAAAAATTCTACCTACTATTTTGAAAAATTAGATGAAGTATGTCCTCATAGGCATGACATTGAAAAATAGAAAAATGACAACAAAGGAAAATAAATACAGACATATAGATTTGGTTAAAAATGAAAATATTTTGTAATTTTCAAGTTTGTTTCAGACATGATTCCTGATAACCACATTTTGATATTGCTAAAATTTTACTGTTTTAATGTTAAGAATGCGTTTTATATTTTTTATCAGTGGAAAGAGAACCCATCCTATCACAATACTGCTTTCAAGAAACACATTTGGTTTTGAGAAGGGATGAGAGAAATGTGTGCTAATTAGAAAGAGTGGAATCAAGGGATTTTTTCTGTTGGGTTCATACAGAGTTCAAATGTCTTCTCATGCACTGTATCACATCTGCTATCTCATTCTCACAGTATGCCCTCTACATATATCTTCTTCTTAAATTCTTGTGATTTCTTGTTTGCAGTCTATGTTTTACCCATATTAATGGCCATTAATTCCTAGAAGCTAACAGAATCTGTTTTTTTTTTTTTTTTCATGACCTTTATACATAGAACTAGCGTGTGAGATGAGTGCAATTGTGTGGTATTTTGAGCATTCTTTGGCATTGCCTTCTTTGAGATTGGAATGAAGACTGATCTTTTCCAGTCCTGTGGCCACTGCTGAGTTTTCCAAATTTGCTGGCATAATGAATGTAGCACTTTCACAGCATCATCTTTCAGGATTTGGAATAGCTCAACTGGAATTCCATCACCTCCACTAGCTTTGTTCGTAGTGATGCTTTCTAAGGCCCACTTGATTTCACATTCCAGGATGTATGGCTCTAGTTGAGTGATCACATCATCATGATTATCTGGGTCGTGAAGATCTTTTTTGTAGAGTTCTTCTGTGTATTCTTGCCACCTCTTCTTAATATCTTCTTCTGTTAGGTCCATAGCATTTCTGTCCTTTATGTGACTATCTTTGCATGAAATGTTCCCTTGATGTCTCTAATTTTCTTGACGAGATCTCTAGTCTTTTCCATTCTGTTGTTTTCCCCTATTTCTTTGCATTGATCACTGAGGAAGGCTTTCTTATCTCTCCTTGCTATTCTTTGGAACTCTGCATTCAGATGCTTATATCTTCCTTTTCTCATTTGCTTTTCTCTTCTCTTCTTTTCACAGCTATTTGTAAGGCCTCCTCAGACAGCCATTTTGCTTTTTTGCATTTCTTTTCCATGGGGATGGTCTTGATCCCTGTCTCCTGTACAATGCCACGAATCCTCTGTCCATAGTTCATCAGGCACTCTATCTATCAGATCTAGTCCCTTAAATCTATTTCTCATTTCCACTGTTTAATCCTAAGGGATTTGATCTAGGTCATACCTGAATGGTCTAGTGGTTTTTCCCTACTTTCTTCAATTTAAGTCTGAATTTGGCAATAAGAAGTTCATGATCTGAGCCACAGTCAACTCACAGTCTTGTTTTTACTGACTGTATAGAGTTTCTCCATCTTTGGCTTCAAAGAATATAATCAATCTGATTTCGGTGTTGACCATCTGGTGATGTCCATGTGTAGAGCCTTCTCTTTTGTTGTTGGAAGACGGTGTTTGCTATGGCCAGTGTATTCTCTTATTAACTCTATTAGCCTTGGCCCTGCTTCATTCCATACTCCAAGGCCAAATTTGCGTGTTTCTTGACTTCCTATTTTTGCATTCCAGTCCCCTATAATGAAAAGGACATCTTTTTTTGGGTGTTAGTTCTAAAAAATCTTGTAAGTCTTCATAGAACCATTCAACTTCAGCTTCTTCAGCATTACTGGTGGGGGCACAGGCTTGGATTACCATGATACTGAGTGGTTTGCCTTGGAAACAAACAGAGATCATTCTGTCGTTTTTGAGATTGCATCCAAGTACTACATTTCAGACTCTTTTGTTGACCACGATGGTACTCCATTTCTTCTAAGTGATTCCTGCCCATGGTAGTAGATATAATGGTCATCCGAGTTAAATTCACCCATTCCAGTCCTTGGTTTTAGAAAAGGCAGAGGAACAAGAAATCAAATTGCCAGTGTCTGCTGGATCATCGAAAAAGCAAGAGAGTTCCAGAAAAACATCAATTTCTGCTTTATTGACTATGCCAAAGCCTTTGACTGTGTGCATCCCAATAAACTGTAGAAAATTCTGAAAGAGAAGGGCATACCGGACCACCTGACTTGCCTCTTGAGAAACCTATATGAAGGTCAGGAAGCAACAGTTAGAACTGGACATGGAACAACAGACTGGTTCCTAATAGGAAAAGTCATATGTCAAGGCTGTATATTGTCACCCTGCTTATTTAACTTATATGCAGAGTACATCATGAGAAACGCTGGGCTGGAAGAAGCACAAGCTGGCATCAAGATTTCCGGGAGAAATATCAATACCCTCAGATATGCAGATGACACCACCCTTATGGCAGAAAGTGAAGAGGAACTAAAAAGCCTCTTGATGAAAGTGAAAGAGGAGAGTGAAAAAGTTGGCTTAAAGCTCAACATTCAGAAAACTAAGATGATGGCATCTGGTCCCATCACTTCATGGGAAATAGATGGGGAAACAGTGTCAGACTTTATTTTTGGGGCTCCAAAATCACTGCAGATGGTGATTGCAGCCATGGAATTAAAAGATGTTTACTCCTTGGGAGGAAAGTTATGACCAACCTAGATAGCATATTGAAAAGCAGAGACATTACTTTGCCATCAAAGGTCCATCTAGTCAAGGCTATGGTTTTTCCAGCAGTCATGTTTGGATGTGAGAGTTGGACTGTGAAGAAAGCTGAGCACCGAAGAATTGATGCTTTTAAACTGTGGTGTTGGAGAAGACTCTTGAGAGTCCCAGACTGCCAGGAGATCCAACCAGTCCATCCTAAAGGAGATCAATCCTGGGTGTTCATTGGAAGGACTGATGCTGAAGCTGAAACTCCAATACTTTGGCCACCTCGTGAGAAGAGTTGACTCTTTGGAAAAGACCCTGATGCTGGGAGGGATTGGGGGCAGGAGGAGAAGGGGACGACAGAGGATGAGATGGCTGGATGGCATCACCGACTCGATGGACATGAATTTGGGTAAACTCTGGGAGTTGGTGATGGACAGGGAGGACTGGCGTGAAGCGATTCATGGCATTGCAAAGAGTTGGACATGACTGAGCAACTGTTCTGTACTGATACATAGAACACACTTTGTCTGAATCATCTTTCTTTGTCTTCACCTTAGAAATTGTTGTTCATCTTTCTGCTTTCAATATCATATATTTCCTTCAGGAAGCTTCTCTTTAGTAAGTCACCCCCAAGACCAATTTATTGCTTCTATTATATATTCTAATCAAATTTTACATTTTACATGTTTTGTCAATTATATTTACACCACCTGTAAAAGCCACTCCAGGTTAGAGGCTTAAATCAGCAACGCTTTACTTTTGCTCACAGTTCTCTTGGTTTACAAGATGTTTATGGACTCATATATATAGTTGCAATAAGCTGGAGGGTTTCCTATACTGCAAGGTCCGATGTGGCCTCACTCATGGAAGTGACTCAGAATTGTCAATTGGGGCACTTTGGTTCTTCTCCTTATTCCTTTCATTTTCTGGTAGACAAGTGAGAGTTCTTTCTATGGTAGTCTCATGAAATCTTTCCCAGAGTGTAAAGGTAGAAGCTACAAAGACTCTTGGAACTAATACACAATAATTTACATGATAATCATCTGCTATGCTCTGCTGGTCATGGTAATTCAGGAAGACCAGTTAGATCCAATGGCATAGGGAAATAGACTGTAAGGAAATGGCAACCCACTCCAGTGTTCTTGCCTGGAGAATCCCGGGGACGGGGGAGCCTAGTTGGCTGCTGTCTATGGGGTCGCACGGGGTCACACAGAGTCGGACACGACTGAAGCGACTTAGCAGCAGCAGCAGCTAGCTGCAAACAGTTGCAAAGAATGGCCACCTTAAATCTAACACACAAACAAAATGCAGTCACATTTTATTGATTTTTCTTGTTTGTTTGCTCTTATGTTTATGTTCTCTCTCTCACTCATCATTGCATGCTAGCATTAACTCATGGCTAGCAGTTCAGTATATATGTGTTCATTGAATTCATCAAAGTTAGTGACCCTACTGGTATTTTAATTTTTATTACCTAAATTGAATTCAAATATATAAATTTCACTTTAAAATGTAGTATTATCTGGAATGTAAATACATACATATTACTTCATAGATATATAGCACACAAGAGACCATGCCACCTATTTATAGAGAAAAAAGTGAAATTCTTGAGTTCTAAGGGAATAGAAAGAAGTATATCATGAAGACTAAGAATACAAGCTAGTAAATCTGACAGTCTGAATAAAAGTGCTGGATGTATTAAAGCTTTTATTTTTATTTCCCTTTCATTTTTATTGAGGCTTTAGCTCAAACGTCACTTTGCATTTCAGTGCCAGCTATTATATTAATCTGTTCATTCTTCATCTCTTCCCCTTGAATGTATTCTTTCTAAGAAACACACTGTATGTACTATTCACCTCTGAATCATTCAGTGCCTGATGTAGAGTGGGCACTTAGTATATTCTTATTAAATACCTGAAAGAATGAATGATTTAAGATAAACAGCTTGAGTTAATACAGGAATGAATGCCCTTAATCAGGTTATTTATCTCAGACTGTATTGATTTTAATTGTATCTGTTGCATATGATTTTACAAAGGTTAAATGAAAAATGTTTATCATGGAACTTGCATGAAGAGAGTGATTTGTAATTGTTAAGAGCTTGGAATAAGTGAGGAATAGTGGCTATGGACTGGTTGATTCCTAGATCGTAGGGTAAAAAGTTCTCTTAGTGAATTATCTACTCTCCACGAGTACTAAAATTTGTGTGAAACTGAGAGAAAAAACTTCTACTGTGGAATTTTCTGAAAATTAGAGAAGTCCTTACAGGTAAAATTTCAGATTGAGAAATTTATAGACACTTTGGTTTAATCCAGAGAGGGAAAAAAAAAAAAGGATCAAAACCTTGATCCAATTTAGCAACATATTAAGAAGGTGTAGGGATAATAATACAAGTCTTATAACTATTAAGCAACAGACAATTTTCAAAGATAAGTGAAATTAGATTACTAAGAATTGTTATGAGGGGAAAAACTATAATAGTTAAAGGAGGGAAGAGTAATACAGAGGCAGTTTATGTCAAGCTGAAACTGGATTATTAAAAAACAGCAAGACAGGCTATTGGATTGTATATATACATTTTCTGTATTTGAAAGTGAAACAAGTATATGAAATTAGATTTATCCACAGGCTTGCATAAGCAAGAAATGTTGCTTTGTTCTCTTAAATTCAAATAAAATTGAGAGCCCCTGTTGTCCCTGATAGGAGGAGAGTTCTCTCCAGGTCATTGTGTGTGAAGGCAGAAAAAAACTTTGGCACCTTCTTCACTTGAGTTGCAGAAGAATCCACAGGGCATTTGTAGTGCTTGGACAATGGCACCTGTCATTATTATTCAAGCCTGAATTTCCCATGAAATTAGGTGATCCTGTGCCTACAAACCTGAGTAGGAATCTTAGCCAAAGGTGAGCATTCAGGTTCCTGGGCTCTTCCACTTTCCTGACATACCCCTAGGGAGTTGTGTATGCCATCTTCATTGCCTCTACTTAGCCCCCAACCTCTACCCAGGTCACTGCCTCTCTCTTATCACTTGGTGTAATTGCCTCAAAAATACTAGACTGTTAGGAAACAAAAGCAATGAAAAGATCTTAGATCACATTTCTCTTTGCTGCTGCTAAGTTGCTTCAGTCGTGTCCGACTCTGTGCAACCTCAGAGACGGCAGCCCACCAGACTCCCCCGTACCTGGGATCCTCCAGGCAAGAACACTGGAGTGGGTTGCCATTTCTTTCTCCAATGCATGAAAGTGAAAAGTGAAAGTGAAGTCACTCAGTCGTGTCCGACTCTTCGTGACCCCATGGACTGCAACCCACCAGGCTCCTCCATCCATGCGATTTTTCCAGGCAAGAGTACTGGAGTGGGGTGCCATTGCCATTAAGTCCTACCAAACCATCCTTCCTTCTAGCAAGGGTTTTGCAAGAGGGACCTGGAAAAAGTCAGACTTTTGTTGGAGAAGGAGGATGGAGAAATACAGAGATGATAGAAAATAAATAGCTTACATGTTTATCAGACACAAGTGTTTACATGTGCTGTTTTGTATTGGGGAGATTAAGTAGAGGTGTAATGATTTTCATGAGTCATTACTGTGGTTTTGGAATTACACAATTGGGGTCCAAATCCTAGCTTTTTAATTTACTAGCAAAGTGAGTTAGTGTATGTTGTAAAAGTACTTGAGCTTTAATATCCTCAGCTCATGGGTACTTTTGAGGATGAAATGAATTGATTAGAACTGTGTCTAGAACACAGTAAGTGCTCAGTATGTGTTGATTGCTCTGTATGTTCATTTAAATAGTCTGTTATCTAGTCATATAAATTAACCATTAGAATCATGAGTATGTTTATAGTGTCTTAATCACCTGTATTCAGAAGTTTGGGGAGATTAGATACCATCCCACAGCTGAAAAGCCAAATCTACATCATCCTCTTAAAAGTTAAAAGATATACTTCAAGACAAATGTTTATATTCGTATTATTACCTGTAATTGGAATATACCAAAATCATCTGAATAGATATAAAGCTTTTGAGTGTTTAAAATCACTTTAATGTTTAAGAAAACTTCCTTTGCTTTAATTAATCTCTTTCATCTGAAAGTCAGTTAAGCTGTATATGATCTTAATCAAATGAATACTCTCAATAATTGATATAGGTGTCATACCTTTGTTTTATTGACATTATTTAAAAACAGTCTTTTTGCTTATAGTCTTAAAATAAAATACAGTCTTTGTAGAAAAGGAATTCAACAGAATAATCACATGAAGAAATACAAAGGCTTATCTTTCAATGTGATAGTATATATTTTAAATACCCTAACATATAATTAATTATATGTAATACCCCAATATATAATCTATATTTGCCTTTCTAGTTAATTGTAGCTTTTGATGGTAAACTCAAGGTTCTTACCACTTCCAAAGGTTTATAGGCTATATTTTAAAGCCAAGATTGGTATTTTTTCTCCAAAAAAATCACTCGTGCTACTAATTAATTAGCTGCTGCAGAATGAAAAGTGTTTTACAGAATGTTGTGCAGGAAAATAAGACTTTTTATGGCTTGAATTTCCTATTAAACTGTTCTACTTCAGCATATTTTTGTAGATATTCACCTGTTGCTCAGCAACCTTTCCACAATAAATACCTTTATTATGGAAAAATAGTCTTTCCTCCAAAAGCCGAGCCCTTTCCTACCTGCCCACACCTCCCTTACATCCACTTCTTAGTAATGAACCTAGTTCTTGCAAGTCATGTAACAACCACACGGAATCAGGTATCAACTTATAAATGCATCAGCAAGGAGTGTTCAGTGATCTTGCTGCAAGCTTCACTCTCCTCACCAAAACATACATCTCAGCCTGCCCCTGTTATTTCTTTTGAGGAGAAGAAAACTTTGCAATAAACTAATTCAAACTAGTTAAGCAATCACTCTCATATGTGAATTCTTTCAACCAAAAAGGTGTTTGTCTGATTATAAGAGAACAATTTGAGAAGGCAATATATAATCCTAAAGAACATTTTCTTTTTCGAAGTAGCATCTGTATATACAGAAAAATGTGGTAGTCGGTATAGCTCCTTGATTCCATTTAAATCATATCACATGTGTAAAACATGCATTATGTATGCTTTATATTTAGGTATTAAAAAAAGACTAACACCTAGAGCTAATAAAAAGTGACAACCCCTCCTCCCCACCCCAAACTGGAAGGCCATTTCAGAAGGAAATGGAGGATAAACATGGACACACTGAGATAGTCGAAGTAAGCAGGACACAGAGACATGATGGGCTAGGTCAGGATAAAGCCTTCTCTTATTTTTTTTCTTTCAAACATGGTACATATAAAGGGTAACTCCACCAGTTGCTTTCCTTGTTTCTTTCCCTCTGCTACACAATATCAAATATCTTCATTACAAAATATTTTGGGGAGAGAAAAAGGTGCTGGAGAATAGAAGAAGAGGGAAATGCTACCCTCATTTGAAAAATCACAAATGAAGGAGTGATTTAGGTGTTCTTAGATGCTCCTTCCTTTTTTCATACTATGTAATATAAACTACAATTATATTATGTTTTTACAAGTGTTTATATCTGGATAGGTCAAATTTATTTCTTATATTTATATCTTTGAAATACATTTAATGCCATAAAGTAAAATGTTTATATTTTTGAGAAATACAGAGTAGTACATTTATCCACATTCATTCTTCCTTCATATATTTATGAAACATTCAAGGGGAAGTGAGAGATACACATGTATCAGACATGATTTCCACTCTCAAAATATAATTAATATATATCATTTATTAAAGACAGCAAGGCTCTGGAAGTGAAGAGGTTTCTTATATTACATTTTGGAATACAAGATATGTATAATAGGATCCCTTTTTCCTAACAAGGCCTTTAAATCTTCAATGAGAATTGACAGCTATTTCACAAGATTTAATATGGAAGGAAATTAGACATAGAAGGAAAGTGTGTGTTAAGTTGAATGTATTTGTTTGGGGGAAACCGGGAATGATATATCCTTCTTTTGCTAAAAGATAAGACCTGCTATAGGAAAGAGGTCTCAAAATGCAGGATTCTAGGAAATTGTTTTAGAAAGGTGTAAAGGGGCATTCTACCCCTTTCTCTAACTCTTATAAAATGTGACAAGGAGGCTGTGACTCTTATTTCAACTAGGTCCTCAAGTTTTATTGCCAGTATTGTCACTTTATGGAGGAACATTAGATACACAAAAAAGGCTTCAGTTGTATTTTGTGAATATTTATTCTTGTGAGTGGTGCATGTGTTTGTTAACTCGGAACGTAAAAATTAAAAAAAAAGACACCTTGGACCCACCACTGTACATTGTCAAGACTTCCAAAAATGTATGAAAAAGAGTGACAAGATACTGAAATTCCATTTTGCAACTTCATTTTAATCAACTAGGTGAAGCAAGAAATGGCTCTTTAAGAGAGAAAAGCTTCAAGATCATTGAAACCCTGTACCTAAACAATTTTTCCCTGGCATGAGCTTACTATATTTTTAGTACTAAAAAATTAGATGTCTGTTCTCTGACATTGTATTACAAAATGTGATAACATATTTTATAGACATATACATGCATTTATATACACATACAGTCTACATATGTGTACTATATATATATATTTTTTTGGTTGACCAACAGAGTACTCTATATGATTTTTATAACTTGGTATTTTCTATACTTCATTTAGGTAAAGGTATTTATGCTTGTTTGGCATGTGGGTTTATCAAACTTTAGTTAATCCAGAATACCGAGTTTTAATCTTGTATGTAAACAACTTGATGTTTTGTTGAATATTTGTTTTATAATCACTTATTTACTCTAGTAAATGTGGATTTGGTAAATGAATCACTAAATCTTGATATCATCAGTTTCAGCTTAGATTGAAAATATTTATTCACTTTGAATTTTAAAGCAGAGAAATCACTTGCATCTGATAAACAGTAACACATCCACTTGCAAAAGGTAATATTGGTGTCCCGATTTAGTGCTTAGAAATTTAAATAGAGATACATAATATAAATATATATATCAATATATCAGTGAATTCAGAAAAAATAATGTGTATTAAAGTATCAGGCCTATTTCAAAATTAATATGTACCTAATTTATTTAATTCATGATCATAGAAAATCTGTTATTCAAATTAGTGATAATTTTTTTTTTACTATACTATAATCAACTTCTTTCACATTTTAATATGTCAGAAATCTGAATTTAGGTGACAGCATTTTTGTGTTGTCATGCCATAGTTTAATAGTTCAATAGTTTCTTTCTTAGAGGTGAATCTTATCATTAAGAATATATTATATTTAGTTAATTAGATATCTTAATATCATTATCTTATGTATGTTCAAAGTACATGCAGCATTTTAATTTTAAATCAAAACTTTATAAGACCAATATAGATCTGCCCTTTAAAATTAAGTAATAATCTAAATTTTCAGGATTTGTCTATTTATTTTTGTAGTCAGAGAGACAATTTCATACTAGGTAATGACTGGCCAAGGACTTCCCTGGTGGCTCAGATGGTAAAGAATTTACCTGAAGTGTGGGAAACCTGGGTTTGCTCCCTGAGTTGGGAAGGTCCCCTGGGAGGAGGGCATGGCAACCCGCTCCAGTATTCTTGCCTGGAGAATCGACATGGACAGAGGAGCCTAGCGGGCTACAATCTATGGGGTTGCAGAGTCGGACAGAACTGAGCGACTAAGCACACAATGACTAGTCAAACATAGATTATTTATATTTTTCCTACAATTTAAGGACTACTTTCTATTTCAGTTTATTCATCCCTTCTGTAAGTTGAATTCATAGTACACACATATTCACCAAATTATACTATTAAATACTGAGCTATACATATTTAGGATATTGGCATTTGTAATGTTTAAAATGCAAAATATTTATTTTCCCAACTGCAGTATGCTTCCTGAAATACATATGCTAACATTTATAGAATATTTAAATGATGATTCACATAGAATTGCTGCATTAGTTGTATTTATATTTTATTTTGATGTTATTTTGTATATTTTTCTTTTGCATGTTTTCATGTTAGATGTTTATTGCATTTTTTTCATTATATATCATGATAACACAAAAGTATTCAGTGAGGATTATTTTGTTATTAAAGCTTTTATTCAAATGTTTAATTTGAAATGCTAAACTTAGTGGAATAGAATATATGTTTTATATAAAATAACAAGACATATATATCTAAAAGCCACTTCTATGAATATGCACCTGTGTTTAACATGTACTTGTATAGCTATATGCATTTTGGGATTTCCACTTATATCTCTAGCAACATATTCTTTATGTTTGAGTTACACAGAAATTACAAAGCAATATAGCATAATTTTTTAAAAATATGTAAGGCTAAAATTTTAATCAAAATGAAATTCAAATTCAATTTTTATTTAATACATGTTCTAAATGACACATGTATAAATTGCTTTACATAAATTATGTTTAGTCCTTTGCATAAAGATGTTGAAATAGGAAAGCATTCAAAAACAAATTTTATTATGATACTAAATAAAGTCCAAGTTTAATTTTATAATTTAATTTTGCTGTTATATACATTTGCCAATTTACATGTGTAACATATGTCATTTTCCATTATCATAATTCCAAGATGACATATAGTTATGATTTTAGAAGCATGTTTATATATGTATATCATTTCATTTTATTTTTATATTTGGAAATGTTTTCTTTCAAATATTAATAAAATTATATTTTAGATGTGTTTATGTTATAAACATATAATTTATAAATATACCTCAAGCAGTTTAGTTGACAGGATAATCTGATTGTGATAAACTATATCGGGTATACATGATTTGATTTCCAATGAAGAATGGGTATTTTGGATGTACAGTTTATTCATAAATTTGGGTTGTATGTCTTGTAACATCATTTAACATTGTGCTATTATAGACAACATTTATATAACTGTATAGTATACTTAAAATTTTTTTAAAAGAAACCAAACTATTATATTTTAATATTCAATTAGATATATAATATATTCAATATGGCATTGTTGCTATATATAATCCTAAGCCTTTTTCCTGCATCGACAATTTCCTTATAAAACAGTTAGGTATGCAAGATTATTGAGTGTTTTGAAACTGTTAAATAGTGCATTTTGACAATTTAATAATCTTTGTTTCACACACTGCCAATTTAAAGTGGTACCAATGCACCAGCCCCAAGCATCCAGTATCGTGCATCGAACCTGGACTAGCAACTCGTTTCATACATAATATTTTACATGTTTCAATGCCATTCTCCCAAATCTTCCCACCCTCTCCCTCTCCCACAGAGTCCATAAGACTGTTCTATACATCAGTGTCTCTTTTGCTGTCTCGTACACAGGGTTATTGTTACCATCTTTCTAAATTCCATTTTGATATTTGGCAAAACTAATACAATTATGTAAAGTTTAAAAATAAAATAAAATTGAAGAACAAAAAAAAAATAAATAAAGTGGTACCAAAAATAGTATTCTAAATTGGTCTACATTTTAGATAAATGGTTATAATATATGACATAAGTATACGGTGATGGATGATTTTATTGCCTTATAAGGAAATCATTGTTTTTATGTATATATATATATCAAAAATACATGACTAAATTTAGATGTACTTCTACTTCCTGCCATTATGAGCTATACCACTTTTTACTCTACAGAAATTTGAATATTCTAAACAAATTCATTTCACACTAACATTGTAAGCTATCAAGGTTTGAGAATGTTGACATGAATCTTCAAGTAACTTTTACCTATCCAAATAAATCTTCAGTTTCCACACTTTTTCAAAGTGATGTTTTTGAAAGTTCAAAACAAAGCCATCAAATTTCCCTTTCTTTGGAATAATTCTTCATTTCATTACATTGTTTGAAATATGACATTGCCATGTTAAAATTGTAATCATATTTCATTTGTGAAATTTATCCTCTTTATGATTGTTAGTATTACATTAAAATTATTTTTGAATCCATCTATTCTTTCATTTTTCTTTTGATAAATATTCCTTAAGGATCTACTATGTACCAGGCACTAGCCTAGATACTTGGGTTTCAGCAGTGAATGGAATTTGCCTAAATCTCAGCCTTCAGGGAGCTTGCATTATAGTATGGGGAAGAAAAATTATGAAAACAGAATATTAGTAAAACATAAGAACTAGTTGGTAAAATATATTATTGAAATATGTAGTTAGCTAGATTATGGTTATTAAATTGTTTCTTCAATGCTTTATTCAAATATTACACCCTGTTCTGAATTCAGGTTAAGAGAATAATATTGCTATTAGCCAGTGATAGAACTCCATTACTGAAGATTTTAAGATTGGGATAGCTAGCATATCCTGGGTCTAATTGTTTCTAAAGATGAGTTCTAACTCACAAATTTGGTTAGGAAATGTATTTATTGCCTGGAGTCTTCAAGAATATGGGCATTTTGAAATTGGTCTGTTGATCTTAAAAGATTAGTTTTAGCAGCAGCTTGGACACATTCCTAAGAATTACCCCAGATTCATTTACCCAAATACTAGAGATTATTTGGGCTTCCCTGGTGGCTCAGATGGTAAAGAATCCACCTACAATGCAGGGGACCCAGGTTCAGTCCCTGGTTTGGGAAGATCCCCTGGAGAGTGAAGTGGCTACCCACTCCAGTATTCTTACCTGGAGAATCCTATGGACAGAGAAACTGACAAGCTACAGTCCATGGAGCTGAATAGAGTTGGACACAACTGAGCAACTAAGCTCAGAGATTATTTAGGATTAATGTAATGACCTTCAGTGATGAAACATAATAAATAGCTGTTTAATTTGCTTCTATGTTAAAGGTATAATAGACACACTGAGATTCGAGACAGTACAAGTTCCACAATTTTTCATACTTTTAGATTGCATTTAGCAGCATATGTTTATATTTAAATAGTTTCCTTTTTTAAACTAAACCTGAAAGCCCAGACTTTATGATAAAGTTAGGAAGAGTTCAAAGCATTAGTTTCTTTCATAAAGAAAGGTACAGTTAAATTCCCCAGAGAATACTATGGACCAGGTAATTGTTTTTATAGTAATGAGTACATGGACATCAAAATGTCTGATTTACCATGAGATCAGTTACTAAATATTAGTAATGCAAGTGTAGTTATTAATCATGAGACTAAAGAAAGCCTTCACCGTATATTAGCTTAGTAAACATCACTGGCTAATTTGCATAACCAATATGCATTTACTAGATTCTGATCTTCACAAAATAACTTGAATATTCTATAGCATCTTTTTCTGATTAAGGCTTTAAAATATATTAAAAATCTTTAAAATTACTTGATAATTGTCATACTTCATTTACCACTGGCCACCACAAAGTATAATCATTTAATTCTTTTGAATTTATAAATAAAATTTTTAAAAAGTGGTAAACAATCCACCTGCCAATGCAGGGCACCCAAGAGACAGAATTTTGACCCCTGCGTCTGGAAGATCACCTGGAGTAGGAAATGGCAACTCACTCCAGTATTCTTGCTTTGCAAATTCTATGGACAGAGGAGCCTGGTGGGCTACAGTCTATGAGGTAGCAAAGAATTTGACACAACTGAGCGACTGAGCACACACACATATAACAACACAAGCTGGAAGAATTAGTAATGGACAAGTACTCTTCTGCTTGCTTTTGAACGAGGGACGCCTGTTGTTTGACTTCCTTTTTGACTTGAAAGCAGAAACCTGAATTACTTGTTCTACTAATCACCTGCCTACAGCTAAAGAGGGGTGGGGGAAGAAAGCAGAACATGTTCAAATTACATAATGTGATATAGCTGTTTTGTCTCTTGCAAAATGATTAAAATATTCCTTTGCATTTTGTTTAATATATATATATATATATATATATATATATATATATATATATAGACAGAAGTTTGAAATGCAGTTTGTTGAGAAAGCAAAGTATATGAAGACTTACACCCTTCAATGGCTTTAAACAATAGTCAGAAGTTTTCTAACCAGGAGCTGACTATTGGTTCTAATTAGTAGTTGTTCCTCCAAAATTCAGTTATTTTTTTTTCTTATTAGGCATTTTATCTGTCAAGATCCATTTAAGCATATCTTCAATTAGTTTCATGCTTCTGTTATAAAAATTGCATCTTTTTGTCATTATGTGAGAATTATTCTCTACCAAGTACAATTTTTGAAAAAAGAGTTTAAGTGAAAGGAAAAAGAAAATCCTAATTTGGAGTCTTTAAAACAATTATAAAATTATAGTGAACTTTTACAAGATTAAGAATATGCAGATTTACTGTGACATACTTATGAGATATTTGTAAATTTTAAACCACTTTTTAAAACTATTTTGTGTGAATGAAATTTTCATGCTAATAGTTAATTTTTGGTCATTTCTAAACAAAATAATTTGTGTATTTTAAGTAATTTAAATCTCAAATTTTACTTTAAAAGTCTGAAAAATATTACCGAACTTCCAAAACAACCCACTAAATTCTAAAGTATATATATAGCTCATGACATTGAATATTTTATCATGTTGGCTTTTTTCTGGCAAATGAGGTAAAGATAGATATTTACAAGGAGTAATTATTTTAGACTTTTTTTAATCATTTTGTCTTCAATTTTGTTTTGATTTTTTTTTTATTTTTAAATTCTCCTTTCTTCACTTGTTTGTCTTGAAATTAAAAAAAAATGATATTTTCCCCAGAAATCATGATGAGATATGGCATAGACTATTCAAAGCATTCTTTTGAGAAACGTGTGGTTACATAGTTACCCATTCTGTCAAAACTTGTCACTTACTAGGCATTTGTTGCTAAAAATCATCTGTAAATAAATAATGAATAAGATTTATTCAAGGTCAGATAAAGGGTTTACTGTTTCTCCTTTTTCTCCCTAATGTGTTACAATTAAAATGTGATATGTTTATGTGTAATAACTCTTCATACATTGATTGATATAAACAAAACATCAGATCTGGTTACTTCACATTTTAGTGGCGTGTTTGTGTTTTACCTTTTTATGTTAATTATACTTAAGGTGATAGAAGAGAATATAACTTATGAAATTTATCAGAAAAAAAAAAAACAACATTTAAAAGAAAAAGTTAGCATGTAGTGCTACTGTGTCCCACAGGTTCTTCTACATTGACCCACACTACCTCCACTGGTGAGTTAGAGGAGCATAACAGGACTGCCACTGGTGCTATTGCTGTTGCTAGCACATCTGCAGATGTTACTGTATCCAGTGTTACAGCTGTCACCATCCATAGACTTCCCGAGGAACAGCGAGTGCAAGTAAAGAATCTCAGAAATTCAGGTCTGGACCCCAACACATCCAAGGACGGGCTCTCACCTCATCAAGCAGATACACAAAGTACAAGGAGAAGACCAAGAAATGCTGAACAGATAGAAAGAACTAAAGAGCTTGCAGTTGTTACTCATAGAGGTATTGGATGTTATTTTACTTGTGCCCATTTAGTTACAGCCAAAGCTATGTTTTGGGAATGATTCCAATTAGAGAATGAGCTGAAACAGAGCCAAGATGTAGGAAATGCAAGAAAGAATTCTAAGGAGCTGAAAAATATAGACAGTAAGCCAGAACTTGAATAATTTGAAAACATAAAAGTTAGAATTAAAAAAAAATCAAAATGAAATTCAAATGTTGGAGGGAGGATGGAGTAAATATAGAAAGAAAATAATACACAAATGATGGTAAAAACAAAATAACTATTGTGTATTATATACCAATTATGGTATCTAGATAAAATCAAATTAAAAGAACCATTTTTCTATTAATAAGTGTACATATTTACAAACTGATGATTTAGCCAATGTAGTAATTTTCATATTTGCATGAATTTTTTGTTATACAAATGCCAATTAATTATTGAGAAAATAGATAACTAGATTGGGAATAATGGAAACATTATGTCTGGTGATTATTTTATATAGCTTATTCTACTATTTCTGAATTACCTATTGAACCATATGATTGTACTGAGAACAGATTTCTCATTTTGAAAAGGTAACAGTTATTCCAGGCTTCCCTTGTGGATCAGCTGGTAAAGAATATTCCTGCAATGCGGGAGACCTGTGTTCGATCCCTGGGTTGGGAAGATCCCCTTGAGAAGGGAAAGTTTACATACTCTAGTATTCTGGCCTGGAGAATTCCATGGATTATAGTCCAACGGGTCGCAAAGAGTTGGACACGACTAAACGACTTTCACTTTCCCTTTCAACAGTTATTCCTTGATATTATGACTCCAAGTTTAAGTGTTCCTTAATTTCCTATTTTGATTTTTAGAGATAAAAATATCAGAGTCAAATTATATGTTGATAATTTTCTAGTCAATTAATATAAGTCTACAGTTTACAAAATTTAGGAAGTGTAGCAAGAATTTTTTTTTCTATTTTTTGGTAGCAGCTTCACTGGAAAAAATAGTGCAGTATGAAACACTAAAGAGATTTTATATTGATGTGTTCATCAGTGGAAATATTAACGAAATGAACATATTTCAAGTACAAATATTTACTCCAGCTCTGTTTCCAACTCAAAGTTATATATTCTCCAAAATGGCAATGATTTTTGTAGTATGGTTATGCATAGTTTGCATGATATATAGGTAATGGAAAATCATTCAGATGCTTAGTACAGACTAAGGAAAAAATAATTAAGACATATTTGCATAAATTGATTTAAAATCATACAGCTCAGAAATTCATTTTCCATCAAAATTCATACTGAAAGTAGTTACCTTGATTCTCTTTACTAAGAAGCATTCTAAAATGAATTCTTAGCTTGTGGTAATCTCCTTTAAAGGATTAAATTGATATCACCTTAGTTCTCTATTCACTCTCCTACCATGACAACTTCCACTCATATGAATATAGGGATCATTATCAGATTTACAATTGTTTAATCAAGTAGATAGATTTTTTTATTACAGGGAAGTAAAAATGTATAAATATTGAAATATTGATTAAGAAAAAAGCCCTTCAGTTTAGTGTTTTCACTCTCTTTGGAAATTTGCATGCACTAACATAGACAGATTTCCCTGTATTCATTCTGTTGTCCATTGAAGAAAGGCAGGTAATTTTTGGACATGAGTTTATTGTTTATTAACTTATAATACATATGTTCCAGGTAAAGTTTGCCATCAAGTGATTTGAGAAACCCTGGTGCTATATATATATTAAATATTTTGTAGAACTTGAACAAATAATTCAGATTGAAAAGAGAATAGTTATCAATTACTAAAGTGATTTGAAAGTTAATCTAAAATTTTGAAGTGCATTCAGCCAAATTTCAATTAAGCATCAAGATTACACCCTTGATTAATTTCAGTGCTCAAATTTTCTCAATTGTTATAATAATCTTCCAATGCTGTGTTAGCATTCATAGCATTTAGACCTGTTTCACTCGTATTCTTTCTAGAATAGTGTTTATGAATATAGACATATCACTGAATATGATATTCAGTGATGCCATCTTGGAAATAAATATTTTTAATTATTGATATTTAAATTATGTGTGCAGAAAACATTTTGAATGTTATGTTCATTTTTAGTGACTTAAATTATTATACTTGCATCAAATCTTTATACAAACCTCAATATATAGTTGTATTTTCAGACATAAAGCAGTCCTCAAAGACTTGACTCTTAAGCTGGACCAAATCTCTAAATAGGAATTTGCTGACATGAAAACAATATTCTTTTAAGCAAAAAATTTTAGTTTACCCAACATGCTTGACATACCAACTGACATCTGTTCTGTGCAAAATAAGGATAAATAATACATGCCCCTTCTTTTGAGAGACTGAGAGAGAGTAGAGGACATGGAGAAATCCCTCCTGGTGGGACAAGGAAGATTTTGTAAAGCTCATGGCTGAGCGGAGTACTAAAGGAGATATAGGATATATGTGGGCAGTGAGTCCTTTAATTGATGTTTTAGATGAGTCAATAAAGATAATGCAAAACTAACTTGATTAATTTTTCTAGATATTTTAAAGAAAAAAAATGTCATGTTCTTCTATTCCATTCTCCACAATGTAATCAGAATTAACTTTTAAAAATGAAAACCTGATCACATTCCTTCATTGCTTTAAAGCTTCCACTGGTTTCCCAGTGACTTTCCCAGTGACTTTGGGAATAAAACCAAACTTGATGATAACCCAAGAGATCCTCTTATGTTTTATTGTCTACATCTCCAAATTCATCTCATGCAACTCTGATAATCACTGTTTTTTGCCAAACAGATTTACTTTTAGCTTGTCGAACATACCATATTCTTTTTTGCCTCAGGCTAGTCCCATAAGCTATTCCTTCTTCCTTTCAACCAAGTCATTCTAATTCCTTTTCCAAGATTTAGCTGAAATTGTCAATTCCTTGAAATTTAGACTTTCCTGTTGTAACTCACCATTTTAAATTCTGTAGGTAGGGAGAGGATGAGTCTTGTTCATGGTTCATTCCCAGTGCTTAGAACAGCTTCTGACTCATAGACATATTTAGATAATATTTAGTAAACTAATGAATAAATATTTGCAATTTCACTAGCCAGAATATTCATCCAGCTTACTTAAAGGCTAAAAATTATATTTTTCAATATAATCAAATGTTCATGTTGTTCAATTTAAAAATACCTATTTTGTTATAGTTATAATAACCAATGTTTTTAATCCCTTTGAAAACCAAAAGTATTCTTACAAACTTAAAATGAAATACTGCTTTTTTATTATATTACTACTAAAATTCACAGAGTAAAACTAGATATAAATGCCTTGCTTATGGCCTTTTTACATTTATAAAATCAAAGAAAATTTATTGATAAACACAAAATAATAAAGTCAGTAAACTATATACAAATAAATATTAATGTAATATTATGAATATTATTTTGCTGAGATTAATTATCATCTAAAGCATATATACAATAGAGATTGTGATAGCATAGGTTTTTTGATGCCTACAAGTGCATACAAAGCTTGCACTGTGATCGTGTCCAATTTTCATTTTTTTTTCTATTCACACTGCAGTTAAACTTTCGTGTCTATGATGTCTTTTGGTCATTGCTACTTCCTAATTTGTCTATTCTTAATAACTTGAGGCAATTAAAGTACTTAGTATTATCACTATGAAAACAAAGAAAACATAAACACTGAAATTGCACTTAGTATGTGGCACTTGGTATTTGTTAAGTGTATAGACTCAAAAGTCTACATATTAATTTATGAAAAATTAAGTTACTGTAATGAATTTATTATAAAAGCTGCACAATTAGTGAATAATTTGAAAAAAAACTTGGAATATTTATCAAAGGTTTTTCAATCTCTGTAGGGTCTGCCCCAAATAATTTTTCCTATAGTACTATAATTAAGCATCAGTAATTCAATTTAAGGTATGTTCTTAAAAAAATTTTTTTTTTCAGTTTCTACTTGTTCTCAGTGAAAGAAAACCCCTTCTGATTTTTTCCATTTGAAAAGAGTCTTAGACATGAAATAAAATATAAAGAAGGCAAAGAGAAAAATATTGATGAAGAATGTTGGTTTAAATCTTCTTTAAATAGTATGTTAACACCACAGTTTATTAGTGCCCAATAGTTTTCAAAATGAACATTTGATTTTATTCATTGGATTTTAGTCTACTTTTCTCACCTACTGTGCGTGAGAGTCTTTTCGGGTGATGAGAGTCTTTTCACATGAAATATTAGGGCTGAATTTCCCTATCAGTAAAATAGTATTGTAGTATTATATTAAGGTTATAGTGAGGACTAAACACAGTATTAGGTGGAAATGCCAAAAAACCTCAAGTATTTTCTCCCAGTGTAAAGACAAAACCAAATTGCCCACCATTATTGGTTAGTTTTGAGGTCAGAGAGCTAGGCTGAGTCTGTACTCTATCCCTTATTATGTGTATGATTTTGAACAATAACTTCAACTTTAGAACCTGTAATTTCTTGGTAGCTGAGAGTAGCTACCTGTAGGTATTTCATAATTATGTGAAAGAATTTAGTACAGTTGTTGGCTTATGTTCAGTGGATAGTAATTGTGTTTATTTTTACTATTATTCATCAAATATATTTAACTCTTGCTATCTATGTGACATTGCTCTGGATAGTAGAGGTTATAAAAATGTGCAATTCAGGCTGTACTATGGAATAGTCTATATAACTTATTTTATAAAGGGAAGCTTATTATGAGAAAAATTGCCAGAGCAGTCGTTTTTTTTTTTTTTTTTTTTAATGTTACTTAAGTAAAGGAGAGGGATCAGTTGCCTCTAAATGTAAAAGTCAAGAAAGGCTGCACAGAAATAAGGTGTTTGTACAAATTCTTGAGAGATGAACAGAAGTTTTCAACTAGTAAATTGTGTTTATATTACTAAGATATATAAAAATTGCTGTAAGTGGATAATGTGCTGAATAGAAATATGATGACTGTATATCAAAATAAATAAAGGAAATATTCAAGCTTCCTTAAAAGGATTATTTGCAGTTATATAAATAAACCTAAAAACAATTGATCTTTTTAGTTTATAGATTATCCAGATGTTTAAAATTAGATACCATAGAATCTAGTGATATTTTATATTCTATCAGAATAGTTTGTTGCTTTAAGTATAATAATTTTTTGAAATTATTTATTAATTTTTATATAACATACGTTTTCTAACAATCTCTAAATACCATAATTTATTATTATATCTCTAAGAGATTTTAATTCATTGTTGACTTAGTAATAAATATGTAGTATGATTAAAACATTATGTAAAGGGTCCTTAATTTCTAGGATTTTATATTTTAAAATAGATGGAATCTTTTAGATTATTTACTACAACACCATTACTTCTTATAGGAAATTGTCATCTGAAAAAGGCCATGTGAAAACCCAATCTTCATACTGATAAACTAGTATTCATTCATCCTTCTATTTACTCATGGTTCATAAAGGCTTAATACATGAAGACCCTTTTATTAGGTGATATTAAGGTTAAAGTAATATAGATGACAACCATATTTGGGTTTTCTTCCTCAAGAGTTCAATATTTATATTATTGAAAATAGTAATTTAATGTATTTTACTCTAGATAAGTTTTTAAACCATTGTTTTTCTTACATAATACAGTAGAATGAGATTTCTTTTTTTCCCCAGTATGTAGACAATTCCTGTCTGCTGTTAATAAGCAACCTTGGTAGTTGGTACTTTCATGTAAAAGTGTCAATATATTCTTCTAAAAAGTTACCATATACATATATAATAATTATAAACACTCTTTCATTGTTTTCCTTAGAAATTTAGATGCCTGTATCATCTTGTGTAGTCAAATATGTGTCATTAGCATTTACTGCCATTGATGGTACTTATTTTGATGTAGTGTAGCAAATGCTTCCAGTATATTTAATAGCTAATGGTCTTATTCATAGAATTGAGCAGGGTTTTAACTTAGTTTATAAGGTAAGGAGGGCTTCCCTGGTGGCTCAGATGGAAAAGAATCCACTTGCACTGCAGGAGACAAGGGTTTGATCCCTGAGTTGGGAAGATGCCGTGGAGGAGGGCACGGCAACCCACTCCAGTATTCTTGCCAGGAGAATCCCCATGGACAGAAGAGCCTGGCAGGCTACAATCCATGGGGTTGCAAAGAATCCGACATGAATGAGTGACTAAACACAGCACATAATGTAACATGAAATTATATTTGACTGAAATTTAATATGATGTATAACCGCTCCCTAAGGGCAGCATAAAAGAAAATCTATTTTAATTACCGGCTTGTAAGTAGAATTTTTAATTGTTTTCAACTTTAAGGTAAGAATAGTTAATTCAGCATACATTATTAACTTTAGGTCAGCAATTTTAATCCAAACAAAAGCAGGAATTCAAAAAAATATATATCATAAGCAATATTTTTTTCAAGTAACATCATCTGAGTTTCACATTGCTCAATAAAAAGAGGAAAACAACATACTATCAGTTATACAATCTACATTGAATTTCCAGTTTATTTCAAAAGTCACATACTATGATATGTAACCATTTTGTTTAAAACAGTGGACTGTAATATGGCAAAAACTCTATTGTGTAGAAATAACAGTTCTTGGGTGCCTAGTAGGTGCCTTTCACTAATAGGTTATTTGGCCACATGTAAAATACAGTATAAGTCTTTTCAATAGTTTGAAAGCACCTGTTTTCAAACTATATATTAATATCTTTATAGAGTATAGATTTATAAATTGAAAACATTCTTTTTTTATTAATCTTCATACACTGCATCACCATGAGAAAATTCATTTATGGATGGTTACTTAGATTTTTGTGGATACTGATATATGTTTATCAAGTATCAGGGTTTATTACACATATTATCTCAATGCTTAAGCATATAAGCTTAAGTTCATAAAATTTAAAATATAGTCTCTATTTTCAAAGGAAAAGTATAGAGATAAAATAATAGTAAAAAATTATTGGTCAATTCTAAGAGAAATAATTTCTACAGAATGAGAACGTTAGGATGAGTTATAGGTGCCTTTTAAAATTATAATATGTTATATGTAGGAGAGATCAAACCTATTCTGCTGTAGGTTGTAGAACTTAGTGTATGAAACCACAGGAAGATACAAAATATAGAGAAAACTATTCTAACACTGAGTTCTATTCAAATATAGATTGTGTGCTTCAGAAAGCAGCAAATTCCTAAGTCACTGATAAGATATATAAGCATAGCTTGATGGACAAATTGGGTATTTGGAAAGTATTTAAGCATTAAAGTATTGAAATGATATGACCACCACTATCCCGTCTAATTCAAGTGTCTATCCAGAGATCTCATACATTAATTGATAGATTTATCATCATCTTCTATTTTCTCTTGAGGTTTGAACTGGCCTGGACTTATCTTTATGGTTATCTCATTGTAGAGAGAGATAAATTAAAGCAAGCATTGAAGTGGCCAACACTACCATCAAGATAGTTGGACTGGCACTCTCCTTATCCCAGTTAATGGAACTCAGCCATATAAACATTTTTCACCAGGACAACTGCCAAATATATGCCTTAAGTTCCAGAACCTCTTCATTTGAGAACCTAACTTTTAGGTAGTTAATGTCCAACATTAACTTTAACATTAATTTCCAACAGGTTATTTATCAAGACTTTCTTTCATTTGTCCGTTCCTTTGTTCCTTCCTTCCCTTCCCTTCCTTTTCCCTCTCCCCTCCCATCCCCTCCCTTTCATTTCTCTCCCCTTCACTCTCCGCCTCCTTTCTTCCTTTCCTTTCTTTTCTCACTTTCTTTTTTCTTTCCTTTTCCTTTTCTTTCTTTCAGTGCTATTTCTTCACTTCCTTCTTCCTTCCTTCTATACATTCATCCTTACTTCTCTTCCTTATTGCTTTCTTTGTTTCTTGCTTCAACAAAAATTCACTGACTATTTGCATGTCATATTTTATTCTAGTCCTTTGTTTATACAACATTGAACAAAACCTGGTTTGTTGAGTTTATATTTAAATGAGGAGAAAAAGACAAGGAAATAAGCAAATAACTACCTAATGGCAGAGAAAACAACTAGATAGAAAGAGCTTGAGTTTGCTTGCAAAAAAGAAAGCCTGATGTTCCTAGCTGCTGCTGCTAAGTCTCTTCAGTCATGTCCGACTCTGTGCGACCCCATAGACGGCAGCCCACCAGGATCCCCCATCCCTGGGATTCTCCGAGCAAGAACACTGGAGTGGGTTGCCATTTCCTTCTCCAATGCATGAAAGGAAAAGTGAAAGTGAAGTCGCTCAGTTGTGTCTGACTCCTAGCGACCCCATGGACTGCAGCCTACCAGGCTCCTCTGTCCACGGGATTTTCCAGGCGAGAGTACTAGAGTGGGTTGCCATTGCCTTCTCCTGATGTGCCTGGAATTCAGTGGAAAAAAAGGAAAGTGGAAATCAGTTGAGAAACTGGCAGAAATTAGACTTTATAGGCTTTGAGGCCTAGGTAAAGAGATTTATTTTAATCTAAATGAGAGAGGAAGAAATTGGTGGACTTTATATTATCTAATATAACTTTTTATAAGACATCATTTTAGCAGGAAGATCCCTGGGTGTGGGCATAGCAATCCACTCCAGTATTCTTACCTAGAGAGTCCCTGTGGACAGAGGAGCCTGGTGGGCTACAGTCCATGGGGTCACAAAGGTTTGGACATGACTGAGTGACTAAGCATGCACACACATAAGAAATTTTAAGTAAGCAGGAGCAGGCAGACAAACTAGTACAGTATACAGATGTGCAATTAATGATTAATACATATTTTGGAGTCTAAGTCTTAGACTATGGTTCTTAAACTTCAGTGTGTACACAGATCATCTTGCATTCTTACTCAAATGCAGATTGTGATTTCATGGGCTTTTGATGGGATCAGAGATTCTGCATTTCTAACAAGATTGCAGATTCTACTGATATACTGATTAGCAAAATTTTACATGAGGATTATAATTATGGAGAGACACCAGTACATACCCAGCAGTACATGATAACTGGCCACTCTCCATGAAATCTTGTTCTCCACTAGAATATTTACAATGTTAATAAACCATCTCAGATAATATGGTAAAAGTTATTTCTATAAAAATGACTATACTGGTGGGACATTAACTAGTGGAACGGATATTTTATAGCAGATGGATTTTCCAGATGAACCTTAATGACAATAATTAATTCTGTCAACTCTTAGGAAAGACTGAGAAGATTACCTTACTTATGATTTTACTGGAAAAAAAATTGATGAATAATTGATGAAAGCATTCACAAGCCTAATTTTAACTCATTTATTGCTTTTTTTTACCCTAAATCCATATCTTAAAATTATTTTTAAATGCATTATCAACTAACAGAAAAAAAAACAAGGTTTTACTTTTACTTAACATGTTTCAAATCTTTGAAAGTATGATAGGTGGAAGCAAAAGATAGTGAAAATCAGGATACAGAAATTTATTGCCAAATCAAAAATTTTCATGATTGAATAAATATGCATCATCTTCTATTTTATATAAATGATGAATTTGCACTTGCCTGCTCAAATTCCCATGTCCTTCTTTATGAGTTTATTTGATGTATTAATGTTCATGAATGTTTATCATAAATAATAACAAGATACAACATTTATGACATTTAAAAATTGGTTAAGTATGATTTTTAAGGTACTTTCATTTAATAAATTAACTATTAGTCTTTTGTGTAAGAACTTTGGCACTGTTAGAGTAAATATATATTTAACACATAGGTAACTGATAACATTTAGGTGGGTATACTATATATAAATGTTGACTGTTGCATTCTTTATCAATATCTTATCCTTTTATGTTGTTTTTTGCATTGTTCTCTTGACTATTTTCCTAATCATTTTATTTTGTTGAAAATTGTGTTAATGTTGATACTTGTAGCAATTAAAATCCATGTCCCAAAATGTACCAATTTATGATTTAAATACATAATTATTTATTGAATATCATCTTCATATTTCATTTCCATATTTCATCACATTTGTGAAATTATGAAAACTGTCATTCATAACAGTAAATATACTTTTATATTTTGCTGAATAAGTTGTATTTAGGGAGAAAGAAGAGAAAAAATAAAATGTTAGAAATTGCTTGGTAATAGATTTTACATTCTTAAAAGGTACTAGATAGAAATACTCCAAAATTACTGAGGACCTTTATGACAATATTAAGCATGAAAATTTGTTTTTTTCTCATATGATGTATCTGCAAATAATCATTTTAACAGTTTTATTCAATGCTACTCCTCAAGCCATGCTTTTGAGTTATTCCTATGCAGAGATTTTAAGAACTTCCGATAACCCCAGTGTTTTCCTTTAAGCCTAAGGAAGCCTACATCTTTTCACATTAACTGCAACTGTCATCTTGTAACAAGGATCTTATTTCATAACTGGTATTGTTTTTTTTAGATTTTCAGCCCCATTTTTATGCTCACAAGTAATTATTATCAGAGGTTTTGATACCTTATTGTTTATATTAACATATTATCTCATTTTTTATAGAATGAGCAAACAAGGGAAATAATACTAATATGTATAGCATAAAAGAAAGAGAGTCTTAACTTTAAAGAACAAAGATGGCAATGATTTTATGTGTAACTGGCTTCCCCAAATGGTTATCAGAGCTAATTATTTTGCCTGTGAATGAGATGGTCACAATGAGTGTGGGGTTGTGGTTTTTAAATCTTTTTCCTTGTTAAAGTATTTTGAAGGGGCTAGACATTCTATTTGTGCTCAAAGCTGGTGCCAAAGTGGACTCTGCCTTTTGGAGTATGAAAGTATGGTCCTATGTTAGACATTTTTATCTTGTTCTGAGTTATTTTGGGGCATTTTCACCCACTTTTGCAGCAAGCTGCTTCCCTCCATATAGTTTTCTAGAGCATATGGCTACCCTGCTGTGCACAGTGTGAAATCACACAATTAAGCTTCACAATTTTAGGAAGAGAAGAACCTTTATATATGGCAGAACAGCATGGTGTTAGGTTTGGGGTGCATTGCATAGTGTATTTTTTTCCTCCTATCTAATCATTTGTATTCTAAATCATAGATTGTTGCTTTTTAGTGTTGATGCTTGATTTTTCTTTTTTTAAATTGTCTTCAAATGGCATTTCTTCATAATACCAAATGCAATTAAAGTGTGAGAGATTTCTAGATTGATTTTGTCCAGACAAATTAGAAAATTTTCATTTAGTTGGCTTACATTCAGGAAGTGAGGAGGGTGGAAAGCAGTGAACAGTGGCAGTCATCAACTCTCCTGAACATTTCCATTTGAAAGGAATGAGCCAAAGTTGATTTTACTAAAAAAACAAAACAAAGCTGTTTGGTAATTTGAGTTTCACCTAGCAGTTGGCTTTTGCTACACCTTGTTTATTCATCTGTTTAAACTTTAAAAATAAGACATCGAGAGGCTTCACACCATGGGGTTATGCCTGGCACTATCAGTTAATAGTTAATATTATTTAGTATTAAATTCAGTAAATGAAACTGGCTCTGCTCCATACTAAAGTAAACCATCCTTAAAATCAGATATTGTTGACTACTTAAAATTTTCTATTATTAGCTTTGCATTAAAAAAAATAATGTGGATCAAGTAAACTAATCCAGTCCATTTGTGATTTCCCAGGATATATTTCAGTTGTTATTTCTGACTGGATATATGAAATGCTGTTATTCATGGTCAGGTGGTGGTGTTGATGCTAGGACTGAAGTTTTAAAGTCAAATGAATGAATGTATTTTACTAGTATATGTATTGGGCAATCTACTTAGCCTTTCTCCATTTTTACATCTAGAAAGGAGGGAAATAATCCCATTTCGAATGGCTATTTTGTGTTTAAATGAGACAGTGGACAGAGTACCTATGCTTTAGACACACAACCATTAACTGATACTGCCCACTTCTGGAGCCTTTACAAGAAGCGAATACGCTTTAGTTACATTAAAAGTTTTATCGGATAAAGGTGTGTGAACAAAGTAAGAAAGTAGCACAGAGTTTTAAATTTCTTACATAGCTGATTTCCTTAGAAATAAAATATGTAGTCTAATTGGCTTCCTTAGTGGCTCAGCGGTAAAGAATCCACCTGCAGTGTAGGAGATGCGGGTTTGATCTCTGGGTGGGGAAGATTCCCTGGAAAGAAATGGCAACCCACTCCAGTGTTCTTGCCTGGAGAATTCCATGGACAGAGAAGCCTGGAAGGCTATAGTCCTTGGGATTGCAGAGTTGGACATGACTGAAGCAACAGAGTGAGCATGAGCATATAGTCTAATGCAATATTGAAAGAGAATTATGGAAACTGCTGATATATATAGCTGTATTTAGCTCTGTTCATATGGATCTCATGTAAAAGTTATTACTAAAATAATGTGTAGTATCCAGTCCATCTTAGGTTTCTGTTAGTCCCACATTTATTTTTCTTGCCAGTTTTACCTTTGTTTCAATTACTCTCCAAATTCAGTCCAGCTAATTCACTTGACTTCCTTTTTATATCCTCTATCCTTGTGAATGCTCTATGCTTCTTGAGGAAATAATTGCCAGAAAGGGCATAAGATGTGTATTCTAGATTTCAAAACAAGTAAGGAAATAAGTAAGCAACCAGTGGTAGAATGATGAGCAATAACTATTCCTATTTCTACTGAGATATTATCTATTTAAGTTTAAGAGTCATTATAAACAAATTGAGAGATGATGTTTAATGTAGTATCTGAAAAAAATCAAATCTCTAATGATTTCCTTGTACCAGTGGTACATCTATAGAGTCTGTAGGGAAACTATTGAATATGGGCTAATTCAAGGAAGGTTTATTTACAAAGGGATTACTTGTAAATAAGCATATGTAAAGAACCACAAGGGATCATGCACCTAGGATAGAAGCAACTAGGCTGTCATTATTCCCTACCCATTGGGATGAAGGAAGGGAGAGATGTTGGACAGATATATATATATATATATATATATATATATATATATAGATAGATATAGATATAGATATAGATTCATGGCATAAAAAAGACTAGTAACTTTCAGTTAAGGGCCCATCTCCAGTTAGCATAGTCAGAGAGGCCTTTCAGAACAATCCTGATCCTACTTTCCTTCTTCCCTCCATCTTCCTGCTGGAGTTCTCTGGAGTCTGTTGATAGAGCCTGGAGCATCTCAAATTTAAATGTTCATAAGAATTACATAGTGGTCTTGTTAAAGGCTAATCTTAATTCATTAAGTCTGGGAGGGCTTGATAATCTGTTTTTCTAACAAGTCCCTAGTTGATGTTGGTGCTGCTAATGTAATGCCACAGTTTGTGTAGCAGGATGTAGCCTATTCAGGTCAACCAATGTACAAAGAATGAGGAGAATAGATCTGGAAAAGCACGTGGCAAGGCATAAAATAGATGTGGAAAGGTATGGATGGGCTGTGAGAAGAACATAGATAAGTTATGATGAAAGTGCTTTGTTGTCTTCAATAGCCATGATTATAGCAACATAACCCTGTGTCAAATACACTGTCAGAGTCCATCTATGCTTGCTTAAAACAATCGGTAGAGATATCAAGCCTCCGTTAAGAACTTTAGATAGACTATAATAATCTTATATCAGAAGAAAGAGGAAATATTGTTGCTTATTAAAGTTATAATGTCTTCTGGATATTTTATTTAAAATTTACTCAGTGTACTTAAGAAATTTGTAGTGGAAGAATATATTCCACTGCCATCAAGCTTATGATATGCATTACCCATGGTCACTCTTATTCAAACAGTTAGCTTCTTTCTCAATTAGTCTCACATTAGAAGGCATTATACTATAGATAAATGATCTCTGACATTATGTATAAAACAAATATGTGATATAAAATTACCTCATTCATTTTAACTTAAAAAACATTATAAACTTGCAGGTATATTTTTGTTCTAGACATCATTTGAGAAGTTTTGCCTAATCTTCATATTTTCTAAGGCTTTCATGTGAAAACCAAAAGCATTCTAAGCAGCCAAAAAAAAAAAAGAAAAATTGAATTTTATCATTCTTTATGTTACACTTTATAGTAAAATTATATTTTAGTAAAATTAAATAGTGAAAAGAGAAAAAATTAAAAATAAAAGAAATATAAGATAATTACCATTCAAAAATCATAAGATATCAAAACAAAAAAGTACATAATAAAATGACTGAATTGAGTGGATCTTAATATTTAACTGTAGAACTAAAGATAATTTCAAAAAGTTCATTTAAAGCCGTTAGAAAATGAAGATTAAAACTTAATTAAATTAAGGCTGAGACAGTTGTAAAAGTGTTACAAGTATTTGTGAACCATACTAATGGTAACTGTTTCCGTATGGTGACTTTTATTATGCCAATTATAAGAATCCCTAAAAAGTATATAAAAATCCCACGTTTTTCTTATAATCCTGACATTTTACTGCACACCATAACTGTAAGACCTGTTACGCCAAGCATTGTGTGTGCATCTGCAGGTGTCTACATAAGTGCAATGGATTTCTGAAGTTGTTCCATTTCTGAAGAGAAGAAAGCCCATATACAAATTTTAGAATCTTTATCCAATAATTAGCATCCACTATTTATTGAATAAAAAGTAACAAAATTAATTCAATCTGGAAGACCTATGAAAATTAGCAAACTGATTTTATACGATGTCTTCTTTCACACTTATACTTGGTTCCGTTTTCTAAGTAAAAATTTTAGACTTATTTCTTAGTCTGAAGTGGTTGAAAAATAAGATTTCAAAGATTTATGGTTTAGGCTGATTTTTTTATAACTTTGAGACTTTATAGCCTTAGAATCTTTAGTAAAAATGAAAATGGGCCTGTTACAAGAATGACATAAATTATGCTGAATACCTACACATATGTTTGTAAGAACTGTTATGATTATATATTAACATTTAAGAATGTTTCTATACATTTATACCAAATATACTAGTTTGGCCAAAGGATTTGGAGGGGCTTATAACTTGATATAAAAAAATAAAATTAAAGTTGGAAATCCAGGGAAAATTTATGAATTTGTATAACATCCCTAAACAGTGAAAAAGACATAACACAAAATAGTTGAAAAATTTTATGATAGTATATCCCCAATTGAAATGTCTTCTGAAAATGACCAGATCTTAAAATTATAAATAATTAAATAGCTAACATTTACTGAACTTTTCCATGTCCTGATTCTTGGTATTTATTGTAAAATTTAAGTATATAACACAATATATGATTGTAAATTCTCTTTCAACTAAAAAGAGGGGATCATAAGTAATAGTCACAAGCTAGTGGGGTAGCATAAATAGATATTTTGGACTTAAAAAATATTAAGTATCTAAACTATATTCCTTAACTCTAGTGATTTTTAAAAGGTAAAATGCATTATATTTAAGTAGTTATAAAATTTAATATTCATTTCTTATAAAATTAATTGATCTATCATTTTAAATTGAAAATATTTAGATCTTGCATATCCTTAAAATATGTCTTTAAATATGAATTTTAAGTGTTTTTGAACATATTTCATTGTACCACTAATTTTCTTATCAAATGGAAGCCAGTATTATTTATTTTCTTCTAACATATTCTAAAATAAAATATTTTTGGAAACACTCATGAACCACTTATTAATATGCTGCTGAATTTTCTATACTTTTTTACTGTAAAGGCCAGAAACATGATTTACTTGCAACATACCTTTAGTCACTTTCTAAAATTACACTACAGAAATATTTACAAAGCTAATATTCTTTTTCTAAGAAATTTACATCCAGTGGTAAATTTTACATGAAAGATAGTAAAGAGTATCAGAGTAATAGTACCTAATTTTTACTGGCATCAGTGAATTTTTTTTTTAATATAAATTTATTTATTTTAATTGGAGGCTAATTACTTTACAATATTGTATTGGTTTTGCCATATCTTTCTTCTTCTAATGATAATATGGGATGGAATGATCAATTATCAGCCTTCATGTTACATATATTATGAAGAAGTATTCTACCAGTGTAGAATGTAGGAAAAAACAAACAAACAAAAAACAGTGCTAACATTTGTAGGCCTGTAACATGGAGCCACCATTTACTTTCAAACCAATGAAACTTACTTTCAGAACATAGTAAACTACTTCTATAGTCTCTAAACACATTTTAATCTTTGAGATAGAATTGATATTTCTGATTAGTCTTTCCTTCTTCCTTTGCTCTAAATTCTATACCTAAATACTTATGGGTAAATTAGTGAGTCTCTTAGGAATATATAGAGAAGTTAAACAACTTGTTCCATGTCTTATGGGACTAGAACACGGATTTCCTAACCTCTGATCCAGTGAGAGAAATACTACAAATAACAGGCTTTGTTTTAAAGATCTGTAATAAAATCCCTACCAAGTGATTGAATTTCTTCACTGCACACGTAAATGGATCTATTGTCAATGTTGAGATGAGGCATATTCTCAAGTTGGAACACATACACACACACACACATGAACACACATTAGTTAATTTTGATAACTAAAACAAAAACTGGCAAAATTTTATTAGTATACTTTATTTATTGACTATAAAGATAAAGGCATAATGATACTTATTTCAAAATAAAAAGTAGGAATTATATATCTAATTTTAAAAAGAGAGAAAGTCATCATCTATTTGAGAAGTTGAATCAAAAATAACCCCCCGATCAATAGGATTCAAACTCTCTCAAAAAAAAATTATTTTCCTTTTCAGAAGGGCTGTCATACTCTCACTGAATCACAGATTTACAATGAACTTATTGCCACTTGCAAGATAAATTATAGTCAAGATGCCTACTTCAAATTTGGAAGATTAAGATAAACAGAATTTTGCTTTTGTTTTACTTTTATTGTTGTATTTAAATACAATTTAAGTAGAAAATGAAAGGATTTTTAGATGTTCAGATAACACTTAATAAATAGTGGCCAATGTTTCTCTACAGGAATTCCATACAAATCTAAAACAGTATTTTCCAATGAAAGAATGTTCTGCTCACTAAAACTAAACATGCCTGTTTCTTCTTTTTCAAAGATAAATGTTCTCAAAAATTACAAGTTTTCACTGTATATACATAGCAGTGAAATATAAAAAAAATATTGGTGTGTGACTTTGAGGTTATATAGTAAAGAATGTATCAATTTTAAAATAAGAAAATTGAAGCCATGAAATGTTTTATGACTAAGTTTTAGAAGCTCAATGATAGAAGGAACACTTGAAGATCATCTTTTCTAAACCTCCAACTGATGGTTGAATTCCTTTTATTTATTTATTTTTTTTTCCAGTATTTCATTTTATTTATTTATTTATTTTTTTGGCATTTTTTTTAAATTTTATTTTATTTTATTATTTTTTTTTAATTTTATTTTATTTTTAAACTTTACATAACTGTATTAGATTTGCCTAATATCAAAATGAATCCGCCACAGGTATACATGTGTTCCCCATCCTGAACCCTCCTCCCTCCTCCCTCCCCATTCCATCCCTCTGGGTCGTCCCAGTGCACCAGCCCCAAGCATCCAGTATCGTGCATCGAACCTGGACTGGCAACTCATTTCATACATGATATTTTACATGTTTCAATGCCATTCTCCCAAATCTTCCCACCCTCTCCCTCTCCCACAGAGTCCATAAGACTGTTCTATACATCAGTGTCTCTTTTGCTGTCTCGTACACAGGGTTATTGTTACCATCTTTCTAAATTCCATATATATGCGTTAGTATACTGTATTGGTGTTTTTCTTTCTGGCTTACTTCACTCTGTATAATAGGCTCCAGTTTCATCCACCTCATTAGAACTGATTTAAATGTATTCTTTTTAATGGCTGAATAATACTCCATTGTGTATATGTACCACCGCTTTCTTATCCATTCATCTGCTGATGGACATCTAGGTTGCTTCCATGTCCTGGCTATTATAAACAGTGCTGCGATGAACATTGGGGTACTCGTGTCTCTTTCCCTTCTGGTTTTCTCAGTGTGTATGCCCAGCAGTGGGATTGCTGGATCATAAGGCATGTCTTTACATAACTGTATTAGTTTTGCCAAATATCAAGATGAATCCTCCACAGGTATACATGTGTTCCCCATCCCGAACCTCCCCCCCTCCTCCCTCCCCATTCCATCCCTCTGGGTTGTCCCAGTGCACCAGCCCCAAGCATCCAGTATCGTGCATCGAACCTGGACTGGCAACTCGTTTCATACATGATATTTTACATGTTTCAATGCCATTCTCCCAAATCTTCCCACCCTCTCCCTCTCTCACAGAGTCCATAAGACTGTTCTATACATCAGTGTCTCTTTTGCTGTCTCATACACAGGGTTATTGTTACCATCTTTCTAAATTCCATATATATGCGTTAGTATACTGTATTGGTGTTTTTCTTTCTGGCTTACTTCACTCTGTATAATAGGCTCCAGTTTCATCCACCTCATTAGAACTGATTCAAATGTATACTTTTAATGGCTGAATAATACTCATTTATGTAATGTGGTTAGTTTCCTAATGGTTAAAAGTGGCACCAGTACTTTGTTTTTACAAATGAAGATTCTCTAACATAAAAATAAACTCATATGCCACCTGTGTCACACACACAAATAAAAGTGTTGATATTTGAAACAAAATCTAGCACATTATCCATATGTGGACATATATGATTATTTTTAATAAGACATTGTAACTTTAATAATTTTAAATAAGTGACTTTAGGTGATTAACATGGAAGTTAGATGAGGTTTATGTAACACCAAACAACATCAGTATTTTGGTAAGGTTTTACAATCCATTTTATAAATTAAAATTCATTGTGAAAATAACAGAACAATATTGATCTGGAAAATACTGCAATGATAATTCTCTACAGTGATTTAAAACTGCATAAATGAGGATTATAAGAACAAAATTTTTTTTAGTGTCTTGGGCTTACAACTAAAAAATGGATTTTATTATGAGCCTAATATATTCCTTTCTGACAGATATTTTCCATATTATAAAATATTATGAAATAATATGAAAATTATGAAATATATAAATTTATGAAATTTTATAAATTTACTTTATGAAAAAATATTTCATTATGTTAAATATGGCATGATCAAACCAAAAAAGTAATAAGTGAAAATGAACAAAATTTTTTAGCATGTGAAAAATGAAAAGCAGAAAAAAATGAAGGTGATGGATCTCTGCATATATGTCTACATGTCTTGCATTTAATGAAATATATTACAAATTTATCAGAACATGCATAGTTTTTTTATTTAAAAAGTTTTTCACATAAAAATATTTCATCTTGAACTTTCATTTCTTTTCTTCCTAATTCATGACTAATGAAGGAAACTATCTGAACAAAATGCCTTCAGTTAAATAGAATTTACAATATTGCATATATACATTCAATCATATACTTGTGCAACAAAAACCTCTTAAGTACAATAATGCTGTCTTTTGAGAAACTCACAGTACAGTGGAAGAGATCAACACAAGCCCCACATTGCCTTTATCATTTTAAAAATGATATACCACATATTTTAATATATGTATGATAAAATAAATTTGACATGCTTATAGCTGAAATACATCTGTAGAAAAAGTTAGGTTAATTTTATTAGATAAATGTGATGATTAGCAGCACTTATTCTTGATATCATGGCAATATTTAATACATATACCTTGTAAAATGTAATAAGTATATCTTTTATGGCATATATTTGAAAATTAACATCTCACTGATTTATGATTTAGAGCATATCTTACAACTGGTACTTGCAGTATTTGTCCTTTCAGTTTATTAATATTCAAGAAAAGATATGTGATATGCTCTTTGTGTTGAAATTATAAAATTATCTAAATTATGGGTTTACTGTTTAACATATTTAAAAATTTTGGTTAATTTAAATTTTATATTATATTTCTATTCACTCCTTTTTATCTCTTAAAATGGGTATTCTCCTGGCTTTTCATCTTCTGCATCTGTGTTACAACTATTTTTTACTTTTTACTTTTCTTCAATAAAAATTGATAAATAGATGCTTTTAAAAAATAAGGCCAGGTCCCTTCAGAACCAGGAAGCTATTTAAAACTTCTTGGTTTGTGATGGCATTTTCTTAGCTAGGTATTGTCCCTGACAGCCAAATAATCAAGTTTAAATGTAAGAACATTACATAAACCTTGTTTCTACACACATATACACGCACATACACTCACACAGAGTAGTTTTCATAATTCACTATTTCTAGTAACTGAGCTCTTTGAGCCTCTGGACTTTTCTTTTTCAACTTTCTTCTTTGAGTTTATAATCTTTTCATGTTTTCTTTATTCTTTAAGAATTTCAGATATGTGCTGAAAATACTGTGAAATTTTGCAACCCCTCTGTAATATTAATTTCATAATGTAGAGAAAAGTAGAGGTAGAATTTCTACTTATAATTCATGTTTAGATCAGGAGAATCTAGAATTATGCCTCAAAATACAAAATGCAAATTTTGTTAAAAATAATTTTCAGATAGCAGGAAAATTTACAAGTAGCAGAACTAAATTTAAAGCAACCAGCCAAATACAACAGTAGGACTAAACTTCAGCTTACCTTAGGGGGTTGGGGTGTGTAAGAAGATTACAACAAAAAACATAACCTGAGAAAGATAGAGCCATTCTTTTACTCTAAATAAAGGGCCTCTGATAAAGAATCTCAAAATTGTAAAACACTCATCTAGTCATCTAGTCCTAACTATTTATTTTAAGAGAAAAGACTGAGATAAAAAGGCAGATTCTTGTCCAAAATCAATAGCTACTAAAGAATCAGATCTTTTAAATCCTACTTCAAGGATCATTTTCATCTTTTTTTTTTTTTAATATTATGTATCAGTAGCTCATAACTATATATTTCAGTAAGCCATTGGATTCTGTCTCTACCTTTGTACTTTTAAAGTTAGTGACCAGGAAAAAAAAAGAAAAAAACCTCCAAAATGCTTCAAAATCAATAAAATACCCTTTGCATTTGAACTAATTGGGTAAAATGGCAAGTAGGAATTAGTGTAATGATCACTTTAAACCTTCTAACAGCAATCAGTTTTACTGTTTTCAAATTCATGGAATGAACAAAACCTAATTGCCAAAATGTTTCAGGCTATCATTTCTATCTGTAGTCCCCATAAAAAGCGATATGTAAAGCAATTCAAATTATAATTGAGGAAGCTAAATATATCCCTTGCCTTCTTGTTCCTGTGTTTTTAAACACAATAATTGTTATTTAAATGTATCATTTGATCAGTTTACATAATGTTTTTTTAATTAGTGAGGTTTTAATTAAAATTTCTTTGACTTTTTTTCACTTGGTGTGAAACTTAAATAAAGTAGAAAGTAGTCTTCTGAACTAGTTTATCACTTTTATAGGAGCTGTAGTTAACAAAATAATTTACATTTAAAGGATAATATTTTCATCTAAAATACTAAAATACTTGAAAAAATGTTTCTAAAATGTTCCAAGTTACTTCATTGAGTTTATGTGTTTCTTTAGGCAAATCCAGTCATATCTGCTTTAGTAACAGTGAAATATGCTAGCCTCTTATGATGTTGATTTAATATCATAATATCAAAAATAGTAGCAACATATTTTAGATGAAATCCAAAAAGTTGCGATTCACTTTCATAAATTTCATACAATATAGTCTGAACATTGATCATTGTTCAAAAGCAGTGTTTATGAAATTTGGAAATGCTTATCAGAAGAAATAACAAAATACATTTAAAGTTTTTTCAATGATGTCATTTTCTTAAATGTGTCCTAATATTTAAATTAAGCTAAATTACTTTAAAAATACATTAGTTTATTTAAAAAAGCAGGTTCATTAAATTCTTCCCACTTTTATATCAGTATTTTTATTTTTCTAGTTTAATTTTTCATAAAATTAGATGAATTCAAATGATTTATGATAGTTAATTTTTCTTTTTCTTTTCCTCTTCTACAAAAGTTCGTTAGTGTTTAAAAGTACCTATATATGTATGCAGGATTCTCCCTATAGAACCTTTAAAATTTTTATATTCCTTGGTATTTTTACTACTTAGTAATCAAATTGCTATTTTTTTCCTTTATTTTCTTCCGGGTACCCTATATCAGGCTTAAGAAAGCAGTTTCTTAACTTGCATAATACCATGCTAACAAAATTTGTTAACTTGAATTTCATTTTGAAATTGTGTATCCTGATACATGTTTTTGTTTGTTTTCTTAACTAGTGAAAAAGGCCATAGATTTTAAATCTAGAGGATTTAAATTGTTTCCAGGGAAAGACAACAGCAACAAGTTTTCTATCTGTGAGTGTACTCCTTTTTTTGTTTCTTTCTCTAGTGCAAGAGTGAAGTTTGTGGTTGTCTATGTTGTTTGTGTGTTTTATAAAAACGTTTGTGTATTTAGCAAATTAACTGCATTAATATTTATATAACATGCATGGTTATTATTCAATATTTTCTTATATTTAAATGCATATTGAATTTTAGGTTAATGTGGTAAACTTTGGAGCTCAGATTGTTTCAAAATGTAAAAAACAAAAACTCTTTGATCTAGCATGTTGATAACATTCTAGTTTTCTAATTCTAGTATGTGAGATTAAAAAAATGAGTAAAAATCATTAAATTGATGATTTCTTGTAGGAATTTTTGGTTGAACATATCTACATTAAAACATAATTATTTTTGTAAGGGAAAAATTTTAATAGCAATTTTTCATTTATGGGAAAAAGATATTTTAGTTTGAGTTAATTTATACAAATCCTTTAAGTCAAGAACTTTGTAAATGAATTAACTAATTAATTTTTTTTTTAGAAAATCTCATGAAATGAGCTGAATTACATATATTTATGTGTGCCCCAATACACAGTTTTGCTTAATATTCAGGGATTTATAGATCATCTGAAGTTCATCCATAACCCTCAGATTAAGAATCATCAAACTAGAATATACATTGTTATATGAATATAAATGAACATACAATAAAACATTTAAGAGAGCTATGCATTTTTCAATACTAATCAATAGTAGTTTATAGATACATATTATAAATTTTGAAAGTCATTTATGACACATCTGATTTCTAAAATGCCTTATTCATAATAAATAAGATTAATTCTTATAAATACATGTTATTCTTTTTTAGCAAATATATGTATTTTAGCATTATTTATTTTTATTCAATTCCAAATGATCTGATGAAATGAGTTTAAAACTATTTATAAAACACTTACTATATCAGATAAAGGTTCTACCCCCATATTTGAGTTTTATTTGAAACAGTAAGTGACATAATTGAGCAATTACAGCATTTATCAAAAGCAAACTTGGAGCTTGTTGGTATCAAATATTTTAAAGTGTTCTACTTTTAATATATGATTTTCACATTTTGTTAGATTTGCAAATATGAAACCAAACATAGGAAATATAAGTAGGAAATCCTCAAATTGGGTTACCTGTTTGGAAAGCATTAGTTGATTTCAAAGTATTTAGTCATATAATAATGATTTATTGTTTATTTTAATTTGTTTATTTAGTTAGCTAATTGGAGGAAAGTTGCCTTATAGTGTTTACAATTTTATGTTGGTTTCTGCCATGAAAAGTGAAAGCTCAGTCATGTTTGACTCTTTGGGACCCCATGGACTGTAACCTACCAGGCTCCTCCATCCATGGGATTTTCCGGGCAAGAATACTGGAGTGGGTTGCCATTTCCTTCTCCAGGAGATCTTCCCACCCAGGGAACGAACCTGGGTCTCCTGTATTGTAGACAGACACTTTACCATCTGAGCCACGAAGCCACCAGGGAAGAAGACCACCAGGTTTCTGCCATACAACAGCATAATCTGTTATAATTACAGTGTTATATTTTTAGGATTAAAACATATTTTCAAAACAGATATATTAGTTTTTAAGAACAATAAATAATCTATAATATTTTCAGTATAACTATTTGATACATTTCAGAGATAAAAAATTTTTTCTTATAATAGAAAATATGAACAGAAAAATTTTGTTAGATGAAATTATTCTGACATATCAAGTTTTATCATGTCAACATGAAATAAATGTTTGCAGACTTAAATAATTCTGTTTACTACTTTTCCCTCAATATTTTGTGTGGCTAATGTATTTATTTTGGAAACTAAGGAGAATTATAAGCTATTACTTTTTTCCTTTTCCTCATTTTGGCTAGACAGATGTTATTTTATATGCTTCATACTTCAAAATTTTCCATGTCCTGGGGAAATCAGGCTATTACTGAACATCTGAGATTTATCAAGGAATTAAGATGTATATAAATCTACATCACCAGCAATTATATTACAGTATATATAAATGTATCATAATAACATGCTGTATGCTGCTATGTCACTTCAGTCGTGTCCGACTCTGTGCGACCCCATAGACGGCAGCCCACCAGGCTCCCCCGTCCCTGGGATTCTCCAGGCAAGAACACTGGAGTGGGTTTCCATTGCCTTCTCCAATGCATGAAAGTGAAAAGTGAAAGTGAAGTCGCTCAGTCGTGTCCAACTCTTAGCTACCGCATGGACTGCAGCCTACCAGGCTCCTCTGCCCTTGGGATTTTCCAGGCAAGAGTACTGGAGTGGGGTGCCATTGCCTTCTCTGAACATGCTGTATACCTTAACATTAAACAATGTTACATGCCAAATTTATTTAGTTAAAAAAAAAAAAAGATGTATGTAGCTTTTTATACTTGGTACATTGCCTTAGTGGGCATTCATATTATTCTCATTGTTCTTGTAGAGTGGTTATGAGGGTGAACCAAAAGGGGATTAAGACATGAGTGTGTCTGGGGAGACAAATAAACCCTAATTAAATATATATATATTTTTTTTTTCTTTTTTAACTAAAAAAAATACTTTTAAATTGTCAGGAATACAATTATTGAAACAAAAATAAGAAAATTACTCATAAAGAAAAAAATGTTTACTTCATAATTTTAAAATAAATTTTGCATTCATCCATTACAGCTTATGTAGGAAGTAAAATATACTCTCGAGCTTTCTTATTTTTCTTTTTGAATATAAATAATTCCATTTTCAACAAGACAAAATTATTTATGTCAATTCTTTGATAGTCACAAAGTAATAAACAAATATAATTTTAAATTTTATTTTTCTACAATTTTTCCTTAAATGTTTAGTAACTATTAATAGTTTAATATATATATTATCTATTATTGATCACAGAGAAGTTTATAATGCCTTAATTTTTTATCATTATTATATACTTGTTATCAAGTAAGCATTTGGGTTTTCATCTCTTTGAATCATTTATTTAAAACAGGGCCAAATTTTCAAAGAAGACAATTATTATCTGACATTAAACATTCACTTGAAAAAAAAATAATAAAGCTTATATTATTTGAAAAAAAAATTCTATCACAAGCATTTCCAGAAATGAACATAATTATAGAGGACATGAACTACAGACGTTTTCAAAGTGTGTCTTCCCACAATAGCACCTTTAAATTTTAACTAAGGAGTAAATTAATAAGACATTTAGGAGACTGCAACAGTTTTCATGGGAAGCATTTCATTGTTTAAATGGCTAATTCAAATTATTTTTCCAACTTTGGTACCTGAAGTCTATGTAGTCTCTGTCTATATCTTGTTGTTTATCAAAGATAATAGATTTGCAAATAAAGTAAAAACTATTTTTAATTTATAAAATAAAATATTTTTATATTTAAAAATTTGAATTGATTGAACTTAGTCTTGCCCACTTTTTTAAATATTATATGCCATATAAAATTGGATGGTTCAGAAAACTTGCTTATAATAATAGTATTTTATTCTGATATTGCAGAGAAGGCAATGGCACCCCGCTCCAGTACTCTTGCCTGGAAAATCCCATGGATGGGGGAGCCGGGTGGGCTGTAGTCCATGGGGTCGCGAAGAGTCGGACACGACTGAGCGACTTCACTTTCACTTTTCACTTTCATGCATTGGAGAAGGAAATGGCAACCCACTCCAGTGTTCTTGCCTGGAGAATCCCAGGGACGGGGGAGCCTGGTGGGCTGCCGTCTATGGAGTCGCACAGAGTCGGTCATGACTGAAGCGACTTAGCACCAGCAGCAGCAGCATTCTGATATTGACTGATTTTATAGTGTTTTCAAGCTAAAACATAGTATAATACTGTGCAAAAAGATTCCTATAGCATATTTTATAAATACATATATAACAAACATACTTCGATGTTAAACATGAAATGACAATTCATCCAATTTTTAAAATTCTGCTTTAAATTTTAAAATTTAAATTTAATTTTAAAATTCTGCTCTCCTCTCTGTTTTTTTCCACTGATATGTGGGGAAAGGGATTCATATTGTATTAGTAGTAGCAGTAGTAATGATAATAATAACAGTATTATTATTATCGTTAAGATCAGAGCAAAAGGAATATCCCCATAGTCATGCTCTTTTCAAGAGACAGGGCCCTGTCCATGTAATTAATTTTTTAAAGAGCATGCATGTTCTTTTTAAAAGTTATTATTCAAATTGAAAGACGTAAAAGGGATACATATTTGTCCAATTGTTTGAATGGCGTTATGTAGTGAAAGCAGGTGATTGAATGGATACTAACTTCATTTGAATGTCTTGGCATCACTAGCTACAGAAAATTATCTAGTATCTAAATATCAAAAGGGCTTCTCAGGTGGTGCTAGTGGTAAAGAACTCACCTGCTAATGCAGGAGAGGTAATGTAAGACAGAGGTAATATAAGAAATATGATATAAGAAATAAATCAGCATTTTTATGCTACTTGATTATTAAAAGGTGTTCCCAGGTGGTGCTAGTGGTAAAGGACCCACCTGTCAAGGCATGAGACATAAGAGACATGGGTTCCATCCCTGGGTCAGGAAAATCCCCTTGAGGAGGGCATGGCAACCCACTCCAGTATTCTTTTCTGTAGAATCCCATGGACAGAGGAGCCTGGCAGGGAATCGCCTTAGCATGCACGTAAATATAAGAAAAATAGATGATATACTTTTTAATTTTTTTTTAGTTTTAAATACTTTAAAAAACCTTAAATACATATATCATGCAGAAGCTTTCCTATTTTATTCACATTTTAAATTGAGAACTTTTTCACCTATTGTAGATATCCAGAAACAGTAGTTTGAAAGATACTTTTCAAATAGACAAAAGTAATTTGACAATTAAATCTTAAGAACTGGGATTAATTAAGTGAACATGGTGAAAATTATAAATATGCTTTGCATTATTCACTATCTGAGCCACTAGGGAAGAAAAATAAAATATTTGGAAAAGTGTTTTGAATTTTAATTATTGATGCCATTTTGCCCTTCTGAACTTTCTGTATAGGATGGAGTACTCAAGGGTTAAGAGTAGAATTTCTTGAATCAGTCTGCCAAGGTTGAAACCTAGACCATGGCAGAAAGTAGAAATAGGACCTTAGAAATATGTTTTAACCTCTCTATATCTCAGTTTCCTCACCTGTAGGAAATGTATAATAATAGTAGCCACCTTTCAGATTCTTGCGAAAATTAAATGAGTTGATACATGTAAAAGGTATAGATTGCTGCTGCTAAGTCGTTTCAGTCGTGTCCGACTCTGTGCGACCCCATAGACGGCAGCCCACCAGGCTCCCCTGTCCCTGGGATTCTCTAGGCAAGAATACTGGAGTGGGTTGCCATTTCCTTCTCCAATGCATGAAAGTGAAAAGTGAAAGTGAAGTCGCTCAGTCGTGTCCGACTCTTCGCGACCCCATGGACTGCAGCCTACCAGGCTCCTCCACCCGTGGGATTTTCCACGCAAGAGTACTGGAGTGGGGTGCCATTGCCCTCTCCAAAAGGTGTAGATTAGTTATTGACATATAAGAAGTATGATGTAAATGTCAGCTGTTGTTAAATTCATATGAAACTAGGTAATAATGATGATAAAGTGGAAAAATAAGATTTATTTTTTATTTTCAAATATATTCCATTTCTATACTTAAATATAATTTGTGTTATAAATTTAATATACTAATGTAAGAAGACTATATCATGCCACTACTTTTTCTTATCTCTATCATATATTAAAAAGTCACATTTTAATGACATATACTACAATATTTTCAAAAGTCAGAGATAAGAAAGACAGTGCTTCCCATAGAAAAAATATTCTACTCATTGTAAACAGTGTATAACACATTGTTTTTAATTAAACTACTAGGAAATATTCACTGAGAAATCATTTACCCCATCTAGGTACTGTAGGAATATTAAAGTAATGATAGCTTTTTCCTTATCTTTACCAAGTATATATTTGTATATACAACAAAAGAATATGAAACTATTAAAGAGTATGATAAGATAATTTAAAAATTAAATATAAAATTGTTCATGTTATATAAAAAGGAAAGTAAAAGTGAAAGTGATGTCACTCAGTTGTGTCCAGCTCTTTGCGACCCCATGGACTGTAGCCTACCAGGCTTCTCTGTCCATGGAATTTTCCAGGCAAGAATATTGGCATGGGTTGCCATTTCCTTCTCCAGGAGATCTTCCCAACCCAGGGATTGAACCCAGGTTTCCCTCATTGTAGGGAGACGCTTTATCGTCTGAGCCACCAGAGAGGATTAGAAAATCTGAAAAGAAATGAGAGATTGTATTTTGCAAAAGGTGGGACTTGAGCTGAGTCCTGAACATTATATATAGAATTTTGATAGCTAAAGAGGAAGAAAAGGAAAACATGAAGACTCGAAGAAGGCACAAAGAAGGAGCATGGCTAACCATTAAACTTGCATAATAATAAAGAATCTGTTGGACTTGGATTACGGATGTATCTTAATTGCAGAAGAATGAAGAATCTGTTGTACTTGGGTTATGGATGTATCTTGGTGGCTATTGGGAAATATAATAGATATGCTTAGAAATCTAGAATCATAGCATATTTGGACAGTAATGAAAGCTGTGTTTGAGAAAGCTTAATTCTCTTCTAGTACTCAAGATGAATTGGAAGAGAATGATAATAATAAAAAAAAAAGGATTAAATTAGATTTGAGCATGCACATGAAATGATTAGGAGATTTTTGGTAGGGACCTAGTAGGCCATTAAAGGATCAGGAAGGAGCTTGAGGGGGAGGGGGGGGAGATACAACCTTAGGTTGGAAGTCCTTAGCAAAGAGAGAATTTTTCAAGTCATGAAGAAAATTCAGTATATTGAGAATTGTGGGTCAGTGCCTTTAAATTTGCCCTCTGTGTATGATATAAGCTAAAGTAAAAGAGTGGCCAAAAGAAAACATAATAACAAAAACCAGAGAAGTAAAAATAAATTAGCAAATCAGCAGACCCAGAAAATGGAAAAAAAAAATCACATGTATTGTATGAATTAGTGAATTTATAATTAAGTTGGCAGCAATAAAAATATATGTGAGGGTATTTGAGAAAGTAATTTTTATAGAATAAAAGTGCAAACACAAAATTTCATATCTAGTTGAAAATATGACAGCTTTATCAGAGTTATGACTGTTGGTCATACTTATCTTGATAAGCAAGATACTTATCTTGCTATCTGATAAATCAGTTTAAATAAGTTGACAATCCATGCTAAATGATGCAGGGATCCAGTGTTTTTAAACACTGACTCTTCAATAGAATCCTATAGAAGATTATTTAAAAAACAAACAAGAAAACAACAAGAAAACCAACTGGTTCACAGTGTCTACCCAGAATCACTGCATTAGAATATCTAGACAGAAAAGTAAGCATCTGTTCTTTCAAAAAAGAAGAAGAAGAAAAAAAAAACAAAAAAAAACTCTATAGGTGATTCCAATTCACAGTGTAGGACAAGAACCATAGCAAAGTTTAGATTTTTTTCATTTCTGGAGTCTCTACTCAGGTCCTATTCTTTTCTTTAAAAAGCAGATAAGTTGATGAAGAGCAAAATAGAAGTTATTCTCCAATTTGCTATAAGATTGAGTTCGTGAAACAGTGTCACTCAGATATTTCAGACTTCATCTGGTTTAATAATCTTCCCATTAAAAAAAAGATTTCTTAGGGAATTATTTATTTACTGTGAGCACATTCACTGAAAATATGAATACATAATTTATCAATAGGGTGTTCTGAAGAAACTGCTGAAAGTGTACAATAAAACATAGTCATGGGACTTGTTAAAGGGTAAAGCCCTTAATTTGATTTTCAGCATTATAGCATAATTCAATGACATGCTTGATAATTTGCACCACAGTTTTATTTTCACATTGGCAGAATAAATTCCTTGTTATATACCAGTTAAAAATTGCCATTATCCTTAAACTTTTTCCATAAAGTTTTTTTTTTATTTTTTTATTATTATTATTATTATTTTTTACTTTACAATATTGTATTGGCTTTATTTTTATGTTGCAACTTTAAAAATAACAAGTATCTGATGACACTGATATAACTGGTAGTGATTTCTCTGCTGCCAATAATTAATGGAAACTCTGGCAATGATACCTAGGGAGTGCATTACCAGAAATTTCAAAATTTGATAGTAATTAAAAATAAAGTGTTAACTGTTAATGTGTTAATATTCAAAGTAGTATGTCATTGAATAGAAACATGAAAATTATGTTTTATATATCCACAAATTAAAAAGTATTTTTGTTCTCATTATTGGCTTATAAAATTATATGTAACATTCCATGTATAAATTATAGTGATTAGAATAATAAAATACAAGAATATATTTTATGTACAATTTGAAATGAATATCACTTTTGATTTTCTAATCATACATGTTTTGATTCTTTCTTTTCTTGTTTTCCTGTTGTTTCAGTAAATGAGGGAGGTATTAAGACAGCTTCCAATTTATGCCCAGATCCAGGAGAACCAGAAAATGGGAAGAGAATTGGATCAGATTTTAGGTACGATTTTAAATTGTTTATTTCATTGTTAACTTTGTTAAAGTTTATTTTAATTTAAATTTCAAGTATAACTAATAATATGGAGATGAAGACGTGGTGACTTACAAGTGTGGCAGCTAGATTTCACTGAAGTGTTATGATTAATAATATTTCACTAAAGTGACTAAATAACATCAAATTTATTAGGGAACTTTTTGAAGTTTAAATGATTAATTTATTGGCATGTGCTATGTGGGAGAACTCGGTTGGATCCCTGGGTTGGGAGGTCCCTGGAGGAGGGCATGGCAACCCACTCCAGTAATCTTGCCTGGAGAACCATCATGGACAGAGGAGCCTGGCAGGCTACAGTCAATGGGGTCACAAGAAGTTGGACACGACTAAGCAACTAAGCACAGCACAGCACAGTAAGTGGAAAATCATGAGATTCAATTTGAAATACATAGGTTTGAATTCATATTCTAATGTTTATTAATTGTCTGATCTTGAGTAAGTTTTTCAATCCTGTCTGCCAGAGTTTCCTCTTCTGTAACATGTAAATCAAATTTATCACATAGAATGATGTTTCAAATGAGATACTGCATGTGAAACCTTCCTGCAAATGTTCTATAAACATTTATTTAAAAGAAAATTTAATTTGAATAAGGTTTATCTCCATCTTAAATTTAGTATTTATTTAAAAAATTGAAATTAAGTTTACTTATAGCATAGAAAATATACGTAGTAGACTAGGCTTCCCAGGTGGTGCTAGAGGTAAAGAATCTGCCTGCCAGTGCAGGAAAAAAAATATGTGGGTTCCATCCCTGGTTCGGAAAGATCTCTTAGAAGAGGGCACAGGAACCCACTCCAGTATTCTTCACTAGAGAATCCCATGGACAGAAGAGACTGGTGGACTACAGTTCCTGAGGTTGCAGAGAGTCAGACACGACTGAAGTGATTTAGCACACAGAGCACTCATGGTTAAATGTGTCAAAGGAATAGTGCACTCAATAATATGGTAACTATTAATTTACATAATGACACAACTGGGATGACCCAGAGGGAGGGTATGGGGAGGGAGGAGGGTTCAGGACGGGGAACACAGGTATACCTGTGGCAGATTCATTTTGATATTTGGCAAAACTAATACAATATTGTAAAGTTTAAAAGTAAAATAAAATTTAAAAAAAAAATAAATAAAAATATTGAATTTTCAGTAGTCCTCTGAATGTAACATTTTACAAATAAAAGATACAAAAATCCTATAAAATACTAAGTGATAATTTAGTTCACAAATACTATTTTCACAAAATATTCATGATATATTAAATTTAAAAATGATAATGGTTATAGTTTCACATACCACACATTTACATTCTTTACTTCTTTATTCTGTTTGTATAAAGGACAAATGATATTCTGAAGAAATTCCCCGTGACTAAAAAGGTAGTTCTTGTAATAAAAACCTATGAATATTTTATCTCCATGGATCATTTGACTTAAAGTTATATTTTGATGTTCTTGGAGGGGAAAACAATATTAGTTCAATATGAATAAAATTGTAATTTTCTAAAAAAATTGCAGAACTTTAACTAACCTGATAATTAATATGGATAATATTGTTTGAAAAATCACATTAAAAAGAAATTCAAAAGACCCAGAATCCAGTCAGAGTTAGAACTTAATAAACTAAGTAAGTATATTAAAAATCAACTAAATCTCAATCTCAGTAGTTAAAAGTGATATTTTATAGACTGCAAAGTGCCATCAACATACCTGGTATTTGTATATGTATTCTTTATTTAATAAAAACTCTATAATAATAAAACCTATAATAAAAACCCTGTTTGTTATTTTATTCCACGTTGGCTCAGATGGTAAAATATCTGCCTTCAACGCAGGAGACCCAAGTTGGATCCCTGGGTTGGAAAGATCCCTTGGAAAATGGAATGGCTGCCCACTCCAGTATTCTTGCCTGGAGAATTACATGGAAAGAAGAGCCTAGAGTGTTACAGTCCATGGCGTCAAAAAGAATCAGACACAACTGAGCAACTAACACTTTTATTTTCACTTACAAATAAAACTGAAAGTCTGCTTATTTAGCTGATAATTTAATGGAACTGGAATTTGAACTCATTACTTACTGATTCTATATCCTGACCCTTTAATTACTGTGTTACATTATGCTTTGAAACCAAATAAATTTCATTCAGATCCCATTCTTACAATCAACCATCGATATATTGTCTTCTCTGAGTATGTTTTCCTCAGATCTAAAAACGATAATACCTGTTTCCTAGAATTGAGGGGAATGTTGCATGAGATATGCAAACATGGTAGTGAACTTAAGACGAGTGAGTATTTAATCCTAGCTGCTATTGTAGTATGAAAATATAAATGGAAATGATTATTCTTGATGTCAGTATCTATTTTGTCTCACTTTTTACAAAAATATGGGGTTTATTAGAAATAAACTTATTACTATTAGTAATAGTAATATAGAGGGTTAAATTACCTTTTCAGTTCAGTTCAGTTCAGTCTCTTAGTCGTGTCCGACTCTTTGCGACCCCATGTATCACAGCACGCCAAGCCTCCCTGTCCATCACCAACGCCAGGAGTTCATTCAAACTCAGACCATCGAGTTGGTGATGCCATCCAGCCATCTTATCCTCTGTCTTCCCTTTCTCCTCCTGCCCTCCATCCATCTCAGGATCAGAGTCTTTTCCAATAAGTCAGCTCTTCACATTAGGTGGCCAAAGTACTGGAGTTTCAGCTTTAGCATCATTCCTTGCAAAGAACATCCAGGGCTGATCTCCTTTAGAATGGACTGGTTGGATCTCCTTGCAGTCCAAGGGACTCTCAAGAGTCTTCTCCAACACCACACTTCAAAAACATCAATTCTTCGGTGCTCAGCCTTCTCCACAGTCTAACTCTCACATCCATACATGACCACTGGAAAAACCATAGTCTTGACTAGACGGACTTTGGTGGCAAAGTAATGTCTCCGCTTTTGATATGCTATCTAGGGTGGTCATGACTTTCCTTCCAAGGAGTAAGCGTCTTTTAATTTCATGGCTGCAGTCACCATCTGCAGTGATTTTGGAGCCCCCAAAAAAGTCTGACACTGTTTCCACTGTTCCCCCATCTATTTGCCATGAAGTGATGGGACCAAATGCCATGATCTTAGTTTTCTGAATGTTGAGCTTTAAGCCAACTTTTTTACTCTCCTCTTTCACTTTCATCAAGAGACTTTTTAATTCCTCTTCACTTTCTGCCATAAGGGTGGTGTCATCTGCATATTTGAGGTTATTGATATTTCTCCTGACAATCTTGATTCCAGCTTGTGCTTCTTCCAGCCCACGTTTCTCATGATGCACTCTGAGTATAAGTTAAATAAGCATGGTGACAATATACAGCCTTGATATACTCCTTTTCCTATTTGGAACCAGTCTGTTGTTCCATGTCCAGTTGTAACTGTTGCTTCCTGACCTGCATATAGGTTTCTCAAGAGGCAGGTCAGGTGGTCTGGTATTCCTATCTCTTTCAGAATTTTCCACAGTTAATTGTGATCCACACAGTCAAAGGCTTTGGCATAGTCAATAAAGCAGAAATAGATGTTTTTCTGGAACTGTCTTGCTTTCTTGGTGAACCAGCGAATGTTGGCAATTTTATCTCTGGTTCCTCTGCCTTTTCTAAAACCAGCTTGAACATCTGGAATTTCATGGTTCACGTATTGCTGAAGCCTGGCTTGCAGAATTTTGAGCATTACTTTACTAGCGTGAGAGATGAGTGCAATTGTGCAGGAGTTTGAGCATTCTTTGGCATTGCCTTTCTTTGGGATTGGAATGAAAACTGACCTTTTCCAGTCCTGTGGCCACTGCTGAGTTGTCCAAATTTGCTGGCATATTGAGTGCAGCATTTTCACAGAATCATCTTTCAGGATTTGAAATAACTCAACTGGAATTCCATCATCTCCACTAGCTTCGTTTGTAGTGATGCTTTCAAAGGTGCACTTGACTTCACATTCCAGGATGTCTGGCTCTAGGTCAGTGATCACACCATCGTGATTATCTGGGTCATGAAGATCTTTTTTGTACAGTTCTTCTGTGTATTTTTGCCACCTCTTCTTAATATCTTCTACTTCTGTTAGGTCCATACAATTTCTGTCCTTTATCGAGCCCCCCTTTGCATGAAATGTTTCCTTGGTATCTCTAATTTTCTTGAAGAGATCTCTAGTCTTCCCCATTTTATTGTTTTCCTCTATTTCTTTGCATTGATCACGGAGGAAGGCTTTCTTATCTCTTCTTGCTATTTGGAACTCTGAATTCAGATGCTTACATCTGTCCTTTTCTCCTTTGCTTTTCACTTCTCTTCTTTTCCCAGCTATTTGTAAGGCCTCCCCAGACAGGCATTTTGCTTTTTTGCATTTCTTTTTCTTGGGGATGATCTTAATCCTGTCTCCTGTCCAGTGTCATGAACCTCAGTCCATAGTTCATCAGGCACTCTATCAGATCTAGTCCCTTAAATCTATTTCTCACTTCCACTGTATAATCATAAGGGATTTGATTTAGGTCATACCTGAGTGGTCTTCTGGTTTTCCCTACTTTCTTCAATTTAAGTCTGCATTTGGCAATAAGGAGCTCATGATCTGAGCCACTTCAGTATTCTTGCCTTGAGAACCCCATGAATAGTATGAAAAGGCAAAATGATAGGATACTGAAAGAAGAACTCCCCAGGTCAGCAGGTGCCCAATATGCTACTGGAGATCAGTGGAGAAATAACTCCAGAAAGAATGAAGGGATGTAGCCAAAGCAAAACAATACCCAGTTGTGGATGTGACTGGTGATAGAAGCAAGGTCCGATGCTGTAAAGAGCAATATTGCATAGGAACCTGGAATGTTAGGTCCATGAATCAAGACAAATTGCTGCTGCTGAGTCGCTTCAGTCGTGTCCGAGTCTGTGCGACCCCATAGACGGCAGCCTACCAGGTTCCCCCGTCCCTGGGAGTCTCCAGGCAAGAACACTGGAGTGGGTTGCCATTTCCTTCTCCAATGCATGAAAGTGAAAAGTGAAAGTGAAGTCTCTCAGTCATGTCCAACTCATAGCGACCCCATGGACTGCAGCCCACCAGGCCCTTCCGTCCATGGGATTTTCCAGGCAAGAGTACTGGAGTGGGTTGCCATTGCCTTTAGAAATGGTCAAACAGGTGATGGCAAGAGTGAACATCGACATTCTAGGAATCAGCGAACTCAAATGGACTGGAATGGGTGAATTTAACTCAGATGACCATTATATCTACTACTGCGGGCAGGAATCCCATAGAAGAAATGGAGTAGACATTATGGTCAACAAAATATTCCAAAACACAGTACTTGGATGCAATCTCAAAAACGACAAAATGATCTCTGTTCGTTTCCAAGGCAAACCATTCAATATCACAGTAATCCAAGTCTATGTCCCAACCAGTAATGCTGAAGAAGCTGAAGTTGAATGATTCTGTGAAGACCCTCAAGACCTTTTAGAGCTAACACCCCAAAAAAGATGTCCTTTTCATTATAGGGGACTGGAATGTAAAAGTAGGAAGTCAAGAAACACCTGGAGTAACAGGCAAATTTGGCCTTGGAATACGGAATGAAGCAGGGCAAAGGCTAATAGAGTTTTGCCAAGAGAAGGCAGTGGTCATAGCAAACACCTTCTTCCAACAACACAAGAAAAGACTCTACACATGGGCATCATCAGACGGTCAATACAAAAATCAGATTGATTATATTCTTTGCAGCCAAAGATGGAGAAGCTCTCTGCAGTCCTCAAAAACAAGACCGGGAGCTGGTGGTGGCTCAGATCATGAGCTCCTTATTGCCAAATTACCTTTTAGTAAATTTCAAATCATCAAATTATCTTGAAATCTTTTTTTAGGCTCCCTGATAGATGTTAAGAAACCAGGAGCATACAATCAGGCTAAGATATACTCTTATAATTTAGGAATATTGAAAAATGTTATGGAGACTGAACAGTTATGGTATTTTTGGCAACTAGATTAGGTTCACAGAGGCAAATATTGAGTTATTTGATAAAGTGTGATTAGAATCTGTTATGTAGAGAAATGAAGTCCAGAGATGATTTATATATTTATATATTCATTATTTACTTGTTCTGCTTGCCTGTTATGTGCCTGGCTTTGAACCAGAAACAAATAACACACATAATAGCAGACATAGTACATGTCCCACATAGTATTTCAAATTTAATGGTGAAAAAAGACTATAATTAAATGAATCTCAAAAAAAAATGTACTGTGAGGATGTACAATTGAGGATAAAGTTGTCAGGATAGGAACCTGCCCAGTGTAAGAAGGTCCCACTTTCATTGATACCAGAAGGATTTTATGCCTCTATTCTACAGGAAAGGAAGAGCCTCACACTGATAGTTTGATGAGCTATTTCAGGAAAATGAAGATCAGAGAGTCTAAATTATAGAATGTAAATTGGAGAAAAACACAGAATTCAATAGAAAAGTGGTAAAATGAAGTTAAGGAGATGTGGAGAAACCAATCTCTTCTGCAGAGGAAGCAAATTGGCAGCCATTCTACCTAATCTGGTCTGAAGATATGTTTTGTTTTAAACACACATTGTTTTTTAAAATATGAGGGTCAACTTTTCAAAATCAGGAGATTTTTGCATACACACACTCATAACAATCATTCACACATTTTTGTAATTCAGTTTTTAGATTTTGCCACTAAAACCAATGTACCTTCCTTGCAACATCTGCTGGAACCTATTAACGTATTCCCTTTAGGCAGAACAAGCTCTCTGGTTCACAATGGTCACGCCTAGGCTTCTTCACTCATTCAGCTTTCTTGTCGTTTTGTCACTAAGTTGTGTCTGATTGTTGCAACCTTAGGGATTGTAGCATGTCAGACTCCTCATGTAGCTTACCTATCTATTAAGGAAGGCTATAAAGTGTTGTGAGAGAAGGAACAGATTCAGTTTGTGTTTTCAGTACTTTATGCTTTTACTTTAGATAAATAGATTGAAGGAAACAGAAATGTTAGTTAGAAGGCCACTGAAGTCTGGATTTAAGATGGTAGAGACTTGGAATATGGTGATTGCAGTGAACTAGAATCTGTGACCTAAGTAAAAAAATCTATGCTATTTCATGGTGTGATGAAATTTAAGAAGCTATTTTATCATTCTCAGGAGTGGCAAGATAAGTAAGTGTAAATTAAGCAAGAGAAAGAAGTCCTTAAAAGGGGGTCCAGAATGTTGAATACAATTGAAAAATTGAAAATGATGAGGGCAGAAGACTGTTAAATCCAACAACATGAAGGTTGTTGAGAAGAGTGATTTCATTAGAGTGACAGAGGTTGAGACAAATTGAGATAATCTAAAGAGTGAATAGACAGTTCAGATAGGTAATAGCTTTGGAACATCAAATTCCATAAAGCAGAAGAATAATGGGTCAGTTCTGTAGTCATTAGGAAGTCAAAAGAGATTTCCTTTTTAGAGACACAAGAAACCAGAGCATATTTATTGGTTGATATAAATATTCCTGTAGAGAGGAAAATACTGATGATAGGAAAAAAAATAAGTGAAAGAACATAACTCTTTTGGAGAAAATAAGCACAATTCCAAAAATGGGTCGAGGTTTTGTGATGGGAAAATGAGAGAGCTCATGTTTAATAATTTTACTTTGGTAATGATGCATCAAGCAAGACCCTGTATATATCACACACACACACACACACACACACACACACACACACACACACTCCCATCTCACAGGAGATGGGAATGTATAAGAGAGGAACTTTGAGAGAAAAAAACTGGAAATAGTAATCACCAATAGTGGGAGATCAAGTTTGATATAGAAACATTGCCTTGCTAAGTAATTTTGAGAGTCCTATTGAGATTGAGAATAATGAATATGCCTTGTTATACGATTTCTATTTAGAATTCCTAAGTTTCCCAGGTATAAGCATGAAAAGGACTGTGCAAAGGTATGATAAACATCAGTCCATTCAGGAAATTGCTAGTGATTCTTCTAGGCGTAACTAATAAAAACATAGATCTTGAAAAAAGAAAATATCAAGCAGAGACATGAGTTGGGGGCTCTTTACAAGAGGAGTGGATTAGATTGTCTTTCAATTTCAGTGTCAGCTACAAACAGGACCGATTCAAAAATAGTAGATATAATATTTTTAGATTAATCTTTTTTAGAAGGGAAAATAATAACTTTTCTGTGTTTAAAAAGTATGAAACAATGGTCATTCATATATAAAAGGTATGAGAAGCACCCCAAAGAATAAGAAAAGGGAAAGTCCATAGAGGAATAAAAATCACTGTCAAAAGATACACTGTATCAGATCATTATAAAGTGATACACTTTGGTCAGAGCTTAAATTAACTCTCTTTTATGGGCCCCTGTCATCTCAAAGGAAAATTAGCCTTTATGAGGCAGATACACAATGAATCACAACCTCCACATACAGAAGCAAGACTAATTTATTTAATTGAAAGACCAGCCTCTGCCCCAGGTAAATATAAAATAACATTTGTTTATTGGCTTCGTATCTATTAAGAATGTTTTTCTCTGTTATTCATACATTAAAAACTCTACCAAGACAGTTTCTGAAGATTTGCCAACCACCATTGCTAAACTAATGGCAGCCCCTGAATGTATTGGCATGGGATCAAGGGAGAACAATTCCTATATTATTTTCAAGTGGAATATTTTTTTCTTTGTAATGCACAAAAAATATTTAGGAGGTAGAGTGGCTTCCAGTTTTTTAAATTGGAAACACTATTTCCTAGTAAATCAGACGTAAAGCTTGGTAGTAATTACAAGCTGCCAGGTGCATGGCAGGAGTGAGGGGAAGACAGGAAAGTAGGAACAATTAATTACAGCACCAGGCACCATGGATTTTTTTCAGGGGGATGTTTAATTTTTTAGTTCAGTTCAATTCAGTGGCTTAGTCATGTCCGACTCTTTGAGACCCCATGAACTGTAGCACGCCAGGCTTCCCTGTCCATCACCAACTCCTGGAGCCTACCCAAACTCATGTCCATTGAGTCGATGATGCCATCCAACCAGCTCATCCCCTGTCGTCCCCTTCTCCTCCTGCCCTCAATCTTTCCCAGCATCAGGGTCTTTTCAAATGAGTCAACTCTTCACATCAGGTGGCCAAAGTACTGGAGTTTCAGCTTCAATAGAGTCCTTCCAGTGAACTCTCAGGACTGATGTCCTTTAGGATGGACTAATGGTTGGATCTCCTTGTGTCCAAGGGACTCTTGAGGCTTCTCCAACAGCACAGTTCAAAAGAATCAATTCTTCAGTAATCAGCTTTCTCTATACTACAATTCTCTCATCCATACATGACTACTGGAAAAACCATAGCCTTCACTAGTCGGACTGTTGTTGCCAAAGTAATGTCCCTGTTTTTTAATATGCTGTCTAGGTTGGTCATAGCTTTTTTTCCAAGGAGTAAGCGTCTTTTAATTTCATGGCTACAGTCACCATCTGCAGTGATTTTGGACCCCCCCCCCATAAAGTCAGCCACCGTTTCCACTGTTTCCCCATCTATTTGACATGAAGTGATGGGACCAGATGCCATGATCTTCGTTTTCTGAATGTTGAGCTTTAATCCAACTTTTTTACTCTCCTCTTTCACTTTCATCAGGAGACTCTTAAGTTGTTCTTCACTTTTTGCTTTTTTGCATTTCTTTTCCATGGAGATGGTCTTGATCCCTGTCTCCTGTACAATGTTACGAGTCTCCATCCATAGTTTATCAGGCACTCTGCCTATCAGAAATAATTCCTGAAATCTATTTCTCACTTCCAAAACCAAAACTCACTTTTGGTTTTAATATTACCAAATAAGAAAAAATATTCTCTGCTATTTCACTCTTGGTATATAGCAGAGTTTTTATAATTCAAATGAAAACCCCCCAAATTTTGGATCAAACATTACTTTTTGCTCTCAAAAAGACAAACAAGGTCTTTCCTGGAGAAGGAAAGTGTATGTAAACCTAAGAATCTGAAGCTGAGCTTTCCCAGAATTTGTTTATAATTTCAAAAGATTTAAAATTTTAATTTATTGTTCAGCACAGAAACTGCTGTCAAGTTTATTATTTCTTTGGCAGCATTTCTCCATTTAAAAGCCTGTTGTGCTCCATAGGAATTTCAAATTAAAAACAAAACTTTTAAGATCTCAAATCACAGACTCTGGGGATCTCGCCTTGGAGATTGAAACATAAAATGATAATTAAAATATAACAAGTCTATAATATGCCTTTATTTATCAAGGGTTCTCATATATTTCCTCATTGCTTATAAAATATTGGTATTGTGCATGCAAGAATATTTCTGTTTTACCAACTGCTGCCTTATTTGTCATTTAGTTTTATGATGAGTTTGTTAGTCCTGCTGTAAATTCATGTGATCAAAGAAATTAAAAGAAAAAGGATGAAGCTCCAGGTTTGCTATTTTAAGCAGTTCAATTCACTACATATTGAACTCTCTTCATCATGTTTACAGAAACATGAATAATATTATTCATACTAATAATAATCCTTGGAATTTCTGATTTCAAGGATTTTACACTTAGATAAGTCATATAAGACAAGGAAAAATATTTTAAGTACACTAATGAAGATATGCACAATGCTAGAGGTGTTTACCAGATTGTAACAGATTGTGGAAGCAGGAAAAGCTTTATGAAAGAGGTTTCTAGTGGGTCCTTGAAGAATGCATAGGATGACACAAGCAAAAATGCTAAGACAGAATATTCCAGGGGAAGAAATGACACAACCAAGGGAAGATGTCAAGGAAAATCAGACATATCTGAGGCAAACTATTATGTCACCATAAAAATATGCTTGATAAATAAATATGGCAATATTGGACATATTTTGAGATGTTTTAGATGCCAAACTCGAGTTATCTGTGAATAAGTAGTCCATAGGACTGCTCTGGCAGTGTCTGAGTTGAAAAACACATTATCACAGATACTTTTGTTAAGACTAAGATGATAATGGCATGTACATGGGTGAAAAGGTGAAGGATCTGCAGCTAGTAAAGCTGACACTGCAATTATAGGGTCACTGCAAAATAAAAGGGCAACTATAATGTGTCTATGGAAAGTGAGACGGGACAGCTGTTCTTAACTGTCAAATAATACATTTCTCAACTGAAATGCCTCTTTTCCTTTTCTCTAAACTTCTCCCTCTCAGAAATTACTGCCATGCTAGGAGAATGAAATGTTTGAGTCTATTATACCAATATACTAGAAAAGTATATTGTATACTAGAAAAGTATATTGAATAAAAGTACATAAGTATACTAGAAAAGTCAAGAAACAACTGGAGTAACAGCAAATTTGGCCTTGGAGTACAGAATGAAGGATGGCAAAGGCTAATAAAGTTTTGCCAAGAGAACGCACTGTACAGAGCAAACACTCTCTTCCAACAACTCAAGACAAGACTCTACACGTGGACATCTCCAGATGGTCAACACCAAAATCTGATTGATTATATTCTTTGAAGCCAAAGATGGAGAAACTCTATAGAGTCAGCAAAAACAAGACTAGGAGCTAACTGTGGTTCAGATCATGAACTTCTTATTGCCAAATTCAGATTTAAATTGAAGAAAGTAGGGAAAACCACTAGATCATCCAGGTATGACCTAAATCAAATCCCTTACGATTATACAGTGGAAGTGAGAAATAGATTTAAGGGACTAGATCTGATAGACAGAGTGCCTGATGAACTATGGATAGAGATTCATGACATTGTGCAGGAGACAGGGATCAAGACCATCCCCAAGAAAAAGAAATGCAAAAAAGCAAAATGGCTGTCTGAGGAGGCCTTACAAATAGCTGTGAAAAGAAGAGAAATGAAAAGCAAAGGAGAAAAGGAAAGATATACCCATTTAAATACAGAGTTCCAAAGAATAGCAGGGAGAAATAAGAAAGCCTTCCTCAGTGTTCAGTGCAAAGAAATAGAGGTAAATAATAGAATGGGAAAGACTATAGATCTTTTCAAGAAAGTTAGAGATACCAAGGGAACATTTCATGCAAATAGGGACACATAAAGGACAGAAATGGTATGTACCTAAGAGAAGCAGAAGATATTGAGAAGAGATGGCAACAATACACAGAAGTAATGTAGGAAAAAGATTCTCATGACAGATAATCAAAATGGTGTGATCACTCACATAGAGCCAGACATCCTGGAATGTGAAGTCAAGTGGGCTTAGGAAGCATGACTATGAACAAGGCTAGTGGAGGTGATGGAATGCCAGTTGAGCTATTTCAAATCCTAAATGATGTTGCTGTGAAAGTGCTACACTCAGTATGCCAGCAAATTTGGAAAACTGAGCAGTGGCCACAGGACTGGTAAAGGTCAGTTTTCATTCCAATCCCAAAGAAAGACAATGCCAAAGAATCTCATACTACTACACAATTACACTCATCTCACATGCTAGTAAAGTAATGCTCAAAATTCTCCAAGCCAGGCTTCAACAGTACGTGAACTGTGAACTTCCACATGTTCAAGCTGGATTTATAAAAGGCAGAGGAATGAGAGATCAAATTGCCAACATTCGCTGGATCATCAAAAAAGCAAGAGAGCTCAAGAAAAACATTTACTTCTGATTTATTGACTATGCCAAAGCCCTTAATTGTGTGGATCATCACAAACTGTGGAAAAATCTGAAAGAGATGGGACTACCAGACCACCTGACCTGCCTCTTGAGAAATCTTTATGCAGGTCAGGAAGAAACAGTTAGAACTGGACATGGAACAACAGACTGGTTCCAAATAGGAAAAGGAGAATGTCAAGGCTATATATTGTCAGCTGCTTATTTAACTTACATGCAGAGTACATCATAAGAAATGTTGGTCTGGATGAATCACAAGCTGAAATCAAGATGGCTGTGATAAATATCAATAACCTCAGATATGCAGATGACACCATGCTTATGGCAGAAAGTGAAGAGGAACTAAAGAGCCTCTTGATGAAAGTGAAAGAGGAGAGTGAAAAAGTTAGCTTAAAGCTTAACATTCAGAAAACGAAGATCATGGCATCTGGTCCCATCACTTCATGGCAGGTAGATGGGAAAAGAGTGGAAACAGTGTCAGACTTTATTTTTCTGGGCTCTAGAATCACTGCAGATTATGATTGCAGCCATGAAATTAAAGACGCTTACTCCTTGGAAGGAAAGTTATGACCAACCGAGATAGCATATTACAAAGCAGAAACGTTACTTTGTCAACAAAGATCCATCTAGTGAAGGCTATGGTTTTTCCAGTAGTCGTGTATGAATGTGAAAATTAGACTATAAGGAAAGCTGTGCCCTGAAGAACTGATGCGTTTGAACTGTGGTGTTGGAGAATACCCTTTGAGTGCAAGGACATCCAACCAGTCCATTCTAAAGGAAATCAGTCCTGAATATTCATTGGAAGGACTGATGTCGAAGCTGAAAATCCAATACTTTGGCCACATGATGTGAAGAACTGACTCATTTGAAAAGACTGATGCTGGGAAAAATTGAAGGCAGGTGGACACGGGAACCACAGAGGATCAGATGGTTGGATGGCATCACAGACTCAATGAACCTGAGTCTGAGTAAACCCCAAGAGTTGGTGATAGACAGGGATGCCTGGTGTGCTACAGTTCATGGGGTTGCAAAGAGTCAGATATGACTGAGCGACTGAACTGAACTGAATTGAATATTAAAACAGTACCATAATGAGGAAAAGCTGACTCTCATCATGTATCTGTCACACTTTTGAATTTGGACCCATCTTCACCCCCTGTTCTAGCATGATTTCTAAATATGTTCATTTATGTATCTAACTTTAGTATTTGCAAAGAGATCATTAATAAAAATTTACAAAGGTGTTATATCTCCTCCCATAAAAATCTTTTAAGGAAAAGCTACCCATGTGACACTACCTTATCATACAACTATTTCCTAATGTTTTGTAATTTGGCTTTTTGCATCATCTCTTTAATGACTAATGACTTATCCATCCCATATTAAATTAGTTTTTGTAATCCTCATTTCCCTTGACTCTACTGTCATAATTGTAATCTTTATTACATGGTTCTTGGTTATTTACATGACCAAGAAATACCTTAGTTTCCCCAAATCTACTCTCTGCCCATCCATTTTTTATTCTTTTCTTGGGTAATTCATTTTCTCATCACATTCCCTAAGAATAAACATTTGTCAATGTTCCATTTTCAAAACTCCCATCTTCAAAACTCCCATCTTCTACTGTATATTCAGCTTTAAGAATAGCATTACTTCTGAAAGATTCAATATTCATGACTTTCTATGTTTCTCCTAGGTCTTTATTATTTTCACTCACTTGAGATGTAGATATTTTCTTTTTTTAACTTAAAAAAAATTAAGCTAGTCTTTTCTCCACAACACATATACATCATTATAAATGAGAGAACACGGAATTTGGAATTAGATGAATCTAATTTTAGATACTGTCACTCTTATTTGATTTAGAGAAGCTCATTATTGTCCCCCAAGTTCTGTTTCTTCAATAAAAATGGAAAGAGTAACACCAAATTGTTCTGCTTTAGTGAAGGACTAGATTGTCTGTCATAAAATGGCATATTTAATACCCAGAATTAAGTAGGGCTCAATAAATGCTTGGTTATTCATATTTTCTTTTTCTTTTGTTTTTCCTATGATTTTCACAGTACATACAGATTTAAAAATCTTTACTCTCTAAATACAGCAATTTATTAATTCTGCTTCTTCAATCTCACTAATTGATTATTTTCAACTCATATTGACTCCTTTTTACTTTATACCCTTAAAAATTCTAACCATTGCAGTAGCAATGGTTACCTCTTCTATTGGAGGTATATTACACTTGTCTTTCAGATAAAGATTCTTATTATACAGCTCCTGATACATTACTCCTGTATCAAAAATGTGTTATCTCCCAAAGTTCGCTGAGTTAAGAAATTATATCAGTTATTATACACAGACATATAGCATATGCACGTGCATGCTCAGTCACTTCAGTTCAGTTCAGTTCAGTCGCTCAGGTGTGTCCGACTCTTTGCGACCCCATGAATCACAGCATGCCAGGCCTCCCTGTCCATCACCAACTGCCGGAGTCTACCCAAACCCATGTCCATTGAGTCGGTTATGCCATCCAACCATTTCATCTACTGTCATTCCCTTCTCCTCCTGCCCTCAATCTTTCCCAGCATCAGGATCTTTTCAAATGAGTCAGCTCTTCACATCAGGTGGCCAAAGTATTGGAGTTTCAGCTTTACCATCAGTCCTTCCAGTGGACACCCAGGATTGATCTCCTTTAGGATGGACAGGTTAGATCTCCTTGCAGTGCAAAGGACTCTCAAGAGTCTTCTCTTGAGTCTAACACCACAGTTCAAAAGCATCAATTCTTTGGCACTCAGCTTTCTTTATAGTCCAAAGCTCACATCCATACATAACTACTGGAAAAACCATAGCCTTGACTAGACAGACCTTTGTTGACAAAGTAATGTTTCTGCTTTGTAATATGCTATCTAGGTTGGTCATAACTTTCCTTCCCAGGAGTAAGCGTCTTTTAATTTCATGGCTGCAATCACCATCTGCAGTGATTCTAGAGCCCAGAAAAATAAAGTCAGTCACTGTTTCCACTGTTTCTCCATCTATTTGCCATGAAGTAATGCGACTGGATGCTATGATCTTAGTTTTCTGAAAGTTGAGCTTTAAGCCAACTTTTTCACTCTCCTCTTTCACTTTCATCAAGAGGCTCTTTATTTGTGTCCAACTCTTTGTGACCCTGTGGACTGTGGCCTTCAGGCTCCTCTGTCCATGGGATTCTCCAAGCAAGAATATTGGAGTGAGTTGTTATGCCCTCTTCCAGGGGATCTTCCTGACTCAAGTACCAAACCCCTGTCTCCTATGACTCCTGCATTGCAGGCAGATTCCTTATCCACTGAGCCACCAGTGATCCCTGACATATAGCATACTTTAAATTAAAAATACTTTCACAAACATTATGTTGTTACTAATTAAAACATTGTACATGTCAACATTGCTGTTTTGCTCATGAGTAAACTTGTATGCCAGAAGTTTGCACAGTTAGCTGTAATAAAGGCATGCCTTGAATCCTGAGCTTATGGCTTGCAATTTGGTGCTCTTCCTGCCTCACTTATACATCTGCATTCTTGGATTTAAATTTCTCCTTAATACAGTCTAAATCTAACTTTCTGACATTATATTTCCATTTCTACCATATTGTGTTACAGCATGCTAAATGTGTGTCTTCAGAAAATATATCATTTTAGTTGTGTGATGTGTACTTTAAAAAGAAACATTAAAAAACACAAACTACTGTTCCCTGAAATTAACCATTTGCTTAAGGCAAACGGTTCTTCCAAATGTCTCTACACTTTATCAGCTCAGTAATATAGCACATGCTCTTCTCTCTTCCTAGAATATGTTTGCCTATGAGAATTGTATCCACTCTTCAAATGGACTTTCATCTTCCTGGGTTTCCCATAACTTGTATCCATGTTCTCTTGTTCATATGGTTTGAATGATATTCACTTGTGTGCTTCCCTTACAATACTGGAATTTATTTTGATTATTGGAGAAAGATATCATCATTATATTTTTGATCATCTATCCAACAACAGTTTAGATACTTAAGAAAAGCTTGATAGTTGAATTTGGGTAAATCTGTATTGCAGCATTCTCTGATGTTATGTTTTAAGACCAGTGCAGTTAAGAATTATAATACTATTGTCCCTATTGAAAGTTGTTTCTCATTTCTTTGAGAAAGTTCCTTAAAAAGACATCTTACCTAGGTATGAAAATAGACCGCAATACAATCATATATACTCTATTGTGTGGGGCTCAGACTGCACAGGACAAATCATGATATCAAAATACTCTAATTTTAAAAAGTCTTTTAAGTTGTATAAATATATAGAAGAAATAGTAAGAATAGATTTTTGAAAGTTACTCAAAGTATGTTATCTAATCTGATAGGACATTTAGGAAATAACAAAATTTTTGACATGGGAAGGCAATCTTAAATAACGAATCTTAGTCTGTATACTTTGCACACTTTCTGAGCTTATTTTATATATTTTTTTGTTTTATCCTCATAGTTTCTTCATTACTGGAGGGGAAAAATGGAAAAACAAGCTGCTATTGCAATTTTATAGTAAAAATGTTGAAAAGAGAAGGTGATATAAGAAATGGTTTTAGGATATACTTCATTTAAATCATGGTAATCTTTAGTTGAAATAAAGTTTAAAATATCAGATCAGATCAGATTAGTCGCTCAGTCGTGTCCGAGTCTTTTCGACCCCATGAATTGCAGCATGCCAGGCCTCCTGGTCCATCACCAAATCCCAGAGTTCACTGAGACTCACGTGCATCGAGTCAGTGATGCCATCCAGCCATCTCATCCTCTGTCGTCCCCTTCTCCTCCTGCCCCCAATCCCTCCCAGCATCAGAGTCTTTTCCAATGAGTCAACTCTTTGCATGAGGTGGCCAAAGTACTGGAGTTTCAGCTTTAGCATCATTCCTTCCAAAGAAATCCCAGGGCTGATCTCCTTCAGAATGGACTGGTTGGATCTCCTTGCAGACCAAGGGACTCTCAAGAGTCTTCTCCAACACCACAGTTCAAAAGCATCAATTCTTTGGCGCTCAGCCTTCTTCACAGTCCATCTCTCACATCCATACATGACCACAGGAAAAACCATAGCCTTGACTAGACGGACCTTTGTTGGCAAAGTAATGTCTCTGCTTTTCAATATGCTATCTAGGTTGGTCATAACTTTCCTTCCAAGGAGTAAGCGTCTTTTAATTTCATGGCTGCAGTCACCATCTGCCGTGATTTTGGAGCCAAAAAAAATAAAGTCTGACACTGTTCCCACTGTTTCCCCATCTATTTCCCATGAAGTGGTGGGACCAGATGCCATGATCTTCGTTTTCTGAATGTTGAGCTTTAAGCCAACTTTTTCACTGTCCACTTTCACTTTCATCAAGAGGCTTTTGAGTTCCTCTTCACTTTCTGCCATAAGGGTGGTGTCATCTGCATATCTGAGGTTATTGATATTTCTCCCGGCAATCTTGATTCCAGCTTGTGTTTCTTTCAGTCCAGCGTTTCTCATGATGTACTCTGCATATAAGTTAAATAAGCAGGGTGACAATATTCAGCCTTGACAAACTCCTTTTCCTATTTGGAACCAGTCTGTTGTTCCATGTCCAGTTCTAACTGTTGCTTCCTGACCTGCATACAAATTTCTCAAGAGGCAGGTCAGGTGGTCTGGTATTCCCATCTCTTTCAGAATTTTCCACAGTTAGAAATATATTAAAATATTACATTTATAGTATAATTTTGATGAATAAAATTATGGATAAAGAAAGTACTTCTGCTTGTGTATGTGGGAATTGTTTGTGTATACTAATAGTAATTTTAGATTTATAAAAGTGAGATCATTTCATATATTTTATTCCATACATTATCAAATACAATTTTTGAAAACAAATGTTGAAATAGTATATTAATAATCTCTTCTAATTGATCAGCAGTATGACAGAGTAGAAGCACATGAGCTCACTTCTTGTTTCAAAAATGCCAAAATCACAAGTAACTGCTGAACAACCATCAACAAAAACCAAACAAACAACAACAAAAATTGGAAACTTCCAGAAAAAAAAACTATATACAAAGACAAAGGAGGAGCAACAACAAGCTAGTAGGAAAGACACAGTTGCAATAAAATCAACCCAAATCAATACTGAAATCAGATTGATTATATTCTTTGCAGCTGAAGGTGGAAAAGCTCTATACAGTCAGCATAAACAATACCTGGAGCTGACTGTGGCTCAGAACATGAGCTCCTTTTTGCAAAATTCAGACTTAAATGGAAGAAAGTAGAGAAAACCACTAGGTCATTCAGGTATGACCTAAATCAAATTCCTTATGATTATACAGTGAAGGTGACAAGTAGATTCAAGGGATTAAACTTGGTAGACAGAGTGCCTGAAGAACTATGGACAAAAGTTTGTGACATTGTACAGGTGACAGTGACCAAAATCATCTTAAAGAAAAGAAATGGAAGAAGGAAAAGTGTTTGAGGAGGCCTTACAAATAGCTGAGAAAGAAGAGAAGCAAATGCAAGGGAGAAAGGGAAAAATATACCCAACTTAATGCAGAGTTCCAGAGAATAGCAAGGAGAGATAAGCAAGCCTTCTTACATGAACAATATAAAGAAATAGAGGAAAATGATAGAGTGGGAAAGATTAGAGATCTCTTCAAGAAACTTGGAGCTTCCAAGGGACTATTTCCTGCAAGGATGAGCACAATAAAGGACAGAAACTGCAAGGACCTAGCAGAAGCAGAAGAGATTAAGAGATAAAAACAATACATAAGAGAACTATATCAAAATGGTCTTAATGACTTGGATAACCATGATGGTGTGATCACTCACCTAGAGCCAGACATCCTGGAGTGTCAAGTCAAGTAGGTTTTAGGAAGCATTACTATGAACAATGCTAGCGGAAGTGATGGAATTCCAGCTAATCTATTAAAATCCTAAACAATGCTGCTGCTTAATTGCTGCACTCAATATGTCATCAAATATGGAATACTCAGCAATGGCCACAGTACTGGAAAAGGTCAGTTTTCTTTCCAGTCTTAAATAAGGACAATACCAAGGGATGTTCAAACTACTGTTCAGTTGCGCTTATTTCACATGCTAGTGATATATGTATGTTTAGTCGCTAAGTTGTGTCCAACTCTTTTGCAACACTATGGATTGTAGCTTGCCAGGCTCCTCTGTCCACAGGATTTTCCAGGCAAGAATACTTGAATGGGTTGCCATTTCTTTCTTTTGGAGATCTTCCTGACCCAGGGATTGAACCAGCATTTCTTGCATTGCAGGTGGATAATTATTTCGCTTTGAAGACCAGCAGGGTTTTATCTCAGGAATTTCACAAGTTTGAGGGCAATAGAAATAGACCTCCACAAGGTCCCAGGCACACCAGGAACCAGAGAAAGAATGCAGTAACCTCATAAGAGATTGGGTCAGACCCACAGGGTCTCCTATGGAGGACTGGGGTGGCTGTGGCTCACTTCAGGGACATAGACATTCTCAGCAGCAGTTCTAGAGAGCACTCACTGATGCAAGCCCTCCTGGAGGCTTTCATTTAGGTTTCAAGACCTAGCCCCACCCAACAGTCTATAGGTTCCAGTTCTGGGATGCCTCAGGCCAGAAAACCAACAGGATGGGAACACAGCTCCACCCATCAACAGACAGGCTGCTTAAAATCTTGATGAATATGAACCTGCCCACCAAAGTGACAAGACCCAGCTCCACCCACCAGTTGGCAGGAACCAGACCTTCCCATTGAGAAACCAGCACAAGCTACTTTGCTTCACTCACCAGAGGGCAGATAGCAGAAGCAAGAAGAAGTACAATCCTTCAGCCTATGAAATGGAAACCACAATCTCAGAAGGTTAGAGACAGCAGAGGAATATGTCCCAGATGAGGGAGCAAGATACAATCCCAGAGAACAAGTAAGTGAAGTGAAATAGGAGATCTATTGGAAAAAAATTCAGAGTAATGATAATGAAGGTCATCCAAGATCTTGGAAAAAAATGGAAGCACAGGTTTAGAAGACATCAAGAAATGTTAAATAAAGAAATGTTTTATCTATAAAAACTAAAGAACAAATGGAGATGAGTGATATAACTCAAAAGAATAATACACTGGAAGGAATCAATAGAGTAACTAAGGCAGAAGAACGGATAAGTGAGCTGAAAGATAGAATGCTATATAATGGAACAGAATAAAGAAAAAAAGAGTAAAAAGAAATGAAGACAGTCTGGGAGACCTCTGGGACATTAAATGCACCAACATTCAAATTATAGGGGTCTCAGATGGAGAAGAGAGAGAAAGAACCTGAAGATATAATAACTTAAAACTTCCCTAAAATGGGAGAGGAAACAGTCACCCAATCCAGGAAGTGCAGAGAGTCCCAATCAGGATAAACCCAAGGAGGAACACACCAAAAATCAAGAGTAATCAAACAGATAAAATTAAAAACAAAAGATATTAAAAGCAACAAGGATAAAGCAATAAATAACATACAAAGAAACTTGTGTAAGGTTATTTGCTGATTTTGCAACAGAAATTCTGCAGGTCAGAAAGGAGTGGCACAATATATTTAAAGTGGTGAAAGGGAAAAACTTACAGCTGAGAATACTCTCCCCAGCAAGACTTTCATTCAGATTCAACAGAGAAATAAAAAATTTTACAGACAAGCAAAAGCTAAGAGAATTCACCACCAGAGCAGCTTTGCAACAAATGATGAAGAAACTTCTCTATGTGGAAAAGAAAAGCCTACTACTAGAAACAAGAAAATTATGAATGGAAAAACTCACCAATAAAGGCAAACATAAAATTAAGGAAGGAAATCATCTGCACACAAATATGATGTCAAAACCAGCACTTTGATAAGAGGGTAGCACAAATGCAGGGCATTGGAAATACATTTGAAATTAAAATGACAACAAATTAAAGAAATATATATATATATATATATATATATATATATATATACTGGTATATCAAAACCTCATGGTAACTGCAGACTGAAAATCTACAACAGCTACAAAAGAAAGAAAAAGAAATTCAAACACAACATTAAACTTAGTCAACAAACCACAAGAGAGGATAACGAAAGAGGAAGGATAGAAAAAAGATCAAAAACAAATTGAAACTCTTTAAGAAAATGGCAGTAAGAATATATGTGTCAGTAATTTCCTTAAATGTAAATGGATTAAATACTCCAATCAAAAGATATAGACTGGTTGAGCAGATAGGAAAATAGAATGCATATATTATATATTCTCTTTGAGAGACCTGCTTCAGATCTAGGAACACATACAGACTGAAAGTGAGGGAATGGAAAAAGGTATTCCCTGCAAATGGAAATCAAGAGTAAGCTATAATGGCAATAATCATATAAGATAAATAGACTTTAAAATAAAGACTGTTAAAAAAGACAAAATGGACAGTACATAATGTTCAAAGGATAAATCCAAGAGGAAGATATAACAATTTTTAGTATTGAATGTATATATGCACCCAACATGGGAGCACTCCAACAAATAAGCCAATACTATTAATATCAGCCACAAAAGGAGAAATTGACAGTGACACAATAATAGTGGAGGACTTTTACACCTCACTTTCATCAATGGACAGATCATCCAGACAAAAGATAAATAAAGAAACCAGGCTTTAAATGACACATTATACCAGATAGACTTAATCGATATTTATGGATCTTTCCATCCAAAAGAAGCAGCATACACATTCTTCTCAAGAGCATCTGGGACATTCTCCAGGATTAATCACATGCTGGGCTATAAAGTGAGCATCACTATAATTAAGAAAATTGAAATCATATCAAACATGTTTTCCAACCACAGTATGAGATTAGAAAGAATCAGCAAGAAAAATAAAAAGGCAACAACTTCCATGGTGGCTCAATGGTAAAGAATCTGCCTGCAAATGCAGGAGACACAGGTTCGATTTCTGGTCCAGGAAGATCCCACATACCTGAGAGCAACTAAGCCCATGAGCCACAACTACTGAGTCTGTTCTCTAGAGACCATGAGCCACAACTACTGAACCCATGTACCACAACTACATCCTCTAGAACCTGTGCTCCTCAAAGAAACCCCCACAATGAGAAGCCTGTGCAGTACAACTGGAGTGTAGCCCCCACTTACAGCAACTAGAGAAAAGTACACATAGCAACAAACCCAGCACATCCAAAAATATATCAACAAAATAAATTTTTAAAAAAAGTAAAAATTACAAACACATGGAAGCTAAACAACATGCTACTAAAAATAAATAGAAAACTGATGAAATAAAAAAGGAAAACTAAAACTACCTAGAGACAAGTGAAAAATAAAGAACTGCAATCTAAAACCTATGGGACACAGCAAAAACAGTTTTAAGAGGCAAGTTTATAGCAATAAAGTGTTACCTCAATAAACAAACAAAAAACATGAATAACAAGCCTAATGTTACACCTAAAGCAAATAGAGAAAGAACAAAGAAAATGCAAAGTTAGTAGAAAGAAATCATAAAGATCAGAGGAGAAATTAATGAAGAGAAATGAAAACAATAGAAAAGATCTATGAAACCAAAAGCTGGTTCTTTGAAAAGATTAAAAAAAAAAAATGTTGATAAACATTTTGCCAGACTCATCAAGAGAACAAGGGAGAGTGCTGAAATCAATAAGACTAGAAATGAAAAAGGATAAATTACAACATCTATCACAAAAATATAGAGGATCATAAGAACTCTATGCCAGTAAAATGGATAATCTACAAAAAGTGGACACATTCTTAGTAGATACAATATCACAAGACTGAACCAGGAAGAAATAGAAAATAACAGGCCAGTCACAAGTAATGAAATTGAAACTGTTTTAAAAACTCTTAACCAATAAAAGTCCAGGACCTGACAGATTCAGAGGAAAATTCTATCAAACATTTAGAGAAGAGTTAATACTTACTATTCTGAAACTCTTCCAAATAATTGTCGAGGAAGGAATACTCCCAAACACATTCTATGAGATCATCATCACCCTGACACCATAATCAGACCAAGATACCACAAAGAAAGAAATTTACAGACCAGTATCACTGATGAATATAGAAGCAAAAATCCTCAAACACTAGTAAGCAAATTACTAGTAACAAAATACTAGCAATCTGAATCCATCAATAGATTAAAAAGGTCACAGACCATCAATAGATTAAAAAGATCATATACCATGCATAACCTCAGATATGCAGATGACACCACCCTTGCGGCAGAAAGTGAAGAAGAACTAAAGAGCCTTTTGATGAAAGTGAAAGAGGAGAGTGAAAAAATTGGCTTAAAACTCAACATTCAAAAAAGTAAGATCATGGCATCTGATCCCATCACTTCATAGCAAATACATGGGGAAACAATGGCAATAGTGAGAGATTTTATTTTCTTGGGCTCCAAAATCACTGCAGATGGTGACGGCAGCTATGAAATTAAAACACACTTGCTTCTTGGAAGAAAAGCTATGACCAACCTAGACATCATATTAAAAAGCAGAGACATTGCTTTGCCAGCAAGTCTGTCTAGTCAAATCTATGGCTTTTCCAGTAGTCATGTATAGATGTGAGAGTGAGACAGTAACAAAAGCTGAGCACCAAAGAATTGATGCTTTTGAAATGTGGTCTTGGAGAAGACTCTTGAGAGTCCCTTGGACTGCAAGAAGATCAAACCAGTCAATCCTAAAGAAAATCAGTCCTGAATATTCATTGGAAGGATTGATGCCGAAGCTGAAGCTGAAGCTCCAATACTTTGGGCACCTGATGCAAAGAACTGCCTCATTTGAAAAGACCCTGATGCTGGGAAAGATTGAAGGCGGGAGGAGAAGGGGATGACAGAGGATGAGATGGTTGGATCTCATCGCTGACTTAATGGACATGAGTTTGGGTAAACTCCAGGAGTTGGTGATGGACAGGGAAGCCTGGTATGCTTCGGTATTTGGGATCGCAAAGAGTCGGACACCACTGAGAGACTGAACTGAACTGATACCATGATCAAGTGGAACTGTATTAAGAAATTTTTAATATCTTCAAATCAGTGTGATACACTATATCAAAAAATTGAAGAATTAAAACCATATGATTATCTCAATAGATGCAGGAAAATCTTTTAATTAATTCAGCACCCATTTATGGTAAAAAGTCTTCAGAAAGTGTGCATAGAGGGAACACTCAGTTCAGTTCAGTCACTCAGTCGTGTCCAACTCTTTGGGAATCAATATTACAAATCAGAATTACAAAAAAATGTCATCTCATGTCAATTCAAATGGCCATCTTCAAAAATTATCAAATAATAAAATGTTGGAGAGACTATGGAGAAAAGGGAACACTCTTATACTGTTGGTGGGAATGTAAATTGGTATAGCCACTATGAAGAACAGTATGGAGGTTCCTTAAGAAACCTAAAATTTAGCTACCATATGATCTAGGAATCCTACTCCTCAGAATATATCTGGAGAAAAACATGACTTGAATGGATATATGCACCCCAGTTTTCATCACAGCACTGTTTACAATAGACAAATATGAGAAAATCATAAATGTCCACAAACAGATGAATGGATAAAGATATGGTGTATATATAATGGAGTATTACTCAGCCATTAAAAATTATGAAATAATGCCATTTGCAGCAACATGGATGGACATGGTGGATATCATACTGAGAAGTCAAAAGAAAAAGACAAGTATCATATGATATTGCTTATATGTGAAATCTAAAAAAAATAAAGTTAAACTTGTTTACAAGATGCAGTCACAGACTGAGAGTACAAATTGATGACTACAGGCCAGGGCAGACCTGTTAGGGGCGGTGGGGGGGGTGATATATTGGGAATTTGGGATGACATGTACACACTACTATATTTACATTAAATAACTAACAAAATATATGAGCAAACTCTGGGAGATAATGAAGGACAGAGGAGCATGGTGTGCTGCTGCAGTCCATGCGGGTCACAAAGAGTCAGATATGATTTAGCAACTGAACAACAGCAACATCAAATAGCACAGGAGATGTTGCTCAATATTCTGTAATAATATAAATGGGAAAATAATTTCAAAAAGAATAGATACATGTAAATGTGTAACTGAATTGCTTTGTTGTACAAATGAAACTAACACAATATTTTCAATCAACTATGCCCCAATATAAAATGAATTTTAAAAAATATCTACTAGTGTCCCCATTAATGACAAGGAGAACATAAATACAAATTTACTATTGTATTGTCAGACTTTCTCATGCTGCATTTGAACAGCTACTCAGATTTAGTATTATGTACCTTTTTATAGAGAAAATTTCAGCTTTATTAATTATATATAACTTATTTTTTTAAGACTTGTTATGATGGAAATACTGTGTGACTTGGACAGAGTGGAAAAAGGGATTATGACTAATTATGTAATATGAGATACTCTTATAGTAATGAAGTGAGAATAAGAAAGAAGAGGAAATAAAACAAAAAGATACCTGAGTAATGAGAAAGTTTTTAGGTTAAACAAGATAAATAACCAAAGTGAGGCAGGAGATTTGGAGTAGGAAGAAGGAAAAGATCTATCAACTGATTGAAAAAACAAATGTAGAAATACGAGAGAAGACTTAGCAGTGCCATAGACTAAATTAGCAGTCTCCTTATAAAAGGCTCTTTGTAGAGATATTAACGACTTTTAAGTATATTCCTCCATAACCAACTTGTCAGGAAATTCTTTTGATTCCAATTTCAAAGGTATTCTAAATATATCAAGTATGCTCTATTTCAGTTAAAACTTTCCTAATTTTCAAATCACTATAGTGTCTCCCTCAAGCCATCAATACAACCACAAATGATCCTTCTACTACCACTTTATCTATAATGCATTTACCACACAGCAGTCAAAATGATCTTTTAAAAACATAGATCAAATCACATCACTTTTCTGTTGGAAATCCTCCAGCAACTTCCCTCTTGCACAGAGAATAATAAATTACATTATAAAAGTAATTGTTTTAGAACCTGTTCTGTTTCTCTCTCATTGAGCTAACTTTGGATCATACTTCCCACCTCTCAATCTGATCCAGCCATCCAAACTAGCTTTCTCTGTTTCTGAAACATTTTTTCCTGCTTGAGACCCTTTCTGTCAAATCTCTATAGGAGTAAGTGTCTCATAATAGATGTCAAATTAAATATAAACTTTCTAGTCATCTTCTGACACCTCCACAGAGTTATTATATCATTCTATCATTTCTATGTAATACTTGTTGTCTGATACTATTTTGTTTGTTTCTTTATTTGTTTACTATCTTTGTGCTGATCCTTGGCCTTACTATTCTCAAATCTATTCCTAGACGTTTCCTTTATGTTGGAGAGTTAGGGAATGAAACTCACAGGCTCAGTTTCCTAGGCATATTGCTGATTTTCGCCATTCACAGATACTAGCAGGTAACTGAAAGATAAATCACAATCTGGAATCAACATTGCCAGGAGAAATATCAATAACCTCAGATAGGCAGAGGACACTACCCTAATGGCAGAAAGCAAAGAGGAACTAAAGAGCCTCTTGATGATGCTGAAAGAGGAGAGTGAAAAAGCTGGTTTAAAACTCAACTTTCAGGAAACTAAGATCATGGTATCTGGTCCCATCACTTCATGGCAAATAGATGGGGAAACAATGGAAACAGTGTGAGATTTTATTTTGGGGGCTCCAAAATCACTGCAGATGGTGACTACAGCCATGAAATTAAAAGACACTTGCTCCTTGGAAGACAAGCTATGAAAAACTGAGTGAGCATATTAAAAAGCAGAAACATTACTTTTCCAACAAAGGTCTGTCTAGTCAAGGCTGCAGTTTTTCTAGTAGTCATATATGGATGTAAGATTTGGAATATAAAGAAATTGAGTACCGATAAATTGATCCTTTCAAACTGTGGTGTTGAGGAAGACTCTTGAGTCCCTTGGACTGCAAGGAGATCAAACCAGTCAATCCTAAAGGAAATCAACTCTGAATATTCATTGGAATGACTGATGCTGAAGCTGAAGCTCCAATACTTTGGCCACCTGATGTGAAGAGCTAATTCATTAGAACAAACCTTAATGCTGGGAAAGATTGAAGGCAGGAGGAGAAATGGATGACAGAGGATGAGATGGTTAGATGGCATCATTGACTCAATGGACATGAATTTGAGCAAGCTCTGGTAGGTGGTGAAGAACAGGGAAGCCTGGCATGCTGTAGTCCATGAGGTTGCAAAGAATTGGACACAACTGAACAACTGAACAGCAAGAATGTAAAGGAAAACAGGTCATTTACTCTTTGAGGGTTATAGGGAGGTGTACCAGAAAAGCTGCCCAAAGGAGGTGACATCTTCAGTATGATATGAAAACATAAGTTTTCCAGATAGACAAAAACAGTAAGCAAAAATATCAGAATGAAAGTAGAGCATATGCAAATGCACAGAGTTCTTAAACCATACAGCATATTCAAGGACAGTTTGTATTGCTGAATGTAAAGTACAAAGTGGGTTGGTTGATAAAGATTACAAAGGATATTGATGAACCTAGAACCTATTAGACAGAATGAAGTGAGTCAGAAAGAGAAAGATATATACTATGGTATTCTATAGTATTCTAACACATATATACAGAATCTAGAAAAATAGTACTGAAGAATTTATTTACAGGGCAAAAATGGAGAAACAGACATAGAGAATAGACTTATGAACATGGGAAGAGGGTAGGAGAGGGTGAGATGTATGGAAAGAGTAACATGGAAACTTACATTACCTTATGTAAAATAGATAGCCAATGGGAATTTGCTGTATGGTTCAGCAAACTCAAACAGGGGTTCTGTATCAACCTAGAGGGGTGGGATGGGGAGGGAGTTTCAAAAGGGAGGGGATATATGTGTACCTATGGCTGAATCATGTTGAGGTTCGACAGAAAACAGTAAAATTCTGTAAAGCAGTTATCCTTCAATAAAAATAAATTAATTTTAAAAAAAGGTTACAAAGAAGATTTCTAAGAGGGAATGTGGTACATTAGCAGTTGATGGGATAGCACCATGATTTACACCTTTCTCCACAAATGTTGAGTAACATTAAACCAGGGAAAAAAGAAAAAAAAAGTGGAAAAAAAAAAAGGCAAAATGGTTTATCCTAAGTTAACTTCTAAACTCCTTTATATAAGCTATTACAATTAAGGAAATACCCAAAGACAATTTTACAGATACAGTTGCATTTTTCTCAAGTAATGGGAAGTCTAGAAATACCTTCAGCATATATTTGTCTTCTCAATAATGCCATTGATGACCAAACCTATATGTTTCTAAGTCCTTTTTCTGTCCCATTCTTAGTATGTTACTTTTGAGTATTGTGCTGATTGTCTTGTGATGGCAAGATGGCCACTATTAGTCTTGCTCTAGGTACCAATCCTTCTTTTAAAGAAGGAAGAAGGAAAATTGGCAAAAATTTTTCTTTTTGAATTCTTGTATTTTTGTCGAGCATGAGAAGTCTTGTCCAGCCATTTAATTGGCCAAAAATTGTTGTCCTACACACCTTTGATGGAGAAGGAAATGGCAACCCACTCCAGTGTTCTTGCCTGGAGAATCCCAGGGACAGAGGAGCCTGGTTGGCTATATACCACAGGGTCGCAAGAGTCGGACAAAACCACCAACACCACCACAAAGCTTTGAAACAGCCAGTTGCTTAGCAAAATGAAATCAGCATACATAACTTGTTTAAATTAAGCATGAGACTTCCTGGGGGTGTCATGGAAATAAGAAAATCTACCTATATCCTAAATAAGGTATGGTTCTGTTTGAGGGGTTAGGAATAACTTGAAATGGAACAGATAAAATCTGCCAGATATACAGGGTATAGAAATGCTTTCTATAACTTAATCTCAATTTTGTTTTCTAATCTCACAGATCATCAATCCTTTATCCCTCATCTCACTCCCACTCAACTTTCCACTTATACACACACACACACACACACACACACACACACACAGACTGTAGCCATAGTTGTTTCTTGTTCTCAAACTTTTGTGGTTCCCAAAATCTATCATGACTGTAACCCCTGGGAGTTTTCTATTGTGCATTCCTTATCTAGAAATGGCTTTCTTATTTATTGTTTGGCTATATCTGCTCAGTTTTCAGTATTAAGCTAAGGTTTCAACCCCGAAACAAGCCTTTATTATGTGCCTCTCTTTCTTCTTTCATAGCAGTCTCCCCTTTTATGATATGGTACCACATTTTATTTTGTTTTTCCTATTTGTTTCCCATATATGTCAGTGAACTCTGAGAGGAGAGTCTCATATCTTCTTTCAGTATCGTGTCCTCTGCATCTCTTTGTCATAACCTAACATATCCCAAAGAGTGAAATAACCATAGTCAGCAAGTTTTTTATTTTGTTGGCTCTGCATAGTATTTGAAAAAAAAATCCTTTTAAAATATAAATGGCTTTAAGCAAGCATATACTCACCTATTCATGATCAAGCTTTTGGCCTTGATTATCTATAAGACATTTGAGGTTGTCAGGCCTACATAAGCAATGAATGTATACTGAATAATTTAATTAATGAAAATTATTTGCAAGTGTAGATATTTCTGTCTTGGATTACTAAATAGATCAGATCAGATCAGATCAGTCACTCAGTCATGTCCGACTCTTTGCGACCCCATGAATCACAGCACGCCAGGCCTCCCTGTCCATCACCAACTCCTGGAGTTCTCTGAGACTCACATCCATCAAGTCAGTGATGCCATCCAGCCATCTCATCCTCTGTAGTCCCCTTCTCCTCCTGCCCCCAATCCCTCCCAGCATCAGAGTCTTTTCCAATGAGTCAACTCTTCGCATGAGTTGGCCAAAGTTCTGGAGTTTCAGCTTGAGCATCAGTCCTTCCAAAGAAATCCCAGGGCTGATCTCCTTCAGAATGGACTGGTTGGATCACCTTGCAGTCCAAGGGACTCTCAAGAGTCTTCTCCAACACCACAGTTCAAAAGCATCAATTCTTCGGCACTCAGCTTTCTTCACAGTCCAACTCTCACATCCATACATGACCACAGGAAAAACCATAGCCTTGACTAGACGAACAGTAGAATTTACTAAGAATGGAATTTTAGGAAGACAAATGGATCTCAGGAAAGGCAAGTTCAATTTGGAACACTTTGAATTTGTGATCTTGCTGTGAGATACTCAGACACAAAGGTCATTACAGAAAGAGATCAAAATTTGTTAACACTTTCTAGTTACAAGGAAAGATCTTTGACTTAGTCATTGAAAGCCTTAATAAAGTTAAAAGACTGAAAAAAAGACAGAGGGTAATTGCAAAGAAGAGAGCATTTAAATTAGAAATTAATATCAAAATGAGAAGTTAATATCAAAGCTACTTTAAAAACCCAATGCTTTTGGAAATTAAAGGTCCACTTTTAAATGATGGGTGTATCTAAGAAGCCATGAAAGGAAAATTAGAAAATATATATGACAGAATAAAAATGGAAAGATAATTTATCAGACATTGTTACATGAAGCTAAAGCTGCTCAATGCAATTAAATAAATGTGGAATCTTGAATAATCTATGAAATCAAATAATGGGCACAAGCATAAAATTTTGTGAAATTTGAACAAAATCTGTACTTTAGCTAATACTGTATCACATGTTAATTTCTTGTTTTTTAAGCCTTTGTCTAGTGTAGTAAAAACTTTGTATGTATATATATATATATATAGCATGTATAATATACATATATGTATATGTATATTATAGAAACTGAATTTTTGCCTAGCTAAGAAAGTATGACATTTTGATTCCACTTGTTTGAAAAAGTATGAATAGAATGCTAGATTTCTAACTTATATTCACTCAAAACTTTGACATAGTTCCATTTATTCTGGCATGTAGTATCCCTGCTAAAAGTCTAAAAGGCATACTATCTTAGTGATTTTTGATGTCATTTTAAGGATAGTAATTTTCTACATGTTTAATAAGTTTTTTTTCCTTTATAGAAATGGTTTGAAGATGTTTTAATTTTTAGTATATGTGATAATTTTGAAAAAATATGGACCTGCTTTAGTGATAAATTTCTGCCTCTGTCAGAAAGTTGTATAGATCTTTAAATAAACCAAAAATCAATAACTGAAAAAAATTTAGTTACAAATTCACTGTTTATGTTATTCTCTCAAGATCCTCTGCTTCTTATTTCTTAAATCTTCTTCTTTGACTCAGACACCATCATTTGTTCTTCCTTATCTCTTTAGTTGTTCATATTTTTCTATTTGTATGAAATTATATTAGCTATTTGATTTACAGGAAACATTTATATATTTTGAAAACTCTCATATCTTCTTTTCCTGAAAGCTTTGAGGTTTTAATGTTTTTGCAATAATAAATATTATTTTTTTTTAAATATGGTAGTATTTACACATAGGCTAGGTCAACGATTGTTTTTCAAACTATGCTTTTGTTTATCACATGCTTTATGATTTGCTATTTTCAGACTGAAGATGTATTCAATCATTTATTTCAAAATGTTCTATCAGATTATGTAACCTACTAAACTGTAATGTTTTATTCAACCTGGCAGAACAGATGTCTGTTCATTAGTGACAAAGAAATTGCAGTGAAAATTACAGAGCTTGTATTCTTTTACTGTTTCCCTTGACATAAATATTTTTAATGAAACACTTTCTTTAATTTCAACTCAAATGTTAAAGCAGTTCATAAAATAAAAATGTATTTGTTAGAGCTACCCATTTTCTGGATGTTATTGCCCTTGGATTCTGCTAAAGAGACTGCTTATTTTATTAACTTCTGCTTTCTCTGCATTGTTTTTTACTTTTATATTTTTGTTTTAGAATATGTTAAAGTATAGCTATGATACTAATGAAGGTGCTTGCAGATGCCCAAAGAAGAGTCTTTTTTTCAAAACTGGGGAAGAAATTAATGGCTTTCACAACTATTTCTGTGATTGAGAAATACAATTGAGTATCCGAAATGTGTTTGCCATTATATACTTTACAAATAATATTTCATATCATTACCATGACAGATAAGGAAGCTGAGGCTTAGAGAGAATGTTATTTTCTCAAAGACATAAAGCTGGAAAAGGGAAGAGTTAGGATTTGAAAGATCTGCAGTTTAAACTGTTAATGTCAACTCTAAACTACCTCCCCCAGTGTATTAATTGGAGGAAAAAAAATGGAAAAGTTAATCTCTGGTGAGGGGTACGGTAAAAACTTCAGAGACAATCACTGCCAGTGTTTGGAATAGGTATAGCAACAAAGCACTTAAGTGTTTATTATAGCAAATTGTCTTTATAGTTTTCTATAGTCAAAAGAAACAAGCTAAAACACCTGTTACTTAAACAAGATGCAATATATTGTTTTTAGTAAGAACAGCCGGGATAAACTAGAATATTATACTCATCTGTGACAAATACAGTGCCCTTGATAGAATCTTTAATTTAGTTTATTAATTTAGTTTATTAATTTCTGGGGGCCAGACTTCTGTGAGCCAGATCTTGTACTAAGATCTCTTTCTTAATGTTTTACCATCGTTAGTTTCTAACTGGTACATTGCAGATAGTGACTGCAGCCATTAAATTAAAACAAGCTTGCTCCTTGGAAGAAAAGTTATGACCAACCTCAGTTCAGTTCAGTTCAGTTCAGTCTCTAAGTGTCCGACTCTTTGCGACCCCATGTACACAGCACACCAGGCCTCCCTGTCTATCACCAACTCCCGAAGATAACTCAAACTCACGTCCATCGAGTCGGTGATGCCATCCAGCCATCTCATTCTATGTCATCCTCTTTTCCTCCTGCCCCCAATCCCTCACAGCATCAGAGTCTTTTACAATGAGTCAACTCGTCACATCAGGTGGCCAAAGTACTGGAGTTTCAGCTCTAGCATCATTCCTTCCAAAGAACACCTAGGGCTGATCTCCTTCAGAATGGACTGGTTGGATCTCCTTGCAGTCAAAGGGACACTCAAGAGTCTTCTCCAACACCACAGTTCAAAAGCATCAATTCTTAGGCGCTCAGCTTTCTTCATAATCCAACTCTCACATCCATACATGACCACTGGAAAAACCATAGCCTTGACTAGACGGACCTTTGCTGGCAAAGTAATGCCTCTGCTTTTCAATATGTTATCTAGGTTGGTAATAAATTTCCTTTCAGGGAGTAAGCGTCTTTTAATTTCATGGCTGCAATCACCATCTGCAGTGATTTTGGAACCCCGCAAAATAAAGTCTGATACTGTTTCCACTGTTTCCCCATCTATTTCCCATGAAGTGATGGGACCAGATGCCATGATCTTAGTTTTCTGAATGTTGAGCTTTAAGCCAACTTTTTCACTCTCCTCTCTCACTTTCATTAAGAAGCTTTTGAGTTCCTCTTCACTTTCTGCCATAAGGGTGGTGTCATCTGCATATCTGAGGTTATTGATATTTCTCCTGGCAATCTTGATGCCAGCTTGTGCTCCTTCCAGCCCAGCGTTTCTCATGATGTACTCTGCATAGAAGTTAAATAAGCAGGGTGACGACATACAGCCTTGACGTACTCCTTTTCCTATTTGGAACCAGTCTGTTGTTCCATGTCCAGTTCTAACTGTTGCTTCCTGACCTGCATACAGGTTTCTCAGAAGGCAGGTCAGGTGGTCTGGTATTTCCATTTCTTGAAGAATTTCCCACAGTTTATTGTGATCCACACAGTCAAAGTCTTTGGCATAGACAATAAAGCAGAAATAGATGTTTTTCTGGAACTCTCTTGCTTTTTCCATGATCCAGCAGATGTTTGGCAATTTGATCTCTGGTTCCTCTGCCTTTTCTAAAACCAGCTTGAACATCAGGAAGTTCACAGTTCATGTATTGCTGAAGCCTGGCTTGGAGAATTTTGAGCATTACTTTACTAGCGTGTGAGATGAGTGCAATTGTGCGGTAGTCTGAGCATTCTTTGGCATAGCCTTTCTTTGGGATTGGAATGAAGACTGACCTTTTCCAGTCCTGTGGCCACTGCTGAGTTTTCCAAATTTGCTGGCATATTGAGTGCAGCACTTTCACAGCATCATCTTTCAGGATTTGAAATAGCTCAACTGGAATTCCATCACCTCCACTAGCTTTGTTCATAGTGATGCTTTAAGGCCCACTTAACTTCACATTCCAGGATGTCTGGCTCTAAGTGAGTAATCACACCATCGTGATTATCTGGGTTGTGAAGATCTTTTTTGTACAGGTCTTCTGTGTATTCTTGCCACCTCTTCTTAATATCTTCTGCTTCCGTTAGGTCCATACTATTTCTGTCCTTTATTGAGCCCATCTTTGCATCAAATGTTCCCTCGGTATCTCTAATTTTCCTGAATAGATCTCTAATCTTTCCCATTCTGTTGTTTTCCTCTATTTATTTGCATTGATTGCTGAGGAAGGCTTTCTTATCTCTCCTTGCTATTCTTTGGAACTCTGCATTCAAATGGGTATATTTTTCCTTTTCTCCTTTGCTTTTTGTAAGCTTCTTTCCTTTTCATGGCTATTTGTAAAGCCTCCCCAGACAGCCATTTTGCTTTTTTGCATTTCTTTTCCATGGGGATGGTCTTGATCCCTGTATCCTGTACAGTGTCACAAACCTCAGTCCATGGTTCATCAGGCACTCTATCTATCAGATCTAGTCCCTTAAAACTATTTCTCATTTCCACTGTATAATCATAAGGGATTTGATTTAGGTCATACCTGAATGGTCTAGTGGTTTTCCTTACTTTCTTCAATTTCAGTTTGAATTTGGCAATAAGGAGTTCATGATCTGAGCCACAGTCAGCTCCCGGTCTTGTTTTTGCTGACTGTATAGAGCTTCTCCATCTTTGGCTGCAAAGAATATAATCAACCTGATTTCGGTGTTGACCATCTGGTGATGTCCATGTGTAGTGTCTTCTTCTCTTGTGTTGTTGGAAGAGGGTGTTTGCAATGACCAGTGTGTTCTCTTAGTAAATCTCTATTAGCCTTTGCCCTGCTTCATTCCATATTTCAAGGCCAAATTTGTCTGTTACCCCAGGTGTTTCTTGACTTCCTACTTTTGCATTCCAGTCCCCTATAATGAAAAGGACATCTTTTTTGGGTGTTAGTTCTAAAAGGTCTTGTAGGTCTTCATAGAAAGCATTCAACTTCAGCTTCTTCAGTGTTACTGGTTGGGGCAGAGACTTAGATTACTGTGATATTGAAAGGCTTGCCTTGGAAATGAACAGAGATCATTCTGTCGTTTTTGAGATTGCATCCAAGTACTGCATTTTGGACTCTTTTTTCGACCATGATGGCTACTTAATTTCTTCTAAGGGATTCCTACCCACTGTAGTAGAAATAATGGTCATATGAGTTAATATCATCCATTCCAGTCCATTTAACTTCGCTGATTCTTAGAATGTTGACGTTCACTCTCGCCATCTCCTGTTTGATCACTTCCAATTTGCCTTGATTCATGGACCTAACATTCCAGGTTCGTATGTGGGCCTTAGAAAGCATCTCTATGAACAAAACTAGTGGAGGTGATGGAATTCCAATTGAGCTATTTCAAATCCTGAAAGATGATGCTGTGAAAGTGCTACACTCAATATGCCAGCAAATTTGGAAAACTCAGCAGTGGCCACAGGACTGGAAAAGGTCAGTCTTCATTCCAATCCCAAAGAAAGGCTATGCCAAAGAATGCTCAAACTACCACACAGTTTCACTCATCTCACATGCTAGTAAACAATGCTCAAAATTCTGCAAGCCAGGCTTCAGCAATACATGAACTGTGAACTTCCTGATGTTCAAGCTGGTTTTAGAAAAGGCAGAGGAACCAGAGATCAAATTGCCAAACATCTGCTGGATCATGGAAAAAGCAAGAGAGTTCCAGAAAAACATCTATTTCTGCTTTATTGTCTATGCCAAAGACTTTGACTGTGTGGATCACAATAAACTGTGGGAAATTCTGAAAGAGATGGGAATACCAGACCACCTGACCTGCATCTTGAGAAATCTGTATGCAGGTCAGGAAGCAACAGTTAGAACTGGACATGGAACAACAGACTGGTTCCAAATAGGACAAGGAGTACGTCAAGGCTGTATGTCGTCACCCTGCTTATTTAACTTCTATGCAGAGTACATCATGAGAAACGCTGGGCTGGAAGAAGCACAAGCTGGCATCAAGATTGCCGGGAGAAATATCAATAACCTCAGATATGCAGATGACACCACCCTTATGGCAGAAAGTGAAGAGGAACTCAAAAGCCTCTTAATGAAAGTGAGAGAGGAGAGTGAAAAAGTTGGCTTAAAGCTCAACATTCAGAAAACTAAGATCATGGCATTTGGTCCCATCACTTCATGGGAAATAGATGGGGAAACAGTGGAAACAGTATCAGACTTTATTTTGCGGGGCTCCAAAATCACTGCAGATGGTGATTGCAGCCATGAAATTAAAAGACGCTTACTCCTTGGAAGGAAAGTTATTACCACCCTAGATAGCATATTCAAAAGTAGAGACAATACTTTGCCAGCAAAGGTCCGTCTAGTCAAGGCTATGGTTTTTCCAGTGGTCATGTATGGATGTGAGAGTGGGCCTGTGAAGGCTGAGCACCGAAGAATTGATGCTTTTGAACTGTGGTTTTGGAGAAGACTCTTGAGAGTCCCTTTGACTGCAAGGAGATCCAACCAGTCCATTCTGAAGGAGATCAGCACTGGGATTTCTTTGGAAGGAATGATGCTAAAGCTGAAACTCCAGAACTTTGGCCACCTGATGCGAAGAGTTGACTCATTGGAAACGACTCTGATGCTGGGAGGGATTGGGGGCAGGAGGAGAAGGGGATGACAGAGGATGAGATGGTTGGATGGCATCACTTACTCGATGGACGTGAGTCTGAGTGACCTCTGGGAGTTGGTGATGGACAGGGAGGCCTGGCAAGCTGCGATTCAAGGGGTCGGAAAGAGTCGAACACGACTGAACGACTGAACTGAACTGAACTGATGCAGTGTTGTTCTTTACAGCACTGGACCTTGCTTCTATCACCAGTCACATCCATAACTGGGAATTGTTTTTGCTTTGGCTCCATCCCTTCATTCTTTCTGGAGTTATTTCTCCAGTGATCTCCAGTAGCATACTGGGTACCTACTGACCTGGGTAGTTCCTCTTTCAGTATCCTATCATTTTGCCTTTTCATATGGTTCATGGGGTTCTCAAGGCAAGAATACTGAAGTGGTTTGCCATTCCCTTGTCCAGTGGACAACATTCCTGTCCACCATGACCTGCCCGTCTTGGGTGGCCCCACATGACACGGCTTAGTTTCATTGACTTAGACAAGGCTGTGGTCCTAGTGTGATTAGATTGACTAGTTTTCTGTGATTATGGTTTCAGTTTGTCTGCCCTCTGATGCCCTCTTGCCACACCTACTGTCTTTCTTGGGTTTCTCTTACCTTGGACATGGGGTATCTCTTCATGGCTGCTCCAGCAAAGTGCAGCCACTGCTCCTTATCTTGAACAAGGGATATCTCCTCTCTGCCATCCCTCCTGACCTTGAACGTAGAGTAGCTCCTCTAGGCCCTCCTGTGCCTGTGCAGCCACTGCTCCTAGACCAACCTAAACAACATATTAAAAAGCAGGGACATTATTTTGCCAACAAAGTCCATCTAGTCAAAGCTATGGTTTTTCCAGTAGTGATGTATGGATGTGAAAGTTGAACTATAAAGAAAGCTGAGCACTGAAAAATTGATGCTTTTGGACTGTGGGTTGGAGAAGACTCTAGAGAGTCCCTTGGCCTGCAAGGAGATCCAACTGGTCCATCCTAAAGGAAATCAGTCCAGAATATTCATTGGAAGGACAGATGCTGAAACTGACACTCCAGGGCTTTGGCCACCTGATGCAAAGAACTGACTCATTTGAGAATACCCTGATGCTGGGATAAGATTGAAGGTGGGAAGAGAAGGTGACGACAGTTGGATGGCATCACCGACTCAGTGGACATGAGTTTGTGTAAACTCTGGGAGTTGGTGATGGACAGGGAGGCCTGGCATGCTGCAGTTCATGGGGTCACAAAGAGTCAAACATGACAGAGCAACTGAACTGAACTTAATTGAACCTCCCTAGTATAGATCACACCGTATCATCTCCCTGAGAACCATGATTACTCCAACATGCTGTAATCAAATTCCTACTTCTGCCTTTTTCTTCTTAACATTTATTCTTCAACCAGAGATAATTTGGTCACTTTAAAACATTAAATGTCATAATGCCATTCCTTTGGTTCATAGTCCTATAACTACTCCTCCATTCTCCCAGAGTAAAAGTTACAACTCTTACTATGATGTACTGATTTATAAATGATCTGCCCTCAGTCTCTTTTTCTTCTTCCTTAACTTCATTTCATACCCATGTCCTCTTAATTTGTGTACTGTAATCACATTACATTCTTTTTTGATCACATTACATTCTTTTTTGTCCCTGGAATACAATAAATGTGTCATATATAAGAGTTGAGTACATAACTGCCATTTCCTTCTCCAGAATTATAAGCAATTTAAGTAGCCATGACAGAATTTTAACCAATGCATGCGAGCTAGGTTGCTTCAGTTGTGTCTGACTCTTTGCGACCCTATGGTATGTAGCCTGCCAGGCTCCTCTGTCCATGGGGTTCTCCAGGCAAAAATACCAGAGTGGGTTGCATGCCCTCCTCCAGGGGATCCTCCCAACCCAGGGATCTAACCCACATTTCTTATGTCTCCTTCATTGGCAGGCAAGCTCTTTACCACTAGCACCATCTGGGAAGCCCTACCCAAGGATAGTTTTCTCCAATTATAGGGATACAATATCTCTGGACTTGGACATTTTTGATAAATCTGCATGTGTATTAAAGATAAATGTTTCACTTTATATGAACTATATATATATACACACACATATATGTATATATAATATATACCATATACATATATACATATATATTTTATTATATATTTATTATTACAAATATATATATTTACAAATATCACAAATATATTTACATATACATTTACATATATTTATATACATACATATATACATATACATACATACATACAGTGTATATATTTATGTGTGTATATATTTATGTGTGTATATATGTATATACATGTATATATGTGTGTGTGTGTATATATATATATATATATATATATATAGCCAGTAGACCAGGTTTAGCCTGCAGGATGGACACCGTTGCCAACCCTTGACCTAAACTACTTGAATTATGATTCTACTGGCCTACCTTTCTCTGATTAATCTTCCTTTTAAACTGCCCTACACACTGTTCCAGAGATCTCTTTTAGCAACACAAATGTGATCACGAAATCCTCCTGCATGATAAGCTCAGGAAGATGAACAGGAGCTGTTCAGGCACTGCCTGGGAGAGAGGGTAGAGATAATGGTTTCCAGGCACAAAGGGTGCAGACAGAAAACAGCATGGCATGTGCAAAAACTGTCAGCTGCTACAGGTGCTGATGACATGTGGCATTGTGTTAGAGATGAGGTGGAGAAGCTGCCAGTGACTTATTGCTGGAAGGAATTTAAGCCATTTTAAGAAAATATAATTTGTTATTTTTTCCCACTGGTAAGTTGCTGTTTAAGGATTTTAGGGGGAAAATACATGATCAGTTTATTTAAAAAAAAAAAACAAAACATATACACACATCCATGGATGGGCAAATACCTGTGCACGTAAATACCTGTGCACGTAAATACCTATGTAAATATCTGCTAAAGAAGTACTGTCACGTGGTATGAACACAAGCATTGTAATTCAAGTTTAGAAGTCTACTCTTTGCTTCACATTTACCACCTACTTAAGATGGGAAATTTAGTCAGTTTAGCTTTGGCTTCTACAACTAATAATAAGATAATTAAACTTGATGAGAGCTTTCTACAGTTCCTACCAATATCAGCATGTTGTTGATTTACAGTAGATTCATATTTATGATTTTTGTTATATATTTGTACAAGTTATATTTTCATATTTTGGTTCCCCCAAAGAATATGTTTTGTCACTGTGGGACATTTTTCACCTACTCAATATTGCCAGTAGAACTGGAACCTAACTGTTATGTTATATGCTTCTAATACTGTTTTTTTAATCCTTTGCTCTATTTTAGCCTTGGATCAACTGTGCAGTTCTCTTGTGATGAAGATTATGTCCTACAGGGTGCTAAGAGCATCACCTGCCAACGGATAGCTGAAGTTTTTGCTGCTTGGAGTGATCACAGGCCTGTATGTAAAGGTAAGGAAGAGTCTTTAAAATAAAAATGCTTTCCTAACACATTTTAATAGTGTGAATTCATTCCATTGAGTATAAATTTCAATTGAAACTGAATTGTAATGCAGGAAACATTTAGCTCATATATTTGACAATATTATTAAAAATATGTAATAGGCAAACCACTATGTCAATCCCAAGCAGTTTGCAGTCTAATAATCATATGGTAACAAATTGGAACATTAAAATATGTAATACAGGCAATGATAACTCTTTTTGCCTTTTTAAAAATTATAACACCCTGTAGAGGCATTAATGTAGATATGGAATTTTAAACAATAATTGCACCTTAATTTGTATGCTTTGCCATTTTAATTGCTTAAATGTACAGTAGTCATGATGTCAGTGGCAGTGGAGGTGGAACACTTGTTCTATGATTAGTTAATTTAAACTAAGACAAATCACTGAGTTCTCTGGCTTTTCATATTACCAGTAACTGCAGATAAGAATTATTTTCATAAAATTAAATGAAGCCCTTTTATTCTAAACTTTATTTAGCTACATTTGAAAATGAACACCTGATTCTGGCTTACTGGTGCTCTTGTTGCTTGTTTGTTGCTGTTGTAATTTTTAATAATGGCATCTCTGCATATTTCAGTGTCTTAGTACTCAAAGTTCCATTAGCACTTCCTGTCCCTGAGGGAACAGTTTCACTCAGTTGCCCCACCCTCTAGAGTCCTCTCAGACAGATTCTGGTGACTAGAGAAAAGATAGATTTGAGACCTGTTGTAAGAGGAAAAAGACAAAGTATTTGACAACTACCTGGATATGGAAGGAGAAAGCGATAAGAAGTTAAAGATGATGAGACTATGAGACTAAAGTCTATGATAGTTAAAAAAAAAAAAAAAAAAAGTCATGCTCTTAGTAAGTATAAAAAAACTGAATAGTGAAATTAAATAGGCAATTTTATCATAGGCTTAATTTTTTAGGCACTTACTATGCATCAGGCACTGTGCTAACCACTGCATATACTCTGACTCATTTAAATCGTCTAAACAAACCAATGGAGTAAGCATTATTATCTCCATTTTAGAAATAAGTGTTGTGAGACACAGAGATATCCAGTCACTCTCCCAAGCTCAAATGTTTGGAAAATGACAGAGTCTTTAAGAATGATATCATAGTTTGTGGAGAGAAGTCCAATTTCAGATCACTAAAGAGGGAATAGAAAATAGTAAAATGGAAGCAAATAGTTATATTCTATTCCCTTGGCAATGATAACCCAAAGTAAGAAGAAGACAGAGCCTAGATTTTTCTTGGGTTCAAGTAATTTTATTTATTTGTTTATTCCTTACCTTTCTCCCTATCAAAGGCTTACAAAATTCCATATAGTGAAATAACATTAAAAATATTATTTGAGAGATAATGAAACAGTATTTAATTATTATTATTGAATAATAATGTGAAACAGAGATAATGAGAAAATAAGATAAAATATGATCCTAAGGGAAGTTACATGATCCTAAACAAAAGCTTATTTGTACAAGTTGGTAAAAAACATTAAAAAATTATTGAAATATAGTTGTTTTACAATGCTGTGTTAGTTTAAGGTGTACAATAAAGTGTACAGTTATACATATATATATTTAGTATTTTTTTACATTGTCTTTCATTATACAATGTTACAAGATATTGAGTATAATCCCTGTTCTATACAGTAGGTCATTGTTGGTTATCTATTTTATATACAGTAGTATATATATTTTAATCCAAACTCCTAATTTATCTTTCTCCCCAGACCCATTTTGATAACTATATTTGTTTGCTTTCTGTCTGTGAGTCTATTGCTGTTTTCTAAATAAGTTAATCTGTGTCTGTTTTTTAGATTCCACATTTAAATGTGGAATACAGCGTTTGTCTTTGTCTGATTTTCTTAACTTAGTAAGATGATCTCTTAGTTCATCTATGTTGCTGCAAATGACATTATTTCATTCTTTTTTATGGCTGAGCAATATTCCATTGTATGTATGTATCACATTCCTTTATCCTTTCATCTGTCAGTAGACACTTAGGTTGCTTCCATGTCCTGACTATTGTAAATAGTCCTGTTATGAACTTTGGGATGCATGTTAAAATCCTTTTTTCTCCAGATAGATGCCCAGAACTAGGATTTTAGGATCATATGGCAACTCTATTTTTATGCCTTTGAAGGAAGCGCCCTACTGTTTTCCATAGTGGCTATGGCAATTTACATTGTCACCAGCAGCGTAGTGGGGGTTCTTTCCTCCACACTCTCTCCAGCATTTATTATTTATAGACTTTTAGATGATGGCTGTTCTGACTGGTATGAGGTAATACACTACTGAAGTTTTGACTTGAATTTCTCTAATAATTAGTGATGTTGGGCATTTTTCATGTGCCTGCTGGTTATCTGTATGTCTTCTTTGGTGAAATGTCTTTTTAGATCTTCTGCCCATGTTTTGGTTGGGTTGTTTGTCTTTTTGATATTGAGCTATATGAACTGTTTGCATATTTTGGATATTAATCTGTTGCTGGTTGCATTGTTTGCAGATGTTTTCTCCCATGTATAGGTTGTCTTTTTGTTTTGTTTATGTTTTCCTTTGTTGTACAAAAGCTTTTAAGTTTTAAGAAAAAAATTAAGAATGGCTTACATGTTAAATATGACAGCTGCTAAAGAAATATAAAAAAATGTAAAGTTTACATGAAAGCCACTGTCTATGAAATATAACAATGACACCACAAAATCAAACTTATTCTTGGCTTTGAGATATGAAATATCTTGCTTTGCTTTTTATAAAGTGGACACTGAATAAATACATATTGTGGTAATTACTCTCACCAATGTCACGACAGTGAAAGAACAGTTAGCTGTTTAAAGTTGATTTCTTATGATATTCTCCACTCAAGATATAGTTATAAGGGACAAAAATCAAAATTGAGGTTTCAAGGTAGTTGTGTCCACACATCCAGTTTTACATAAATTAGATGTGTGCATTTCTTTTATGAAAAGAAAGAATGGGAAAGTAGAGGACAGAGTAAAGAAAAAGATTAATGCAGGAACAAAGTCTCACATAGAAACAGAAATTGTAGCCAGATCATGGGATTTAAGGTTTACCTAGAGTGAGACTGATACTATAAACCATCTTTTTCATTCCAGACTCTCACTTCAATAAGAATAATGATTCATATTTATTATGACGGTAAATTGTTCAAAGGCAAAACTAGTATTATATTATTTTGTTACCTTTTACAAACCCTGTAGTAGAAAGAACAGTTCTGTATTGACTTAAATCTCAAGAAATGTTTCTTGAATATTAATGCATGCATATTTTCTTTGGTTCTAAGATACATGATTGATATATTTATATACATGTAAATATACATGCACAAACATCTGTGTGTGTATATATATATAGAGAGAGAGAGAAAGAAAGAGAGCGATACATATATATATTTTCACTCAGTAGTCATCAGTCATTGTTGGAAGGTATTATTTGTGTGTTCAAAATTCATTTATTATTAGTATTTCATCTTAATATTAAATTTCCTACAGATATTAATCATTTATACACAACTTTACTCATTGCATGCAGGGCACATGTGTGTATGGTTTATTGAAAAAAAAAATTGCTGGTAGAAGTCACTAGCTGTAGTGTTGAAACGGTAATGCAGGAAACATGCTGAAATAGTAATTAAAGTTTTAAAATGACTATTCACTGTGAGTCTGAATGAAGAACAGTTTTCAAGTCTCATGGGTGCTTGGACAGAATAAATACGCTTTTTCCCAGATAGCAGCATAAATAACAGTATCAGTGCACTGCACCTTTGAGAAGTCATTAATATAGCTGCTGTCTATGTATTGCATGGTTGAGCAATTAAGAAATTGTGCTTTTAAAGGGACTTAAATTCACACAAACTGCAAATTATGAATCAAAAGAAAAAGGACAATTCAGAAATTAATATTAATATATTTTACACAACCTCAGACAATAATTTTTATTCCCTAAATGGAATATGTATATGAGATATTTGACAATTTACTGTTATGGAAATAATTTTCCTTTGTTGGAAATGCAATAGATACCCAAAAGCAAGAGCGTATGCAAATAAGATTTATGTGGTGAATGGAACATATATAGAAAATTTATTTTAGACTTTCATGTTGTTCAAAGAAACATCATTTGAGAATTGGCAATGTTACCTAGGAAACAGTTAAGAGCGTTAATCTTGATAGATTGGGAAAAACTTTTTTGACTAATTTTCAGTCAATATTTATTTGGCTTGCCCCAAATAATGATTTTTTTTTTTTAATCTGTTAAGTCACAATGGTGTGGGCTATTCTTTTTTTTTTTTTTCTGTTAATCTTTTTTTGTTGTTGTTGTTCTTCAACTTTATTTTATTTTTAAACTTTACATAATTGTATTAGTTTTGCCAAATATCAAAATGAATCCGCCACAGGTATACATCTATTCTTGAGAGTAATGGAAAAGGTGATTAAGACAAGATTAGAAAAGAAAGCCAAAAGTGGGGGGAGGGAAAATATTTTTAAAAGTAGAGTAAAAACCGAAGAGTCACCTTTTAATTTCTTTATTCAATCAATCATCCAGTTATTTGTTTATTCACTTATTAACATACTGATTAATTTATTTTGGATTCCACAAGCATTAATGAATGTAGGTATGTAGGTACATAGAATGTAGGCATGTCATATTAAACAGTACATGAGATACAAGGTATGTAAATTTTTTTATTATCTTGTATTGATTTGCAAGGTATAAACACAAAACTAATACATAGTAGACTGTTTTGTGTACAAAAGAGGTAAAATCCTCTGCAAAATTCAGATGAAAGGAGGATTATTTCCATGTTTGGAGATTGTCAGGCATTGAAAACAAGGAAATACCATAAGGGCAGAACGTGTGATTATTTTCTATTTCAACATATAGTCTCACCCCTTGACCTCTAAGAAGAAGAGAGGGGCTGAAGATTAAACCAGTCATGTATAGCCAGTGATTTAATTAATCATGTATATGTAATGAAGCCTCCATAAAACCACAAAAGGACAGGGTTCAGAGAACTTCTAAGTTGGTAAACACTTGGAGATTTGAGGAGAGTAATATACCTGGAGATGATGTGAATGTTTCAAACACCATTCCCAAGCCTTGCCTTGTGCATTTATTTTGTCTAGCCATTCCTGAGTTACTTCTTTTCATAATAAATTAGTAATCTAGTAAGTAAAATATTTCTCTGAGTTCTGTGAGCTGCTGTAGCAAATTAATCAAACCCCAAAATAGGATGATTTTGGAAATCTCTGACTTATAGCCAGTCAATTAGAAGTATAGGTAACAGACATGGTCTGGTGATTGGTATCTGAAGTCCAAGAAGAAGGTTGTGGGAATTTTCAGTTTGTAGCTGATTGGTAGTAGCGTAGGCAACAATGTGGCTTGAGAACGGCATCTGAAGTGGAGGGGTGCTGGGGAGTTGGGGACAGTCTTCTAGACTGAATATTAACCTGTGGAATCTGATACTATCTCCAAGATAGTGTCAGAATTATGTTGACTTGTAATACACCTGGCTGGTGTCTCCATGCCTTGTGTTGTGGGGGAAGCTCCACCCCCAAGACACACTGGAATTGGGTCTGTGAATCTAATTTATTTAGTCACTCCTTATCTGAAGTATTGGCTCAGATGATAAAGCATCTGCCTACAATGCTGGAGACCCGGGTTTGATCCCTGGGTCCAGAAGATCCTCTGGAGAAGGAAATGGCAACCCACCCCAGTAGTCTTGCCTGGAGAATCCCATGGATGGAGGAGCCTGGTGGGCTACAGTCCATGGGGTTGCAAAGAGTCAGACACAACTGAGTGACTTCTTTTTCACCTTCACATTATCTGAAGTATCTCTGAAAGAACCATTAAACCTCTACTACCACTGTCACTGTTCCATAATTCCATTACTACATCTATCTCATGTTTTTTAATTTTGACTACAATTTATCATACATATTGCTGGCATTCTAATCCCTTCCAAAACTTACTTTTGTTATACATGAAGAATGTTCAAAGGCCACATGCTATTTCTTAACTGCATACTACAAACCAGTGAAATGAAATAATCAAGAATATGAATTCAGGTATCACACTATGCCAGTTTAAATCCCTGACCTTCTACTTAAGTAATCTGCCTTCTTTATAATTACCAGATTTATTGTCTGTAAAAGGAGCATTATAGTAAATCAGTGTCTGCTTCACAGGAAATTGAGAATTTGTATGAGTACAAAATGAGGTAAACTATATGAAAGCATTTAGTGCATGCGCTTAATGAAACGCAAGTCTCAAATGATAGAGGTACTGATAGTTGTCCCCTTCATGGATCACAGCCTTGTCATGGCAAAACGGCCTGCATAACTCAGTGAAGCCATGAGTGAAGCCATGCAGGGCCGTCCATGATGGACAGATCATAGTGAAGAGTTCTGACAGAATTTGGTCCAGTGGAGGCTAAAATGGCAATGCACTTCAGTACTCTTGTCTGGGGAACCCCATGAACAAGATGAAAAGGCAAAAGATATAATACTGGAAGATGAGCCCCCTGTCCCAGATCAGATGTTCACCAGGCTACTGATGAAGGAAGGAGGGGTGACTAATAGCTCTAGAAACAATGAAGAGGCTGGGCCAAAGCAGAAATGGCACTCAGTTTTGGATGTGTCTGATGCCATTAAAAACAATATTGTATAGAAACCTACAATGTTAGATCCATGAGTCAAGGTGAATTGGACATGGTCAAGCAGATAACAAGATTAAATATCGACATCTTAGGAATCAGTAAGCTAAAATGGACAGGAATGGGTGAATTTAATTCAGATGATCATTTATCTACGTGGAAGTGAGAAATAGATTTAAGGGACTAGATCTGATGGACAGAGTGCCTGATGAACCATGGACAGAGGTTCCTGATATTGAACAGGAGACAGAGATCAAGACCATCCCCATGGAAAAGAAATGCAAAAAAGCAAAATGGCTGTCTGAGGAGGCCTTACAAATAGCTGTGAAAAGAAGAGAAGTGAAAAGCAAAGGAGAAAAGGAAAGATATAAGCATCTGAATGCAGAGTTCCAAAGAATAGCAAGGAGAGATAAGAAAGCCTTCCTCAGTGATAAATGCAAAGAAATAGGGGAAAACAGCAGAATGGGAAAGACTAGAGATCTCTTCAGGAAAATTAGAGATACCAAGGGAACATTTCATGCAAAGATGGGCTCGATAAAGAACAGAAATGGTATGCATCTAACAGAAGCAGAAGATATTAAGAAGAGGTGGCAAGAACACACAGAAGACCTGTACAAAAAAGAGCTTCACGACCCAGATAATCATGATGGTGTGATCACTCACTTAGAGCCAGACGTCCTGGAATGTGAAGTCAAGTGGGCCTTAGAAAGCAAAACTACGAACAAAGCTAGTGGAGGTGATGGAATTCCAGTTGAGCTATTTCAAATCCTGAAAGATGATGCTATGAAAGTGCTGCACTCAATATGCCAGCAAATTGGGAAAACTCAGCAGTGGCTACAGGACTGGAAAAGGTCAGTTTTCATTCCAATCCCAAAGAAAGGCAATGACAAAGAATGCTCAAACTACCGCACAATTGCACTCATCTCACACGCTAGTAAAATAATGCTCAAAATTCTCCAAGCCAGGCTTCAGCAATACATGAACCATGAACTTCCAGATGTCCAAGCTGGTTTTAGAAAAGGCAGAAGAACCAGAGATCAAATTGCCAACATCCACTGGATCATGGAAAAAGAAAGAGAGCTCCAGAAAAACATCTATTTCTGCTTTATTGACTATTCCAAAGCCTTGACTGTATGGATCATAATAAACTGTGGAAAATCTGAAAATCTGGGAATACCAGACCATCTGACCTGCCTCTTGAGAAACCTATATGCAGGTCAGGAAGCAACAGTTAGAACTGGACATGGAACAACAGACTGGTTCCAAGAAGGAAAAGGAGTATGTCAAGGCTGTATATTGTCACCCTGCTTATTTAACTTATATGCAGATTATATCATAAGAAATGCTGGGCTGGAAGAAGCACAAGCTGGCATCAAGATTGCTGGGAGAAATATCAATAACCTCAGATATGCAGATGACACCACCCTTATGGCAGAAAGTGAAGAGGAACTCAAAAGCCTCTTGATGAAAGTGAGAGAGGAGAGTGAAAAAGTTGGCTTAAAGCTCAACATTCAGAAAACTAAGATCATGGCATCTGGTCCCATCACTTCATGGGAAATAGATGGGGAAACAGTGGAAACAGTGTCAGACTTTATTTTTCTGGGCTCCAAAATCACTGCAGATGGTGATTGCAGCCATGAATTTAAAAGACGCTTACTGCTTGAAAGGAAAGTTATGACCAACCTAGATAGCATATTGAAAAGCAAAGATATTACTTTGCCAACAAAGGTCCATCTAATCAAGGCTATGGTTTTTCCTGTGGTCATGTATGGATGTGAACGTTGGACTGTGAAGAAAGCTGAGCACTAAAGAGTTGATGCTTTTGAACTGTGAGGTTGAAGATGACTCTTGAGTGTCCCTTGGACTGCAGGCAGCTCCAACCAGTCCATCCTAATGGAGATCAGTCCTGGGTTTTCATTAGAAGGACTGATGCTGAGGCTGAAACTCCAATACTTTGGCCACCTCATATGAAGAGTTTACTCATTGGAAAAGACTCTGATGCTGGGAGTGATTGGGGGCAGGAGGAGAAGGGGATGACAGAGGATGAGATGGGTGAATGGCATCACCGGGCATGAGTTTGAGTGAACTCCAGGAGTTAGTGATGGACCGGGAGGCCTGGCGTGCTGTGATTCATGGGGTCACAAATAATCAGACACGACTGAGTGACTGAACTGAACTGAACTTTGGGCAAGAATTGTTTAGAAGAAATGGAGTAGCACTCATAGTCAACAAAAGAATCTGAAAAGCAATACTTGGGTATAAACTCAAAAACAACAGATTGATCTAGGTTTCCAAGGAAAATCATTCAATATCACAGTAATCTGAGTCTGTGCCGCAACCACTGATGCCAGTGAAGCTGATGTTGAATGGTTCTGTGAAGACCTACAACACCCTCAATAAAAAATAATAAAAAAAAAATGCCCTTTTCATCAAAAGGGATTAGAATGCAAAAGTTCCCGATCCAGGGTTTGAACCCGTGTCTCTTGCATCTTCTTCACTGACAGGCAGATTCTTTACCAATGGCACCACCAGAGAAGCCCTTGAAAAGTCAAAAGATACCTAGAATAATAGGCAGGTTTGGCCTTGGAGTACAAAGCAGGGCAGAGGCTAACAGAGTTTTGTCAAGAGAACATGTTTGTCATAGCAAATACAATTTTCCAAGAACACAAGAGATGACTCTACACATGGACATCACCAGGTAGTAAATACTGAAATCATATGGCTTATGTTCTATGCAGCTGAAAATGGAGTTCTATAGAGTCAGCAAAAACAAGAGCGGAAGCAGACTGTGGCTCAGATTATGAGCTCCTTACCGTAAAATTCAGTCTTAAATTGAAGAAAGTAGGGCAAACCACTAGACCATTCAGGTATAACTTAAATCAATATCTTTATGATTATGCAGTGGAGGTGCTGAATAGATTCAAGGGATTAAATCTGGTGGAGAGAGGCCTGAAGAACTATGAACAGGTTTTTAACAATGTATAGGAGGCAGTGACCAAAACCATCCCAGAGGAAAAGAAAAATAAGAAGTGGTTTTCTTAGGAGGCTTTACAAATAGCTGGGGAAAGAAGACAAGCAAAAGGCAAAGAAGAAAAGAAAAGATATACCCAACTGAATGCAGAGTTCCAGAGAATAGCAAGAAAAAATGAGAAGGGCTTCTGAAATGAATAATACAAAGAAATAGAGGAAAGCAATAGAATGGGAAAGACTAGCGATCTCTTCAAGAAAACTGGAGATACCAAGGGAACATTTCATGCAAGTTTGGGTGTGATAAAGGATGGGAACATTAATGACCAAACAGAAGCGGAAGAGATTAAGAAGAGGTGAAAAGAATATACAAGAGAATTATACAAAAAAGGTTTTAGTGACCTGGATAACCACAATGGTGTGGTCGCTTTCCTAGAGCCAGACATCCTGGAGTATGAAGGCAAGTGGGCCTTGGGAAACATTACTACCAACAAAGCTAGTGTAGGTGATGGAATTCCAGATGAGCTATTTAAAATCCTAAAAAATGATGCTAATAAAGAGCTGCAGTCAATATGTCAGCAAATTTGGGAAACTCAACAGTGGCCACAGGACTGGAAAAGATCAATTTCCATTCCAGTCCCAAGAAGGATGATACCCAAGAATGTTCTAACTACCATACAGTTACACTCATTTCATGTGCTAGGAAGATTATGCTTAAAATTCCTCAAGATAGGCTTTGGTAGTACGTGAACTAAGACCATCCAGATGTACAAGCTGGGTTTCAATGAGGCAGAGGAACCAGCGATTAAACTGCCAACATTTGTTCTATAATAGAGATAGCAAGAAGATTCCAGAAAACAAGCATCTACTATCTGCTTCATTGATTACCCTGAATCTTTTACCTGTGTGGATCACAACAAACTGAGGAATATTCTCAAAGCGATGGGAGTACCAGACACCTTACCTGCCTCATGAGAAATCTGTACAGGTTAAGAAGCAACAATTAGAACCAGACATGAACAACGGACTGGTTCAAAATTAGGAAAGGAGCATGACAAGGCTGTTATACTTTTATTCTTTATTAAGTTCTGTGCAGAGGACATCACCCAAGATGCCAGGCTGGAGGAATGACAAGCTGAAATCAAGTTTGCCAAGAGAAATATCAGCAACCTCAAATATGCAGATGATACTGCTATAATGGCAGAAAGTGAAGAGGAACTGAAGAGCTGCTTGATGAGGGTGAAAGAGGAGAGTGAAAATCTGGCATGACACTCAACATTAAAAAAAAGATTATGGCATCTGTTCCCATCACTTCATGGTAAGTAGATGGGGAAAAGTGGAAATGGTGACAAATTTTATTTTCTTGAGCTTCCAGATCACTGTGGATGGTGACTGCGGCCATTAAATTAAAAGACATTTGCTCCTTGGAAGAAAAGCTATGACAAACCTAGACAGTATATTAACAAGCAGAGACCTCACTTTGCCAACAAAGGTCCATATAAATAAAAGCTATGGTTTTTCCAGTAGTCATGTACGGATATGAGTTTGGACCATAAAGAAGGCTGAGTGCCAAAGAATTGATGCTTTTGAACTGTGGCATTGAAGACTATTTGAGAGTCCCTTGGACAGCAAGGAGATCAAGCCAGTTCATCCTAAAGGAAATCAACCATAAATATTTGTTGGAAGGTCTGATGCTGAAACTCTCATATTTTGGCTACCTGCTAAGAAGAGCTGACTCATTGGAAAAGACCCTAATGCTGGGAAAGATTGAAGGCAAAAAGAGGAGGTGATGGTGTGGGAGCAGATGATTAGATAGCATCACTGACTCAATGGACATTAATTTGAGCAGGCTCTGAGAAATAGTGGAGGACAGAGAAGCCTGGCATGCTACAGTCCAAGGGGTTGCAGAGTTGGCTGTAAAGAATCTGCCTGCAATGCAGGAGACCCAGGTTTGATTCCTGGGTTGGAAAGATCCCCTGGGAGTGGCAACCCACTCAAGTATTCTTGCCTGGGGAATCCCATGGGCAGAGGAGCCTGGCAGGCTATATAGTCCATGATGTTGCAAGACTTGGACATGACTTAGCAACTAAAACCACCAAACCAACTGTTTCTTTAATGCTTACCAAAGGTATATATCCGCCTCTCAATAATGAACAGATTCACAGCTCTAGTTTTTGTATGTCTGACTTCCTAGATGAAAGCCTACCTATTAACTATATCTGCCCAGTTTTCAGTCTTATTCATCTTTCATCTCCTGAAAAAAATCTTTCTATTTCATTTATCCATTATGCCCACCTCTTTAACAGTATTTCACATTTACTATCTTTACCACACAACTTAACATTTAAAAATATTCTTTTTGGTAGTGGTTTCCGATAATTTCATTGACAGTAGACTTACTCCTTCATCCAAAAACCACTTCAGAAAGAACAAAATGATTGACACTTCTAAAGTGCTTGAATTTTCAATAGATCTATTTTGTCTGTTGTCATGAAAAGTTTCTAATGTTGTCTATTTATATGCTGCCTTTATTAAATAGAAGAATCATAATGAAGAATCATAATAATTATCTTCATATACAAAATAAAAATTATTATACAGTTTATATTATAGATAATTGCTGGCCAAACCTCGGAGCTATGACCCTCATTAATCAATATTTATTAAGGTGTGATTCTTATAGTTTTCAAAATTCTTTTACAGATATTACAAGTTCCTACTCATATATTATTTTTCTTCACAATGTTTAGCATAGTGACCATCATGCCCATATTTTGTACATGTGATAGTTGCTAAGTAAACATTTTGAATAAATATTGTGGGAAGATTTAATTACTTATAATAAACGATTTAAAAAGATAGTAGTGTGCTGATTGTAACAAGAGAAGTTTGCCCTGCTAGAAGACTTCCTGTTATGCAAAAGCAATTAGAAAGTTTTGCCCAAGAGCAAACCAGAAAGAGCCTGCTGAAATTTATCAACCAGAAACATATATAGCAGGTGTTTTTCTTTGGTAGTTTTTGATGCCTTCTTAGTTTCATGGAATGATGATACAGATGAGATGATGCATAACGAGGATGATATTAGCAATTAATTGAGTGACATATGGTGAAGAAGATAGACAGAAGGTCTAAATATGGATATTTATAATGCATTCATTTGTCTTGATGGCCATCATTTCTATAAACAGTACTTTGAAATTTATTATATAATTTTGATAAGCAAATACATTTTACTGATCTCTAACAGTGAGCATATTTGAATGATAAAATGGTATTTCATGTTACTTGATGGAGATGGATAGTGAGGCATTTATGTGTTATCATTTAAAATTTAAAACTACTTAAACAATTAGTAAGTTTGCATTTCTGTGGTGCCCTACTAACAATTGTCAGAAATTCATTTCGTATATCTTGCTTTTCTCAAACATTATTAGGAAAAAAATTGCAAATACTTAGCAAATAAATGATTTCACTTAGGTGTTGGGGGCTTCCTTGGTGGCTTAGTGGGCAAAGAATCTACCTGCAAAGCAGGAGACTCAGGTTCGATCCCTGGGTCAAAAAGAATCCCTGGAGGAGGAAATGGCAACCTACTCCAGTATTCTTGCTGGGAAAATCCCATGGGCAGAGGAGCCTGACAGGCTACAGTCCATGGGGTTGTAAAGAATCAGACACAGCTGAGCATGAGCACAGACAGGCATATAGGGGGAATATCTTCACAAATATATTTGACAACCTTCTGTTTCCAACTCACCATTTCCTGGCAGTATGACCTTACTTATTCTGTTTAACCTTTCTTGAAATTACATTTGCTGTCTTATGATGAAGGAGTATGTACAAGGTGATTACTATGCATTTTTTCCAGTTGTAAATGCTAAATAATTTTAAGTACAATTACTGCTTTTCTAGAAGTTAGAGTGTGTCAAAGTTATTTTTAGTTCAACATTTTCCTTAGTCTACACTGATATCTATGAAAAATCTGTAAACTGACTAGCTTATTTAAAATAATTTTTATTTTTCACAAGTTCTGGAGGCAGAGAAGTCTAAGATCATATCTAGTCCGGGCCAGCTTCTTTACTGCAACCTTCAAAATATAGCCTCATGTAGTAGAAGGGGTGAGGGATTGCTTTGGGTCTCTTTTATAAGGGCACTAATCTCATTCATGAAGGTGCACCCCATCACCTAATCAACCCCTCCATCAAAGATATTACCTCCTAATACCATCACATTAGGAGTTAAGATTCAACCATAAATTTTCATGGGAGTGGGGAAAAAATAATTCAGTGTTTATTTTTGTTGATGTTCCGTTGTTAAGTCATGTCCAACTCTTTCTGACCCATAGACTGCAGCACACCAGACTTCCCTATCCTTCACTATCTCTCAGAGTTTGCTGAAACCCATGTCCATTGATACAGTGATGCCATCCAATCATCTCCTCCTCTGTTGCCCCCTTTCATTCCCAATATCAGAGTCTTTTCCAGTGAGTAGACTCTTCTCATCAGGTAGACAAAGTATTGAAGCTTCTGCTTCAGCATCAGTCCTTCCAATGTGTATTCAGGGCTGATTTACTGTAGGATTGGCTGGTTTGGACTCTGCTCTCCAAGGAACTCTCAAGAGTTTTCTCTAGCACCACAATTCAGAAGCATCAATTCTTTGGTGCTCAGCCTTCTTTATGGTCCAGCACTCACATTAATACATGACTACTGTAAAAACCATAACTTCGACTATACAGACATGTGTCAGCAAAGTGATGTCTCTGTTTTTTAATATGCTGTTAAACTAGGTTTGTCATGGAGAAGGCAATGGCACTCCACTCTAGTACTCTTGCCTCAAAAAAATCCCATGGTTGAAGGAGCCTGGTGGGCTGCTGTCCATGGAGTCACTAAGAGTCAGACATGACTGAACGACTTTACTTTCAGTTTTTACTTCTATGCATTGGAGAAGGAAATGGCAACCCACTCCAGTGTTCTTGCCTTGAGAATACCAGGGACGGGGGAGTCTGGTGGGCTGCCTTCTATGGGGTCACACAGAGTCGGACATGACTGAAGTGACTTAGCAGCAAAAGCAGGTTTGTCATAGCTTTTCTTTCAAGGAGCAAGTGGCTTTTAATTTCATGGCTGCATAGTTACCCTCTGCAGTGATTTTGAAGCCCAAGAAAATAAAATTTGTCACTGTTTCTACTTTTTACCCATCTATTTGCCATGAAGTGATAGCACGGGATACCATGATCTTCGGTTTTTTTAATGTTGAGTTTTAAGCCAGCTATTTCACTTTCTTCTTTCACCTTTATCAAGAGACTCTTTAATTCATCTTCCCTTTTTACCATTAGAGTGGTATTATCTGTATATCTGAGGTTGTTTATATTTCTCATGGCACTCTTGATTCCAGGTTGTGATTCATCCATCCCAGCATTTTGCATGAAGTACTCTGCATGTAGTATTTCCCTGGTATCTCAGCTTGTAAAGAATCCACCTGCAATTTAGGAGACCCCGTTCAATTCCTGGGTCAGGAAGATCCCCTAGAGAAGGGATAGACTTACCCACTCCACTATTCTTGGGATTCTCTGGTGGCTCAGATGGTAAAGAATTCACCTGCAAAGCTGGGTTTGATACCTGGGTTGGGAGGATTCCCTTGGGGGAGGGCATGGAAACCTCCTTCGGTATTCTTGTCTGGAGAATCCCTGTGAATAGAGGAGCTTAGCGGGCTGCAGTCCATGTTGTCACAGAGTCAGACATGACTGAGCGACTAACCACAGCACAACAGCATTCTGTATATATGTTAAACAAGCAGTGACAATATACAGCCTTGTCATACTCCTTTCCCAATTTTAAACCAGTCCGTTTGTTACCTTTGGACGCCCAGTGTTTGTCTCAGTTCCTGGCACACAGCAGGCAGTAAGGATGATGCTGATGATATTGATCATAACAATTATCAATAATTATTAATTATTGGTAAGCTGTTGCTAACAAAATAGTACTGTCCTCAATTGGACTATATTTTGGATAACAATTCAAAAATAGACAAATGCTGCTTTTATTACTTTTGGGGGGCTCCAAAATCACTGCAGATGATGATTGCAGCCATGAAATTAAAAGACTCTTACTCCTTGGAAGGAAAGTTATGACCAACCTAGATAGCATATTCAAAAGCAGAGACATTACTTTGCCAATAAAGGTCCATCTAGTCAAGGCTATGGTTTTTCCAGTGGTCATGTATGGATGCGAAAGTTGGACTATGAAGAAAGCTGAGCACCGAAGAATTGATGCTTTTAAACTGTGGTGTTGGAGAAGTCTCTTGAGAGTCCCTTGGACTGCAAGGAAATCCAACCAGTCCATTCTAAAGGAGATCAGCCCTGGGATTTCTTTGGAAGGACTGATGCTAAAGCTGAAACTCCAATACTTCGGCCACCTCATGTGAAGAGTTGACTCACTGGAAAAGATCCTGATGCTGGGAGGAATTGGGGTCAGGAGGAGAAGGGACAACAGAGGATGAGATGGCTGGATGGCATTACTGACTCGATGCACATGAGTTTGGGTGAACTCTGGGAGTTGGTGATGGACAGGGAGGCCGGATGTGCTGCAATTCATGGGGTCGCAAAGAGTTGGACATGACTGAGCGACTGAACTGAACTGAAACTGTGGTTATTAATCATCAAACTGTTTCAAAGTAATTTACATTCTATGGATATTTTATACCCCACTTACTATTAAAAATGTGATTTTGAAAAAAAATTGCATTAAGGTTAGAGATTATTTGTGTTCACAGACTTTCTTACTGTTAAATAAATATACCCCAGTGATGGGCTTCCCTGGTAGCTTAGTGGTAAAGAATACACTTGCCTATTCAGGAGACACGAGTTCAGTCCCTGAGTCAGGAAGATACCCTGGAGTAGGACATGACAACCCACTCCAGTATCCTTGCCTGGAAAAATCTCATGGACAGAGGAGCCTGGCAGGCTACAGTCCATGGAGTTGCAAAGAGTTGGATAAGACTTAGCAACTAAACAACAACAATTCCCCAATGATACCTTGATTTTTAAAAATGTACCATTAGAAAATAAAGTTGAATAAATATGATTCTTGATTCTGCTATATGCTAGAAATTAACATTTTGTGTTTTTAAATGGGAAATAAAAATTTAATCCTTAGAATTAACCAACTATTCTAGGAGTGAAAATAAATAGGAAACAACCCTCCAGGCTTCTCTGTCCATGGGTTCTTTACCATTAGCGCCACCTGGGAAGCTCCCCTAATTTTTAGCAGATGTAATATTAAAGACCTAGGAATTTGATAAAGTACAGTGTGTTGTGACTGAAGCACATGTAACTCAGGAAATAAAAATAATAACCAAATAAATACTGGATGTTTCAGCTGAAACAAACAACCAAGGAAAAAAACTTGAAATGTGTTAGCTTTATGCAATGATGAACAAATGGAAACTAAATCAGAATAAGGAATTCAAAATCTATAAGAGAAACTATGCATTTGAAAGGCAATTTCAAAGAAATCCTAAATTGATGTGGCTTGTTTGTTTGTAGTAAATCTGTGAGATCCCTCCAAATTCCTATATAATGTACAAAGCCTAATTTTCTGTGTTTGCTGAGAGGATGTGCTGTTAGCACAAAGCACTTGGAATATATGTGATGATTTAATAGTCTTCCCACTAATTCTGATCACATAAAAAGATGGGAAAAGTAAAGATAGTGGAGTGAGTGAGGACTCTCAACTTCTCCATAGTGTAAACTCACTTTTGTAAAACCTGTGGCAGATTCATTTCAATATTTGGCAAAACCAATACAATATTGTAAAGTTTAAAAATAAAATAAAAAAAAATAAAAATAGGAAGGTTGGCTTAAAAAAATAAATAAATAAAATAGTAATAGAGGAACTCCTAGGCAGAGGAGTTTATAGATAAATAATCACATGATCTTTAGAATGTCTGATACTTTGTATATGCACTCAAAATGAAGAATTTTACATGAAAAGTGAAGAATACAATGTAAAATGAAAAAAAAATGCAAACCTGGGAAATACATATACACCATAAGAAATGAAAGGCATAGGTAAAATACACAAACATGATTAGTGAAAAAGGAAAAAAAATATTTAAATTTATTTAAAATTTTTAAAAATCATGTGTTTTACTCTAAGTATGAACATTCAGAATTTATCACATTGTGACAGACTTTTCCTTTTATTAAAGTATAAACTCTGTTCTGCTGCTTAATGGGGCTTATGATACTTTTTGTGGATGTAGGTGCATTAGCATCAGCATCTCCAACAATTAGCAATGCCTGGCACACAGCAGCTATGCTCACAAATACTTGAATGAATGAATGTTTTGTTTCCAGCTATGCTAGACAAAATGTAGGAAGCACAGAATAGATCTGAACAAATCATGCCCTTAGGGAATTTATAGTCTCACTGAAAATGCAGTACATTCAAAACAAAACAACCAGAGAACATCCCTAAAGCAACAGAGACAAGGATACTCAGACATATTTAACTCGTAAAGAAAATTTAAAACAAAGAAAGGAAAGAAGATAGAAATGATAATATTAACTTTGGGGAAATAAATTCTATTGACCATGAAAATATCACTTTTCACTTTAAGTATACTAAATATTTCTTTATTTTGGAAATTATTCATTTATTTAACAGCCCTGATATTTGAATGCTATTAGGTAAAGTGGGAGAAGGCAATGGCACCCCACTCCAGTACTCTGGCCTGGAAAATCCCATGGATGGAGGAGCCTGGTGGGCTGCAGTCCATGGGGTCGCTAAGAGTCGGACACGACTGAGCGACTTCACTTTCACTTTTCACTTTCATGCATTGGAGAAGGAAATGGCAACCCACTCCAGTGTTCTTGCCTGGAGAATCTCAGGGATGGGGGAGCCTGTTGGACTGCCGTCTATGGGGTCGCACAGAGCCGGACACGACTGAAGCAACTTAGCAACAGCAGCAGGTAAAGCGAGAAAGATGAAGTCATTTTCCCTCAAGAATAGCAGTGGTCTACTTTAGTTGGAAAAACATAACAGAAATGTATGCATCACCGTACATCTCAGTAAGAGACACTGCAGTTAAATGAATACAGTGTTTTTCATTCAAGAAGACTGAGAAGATCCCCTGAAGGAGGAAATGACAACCCATTCCAGTATTCTTGCCTGAAAAATCTCATGGACAGAGGAGCCCGGCAGACTACAGTCCATGGGGTTGCAAAAGAGTCAGACACGATTTAGTGACTAAAACAGCAACAAAGAAAAGTGAAGAAAAGGCATCATGTTCAAATGGTTCATTCACTTCTTCCTCCTCCCCTCATTTTTTTTCACCTGTGAAGTGAGGTTATCTGAGGAGAGCAAGAAATCTAGCAATTATTTGATGAGCTAGGAGGGAACTAAAGGTGAAATTCATAGGAATACAGGGTAAGAGAATTCGCCAAGCAGTCCACTTCTGAGACACAGGATTATAACCTGAGGGTTTCATTTAGCCCAGTGGTCTTCATGAACCCAGGCAACACATTACAATCACCTGGAGAGTTTTTAAAGTAAAAACACATGCCTGAGTCCATAACCACACCAATTAAATTGAAGTCTCTGAAGGATAATTCAGTTAATACAACCCCTTTGAGATAAATTGGTCAATTTAACAGTATTGAGAGTTCAAAAAAGAATTTGAAATTTTATTCTCTTTTCTTAAGAAGTCTCTCCCTCATTCCCAAGGAGGGAATGTACTCAGAATTGGCAGGCTGGTTGGAACATTTAGTTACACGTATCATATTCCTGTTCTACAGAACAGCAAAGTAGAAATTTGTTGTATTCAGGTCACTGAGCTCAAACAGCAGCTCACCACTTCCTTTTCTTCCTGGACATAGCCAGATATGGAAAGCAACATACATTTGCATACTAAGTGTCAAAGATGGACTCATTTTCATACTTATCATGTATTTCCAGCTGGAAATGGCACTGATTTACTTTTGAGATATGCATTTCTTGGGAAGAAATTAAACGGGGTCACAAATGAATGAGGTATACTTCATTTGCACTCCCAGTCTCCCTTTCGGCTACCTTCAGTTTCTATATTTAAAGAAAACACAAATGTAGGTTTGCAGCATGGAAATGATTTTGAGAAGAAAATTAAATAACTAAATATGATTTTATGAAACATTAATTCTTAAAGTCTGTCAAAAGTCACAACATTTCAACATATGCATTACTTTTGCATCTTCTTTCCTTGCTGTCTATTACAATCCAGTTTATGCACCATTTACTTTTCTGGCTTATCATTTTAATTATTATATTTAAAAAACAAATACTTATTTCAAATTTCACATTTATGTTAACACAACTAAGGTCAATATTTAAGACTAACTTTTTGCTGAGTGCAATTTCACTGGACAATTGCTTTCTTAGTTCTGGGGTATAAAGGAGACATCTTAGATGAGTTCATATGTTCCTCATGTTTTAAAATGAGGTTCTGAACATATTTAACATTAGTAATTAAATTCATGGTCATTTTCTTGAACCTGGTTAAATTTCTGTTTTAGTTTTTGAAGAATAAATATTTATGCTTAGCAGGATCTACAGTTACATATTTATTCTAAAAAAAATCTACTTTGGGTGTTATGACATTGCTACTTTTAATAAACATAAACACATCTCACATCTCCCTGGATATTTTCACCAAATTCTAAGGGGAAAACAGCCAAGAAAATCTTGAGGTGTAAGAAGCATAAACAAAGGAAATGAGGAATTGCTTTTCTAAATCTGTTTCACCAAGGATCAAATGTGGCTTTCTGTGAGACTGTAAGAATTCCTTCTGAAAAGCTTTTAATTTACCACTGTTTGCCTTTATTTTGTTCTTTTCTGCATAAAATTTCTTTCTAAATTATGTGAGAATGGCATACGGCATTTTTTCCTACCTACTTTGAGTATTTTAAGAAGTAAATTGAAATATCATAAAGAACATGTTGTAGGAAAATGTTTTGTGAAATCTTCATAAAAGGACTCTAGTTTTATTTATTTTCATAAGCCAGAAAATATTTATTAATTATACACAGCAGCATTTATTCTCAGCTATGAACAAAAAAGGCTACATTTGTTTTGTTACCTACCTTTTTAATTATTTCATCTCCCAGGAAGTAATGACAGGACTGGCTAATGTGAAACATATTTATTTTTCCTAGTAAACCTGATAAAGTTAAAAATTGGGAGGGATATGATTAGTTTATTTTGGAAATTATACTCACTAACAAAGAAAATAGTGGGCATTGTCAGTATATTCAGAAAATCAAAACAGCAACTTCAACCAGATTGCAAGATATTGAAATGCACCTACAAACTTATAAATATATTACAGCTCAGTAATACTTTCAGGTGCTGAAGAGTAGAGTAAAACAAATGAACAAACTACACAGGGGAATACATCTAGAGAAACTGGAGTGGTACTATAGAAGCTTGGCTAAGGAACTCTAAAAAGAAGTGCTGCTAGGTAAGAATAATTGCCTAAAGCTGCTGCTGCTACTGCTAAGTCACTTCAGTTGTGTCCGACTCTGTGCAACCCCATAGACAGCAGCCCACCAGGCTCCCCCGTCCCTGGGATTCTCCAGGCAAGAACACTGGAGTGGGTTGCCATTTCCTTCTCCAATGCATGAAAGAAAATAAAGTGAAGTTGCTCAGTCGTGTCCGACTCTCAGCAACCCCATGGACTGCAGTCCACCAGACTCCTCCGTCCATAGGATTTTCCAGGCCAGAGTACTGGAGTGGGTTGCCATTGCTTTCTCTGTGCCTAAAGCTAGGAAGGGTTAAAATGTTTAATATGCTAAAAATGGTAATTTAAAATACTTTATTTATATGAAGTAAGAAAATTATGTATATATGTATAAGAGCTTCCAGGTGGTGTTAATGGTAAAAAACCCACCTGCCAATGCAGGAGACATAAGAGACACGGGTTCGATCCATGGTTTGGGAATTATCCCCTGGAGGAGGACATGGAAACCCACTCCAGTATTCTTTCCTGGAGAATCCCATGGACAGATGAGTCTGGCAGGATACAGTCCATAGGGTCTCAAAGAGTCAGACACGACTGAAACAATTTAGCATGCACACATATATGTATAAAATTATATATAGGCTAGTATTTCTTAAAGTTATCTTTGAATGTTAATAATTAATAAAGCATATAGAAAAAGTGTTCAATGGTATTTGGACAAGTAGGTTATTTGTTGTTACTTTAACTGCAGAACTGGTCAGAATTTTAAATATTCCCATCTTCATTTATCATCAAATGTAGAAATATAGTTTGTAACACAAGCTCACAAAAAATGCTGATCTGGGCTGAAAATTTTGGAAGATTCTGGTTTGTGCTGTGTTTTTACAATCATTTTCTAACCTCACTTCTAGTTTCTCTCATCTTATGTTTGCTTCACATGTCGCTAGTAGAGCACTCATGTTAAAAAACAAACATTATCCTCAATGGTGAAAAATTGAAAGCATTTCTCCTAAAGTCAGGAACAAGACAAGGGTGCCCACTTTCACCACTACTATTCAACATAGTTTTGGAAGTTTTGGCCACAGCAATCTGAGCAGAAAAAGAAATAAAAGGAATCCAAATTGAAAAAGAAGAAGTAAAACTCTCACTGTTTGCAGATGACATGATCCTCTATATAACAAACACATGAAAAGATGCTCAACATCACTCATTATCAGAGAAATGCAAATCAAAACCACAATCAGGTACCATTTCACGCCAGTCAGAATGGCTGAGATCCAAAAGTCTACAAGCAATAAATGCTGGAGAGGGTGTGGAGAAAAGGGAACTCTCTTACACTGTTGGTGGGAATGCAAACTAGTACAGCCACTATGGAGAACAGTGTGGGGATTCCTTAAAAAACTGGAAATAGAACTGCCTTATGACCCAGCAATCCCACTACTGGGCATACACACCGAGGAAACCAGAATTGAAAGAGACCACGTGTACCCCAATGTTCATCACAGCACTATTTATAATAGCCAGGACATGGAAGCAACCTAGATGTCCATCAGCAGATGAATGGATAAGAAAGCTGTGGTACATATACACAATGGAGTATTACTCAGACATTAAAAAGAATACATTTGAATCTGTTCTAATGAGGTGGATGAAACTGGAGCCTATTATACAGAGTGAAGTAAGCCAGAAAGAAAAACACCAATACAGTATACTAACGCATATATATGGAATTTAGAAAGATGGTAACAATAACCCTGTGTACAAGACAGCAAAAGACACAGATGTATAGACCAGTCTTTTGGACTCTGTGGGAGAGGGTGAGGGTGGGATGATTTGGGAGAATGGCATCGAAACATGTATAATATCATATATGAAATGAATTGCCAGTCCAGGTTTGATGCATGATAAAGGATGCTTGGGGCTGGTGCACTGGGATAACCCAGAGGGATGGTACGAGGAGGGAGGTGGGAGGGGGGTTCAGGATGGGGAACATGTGTACACCTGTGGCAGATTCATGTTGATGTATGGCAAAACCAATACAACGTTGTAAAGTAATTAGCCTCCAATTAAATAAATTTATATTAAAAAATAAAAACACACAAACAAAAAGCACTTTCAATATGCCATTCCATACTGCTGATAATTCACTGGTTTTTATTATTCAAGTCATAATTCCTTAGCCTCATATTTTGGCATCTCCAAAACCTGACCCTGAACTTCTTTTATTTCTTCTTAATCCCAAATATAAACACTGCTTCAGAAAGGTTAATATAACCATACCGTATATTACCTTCCCAGTATGTCCCTTTAGTGAATAGAAACCCATATTAGACTCAGAATAACTGGGCTCAAGAATTATCTTCTCTATTGTATTTTTTTTTTTGGTTATTAGCTTATTTTATTTTTAAAATTAATTTTTATTGGAGTATAGTTGCTTTACAATGTTGTGTCTATTGGATTTTTATGATGATAACATATATCAATATTTTACTTTAATTTTCCCTGTGTAACAGGAATTGTGCTCTTTTACATATATTATGTATATTGGGCTTCCCTCGTGGCTCAGATGGTAAAGAATCTGCCCACAATGCCAGAGACCCAGGTTCAATCCCTGGGTTAGGAAGATACACTGGAGAAGGGAATGGCAACCCACCCCAGTACTCTTGCCTGGAGAATCCCATGGATAGAGGGGCTACAGTCCATGGGTTTGTAGAGTTGGACATGATTGAACCACTTAACACACACATCCATATTATGAAAAATGTAACCATTTATAGATGAGAAAATAAGTCAAAGAAATTGCTCAAGAAAATAGTTCTTACATGTTGGAACCAGTGTTCAGATTTGGAAGTCTGACATTAAATTTCGTTCCATTTTCATTTTACCACACTGAAAGAACCCAAAACACTGCAAAGTGAAGAATATACAGGCCATACACATAATGAATATTAGCCAAACTTTGCAAAGGCTTATATGTTTGGGCTCTTGTGATATTTTTACAAATTTAAGAGTAATCATCAGTACCAGACAGTCCTTATATATTGGCCTCCTTATATAGGAACTGCTTTACTGTGTGCTACCTAAATCCTGAATCAGCAGTATTTATGGATTTTTGTAAAAATAATTTTATTGAATTACCTTCTCCCTTTTTTGATTCATTTCCCCTGAGTTGTCCTTTGGAAAATCCACCCCCACCCCCCACATTTCTTTGTAAAACTAAGCTTCTCCCCAAATTCCAAAATATCATCAATCTAGTTGGCAGATAGATATTCATAGTTTCATCTTTTATTTTCTTCAAGGACAGGCATAATGATAAACACCGGCATACTTAATTATGCTTTAATAATGTACCCCATAATGGTTGAGGTTACAGTTAATTCATATGTTGGCTAGTTTGGAAAGAAACAGGCAGTTTAACGTTGGTATTCAGACCCTGTGGCCATGATTTGGAAGAGGAAAGTGAAAGTGAAGTAAAAGTGTGAAAGTGAAAGTCGCTCAATAGTGTCTGACTCTTTGCGACCGCATGGACTGTAGCCTGCCAGGTTCCTTTGTCCCTGGAATTCTCCAGGTCAGAATACTTAGAGAAGGTAGCCCTTCCCTTTCTAGGGGATCTTCCCAATGCAGGGATCGAACCCAGGTCTCCCTCATTGCATTACCATCTGAGCCACCAGGGAAACAACTGGAAGAGTAAAAGGAAACAAAAATATTGCTCAGAAAGAATTTGAATGTCAAGGTAAGAAGTGGAGGAAAGATCTAAAGAGTCAGTGGAATATTGAACAATATGGAAAGAGGTTGAAATTTCAGGAAAAGATGACTGGTGAAAAATCCTAGGGTCAGATGAAGAGAAGACTTATAAAAAATTGAAGAATCTAATATAGAATGTGAAATTATGTTGCCTCCAAGTAACTGTTGTCTCACTGCTCCAAGACTTAAGTAATAGTTGATCTTAGTAGTTCATAGTGGCTAGGGAAAACTAGCAAATAAGTACAAAGAATAGCTGTTTCCCTTTCCAATAAATAAAGCTTGGATTTGTTTGTTTGTTTGTTTGTTTTTAATGATGTTGAGAATTCTAAGCTGTTGTAGAGTCTTGATTTCTTTAAAGCACGAGAAGTTATGTGGATAGTTCCTTTGGTAAAGCTTTTGATGCATGCAGCTCAGTTCAGTCGCTCAGTCGTGTCCCACTCTTTGCAACCCCATGGACTGCAGCACACCAGGCCTCCCTGTCCATCACCAACTCCTGGAGCTAACTCAAATTCATGTCCATTGAGTCGGTGATGCCATCCAACCATCTCATCCTCTGTCGTCCCTTTATCCTACGACCTTCAACCTTTCCCAGCATCAGTGTCTTTTCAAATGAGTCAGTTCTTCACATCAGTTGGCAAAAGTATTGTAGTTTCAGCTTCACCATCAGTCCTTCCAATGAATACTCAGGACTGATCTCCTTTAGCATGGACTGGTTGGATCTCCTTGCTGTCCAAGGGACTCAGGAGTCTTCTCCAACACCACAGTTCAAAAGCATAAATTCTTCTGTGCTCAGCTTTCTTTATAGTCCAACTCTCACATCCATACATGACTACAAGAAAAAACCATAGCTTTGAGTAGACGAACCTTTGTTGGCAATGTCTCTGCTTTTTAGTGCTGTCTAGGTAACTCATAACTTTTCTCCAAAGGAGCAAGTGTCTTTTAATATCAGGACTGCAGTTGCCATCTGCTGTGATTTTGGAGCCCCCCAAAATAAAGTCTCTCACTGTTTTCACTGTTTGGCCATCTATTTGTCATGAAGAGATGGGACTAGATGCCATGATTTTAGTTTTCTGAATGTTGAGTTTTAAGCCAACTTTTTCACTCTCCTCTTTCACTTTCATCAAGAGGCTCTTTAGAACTTCTTCACTTTCTGCCATAAGGGTGGTGTCATGTGCATATCTGAGGTTATTGATATTTCTCCCTGCAATCTTGATTCCAGCTTGTGCTTCATTCAGTCCAGCATTTCTCATGATGTACTCTGCATATAAGTTAAATTAGCTGGGTAACAATATACAGCCTTGAGGTACTCCTTTCACAATTTGGAACCAGTCTGTTTTTCCATGTAGGGTTCTAACTAGCTTCTTGACCTACATACAGATTTCTCAGGAGACAGGTCAGGTGGTGTGATATTCACATATTTTTAAGAATTTTCCGCAGTTTGTGGTGATCCATACAGTCAAAGGCCTTAGCGTAGTCAATAAAGCAGAAGTAGATTTTTTTTCTGCTACTCTCTTGCTTTTTAAATGATCCAAAAGATGTTGCAATTTGATCTCTGGTTCCTCTGCCTTTTCTAAAACCAGCTTGACATCTGGAAGTTCATGCTTCCCGTAATGTTGAAGCCTCGTTTCCAGAATTTTGAGCATTATTTTGCTAGCATGTGAGATGAGTGCAATTGTTCAATAGCACTTAGCATTCTTTGGCATTGCCTTTCTTTGGGATTGGAATGAAAACTGACCTTTTCCAGTTCTGTGGCCACTGCTGAGTTTTCCAAATTGGCTGGCCTGTTGAGTGCAGCACTTTCATAGCATCATCTTTTAGGATTTGAAATAGCTCAACTGGAATTCCATCACCTCCACTAGCTTTGTTCATAGTGATACTTCCTAAGGCCAACCTGACTTTGCATCACAGGATATCTGGCTCTAAGTGAGTTATCACACCATGGTGATTGTCTGGGTTGTGAAGATCTTTTTTGTACAGTTCTTCTGTGTGCTGTTGCCACCTCTTCTTAATATCTTCTGCTTCTGTTAGGTCCATACCGTTTCTGTCCTTTATTGTGCACATCTTTGCATGAAACGTTCCCTTGGTATCTCTAATTTTCCTGAAGAGATCTCTAGTCTTTCCCATGCTTCTCTGGTGGCTCAGAGGGTAAAGCATCTGCCTGCAATGCGGGAGACCTGGGTTTGATCCCTGGGTCAGGAAGATCCCCTGGAGACGGAAATGGCAACCCACTCCAGTATTCTTGCCTAGAGAATCCCATGGACGAAGGAACCTGGGAGGCTACAGTCCACTGGGTCACAAAGAGTCTGGGTCACAAAGACACGACTGAATAACTTCACTCTTGTTAGATCCCTAGCGTTTCTGTCCTTTATTGTGCACATCTGTGCATGAAATATTCCCTTGGTATCTCTAAGTTTCTTGAAGAGATCTCTAGACTTTCCCATTCTATTGTTTTCCTTTATTTCTTTGCATTGATCACTGAGGAATGCTTTCTTATCTCTCCTTGCTGTTCTTTGAAACTCTGCATTCAAATGGGTGTATCTTTCCTTTTCTCCTTTGCCTTTTGCTTTTCTTCTTTTCACAGCTATTTGTAAAGCCTCCTTAAACAATCATTTTGCATTTTTTGCATTTCTTGGGAATGATCTTGTGTACAATGTCACAAACCTCCTTCCATAGTTGTTTAGGCACTCTATCTGATCTAATTCCTTGAGTCTATTTCTCACTTCCATTGTATAATTATAGGGGATTTGATTCCATTCATACCTGAGTGGTCTAGTGGTTTTTCCTACTTTCTTCAATATTAGTCTGAATTTGGCAATAAGGAGTTCATGTTCTGAGCCACAGTCAGTTCCTGGTCTTGATTTTGCTGACTTTATAGAGGTTCTCCATCTTTGGCTGCAAAGAATATAATGAATCTGATTTCTGTATTGACCATCTGGTGATGTCCATTTGTAGAGTCTTCTCTTGTGTTGTTGGAAGAGGGTATTCGCTCTGACCTTTGTGTTCTCTTGGCAAAACTCTATTAGCCTTTGCCCTGCTTCATTCTGTACTCCAAGGCCAAATTTGCCTGTTACTCGTTTCTTGACTTCCTACTTTTGCATTCCAGTCCCTTATAACAAAAAGGAGACCTTTTTGGGGTGTTAGTTCTATAATGTCTTGTAGGTCTTCATAGAACTGTTCAACCTCAGCTTCTTCAGCATTACTGGTCAGAGCATAGACTTGGATTACTGTGATATTGAATGGTTTGCCTTGGAAACAAACAGGGATCATTCTGTCATTTTTGAGATTGCATCCAAGTACTGCAACACTTAATGGCAAATAGATGGGGAAACAGTGGCTGACTTTATTTTGGGGGGCTCCAAAATAACTGCAGATGGTGATTGCAGCCATGAAATTAAAAAAGACGCTTACTCCTTGGAAGGAAAGTTTTGACCAACGTAGACAGCATATTACAAAGCAGAGACATTACTTTGTCAACAAAGGTCCATCTAGTCAAGGCTATGGATTTTCTAGTAGTCATGTATGGATGTGAGAGTTGGACTATAACGAAAGCTGAGTGCCAAAGAATAGATGCTTTTGAACTGTGGTGTTGGAGAAGACTCTTGAGAGTCCCTTGGACTGCAAGGAGATCCAACCAGTCCATTCTAAAGGACATCAGTCCTGGGTTTTCATTGGAAGGACTGATGCTAAAGCTGAAACTCCAGTACTTTGGCCACCTCATGAGAAGGGTTGACTCATTGGAAAAGACCCTGATGCTGGGAGGGATTGGGGGCAGGAGGAGAAGGGGACAACAGAGGGTGAGGTGGTTGGATGGCATCACTGACTCAATGGACATGAGTTTGAGTAGGCTCCGCAAGTTGGTGATGGACAGAGCGGCCAGGCAAGATGTGGTTCATGGCATCCCAGAGTCAGCCAGGACTGAACAACTGAACTGAACTAAACTGAACTGCATTTCTGACTCTTTTGTTGACTATGATGGCTATTCAATTTCTTTTAAGGGATTCCTGCCCACAGTAATAGATATAATGGTCATCTGAGTTAAATTCACTCATTCCAGTCCATTTTAGTTCACAGCTTCCTAAAATGTTGATGTTCACTCTTGCCATGTCCTGTTTGACCACTTCCAATTTTCCTTGATTCATGGACCTAACATTCCAGGTTTCTATGAAATATTGCCCTTTACAGCATTGAACTTTGCTTCCATCACTAGTCACACTCACAACTGGGTGTTGGCTCTGACTCTTCATTATTTTTGGAGTTATTTCTACTCTGATCTCCAGTAGCATATTGGGCACCACCTACCTGGGGAGTTCATTTTTCAGTGTCCTATCTTTTAGCCTTTTGATACTTTTCATGGGGTTCTCATGTCAAGAATACTGAAGTGGTTTGTCATTCCCTTCTCCAGTGGACCACATTTTGTCAGAACTGTCCACCATGACCTGTACATCTTGGGTGGCCTTACATGGCATGGCTCATAGTTTCATTGAGTTAGACAAGGCTGTGGTCCATGTCATCAGACTGGTTAGTTTTCTGTGATTCTGGTTTTCTGTCTGTCTGCCCTCTGATGGAGAAGAAAAAGAGGCTTATGGAAGCTTCCTGATGGGAGAGACTGACTAAGGGGTAAACTGGGTCTTGTTCTGAGAATGGCCATGCTCAGTAAATCACATTTTCTATTGATGGGCGGGGCTGTGTTCCCTCCCTGTTACTTGACCTGAGGCCAAACTATGGTGGTTATAATGAAGATAATGGTATTACTTTATTCATTACTTTTGATGTAGGCTGTTGTCATTCTTTTTAAGCCTGTGGACTCAGTGTATGCCATAAAAGGATTGCCAGACAAATGTGCAAAGAGCTAGGAAAGGTCTGATATTTTACCAGACTTTCAAGTTAACAAGTTAGGTTGCCATATTTACCAGAAGTCAAAAGACCCCTAGGTCAGAGACAAAGGATACTTTACTACTCACAAGAGTATTAGCCAGAGAACTGGTATTGCTGCCACTTCTCTGAGCCCTAGTCCCCACAGGAGCACATGAAGAGCATTAGATAACAGCTGCTCATGCAATGAGCTGCATTATAGGAAAGGCACCCTAAACATAGGGAATCCAAATACTTTATAATGGGCATGCCTAATCCTTTGTTCTAGAGAGAAACACTATCTCCCAGCTGAAAGTAAACTTAACTTCTGCTCTGCCCTTGACTTCTCTTCTAGTGCTACTCAATATACAAACTGCCTTAAAAAGATGTTTGAGAACAAAAGCAGTTAGTTCTTTGCTTGCAATGACTATCATAGACCTGTGGAGAATTGCCTCCTGACAGTATCTACTCCTTATTTCTATGTCTCGGCTCCTAGTATATTTCCCCATGAGAATTCCAATAGTCAGACACTCTGATTAATTTGAATGCCAGAGGCTGGAAACAAATCTTTTCATTTTTCATCATACAACATTTAATTAAGATTATTATCAACAGGACTCCAAACCATAAAATGAGGCCAGCCTCCAGAGACCCAGACTCAACTAACAGAACAAATTGTATCAACCATCAGTGTCTACTTTAGAAATCCAGGTGGATTTCTCCTTCCATTTCTGTATTGATCTTTGTGCTTATGGCAATGCATTAATCCAAATACTATGAAATGTGTTAACAATTGCCTCCACCCATAAGGTAGATATATCGAGGAATTTTATCATTGCTCACAACCCTGGCCAGTAAGTTGAGGCTTACGTGAGTGCCTTCCAGAACATAGGTGATGTCACTGATCACTTCAGCTAATATCAGTAGCTTCCCCAAGTAGGCAAGGTAACCCCAAATTGTGAGATCTCTATAGTTATTTTATGGCTACATTCAGTCCAGTTCAGTTCAATTGCTTAGTTGTGTCCAACTCTTTGTGACCCCATGGACTGCAGCATGCCAGGCTTCCCTGCCCATCACCAACTCCTGGAGCTTACTGAAACTCATGTCCATCAAGTTGATGATGCCATCCAACCATCTCATCCTTTGTCATCCCCTTCTCCTCCCACCTTCAATCTTTCCCAGCATCAGGGTCTTTTCAAATGAGTCAGCTCTTCGCATCAGATGGTCAAGGTTTTGGAGTTTCAGCTTCAGCATCAGTCCTTCCAATGAATATTCAGGACTATCTCCTTTAGGATTGACTGGTTGGATCTCCTTGCAGTCTAAGGGACTCTAAAGAGTCTTATCCAACACCACAGTTCAAAAGCATCCATTCTTTGGTGCTCAGCTTTCATTATAGGCTAACTCTCACATCCATACATGACTACTGGAAAAACCATAGGTATGGTCAGGTGAGTGTATGCTCCTTGGTTCTGTCTCATCACAACAAAGATTTGGAGCGACAGACATTAAAATCCTCAGCGCATCACATCTCTCAGGTCGTGGACAAACCGTGTTATAGCTCTTAGACAAATCAGTGTTACAGCTCTATTTTACTTAGAAGATAGCAGGAGAATCCATCCTCAAAGCGTGAGGGCATGACAACCCAAAGACGTGAAGAGAGTGGAGGAGCGCACCAGCGTGTGGGAGAGAGAGAAAGAGAAAGCCCTTTGGCTCTTTTTATATGGTTTCCCTCCCCCTGGGCCTGCCCTTTGCAAATTGGGCTAGCCAGGAGTGTTGTTTGTTCTACCTGAAGTCCTCACTCCGGTCCTCGGACCTTCCTTTGTTCTATTTTTGCTGGCTTTTCCCTTCCTTGTCTTTTAGCCACTGCCATTTTGGACTCCCGTTTCCTATTCTAACTACCTAACACAGATCTTTGTTGATAAAGTAATATCTCTGCTTTTTTAATATGCTGTCTGAGTTGGTCGTAGGTTTTCTTCCAAGGAGCAAGTGTCTCTTAATTTAATGGCTGAAATCACCATCTGCAGTGATTTTAGAGCCCCCCCAAAATAAAGACTCTCACTATTTCCATTGTTTCCCCATCTATTTGCCATGAAGTGATGGGACTGAATGCCATGGTCTTTGTGGTTTGAATGTTGAATTTTAAGCCAACTTTTTCACTCTCCTCTTTCACTTTCATCAAGAGGCTCTTAAGTTGTTCTTCACTTTTTGCCATAAGGATGATGTCTTCTGCATATCTGAGGTTATTGATATTTCTCCAGGCAGTCTTGATTCCAGCTTGTGCTTCATCCAGCCTGGCATTTTGCATGATGTACTCTGTATATAAGTTAAATAAACATGGTGATGATATACAGCCTTGACATACTCCTTTTCCAATTTGTTGTTGTTCCCATGTTGCTCCATGTCCAGTTCTAACTGTGGCTTCTTGACCTGCATAAAGATTTCTCTGGAAATGGGTAAGGTGGTCTGGTATTCCCATTTCTTTAAGAAACAGTTTGTTTTGATCCACACAGTCAAAGAATTTGGTGTGGTCAATAAAGCAGAAGTAGATGTTTTTCTGGAACTACTCTGTTATTTTTTCTGTGGTGCAGTGGATATTGGCAACTTGTTCTTTGGTTCCTCTGCCTTTTGTAAATCCAGCTTGAACATTTGGAGGTTCTCAGTTCATGTACTGTTGAGGCCTAGCTTGGAGAATTTTGAGCATTACTTTGCTGCCGTGTGAGATGAGTACAATTTCTGGTAGTTTGAACATTCTTTGGCAGTGCCTTTCTTTACGAATGGCTACATTAAATTTCTCTTATTAATACCCCTAAGGCAGCTGTCACCATATTTTGAGAAAAAAGACTTGGCAATACACATCCTCAACACAAGAACAGTCCCTAAGCATACATCTTCCCCCTGGAAAGAAAGTGCTGTTTGAAATTGTTGCCCACACCCTACAAGGAAGACATATATCACTCATGGGACACAGATTGAGTATATCTTCAAAGTGCCACCAGATGGTTCGTAAAATTTAGGTTTCTCAGTTAAGTTCAGATAATTGGGCTTATCCTTGTTTATAGAATGACACTCTGTCCTGTTTTTCTATGCTACCAGAAGTTTGGTATTTGTCTACCCCATGGAAAACTGTAAAAGTAGATGTGGAGTGAATATATGGAGGTATAAACAGATGTTTTATCTGGGAGGGGTAGAAGGTAGGGCCATCTCCTATTGTTCCCATAGTCCTCTTAGTAAAGTTAACAACCACAATCAAACCATTGTCAAAGACATCTGGCAGGAGATGGCAGATCTATCATAAGTGAAATTTATGGACTCAACCATTTACGAAGGCCACACCAAGATACTTCCCTTGAAAACTCTCCAGGAGTGACTCTGGAAAGCAAAATCATTAATGTCCCTCCTTCCTTCATACCCCTATTTCACTATGCCAGAATCTTATTCCCTGTTCACTACCACAAAAGCAGGGTGTCCTATTCCAGGAGTGATAACTCCACATTTTTTCCAGTTATCATGTATTCTTGTATAGCTATTTAATTCAAATATGTCAGATAAAAGTATAACAAACATTTTTATACAACTTACAGGGACTTTCTATGTCCCCACATTTGTCAGTGTGGGCCTCTGTAGAGGGACTTGGTGATCATTTTGTACAGATTTGAATGACAGTTATCCTTAAATCTAGGATTATGTCAATCCAACAAAAGAATATAGGTCACTAAAGTAGAGACAAGTTGTCATCTCCTAAGCCATTTTTCACCCAAACTGCCAAAACTATATGGAGTGTACAAAGCTAGCAGAGATGTATCTGCTGTTAGGGAAAGACAAAGTGTTCTGCACTTGGAATGGTCAAGGTAGAATCTCAGATTTGCAAAATAGATCTGTATGTGCCCCAGCTCTTTTACCACTACCCAGGAAATAGCTTAGAAACAATGAGCCCTTTCTGAGATGGGTTCATTCAATGACCAAACTGTCTTTGAGATATTTGTGGACCAGAAAAAAGGGGGGAAGAATAGGTAGAGTTAGAATTTTTTTTTTCTTTTTTGCTTATTTTTGTAGAGTCTGTTTCAACACTCAATAATTCTAGATGCTTGTGGGTGGTAGAAAACATGAAAAGTCCATCAAATACTCTTTAAAAAAATTGTTTTATGGCTGTACTGGGTCTTCTTTGTTGCACTCAAGCTTTCTTTAGTGTGGTGAGCAAGGGGTACTCTCTTGTTGCAGAGCATTGGCTCAGTAGTTGCAGTTCACTGACTTGGTTGCTCCATGGCATGTGGGATCTTCCTGGACCAGGGATTGAACCCATGTCCCCTACATTGATAGGCAGATTCTTAACCACTGGATGACCAGGGAAGTCCCTCACCAAACACTGTTGCCATAAGCCCATATTTGAGTGGCTTCTGTGATAATAATTTAAATACATTCAGACTGAAATGGTCCTGAAAGTCAAACACATGACAAGGTGTTGTTTTAAGAGCTCCAGAGTATGTCTGGATTTGGCTCATCACACTGGATCAGCAAGTGGGAAATTGCCAAACACTTATAAAGCACTAAACATTACTGATAACTCAGAGTTGAGGCCAAAGTTTCAATGGAGTCAATCTGCAAGGAGCAGGGAGGAATGTGACTCATGCAAAGTGATTTCCCTTACCAAAAGACAAATGGGACATCTTCTGACAGGAATAACAAATGTGATATTTGATAGTCTTATCTGTACAAAATATACAGAATCCTTTGCTTTGTGTCCAGTTTATAATAGTATGCATTGCCATCTCTATTAGGATGATAGATCTAGGCAGCAATGATGGCAGTTTGGATCAGATCAGACCAGATCAGTCGCTCAGTCATGTCCGACTCTTTTCGACCCCATGAATTGCAGCACACCAGGCCTCCCTGTCCATCACCAACTCCCGGAGTTCATCCAGACTCACGTCCATCGAGTCAGTGATGCCATCCAACCATCTCATCCTCTGTCGTTCCCTTCTCCTCTTGCCCCCAATTCCTCCCAGCATCAGAGTCTTTTACAATGAGTCAACTCTTCGCATGAGGTAGCTAAAGTACTGGAGTTTCAGCTTTAGCATCATTCCTTCCAAAGAAATCCCAGGACTGATCTCCTTCAGAATGGACTGGTTGGATCTCCTTGCAGTCCAAGGGACTCTCAAGCGTTTTCTCCAATACCACAGTTCGAAAGCATCAATTCTTCGGCGCTCAGCCTTCTTCACAGTCCAACTCTCACATCCATACATGACCACAGGAAAAACCATAGCCTTGGCTAGACGAACCTTTGTTGGCAAAGTAATGTCTCTGCTTTTGAATATGCTATCTAGGTTGGTCATAACTTTCCTTCCAAGGAGTAAGCGTCTTTTAATTTCATGGGTGCAGTCACCATCTGCAGTGATTTTGGAGCCCAGAAAAATAAAGTCTGACACTGTTTCCACTGTTTTCTGATCTATTTCCCATGAAGTGGTGGGACCGGATGCCATGATCTTCGTTTTCTGAATGTTGAACTTTAATCCAACTTTTTCACTCTCCACTTTCACTTTCATCAAGAGGCTTTTGAGTTCCTCTTCACTTTCTGCCATCAGGGTGGTGTCATCTGCATATCTGAGGTTATTGATATTTCTCCCGGCAATCTTGATTCCAGCTTGTGTTTCTTCCAGTCCAGCGTTTCTCATGATATACTCTACATATAAGTTAAATAAACAGGGTGACAATATACAGCATTGATGAACTCGTTTTCCTATTTGGAACCAGTCTGTTGTTCCATGTCCAGTTCTAACTGTTGCTTCCTGACCTGCATACAAATTTCTCAAGAGGCAGATCAGGTGGTCTGGTATTCCCATCTCTTTCAGAATTTTCCACAGTTTATGTAAGACGGTAGGTGTTGCAAGAGGGCATCAGAGCACAAACACACTGAAACCATACTCACAGAAAAATAGTCAATCTAATCACACTAGGGCCACAGCCTTGTCTAACTCAATGAAACTAGGCAGTTTGGATAGTCCAGGCTTGATCAGCAATCTGGTTCCAGTAGGTCTCATTAGAAAATGGACCCTTGACATGGACATCTGCATTGACTCACATGGCTTATCTATCAGCTGCATTTTTTTTTTTTCACATTTCATAGTTCCAAAAGGATTGTCTTTTATTGATTAATCTGTAGTTTTCCAAGTGGCAGATTACACAGTTAGGCTATTGACAACAATCCAAGTATCAGTAAATATATAAGGTTCATCAAGGACATCTTGATCTGAGCATTGTCAATGCCCTTGACTTCTGCTTATTGAGTACAGAGGCAATGTCTGTTTTAGATTTTACACAATGATGCTTGTTTGAGCACTTGCTCAGAAATAAACAATCCACCTGCCAATGCAGGAGACTCAAGTTCGATCCCTGAGTCAGGAAGATCCCCTGGAGAAGAAAATTGCAACCTATTCCAGTATCCTTGCCTGGGAAATCCGATGGACAGAGGAGTCTGGTGGGCTACAGTCCATGGGGTCACAGGGTCAGACACAGCTGAACAACTCAAGGACAACAACAAACTGAGTTTGAACAGCCACAGCCCACTGGGAAGTACCATAGTGGAATCAGGCCAATGTATTTAGAGCAAACTCTGAATTGATGGTACATGAAACAAGATGCAGTGCTTGAAAGAGTGGAGTAGGAAATAAAGTTTCCACCAAAAGAACAAGCTGTCACTTTTACCTATAAAACTTACATGTCTTTGAGGCCAGGCTGGATGCATTTTTTTAAATGCCATTTCCATTTGGCAAGTAAGGCTTATTACTTACCTTGTTAAAAAGTAAATCCAAGTTGACTCACCCAAAATGGAATAGCAAGTTGATGAGTCATAGTAATTCGATGGATCAGGCATTTGTATTTTACAAGGACCGAATAAAAAAGTTAACAGCTGGTTTTCAAAAGTAGTATACCTGGTAGCCTTGCCTCTGACAGGGCCTTCCTTTGCCTGAGGCTATTAGTTACAGACATAGCTCAAAAGAGTCGTTAATTTTGGTGTCTTTACATTTTATTTATTTATTTTTAATTATGAACGTATGATAACACATTTACAGGAGACTTAGAAAATACAAAGTTATATATCAGTCAGTTCAGTTCAGTCACTCAGTCATGTCTGACTGTTTGTGCCCCATTGACTACAGCATGCCAGGCCTTCCTGTCCATCACCAACTCCTAGAGTTTACTCAAACTTACGTCCATTGAGTCAGTGATACCATCCAATAGTTAGACAAGGCTGTGGTCTGTGTGATCAGATTGGCTAGTTTTCTGTGATTATGGTTTCAGTGTGTCTGCCTTCTGATGCCCTCTTACAACACCTACCATCTTACTTGTGTTTCTCTTACCTTGGACGAGGGGTATCTCATCACAGCCACCCCTCCTGACCTTGAATGTGGAGTAGCTCCTCTCTGCCCTCCTGTGCTTACATGTGGGGCCACCCAAGATGGATGGGACATGGTGGAGAGGCCTGACAGAATGTGGTCCACTGGACAAGGGAATGGCAAACCACTTCAGTATTCTTGCCTTGAGAACCCCATGAACAGTATGAAAAGGCAAAATGATAGGATACTGAAAGAAGAACTCCCCAGGTCAGTAGGTACCCAATATGCTACTGGAGTTCAGTGGAGAAATAACTCCAGAAAGAATGAAGGGATGGAGCCAAAACAAAAACAATACCCAGTTGTGGATGGAACTGGTGATAGAAGCAAGGTCAGATGCTGTAAAGAGCAATACTTCATAGGAACCTGGAATGTTAGGTCCATGAATCAAGGCAAACTGGAAGTGGTCAAACAGGAGATGGCAAGAGTGAACGTTGACATTCTAGGAATCAACGAACTAAAATGGACTGGAATCGGTGAATTTAACTCAGATGACCATTATATCTACTACTGTGAGCAGGAATCCCTAAGAAGAAATGGAGAAGCCATCATGGTCAACAAGAGTCCAAAATTAAGTACTTGGATGCCATCTAAAAAATGACAGAATGACCTCTGTTCATTTCCAAGGCAAATGATTCAATATCACAGTAATCCAAGCCTATGTCCCAACCAGTAACACTGAAGAAGCTGAAGTTGAATGGTTCTGTGAAGACCTATAATACATTATAGAACAAACACCCCGAAAAATGTCATTTTTATTATTGGGGACTGGAATGCAAAACTAGGAAGTCAAGAAACACCTGTAGCAACAGGCAAATTTGACCTTGGAGTATGGAATGAAACAGGACAAAGGCTAACAGAGTTTTGCCAAGAGAACACACTGGTCATAGCAAACACCCTCTTCCAACAACACAAGAGAAGACTCTACACATGGACGTCACCAGATGGTCAACACCAAAATCAGATTGATTATATTCTTTGCAGCCAAAGATGGAGAATCTCTATACAGTCAGCAAAAACAAGACTGGGAGCTGACTGTGGCTCAGATCATGAACTCCTTATTGCCAAATTCAGACTGAAATTGAAGAAAGTAGGGAAAACCACTAGACCATTCAGATATGACCTAAATCAAATCCCTTATGATTATACAGTGGAAGTGTGATATAGATTTAAGGGACTAGATCTGATAGACAGAGTGCCTAATGAATTATGGATGGAGGTTCATGACATTGTACAGGAGACAGGGATCAAGACCATCCCCATGGAAAAGAAATGCAAAAAAGCAAATGCCTGTCTGAGGAGGCCTTACAATTAGCTGTGAAAAGAAGAGAATCCAGAAGCAAAGGAGAAAAGAAAAGATATAAGCATCTGAATGCAGAGTTTCAAAAAATAGCAAGGAGAGATAAGAAAGCCTTCCTCACAAATCAGTGAAAAGAAATAGAGGAAAACAACAGAATGGGAAAGACTAGAGATCTCTTCAAGAAAATTAGAGATACCAGGGATCATTTCATGCAAAGATGGGCTTGATAAAGGACAGATATGGTATGGACCTAATAGAAGCAGAAGATATTAAGAAGAGGTGGCAAGAATGCACAGAAGAAGTGTACAAAAAAGATCTTCACAACCCAGATAATCACGATGGTGTGATCACTGACCTAGAGCCAGACATCCTGGAATGTGAAGTCAAGTGGGCCTTAGCATCACTATGAACAAAGCTAGTGTAGGTGATGGAATTCCAATTGAACTATTTCAAATCCTAAAAGATGATGCTGAGAAATTGCTGCACTCAATACGCCAGCAAATTTGGAAAACTCAGGAGTGGCCACAGGACGGGAAAAGGTCAGTTTTCATTCCAATCCCAAAGAAAGGCAATGCCAAAGAATCTCAAACTACCACAAAATTGCACTCATCTCACATGCTAGTAAAGTAATGTGCAAAATTCTGCAAGCCAGGCTTCAGCAATACATGAACCATGAACTTCCTGATGTTCAAGCTGGTTTTAGAAAAGGCAGAGGAACCAGAGATCAAATTGCCAACATCCATTGTGTCATTGAAAAAGCAAGAGAATTCCAGAAAAACATTTATTTCTGCTTTATAGACTATGCCAAAGCCTTTGACTGTGTGGATCACAATAAACTGGAAAATTCTGAAAGAGATGGGAATACCAGACCACCTGACCTGCCTTTTGAGAAACCTGTATGCAGGTCAGGAAGCAACAGTTAGAACTGGACATGGAACAACAGACTGGTTCCAAATAGGAAAAGTAGTACGTCAAGGCTGTATATTGTCACCCTGCTTATTTAACTTCTATGCAGAGTACATCATAAGAAATGCTGGGCTGGAGGAAGCACAAGCTGGAATCAAGATTGTCAGGAGGAATATCAATAACCTCAGATATGCAGATGACACCACCCTTATGGCAGAAAGTGAAGAGGAACTCAAAAGCCTCTTGATGAAAGTGAAAGAGGAGAGTGAAAAAGTTGGCTTAAAGCTCAACATTCAGAAAATTGAGATCATGGCATCCTCCCATCACTTCATGGTAAATAGATGGGGAAACAGTGGAAACAGTGTCAGACTTTATTTTTCTGGGCTCCAAAATCACTGCACATGGTGATTGCAACCAAGAAATTAAAAGAGGCTCACTCCTTGGAAGGAAAGTTATGACCAACCTAGATAGCATATTCAAAAGCAGAGACATTACTTTGCCAACAAAGGTCCATCCAGTCAAGGCTATGGTTTTCCCAGTGGTCGTGTATGGATGTGAGAGTTGGACTGTGAAGAAGGCTGAGCGCCGAAGAATTGATGCTTTCGAACTGTGGTATTGGAGAAGACGCTTGAGAGTCCCTTGGACTGCAAGGAGATCCATCCAGGCCATTCTGAAGGAGATCAGTCCTGGGTGTTCTTTGGAAGGAATGATGCTAAAGCTGAAACTCCAGTACTTTGGCCAACTCATGTGAAGAGTTGACTCATTGTAAAAGACTCTGATTCTGGGAGGGATTGGGGGCAGGAGGAGAAGGGGATGACAGAGAATGAGATGGCTGGATGGCATCACTGACTCGATGGATGTGAGTCTGAGTGAACCCCGGGAGTTGGTGATGGACAGGAGGCCTGGCGTGCTGCAATTCATAGGGTCACAAAGAGTCGGACACAACTATGGATTGAACTGAACTGAAAACAGATAGAGAAAGCTTCTGACATAGACATCAGAAGAGGGCAAAAAGAGTGCCACCTCACTAGTGTTAGCAAGGGAGTTATATACTTTTTAATTAGGTATTACAATGAATCAAAAGAATGTCTGGAGGTTGTAAAGATCTTACTAGACCCACTATCATAATTTACATCTCAAGATAATAGGATTAGCCATAAGGTTTTCAGGAAGTAGAAACTGTCCTGAAGCAGGATACATTGTTGTTATATCGTCCTTAGCACAGAGTTTAAACTGCGTTGTTTGTTGTGTAGTCATCAGTTGGAGGCTTAAAGATAAAAACGTTTTATGTGACTAAGACTAAAAAATGTAGAGGAAATAAAAAAGTGTTTGTCCTTTCCTCCTCCTTAAGACTTCCAGACTCCTATCTCCTCTTCCAGAACCCCAGACTCCTCTCTCCTTGGGGAACCCCGGACTTCTTATCAACCTGCCTAGATATTGACTCTTTCAAATCTTTGATATAGTTCAGTTTATTCTGGCATCTAATATAAGAGTCTGGAAGCTTATTACTTTAGTAATTTAAAACAATGAATGAAGCTGGAAACGTCTAATTGGATGTTGAGGATATAAAGAAATATTATGTTGTAAAAAAAAATAGGAAATTAACATGTGATATAATAATACTAACTAAAGTACAAATGTTGTTCAAATTGCATAAAATTTTATGTCCATTATTCGTTTTCATACTTTATTCAAGATTCCACATTGTATTTAGTTGCATTGAACAGCTTCAGATGCATGCAACAAATTCTGATGAATTCTCTTCATTTTTATTCTGTTACAATTATTTCCTAATTTTCCTTGTTATGGCTTGTTAGATACATCCATCATTTAAAAGTGGACATTTAATTTACAAATACATGGGATCTTTTAAGTATCTTTGATATTAATTTCTCATTTTGATGTTGTACATTCTTCTCTGCAATCACCCACTGTGTTTATGCAGTCTTTTAATTTTACTGACGCTTTCAATGGCTAAATCAAAGATTTCTCTTGGTAAATGTCACACTGTACTTGAAAATATGTGGTTTATTTTCAAATATCTTTTGATATTGATTTCTGACATAATTCCACAGTAATAAAAGAATACACTGTGTATGATTTAAATACCTTTAGGCCATGACAATTTTGCTTTTTTTTAATGTCCCTAGATATGTTCCAGTGTCTTTTGGTTTATAGTCTATGGGAACTTTAAAAGAGTCATTAAGTTTTTCAAATGAAAGATTATAGTACTTCTCTAAGTGATGATCTTCCTAATTGGGAGAATTCCCTCTGGTGTTTATGGGCATTAATAGTATAAGCACATAACAAATCAGTACTATATATATTGATCAGTAGAATCCTCAACAACTGTATGATGAATTGGCCCAAGGGGGCCTTCTCACAAGGTCACATTAGTTTTCATTGTCCATTGTGAACTCTACTCAAACTCAATTTGATTTGGGCATTTAATATTCCACAAGACTGACTAGAATAGTGACTTTGGTGCTTTGTCTGAGTCATAAAAGTTGAAATCTCTCCTGTCTCCTAAATTCTCCAACATATCTTGAGAGCTGAGTGTGGCTTTTGGTCCCACTGACGGCCTGGGATACATTAGTCCCACCCTTAATCTTTCTTCTCTTTAAAGTAGCTGAGATCAGGTTGTCAGAAGAAGGGAAGGAAACGGGAGAGTGACTTCATGCTGGCAAACAAAGATGAATTTTCCTTCAGTTTTGTGTAGCACAATAGCTGCCTTCAACATTTTTTTTTTTTTTTTAAAGATATCTTTGAGTTAGTTTCTCACCCTTCAATAGGTCAACTTTATCAGGAATCAATCTGGGATACTACAAGCCTGGGTGTTAGCCAGTGCTTATTTATGTTTCCCCTGTGAATTTGTCTCAATAAAATGTCCTGAAGACAACCAATATTCTGTTAGAGCAGCAAGAATCCTTTGCCAAAATTTGCCAAAAATGAGACCTTTTAAGTTCAGTTCAGTTCAGTTCAGTCACTCAGTCGTGTCCGACTCTTTGTGACTCCACGAATTGCAGCACGCCAGGCCTCCCTGTCCATCACTAACTCCCGGAGTTCACTCAAACTCACGTCCATCGAGTTGGTGATGCCATCCAGCCATCTCATCCTCTGTCATCCCCTTCTCCTCCTGTCCCCAATCCCTCCCAGAATCAGAGTCTTTTCCAATGAGTCAACTCTTCACATGAGTTGGACAAAATACAGGAGTTTCAGCTTTAGCATCATTCCTTCCAAAGAACACCCAGGACTGATCTCCTTTAGAATGGGCTGGTTGGATCTCCTTGCAATCCAAGGGATGCTCAAGAGTCTTCTCCAACACCACAGTTCAAAAGCATCAATTCTTCGGCGCTCAGCCTTCTTCACAGTCCAAATCTCACATCCATACATGACCACTGGGAAAACCATAGCCTTCACTAGATGGACCTTTGTTGGCAAAGTAATGTCTCTGCTTTTGAATATGCTATCTAGGTTGGTCATAACTTTCCTTCCAAGGAGTAAGTGTCTTTCAATTTCATGACTGCAATCATCATCTGCAGTGATTTTGGAGACCCCCAAAATGAAGTCTGACACTGTTTTTAAAGTTATCTCTCAATCTGTGGTTGGCCTTATACATTGCATAAGGGTGTAAGTCATTAGCTGGTCCTGCAGATGTCATTCTTCCTTATCAAGCATTATTCCCCCTGCCCTGTCACCTCTGAGGTGAACCAAAGTTCTAACAATCAGTCTGATTTCTTTCTGTGTGTGTGTGAATGTGTGTGCATGTGTTCAGTCACTCAGTGGTGTCCAGCTCTTTGCAACCCTGTAGACTGTAGTCTCAAGGTTCATCTGTCCATGGGATTTCCCAGACAAGAATACTGAAGTGCCTGCCATTTCTTTCTCCAGTTTTCTTCCTTTAGTCATCATAAATTCACCTATTTAACTCAGTTTAATCATCTCTAAAACTTCTCTGAAAATGGGTAGCAACTTCTGCCCCCTCCCCCAAATACAAATGTTAATAATAGTTGTTAGTATGATGTGCACCTGAGAGTAACTGCCAGGCTGTTGAGAAATTTCCCTATGTAGAAGAGAGTTCACATACCAGCATTCTATTAGCACAGCTGTCTTTGATCTTATTTTAAAGTATGCAAACTGCAGACCCCCTCTCCAATGCCTCCTCATTGACAGATGACAAAATAGATGACAGTTTATTGCCCAGTAGACCATTCAGTTTGATCAATTTGTTTGCCATTGATTCCTAGAGACTTCTTGCCTGTCATGCTTCCTCTTCTAGAAATCCTTTTCTTTGTCAGCATCTCATCTTCATAGCCCAAACCATCAAAAACTATCAAAGAAATATGTGAGATTTTACCATACTTGCAAATTTAAAAAAGTTAGACTTCTACAGATTCATGGATGGTGGCAGAAGTCAAATGATGCCTGTGCAACAGTTTATTTCTCATAACAATGAGGATACCTAAAATATCAGCTTTCATGCCACTTCCTTGAGCCTCAATTTCTATATGCCCCAATGAAGAGGACAAGACATCAGCTACACATGGTGTGCATTACAAAGGAGGAACAATGAGTTTAGGGAATTCTAATATTTTTAAAAAGGGCAATTGTTAAGCCCCATTGCCTTGGAGAGAGATATATACCTGTCTTTAAAAACTGTAAGGAACTCTTATAATTTGAGAGACATGGTCTCCCTCCTAAGACTGTCTTGCTATATAAGCATTCTAAAAAATAGTCCAGAACAAATGGTTCCACATGCAGGAAATGCAGATCCGTAAGAGACCCATGGAGAATTGTCTCTTAACAGTCGAGAAAAAAACTTCCTTGATCCTGAGGGCACTAAATTTTTCCTCAGCCACCTGCTGTGAGTCATGAACCATGACTAGGTAATAGCTCTAAAGTAGATTAATCATTTTCTAATCCATAGACACAGAGAAAGTGTTACTAATGCAGTAATTTGAAAGCTGTAGCCACTGGTATCATTTGAGACTAAATAGAAAATAGCTACAAATATGGAGTTATTATAACTTATTTCAGTAAACATTACAACTTTCCATATCTAATGCAAGGTATGCTGATCAATGAAGTGAATATCAGCCAATAATTGTTTTAGATGCTGAAGTTGATCAGAATATCTATCCATAAATGTAAATATAGATATAGATCCAATAGACTGTTGAGCAAAATTTTGGGTTAAGTGAGTATGGATAAAGAAAAATATATAGTAAGAAATCTTTAGTGATTTTTTAAAAGAATTTTAAAGACTAAAAGGCTTAGAAGAACCATTGCTTTACGTATCAATGTAAAATATAAATTTCTGTGTATATGCTTTTGATCAATCAGATTCAGTATTTTCTCAAATGACATAGAACAATCTGATAAACTGAGTTTACTCAGGTATCTGAGAATAGGGTTAAGAATGGTAGGTTTCTGTATCAGTGTTTAGTAAGTAAAGAGGCAAAATTCTTAGGTTCCTCATAGTCCAAAATGATTTTAAGATGCATATTCTGATTGTTATAAGGTAGATGAGAGTGCTGAAGTAGGAGTACACTTGGACCGTATAATGCACTGGGATTAGGATTTAAAAGTTTTGCATTCTGATATTTTAAAGAAAGTTACATGTTTATCTAAACTGTGAGCTTTGTGTATGTTAAATTGAAATTAAGTTCTTTTTATCTTACTAATGTTGTTGCTCACTTTGAAGATTTATGTAGAGTTAGTAATTGAAACTTTGCATGTTACACAATAATAATACAAAACATTAAAAACAATGTTTCAATTTTTGTCCTCTTGGATTTCCCACAATGTTGTCCAGTAGCCAAGGATGTAAATGTTTTATGAAAGAAAATATGATCTGTCTTCTTATAGTTATCAAATTATCTCATGTGTGATGAAATAGTAGTAAGGCATAATATGATTTTACCAAAATGTTGCCTTTTTTTCTGTAATTTTGCATGCAGTTACCATTAATAATATTTGTATGTGTGTATGCATTAACATACACATGCATATGTTTATGTACATGTTTATACATATATTATCTGTTTTATGTGTGTGTTTATATAAATGTTATAAATTTTACTCACTTTACTTTTATTTTATATTAATGTTGCACCAAATGTTGTGTGTATACTATGTTGCTTTATGACATTTAAGCACTATTAAAATTATGTAGAATAAGAAGTAAAGAAAGTCTAAATGTAACATTTCCCTTTGTTAAAAAGCAAAATAATCACTAGAGCACTAATCTCTAACAAAAGACTTTTATTCGTAGGTAGCATAAATCTGGGTTTAAGAACCACAGTGACAAGTGAAAATAGTAATGCATACCATGTGCTAAATTTGATTAATGCAAAAGCAAGAGATATCCATTGCCATCAGCAACTAAGCATAATTATATTATTGGCAGGAAAATTGAATTCTTCAAGCATAAAAAGGACATTTTCTTTGAAATCATTTCTCCAATATCACCATCCTTAGGCACTAAGGAGGATGTGACTAGTGTTCTTGATAGCTTTTTCCTATTTGTGTGTGTGTGTGCTTTAGGAATGTACACTTATGAAGTTATTTAATATTGGAATATTGCTTAAAATTGTATTGCAATGTGATTTATGCACAATAGTGAGGAAAATAATTCATATTTATTCATTTGTGTTTAGATAGATTTGGTTGGGAAATATAAGGATAGGAGGCGATACCTATTTTTACTTGAGATCTTCCATTTTGTTATAAATAAATAAATCACTGAAAGTGGGGGCCACTCAATGTCCATCCTCTTAGCATTTTTGCTTTTTAGCCTGTAGATTCAATAATAATAGAAATAAAATTTCCTCTTGCATCTGCATATTATTCTTTTAATATTTTAGTTAGAGTGTGTTTGTCTCTCTTACTCTACTATGCCTTTCTCACTCACTTTTCTATCTATTTTTATTTCCCCTTTTCCTATATACACACACAAAAGTATTGTATCTTCAGTAATTCTCTATCAAAATACCTCCTTTCCTAGAGAGTAACATATCAAGCCACTAATACCTATGTTCAGATCAATCTGGGAGATTATTTACCAAAATGACAGATTTTCTCAGTTCTTAATCAGATGAGACACAAGATGAATTAGTCAGATAATGCGATCAGTAGAGCCAAAACAGAGCCTGACAGATAAACATCTAGTCCACTTCTCTCCCCCTTTTACCTCCTTAAATCTTGGCATTGTGATTTCCTTCTATACTGTTAACTGAAATACATTGTATTCATCTTAATGTCTACAAATATTTATACATCATTGGTTGATTTAGTGTATCCTTTATGCCAGACATATCAGACTAGTTTCTGCAGATGATACATTGAGCAATAATGGATGTGATCTCTGCACTTATTTTTTTCTTTGACTTGTAATTGATGTTTAAGCATCTGTTTTGTATCCTCTGCTTTTTCAGGAATTTGTTTATTACTTGTAAGTTTTTTACTTCTAAAACCTATCTAACCTCTACTTTTCATCTAAGCACTGTATCTCCAGCTGATTCTTGCCCCTATGATGTCTCACCATCTTCAGTTTGAGTTGTTTGAAATCAAATACCTTGGTTTTCCAGAGTCTCCTTTTCTCGAATGTTTTGGTGGCTCAGGCAGAGTCTGCCTGCAGTGCAAGAGACCTGGGTTCGGTCCCCGGGTCAGGAAGATCCCCTGGCAATGCACTCCAGTATTATTGCCTGGAAAATCCCATGGACAGAGGAGCTTGGCAGGCCACAGTCCATGGTGTCCAAAGAGTCAGACATGACTGAGCAACTAAGACACACAATGGAGAAATAATTCTGGTTTGAACTCCTGGCATTTCTCCTTAACTCTTCTCCCTCAGCACCAGTCCCAGGCAATTGCCAGACATGGTAAGGTTCACCTTTGACAGTTATTTTATGTCCGCCCATTCCTTACTTTCTTTCCTCTTTCTCTGCATTTCTTTTCTGCTTTATTCACAGTATTCTGAAAAGTGATCTTTTTTGATTGTAGAATAAATCAACTAATTTTCTCCTCAGGATTATATTCTTGGAGTTTGCCTTTTCTAGAATAATTTTCCTGAAAGAACTTGTAATTTGGTTCATTTTATTCATTAATTTCTCTTTTTAGACTCCCCTTGCCACCATTGCTGACGTTCCTTCTTCATATTAATTATTCTCTTTCATCTTTAAAAACTTTTTTCAATAAGATAAGTTCTAATGGAAAGTATGGTGACTATAGTTAATAATATAGTAGTTTAATACTTATTAGTCATATGTGATGTTATTAACTCTAGTTATATACTTATGTAACTTTTATATAATAGCTCTTTAATAACTATTATTATACTGTACAGTTGCTAAGAGAGTAGATCTTAAATGTTCTCACTACACACACACATAAAACATATGATAACTTTGTGAGGTGATGAATGTGTTTATTAGCTTCATTGCAATATTATTTCAAAATATATATTAAATCATCATGTTTTACACTTTGAAAATCATGCTGTACAACCTAAATATATGCAATTTTTATTTGTCAATCATGCCTTAGTAAAGCTGGGCAAATAAAATAATAATGAAAATTTAAAAGTATCTCCCTGCAATACGTCATTAACTAAAATGATCATGTATTTATAATGTTATGTAAATAATAAACCATTTGTTTGGTGACATCTCTTAGAATGTAAGCTCCATATGATCAGACGTTGTATGAGTCTTGTTTACCTTTATATCACCAGAGATCTTCAAAGACAGAATGGCAAGTAAGTAAGCACTAAATAAAAATATATTGAATAGGTGAAGATACAAATAAATGGAAAGTGTAGACTTTCTTATTACTTCGGTAGCCTTCTAAGCAATTCCTTATCAAAGAAACTTTTATTTTTCATTCCAACCAAAATAAGTATTTCTTCTTCCAAATGCTGCTAATATTTATTCCATTCCAGTGTTGATGAGTATTAGTTTATCATAAATACTTTTAATGTGCTAGTTGTACTGTGTTTCTCATTCATATCCTTTACTTTTCCAACTAAGTTATACAGTACTTAATTTCCTGGATATCTCCCATAGCAATTAATACATTAGAAAAAGCTACCAAGATGAACAGACTTTTACCTCTGTGGAATTATTCTACTTGAATTCATCCAATGCATCAAATCTTTTTTAATTCTAGAAAACAGCACGTGATGACTCTAAAATAGCAAAGTTGAATATTTAATATGAATCAGGTGCTATACTAATATTTCTCTCTACCTTATCTCCTTTATCTTCATACACTTCTTTGTGGTGGTGGTGGTGGTAAATGTACCCGTCTTCCTCACTTCAGAGCCTGTGTCATTTATCACTGTGTAATGCAGTGCTATGGTGCTATCTTGATCTATATATCTGGCTGAAAGTCTTGCTCACACAAGCAAACCTCTCACTCTTGAGCCTATCATCTTTAAAAGCATTGTCACACTTGGAAATGTTATGATCTCTTAGAACTTAACAACATAGGGAAAAAAAACTTTTTGAATCATGTTTTAAAAAATAAAAACAAATTTTATATTCTGGAGATTTTTTTTTTTTTTTTTTAAGTTTTCAGACTTGGCTTGAAATGTAGTGTACCAGCACTGGAGGTCTCCCTTATTTGGTTTTATCAAGTTATAGCACAGTGCTTTTGTAAGACATTTCTGCTTTTTTTAAACATTATTATAGTCTTTGAAGGAACAGTTTTAAGGGCCTGTTCTTTCACCTATATTGTCAGAACATAGAGAATCTATGTCTGTATTGTACTCCGTAAAGCCTCCTATACACTGTACAGAGCAACAGGAGACAGTAAATGCTCTCTGCTTTTTGTTTGTTTGTTTTTTCACTTAAGACAACTAAACTTGTTGTAAGAACATCACAATCCTTAAAATTATGCAATTATAGATATGTGATATATATCTATATTGTCTCAAAGTCACAGCAATATTGCGGTGTGTGAGTGCATGCTTGGTCACTTAATCATGTCTGAGTCTTTGCAACTCTGTAGACTAGCCTACCAGGCTCCTCTGTCCATGGGATTCTCCAGGCAAGAATACTGTAGTGGGTTGCCATGCCCTCCTCCAGGGGATCATGCCGACCCAGGGATCAAGCCCACGTCTCTTCTGTCTTCTACATTTCCAGGCATACTCTTTACCACCAGCGCCACCTGGGAAGCCCCGTATTGCAGGTGACAAGGTGCTGAAATACATTCTGCCTTGTGTGCTTGCATGCATGATAAGTCAGTTCAGTCATGTCCGACTCTTTGCGACCCTATGGACTGTAGCCTTCCAGGTCCTCTGTCCATAGGATTCTCCAGGAAAAACTACTGAAGTGGCTTGCCATGTCATTCTTCAGGGGATCTTCCCAATCTAGGGACTGAACCCATATCTCATATGCCCTGCATTGGCAGGTGAGTTCTTTACCACTAGCACTATCTGGGAAGCTCACATTCTACCTTAGTAGTTGTGTAAAATATAGAGGAAGCATTGGGTAGAAGTCAGAGAAACTGGGTTTGATTTTCCACTCCACCACTTCCTAACCCTGTGACCATGGACAACTTAGTAAATTTGTTGAAGCCTGTGACAGATTCTCAATGATGACTATACTTTAGATTCACATGGGAACTTTAAAACAAATGCTGATTTCCTGTCCCTAGTCCTAGAGATTTTAGTTTAGTTTCTTTTAGTGTAGAGATTTCTGTTTCTGAGAAAGATTGAGGGCAGGAGGCGAAGGGATGGTTGGATGGCATCATCGACTAAATGGATATGAGTTTGAGCAAACTCTGGAAGATAGTGAAGGACAGGGAAGCCTGATGTGCCTTTGTGTCAATGGCGTCACAAAGAATTAGACACGACTGAGCAACTGAACAACAAGTGTAGAGATTGCACTTAAATCAGAACTCTGAAGCTGAAAGCCAAGTACCAATATTTAGTGTTACCCCATAATTCTGATTTGTAACCAAGGTTGAGAATCAATAACAATCTAAGTTGTAAGTTCAGTCGCTCAGTTGTGTCCAACTCTTTGCAGCCTCATGGACTGCAGCACACCAGGTTTCCCTGTCCATCACCAACTCCTGGAGCTTACTTAAACTCAATAACTTAATCTAGTCTAGTCTAAACTTTAATTTCCTCATCTGGAAAACAGAGCTAATGATATTACTCCCACAGGTTGTTGTGAAAGTGTGCTAATATAAGCATGTAATTCTTGGCATATAATCAAGAACATTAGCTGATATAAGTAGTAGTAGTGCCATTTTTATTAATTCCTTGCCTATGGCTGTACGTGGACTTCCCTGGTAGCTCAGCTGGTAAAGAAGCTGCTTGCAATCCAGTAGACCCTGGTTTGATTCCTGGCTCTGGAAGATTCACCTGGAGAGAGGATAGGCTACCCATTCCAGTACTCTTGGATTTCTCTGGTAGCTCAGACAGTAAAAAATCTACCTGCAAAAAAAAAAATACTGACTCCAGTATTCTAGCCTAGAGAATTTCATGGACAGAGGAGCCTGTCAGGCTACAGTCCAGGGGGTCACAAACAGGTGGACATGACTGAGTGACTTTCACTTTCCTATGTCTGTACATAAACTTAGTTCATTCATTCATTCCACAAACATTTGCTATGAATCTGCCATTTGAAAGCCACCGTTCTAGGGTCTGAAGATATTATGGAATGGTTAATAAAGTATCCACATTCCTATTCTTGTAGAACTCATGTTCTAGGGTAGGCGACTCATAATAATAAATCAGATACAGGAATAGAAAATAATTGCAGGACAAATACTTTGAAGAATAATCAAGAGAATTACAGCCTGCTGTTTTGCATGCAGTGGTCAGAGAAGTCCCTCTGTCAGTTGTCATTTAAGCAGTGTCCTGAAATAAAAGAGAAAAAAATATATATATGTAATTTGAGGAAATAGTCTCCCAAGCAGTGAAAAAAATAGTACAAAGGTGCTGACATTAGGTTATCGATGTTCCATAGTGCACTTTGTCATAAGACATAGGTAAAATTTTCAGTGTCTACATGGTAAAAAACAAAAACAAAAACAAAAAAAAACATTCTATTGAATGATAGTAACATTTCATATATATTGCTTGTCTTGATATCTCAATAAAATCATTATCAGCAAGCCATAAAAACCCCTATTTTATGGAATGAGTAAATGAAATTAACATTTATTGTCTTGGTAGGGTCTCACCATCTTCACTAGAGATATCAAAATATGCAGTATTGAAGTAATGGAATAGCATTTTCTTTGATATGTCCATAGCAGTAATTATATTTTTACCTATCAGAAAATGTTTGAAAACATTCCTAGCCTATTGACTATGCTCACTCAACTACACCAAGGTTAAATAATATATCCAGACAAATCATGTTAAGTGAGGGGGATACTTAATAATGTAAGTACTATAATATTAATGGGAAAAATAAATACAGAAAAATGGATTTCAAATATTAGTAATTATAGAGAAAATAGACATTAATTCATATAATATCAGTTCATAGTTAATAAACATGTACAATACTAGATAAGTAAAGACCATAAGACTTTTAGAGTGTATATAATGTCTCCCCACATTTCCTGCTCCTGAAACAACACACACAAACACACACATACACACATCCCACACAGTGAACAATGTCTCACCTTAATTTAGGAAGTTGGGTAGCCTCTTGGTTAAGAGGACAGACTTTGGGATCAGATGCAAATACATTTGACTTCACATACCAGTTCAGTTCAATTCAGTCGCTCAGTCGTGTCCGACTCTGTGACCCCATGAACCACAGGATGCCAGGCCTCCCTGTCCATCACCAACTGCCAGAGTCTACCCAAACCCATGTCCATTGAGTCGGTGATGCCATCCAACCATCTCATCGTCTGTCATCCCCTTCTCCCGCCCTCAATCTTTCCCAGATTTCCCAGGGTCTTTTTCAAATGAGGCAGCTCTTTGCATCAGGTGGCCAAAGTATTGGAGTTTCAGCCTCAGCATCAGTCCTTCCAATGAACATCCAGGACTGATCTCCTTTATAATGGACTGGTTGGATCTCCTTGCAGTCCAAGGAACTCTTAAGAGTCTTCTCCAACACCACAGTTCAAAAGCATCAATTCTTCAGCGCTCAGCTTTCTTCATAGTCCAACTCTCACATCCATACATAACTACTGGAAAAACCATAGCCTAGACTAGATGGACCTTTGTTGGCAAAGTAATGTCTCTGCTTTTTAATATGCTGTCTAGGTTGGTCATAACTTTCCTTCCAAGGAGGAAGTGTCTTTTAATTTCATGGCTGCAATCACCATCTGCAGTGATTTTGGACCCCTATCTATATGACCACAGACAAATTATAAGCCTCAGTTTCCTGATGTGTAAAACAGAAATAATTAAACCCACTTTGTATAGTTGTACATACAACAGTTTGGGTGCATGATATAATATACTAGTCTTGAAAGTGAAAGTGAAGTCACTCAGTCATGCCCAACTCTTTGCAATCCCATGGACAGTAACCTGCACCAAGCTCCTCTGTCCATAGGATTTTCCAGGCAAGAGTACTGGAGTGGGTTGCCATTGCCTTCTCCAGGGAATCTTCCTCACCCAGGGATTGAACTCAGGTCTCCTGCATTTTAGACAGACGCTTTACGGTCTGAGCCACCAGGAAAGTCCAGTCTTAAAACCCTATATACTTTGTTTGATCGGATGCACTTCATCCTTGTTAGTTTTAGCTTCAGTTGGAAAGAGAGCAGAACCTTGCTAAGCAGAGTTCACTTGGCCTAGATTGAACCTGATACCTGAGAAAGCAGATCTTCTCTATATAAGCTTCATGGCATTTGAATAATGGCCCGCTGCTGGAGATATCACCAAGAAACATCACCCTGTTAAAATATTCCTTTTCTCAGACAATAAAGCTAGAGATACTAGATATAAAATGTGAGTAAGGAATGTGTCCCATAAATAATCTTAATTATTTGATGGGGAACTTCATGTGAAGGAGGCTCCATGGCAGAAGAAAGTGCTTCTCAAGCTTGGATATTCAGAGTAATCATTTGAGGAACTTAATAAAGGCAGACTCTGACACAGTAGGTCTGGTTTAGAGCCTACAATCTACATTCCAAACAGGCTTCCAGGTGATGTTGGTGCTACTGCCCTGCAGATCACACTTTGAGTAGCAAGAGTAAAGGAAGCATTATTGGGTCAGAAGTTAGAAGTCTGAGAATGTTTGTTGTATGTCTTTGAAACTAAGTACCTTGTTGTAAAAATGGTAAAATTATACTTTTTCTGCTCTTCTATCAGGAATATTGTGGATATTAAAGCAACTATATGTGTATGTGTAAATGCATACGTACACACACACACACATACACATGTACATACATGTTCAGTTCAGTTCAGTTCAGTTCAGACGCTCAGTCGTGTCTGACTCTTCGCGACCCCATGAATCGTAGCACGCCAGGCCTCCCTGTCCATCACCAACTCCCGGAGTTCACTCAGACTCACGTCCATCGAGTCAGTGATGCCAACCAGCCATCTCATCCTCTGTCGTCCCCTTCTCCTCCTGCCCCCAATCCCTCCCAGCATCAGAGTCTTTTCCAATGAGTCAGTTCTTCGCATGAGATGGCCAAAGTACTGGAGTTTCAGCTTTAGCATCCGTCCTTCTAAAGAACACCCAGGACTGTTCTCCTTTAGAATGGACTGGTTTGATCTCCTTGCAGTCCAAGGGACTCTCAAGAGTCTTCTCCAACACCACAGTTCAAAAGCATCAATTCCTCAGCACTCCGCTTTCTTCACAGTCCAACTCTCACATCCATACATGACCACTGCAAATACCATAGCCTTGACTAGACAGACCCTTTGTTGGCAAAGTAATGTCTCTGCTTTTCAATATGCTATCTGCTGCTTCTGCTGCTGCTAAGTCACTTCAGTCATGTCTGACTCTGTGCAACCCCATAGATGGCAGACCACCAGGCACCCCCCATCCCTGGGATTCTCCAGGCAAGAATACTGGAGTGGGTTGCCATTTCCTTCTCCAATGCATGAAAGTGAAAAGTGAAAGTGAAGTCGCTCAGTCGTTTCTGACTCTTAGTGACCCCATGGACTGCAGCCTACCAGACTCCTCCATCCATGGGATTTTCCAGGCAAGAGTACTGGAGTGGGGTGTTATTGCCTTCTCCGAATATGCGATCTAGGTTGGTCATAACTTTCGTTTCAAGGAGTAAACATCTTTTAATTTCATGGCTTCAGTCACCATCTGCAGTGACTTTGGAGCTCAAAAAAATAAAAATAAAGTCTGACACTGTTTCCACTGTTTCCCCATCTATTTCCCGTGAAGTGGTGGGACCAGATGCCATGATCTTCATTTTCTGAATGTTGAGCTTTAAGCCAACCTTTTCACTCTCATCTTTCACCTTCATCAAGAGGCTTTTTAGTTCCTCTTCACTTTCTGCCATAAGGATGGTGTCATCTGCATATCTGAGGTTATTGGTATTTTTCCCCACAGTCTTGATTCCAGCTTGTGCTTCTTCCAGCCCAGCATTTCTCATGATGTACTCTGTATATAAGTTAAATATGCAGGGTGACAATATATAGCCTTGACATACTCCTTTTCCTATTTGGAACCAATCTGTTGTTCTATGTTCAGTTCTAACTGTTGCTTCCTGACCTGCATACAAATTTCTCAAGAGGCAGGTCAGGTGGTCTGGTATTCCCATCTCTTTCTGAATTTTCCACAGTTTATTGTGATCCACACAGTCAAAGGCTTTGGCATAGTCAATAAAGCAGAAATAGATGTTTTTCTGGAACTCTCTTGCTTTTTTGATGATCCAGCGGATGTTGGCAATTTGGTCTCTGGTTCCTCTGCCTTTTCTAAAACCAGCTTGAACAACTGGAAGTTCACGGTTCACATATTGCTGAAGCCTGGCTTGGAGAATTTTGAGCATTACTTTACTAGCGTGTGAGATGAGTGCAATTGTGCGGTAGTTTGAGCATTTTTTGGCATTGCCTTTCTTTGGGATTGGAATAAAAACTGACCTTTTCCAGTCCTGTGGCCACTGCTAAGAGAAACGCAAGTAAGACGGTAGGTGTTGCAAGAGAGCATCAGAGGGCAAACACACTGAAACCATACTCACAGAAAACTAGTCAATCTAATCACACTAGGACCACAGTCTTGTCTAACTCAGTGAAATTAAGCCCTGCAATGTGGAGCCAAGACGGGAGGGTCATGGTGGAGAGGTCTGTAGAATGTGGTCCACTGGAGAAGGGAATGGAAAATCACTTCAGTATTTTTGCCTTGAGAACCGCATGAACAGTATGAAAAGGCAAAATGATAGGATACTGAAAGAAGAACTCCCCAGGTCGGTAGGTACCCAATATGCTACTGGAGATCAGTGGAGAAATAACTCCAGAAAGAATGAAGGGATGGAGCCAAAGCAAAAACAATACCCAGTTATGGGTGTGACTGGTGATAGAAGCAAGGTCCGATGGTGTAAAGAGCAATATTGCATAGGAACCTGGAATATTAGGTCTATGAATCAAGGCAAATTGGAAGTGGTCAAACAAGAGATGGCAAGAGGGAATGTCGACATTCTAGGAATCAGTGAACTAAAATGGACTGGAATGGGTGAATTTAACTCAGATGACCATTATATCTACTACTGTGGGCAGGAATCCCTAAGAAGAAATGGAGTAGCCATCTTGGTCAACAAAAGAGTTCGAAATGCAGTACTTGGATGCAATCTCAAAAATGACAGAATGATCTCTGTTCATTTCCAAGGCAAACCATTCAATATCACAGTAATCCAAGTCTATGCCCCAACCAGTAACGCTGAAGAAGCTGAAGTTGAATGGTTCTATGAAGACCTACAAGACCTTTTAGAACTAACACCCAAAAAAGATGTCCTTTTCATTATAGGGGACTGGAATGCAAAAGTAGGCAGTCAAGGAACACCTGGGGTTCCCAGGCAAATTTGGCCTTGGAGTACGGAATGAAGCAGGGCAAAGACTAATAGAGTTTTGCCAAGAGAATGCACTGGTCATAGCAAACACCCTCTTCCAACAACACAAGAGAAGACTCTACACATGGACATCACCAGATGGTCAACACCAAAATCAGATTGATTATATTCTTTGCAGCCAAAGATGGAGAAGCTCTATACAGTCCACAAAAACAAGACTGGAAGCTGACTGTGGCTCAGATGATGAACTCCTTATTGCCAAATTCAGACTGAAATTGAAGAAAGTATAGAAAACCACTAGACCATTCAGGTATGACCTAAATCAAATCCCTTATGATTATACAGTGGAAGTGAGAAATACATTTAAGGGACTACATCTGATAGATAGAGTACCTGATGAACTATGGACTGAGGTTCATGACATACATACATGAGTGTGCCTTTAAACAACAATTTAACTGTAAATGAATCTTCTTATAAATTATATATAGTATAAATATAATAATAATAATAAAAAAAATAATGTAACATCCTTAGTTTTTGGAAATCCTGAGGAGAAATGCAGTAACTGAGTCCTTCTTATATACTGTAACTTTTCTAACCTCCTTCTTTCCATAGCCTTCCTCCAAAAATTAACACATCTATTAACAGATGAGAAAATACAATACATAACTCAGACATTACTTTACAGCAAACAATTACTGAGCATCTATGCAGATCACATAAGCTGAATTTTTAATGTTTCAGTATATGCTTTTTTTAAAAGTGAAAAATGATGAAAGTTTAAAGAGGACATAGATCTCAAAAAGTTACCGTGTATAAATTTCAGGAAATTGAATACCATCTTGAATTCAGGAGCCTCCTGCGGTATTGTGTGTTTAATCCTGAGTATCCTTTTTTTTTTCAACTCTGTGTGCCAGAGACTTATAATAAAAACATTATCATTGCCTCTAAAACCATTCAAAGAACTCTAGTCTATCTTAGATAATAGCAATTTAAACAGATGGTAAAAATGCTGGTCAGTTAATGCATTTTGATGGGAAGAATGTCACTGATGTTTTATTTCTCTCATGAATTTTAATGGGAAATAAACTATTAGTGACAAAAGTGACTACAGTATACTACTATGACACTGTAAAAATTGTGCATTTAAAAATTGACAAGTACTTTTTTGTGTGTTTTTTAAAAGTGTGCTCATCTCACATGTATTACACACTTATAAATATATCCGGAAGGCAACTCCATTTTCTCAGAAGTGATGATTTGGTGATGTATCACGGCATATCAGAAAATAGCAGTCTTACATGGGAAACACTTGAGGCTGATTATAAGGATTTCTGTTCTGAGGACCTATCTTTAAATATATCCCATTACAGCACTGTCTAGAGGGAGAAAGTGGTGGTGGGGAATAGAGTCTGTAAGATTTCAGCTCATTTGGATATTCTACTATAAATTACTTTTTTAGCAAAACTAATACAATTATGTAAAGTTTAAAAATAAAATAAAATTAAAAAAAATAAAGATAAAAAAATTACTTTTTTAAAAGGATTTGATAGAGACTTTATAATTAATACTTTAGAAATACATTTTTTTTTCTTTTGAGGAATTTTAAATTTTTTTCCACCAGACCAACATAACCATGTTTGGTTCACCTGCTCATAAGTCTGTTTGAAATTTGCCTGGGCAAACATTGAATCATTGAATGTTCAAGTTAAGTGAGGGAAGACAAGAGGCATTCACATTCATAGGTGCTGCCTGAAAATGCTTGGGCAGATTGAGATCTAGAAATAGACTGATACTAGGCAGGTCTATGTGAGTCACCTCATTTGAGAAGGCCCAAACTTCCTCTTTTAAATTCCCTTGGTGTTTCTCATGCATACCGGCCAGAACTTGCTGTCTTTAATGATCTGGAAGTATGCCAGCTCATCTTTCCTCTGGACTTGGCTGCAAAGGCAGCAGAGGCTGGGTGCCATGTGAGTCCAGAGGAAATGAATGGTACAGCTGAAGATCATCAGGGTAATGATGGTATCTTGTTGCTTTCTAAATCTATTATTTGGGACAGAAATAGAGTGGGGGATTTTCCTAGCATTTCAATTATAAGAACTAGAAGGAAAATTTGAAAAATATAGGGGCTCTGAGGGGAAAGTTTTGGAGAAAAACCCAGAGTACATTTAACCTTCCCTTTCCCATTAGGTAATACAATAATGCAAACTAGAGATTTGCTTTCAGTTTCCTAAAAAATACCACTTCTTAAATGATTTAACTATTTAAAAATATTCAGTGGAATTAATTTTTGTTAATTTGTTGTCTTAATATTATGACCTTAATGAAGGAGGAAATGTGTCCAAAACCTCTGTCCAAAACCTCTGTCCACCATATAAATCCTCATCTCTTATTCCAGTCACTTCTGTGGTGACCGTTTAAATTTTGTGCACGTGAACATGATCAGGCCTCTCTTGCTCACCTGTGGCCTCTCTGACATGTGGGTCAGGAAGTCTGTGAACTACCTTGACCCTCACACAGGTGCTTCCAGAAATTGTAGAGAAGCTAATGCTTTATGAGTCAATCTTGACCTAGAAGGAAGGTGTAATGGTGTGTGCTCAGCTGCTTCAGTTGTGTCTGACTTTTTGCAACCCTATGGACTGAAGCCTGCCAGGCTCCTCTGTCTATGGGATTCCTAAGGCAAGAATACTGGAGTGGGTTGCCATACCCTCTTCCAGGGGATCTTTCCAATCCATGGATCGAACTGACACCTCCTGCATCGCAGGAGGATTCTTTACCACTGATCCATTGTGGAAACCCAAAAGGAAGGTAGGAACAAACAAATAAATGCACCCCTTTCTTCTGAATTTGCCTCTGCTGTTCTAAGAAGCATTTTACAAGTTTTATCAGAAGCTTCTATAGGGTCAAATACAAGTTATTCATATTGGTAGCCCTATTGGCTAATTAATATGTCCTTGTCCTGGCTTCTCATTTTTGTCCTGTTCTCATTTCTGCTCCCTGGGACCATATGACCAATTAAACCTCTCACACATAAACCCTCATGTGAGAAATAGTCCTAATCAATCCCTAACTGAACTTTGTCTTGAGGTCATATAGTTAAATTATACATACTTGAGGAATATTCAGAAATTTGTGTCTAGGGAATGATCCCAACAGAAAACTCAAGGATAGCAAACCCCTCTCTTTCATTCCTACCTGGCTTTGTGTATAGCCCCAATCCCAAAGGGAATACAGATTATTTCCCTAACCTTTTGGGCATTGTTTGTGTTAATCTCTAGGGAGTGATAAAATCACCGTGTTTCTAGTGAATAGACATTGACGTCAATGTCTTCATAAGATTCACTGTTGTGTTTTAATTTGATTTGGTTTGCCTTCAGTTTTATGTTCTTTTTGTTTGTTTTTTTTTCTGTTCTGTGGTTATATATGCACAGAGAAATGAATAGTCAGTTCAGTCATGTCCGACTCTTTGTGACCCCATGGACTGCAGCAAGCCAGGCTTCCCTGTCCATTGCCAACTCCTAGAGCTTGCGCAAACTCATGTCCATCAAGTCAGTGATGCCATCCAACCAGCTCATCCTCTGTCATCCCCTTGTCGTCCTTCTTTCAATCTTTCTCTGCATTAGTGCCTTTTCTATGGAGTCAGTTGGGAGAAGGCAATGGCACCCCACTCCAGTCCTCTTGCCTGGAAAATCCAATGGACAGAGGAGCCTGGTAGGCTGCAGTCCGAGGGGTCGCGAAGAGTTGGACACAACTGAGCGACTTCACTTTCCCTTTTCACTTTCATGCATTGGAGAAGGAAATGGCAACCAAATCCAGTGTTATTGCCTGGAGAATCCCAGGGACGGCAGAGCCTGGTGGGCTGCCATCTATGCGGTCGCACAGAATCGGATGCAACTGAAGCGACTTAGCAGCAGCAGCAGCATGGAGTCATTTCTTCGTGACTATATTTGCTGTGAATAGCAGTTGCTGAGATAACTTATTGTAACTTACAATAGGGGTAAAAATGTCACACAGCTTCCCACCCAGGAGTGTATTATAAACACATTTTTCACTGAATAACAGGATTGTACTACCAGGTTTATAACAGTAACAGTTTCAATTGATTTATGAAGTAAATAAATATGATTTTATTACTGTCTTTTTGGTGACAGTCTACACGCTGTGGGAAATTCATGACAATCCTGAGTTCTTGGATCATGGCAGGCTATTTTTCTACATAAAGAGTTTCATCAAAAAGTTTATTAGATAGTCAACTGTTCATACTTTGCAGGCCTCATGATCTTTAAAATTTTATTAAATGCACTATCCATGCCATAAAATATGCTGAAATGTGAAAGAATTATGCATTATATATTTATAAGCTTTAGTATTCCAGGATCAATCAATTAAAAGGTGTGTCTAAATATTGATATGAGTGGCATATATATGCATAAGAAATATTTTCATATATTCAAACATGAAAAAATAGCATACTATAAATGTGTATAAATAATGGTATAATAGAGTTTATATTAAATATATTCATGTATGCAAATAAAAAGAGCTACAGTGGCTGATCTGAATATTTTCTCAGTAATATTCTAATTTGACCTCAAAAATAAACAAAAATTGGCAAAAAGACAAATCATATATATATGGCATACTAGAAAAAATTTAGACATTGGTATCTAGTTTCTGTGATTCATATAAACTTGTGTAAGTAATTTAAATTCTCTAATCTCATCTACATTCTTTGTAAAATTCAAATAATAATTAATAGAGTGATACTTAAATAGAGCTTATTATGATGCTGTGAAAGTGCTGCACTCAATATGCCAGCAAATTTGGAAAACTCAGCACTGGCCACAGGACTGGAAAAGGTGTTTTCATTCCAGTCCCAAAGAAAGGCAATGCCAAAGAATGCTCAAACTACAGCACAATTGCACTCATCTCACACGCTAGTAAAGTAATGCTCAAAATTCTCCAAGCCAGGATTCAGCAATATGTGAACCATGAACTTCCTGATGTTCAAGCTGGTTTTAGAAAAGGCAGAGGAACCAGAGATGAAATTGTCAACATCTGCTGGATCATGGAAAAAGCAAGAGAGTTCCAGAAAAGCATCTATTTCTGCTTTATTGACTATGCCAAAGACTTTGAGTGTGTGGATCACAATAAACTATGGAAAATTCTGAAAGAGATGGGAATATCAGACCACCTGATCTGCCTCTTGAGAAATTTGTATACAGGTCAGGAAGCAACAGTTAGAACTGGACGTGGAACAGCAGACTGGTTCCAAATAGGAAAAGGAGTATGTCAAGGCTGTATATTGTCACCCTGTTTATTTAACTTATATGCAGAGTACATCATAAGAAACACTTGACTGGAAGAAACACAAGCTGGAATCAAGATTGCCCAGAGAAATATCAATAACCTCAGATATGCAGATGACACCACCCTTATGGCAGAAAGTGAAGAGGAACTAAAAAGCTACTTGATGAAAGTGAAAGTGGAGAGTGAAAAAGTTGGCTTAAAGCTCAACATTCAGAAAATGAAGATCATGGCATCCGGTCCCATCACTTCATGGTAAATAGATGGGGAAACAGTGGAAACAGTGTCAGACTTCATTTTTCTGGGCTCCAAAATCACTACAGGTGGTGACTGCAGCCATGAAATTAAAAGATGCTTACTCCTTGGAAGGAAAGTTATGACCAACCTAGATTCAAAAGCAGAGACATTACTTTGCCAACAAAGGTCCGTCCAGTCAAGGCTATGGTTTTTCCTGTGGTCATGTATGGATGTGAGAGTTGGACTGTGAAGAAGGCCAAGCGCCAAAGAATTGATGCTTTTGAACTGTGGTATTGGAGAAGACTCTTGAGAGTCCCTTGGACTGCAAGGAGATCCAACCAGTCCCTTCTGAAGGAGATCAACCCTGGGATTTCCTTGGAAGGAATGATGTTAAAGCTGAAACTCCAGTACTTTGGCCACCTCATGTGAAAAGTTGACTCACTGGAAAAGACTGTGATGCTGGGAGGGATTGGGGGCAGGAGGAGAAGGGGACGACAGAAGATGAGATGGCTGGATGGCATCACTGACTCGATGGGCATGAGTCTCAGTGAACTCCGGGAGTTGGTGATGGACAGGGAGGCCTGGCATGCTGCTATTCTTAGGGTCGCAAAGGGTCTGACAGGACTGAGCAACTGATCTGATCTGATATGTTAGACATGCTTTAAATAAATCAATTTCTTTGATCCTCTCAACAAACCTATGAGATACTGTATGATTGCTTCCTTCTTAAAAATGAGGAAACTGAGGCACAGAGAGATTCAGTAAAGCAGTTACCATATGGTTAGTAAACAATAGAGTCAGAATTTGAACTCAGGGTAAAGGTGGCTCAGACGCTAAAGAATTTGTCTGAAGTGCAGGAGATCTGGTTTCAATCCTTGGGTCAGGAAGATCGCTTGGAGTAGAAATGATTACCCACAGCAGTATTCTTGCCTGGAGAATTCTATGGACCCAGAAGCCTGGTGGGCTATAGTCCATGGTGTCACAAAGAGTCAGACAAAACTGAGGAACTAATAACCAGGCTCAGAATCCACTGAGCTATAATTCTTAAAAGTAATATTTATCTCATAATTAATGGGTTTATTGTTTTGTTCTAAATGATTAAATGGCACAAAAGAGATAAACTTCCTCATGTAGTATATGATATGTAAAAAATCCCCATGACATGTTATTTTTACTGATGTTTACCATCATCTGTAGGGATTCAGTTCAGTTCAGTTCAGTTGCTTAGTCGTGTCCAAGTCTTTGTGACCCCAAGAATGGCAGCACACCAGGCCTCCCTGTCCATCACCAACCCCCAGAGTCCACCTAAACCCATGTCCATTGTGTCGGTGATGCCATCCCCCCATCTCATCCTCTGTCATCCCCTTCTCCTCCTGCCCCCAATCCCTCCCAGCATAAGAGCCTTTCCTAATGAGTCAACTCTTCACATGAGGTGGCAAAAGTATTGGAGATCCAACTTCAACATAAGTCCTTCCAATGAACACCCAGAAGTGATCTCCTTTAGGATGGACTGGTTGGATCTCCTTGCAGTCCAAAGGACACTCAAGAGTCTTCTCCAACACTAAAGTTCAAAAGCATCAATTCTTCAGCTCTCAGCTTTCTTTATAGTCTAACTCTCACATCCATACATGACCACTGGAAAAACCATACCCTTGACAAGATGGACTTTTGTTGGCAAAGTAATGTCTCTGCTTTTGAATATGCTATCTAGGTTGGTCATAACTTTCCTTCCAAGGAGTAAGCATCTTTTAATTTCATGGCTGCAATCACCATCTGCAGTGATTTCAGAGCCCAAAAAATAAAGTCAGCCACTGTTTCCACTGTTTCCCCATCTATTTGCCATGAAGTGATGGGACCAGATGCCATGATCTTCGTTTTCTGAATGTTGAGCTTTAAGCCAACTTTTTCACTCCCCTCTTTCACTTTCATCAAGAGGCTCTTTAGTTCTTCTTCACTTTTTGCCATTATGGTGGTGTCATCTGCATATCTGAGGTTATTGATATTTCTCCCAGAAATCTTGATTCCAGCTTGTGCTTCCTCCAGCCCAGCATTTATTATGATGTACTCTACATATAAGTTGAATAAGTAGTGTAACAATATATAGCCTTGATGTACTCCTTTCTGGATTTGGAAAGGAGTCTGTTGTTCAATGTCCAGTTCTAACTGTTGCTTCCTGAACTGCATACAGATTTTTCAAGAAGCAGGTCAGATGGTCTGGTATTCCCTTCTCTTTAATATTTTTCCACAATTTATTGTGATCCACCCAGTCAAAGGCTTTGGCATAATCAATAAAGTAGAAATAGATGTTTTCCTTGAATTCTCTTGCTTTCTCAATGATCCAGCAGATGTTGGCAATTTGATTTCTGGTTCCTCTGCCTTTTCTAAAACCAGCTTGAACATCTGGAATTTCAGGGTTCACGTATTGCTGAAGCCTGGAATGGAGAATTTTAAGCATTATTTTCCTAGCATGTGTCATGAGTACAATTGCATGGCAGCTTGAGAACTCTTTGGCATTGACTTTCTTTGGGATTGGCATCAAAACTGACCCTTTCCAGTCTTGTGGCCACTGCTGAGTTTTCCAAATTGGCTGGACTATTGAGTGCAGCACTCATACAGCATCATCTTTCAGGATATGAAATAGCTCAACTAGTATTCCGTCACCTCCACTAGCTTTGTTCATAGTGATGCTTCCTAAGGCCCACTTGACTTCACATTCCAGGATGTCTGGCTCTAGGTGAGTGATCACACCATCCTGATTATCGGGTTCATGAAGCTCTTTTTTGTACAGTTCTTCTGTGTATTCTTGCCACCTCTTCTTAATATCTTCTGCTTCTGTTAGATCCATACCGTTTCTGTCCTTTATCCAGCCCATATTTGCATGAAATGTTCCCTTGGTATCTCTAATTTTCTTGAAGAGATCTCTAGTCTTTCCCATTCTGTTGTTTTCCTCTATTTCTTTGCATTGATCACTGAGGAAGGCTTTCTTATCTCTCCTAGCTATTCTTTGGAACTCTGTATTCAGATGCTTATATCTTTCCTTTTCTCCTTTGCTTTTTGCTTCTCTTCTTTTCACAGCTATTTGTAAGGCCTCCCCAGACAGCCATTTTGCTTTTTTTCATTTCTTATCCATGGGGATGGTCTTGATCCCTGTCTCCTGTACAATGTCACAAACCTCAGTCTGTAGTTCATCAGGCACTCTATCTATCATATCTAGTTCCTTAAATCTATTTCTCACTTCTACTGTATAATCATAAGGAATTTGATTTAGGTCATGCCTGAATGGTCTAGTGGTTTTCCCTACTTTCTTCATTTTCAGTCTGAATTTGGCAATAAAGAGTTCCTGATCTGAGCCATAGTCAGCTTCTGGTCTTGTTTTTGCTGACTGTATAGAGCTTCTCCATCTTTGGCTGCAAAAAATATAATCAATCTGATTTCGGTGTTGACCATCTGGTGATGTCCATGTGTAGAGTCTTCTCTTGTGTTGTTGGAAGAGGGTGTTTGCTGTGACAAGTGCGTTTTCCTGGCAAAACTCTATTAGCCTTTGTCCTGCTTCATTCCGTATTCCAAGGCCAAATTTGCCTTGGAACCCCAGATGTTCCTTGACTTCCTTCTTTTGCATTCCAGTCCCCTATAATGAAAAGGACATCTTTTTTGGGTGTTAGTTCTAAAAGGTCTTGTAGGTCTTCATAGAACCATTCAACTTCAGCTTCTTCAGCGTTACTGGTTAGGGCATAGACTTGGATTACTGTGATATTGAATGGTTTGCCTTGGTAACAAACAGAGATCATTCTGTCATTTTTGATATTGCATTCAAGTACTACATTTCAGACTCTTTTGTTGACCATGATGGCTACTCCATTTCTTCTAAGGGATTTCTGCCCACAGTAGTAGATATAATGGTCATCTGAGTTAAATTCGTGCATTCCAGTCCACTTTAGTTCGGTGATTCCTAAAATGTCGATGCTCACTCTTGCCATCTCCTGTTTGACCACTTCTAATTTGCCTTGATTCATGGACCTAACATTCCAGGTTCCTATGCAATATTGCTCTTTACAGCATTGGACCTTGCTTCTATCACCAGTCATATCCACAACTGGGTATTGTTTTTTCTCTATATGGGGTCACACAGAGTTGGACATGACTAAAGTGACTTAGCAGCAGCAGCCTTTGGCCTGCTTCATTCTGTACTCTAAGGCCAAATTTGCCTGTTACTCAAGTGTTTGTTGACTTCCAACTTTTGCATTCCAGTCACCTATAACAAAAAGGACATCTTTTGGGGGTGTTAGTTCTAGAAGGTCTTGTAGGTCTTCATAGATTTGTTAAACGTCAGCTTCTTCAGCGTTACTCGTCGGGATGTAAATTTAAATTACCATGATATTGCATTGTTTGCCTTGGAAATGAACAGAGATCATTCTGTCGTTTTTGAGATTGCATCCAAGTACTGGATTTCGGACTCTTTTGTTGATTATTATGGTTACTCCATTTCTTCTAAGGGATTCCTGCCCACAGTAGTAGATATAATGGTCATCTGAGTTAAATTCACCCATTCCAGTCCATTTTAGTTTGCTGATTCCTAGAATGTCGATGTTCACTCTTGTCTTCTCCTGTTTGAGCACTTCCAATTTGCCTTCATTCATGGACCTAACATTCCAGGTTCCTATGCAATATTGCTCTTTACAGCATCGAACCTTCCTTCTATCACCAGTCCCATCCACAACTGTGGGGTTAAAGGCATGGATTTATACTATGAGACTGAACAGTTGAGCCCATTTGCCAGAATTTCTTGAAAGTCAAGGGTCTGCAACACAGAGGTCAGGGATATATGTGAGTTAAGGACTGATCCATTTATCTTCAGACTTCAAAAATCTACTCTTTCTCCTTTTGGAAGAAAAAGAATCAGGAAAAGAATTCCAATGTGGTTACATCCAGGACTAAATGAACTATGCAGTTTAAGGCAAGAAGTGTTGGATATATATTTTGAATAGGGCATTAAATGGGTAAATCAAATTTTCACATACACAAAGGTATTGTCAAAATCAATATTTATTACTAAGCAATTTGGTTGCAAAGTTGAATTTATATAGTTTTGTATCAGATATTTATAGTTACTCTTATTTTTTGGCTGATATACATATTGAGAAATAATTGACAAATATAATTGCATATATTGACATTTAAAGTATACTGTGTCATGATTTTATATGCATACACATGTGGAACTGATAGCTTATGGTGAACAATGTTGGATTCGTGATCTCCAAAGAAGAAAATTTAGCTTTGGGACCAGGGACCAGGCTTGATCACTCAAGAGCTTTTGTGTAGGAGAGTTTTATTAAGGTAAGAAAAGGGACATAGAAGGCTTCTGACCTAGACATCTTAAGGGGGACAGAGAATGCCCCTGTTGCTAGTATTAGCAAGGGAGTTGAGTTATATACTTTTTAAATTAATTATTACAATAAATCAAAAGAATGTCTCAAGTTTGTGAAAATTTTACCAGACTCACTGCCACAATTTACATTTTAGGATAACAGAAGTAGAACTTTTTTTCTTTTTTCTTTTCTTTTTTTTTAAATTTTATTTTATTTTTAAACTTTACATAATTGTATTAGTTTTGCCAAATATCAAAATGAATCCGCCACAGGTATACATGTGTTCCCCATCCTGAACCCTCCTCCCTCCTCCCTCCCCATACCATCCCTCTGGGTCGTCCCAGTGCACCAGCCCCAAGCATCCAGTATCGTGCATTGAACCTGGGTGGCAACTTGTTTCATACATGATATTTTACAGGTTTCAATGCCATTCTCCCAAATCTTCCCACCCTCTCCCTCTCCCACAGAGTACATAAGACTGTTCTATCGCAGCACTGTTTATAATAGCCAGGACATGGAAGCAACCTAGATGTCCATCAGCAGATGAATGGATAAGAAAGCTATGGTACATATACACAATGGAGTATTACTCAGCCATTAAAAAGAATACATTTGAATCAGTTCTAATGAGGTGGATGAAACTGGAGCCTATTATACAGAGTGAAGTAAGCCAGAAAGAAAAACACCAATACAGTATACTAACGCATATATATGGAATTTAGAAAGATGGTAACAATAACCCTGTGTACAAGACAGCAAAAGAGACACTGATGTACAGAAGTAGAACTTAACGATAGAAAGATCCTAATAGACCCACTCCCATATATGCATTCTAAGATATCAGGATTAGTCAGAAGGTTTTCAGGAAGGAGAAACTGTCCTCAATCAGGATGCATTATTGTTATATAATCCCTAGTACAGAGTTTAAACTGAGTTGTATAATCATCAGTTTGAGGCTTAAAGAAAAAAATGTTTTATGTGACTAAAACTAAGGAATGTAGAGGAAAAAAAAAAAGTTTGTCCTTTCATCATCCTTGAAAATTCCAGACCCCTATCTCCTCCTTCAGAGCCCAGACCCCTTTCTCTTCCTCAGGGATCCCGGACTTCTTAACAACCTGCCTAGGAATTGACTCTCTCAGAATGATTATCAATATCCAAATCATTAAGACATCCATTAACTCAAGTAATTAACTTTTGTTTGTGTTGTGTGTGTATATGTGTGTATGTATGTGGTGAGAATAAGATTTACTCTAAGTGACTCTGTATGTTTAATTAATTATTTTGTTTTAATTTTTAATTTAAATGTAGTTGATATACATATTATGTTAGTTTCAGGTATACTACAAAAAGATGTAGCATTGCATTTATTATGAAATGATCATAGTTATAATTCTAGTAGCCATCTTTTCCAATACATAGTTATTGCAGTATTATTGACTATATTTCTTTTGCTCTATATTATACCTTTGTGACTTATTTATGATATAACTGGAGGTTTGTAACACTTAATCCCTTTACACCTATTTCACTCACTTCCCTAACCTCTTTCCTTCTGGCAACTGTTTGACTCTCCTCTACATCTATGTCTGTTTTTATTTTATTTGGTTAGTTTGTTTTATTTTTAGATTCCACATGACAGTAAAATTCTGTAGTATTTGTCTTTCTCTGACTTATTTCAGAAAGCATAAGAGCCTCCAGATCCAGACATGTCTCAAATGACAATATTCCATTTTCATGGTTGAATAATATTCCATTGTATTTCTACCTACCACATTCTCTTCATTCATTCTTTTATCAATGAGACTTATGTTGCTTTTATATTCTGCTATTGTAAATAATGTCACAATGAATGTTGGAGTCCATATAGCTCTTGGTTATGTTTTGGTGTTTTTGTTTTCTTCAGCAAAATTCTTAGAGGTGAAATTGCTGGAATACATGGCATTAACTGGTTTTAATGTTTTGAGAAACACTCATATTGAATTCCATAGTGGCTGCACCAATTTACAATCCCACAAACAGTGCACCTAGGTTCCCTTTTCTCAACATCCTTGTCAATACTTGTCTTTTGTTGTTCCTTGCTAAGTTGTGTCCAACTCTTTGTGACCCAATGGACTGCAGCACACCAGGTTCCTCTGTCCTCCTCTTTCTCCTGGAGTTTGCTCAGATTCATCCCCATTGAGTTGGTGATGATGATGTCTTTTAGATGATAACTATTCTGAGAGACATGAAATGGTAACACTTTCGTTGTTTTGATATGCATTTATCTAAGGATTACTAGCGTTTGAACATCTTCATGTGTCTGTTGGCCACCTGTTTGTCTTCCTTGAAAAATATCTATTGAGATCCTCTGGCCATTTTGTTTCATTAACATATAGTTAATTTAAAATATTATTTACAATGTTTGTTATGTTAGTTTCAGAAGTACAGTCTAGTGACTCATTATTTTTGTAGATTATACTCCATTATAGAAGTATAATTATTTGCCATTAGTGGATTATACTCCATTATACAGCATGCTGCTGCTGCTAAGTCGCTTCAGTCATGTCTGACTCTATGTGACCCCAGAGATGACAGCCCACCAGGCTCCCCCGTCCCTGGGATTCTCCAGGCAAGAACACTGGAGTGGGTTGCCATTTCCTTCTCCAATGCATGAAAGTGAAGTCGCTCAGTTGTGTCTGACTCCTAGCGACCCCATAGACTGCTGCCTACCAGGCTCCTCCATCCATGGGATTTTCCAGGCAAGAGTACTGGAGTGGGGTGCCATTGCCTTCTCCTATTATACAGCATAATAGGTATATTAATAATTTCCTATGCTCTACAGTATATCCTTGTTGCTTGTGAACTTTATACATAGAAGTTTGTATCTGTTTATCCCATACTCCTAGTTAGTTCTTCCTCCCTTCCCTCTCCTGGTAACCACGTTTCTTTTCTATATCTGTTTGGAAAGGTACTCATTTCTATTATTTTTAGATTCCACATATTATTTATGTCCTTCAGTGTTTATCTTTCTCTGTCTGACTTATTTCACTAAGCATAATATCCTCTAGATCAATTCGTTGCAAATGGCAGTATTTCATTCATTTTTTATTAGATAGCATTCCATTGTTTGTGTATGTGTGTATGTATGTGTGTGTGTATATATATATATATTTATATATTACATGTATATTATTTTTATATATTTTATCTATATTTATCTATATTAAAATAGATATATTTCAAAGAAGACAAATAGGTGGCCAACAGACACATGATGATTTTCAAACATCAGTAATCATTAGAGAAATGCATATCAAAACAATGAAAGTGTTACCGGCTCATACAATTTCTTTTTTAATTCAGTCATTTGTTGCTGTGCATTTGGGTTAGTTTTATGTCTTGACTATTATAGCTTATGCTGGGAAGAATGTATTGTTTTGAATTAGTGTTTTTGTTCTTTCTAAATATGTACTCAGAAATGGGATTGTTGGATCCACTTATGGTAGTTCTATTTGAAGAACTTCCATACTGTTTTTGTAGTGTCTGCACATATTTACATTCTCTCCAGCCGTGTAAAGGGCTTCCTTTTCTCCACATCCTCACCAACATTTGTTATTTGACTGTTAGCCATCTGTGTATTTTCTTTGGAGAAATGTCTATTCAGGTGATCTGCCACTTTCTTTCTTTTTTTTTTTTAACTTTATTTTATTTTTATTTTTTTTATATTTTATTTTATTTTTAAACTTTACAATATTGTATTAGTTTTGCCAAATATTGAAATGAATCCACCACAGGTATACCTGTGTTCCCCATCCTGCACCCTCCTCCCTCCTCCCTCCTCCCTCCCCATACCATCCCTCTGGGTCGTCCCAGCGCACCAGCCCCAAGCATCCAGTATCATGCATCGAACCTGGACTGGCGACTCATTTCATACATGATATTATACATGTTTCAATGCCAGTCTCCCAAATCTTCCCACCCTCTCCCTCTCCCACAGAGTCCATAAGACTGTTCTATACATCAGTGTCTCCTTTGCTGTCTCGTACACAGGATTATTGTTACCATCTTTCTAAATCCCATATATATGCGTTAATATACTGTATTGCCACTTTCTGATTGAGTTATTTGATTTTGCTTTGATACCGAGTTGTATGAGCTATTTATATATTTTGAATATTACCCCTTGTCAGTTGTATCATTTGAAATATTTTCTTCCATTCTGGAGTTTGTCTTTTCATTGGTCAGTGGTTTCCTTTGTTGTGCAAAAGCTTTTAAGTTTAATTAGGTCCCCTTTGTTTATTTTTGGTTTTGTTTCCAACAAATAAAGCCATGATCTGCATCAAAGAGTGTTCACCTTGTTCCCTTCAGGACTTACATTCAGGTCTTTAAATCATTTTGCATTTATTTTTATGTATAGTGTGAGGCAATGTTCTGATCTTACTGTTTAACATGTGGTTGTCGAGTTTTCCCAGCATCACTTAAGAGGCTCTTTTTCTCCAGTATATATTTTTGCCTCCTTTGTCATAGTTTAATTTACTGTAGGTCCATGGGTTTATTTCTGGCCTTGTTCATTTTCTAATCAGATTGTGTGATTTTTTAATGTTGACTTGTATGAGTTCTTTATATATTTTGAATATTAACCTCTTGTCAGATATATAATTTGCAAATGTCTTCTCTCATTCAGTAGGTTGTGTTCCTCCCTTTTGTTGGTAGTTTCTTTTGCTGTGCAAAAACTTTTTAGATGATATAGTACCATTTGCTTATTTATTTATTTATTTTTTGCTTTTGTCTCCTTTGCCTAAGGGGACATATTCAAAAAGATATCAATAAAGACTGTTGTTAAAGAGCTTAGTGCCTATGGTTTTTTTTGGTCAGATTTCCTTTGGTCTTTCATTTAAGTCTTAAATTCATTTTGAATTTATTTTTGTATAGGATGTGAAAAAGTAGTCTGGTTTGATTCTTTTGCATGAAGCTATCCACTATTCCCAAAATCACTTGTTGAATAGACTGTCTTTTCTCCATTGTATATTCTTTCCTCCTTTGTTGTAGATTGGTTGATCATAGGCATGGAGGTTCATTTCTGAGTTATGGATTCTGTTCCATTGATCTATGTGTCTGTTTTTGTGCTAGTACCATGCTGTTTTGATTACTGTAACTTTGTAGTATAGTCTGGGAGCATGATACCTGCAAATTAGTTCTTTTTTATAAAGATAGCTTTGGCAATTTGGCATCTTTTACTGTCCCATATTAATTTTAGGATTATTTCCTCTTTAACTATGAAAAGTGTTATGGATATTTTGCTAGAGATTGTGTTAAATCTGTAGATTGCTTTGTAAAAGGCCTTCTCTAATACTCTGATCTTTATTATTTCTTTCTTTCTACTAACTTTGTGTTTAATTTCATCCTCACTAGACACCAGGAGATCAGGAAGAGTCTTAGCAAGTAAGAAACACATTTCAAGTGTTGTCAATTTTATGAAGGGAAAAACTTATATCATTATCTTAAGTATTTCATCCTATTCCATTCTGTTATTGATGTTAGTTTCTCAAAGTAAATATATAAAACATATGCACACAGACAGCTCCAGATATATTATACCTTGTTTTTTTTTTTTTTTTTTCCCCTAAGGAGACTGCTTTTGTTCATTTCCAGTAACCCTCATTCTGCTCCTTATCATGACAAATCCCTTAGTTTGGTGTCCCAATCAAGACCCATTGCCTGAATGTATCATTCATTTAGTAAATACTTACTGACTGCCTATAGGACCAATCAGAAATACTATGTGATAATCATTCTCAGGAGCTTATAGTATACTGAGGGGAAAAAGACAGTATAAGAGAGTAAATTATTTATAAAAAAATTGGAAGATGAGAAGAGCACTCTATTCAGGATGAACTGGGATGCATTTCCTGATTGGGGCTATCAGGAAAGGCTTCTTAGAAGATTACCAATTTAAATCCTAATGTAAGAGTGAGGACTAGATAAATGATATGGGAAAGACCTGGGGAGAATAATTTGATTTAAATTAATAAGATTTTATTTCTTCTTGAGTGTCCAAACACTCTGTTCAACAACTTACTATGATAGCTTCCAACTGTAATGAAAGCTGAATTTTATGCCTTACTTCCATATTTCTCTTTCACCAAAATTCATTGATAAAATATAGGATAAAAAGAAACAAATGAGTGAGAAAAAATCAAAGAGAGATTAGGTAAAACAAAAGATATCCCACTAAGTCAATGGTTTTTAATAAGAGGGGAAATTTTTGCCACCTGTGGGACTTTTGGCAATGTCTGTCCCAGGGTACAGTGTTTGACTGTCACATCTTGGGGGTGAATGCTAGTGGTATCTAGTTGGTAGAAGACAGAGATACTGCTAAACATATTACATTGCACAGGACAGCACCCACAACAAAATAAATGGTTATCTAATCCAAAATGTCAGTAATGTAGAGGATGCTCTAGAGCACTGAATTACCTTGTGTCTCAGTTAAAACACCCTGTAGCATTTATTCATTTACTTATTTGAGTTTCTAATTATGGCCTTGAAAAGAGATCTCTTTTGGATAGAAACATACTAATACTGCAATACAGACAGATTCAAGCAAGGACTTACATGACATGTTATTACCTTATTAACTTCACCTTTTCCTGCAAGTCACTAAGATTTGTCAGCTCAGAAATTAATCCTCATATTTAGTCTAAGGTTGGAACTCAACATTCAAAAAAATGAAGGCCAAGGCATCTGGTCCCATCATTTCATGGCAAAAAGATAGGGAAACAATGAAAACAGTGAAAGACTTTATTTTTTTGGGCTCCAAAATCACTGCAGATGGTGACTGCAGCCATTAAATTAAAAGACACTTCCTCCTTGGAAGAAAAGCTAGGACTGGCCTAGAGAGCATATTAAAAAGCAGAGACATTACTTTGCTGACAAAGATCTGTCTAGTAAAAGCTATGTTTTTTCCAGTAGTCATTTATGGATATGAGAGTTGGACCATAAAGAAGGCTGGACATAAGAACTGATGCTTTTGAATTATGGTGTTGGAGAAGATTCTTGAGAGTCCCTTGGATTGCAAGGAGATCAAACCTGAATATTCATTGGAAGGACTGATGCTGAAGCTGAAACTCCAATACTTTGGCCACCTGATGCAAAGAGCCAACTCATTAGAACAAGACTCTGATGCTGGGAAAAACTGAAAGCAGGAGGAGAAGGGGATGGCAGAGGATGAGATGGTTGGTGACATCACTGACTCAATGGACATGAGTTTGAACAAACTCGAAGAGATGGGGAAGAATTGGGATGCCTGGCATGCTGCAGTTCATGGGCTCACAAAGAGCTGGACATGACTGAGCGACCAAACAACAACATATGCTTGGATACGGACCTTCTATGCTAAAAACATGTGTGATCTCTCTTTCCCTCTCATCCTGTCTCTCTCTTTCCTTCTGTCTTTGCCTCTCTCTCTCTGTCTTACACACACACATACACCCCCATTGGTGGAAAGTTGGCAAAATATAAATATTAATTTAAAATGACATTGAAGGAAGATAATTTTTATTGTTTAGTTGCTAAGTTGTGTCCAACTCTTTGTGATCCCATGGATGGTAGCCTTCCAGATTCCTTTGTCCATGGAATTTCTCAGGCAAGAATACTGGAATGGATTGCCATTTTCTTCTCTAGGGTATTTTCCTGACCCAGGAGTTGAACTCAGGACTCCTGAATTGGCAGGTGGATTATTTGCCACTGAGTCTCCAGGGAAAGCCCAGGAAGGGACTAAAGAAACATAAATTCACATAAAGTGATATCTTGGGTTAGGTCCTGGAATAGAAAAAAGTAATATTAGTTTAAAAAGTTTTTGAAATGCAAATAAAGTCTGGAGTTTTGTTAATAGTAATATACCAATGATACTTTCTTACTTTTGACAAATGAATTATGGTTATACAAAGCATTAGCATTAAAAGGAACTGAGTCAGATGCACATGGAAACTTTCTGTATGATTTCTACATCTCTTCTATGAATATAAAATTATTCTAAAATAAAAATTGTAATTTGATAAATGAAATTGAAGAGGAGAATAAAATAAATGGTTAAGAGATTTTCATTTTAAAAGCAATTTTTAAAATTATGTTTTTCAATTAGCAGTATTAAAACAGTTTGTTGCAGTCTAGTAATTGAAATAGTTTGCAATTATGTTTTCCACCTTTGTTTAATTAAAATCATAAGCTGTTTGTTTTAATTTCATGCAATAATGAATATGTGACTGAGACATTATAAGTAAGGGGTCCAGAATTAGCTTATGGATTATTTGGCTATTATGGGTCAATATATTTTAAAGAAATTTATCAACATTGGATAAATGAAGATTTCGCATAAACTTCCCTTGAAAAATTGGGAGAACTTGCAATCTTTGATCTAGTTCAGATGTGTCTAAACATTTTTCAGTAGAAGTCTCCTCCTTTAATGTTTGCAGATGGCCACATACTCCCTTCTTTTTATACCCCACTCCCAACCTAATTACCTGGTGATCAACTGTACACCTTTCAGCATTTGATATCTAATTTTCATATTTCACATTCATATTTCACTCCTCAAAATTGAATAAATATTGGCCTTTTGTATTTTTTACTAATTTACATTTTTGAAAGATTTGATTAAGATAATTTACCTGTCAACATATCAGTCTGTGGAAACTCTTTCCTAGAGTTTCACTTATGAAATGTTAACCTGTTTCTGGGCCTCAGATTTTTTTAAGTTTCATCCAACTTCTTTCAATAGAGCAAGCAAAGGATAGATTAATTTTCCATTTTTATTCAATGTATACATAATTTAGGACCAATTTATTATTTCTCCTTTCTCTTATGGTAGGTTTGTGCCAAGACTTTTGTATTATATATATATTATATAATAATTTTTATATCTAATTTTTAGAACTTTCAGTTGGATTAATATAATAGTGCCATTGCACCTACTAGTTCCCTTGGAATAGGAATGAGTTGTGTAAACGCAGTGAGTGATCTTGACAATTGACCTTCTATAGAATCATATTTTGTTTCTTGAAATAATTATTAGTATTTTTAAATAATTTTTTTTTGTATACAGAAATATAGTCTCTTGTATATCATTATTTTTCATGTCCTGGGATTCACTGACTCAATTCCAAGAAGTAGTCTCCCAGTCCTTTTTTTTTTTTCCTTTTCTCTCTTTTTCCTTTATAAAGATCTTGGATACCACTTTGGAGGAATAATGTACTTGTTGAGCAGTAAAAGGCTTCTAATGAAGCCCCATTATTTTTGGAATTGGATGACTGTTATGGGGTTTTCATAAAGCCAAGGATTTGCCAAGCCTATTGGTATAAATAAAAAGATTGAGGAACAGAAGATAGTAAAGCTAAAAAAGACTGCTTTGAACTACTTTAAAAATTTCTGAGCAGTAACATTCAGGGCTAAAATATAGCCACCGCCGCCGCCGCCAAGTCGCTTCAGTCGTGTCCGACTCTGTGCGATCCCACGGACTGCAGCCTACCAGGCTTCTCTGTCCATGGGATTCTCCAGGCAAGAACACTGGAGTGGGTTGCCATTTCCTTCTCCAAAATATAGCCACAGTAACACCTAACAATTCATGAAAACATATTTATAGGATTCAAAGAAAATATTAACAGTTGGTTTGGTTTTAGGATATATTTGAAAGAAAAAATATTTAATTAAAAATATTTTATATAACCTAGATTTTGTTTCACATGCTTTGTCCTTCTTTGTCATACCAAAAAATACTGTCTTGTATTAATAAGTCTTTTGAAGAAGAGTGCTTCATGATCTGACTCCTCTTGCTATAGTAAGTCTCTCAAATATATAGTCTCAGGCAACCTGTACTTTTCTTTTGTAGCATTTTAAAAGATTATTTAATTAATCTTAAAATGAGATTCTTCATGTTGTCTCTATAAAATGTGAGGTATGTGGGGAGGCAAGGCCTGTTTTACAACTATATGATCACTAATTCTCATTCTGTTGAGTGGACTCATATATCTATAATAAATAACATTGATTGAATGAATAACTGAGTCAATAATTAAGTAAATAAATATATTTGACCACTATGTTAAAACTAAATAGAACTATATACCAATACAATAGCATAAATATATGGGGGGTAACTAAGCAGAGACATTATTATGCCAACAAAGGTCCGTCTAGTCAAGGCTATGTTTTTTCCAGTAGTTATATATGGATGTGACAGTTGGACTATAAAGAGAGCTGAGAGCTGAAGAATTGATGCTTTTGAGCTGCGGTGTTGGAGAAGACTCTTGAGAGTCCCTTGGACAGCAAGGAGATCCAACCAGTCCATCCTAAAGGAAATCAGTCCTGGGTATTCATTGGAAGGACTGATGCTGAAGCTGAAACTCCAATACTTATTAGGCCACATGATGTGAAGAACTGACTCATTTGAAAAGATCCTGATGCTGGGAAAGATTGAAGGTGGGAGGAGAAAGGAACAGAGGGTGAGATGGTTGGATGGCATCACTGACTCAATGGACATGAGTTTGAGTAAGCCCCAGGAGTTGGTGATATACAGGGAAGCCTGGCGTGCTGCAGTTCATGGGGTCTCAAAGAGTCAGACACGACTGAGCGACCGAACTGAATTGATCTGATGGGGGAAAAGTATATGACTTGACTTTTCATTCTTGTGTCTGGGCATCTAGTTTTACTTTCTTAAATCCATTCTGCATTTGGCATTTGAATTGATCAACTTAAAAATATAGACACAGTTAAGTAAAATGTTCTTCTACATCACCAAATATCCCCTTAATTTTGACCAAAAGTGAATGATCCAACAACTGCAATAGGCTGTCATCTATGGCCCTCCTTAAATAGGCATGTACTTCTTTGTCTCTATCTAAAGAATCCAGCTAGAAACAATCTTAGATGTTCTGTTATTTGCAGTTTTCTATTATACAACATGTTATTTAGTGTCACCTTTTCCCTCTGCCTGGAAGCCCATCCTGAATTTCTGATCTAAGTTCATGTGTCTTAACCTTTCAAGATTGAGCTCTGACATTATCTCAAGGATAGTGTCTCTAAAGTCCCAGGTTGCAAAATTGTCCACTTTATGGTCCCAAAATACTTGCTTACCTTTATTTATCACTCATAATACATAATTAAAATAAACAGTTTGTATCTAACTCCTTCTTAAGACTTCAAATCCAATAAAGAAAGGATCTTATCTTATTCATTTTTGCATGGAAACATTCTAAGTCAATGTTTGGTATTGAATAAATATCCTTTTAAAATGAATTCTAATAAATCATCATAGAGTATTCATTTGACCTTTCACTAGGTTTAAGGATTGTCCAGAATTACAAGTGATATCCAATTTCCCTACTTCTTTGATGAACTGACTCTTTCTTTTGCATTTTAATTGAAACATTTAAGTTATAAAATCGGCCTTTTTATTTCTTATACTTGGGTATATTTTACTTTTGTTTAGCTATTCATCAATTAAGTTTCTTAAATGTTTTCTGAGCATTTACTATGTGTTATATACTAAGCCAACTTCATGTCACTCAGAGATAAAAGAAATAGTTGCTGACATAGAGGAACATAATTATTTGTAGGTAAACTAAAAAAAAAAGTATAAATCCTCTAATACAAATAAGGATGTGGAAGAATGAATTTTAGTAGGATGAGCTAAAAAATAATAGTTCAGATTAAAATAGCATGTGAAAGCTATGGAAGTAACTTAGAGAATGCTGCATTTTAAAATTACAAATCATCAACTGAAGTTTCCTGCCTTTTTAAGTGTAGAGCAGATAGTCTAATTTCTTTTTTTAAAGGAGGTCTAAACATTTCTCTTGACCAGATATACAAATATCCAAGAGGCAAATGAAAAGATGCTCAATGTTGCTAATTATGAGAGAAATGCAAATCAAAACTATGAGATATGACCTCACACCAGTCAGAATGGCTATCATCAAAATGTCTACAAAGAGTAAATGCTAGAGAGGGTGTAGAGAAAAGGGAACTGTCCTACATTTTTGGTGGGAATGTAGATTGTTGCAGTCACTAAGGAGAATAGAATGGAAGTTCCCTAAAAAACTAAAAGAGTTACCATATGGCCTAGCAATCCCAATCCTGGGCATATATCTGGAGAAAAGTATAGTTCAAAAGGATACATGTACTCCAGTGTTTATCACAACACTGTTTACAATTGCCAAGACATGGAAACAATCTATATGTCCATCAACAGATGAAAGGATAAAAAAGATGTGGCTTATATACACAATAGAATATTACTCATCCATTAAAAAGAATGAAATAATGCCATTTGCAGCAACATGGATGGACCTGGAGATTATCATACTGAGTAAAACAGGGAAAGACAAATATCATTTATTGCTTATATACTGAATCTAAAAAAAAGTACAAATGAACTAATTTATGAAACAGAAACAGACTAAAAATCTTAGGGAATGAATTTATTGTTACTAGGGGAAGGATGGGAGAGGGATATATTGGAATTTTGGGATTGACACACACACTATTATATTTACAATAGATAGCCAACAAGGACCTACTGTATAACACAGGGAACTCTGCTTAATATTTTATGATAACTTTAGTGAGAAAAGAATTGGAAAAATAATAGATACTTGTAATGTATAACTGAATCACTTTGCTGTATACCTGAAACTAATAAAACATTGTTAATTAATGATACTCCAATGTAAAATAAAAATTAAAAAATAAAGGAGGTCTAAATTTTGGCCACCTCATGCAAAGAGTTGACTCATTGGAAAACACCCTGATGCTGGTAGGGATTGGGCAGGAGGAGAAGGGGACAACAGAGGATGAGATGGCTGGATGGCATCACTGACTCGATGGACATGAGTTTGAGTGAATTCTGGGAGATGGTGATGGACAGGGAAGCCTGGCGTACTGCTATTTATGGGGCTGCAAAGAGCTGGACATGACTGAGCGACTGAACTGAACTGAACTGAAATGAAAATCTTCTCTGAGATTTCAGTGAATTTCTTGACAGTAACTGGATGCTGCTGCTGCTAAGTCACTTCAGTCGTGTCCGACTCTGTATGACCCCAGAGACGGAAGCCCACCAGGCTTCCCCGTCCCTGGGATTCTCCAGGCAAGAACACTGGAGTGGGTTGCCACTTCCTTCTCTAATGCATGAAAGTGAAAAGTGAAAGGGAAGTCGCTCAGTCGTGTCCGACTCTCAGCAACCCCATGGATTACAGCCCGCTAGGCTCCTCCATCCATGGGATTTTCCGGGCAAGAGTTCTGGAGTCGGGTGCCATTGCCTTCTCCACAGTAACTGGATACTTACTGTCAAATGGTTAATTCTGTCTTAAAGTTTCTGAATTACTTATATTCTATATAAATTCAAATAGACATTGTCCCTAATTTTATCTAAACAAGCAAATAAGAACAGGTTTTGAATATACAGGTGATAGATAACTTGGTGATAACTTGCTCAATTAATCTTATGGATAATTTGAAAAGGAGGGCTGTCTACATGAAAAGTAGGCAAACAGCTTGAAATTGACTATTACATACTCTTACCTGTTAAATTCTTTGTACTACCAGTTGCTCAAGGGTTTTTTTTAACTCTGACTTCTTCACCACGTACCATCTTCCTACTCACATCGTATTCTTATTCCTTTCTTTTCTTCCAACTTTCCATTTCTCTTCCACCCGCTTCTCCCCCTGGATGGCCTTAAGAACGCTCTGGTTTCTATGTATATTGTACATGACAATTTATCTCATTCTATCCTACCACCTAATCTGTCCCTCTTATTGATAAACTTAGTTTATGTTGGATTTTCTTTTATTTTTATCATAAAGCATAATAAAACATTAATTCACATAAGTCGCATATCAAAATCACTGACAATGCCCTGTGTGCTCTCAGCCTACTACCAACGGGATGTTGCAGGGAAACAGAGCACAAGGAGAGGCCATATCATATGTAAATATGACCTTCATAACTAGATTAAATTATTAACATCCAAGAACTAGGAAAGAATAAAAAACTTTTATGTCTTGAAAATTTGTGTGTTTGATTTTCCTTTTTAATAGAAATTGCATTTGCTGAGTTTTAATCAGATTTATCTGATCCTGTGCAGTCTGCCTCTTGCTAATTTTAATTCTGTCCCTTTCATAGCATCTCTTCTGTTTTTCAGTTCCCTGCTCTGGGTTCATTTCAGTAGTATTCCATATTTATATGCTTCCTTTCAGTGAAGACATGAATTAGACCTTCATTCTTCTGCAGATGACACTCAGATCTATTTGACGATTAGTCCTAATTGTTACTCTACTTCTGATATTTTGTCAGCATCTCATGAAGACATGGAGACTAGGATGTCCAATTAAATGTTACTGAGCTGAACTACTTATTCAGGGATAAGTACTATTTATTCAGTTCCAGGCACTGGTTTAAATAGGTTTTATCATTCACTTTCAGATGCATGTGTGTATGCATGAGTGTGTGTGTTTCATGACTAACAGTCAACAATATGAGAATATTAACTGATTCAGAGAACTGTTTCTATACCCATTTATTTGAAGTTCAATACAGATCTTAGTTTAATAATTCTATATTTTTCAGGTAATGAGATTATATACTATATTAAATAGTTACTGAACAAATAAAACAAGAACAAAATGAGATTCTGAAATATTGAAAGTATTATAACCATATTTCAAGGCATTGCTTAAATCTACGCTTTTGGGTTCAGATTGTTATAGAGGAAATGTTAATGTAGGATTTCACTTCATAATAAAAATAACTTCATGTGAAACTTTCCAAACTATTAGGAGTTCCCTTCTCAGGAAGAAAGAATGCAAGAGAAAGATAAAGTGTAGTTGAACATTGTCCTTCAAGAACTATGCCAAATATGATGCAGAGAGACTAAAATTCTGATACTTAACTCACTTATCTGTACATTATTTAAAGCTGTTTATTATCTGTGTGAAAACTTCACAATTCCTATTTATGTCTGTTAAGAGAACAGACACTAGTTCTGGTGGTATTCTCATTTGTCCTATTTTCCTTTGTCAACTTTGATAATAAATTTCTACCAAGCTTTATTCATTTTTTTATAGCAAATCTTTTCTGATCTCAGTTAAAAATTAGTTCTTCAATTTTTTTCTTTTCAGAGCATTTTATTTGCTAGTTTACAAAGTCCTTCATTTTAATGTTTAATTTATAAAATATTTTTCATATCTTTCAAAGTATTTATTTTGTTTGAACTCATATATATTTTGTACTTCCTATAACTTCCAATTTAGAAATTTCTAAACTTCTTGACCCATTTGCTTTTTGTTGAAGTGATTTTTTTATCAGTTCAGTTTAGTTCAGTCACTCAGTCGTGTCTGACTCTTTGTGACCCTATGAATCTCAGCATGCCAGGGCTCCCTGTCCATCACCAACTCCCAGAGTCCACCCAAATGTACATTGAGTCAGTGATGCCATCCAGCCATCTCATCCTCTGTCATCCCCTTTTCCTCCTGCCCCCAATTCCTCCCAGCATCAGAGTCTTTTCCAATGAGTCAACTCTTCACATGAGGTGGCCAAAGTACTGGAGTTTCAGCTTTAGCATCATTCCTTCCAAAGAAATCCCAGGGCTGATCTCCTTTAGAATGGACTGGTTGGATCTCCTTGCAGTCCAAGGGACTCTCAAGAGTCTTCTCCAACACCGCAGTTCAAAAGCATCAGTTCTTTGGCACTCAGCTTACTTCACAGTCCAACTCTCACATCCATACATGACCACTGGAAAAACCATAGCCTTGACTAGACAGACCTTTGTTGGCAAAGTAATGTCTCTGCTTTTGAATATGCTATCTAGGTTGGTCATAACTTTCCTTCCAAGGAGTAAGTGTCTTTTAATTTCATGGCTGCAATCACCATCTGCAGTGATTTTGGAGCCCCCAAAAATAAAGTCTGCCACTGTTTCCACAGTTTCCCCATCTATTTCCCATGGTGATGGGACCAGATGTCATGATCTTCGTTTTCTGAATGTTGAGCTTTAAGCCAACTTTTTCACTCTCCACTTTCACTTTCATCAAAAGGCTTTTGAGTTCCTCTTCACTTTCTTCCATAAGGGTGGTGTCATCTGCATATCTGAGGTTATGCCCATAGTATCTTGTAAATCCAATCTCCTAGTTTAGTATTTCTCTTCTCTTCTAGACTATAAACTCTATGAGGGCAGAGACCTTGACCCTCTTTTTTACCTTGCCACTTTCAGTCTCTGGCACTGTATCAAGCAGAATATGCACTCATTTATTGTTTTTGGAATACATGAATTTTCAGAATAATTAGCATACAGCATTCAGCTTTCACAAATTAGTTAAAAATATAGCATCTAAAAAAATCCATTAAATTTGAAAGTTCTTTTTTTTTTCAATGAACAGTCTCATGATTACATTCTCTGGACAAAAGTTCTCAACTGTTCAATCATATGTGCTTTTAGATCTGGAATGTGTTTGATTAGTAAATAATAAAAATATTAATTTTCATTGTGACAATATATTGTATTATATATTGTGTTATCATTTATTGCAATATATTGTGTTATTTTATATTGTATCAGTTGCTATCAGCTTACAATATAAGCTAAATATCAGTTTATGTCATGGACATAAAAAGGTTTAAATGGTAGATTCTTACTAAAATTTCTAAAACTATAATAAGTCTGATTTTCTCAAGCACCCAACATCAAGTACTTCTTATTTATAACGTATCATATGCTTACTTCACTGCCATTAAATCCAAAATAAATTTACATCTATAAAATTATTATTCAATGAAGTACTATCCCCACTTTCTTTTTCCTCTCCTGGGTCTTACTCAGTCCCAGGAGATAGCTTTTTTGGAGAGAAAATAAATAATTCAAATCAATATAATAAAAGCCCTATTTTATGCTTTAATTAATCTCATGATAAAAACAGAAGCTATCAACTTTGTTGCAAAGCATAGATAGTAAAAACAGAGTTCAGTTACCACTGGTGGTGTTTGGGCAAAGACAGATTCGGTTGAGTTCAGTTCAGTTCAGTCTCTCAGTCATGTCCGACTCTTTGTGACCTTATGAATCATAGCATGCCAGGCCTCCCTGTCCATCACCAACTCCCAGAGTTCACTCAAACTCACGTCCATCGATGAGATGCCATCCAGCCATCTCATCCTCTGTCGTCCCCTTCTCCTCCTTCCCCCAATCCCTCCCAGCATCAGAGTCTTTTCCAATGAGCCAACTCTTCGCATGAGGTAGCCAAAGTACTGGAGTTTCAGCTTTAGCATCAGTCCTTCCAAAGAACACCCAGGGCTGATCTCCTTTAGAATGGACTGGTTGGCTCTCATTGAGACAGATTAAAAGGAAATTATGAGTGACATTTACCGTAGTTTACCTCTGTGAGCGGAGAAGGCAATGGCACCCCACTCCAGTACTCTTGCCTGGAAAATCCCAAGGACAGAGGAGCCTGGTAGGCTGCAGTCCATGGGGTCGCTAAGAGTCAGACATGACTGAGCGACTTCACTTTCACGTTTCACTTTCATGCACTGGAGAAGGAAATGACAACCCACTCCAGTGTTCTTGCCTGGAGAATCCCAGGGATGCGGCAGCCTGATGGGCTGTGCAGTCTATGGGGTTGCACAGAGTCGGACACGACTGCAGCGACTTAGCAGCAGCAGCAGCAACCTCTGTGAGACTGGGGAGTGTTCCCTTTCATGTGGTGAAGTAACCACAACATGTATCTCCATGTTCAGTTCTCACTGAATACTGGAAGTTGTCCATCATTAAATACCAAACACATTCAGTTTTAGTCATTTTAGGTTTTTCCCTAGCAATATTTATCATCATACCTCACAGGGCCCCATCAGAAACCCTAAAAAAGTAAGTTTTTTGTTGGTACATCTCATATAGTCTAAGCCATTCTGACTTGATGAAACTCACAAAGTTTGGGCTGTTCGTGCCTATTCATTGTTATATGTGTTCATCATCATACCTTATTAAAACATTCAGTTTTCCAAATTACAAGTTAGAATTTCTAGAAGTGGTAGAAACTCTACAAAGTTAAAATTAATATCACCTGCTTTGTCTACCACCTCTTGTGTAGCATAAAAAATATAGTTTATTTCATAGCCAATGTCAGATTATTCTCAGAAATAATCTAACACTATGTGTCACATCCTTGGATAATGAGCAAAGAGATCACTGTAGATATTGAAATATATAAATGGAAATACTTCTGCTAGGGTAAGATCACAATATTAACCTACAGGTGAAATAGAAGAGAAATATTACAAATACACCTGAATTCACACTGAGTTTTTACTAAAAAAAAACCATAATTTTCCATGTTTTATGTGCCATCAAACCATTTTAATAAGAATAAGGCTATATCACTGAGATTGGACAACAACATAACTTCCAAGCTCTACTAACCTCTTTGCACCTATTGGAAGAAGCCATTAAGAGCACAGAGATAACTGCATAATATAATTGTAAGTCACTGTATGCCTGTCAGAGAGTGTGGGTGATGTAGTTTAACTGTCTAAGTTTACAGGTGAAGTAATGGGATTCAGATGGTTTGGATTTGCTCAAGTATGAACACAAAGTAAGTAGAAGAGGCAGGGACAGTGAAGGTACACAGACTACAAAGCTATTTGGACTTCATCCTAATGATTCTGTTAAAGACACATCATACCTCTCATATCATACCCCTCATAACAAAGAATTACTACTTGCTAGAAATCTTTCAACATACCTAAGGGACAGCCTTAGAGCAGGAGACTATGCTTAGTTGCTCAGTTGTGTCCAATTCTTTGTGATCGTATTGACTGTAGCCTGCCAGGCTTCTCTGTCCATGGAGATTCTCCAGGCAGGAATACTGGAATGGGTTACCATGCCCTCCTCCAGGGGATCTTTCCTACCCAGGAATTGAGCCCAGGTCTCCTGCATTGCAGGCGGACTCTTTATCATCTGAACTACCAGGGAAGCCCAGAGCAGGAGACAGTAGAACTTACTTGTTCACAGAGCTGTTCGTGAAACATTTGTGGAAGAGAATATCTACAAAAGGGTGGTAGCTTAAATTGCCACTATATCCAAAAGCCAGATAGGGTGGGGAGTAGTGGGGAGATACCAATCAGAAACAAAATCAAATCTTTGTTGTTACTCTCATTATTTTAGTCATGGGTTCATTCATTCATTCCTATGTTTAATGAATATCTACTATGTGCTACATGCTGTTCTAGGCACTGGAGACACCATGGTGAACAAAACGAGTCCTTGCTCTCATGAAGTTATCATTCCAATAAGGAAAAGAGACAGTAAACAGTGGTATATATGTGTGTGTCTGTACACGTTTGTATATGTATATACTTTTCATAAATATGGATATCTATGTATACAATTGTATATGAAGGTTAAAAATCAAAGTTTAGATAGATTATTCAGATAGAACAGACTATTAAGAACTGTTTGAGCAGAAACCTATATAAAATGAGAAATACAACAAGTACCAAGGTCTTAAAGTGCAAACATCCTCAAAGTGTTGTAGGAATTGCAAGTGAGTGGAAGGAGCTTTATGAAATGTTCAAATCCTGAGAATATGTTGGAACAAGATCAACAAAGTCCCTCAATATTACCAAAAAAAAAAAAAGATTCTGGAAGAGAGACTGAAAGAGATACTTCAGGGTTCAGTAGACTCAGAGACAACTGTAGACAGGACCCAGTTGGTATATTGTGTGCAAAAATAATATTTAACTTGTGAATTGAATCTTTCTTACTCAACCAGAAAATAAAATTTTTGCTTGTCTTGCTCAACTAGTTGAAACATTATATCTAGCACAAATTTAAATGCCTGAAGGTTACGGTTGAACCAAATCATATTTCATTGTATTTAACCTTTTTTGTAGATGTTTTTCCAAGCATAGTTAACTGTATGTGCTTGACCTGAGGGAAGAATAGGACTACAGCATACTGATAGAGAAGCTACGGTTGATTTTTTTTGGTTTCTCCTACTATACTTATATCATTTACTTGAAACAGCGTTATCCTCTTTACAGTATCTCACAATGTCTCCATATATAAGCTCATTTCACTTCCAAAACAAAACTGGAAAATGATAAATTAACTATTATTCTCTTCCTTTTTAAAAACATAGCTGACATATGACTAAAACATATAGAATATTGTAAAATAACTGTCAAAAACACTGAATTAAGATAATCATAGATACATAGAATATATGCAAATTAGCTAGTTTGTATCAATTCATTTTAAATCCCTAAAATCAGGATGTTAACATTTTTGTGTAAAAAGCCTTTCCATGCAGAGTGCAACCAATCTTTCCAGTTATATGGGTTCTTACATAGAATACAACCTGTCTTGGTACTTATTTTTAAGATTTTATTTCATTTCCTTCTGAAATATTTTATGCTTCTTTTTATGGAAGACTTTTACCTTTCTTGCCAAATATATTTTTAAAAATTACATGTTCACTTTGTTGCTTGTGTGAATTTGATCTTTCAATTTGAATTGCCAACTATTACAGTTATACAAGCGAATTTACATTTTCACATGCATTTTTTCTTCAAAGGCAGATTATGTGACTAAAATATAAAGTAGTATAAATTGTAGATACATTATTAACTTTCTTGAGCTTAGGTAGGCAAATAGCACATTTGATTAAAAAATGATACTTTTTGTTTTTTTTTTAAATGTTGTAATGCTTTCCAAAATTTTTCCAACTCTATTGCATTACCTAGAACTACTGAGATAATGTTGAGTGCTGCCATAGACTGTGAGCATCCATATTTTGTTTTAACCTTAGAGGGTTATGAATTGGTATGAATTGGGTATGGGATTTGAATTGGGAGATTGAGATTGACATTTGTACACTACTATGTATAAAATAGATAATTATGAGAACCTATTGTATAGCACAGGGAACTCTATTCAGTGCTCTGTGGTGACCTAAATGGAAGGAAGTCTAAAAAGAGGAGGTATATATATATACATACAACTGATCCACTTTGCTGTACAACAGATGCTAGCACAACATTGTAAAGCAACTATGCTCCATTAAAGTTTTAAAAAAAGGGGTGGAGGGAATGTGAAGGAAAACATAGACTAGTGAACATGGGAGACATAAAAGAAGTTGCAATATAATGATCTCAATGTGGAAGGTAAAAATGACAAACTCACAGAACCAGAGAGTAGAATGTTGTTGTTCAGTCGCTCAGCCATGTCTGACTCTTTGTGACCCTGTGGAATGCATCATGCCAGGCCTCCCTATCCCTCACCATCTCCTGAAAGCTTTCCACAGTTCGTTGTGACCCACATAGTCAAAGGCATAGTCAATGAAACAGAGGTAGATGTTTTTCTGGAATTCTCTTGCTTTTTCTGTGATCCAGCAAATGTTGGCAATTGGATCTCTGGTTCCTCTTCATTTTCTAAACCCAGCTTGGACATCTGGAAGTTCTTGGTTGCTCTAATGCTGAAGCCTAGCATGCAAGATTTTAACCATTACCTACAAGCATGGGAGATGAATGCAATTGTCCAATGGTAGAATCAGATCAGATCAGTCACTCAGTCGTGTCCGACTCTTTGCAAGCCCATGAATCGCAGCATGCCAGGCCTCCCTGTCCATCACCAACTCCCGGAGTTCACTCAGACTTACATCCATTGAGTCAGCAATGCCATCCAGCCATCTCATCCTCTGTCGTCCCCTTCTCCTCCTGCCCCCAATCCCTCCCAGCATCAGAGTCTTTTCCAATGAGTCAACTCTTCGCATGAGGTGGCCAAAGTACTGGAGTTTCAGCTTTAGCATCATTCCTTCCAAAGAAATCCCAGGGCTGATCTCCTTCAGAATGGACTGGTTGGATCTCCTTGCAGTCCAAGGGACTCTCAAGAGTCTTCTCCAACACCACAGTTCAAAAGCATCAATTCTTCGGCGCTCAGCCTTCTTCACAGTCCAACTCTCACATCCATACATGACCACAGGAAAAACCATAGCCTTGACTAGCCCAACCTTTGTTGGCAAAGTAATGTCTCTGCTTTTGAATATGCTATCTAGGTTGGTTATAACTTTCCTTCCAAGGAGTAAGCATCTTTTAATTTCATGGCTGCAGTCACCATCTGCAGTGATTTTGGAGCCCAGAAAAATAAAGTCTGACACTGTTTCCACTGTTTCCCCATCTATTTCCCATGAAGTGATGGGACCGGATGCCATGATCTTCGTTTTCTGAATGTTGAGCTTTAAGCCAACTTTTTCACTCTCCTCTTTCACTTTCATCAAGAGGCTTTTGAGTTTCTCCTCACTTTCTGCCATAAGGGTGGTGTCATCTGCATATCTGAGGTTATTGATATTTCTCCCGGCAATCTTGATTCCAGCTTATGTTTCTTCCAGTCCAGCGTTTCTCACGATATACTCTGCATATAGCAGTTCTTAAAAGTGAGTCTGGAGGTGCTAGGGTTAAAGGGAAAGAACTTCCAGTTTATCAGATGAAAAACTTTTGAAGGTATAATGTACAGTATGGTGATTTGTAGTCACTGATGCTGTATCACATGCTCAAAAGTTACTAAGAGAATAGATCTTAAACATTTTCACTAAACATTCACACATACATACAAATGCTGATATGTTAGGTGATGGAGATGTTAATTAAGTCTTCATGTTGTTCACCTTAAACTTAATGTTATATATCAATATGTCTCAATAAATCTGGGAAAAAAATTTGTGAGGCATCAGAAATTTTGTAAGGCTTTGATAGAACTTTGGTAGCCTAAAATTAGCCAAAGTATTAATAATGCAGAAATTGGAAATTTAAAATTGAACAGGAGAGAAGAAAATGAAGTAGTGAGCATGAGAGACTTACAAGGAGGGAGGCAATAAATGAAAAAAGGAAAGATTGGTAATTAATGTTGAGGGAAAAAATATAAGTAATTTTTTTTATAAAATAGCATTTATATTGTTTAAAATATAGAAATCAGACACAAACAAGAGAAGATTAAAAATAACCGTCGAATTACCAGAAAGTTGTCAAAGATAGATTAATGCTAAAATATGAGCTAAAGGGAAAAAAAAAAAACCTAGTAAAAAATTACATTTTTAACATACTAGGAAGACACACATTTCGTGATAAAAAGATAAGACTTGGAGTGGGAAGACCTGAGCTCAAATCTTAACTATACTAGTTACCAGTTGAAGATCTTGGACATGTCAAAAAAACTTTGGGGACCTCTATTAAATGAACTTTAAAATGATTATATTTAAAGTCATATGTGCATATGTGCCAAGGTCCAGCCCCGGCTGATCCAGGGTATTCGAAGGGGAGGCAGAGTAGGCGACCTATTTATTTATTTATTTATTCAGAGATATAAAGAATAATAGAATGAGGATAGGTCAGTAGGAAAATTCAGTGGAGAAAAGAAGCTGAGTAACTTGGTTTACGCGGGAGACCAATAAAACTTCAAGACAAGAAGTTTGCACCACTTACGTAGGCCGCAGGCGTCCTTCCGTTCTCCCGAAGGAGAGGAGACACTGAGGCCTCCCAGGTCGGATCTTAGAAGCCCAGGCATAATTAGTAAGCATGGTGGGTTCCGCGCTCCAGATGGAGACTCAGCCGGAAGTTAAAGGGAAGAATGACATGGGGAGACCAAGCGTTGGAGAGCAAGGCCCATAGCTTTATTTTCAACAGGGGCTTATATACCCTAAGTTACACATAGAGGATAATAGGGGATGCAAAGTCAGCAGTCTTTGATGCTTATCAAAAACCAGAGTTTCTTTTCTGCAAATTTATCGTATACAAATGGTTTAGGTGATTTACATCATCTTCTGGCCAGAAGGCCTATTAACATTTTATGACTCTTGACAAGGACTTATCAACAAAGACTTATTTTCTCTAAGAGTAATTATTTTAAGGTTTGGCGCCATCTTTCGAAGATAAAATTGCATTCCTATAGGGCGGATGTGTAATGGGTTTACAAAGGAAAGAATTTATTACCTTAAGGGTCTCAAGTTACTAACACCAAGGCCACTACTTATTTTTTCTACATACCAACTATATTAATTAATACACATTCAAGGATACAATTCAGGGGATGTGGAAACTTGGCAACAAACATTGGCTCATCAATGAAATCTTTTACTAGTTTTATTCTGACAGTTTCTAATTCTCTGAGAGGCTCTAAGCTATTTGAATATCTTAGGCTTCCCTTGCCTCTCGAGGCTGGGAGACTGTAAACAATCGTATGCATAGCTGTAGGTGTCTGGGTAAATTTGTCAGGTGAGTTAGAGAGCCATCTGAGGGGTTTGGATTTAAACACTCCTAATTGCCCAGGAACTTTATTAATTGGAGCTGTAAGTTAGCTCTTTGACAGAGAGAGCGAGATGGTGGTGGGGGACAGCTCCCAGTAAAGTCAGAGGTGAGAGCACAAAGCAATAAAGTAGGCAGACTCTGGTTTTTGGGGGGGAAGATGCTCGAGAATATCCGGGGGCACTCCCGAGGCTCAATCCCGCCTTTGCGTATGCCAAGCCTCATTTCTCATGACCAGTGGAATGTCTCTAGCCGGCTCCCGGCACATATGAAAAATCTATGTTAAACTGTACATGATTTAAAAATACAGTGAATTACATTTGATGTATTGTGGGAAAAAAAAGATGACTTAGGCAGTATTTTAATGGAATGAGGCAAAAATTGCATATCAAAAGTAATACTACCTAGAAACTTTTGTGGCACTCAAGAAGGAAGTCAAGCCCCAGATACAGTGTGGTCAGTAACTCTTTGGTTAACTAGAAGAGAGATGAGTTAGAAAACTGAAGAAATATTATAACACAGATTTTGTGGGTATTTATTAAAATTACTTTAGTGTAGCTTTTTCTGCAGTCTGAATGGCCCAATTCACAGTCCTAAGAACAGAAAAAGTAGTTTTAATATTGATGTCTCAATTACAAGTTTTATGCTATTATGCTATTATGAGTCCTAGTGTACTTAATAGAAAGGAAAACACTATTTAGATTGCTTAATCAATCCAAAGCTTTATTTCTTCCTCTTTATAGAATTTTGTTAACACAATATTGAATTAATATGACCTGTCTCTAATTAAACTAACCTATTTACAGTCATAGAACAATTTATCATGCCTCACACTTTTATTCATAACTATTTTTCAGTTAATGTTTAAAATATGACTTGTGAACTTCAGGATGTAAAAACCACTCTCATTTTGATAAGTCACATTAGAATGTTATTATACATATTTCAGTGTGGTTATTACTGTGCAATTTTGAATTTAAAGTCTACTTGCAAGATACTTTAATGCTGTGATTTTGCATGTGGCACATGCTCAGCTTTTAAAATGTGATTTCTCTTTTAGTGAAGACATGTGGCTCTAATCTTCAAGGACCAAGCGGAACCTTTACATCTCCCAACTTTCCATTCCAATATGACAGCAATGCACAATGTGTCTGGGTCATCACAGCAGTGAATACAAATAAGGTAAGTGAAAACCATCTCTGGGGCAAAAGCATAATCAAAAAGACAAAAGTGAGGAAATCATGAGGGAAAGGGCAGTAAAGAAAATTCATAGCTGAAGTATGATTTCTGAAATATTTCCTACCTATAAATTATATAAAACCTACACTTATATAAGAAATAAGAAAAACAATTAAATACTGTAATTCTGTCTCAACTAACATATAAATCAGAACACATTGAAATTATAAACAAATGTTTTCTGAAATATGCTTTTGATGTTTGTAAATACATTTATTTTTCAAAGATGCCTAAATAATGACTTATCATTTCATATCTTTCTACTTGTCTTATCATTCAGGTATGTCTTGTTTTTCTACATAGCTGATTTTCCTTTCAGTGTTTCTCTATTGCCACAGATCACACAGCTATTCTTTATTATAAAGTTTATTAATGTGCTCTACACTAGTAGAAGATTCATTATTTGGGCATTTCTATAGGTTGTATTGTATATTTGACTAAAATGAGTAATCTATCTAAATACATATATACCACAGAACTCAAACAATATTATAATGCTGAATGAACAAAAAAGCAGGGAACAATTAGCAAGGTTTCTGTTCCTTTTCTCTCCATCCTGCTTCTCCTCCTAAGGGTATGTAGCAAGGACCTACATAGGAAGAATCAAAATTTGTCTCAGATTTTGTAATATCTTTTTTGGGTTAGATTAAGAAAAGGTTGGTGATAGAACCCACAAAACTGGGTCAAATTTGTAGTTAAAATATTGATTTAGAACTTGCCAACTAACGACTCTCATCAAGCTAGTTAACTTCTCTGAAATTCAGTTTCTTTCTCTGAAATGTGGATAATAAGAACATATTTTTCAGTGTTATGAGAAGTAAATGAGATCATGCACACAGGGTACTTAGTAGAGTTGCTGCTGCTGCTGCTAAGTCGCTTCAGTCGTGTCCGACTCTGTGCGACCCCATAAACGGCAGCCCACCAGGCTCCCCTGTCCCTGGGATTCTCCAGGCAAGAACACTGGAGTGGGTTGCCATTTCCTTCTCCAATGCATGAAAGTGAAAAGTGAAAGTGAAGTCGCTCAGTCGTGTCCGACCCTCAGCGACCCCATGGACTGCAGCCTTCCAAGCTCTTCTGTCCATGGGATTTGCCAGGCAAGAGTACTGGAGTGGGGTGCCATTGCCTTCTCCGACTTAGTAGAGTTAGTAGGTACTTAAAAAATGTTAACTAGTGATTAGATGCAGAATATTCTATTTTCCAACAAGTTTTGGGTTTTATGTTCATAAAATATAACCACAAGAGTAGCAAAGTTGTTTAAAAAATTTACTCAGTGGTAAATTAAACTTGCTTCCTGGAAGAGCCCTGATTTGTGAGTCATAAGAACTAGGTCAAAAGCCTAGCCCTCCCTAAACTATGTGTATAAACTTGGAAAAAAAAAAAATCACTAAATCTAATCCTTCGCCTGCCCAAAGGAAGTCATTTTATTCATCCAACCAATGTCATCAATTCATTTCAAATCAACAAATTTTATTTATTGAATACCTTCTCTAAGAAAATTATGGGTTTCTGAGGGAAAAAAATCAAGAACTACTTGAAAAATAAAATCACATTTAGTGAACATTTAGCAACATGCCAGGTATCATTCACAGTACTTTTAATGACTTATTTAATTTAAAAAATTCCCATAATAGGAAAATATACTTTGATGTCTGCATTTAATAAAGAGGCTAAATAATTTGTCCCAGATCACATAGATAGCAAAGGTCATTGTGTGTACTGTATAACATGTGGGTTACTTACTATGACATATCTCACCCTAAGACATAAGTATTTTATTCTAAGATAACATGAACCAAATCCATTATAAAGTATGGAACAGATGTTCTGTATTAATCTTGTATTGAGATAGAACTTTTTTGTGTGTGACAGTAATTACCTATAATTTACAGAACAAAGTGGTGATTATCTCCCCCAATAAGATGTCTAATTTGCTAAGTTTAATTAGTTTTCATTATTGACTTACTTGAATTTTCACAGAGGTCATGACATTTCTCCTTGTTTTTCTTAACCAATCTATGAAACTTTAATCTATTCTTTTTCTCACTTAAAATATCTATTTTCTAAAGGACATATATTAGTGATTACTTTCTTTACTCTTTTTATTGAAAGCTGATTGAGTACATTCATTTTTGATCTGTTGTTTTACATTTATTGTAAAATATCCTATGAAAATTCAAGCATTTTCAAGCATAACCCACAATTATATTTAACAGTTTACTCACTCACTTACACACACACACACAGTGTGAAAAAATAATTTCCCCTAACTATATGAAAGCACTTCTCTATTTTTTTTAACATGTTGTACTCTATTTTTAAATATTGTTCACATTTCACTAAGTTAATTTTATGATGCACTAACAGGTCATAACTGTGTATTTTGACAAATACAACTGGAAGGGTTGCTTCCATAAATTGCCATGTCTGAACTCTTGGTAAGACAATTACTGGCATAAAGCACAAACACAGAGCACTCTTTATTGGTTTAATCCCAAACTAACCAACATATTAATACCTCAATATCTATGATTTTCTTCAAAAATAACTTCTCATATCTTTCTTTATATTTGATAATTTAAAAGCAACCATTGTGGAAGATTCAAGATGGTGGAAAGCACCATTTCCCTCAGATACAATATATATCTAAATATGGGATAATTTCCTCTGAAGAGAGCCAGAAAACAGGATGAAAACAATCTCCACAACAAAGGGTGAAAGGATAGCAACAAAGGGCACGTAGGAGAAACAGAGAGGCAGTCATACCAAGTATAGTCCACTTCATTTATTCAGTCGTGTCTGACTCTGTGGATCATGGACTGCAGCATGCCAGGCTTCCCTGTCCATCAACAACACCTGAAGCTTGCTCAAACTCATTTCCATTGAGTCAGTGATGCCATCCAATCATCTCATCCTCTGTCATCCCCTTCTTTTCCTGCCTTCAATCTTTCTCAGCTCAGGGTTTTTCCAGTAAGTCAGTACTTTGCATCAGGTGGCCAAAGTACTGAAGCTTCAGCTTCAGCATCGGTCCTTCCAATTAATATTCAGGACTGGTTTCCTGTAGGATCAAATAGTTGGATCTCCTTGTAGTCCAAGGGACTCTCAAGAGTCTTCTCCAACACCACAGTTCAAAAGCATCAATTCTTTGGCACTCAGCTTTCTTCACAGTCCAACTCTGACATCCATACATGACTACTGGAAAAACCATAGCTTTGACTAGATGGACCTTTGTTGACAAAGTAATGTCTCTGCTTTTTAATGTGCTGTCTAGGTTGGTCATAACTTTCCTTCCAAGGAGTAAGCGTCTTTTAATTTCATGGCCACAGTCACCATCTACAGTGATTTTGGAGCCCCCCCCCCACCCACACCAAATAAAGTCTGCCACTGTTTCCACTGTTTCCTGATCTATTTGCTATGAAGTGATGGGACCAGATGCCATGATCTTAGTTTTCTGAACATTGAGCTTTAAGCCAACTTTTTCACTCTCCTTTTCCACTTTCATCAAGAGGCTCTTTAGTTCTTCTTCACTTTCTGCCACAAGGGTGGTGTCATCTGCATATCTGAGGTTTTTGATATTTCTCCTGGCCAATCTTGATTCAAGCTTATGATTCATCCAGCCCAGAGTGTCTCATGATGCACTCTGCATATAAGTTAAATGAGCAGAGTGGCAATATACAGCCTTGCTGTACTCCTTTTCCTATTTGGAACCAGTCTCTTGTTCCATGTCCAGTTCTGACTGTTGCTTCCTGACCTGCATACACATTTCTCAAGAGGCATATCAGGCGGCCTGGTATTCCCACCTTTTTTAGAATTTTCCACAGTTTATTTTGATCCACAGAGTCAAAGGCTTTGGCGTAGTCAATAAAGAAGAAATATATTTTTTCTGGCACTTTTTTGATGATCCAGTGAACACTGGCAATTTGATCTCTGGTTCCTCTGCCTTTTCTAAAACAAGTTTGAACATCTGGAAGTTCACAGTTCACATATTGTTGAAGCCTGGCTTAGAGAATTTTGAACATTACTTTACTAGCATATGAGATGAATGCAATTGTGTGGTATTGTGAGCATTCTTTGCCATTGCCTTTCTTTGGGATTGAAATGAAAACTGACCTTTTCCAGTCCTGTGGCTGCTGCTGAGTTTTCCAAATTGGCTGGCATATTGAGTGGAACACTTTCACAGCATCATAGTTTAGGATTTCAACTAGCTCAGGTAGAATTCCATCACCCCCACTAGCTTTGTTTATAGTGATACTTCCTAAGGTCCATTTAACTTCTCGTTTCAGGTTGTCTGGCTGTAGGTGAGTGATCACACCATCATGATGGTCTGGGTTATGAAGATCTTCTTTGTATAGTTCTTCTGTGTATTCTTGCCACCTCTTCTTAATATCTTCTTCTTTTAGGTCCACACTATTTCTGAAGGGCCAGGCTTGTTCTGTTGGGCAGGGCTATTCTCAGAAGTTGGGTTTCCCTGGTGGCTCAGAGGGTAAAGCGTCAGCCTACAACACGGGAGACCCGGGTTTGATCCCTGGGTTGGGAAGATCCACTGGAGAAGGAAATGGCAACCCACTCCAGTACTCTTGCCTCGAAAAACCCATGGTCTGTGAAGCCTGGTATGCTACAGTCCATGGGGTCGAAAAGAGTGGGACAGGACTGAGAGACTTCACTTCACTTCATTCTCAGTTCAGTTCAGTCGCTTGGTCGTGTCCTATTCCAACACCATAGTTCAGAAGCATCAATTCTTTGGTGCTCAGCTTTCTTCACAGTCTAACTCTCACATCCGTACATGACCACTGGAAAAACCATAGCCATGACTAGACGGACCTTTGTTGGCAAAGTAATATCTCTGCTTTTCAATATGCTGTCTAGGTTTGTCATAACTTTCCTTCCAAGGAGTAAGCGTCTTTTAATTTCATGGCTGCAGTCACCATCTGCAGTGATTTTGGAGCCCCCCAAAATAAAGTCTGACACTGTTTCCACTGTTTCCCCATCTATTTCCCATGAAGTGATGGGACTGGATGCCATGATCTTAGTTTTCTGAATGTTGAGTTTTAAGCCAACTTTTTCACTCAGCTCTTTCACCTTCATCAAGAGGCTTTTTAGTTCCTCTTCACTTTCTTCAATAAGGGTGGTGTCATCTGCATATCTGAGGCTATTGATGTTTCTCCCAGAAATCTTGATTCCAGTTTGTGCTTCTTCCAGCCTAGCGTTTCTTATGATGTACTCTGCAAAGAAGTTAAATAAGCAGGGTGACAATATACAGCCTTGACATACTCCTTTTCCTATTTGGAACCAGTCTGTTGTTCCATGTCCAGTTCTAACTGTTGCTTCCTGACCTGCATACAGATTTCTCAAGAGGCAGGTCAGATGGTGTGGTATTCCCATCTGTTGAAGAATTTTCCACAGTTTATTGTGATCCACACAGTCGAAGGCTTTGGCATAGTCAATAAAGCAGAAATAGATGTTTTTCTGGAACTCTCTTGCTTTTTTGATGATCCAGCGGATGTTGGCAATTTGGTCTCTGGTTCTTCTGCCTTTTCTAAAACCAGCTTGAACATCTGGAAGTTCAGGGTTCACATATTGCTGAAGCCTCAGTAAATCTTTAATCCAATTTTCTGTTGATGGGTGGGGCTGTGTTCCTTCCCTGTTGTTTTACCTGAGAGCAAAATATGGTGGAGGTATGAAGATAGTGTGACCTCTTTCATAAGGTCCCATGAACCAAGAAGCTGACCTAGATTTCCCTGTGTGTCCAAGATTCTCTGGCAGAGGTAGGAGTCAGGGGCATTGAGTGCAGCAGTGCACCATACCAAGGGGAAAAAAAAAAGACAAAACAACAAAGCATATCCTAGCCACAGCAATTCACAGTCTTGTAGGTCACAAAGTATGGATAGTTACTCTGAGAAGCAAGAGATTTCAACTTCACCTCATGCACCCCGACCCTAAGATCCTTTATAAGAAAGATAAGTCCCCAAAATGTCACAAAACCATTTGGGAGTGATTCTGTCCAGCAGATATTTTGACCAGGGCCTTCAGCCATTAGAGGCCAGCTTTGCCCACCAGCACACTTCGGGAGCAGCTGCAGTGCCTCTGCAGCAGGATCATGCATGCAGTCCACATAGGAGACACCTTTCTGGAAAATAGTATATTCTGTATCTAATAATAATGGTTTAACATTTTTAAGTACTTATTAACTCTACTAAGTACTCTATATGCATTTACCTCAGTTACTTCCCATAACACTGAAGTATATGCTCTTTTATCCACATTTCATAAAGAAATTGAATTTCAGAGGGCAAGAAACTGTTATCAAACTTATTTCAGCAAAAAAATAGATTTTAAAACAAAGACTATAATAAAAGACAATGGAGTCATTTTACCAATAAGATATGAAATTTATAAATGTATGTGTACCTAACATAACACTGAAATATATAAAGCAAATATCAGCATACTTAAAAAGAGAAGTTGAAAGCAAAACAATAATAATAAGGGAGTTTTAACAACCCAGTTACATCACTATATAGGTCATCCTGACAGACAATCAATAAAGAAACTCTGTGTGTGTCTTAGTTGTTCAGTTGTGCCCAACTCGTTGTGACCCTGTGGACTCTAGCCTACCAGGCTGCTCTGTCCATGGAGTTCCCCAGGCAAGAATACTGGAGTGGGCTGCCATTCCCTTCTCCAAGGGATCTTCCCAACCAAGGGATTGAACTTGGGCCCATTCCTTGAAGGAAAATTCTTTACTGTCTGGGTAGACCTAAACAATACCCTACATCAAATGAATTTGATAGATATATTGAACAGTCCATCCAAAATCATCAAAATAGAAAATTCTTGTTAAGTGCACATGGAACATTCTCCAAGATAGTTCACATGTTAGGTCACAAAACAAATCTCAGGACCTTTAAGAAGATTGCGATCATACCTGATCTCAATGATAAGAAAATATAAATCAATCACGAGAAAAAAAATGGTGAAAAAGAGGCCAAAAATATGAAGCTTAAGCAATATACTACCAAATAACCAATAGGTCATTTGAAAAAAAAAAAACAAAAAAAAAAACTAGAGATGAATGAGAACATAAATACAGTATAAGAAAAATCATTAGGATATGGCAAAGTGGTTCTGAGAAAGAACCTACACAAACAAACTTATGCACCAACAGACACAACAATCTAAAGAAATAGGTAAATTCATAGAAACACACATTCTTCTATCAATTAATCATGAAGAAAATAAAAATATGAATAGACCAACTACTAATAAGGAGATTTAAATAGTAGTGTGAAATCTCCCAAAAAACAAAAGCCTAGGACCAGGTGGCTTCTTTACAGAATTCTACTGCCAAGGTCCAGCCCCAGCTGATCCAGGGTATTCGAAGGAGAGATGACCAGGTGACCTATTCAAATGTTAATTAGAGATATAAAGAGTAATAAAAAGAGGATAGCTCAGTAGGAAAATTCAGTGGAGAAAAGAAGCTGAGTGGCTTGGTTTACGCGGAAAATCAATATAACCCATGACACCAGGTTAGCTCTGACCACGGAGGCCGCAGGCGCCCTCTCGAATAGCGGAAGGTGCCCCACCTCAGACACCTTCTCGAGTGGGTCTTAGAAGCCCAGGCAAATAAATGGTCGCAGAGGATATCCGCTCTCCAGATGGACACTCAGCTGGAAGTTAAAGGGAAGAATGACATGGGGAGACCAAGCGTTGGTGAGCAAGGCCCGTAGCTTTATTTTCAACAGGGGCTTATATACCCTAAGTTACACGTAGAGGATAATAGGGGATGCAAAGTCAGCAGTTTTTGATCCTTATCAAAAACCAGGGTTTCTTTCCTGCAAATTTATCGTATACAAATGGTTTAGGTGATTTACATCATCTTCTGGCCAGAAGGCCTATTAACATTTTATGACTCTTGACAAGGACTTATCAACAAAGACTTATTTTCTCTAAGAGTAATTATTTTAAGGTTTGGCGCCATCTTTCGAAGATAAAATTGCATTCCTATAGGGCGGATGTGTAATGGGTTTACAAAGGAAAGAATTTATTACCTTAAGGGTCTCAAGTTACTAACACCAAGGCCACTACTTATTTTTTCTACATACCAACTATATTAATTAGTACACATTCAAGGGCACAATTCAGGGGATGTGGAAACTTGGCAGCAAGCATTGGTTCATCAATGAAATATTTTACTAGTTTTATTCTGACAGTTTCTAACTCTCTGAGAGGCTCTAAGCTATTTGAATATCTTAGGCTTCCCTTGCCTCTCAAGGCTGGGAGACTGTAAACAATCGTATGCATAGCTGTAGGTGTCCAGGTAAACTTGTCAGGCGAGTTAGAGAGCCATCTGAGGGGTTTGGATTTAAACACTCCTAATTGCCCAGGAACTTTATTAATTGGAGCTGTAAATTAGCTCTTTGACAGACAGAGCGAGATGGTGGTGGGAGACAGCCCCCAGTAAAGTCAGAGGTGAGAGCACAAAGCAATAAAGTAGGCAGACACTGTTTTTGGGAGTAGATGCTCAAGAATATCCGGGGGCACTCCCAAGGCTCAATCCGCCTTTGCGTATGCTGAGCCTCCTTCCTCATGACCTTTGTCACGAGTGGAATGTCTCTCACCAGCTCCTGGCATTCTACCAATACAAAATTTTCAAAAATGGTTTAAAAACCAAGTTTTGTTAAACTTTCACACACACACACACAAATAATAAATAAAGAGGAAGGAAGCCTTGAAAACATATCTAAATGCATTTAACAAAGCTAGCATTACCCTGATATGAAAAACAGGGCAAGGACCACCCCACCACACACATACACACACACACAAATTATCGGGCAATATCACTGATAAACATAGATTCAAAAACCCTCAGCAAAATATTAGCAAGCCAAATCAACAGTACTTTGAATGGATCATACACTACAATCAAGTTTTAGTTTTCAAAAGATGCAAGAATGGTTCAACATCTTTGAGTCATTTAAGACGATGCATCACATTAACAGATTGGAGGATTAAAATCATATGATTATCTCAATAGATGCAGAAGAAACTCTAGACAATTTGACATCCACTTATTATAGAAACTCTTAACAAAGTGAATATAGAGGGAACTTACCTCAACATAATTAAGGCATATATGAAAAATGCACAGCTAATCACATTCAACAGTGAAAAACTGAAAGCTTTTCCTGTAAATCAGGAAAAGGCAAAGATGCCCAACCTTACCACTTTTATTCAACACAGTACTGTAAATCCTAGCCACAGCAACTAGACAAAAGTAAAAGAATAATAAAAGTCATCTAATTGGAAAGGAAGAAGTAAAACTGTCACTATTTGCAGAGGACTTAATGTTGCAAATAGAAAACCCTCAAGACTCCACTAAAAAAAAAAGAAAAAAAAAGGAACTAATAATTGGCAAATCAAAGGATACAAAAATCAATCAATAAAAGTATGCTGTGTATTTATATACTAATAACATGCTATCGGAAAGAGAAATTAAGAAAATAATTGCATTTATAATGACATCAAATAAAATACAAAGATGTAAATTTAACCAAAGAGGTAAAAAATATTTATGGGGGGTGGAGGGGATGTTCAGTTGCTAAGTCATGTCCAACTCCTTGTGACCCCATGAACTGTAGCCCACCAAGTTCATCTATTTATGAGATTTTCCAAGCAAGAATACTGTAGTGGGTTGCCATTTCCTTCCCCAGGGGATCTTTTCAATTCAGGGATCAAACCTGTATCCCCTGCATCTCCTGCATAGGCAGGTATATTCTTTACCACTGAGCCACCTTGGAAGTCCAGAAAGACTTATGTACTTAAAATTATAAGACACTGATGAAATAAATTGAAAAAGATACAATGGAAAAATATTTCATGCCCATGGATTGAAAGAATTAATATTGTTAAAATGTCCATACTACCCAAATAAATCTACTGATTCAATGGAATGCTTATAAATATCAATGACATATTTCACAGAGCTATATAACACATGCATTTACCCATGAGCATTATGGGGACTAGGGGTGCTGACTGCTGCACAATTGAAAATCTACATATAACTTTACAGTCAGACCTCTCTGTACCATGGCTTCTTATCTGCAAATGAATCAACTGTTGTTGTTGTTGTTCAATTGGCCGTTAGTGTCCAAATCTTTGTGACCCCATGGACTGCAGCATGGCCAGCTTCCCTGTCTTTCACTATCTTCTAGTGTTTGCTCAAACTCATGTCCATTGAGTTGGTGATGCTATCCAACCATTTCATCCTATGTAGCCCCTTCCCCTCCTGCCCTTGATCTTTCCCAGCATCAGAGTCTTTTCCAGTGGGTTGGCTCTTCATATCATGTGGCCAAATTATTGGAGCTTCAGCTTAAGCATCAGTCCTTCGAGTGAATATTCAGAGTTGATTTCTTTTAGGATTGGCTGGCTTGATCTCTCTGCTGTCCAAGGGACTCTCAAGAGTCTTGTCTAGCATCACATTGCAAAAGCATCAATTCTTCAGTTCTCAGCCTTCTTTATGGTCAGTTCTCAGCCTTCTTTATGGTCCAACTCTCACATCCATACATGACTACTGGAAAAATCATAGCTTTGACTAGATTGACCTTTGTCAGCAAAGTGATATCTCTGCTTTTTAAAACACTGTCTAGGTTTACTATAGCTTTTCTTCCAAAGACCAAGCATCTTTTAATTTCATGGCTGCAGTCACTGCCTACAGTTATTTTGGAGTTCAAGAAAATAAAGGCTGTCACTGTTTCTATTGTTTCTGTATCTGTTTGTCATGAAGTAATGGGACCAGGTACCTTGATCTTAGTTTTTTTAATGTTGAGTTTTAAGGCAGCTTTTCCACTCTCTTCTTGCATGTTCTTCAAGAGGCTCTTTGGTTCCTCTTCATTTTCTGCTATAAGGTTCATCTGCATATCTGACCATATGCCACACTTTTTGGCATAAGTACTCTTGGAGGAGGTCACTATTAGTCCCGCCATAGAGCTGCCAGGTGGGCAACCCACAAACTGGAGAACAGCTATTCCAAAGAAGTTCTCACACTGTTGCAAAATTCTAGGTCCCACAACGGAGTTCCCAACCTGTGGATCCAGCAAAAGCACAGAGAATCCCCTGGGAATCTGAGTTTGAAGGTCAGCATGATTTGATTTACAGAACTTCTACAGGAATAGGGAAAGAGAGACTGTTGGTGGGAGGTGGGGGCATAAATGAAACCTTGTGCAACACAAAGACCCAGGAGAAAGAAGCAGTGACCCCAAAGAGACTAAACAAGACTTGCCTGTGAGTGTTTGAAAGTCTCGGGTGGAGATGTGGGTCAACAGTGGCCTGCTGTGGGATCAGGGGCACTGGCAGCAGCAGTCCTGGAAGGTACAGCATGCTGGCATAAGTCCTCTTGGAGAACATTTCCATTATTCCTACCATGGAACCTATAGCCTACCATCAAGACTACAGACTCTAAGACTGGGCCACCTCAGGCCAAAAACTACAGGGAGGGAGCACAGCCCCACTCATCAGCAGAAAATTGGATTAAAGATTTACTGAGCATGGCCTTGCCACTAGAGCAAGACCCAGTTTTATCCACAGATAGTCCCTCCCATCAGGAAGCCTGTACAAGCCTCTTATCCTCATCCATCAGGGAGAAGACAGAATGTAGTACTATAGTACATATTTATTGTAATATAGTACATATTTATAGTATATATTTATTGTAACTCCACTTACAAAAGAAACTATATGGTTCAACCACATGAAGGATCAGCTTTAATTCTAAACTTTGTATAGAACCACAGAAGACCCCAAAATAACCAAAACAATCTTGAGAAAGAATTATGGAGGTATCACATTCCCTGATTTCAAACTATAATGCAAATATATAATAATCAAAACAGTGTGACACTGGAACAAAAAACAGACACAGAGGTCAATGGAATGGATTTGAGAGCCCAGAAATAAATCACACTTATACCGACGCTAATCTAGGACATGGGAGAAGGAAATAGCAACCCACTTCAGTATTCTTGCCTGGAAAATTCCATGGATGGAGGAGCCTAGTGGCTACAGTCCATGGGGTCACAGAATCAAACACGACTGAGTGGCTTCACTCACTCACTCAATCTAAGACAAAGGATCAAAGGATAAAGGGCAGTCCTTTCAATAAATAGTGTTGGGAAATTTGGACAGACACATACAGAGAGTGAAAATAGACCACTAACTTACACAGTGTACACACACACACACACACACAAACTCAAAATAGATTAAAGGACTTAAATGTATAAGCTGAACTCTTAAAATTCCTAGAATAAAATGTATGCAGTAATCTCATTGATGATGGTCTTCATGATGTTTTTGTGGTGTGAAAGTCACTCAGTTGTTTCTGACTCTTTGCGACCCCATGGACTGTAGCCTGCCAGGCTCCTCTGTCCATGGAATTCTCCAGGCAAGAACAGTGAAGTGGGTAGCCATTCCCTTCTCCAGGAGATCCTCCCAACCCAGGGATCAGACCCAGGTCTACCACATAATGCAAGGGAAACAAAAGCAAAAATGAAAAAATGTGACACCATAAAACTAACAACTTCTACACAGCTGAATGAAAACATTATCAAAATGAAAAGACAACTTGCTGAATGTTAGAAGGTATTTGCAAATGAGGAGTTAATATCCAAAATATATAAAGAACTCATACAACTCAATAATAAAAAATAACTAGAAAAATGAACAGAGGATCTGAATGTGTATTTTTCCAAAGGATACATATAAATGGTCAATAGGAACATAAAAAAGATATTTAACATCACTAACTATTAAGGAAATACAAGTAAAAGAAGCACAATGATATATTAGTATTATTGCATACTTGTTAGAATGGTTGTTATAAAAAAGACAAGGCATAATAAATGTCAAAAAAATGGGAAACAAGGGAACCCTCATACACTATTGATAGTACTGTAAAATGATGTAGGTACTATGGAAAACAGTGTAGAGGTTCCTGAAAAAAAAAACGAAGAGAACTACCATATGACCCAGATATTTCACTTTTGGATATTTTTTCAAAAGAACATAAAACACTAGTTTGAAAACATATGTGCACCCTTATGTTCATTATAACATTATTTATGAAAACCAAGATATGAAATCAAGCTAAATGACCTTCAGTTTCTTCATCCATAAAGCAGGAATAATCTTCCCTGTGCTACCATGTCAAAGGAATGTTGGAGCTTCTCACAAGTTAACATTAATAAGCCCAAACAGCACTTTGTATGTTGGGAATTATCTTGTAAATTTAAGTCATATATTAGCATAAGGATATTTAAACGTAAGAAAAGTACTGAGCTCATAGTGGGTTCTTGTTAACATTTGTTGTGTAAATAAAATCACTAATTAGGGTAACAATACATATAAAATATGTGAAAATTTATTAGGCATTTCAATCCAGCATAGTCTAAAATTAGTATACAATGGGAAGCAAATATTTTGTTGATATTTATATTGCTTTATAAATAAATGTGATCTATGAAAGTGTTGGTTGCTCAGTCATGTCTGACTCTTTATGACCCCCATAGACTTTTAGCCTGCCAAGTTTCTCTTGAAATTCTCCAGGCAAGAATAGTGGAATGGGTAGCCATTTACTTCACCAGGGGATCTTTCTGACCCAGAGATAGAACCTGAGTCTCCTGCATTGCAGGTGGATTCTTCACCATCTGAGCCACCAGGGAAGCCCAAATACTATTCATACTTGCAATATATTAAATAATATTTATTCCTGTATATTATTTTTTTCTATAGCTATTGTAAGGTATGATTTTTTCATATAGTTCTGATAAATTTTCACTATAGCATTTCATACTATCCTTACACAGACCTTTGTTTCTTTTAAGTGACATCACAGATGAGAGTTTCTTCCCTTATCTTTTCAAGGACATCTGTCCCAAACTTAAATGCAGGTAAAGGACAACTTTTTCTAGGAGGGGATGATATCCCTTTCCATGCAAGTCATTCCTTCTTTCCTTTATTTTTCAAATAAGAACTGAAGGATCATTTTATAATATGATAAAGTAGTTAAGATTATGAAATATTTCATTTACATATTCACTACAACATTTAAGACCATGATTTTTGTTTAGATCTGTAAGACACACACTCAGTGCTCTTCCCCAGGAACTCTTCAGGCATCAGAAAACACCCTTGATTTCCACCCATAACAATGTTATTCCATATTGTCACTGTTCCATCATGACAGCTAGCCTTTTGCCACTTCATTTAGCCTGCCCACTTGCAAGCACTAGTTCTTGGTGCCAAATAGTTGTAGTTTGCGGACCTGTGCCAAGCTTCAGTGCCAGGTCTGAGACCTCAGCTAGTCATGGAAAGTGTCACTTTCCTGAAGGCTGCAGCTGTCTTTTCTGCAAATTACAGACCCAAGACAAGGATTAATGTGCAAGTGATATTAAGACTGTGTGTCCACCTTATCTTTGACAAAGGAGGCAAGAATATACAGTGGAGAAAAGACAATCTCTTTAACAAGTGGTGCTGGGAAAACTGGTCAACCACTTGTAAAAGAATGAAAGTAGAACACTTTCTAACACCATACACAAAAATAAACTCAAAATATATTAAAGATATAAATGTAAGGCCAGAAACTATAAAACTCCTAGAGGAAAATATAGGCAAATCACTTTCTGACATAAATCATAGCAGGATTCTCTATGACACACCTCCCAGAATAATGGAAATAAAAGTAAAAATAAACAATAGGGACCTAATTAACATTAAAAGCTTTTGCACAATGAAGGAAACTATAAGCAAGATGAAAAGACAGCCTTCAGAATGGGAGAAAATAATAGCAAATGAAGCAACTGACAACGATTAATCTCAAAAATATATAAGCAACTCCTGCAGCTTAATTCCAGAAAAAAAGTGACCCAATCAAAAAATGGGCCAAAGAACCAAACAGACATTTCTCCAAAGAAGACATACAGATGGCTAACAAACACATGAAAAGATGTTCAAAATCACTCATTATCAGAGAAATGCAAATCAAAACCACAATGAGGTACCATCTCATACCAGTCACAATGGCTGCTATCCAAAAGTCTATAAATGATAAATGCTGGAGAGGGTGCAGAGGAAAAGGAACCCTCTTACACTGTTGGTGGAAATGCAAACTTGTACAGCCACTATGGAGAACAGTGTGGAGATTCCTTGAAAAACTGGAAATAGAACTGCCATATGACCCAGCAATCCCACTGCTGGGCATACACACCGAGGAAACCAGAATTGAAAGAGACACGTGTACCCCAATGCTCATCGCAGCACTGTTTACAATAGCCAGGACATGGAAGCAACCTAGATGTCCATTGGCAGACAAGTGGATAAGAAAGCTGTGGTACATATACACAATGGAATATTTCTCAGCCATTAAAAAGAATGCATTTGAATCAGTTCTAATGAGGTAGATGAAACTGGAGCTTATTATACAGAGTGAAGTAACTCAGAAAGAAAAACACCAATACAGTATACTAATGCATGAATATGGAATTTAGAAAGATGGAAATGATAACCCTATATACGAGACAGCAAAAGACACAGATGTAAAAAACAGACTGTTGGACTCTGTGGGAGAGGGAGAGGGTGGGATGATTTGAGAGAATAGCATTGAAACATGTATATTATCATATGTGAAATAGATCGCCAGTCCAGGTTCAGTGCATGAGGCAGGGTGCTCAGGGCTGGTGCACTGGGATGACCATGAGGGATGGGATGGGGAGGGAGGTGGGAGGCAGGGTCAGGATGGGGAACACATGTACACCCATGGCTGATTGATGTGACTATATGGCAAAACCACCACAATATTGTAAATTAATTAGCCTCCATTTAAAATTAAAAAAAAAAAAAAAAAAGACTATGTGTCCAGGAAACTATTAAGTGGGTGAAAGAAGCAGGACTGGAAAGAAGTTAAGCAACAATGCAATTTCAGGCAAAATCCAAGTCATGCATGATCCCACTCAGTGTAAACTGTACTTAAGAGTTTGTCCCAACTCAAAACAAGGGTCCTGGGCTGTCTTACTTCTACATCCCACAATCACAGGCTACGAATTACCCAGGTCCTTCAGGGCTCATGTGGACAAAGCTGTTTTTGTCACCCAAAGGCATTCTTCAGAAAACTTATAGCTATATGCATTAAAGGCAAATGAGTAGAGAAAGTAGCATACAGATAACAAAAGACAAGAGGTATCCAAAGGGATCTGGAGAGAGAGCTTAGAGTGTTCACTACAGTTGAGTAGAAACTAAAGGGAGCAAACCTGAGGCTATAGTTCAGGGATAAATTGAAATCAAAGCCAGTCTTACCAAGTCATGAATGAGAAAGAGCATAAGAGTAAAGCAAAGATCTTAGTATAAACATTAGTATGGCAGTCATGGAGACACAACTCTAGAAGATACCCCAAGCTAGAATAAATGGCTTGCAATCACCATTTATAGGACATCCCATCCTTGAATTTTCTTCCTCTTGACTGAGTCATACTTGTACACCTCTTAACTATTCTTAACCCCTACCATGGGGACCTGACTTCTTATCTAAATGGTTTATTTGAAATATTTTTAAATGAACTACTCTGTGCAAATACAATGAATAGCCATATAAAAATAAACAAATATCAATAAAATCAGAACAAAATAAATATTTCAAAGTGTTAAAAAATAGTGTTTCTGGATAGAAGACTGCAGCTATTTTCCCCTTTACTTTTATGCTAACAAAAATTCTGTGTTAAATTTCAATAATACATATGTTGTATTTTATAATAAAAACATATTTTGAACAATAATACAGTAGTAAAAGGACAAAGAAAGATATAGGTACAGAGTGATCGACATTCTTGACTACTGCCTACTTCTTGAAACTTTCTCTTTCCCTAGAAACTCTCTTTTCCCTAGATTTCCAAATACTGTCTGATTTTCTGAATTTTCTCCTACTTTTGCAGTTTTTTCTGGGTATTGAATTTCCTCTTCCATCTTCTTAAAATTTAGTGTTCCTTAGTGTTCTGAACATTTTTCATTCTATAGTCTTCACCTTTCACTGCTGCTGCTGCTAAGTCGCTTCAGTCGTGTCCGACTCTGTGCTACCCCATAGACGGCAGCCCTCCAGGCTCCACCATCCCTGGGATTCTCCAGGCAAGAACACTGGAGTGGGTTGCCATTTCCTTCTCCAATGCATGAAAGTGAAAAGTGAAAGTGAAGTTGCTCAGTCGTGTTCGACTCTTCGTGACCGCATGGACTGCCTCCTACCAGCCTCCTCTGTCCGTGGGATTTTCCAGGCAAGAGTGCTGGAGTGGATTGCCATTGCCTTCTCCTACATACATTTAAATATAGGTTCCAGTGAATTCACTATAGGTAATTAATGAACTTCAAAGTTGCTTAAATCTGTCACCCATATTTCCTTTATTTCTCCTTTGAGTTATCAGCCAGCTTCCCAACTAGTGAATCTTCATTTCATTTTGCTGCCTAATCTAAGTCCGTTTCTCTGGTGGCTCAGATGGAAAATAATCTGCTTGCAATGTGGGAGACCTGGGTTCGATCCCTGGGTTGGGAAGATACCCTGGAGGAGGGCATGGCAACCCATTCCAGTATTCTTGCCTGGAGAGTCCCCCACAACACTACAGATGTCAGGGGGGTGTAATCTCCTCGGTTCTGTCTCATCACAACAAAAATTTGAAGTGATGGGTGTTAAAGCCCTCGGCACATCACAGCTCACAGACAGTGTTACAGCTCCATGTTTACTGTTTTATTTAGAAAATAAAGGAAAATGCATCCTCAAGATGTGAGGGCATGCCAACCCAAAAGACACAAAGATAAAAGAGAGAGAGACAGACAGAGACAGAGAGATAGCTCACCCGGGGGAGAGAGAGAGAGAAAGAGAGACAGAGAAAGAGGCCCCTGGCCCACTGGCTCCTCTTTTTGTATGTTTTTTCCTACCCCTGGACCTGCCCTATGTAAATTGGGCTAGCCAGGTGTGCTGTTTCTTCTACCTGAGGTCCTCACTCTGGTCCTCGGGCCTTCCTTTGTTCTATTTTTACAGACTTTTCTCCTCCTTGTCTTTTAGCCACTGCCATTCTGGACTCCTTTTTCCTATTCTAGCTACCTAACAGACAGAAGAGGAACCTGGTGGGCTACACTCCATGGGGTTGCAAAGAGTTGGACACGACTGAGCAACTAAGCACAGCACTCTAAATCTGTTGACAAATTCAGTGTGGTATTTTATTCTAAAACAAAATGATAGTGCCTTTATTGGTCAGGTATTTAAATACATCTATATATCTTCATGGACAAATCCACTGACACTCTTAATTAACTACTCTTAGCTTTCTAGGCCCATGCCCCAACATACTTTTTTATGCCACTGCATTACCAAAGCTGTTTACATGCTACTCCCCCTTTGAAGAATACATATTCCCACTCTGTTTGCATCTCACTAAATTTTGTGACCCTGTTTTTTCCTGACCATTCTTTAAGATCCAGTTCATGTTTCAGTTTTTCATGAGAGCATTTCCTCTTTTCCTTCCTAGTTTGGCTTAGGGTCCTACCCTGCATACTAGTTCACTATTGATACTGTAATTATCTGTTTACTTATATGTTTTCTTTAGTTTGGCCCTAAGGGGCAAAAAGAAAAAAAAATGTTTCAATCTTTGCATTCTTATCATCTAGTATAGTAGTTTTCATGTGAAAATCTTCAAGTGAATATTTATTGAAGGAACTGATTAAATATTCTCAAGTAAAAAATCTCACTGGGTTATTTACATGTATATTAGCTTTTCCTTGGCTTCCCAGGTGGTCCTATTGGTAAAAAATCTGCCTGCCAATGCAGGAGGTGTAAGAGACCTGAGTTCTATCTCTGGGTCAGGAAGGTCCCCTGGAGGAGGAGAAGGCAACCCACTCCAGTGTTCTTGCTTGGAAAATCCCATGGACAGAGGAGCCTGGTGGAATACAATCCATGGATAGGAATTTCTCTGATTCTTACCCAAAAACAGAGACAAAGTATTCAAAATGCAAACTACATTTATAATATTTTGTTTTTTGTTTATTTTTACTACTTCTCCCACTTCTAACTGTTCAGTGTCCCCTAGCTCCTGAGCCTCATTGTTGTAATTGTTTTTAAATGATATGCATAGAGTTGTGCTGCATAACAATTACACATAAATATTAAGTGATGTCTTAGTATATAAATGATAGCAATTAGTATACTTTATGCACTCAAATAAAGTCTTTTGGGGATTGCATAGTAGAGGAAAATGAATCTTTGGACAAAAACTTTTGGTTAGGAGTTCCAGGATACATGTGTCTTCCCCAATGGCTCTGCGGGTTAAGGATCTACCTGCAATGCAGGAGATGCGAGTTCAGTTCCTGATTTGGGAAGATCCTCTGGAGAAGATAAAAGGCAAACCACTCCAGTATTATTGCCAGAAAAATCCCATAGATAGAGTTGCCTAGCAGGCTACTTTCCATGGGGTCACAAAAGAGACAGGCACAACTGAGCACGAAGCACAAATCACCAGGATACATAAAATTACAGGTTAGGATTAGGTTCAGCTGACAAAGAAAACTCAAAACAAGAGGGACTGAAGCAAGGTAGATATGTGGCCTAAGATATGTAGTTGCTCTGCTCTAGGAATTTCTCAGGGACATCAGCTAACTTACTATTGTATCATTTCCCAAGGAATGACCCTTGTCCCCAGTTCTAGTATAATGTCTCAGGTTCCAGCATAATATGTCACATATTCCAGCCTGGGGTTGGGGGGAGATGATAGAGAAGAAAGAAGGTAAAAGACACATTGTAACATAATATTAAAAGAAATATATATATATATATATATATATATATATATATATAGAGAGAGAGAGAGAGAGAGAGAGAGAGAGAGATGGAAAATGTAGTCTTTGTTTAGAGTAACTTGGTATCAGCTGGAAATGCCACTATTAGAGAAGAAGTAGTAGTGAGACATTTGAAAAGGTAAGATTTAGTCCAATATTGATGTGTACTTAGTCGCTCAGTTGTTTCCGACTCTTTGCAACCCCATGGACTGCAGCCCACCAGGCTCGTACGTCCTTGGAGATTCTCCAGGCAAGAATACTGGAGTGGGTTGCCATTTCCTTCTCCAGGGGGTCTTCCCAATGCAGGGATCAAACCCAGGTCTCCTGTATTACAGCAGATTCTTTAACAACTAAGCCACCAGGGAAGCCCAATATTGATGAATAAGTAAGAAATATTCTTGTTTAAGTACTACCTAGTAAGAGGACAAATATTAGGAAACAACAGTATCAATAGTATTAATACTTTATTATTAAAATTGTGAATAATATTGTACATTAAAATGAACATGAATTGTGTACATATGTCTATTCTAAGTTCTTTTTATTTATATTTTCATTTAATATTTCCTTTAACTCTATGAGGTAGCTGATATATTGTATACATTTTGCATATTCAAAAACAACTTACAATAAAGAACTAAAATGACTTGTCTCTTGTCTAAATTTGAAGGGTAAGTAGCCACACTAAGAATATAAGAGTTATGAGATTGGATAGTACTATGATGGTAATGATTCTGTTGCTGTTATTACAAAGATTAGCATAAATTTTTTGACTTAAATCACACATATGCATTATCTTACAGTTTTGTGGGGCAGAAGTCCAGTATAGGTCTTAAGAAATAAAAATTAAGTCATTAGCAGGCTACATTCCTTTCTAGAAGTTGTAGGGAAGAATGTTTTCTATTTATTTGTGTTGTTGGAAGAACACAATTCCTTGAGGTTATAAGACCAGGATCTTCAAATTTTTATTGCTGGCTCTCAATTGTGGGCTCTTCCCAGTCTCCTTCCTCCATCTTTAAGTCCAGCAAAGACAGGTATAGGCCTTCTAATGTCATATCTCCCTGGCATACACTTCTGCTTTCTTCTTCTTCTTTTAAGGACTTGTGTGATTAGAATAGGCCCACCTGGGTAATTTAGGATACAGTTTCCACCTCAGAACCCTTAAGTTTAATCACATATGCAAGCTCTATTTAATGTGTAAGGTAACATATTCACAGGTTCCCTGGATGAAGGCATGGCCATCTTGGGATGTCATTATTTTACCACAGGTGGCAATGAGAAGGGGAAAAGGAATTAGAGAGCAGAGGACTTTTCAAGTGATGGTATTTGTACATTTGAAGCTCTCTCCAGCAAAAGAGACAAAGAATTCTAATTAGTATCCAAGATATAGAAAAGTGATAAAGGCTGACTTTGGTGTCTTGACTTATGTCTTGTAATATCTCTTTTTCTTCCTAGAGGGATTCATTTATCAGTAGACAGTTTTGGATATCATTTAATTATTCTGTAATTCCATACCACTCCCATTTCACCCCTTTCATTTTCTATCCCTAGAACTGAAAGTGCTACTTTCTACTGAGGTGGATCTGAAAGATTTATCAAAGCACTCATGCCCAGAGTAGCTCCTGAACATTGCCTACTAACCACTTGAATTGGTCAGCAAATACCTTTTAGTGGTTTAAGCAATGAGATTCTAAGAACAATAAGTAAATTTGCATTAAATCAAACAAAGGGGATAGAAATATTGACATGCATCTTCATTTGTTAATGTTGAAGAGTGCAGTGAGTATCCTGTTAAAGTGATTTTGGGACAGTATTTTATTCTTACTGTGAATATTACTTGTTTCCTACTTCCTAAACTCCTTATCTAACTATCACTATGTTTTTAATGGTGAAAAACACAGGCAGAAAGGCAGAGTGGAACAAAATAGAAAATAGGTAAAGAAGAATCTCTTTTTGTAAAAAAAAAAAAAGCAAACTAAATGATATACTTGTTACATTAATTCAAGGACCAGTCCTGTTAAGCATCATAAATCTCAAGTAAGAGTTATGAAGCAAGAGTTTTTCCATAACGTGAGAAAGGAAGAGACAGGATGAGTCAGAATGCAAAAAAATGTCTGGTGCACAATAAATATTAAACAAATATTTGACATTGAATCATGTTTATAAATATCTAGCATATAAGCAAATATTGTATGCCATTTCACATTATATAAATCACCTAAATAATATATAACTTAGGCAATAGTAAAATTAATTATAAAAAGCTTGTTTCCTTATTTTAGTGAAACAGTTTCAAATGTTTATAACTTTGTGTAAGACACTCTACTGGCTTTAAATGTACTTAAGCTAAGTTTATCCATGACTTACAAATAATTTTAATAACTTCTTAAATAGCTGATAGTATGTGATTTTTAAGTTTATATCTTTTTAGTTCTATAAATTTTTTAGTTTTTTAAAATTTGTTTCTCTATGATAATTTTTATAATGTATATTTTTGTAAATGAAGGCTTGAAAAAGTATAAAAAAGCAACATAAAATCTCTCTTCTTAGGGTAGAATATCTACTTATTGTAGAAAGCATTATATTTCTCTTATTCTTCAAATAAAATTTTAAGAATTTGTTTCTTCATCACATACATTTGTCATTTACATAATTACATTACCAGTATTCTAGATAGCAATTATACTTGTTAGGTGTAGTTTCATTTTAACATCTTGAAAACCAAAGCAATGTACAGTTTTTTGCAACATGAGCTTTTAATACTCCCAGTAATAATCATTGACTTTCAGTATTTTGCTATTTCTTGAAGATGTGGTATAGCTCATTGCACAATTTAGAATAGAAAGTAAATATTCTATTTCCTTTTTATATTTTCTATCCTTAATGCTGACATTTCCTCCTATTCTAATATTTAAATATAAAAAGTGCCTATGCAAATAAACATATGGCACAATAGTATAATTAATCACAGATCACCACCAAAAAACTAATTTATCTGGGCTTATGTTTCTTCGACAGTAAAAGAAATATAATAATGCCTTCCTCATAGGGCTTTTGGAAGGATTATATGAAGTCAAGCATTCCGTATGGTTAGAATATAGTACAGGCTCAAAAACGTTAATAATAATGGCATTGCTACTGCTGCAACCAGTACTACCGCCGTCACGACGACCACCACCACATACCCAGAGTGTGCTGCGGCATGCTGCTTCTATCAGTCTTTGATCTGTGCTTCCTACTGTGCAGATAACACATGTTCTCACAAATTTCAGAATTTGGAATATCCTTGTGAAGATTCCCTGCTGATATTAGTTGTCAGAAGCCATCAGCAGATGTTTCTAAGAAGTCAGAATAGGTTTCTGCCAAGAGAGATTGAAAAAGGAACTGAGAGAGCTCTGAGCTTTTGCCTTATGACCTGAGCTATTTTACTGCAAAGTAGAAGGTTATCTAATGAAAGTCTTGGAGTTACTAAAAGTCACTATCATCTTTCTGGCGCATTTTATTTTTCTTTCAGCTTCTCAGTCCCTCAGCAACAGCTGCTGCTGGGTAGTGAAGAGAGAGGAGGAATACAATATTGTGTTTGCCATTCTTAGTATTAAAGCTCTTTGAACTTCTGAAATCTCTAACCAGTGTGGAGAAAAGTCACTTGGATGATTTGATTATTCTCATATAACCAGTCACATAGGATACATTTTGTCAAAGTATACACTTCTGTCTAATCCTTTTTTTGAACATTGAATATCTGGCTTGAATTTTAGCCCCTCCTACCTAACAATATAACCACTAACATAATACCAGAAAAAAAAAATATATATATATATATAGACAGGAGGAGCATCCTAAATCTGAAAATATAGGATGTGATAGCTATACTTTCTTTCTGTGACGATCTCTAGCATCTGAAAGCAACCATGTAAGACTTCATATATATTGGGAGTGGCCAGATGAAAATCAGTGTTATAAATCCTAAACTTTCCCTGGGAAATTCTGCAATTTAATTTAAATTAAATTCTGACCAGAAATCTGGGGCTACAATAGATTTTAAAAATTAAAACAACAAATTATTTGCCCTTAGGAAGTTTCCAGGTAGTGATTTAAATTGAAAATAAAAGAATTAATGTGGAAATTAGCAGTCACAACTTGAAGGAAACACTCTGGGTGAAATAAAAGGAAGGCTGCTTAGAACTGTCAGTGAGTATCTTTCTAAGCAAATGAGATTTAATCCAATATTGAAGGATGGCAAAGGACTAGTGATGCAAAAGGCAAAAGTAGAAGTGTTTATAAAGGCTTGTGAAGATATTAGTCTTCTGGAAACTAAAATGATGACAGAGGTCCTGTGGCATACAGGTAAGGAGTAAAATGTAAGAAATGGAGGCTGTGTGTGTGTGTCGGTCACTTAGTTGTGTCTGATTCTTTGTGACCCTATGGACTGTTGCCCACCAGGCTCCTCTGTCCATGGAATTCTCCAGACAAGACTACTGGAATGGGTTGCCATTTCCTTAGAGCTGAATAAAGCCCAGATCATACAGGGCCCTCTGAGATCCATCCAAAAATGTAATGAGAAGCATGATGCCTAAATAGCAAAGTAGCACTTCCTACCAAATTGACTTTGATGAGCCATACTCATATTTGTTTAATATTTTTTTATGTGTACCATCAAACATATACAAATTTGTAATGAATATTCTCCTAAAACCAATAAGAGTTTCTGCCAGTACTTTCTTCAAAATTTGTAACTTCAAGTTGATCATTTATATGTATTATGAAATTTAAATTATATCCTCCAGTAGCTAAGCATGAATAAATAATATAAAAGAACCAATGGTTCTGTACTGTTGTGTTATATATTTAATATTTGATACATTTTTCATTTTATGTAGTTTTTTCCCTTCAGTGAAACATTTGTAGTGCCATATTTAATCTGTCATTGTTACACACCAGCAGTCCCCTAAAGGAGAAAGCGAGTGCACAGATGCAAAAGGCATAGAAAAATAAAACAAAGCTGAAAGCTTTTTATCAACTCATCAATATCTTACTTGTCTCCAAACTCTTCTCTTTCCTTATCTTTAAAATATGAGCCTTTTTAAGAATTGAAACTATTAACCTAATGCTGGCAACAAAGTGGATGAATCCAGAGAATTCCCTAGGCTGGCACATCTCTTTCTTGAAAAGTCTAGTCCAGGATCTTGGAATATATCTTCTGTGTTAAGATATATAATATTATAATGTATAATCTTTTTAGAATATGAGAGATTAATTTTTTCCTCTAAAATAAGATTAGTTTTGGATAAATGCTGGATTTATATGTGTCATATTTAAACTTTCTATGTTCGTCTCTCAGTTGTGTCCGATTCTTTGTGACCCTGTGGACTGTAGCCTGCCAGGCTCCTCTGTCCATGGAATTTTTTAGCCAAGAATACTGGAGTGGGTTGCCATTTCCTTCTCCAGGGGATCTTCCTGACCCAGGGATCACACCCGGGTCTCCTGCATTGCAGGCAGACTCCTTATCATCTGAGCTACCAAGGAAGCTCTTTATCTTAACAATATTTACTTGTTTCACAAATTTAATTTAAATTTACCTTTGTCTATTTCCTTTTTTACAAAAATTATGGTGGTTACTAACTATACAGTTATTGAACACTGATTTTACATGTACACATGTGATGCATATTACATACAATGCATATCACAAAACAGTCAAATCTGAGAATTATTCTGAAATACATGATTTTTTTTTTTTTAAGATTTGTCTACAGTATCCTGGTATTTATATGTTTTATTTATTTATTTTTTTACAATTACGGTTTTGGCACAAAGGCTTAGTTGTCCCATGGCATGTGGAATATTTCTGGACCAAGGATTGAACCCATGTACCATGCATTGGCATGTGGATTCTTAACCAATGGACCAGCAGGGAAATTCTGAAATACATGATATTTTAATAAATGTGTCACATATCCTGCTTCATCTGAATTAGACAACGCCCTATAAAATTGGATAAAATAATCCTGTGAAGCATAGATTTTTTAGTGAGCCTTTTATAAGTGCTATATTTGTGAAAAGATAAAAAGGGGAAAATGACTTCAATCATTTTTATTTGGGATAAAAAATCTAGATTGGCTTCACTCTTCACCCCTATTTTTACAGCTCAAGTTTATACCCTCAATTTCTCTAACTTGGTCCTGTGTTGTGCAGTGTTTAGTCATTCAGTTGTGTCCAACTCTTTGCGACCCCATGAACTATAGCCTGCCAGGCTCCTCTGTTCATAGGGATTCTCCAGGCAAGAATATTGGAGTGGGTTGACAGCCCAACTCCACTCAAATCCAAATTGTTCCTACTGCCAAAGTGAACATATGAACAGCAAATAAAACCCTGTCAACACTCTACTCAAAACTCGTTATTTGCTGCTCCTCATTTATAAGATAAACTTAGAGGTCCTTAACATGATATAGTTCCTACCTCCATTTTTAGCCTTGCTTTTCATCACTTCCTGTTTCACAGTTCGTATTATAGAAACTAATGGAATATTTCTTTATATTGTGACATTTTTCTTGCTATCTTCTACAACATTCTTCTCCACTTCTTTTTATTTTATTTTATTTTTTAAACTTTACATAATTGTATTAGTTTTGCCAAATATCAAAATGAATCCGCCACAAGTATACATGTGTTCCCCATCCTGAACCCTCCTCCCTCCTCCCTCCCCATTCCATCCCTCTGGGTCGTCGCAGTGCACCAGCCCCAAGCATCCAGTATTGTGCATCGAACCTGGACTGGCAACTTGTTTCATACATGATATTTTACATGTTTCAATGCCATTCTCCCAAATCTTCCCACCCTCTCCCTCTCCCACAGAGTCCATAAGACTGTTCTATACATCAGTGTCTCTTTTGCTGTCTCGTACACAGGGTTATTTTTACCATCTTTCTAAATTCCATATATATGCGTTAGTATACTGTATTGGTGTTTTCCTTTCTGGCTTACTTCACTCTGTATAATAGGCTCCAGTTTCATCCACCTCATTAGAACTGATTCAAATGTACTCTTTTTAATGGCTAATACCTTCCTTTGCACTACCTGGGGGTTCTCTCCTGGAGGAAGTCTTTCCACTTTATTCTTTAAACAGATTGGGTGGCTCTCATCTCTGCTCCATGTAACCCTATGTGTCCATATTCCAAAGCACTTAGCATAGGGTATTGCATTTATCTTATTTATGTCTTGTCTCCAAATTGGACTGTGATTACCAAGATCTGAAACATTTATGAAAAAGGAAGTGCTTTTAATTAGATGCCAAATTGATTATGTGACATGACATTGCATACCTTAAGCTTTAAAATCATAGTTTACACATTGTATATTTTATATTTATGCATATGTTGTGCATTCTGAATTGCATAATAGAATGAATTATAGTCATTCTGAAATGAACATAATAGAGAAAAGCTGCTTCCAGAAAAGATAAATTTCTAGCAGTGTAGATCTGGGGAAAAACTCTACTCTTTGAATCATAGTAAGGTTGCCAAAAATAGAACTTCATTCTCAAGATCCATTTTGAACAGATGTGAACATTTATTTTATGATTAGCTAATAATAACTGCCATTTATTAAAGACATACTGTATGTGAACCATAGTATGTTCTGTTTTCAAAACTTGTTTTATGTAATACCTATTTCAACCTTAGAAATTATGAGTTATAAATTCACTTTTATAGTTATGAGACTTCCCTTAAACCATATAACATTCCGTGACAGAGAGAAACTTAATCCACAGCTTTGCCTGTGCCCTTAACTATGTTATGTTGTCTCACTAATATGACTGACTTGGTGTTACTATTAAAACATCATTAATTTGTTTTGGTAAATATCATCAAAGGTTAATTTGATTGCACCACCTGATGTGAAGAGCTGACTCATTGGAAAAGACCCTGATGCTGGGAAAGATTGAGGGCAGGAGGAGAAGGGGATGACAGAGGATGAGATGATTGGATGGTATCACCAACTCAATGGACATGGGTTTGGGTGGACTCCGGGAGTTGGTGATGGACAGGGAGGCCTGGCGTGCTGCAGTTCAGGGGGTCGCAGAGAGTCAGACACTACTAAGCGACTGAACTGAACTGAACTAATCATATTGGTACAAATTAGCCAATGCAGTGGCTTATGACTAGAGAAATATTGAGAAGTTTCAACAGCTTCCAGATTTATTTTGATGCCTAAAAATACAGGTTTTATAATTGAAGATAAAATAACTTATATTAATCCATGCTTTCTATATTTCCCCCCAAGGAATTGATATAATATTTGTTACTTGTCAGATTTCAGACATCATCTTTCCTTGCCATCACTTTTTAAGACATGAGGCATATGTGCAACATCAAAGAACTTACTTAGAGGTTATGTTATTATATATCAGATATTTGGCTGACAGAAAGTATTTCTTAAGTTACAGACCTTTATTATGCAAATGTGGAATAGTGTGAAGTTTGAACACTTGACTTGTGACATCAGGCAAGTCTGAGATTGAATTTTGTCCTATAACTGTTGGCCAAATAAACACAGACAATTTATTGGGCAAGGCATTTTTTAAAACTTAGAAGTGAATATTCACTAGAATGTTTTAAGTATGGGGAAGCTATGGTTTAAATAATAAAGAAATGCATTATTTAGCACAACATTCTGTCTAGAAGTATGTAAGCCTCAGGCATATAGTAATAACATTTATCTCCTGGCTCTGGGCATCTCCCTTTGTTAGCTTTGTCCTCAAACTATGCATTTCAAGATGGCTGCTGTAGCATTAGTGAATATATCCAGATCCAGTCACCTCCAAAGCAGACTGATTCTTTGTATTTTATTTGATCTCCTAGGAATATTTTCCCCACACCCTCAACCCCTACCAACACTCCAAGAAGATTGCTTCTCACCTTCCACTAACCAGAATTAGGTCACTTAGTAATATCTAATCTTACCCCTGACAGATGAAATGGAACTGCTAAGACTGGCATATACTCATTAGCAGCCATTCCATGGAACTTAATATGGGGTCAGAAGTCACTAAAGCAGGAGGATATAAATAGGAAGATAGGTAGCTGAACAAAATCAATGTCCTGTTTGGAAGAGAAAGGTCTGGAATGAACAAGTAAGACAGCTGTTGAATAAGCAATCAATAGTTTCTGCCACAATTCACCCATTTTGTTATCAAGTATTCATCCCTATCTGTACTTCTTTCTTTACATTCACTTTGAAAAACTTTTTATATGAAAAAATTCTGCCTTCATTAATAGAAAAAAACAAAAATGTTAGCCACTTACATATAAGTCCAGTATCTCCAAGTATTGTGCTGGCTTTTCCATTATATCCAGTTATAGTTCCTCATTATCTGGAGACCTATAGCCAAAAGAGAGTTAACAGGAAATCCCCAACAAATGTGGTATCTGTGATAGTTTTAGCTTCAGAGGTCATTGGCTCATAGAACAATATAGTATCCTGTTGGTTAAGGAGGTTGGTGAAGAGTATCTTCTATGGAAGGGGGATGAGCTCCTTGATCAACCAGGAATGTAGCAGTACTCATTTTACCCCACTAGAACTTTTTCATCATCTGATACAGCTTCTGGTTCTAATTTGTGGAAATATATATTTTTTTCCCTCTTGTATAATGCTGCCCTAGGACATCAGTGCCATTACATACAACAACTACCATTACATACAACAACTATCATTGCTTCTAAAACTGGAAGTTTTCTGCTTTTGCCACCCTCTGCCAGAATCCATGGTTTGGGGAGCTTAGGTCTCAAGTCTGAATACAGTCAATGAAGGGGAATATAACATCTGACCATATTGGGAGTACACTGTGCTTCCTACCAAGTTTCCTAAGTCTACAAACGATAGGAGGTTCAGGTTCTGAGTAGCCAAATTAATATATAAATGAACATTACATATAGTTTTAGGTTTAAAATAAAGCAGTGCATGTGTGGTGCTGAGCCCAAGACTCACAGTGTTAATATTTAAAATAAATGTGTGGGTAAATGATATAAAGAATATAACTAAGTAGAAGTTCCATGGGACTTTATAAAACATAATGATGGAGAAGTCATGGTTTTAAACCCTCTGTAAATGATGGAGAAAGTGACAGTTATGAAAAATATATTCTATACCAGTTCTATCAAAATATCTTGTGAAAATCCATGTCTTTAGCACTATGGGAAATGAATGTACTAAATATTTAATATTTAATATTATTTACATATTTCTTACTTCTGGAAAGTCAGTGTTGAAAATGTGTGAGATTATTGTTGACTCCACTAGTAGTTTAAATATCTTAACATAACCCTCAATTAGCATCATATAACCGTTTGGAGTTGGCACTCCACAAATGGAAGCCAAGAGTGTGGCTTATTAGGTTAAAAAAAAAAATCAAGACAGTTATAAATTATCCTATATTTAGGGGCATATTTAGCTTTTTATCCAACAGTCCTGTGACCCAAATGCAGTTTTAATTTTTCCCCACTCACAAATGACTAGGAACAAATAAGAGAGGCAAAATGTATGACATTTGTTTCTCTGCTAATATGCATTATATTCTTCCCATATTTCCTACTAAATATTTCACCCGTACTACCAGCTATATATGTAGAGAAAGTGTTTATATTACACTGATGAATACTGATTTTCATTTGCTTTTCATTTCATTTTCATAATATACCATGGATAGAACATATTATACAAAGATAAAAGGATGAAAAATTGCTAATACAGGAAAATACAGAAAATGCAAATTTCACATCAAACTCTTTATGTTACTTATTACATTTTTGTGTAAACAATCATTTGTTGCTTTGCTTTTGTTTTTACAAATTACTTTTATATATTTTACTGTTTTTTTTCCCCTTTTCGGAAATATCTCAATGTGTCATTCTTGAGTTTTACTATAACACTTTATTTATATTAATGTCTCCAACTGAGGCCAGTGTAGTTTTTATTCTTTTATGCATAGATTTTACTTCTAAATAACCAGTCCAATAATGATGTTTAAACTAAGCTTGCAAGAATCAAACTAAAATGAAAGTGTTCTACAAATTCAGTCAGAATTTTAGCTTCTCAGTGATTCGGTGTCATTGAAACAGTTCAAGAATTATAAGTGTCTGAAATTTCAGTGACAGCTCAGTGGTTAAGTGCTTAGCTGAAAGTATATGGATGTTAGTAATTAATCCATCACTTAATTTAAAATGAAGCAGAGTTCTCATTGTTACATATATACATGCATGAATCTCAGTTAAAATTCAGGGAAAATAAAATCTACCATTAAATGGGTGTCCAAAATTTGTAGGACATGATTAAATGATAATGACTATCAAGGGTTTGGCATAGAAATAGCAACCAACCAATCAGTCACTTATTAAATTCCTAATTTGTATCTTCTAGCATGGCATCCGGTCCCATCACTTCATGGGAAATAGATGGGGAAACAGTGGAAACAGTGGCAGACTTTATTTTTGGGGGCTCCAAAATCACTGCAGATGGTGATTGCAGCCATGAAATTAAAAGATGCTTACTCCTTGGAAGAAAAGTTATGAGCAACCTAGATAGCATATTAAAAAGCAGAGATATTACTTTGCCAACAAAGGTCCATCTAGTCACAGCTTCTCGCTTTTCGCTTCTCTTCTTTTCACAGCTATTTGTAAGGCCTCCCCAGACAGCCATTTTGCTTTTTTGCATTTCTTTTCTATGGGAATGGTCTTGATCCCTGTCTCCTGTACAATGTCACGAACCTCATTCCATAGTTCATCAGGAACTCTATCTATCAGATCTAGGCCCTTAAATCTATTTCTTACTTCCACTGTATAATCATAAGGGATTTGATTTAGGTCATACCTGAATGGTCTAGTGGTTTTCCCCATCACTACGAACAAAGCTAGTGGAGGTGATGGAATTCCAGTTGAACTAGTCCAAATCCTGAAAGATGATGCTGTGAAAGTGCCGCACTCAATATGCTGGCAAATTTGGAAAACTCAGCAGTGGCCACAGGACTGGAAAAGGTCAGTTTTCATTCCAATCCCAAAGAAAGGCAATGCCAAAGAATGCTCAAACTACCACACAATTGCACTCATCTCACATGCTAGTAAAGTAATGCTCAAAATTCTCCAAGCCAGGCTTCAGCAATATGTGAACCGTGAACTTCCTGATGTTCAAGCTGGTTTTAGAAAAGGCAGAGGAACCAGAAATCAAATTGCCAACATCACTGGATCATAGAAAAAGCAAGAGAGTTCCAGAAAAGCATCTATTTCTGCTTTATTGACTATGCCAAAGCCTTTGACTGTGTGGATCACAATAAACTGTGGAAAATTCTGAAAGAGATGGGAATACCAGAACACCTGATCTGCCTCTTGAGAAATTTGTATGCAGGTCAGGAAGCAACAGTTAGAACTGGACATGAAAAAACAGACTGGTTCCAAATAGGAAAAGGAGTTCGTCAAGGCTATATATTGTCACCCTGTTTATTTAACTTATATGCAGCGTACATCATGAGAAATGCTGGACTGGAAGAAACACAAGCTGGAATCAAGATTTCCGGGAGAAATATCAATAACCTCAGATATGCAGATGACACCACCCTTATGGCAGAATGTTAAGAGGAACTAAAAAGCCTCTTGAGGAAAGTGAAAGTGGAGAGTGAAAAAGTTGGCTTAAAGCTCAACATTCAGAAAACGAAGATCATGGCATCTGGTCCCACCACTTCATGGGAAATAGATGGGAAACAGTGGAAACAGTGTCAGACTTTAGTTTTCTGGGCTCAAAAATCACTACAGATGGTGATTGCAGCCATGAAATTAAAAGACGCTTACTACTTGGAAGGAACGTTATGACCAACCTAGATAGCACATTCAAAAGCAGAGAAATTACTTTGCCAACAAAGGTTCGTCTAGTCAAGGCTATGGTTTTTCCTGTGGTCATGTATGGATGTGAGAGTTGGACTATGAAGAAGGCTGAGCACCGAAGAATTCATGCTTTTGAACTGTGGTGTTGGAGAAGACTCTTGAGAGTCCCTTGGACTGCAAGGAGATCCAACCAGTCCATTCTAAAGGAGATAAGCCCTGGGATTTCTTTGGAAGGAATGATGCTAAAGCTGAAACTCCAGTACTTTGGCCACCTTATGGGAAGAGTTGACTCATTGGAAAAGACTCTGATGCTGGGAGGGATTGAGGGCAGGAAGAGAAGGGGACGACAGAGGATGAGATGGCTGGATGGCATCACTGACTCGATGGATGTGAGTCTCAGTGAACTCCAGGAGTTGGTGATGGACAGGGAGGCCTGGCGTGCTGTGATTCATGGTGTTGCAAAGAGTTGGACACGACTGAGTGACTGATCTGATCTGATTTGTAAAAAAAAAAAAAGCTAACCATCATCTATGCCTTTAGTGAGTCATAATCATTTAGCTGCTGAATAATCTGCCTTGATGTTGATGGCTGTAGCAATTTCTTAAAATACAACACTATTGAAATTTGCCACATTCATTGATTCTTCCTTTCACCAGTGATTTCTCTGTAGTAGGCAAGGTTTGATAGCATTTTATCCATAGTACTTTTCAAAATTGACTTAATTTTCTCAAATACTACTACTGCTTTATCAAATAAGTTTTTATACTCTAAATTCTTTGTTTTAATTTCAACAATTTTCAGAGAATTTTCACCAAGAAGGGATTCCATCATGTTCTTTGCTCATCTATAAGAAGCAACTCCTTATCATAAAGTTTTACCATGAAACTGTAGCATTTCAGTTCCATCTTCAGGTTCAATTTCTAGTTACAGTTCTCCTGGTGTTTTTATCGCATCTGCAATGACATCCTCCACTGAAGTTTGAACCCTTCACAGTCCTCCATGAGGGTTGGAATAAATTTCTTCCAAACTTCTATTAATGTTGATATTTCGCTCTTCCCATGAATCACAAATGTTCTTAAAGATATCTAGAATGGTGAATCCTTTACAGAAAGGTTTTAATTTACTTTACCCAGATCTATCAGAGGATTTACTTGACCCAGATCTATTCAGAGGAATCACCATCTATGTCCGATATGGCCTTTTAAAATTTTTTTCTTAAATAATAAGACTTGAAAATCAAAATTACTCCTTTATATATGGGCAGCAAAATGGCTGTTGTTTTAGCAGACATGACAACATTAATATTGTTTTATAGTTTCATCAGAGCTCTTGAGTGACCAGCTGCACTCTCAATAAACAATAGTATTTTAAAATATATCTTTTTCTTTCCTGAATAGTAAATCTTAACAGTGGGCTGACAATATTCAGTAAACTGTATTGTAAACGGGTGTGCTATTTCCAGGCTTTACTGTTCCATTTATAGAGCACAAGCAAAATAGATTTAGCATAATTATTAAGAATTCTAGGATTTTCAGAACAGTAAATCAGTATTGGCTTCAAATCAGCTACCTATACCCTTAACATCAAGAATGAAATGGCAGTACACTCCAGTATTCTTGCCTGGAGAATCCTCTGGACAGAGGAGCCTGGCAGGCTATAGTCCATGGGGTCACAAAGAGTTGGACATGACTGAGCAACTAAACAGCATACCCTTAATGAGCGAGTCAGTTTGCACGTTGAAGCCAGGCATTGACTTCTCCTCTCTAGCTATGAAAATCCTAGATAGTGTCTTCTTCCAACACAGGCTTCCCTTGTGGCTCAGCTGGTAAAGAATCCACCTGCAATGCAGGAGACCTGGATTCAATCCCTGGGTTGGGAAGATCCCCTAGAGAAGGGAAAGGCTATCCACTCCAGTATTCTGGCCTGGAGAATTCCACGGACTGTATATAACCCATGGGGTCACAAAAAGTCAGACACGACTGAGCAACTTTCACTTCACTCCTCTTCCAACACAGGCAACTGTTTTGTCTACACTGAAAATCTATTGTTTACTGTGTCACCTTCATTAATTGTATTAGCAAGATCTTCTGGATAACTTGCTGTGGCTTCTGCTGTTTACCTTGTACTTTTATATTATGGAGATGGCTCTTTTTCCTTAAACCTTATGAACCAACCTCTGCTAGCTTCAAACTTTTCTTTGCAGTTTACTCACTTCTCTGAACCTTCATGAGACTTGATGAGAGTTTAGGGCCTTATTCTGAATTAGACTTTGGTTTTGAGAATGTTGTGACTGGTTTGAACTTCTATTCATGCCACTAAAAGTTGCTCCATATCAGTAATAAAGCTGTTTCACTTTCTTATCATTTATGTGTACATTAGACTAGCATTTTTAATCTCCTTCAAAAACAGCTTCTTTACAACTAGCAACTGATGCAAGAGGCCTAACTTTTGGCCTGTCTTGACTCGAGACATTCATTTCTCACTAACCTTAATAATTTCCAGTTTTTGATTTAAAGTGAGGTATGTGGGACTCCTCTTTATATTTGGACACTTATAAGCCATTGTTGTGTCACTAGTTGGCCTAATTTCAATAATATTGTCTCTCAGGGAATACGGAGGCTCAAAGAGAAAGACAGAGATGCGGAAGAGCCTGTAAATTGAGCAATCAGAATACATTTGATGTTTATCATTTAAGTTTAGAGTTTTAAGTGGGTATGGTTTGTAGCTACCCAGAACCATTACAAAGTAACATCAAAAGTCACTGAGCACAGATAACCATAACAAATGTAAGAGTAATAAAAACATTTGAAATATTGTGATAAATATCAAAACATGACATAAAGACATAAAGTATACAATAGCTGTTTTAAAGGAAATGATAATGATAGGCTTGCTTAACAGTTTTGCCACAGAACTTCAGTTGGTAAAGTATAAAATATCTGCCAATCACAATAAAGCAAAGTGCAATAAGGGGAGGTTTTTTTGTAGTTGGGCTTCCCTGGTGGCTCAGATGGTAAAGAGTCCACCTGCAATGCAGGAGATTCAATAAATGGTGCTTGTAAAGTTGGATAGCCACGTGCAGAAAGAATGAAATCTGATTCTTACTTGTACTGTATACAACAGTTAAATCAGAATGGATCAAAAATCTAAATTTAAGCGCTTAAAGTATAAAATTCATAGAAGAAAAAAGAAAAAAATAACATGATATGGGATTTTGCAGTTGCTTCTTAAATATGGCACAAAAGCACAAGCTACAGCAACAAAAAATAAAGTGGACTTCATTACATTAAAATTTTTGAGGCATCAAAGCACACTATCATAAGAATGGAAAGATAATTCACACAATGGGAGGAAATATTTGCAAACAATATAGCTGATATAGGCAATTAATATCTAGAATATGTAAAGAGCTCTTAACAATTCAGCAACAATATAACAAATGACTTAATTTTAAAAGAGGTAAAAGATAAAAAAATAAGTTATAGAGGATAAAGGACTCAAATAGACAGTTACCCAAAACATATACAAATGGCTAATAAATACATGTAAAGTTGTTCAACATCATTAATTAGAGAGATTAAATTAAATCCACAGTAAGCTACAACTTTATACCTACTAGAATGGATATAATAAAAACAAAACAAAAAACAGTGAGGTATATAGAGAAGTTGGAACACTTGTGAATTCCTGGTAGAAATTTTGAATGTTCAAAAGTTCTGGAAAACAGCTTGATAGTTCTTCAAAATGCTAAATTTATGACCCAGTAATTTCACCCCTAGGCATATATACAATAATTGAAAACAGAGATTCAAATAGGTACTTTTACACAAATCTACATAATAACAATACTCATCATAGGTTAAAGATGGAAGCACGCCAAGTGTCCCATCAATTGAATAATGGTTAAACCAAATTAGGTATAAATGTACAATGGACTTTATTTCCTGTGACAGTGACAGTCTTTATTTTCTTGGGTTTCAAAATCATTGCTGATGGTGACTACAGCCATGAAATTAAAAGATGCTTCTCCTTGGAAGAAAAGTTATGACAAACCTAGACAGCGTAATGAAAAGAAGAGATGTTACTTTGCTGGCAAAGGTCTGTATAGTCAAAGCGATGGTTTTTCCAATAGTCATGTACAGATGTGAGAGTTGGACCATAAAGAAGGTTGTGCACTGAAGAACTGATGTTTTCGAACTGTAGTATTGGGCTTCCCTTGTGGCTCAGTTTGATCCGTGGGTTGGGAAGATCCCCTGGAGAAGGGAAAGGCTACCCACTCCAGTTTTCTGGCCTGGAGAATTCCAGGACTGTATAGTCCATGGGGTTGCAAAAAGTCGGACACGACTGAGCAACTTTCACTTTCACATGCAAGTCCCTTGGACTGTAGGGAGTATGAACGAGTCAATCCTAAAGGAAATCAATCTGAAATATTCATTGCAAGGACTGATGATGAAGCTGAAGCTCCAACACTTTGGCCACCTGATGTGAAGATCTGACTCATTAGAAAAGATCCTGATGCTGGGAAAGACTGGAGGCAGGGGTAGAAGGGGATGACAGGGACAAGATGGTTGGATGGAATCACTGACTCAATGGACATAAGTTTGAGCAAGTTCTAGGAGATGGTGAAAGACAGGGAAGCCTGGCATGCTGCAGTATATGGGTTCACAAAGAGTCAGACACAACTGAATGACTGAACAACAAACAAATGTACTGTTATTCAACCATAAAAGGAATGAAGTTCTGATACACACTCTACAATGCAGATGAACCTTGAAGACTTTGCTTAGTGAAGTAAATCAGACACAAAAGGGCAAATATTGTGTTATTCCACTTACATAAAATATCTGGAATATGCAAATTTGTAGGGTTAAAAAGCATATTGGAAGTTACCAGGATAAGGGGGAAAAGGGAAAACGGGGAGTTATTGGTTAATGGTAACAGGTTTTGGTTTTTTATGATGGAAAACTTTCAGAAAAAGACAGTACCAATGGTTCAGAAAACCTGAAACAAAAAAAAAAATGGCAAACATAAAAAGATAATTTGATTACTAATGAAGAAAATGCAAAAAAAAACTTCACTTTTTATACCCTCTAGATTTGTAGAACTAATGGAATATAATGTACACAAGTTGTGGACATTAAAAGTGATAAGATAGTTTTCAAACCATATGGCATGATATTTTGAAATTTAATTTTGACTGTTATTACTAAGAAATTATACTCATAAGTACACACTTAATATAGAAATATACTTGTAGAGCCAGAAAATAACCATGTTGCTTATTATAGCAAAAGCAATGGGAACAACTTAATCTCTATTAATAGAAAATTATTAATTGAGAGTACTTATATTTAACTCAATGTAGAATAGGCAAACCTTTCCTTTTAAATCATAGCCATTTAAAATTGTGTTTTTATATATTCTGTATTAAACATGACCAAAACAAATGTTTTAATTATTATTTTTTTTTCATAGCTTTTCTTCCAAGGAGCAAGTGTCTTTTTTTTTTTTTTTTTAACTTTACAATATTGTATTGGTTTTCCCATACATCAACAATGCATCCACCACGGGTGTACATGTGTTTTAATTAATGCTAATAAAAATAATTTTAAAACATCAAGAAATAGACATAATAAAAAGTTGGGATTTTTGTTAAAAAGGTAAAAATAGGATATGGAATCTCTCATATTTTAAATAATTTAAAAAATTAAGGCCTTTTTCATTTTTCTCTAGTACTATTGTAGCCTCAACTCTTCTGAAATTTTATTATGAATTACTTTTTGCTCTAAGCGTAGGTATTTATAGGACAGTATTTATGTAATTTCTTCTGTACAGGTTTTTAATTAAATTATTCTCTAAAATGTTATATTGGGTTCTGAATTTAAGAATTGCAATTTAAATAAATATGAACTTTTACATAAATATATAAACAATAAAAAATCACATGATTATATTTTGATAAGAACTAATATTAAATTACTTATCATGATATAATATGTCTCCCAAAGAATTGTGCTCCCAATTTTGCTGGCAAAATATAATATAAATGAGGGATTCTATTACCAAAGAATACACAAAAATAATCCTGATGCCTTTAAATTTAGTGATCTAGGTTCAAATTTAGTTCTAACATTTTTTAAGCTTTGCTATCTAGTGGCAATTTTATACTCTATGCTTTTCCATACTAGCTTATTTTTATTTACAGTAAAGCACTCTCCACCTACATGTGCTTTTTATAAAACCTTCTCAAGTTAAATTTACATTCAAATTCCTCAATAAGAAGGTTCTATAAACAGAAACTATGTTATGTCATTGAAAAATTATTATAGAAGATATGATACTATAAATAAAAATTATAATGATTGAACATTATAAATATTTTCATATGATTTCCTGTCATAGTATGAAATTCTTATATAGATAGCTATGGACATATAGATACATAATATGTCTGCAGGGCATTTTAATGTTTTTCTGCCTTTGTTCTCTTGTTTGCTTTTAATATATAATGAGATATATTTGAGATACTTGTTTCTGTTCATTGGTAGGTTATCCAGATAAATTTTGAAGAATTCGACCTGGAAATTGGCTATGATACCTTGACAATTGGTGATGGGGGTGAAGTTGGAGACCCAAGGACAGTGCTCCAAGTGTAAGTTCTCAATGCTTCTTTCTTGATTTAGTCTGTAAGTTTCTTGTGAAATTTTACCTTTTTTTTTTCATTGATTCTTCTCACTACCTCCAATAGAAGGAGCATAGTATATTATTTATTGTCATCAATCTGCATATAGTATATTTATTAATCCTTTTAATAAGGCTTAATATACTTGATCCACACACAGTTACTTAGAATCCATTTCCAGAAGGGGGCCTAGGGTGAAATTACAGACAGGCTGATTGGCCTTATTTTGGAAAATACTTTTACCCTCACAGAGTAATAGAATAGAGTGGGGGGGGGGGCGGAATATGAAATTGCCCAGAAAGAGTACTACTAGTACTGAAAACTGGTGGGTGTTGCAGTTTAATCATACCTGGTCATAATCAGTTTCTGTGAGAATTAATCAGTGGTTTGACATGAAGTAGTAGTAGTAGAGCAGTGAATAGCTCTCAGAGTTAAGCTAATATACTACAAAGGTTCTTAATGTGAAGAAAAAAAGGATGAATTTATATTAAGTAAAGGGAAATGTTAGGAACTTATGGTTCAGTTGCTAAGTTGTGTCTTGACTCTTTGTGACCCCATGGGCTGCAGCACGCCAAGCCTGCCTGTCCCTCAACCATTTCCCGGAGTTTGCCCAAGTTCATGTCCATTGAATCAGTGATGCTATCCAACCATCTCATTCTCTGCTCCCCTCCTCCTTTTGCCTTCAGTCTTTCCCAGCATCAGGGTCTTTTCTAATGAGTCAGCTGTTCACATCATGTGGCCAAAGTATTGGAGCTTCAGCTTTAGCATCAATCCTTCCAATGAATATTCAGGGTTGATTTCCTTTAGAATTTACTGATTTGATCTCCCTGCAGTCAAAGGGACTCCCAAGTCTTCTCCAGCACCACAATTCGAAAGCATCAATTCTTCTGCACTCAGCCTTTTTATGGTCCAACTCTCACATCTGTACAGATTACTGGAAAGATCATAGCTTTGACTATATGGATCTTTGTCAGCAAAGTGAAATCTTTGATTTTTAAAATGCTGCTAAGTTTGTCATAGCTTTCCTTTCATGAAGCACAGCATCTTCTGATTTCATGGCCTGAAGTCATGGAAATAGTATATACTGTGTTTTTTCACTCTGTGTTTTAGGAACTTGTCTGTTGCCTAATCCTTGGCTATCCATTCCAATAATCTATCTCGGATAGGGGCAAGAAAAAATTTTAAGGGCTAGTGTATTGTTTTCATGTGATAAATCTCAAAAGGTTATGATATGCTTTTTCTCAGTATCCCTTTCATAGCTGTTGATTTGCAGTTCAGGCTTTATCAATGTGGTGTTTCTCAAAAATGGGGTGTTTTGCAAATCACAATTACTTGATGCACTCTATAAAACATAAATTTCTGAACCCCTCCCACTGTGTCTGTTAACATCTGCTTTATATATGTAGGTGTTCTTCTGATAGGTATATCTAAATTAGTCCCTTAGTGAGAGTGAGGGAGACCTAAGAGACAGAAAGATAATATATTACATTTAAATAACCAGAAGACTATGAGATGAGTGCACACACATGCACACACAAACACACATTTTTAGATGTAGACCTCAAAATTATATATATAATGTTTTTGTAAATCTCAAAACAATAAAGGGCAATGGTCTTTACTATAATTTTAGGTACTAAGAGGAAAATACTTAATATTTTAAATAAGCCATACATTTTCTAAAAGAAAAAGAACTCTGTTAATTGAAAGAACTTCTTTGTAAACATGTCACAGTCCATAGTTTTCTGCATTCCTTCTTTTTTTGAGAATTTTGAGCCCATGCTCATTTTACCTTAGTTGCTTCAAAGAAAATCTTCTAAGTATTTTGTTAGTGGATTTGCTGATTTTTTTTTATTCTTATGAAGTATAGATGTTGTCTCTATTTCCTTTTATTTTGGAAGATAACATGAATATATTTTTAAGTAATTTTAAAAACCCTGTGTTGTATGAATCAGACCAAGTAGCAGATCAGAAATATAATTTTAAAAATTGGTTCATAATTGATTTTTAGAGTGATCCAAAAGTTAGCTAGACAACATAAGACCAGATAAAGAACAAATATGTTGATGAGAAGAAGTCTTACAACCCCTGTGAATTCAAGTGGAATTAGTTGTATCTTACAGACTGAGTATCTGCTACTGGCAGAACGAATGAAGAAAAAGTTACATTTTCCCTCTTCTCATGTTCCTGTTATCATATTGTCGCTAATTTGCATAGGAGTTCTACTTCTTCACTTATAATTCTTTCACTCTGAGAAATTATCTTAATTTTGAAAAGTCTGTGTGATTATTTTTATATTTGTCTGTAACCACAGATATGTTTCTTAAACATGTTTTTCTTCCTCAGAGCAAAATTACATATTTCTGAAAATATAACTCTTTTTTCCTTGGGTAAAGATGACTGCAGCAGAACTTAGATAGCACCTACCTCCTGTGTACATGTGTGCTCAGTCGTGTCTGACTCTTTGTAACCCCATGGACTATATCCTGCCAGGATCCTCTGTCCATGGAATTCTCCAGGAGAGAATATTTGAGTGAGCTGCCATTTCCTCCTCCAGGGGATCTTCCTGACTCAGGGACCGAATTTCCATCTCCTGCGTTGACATATGGATTCTTTACTGCTGAGCCACCTAAGAGGCCCCAACTAACTCCTAAAAGTGTTCAGATAAAAATCCTTTGAGTAGCTAACAGAGATTTTACAAAATTGAAATTGGATCAAAATTCCTTTGAACTTCAAGACTCTGTGATAAGAGAACCTAATAGAATTGTATCCACTCAAACTGTTGCCATTGTTTTTCAGTTGCTAAGTTGTATCTGACTGTTGGCAACACCCTGGATTGCAGCATGCCAAGCTCCTCCGACTTCCATTATCTCCTGAAGTTTACTCAGATTTATGTCCATTGAGTCAGTGATGCTGTCTAGCCATATCATCCTTTGCTGCCCTCTTCTCCTTTTGCCTTCAATCTTTTCCAGTATCTGAGTCTTTTCCAATGAATGGGCTCTTCGCATCAGTTGGCCAAAGTACTGAAGCTTCAACTTCAGCATCAGTCCTTCCAATAAATATTCATTGTTCATTTCCTTAGGAATTGACTGGTTTGATCTCCCTGCAGTCCAAAGGACTGTGGTCTTCTCCAGCACCACAATTCAAAAGCATCGATTTTTCAGCACCCTGTCTTCTTTATGGCCCAACTCTCACATCCATACATGACTGTTGGAAAAACCGTCATTTTCACTGTATGGATCTTTGTCTGCAAAGTGATGTCTCTGCTTTTTAATATGCTGTCTAGGTTTGTCATCTTTTTTTCCAAGGAGCAAATGTCTTTTAATTTCATGGCTTCAGTCACTGTCCATAGTGATTTTGGAGCCCAAGGAAATAAAATCTGTCACTACTTCTATTTTTTCCCCTTCTATTGGCCATGAAGTGATGGGACTGGATACTATAATTTTAGTTTGTTTAATGCTGAGTTTCAAGTCAGCATTTTCACTCTTCTCTTTCACCATCATTAACTTTCACCATCATTAAGAGGTTCCTCTTCACATTCTGCCATTAGAGTGGTATCATCTACATATCTGAGGTTGTTGCTATTTCTCCTAGTAATCTTGATTCCAGCCTGGCATTTTCCCGTGATGTACTCTGCATACAAGTTAAATAAGCAGGGTGACAATATACAGCCTTGTCATGCTTCTTTCCCAATTTTGAACCAGTCTGTCATTCCATGTCCAGTTCTAACTTTTGCCTTTTGACCCCACAGGTTTCTCAGGAGGCAGGTAAGGTGGTCTGGTATTCCCATCTCTTTAAGAATTTTCCAGTTTCTTGTGATCCACACAGTCAAAGACTTAGTGTAGGCAATGAAGCAGTAGATGTTTTTCTGGAGCTCCCTTGCTTTCTCTATGATCCAACGAATGCTGGAAACTTGATCTCTGTTTCCTCTGCCTCTTTGAAACCCAGCTTGTATATCTGGAAGTTCAGGGTTTATGTGCTTCTGAAGCCTAGCTTGAAGGATTTTGAGAATAATGTTGCTAGTTGTGAAATGAGCACAGTTGTACATTTTCTTTTTGGAACATGGAAGCATGAGGAAGTGGTCCCAGCCCCTGCTTGCACCTGGTCACCCTCTATTCCCAAAGTCAGCTCTATCCTTCATGATGCATACAGACTTCCCAGACTATACAATCCAACTGCCCACACCTCCCTGCAAATGGTGCCCAGTGGGTCTAGGAGTGCACATACAGTCATGTGTTCTGACCCTGAGAATGTGGACCTGGAAAAAGGCTTATGAGGGTCCAGGAAGCAGGAAATTCCAGGGATACTAGTTTTCAGGGAGTTGTAGCACAGTACTTTTTAAACAAACTGTAAAATAAAAGATTTGCTTTTATTTTTAATTTGTTTTGGACTGATATTTTACAAAATGAAACAAAAAATTTAGAAAAATAAAATAAAAACACATATAAATACATTTCCAATTTTTTATTATGAAATTCACCAGGCAAAATTATTCTTTTAAATTACTCTAGAAGTTTAAAAGATTTAGTCCTAATTCCTATTATTTTCTGTTCTTACCATGTTGCAGCTGGAAATTAGTCTATGATCTCCCAGGGGTGTGGACAGGCACAACCCTGGGCAAGAGGTGGGCTACAGAATGGTCAGAGGAAGGGATCAGGGAAGGGGTCTGTCTTGCCCAAGTTTCAAAATAGTGTTGAATTTTTATTGTTCAGTCATTCAGGCACGTCTGACTCTTTGCGACCCCACGGACTGCAGCACACCAGGCTTCCCTGTCTTTCCCCATCTCCTGGAGCTTGTTCAAACTCAAAGTATTGCATATGGCATGATAAATTGTCAATAAATTATTTTTAAAAAATTAATTGAAAATAATTTATTTGAAATAATGTTCTTCTAATGGGTAAAATAGTCTCCATTTAAACATTTTATGTAGCAATGTATTTACTCGTCTATGTATTCTGTTTTGCATTTTTGTTAAGTGTGATCCACATGCAAGAGATTTAACTTTTGGCATTAAAACTAATAAACTTACTTAAAAATTTAGATAGCTGAAAGTCAGGAACATAGTAAAACATGGACAATATGTTCATTTAACAGAGACCCATGTAATATCACATTTGAAAGTATTTTTTAAGAGGATGAATTCAGTCTATATATTTAAGTTTGTAAATTCTGATTAGGTTAATAAACACATGATATCTCAGTTTTTAAAATATTTAACAGATAAAGGAAAAATCCATCCTATTTTATTTACGTCATGGATTGAATTAAGCATTGGAATTACATGATGCTTTTGTTTCCAGTTTTCTTTTAATATTTAGGTTCTAAAAGTTAAAATTGATTGTGATATTCTACTCCATAAAAATATAGTCCATATAGTCATAACATGTTCAACAGCTAAAATAATCCTCTAAAAATGAATTATGAAAAATTAAAAAAAAATAATTTTTATGATTTCTTTCCCTGAAGTACAAAGCATATCATTTTTGCAATTCAGCAACTTAAAAATAATTTGAGTGTGCTGTATCTGTTTACAATGTAAAATTTAATTCTCAGATATATTGGTAGTATGTTCTAACAGCACTCTTCCCTGGGGCATCTTTTTATTTTAAATATGTATAATTTAAATATACATGTATGTCCACACACATGCATACCCTATTTTGTGCTTATATATTTTAAATTAATATTTTCTTTATTTTAATAATATTAAATGCATAATATTCACACTAACTTTAAGAAAATGTAGCTTCTTTTTTTCTCATAGGTTATTATTATTGCTCTCAGCTCATTGGCCCATATATTTTGGTAAGCTACTTAGCTGAAGATACATGTTTTTTAACTAGTCAAGAATTTATTCTTTAAAAATGCCACCCTGCTGTCAGACTACTACATAAGATATTTTCCTTGAGCAAACTTTTCTACAACAAGGGACTTATACCATTCCAAATTTGTTCTTGTACCTTCCGCTCTTAATAATGAAAATCTAAATACTAAGTGACACCATAGGATAATGAAAAAAGGGAATATATTGAATATAACAACAAGGTGATATTTTTAGAAATGGATGGTAACAGTATAAAAAGGACTTAGAAATTGACCATGCAGAAAAATCCTTCACATTTTATATTATAGTTTTTAAAAAGCAAGAAAAAAATATATTTTCACTGCTTTTATTTCTGCCTTGAACACCTTCTTGTCCTTCTCCATTATACACACACGCACACACACACTCAATACATGCTCAAAGTCATTTAAGTTCCTTGAATGCAGCGACTATTACTCATCTTGGATTTTCCAAAATACCTAACACAGAGGCTTGTGTTAACATTGTTAGGTGTTGCATGAATTATAGTGGGAGAGGAAAAATTGAATGTGCATGAAGACACATCAACTGAAACATGCCAGCAGGAGGAAATCTTTGCAGATGTTAGCAAGGGCACACCATGAGGTGTAGAACACTATGTAGAGGACTACCTGGTGTATCAGTGCATTCAGGCTGCTATAATTATATATATATATATATATATATATATATATATATATATATATGTAGCATAGACTGAGTGGTTTATAACAACAAATATATTTCTCACAGTTCTGGAGGCTATAAGTCAGAGGTCATGGTGGCAGCGGATTTTGTGTCTGCTGACAACCCACTTTCTGGTTCATAGACGGCCATCTTTTTACTGTGTCCACATACAGCAGATGGGAGCAGAGTTCTCTCAGGAGCCTCCTTTATAAGGACACAATCGTATTTATGAGAGCTTACCTTCATGACCTAATCTCCTATCAAAGTCCCCACCTTCATATAACCTCACATTGGATATTAGGTTTCAACATATAAATTTTGGCAGCAGAGGGACATTTAGTCTCTGGCTTCAGCGTTTCAACAGTGTTCACTGATACCACATGCAAGAAAACAATCAAACTGACAGTAGCAATTGTCTCATGTGGACAAAATTTGATGTACAGTCATTCAAATAACTTTCTATTTGGCAAAAATAAATGCATGTTCCTGGAGATTCAGAATTACTTTAGGCTGCAGTATGAAATAATCTCTGTGACATTTGATTACTAGCAACAAAATGTTAAATAGAAGAGATAATTTATTTTTATGATTCTTCATTATTTCTTCAGTGTGATTATAGTCACATTTTCCATTATGAGAACACTGACGATTTTACTGAAGAAAAAAAAAAATAATAAGAAAGCAGTTTACTATTCTATTTTAGTTTGTTTTATAAAAATACTGATGATTTTACTGCAGTTTAAGCAATGACTATGGCTTTATTTGCAGAGAAGGCAATGGCACCCCACTCCAGTACTCTTGCCTGGAAAATCCCATGGACGGAGGAGCCTGGTAGGCTGCAGTCCATGGGGTCGCGAAGAGTCAGACACGACTGAGTGACTTCACTTTCACTTTTCACTTTCATGCATTGGAGAAGGAAATGGCAACCCACTCCAGTGTTCTTGCCTGGAGAATCCCAGAGACGGAGAAGCCTGATGGGCTGCTGTCTATGGGGTCACATAGAGTTGGACACAACTGAAGCAACTTAGCAGCAGCAGCAGCATGGCTTTATTTGAAGTTTTTGTGTATTTATTTTTGTGTTGGATTCAATTGGAACAAATTGTCTAAAGATGCTTTTAGTTGGTATTTTTTCCTTCATCAACAAGAATATTTGTACTATGGTAGGCATTTCAAAAGTGACTATAGAAAACAAATTAAGACAAAATATAGAAAAGGTATGTAAATATATAGTTCTTCCTACAAATGCCAACTATTTTAAGCACAGTACCTTGTTTTGAGCGCTAAATATGTAAATGAAGTATCCATAGAAGAGTACAAAGATGTATGTGCTGAGGTCTTGACCTTCAAATCTTTCCTAAAAACAAATATTAATATATAAATCTCTTTGTATCTGTAATAAGAACTGTTCCAAATTCTCTCACATATATTATGCTTTAAAATTAGCTAATAAAATTTCTGAAACCCAAGACCTTAAATGAAGCAAAACTCACAATTATTCACTACTCAGTTACCTAATTGAACTAACATACATGTAGTCCCATCATTCCATAGTACTTTATGTATTTCTTAGGCCCCACCTTACACTTTATGGGGTATTAGCTTCCCAACCAGGGATCAAATCCACACCTGTTGCATTGGAAGCACAAAGTCTTAACCACTGGACTGCCAGAGAAGTCCCTGTATTTTAATTCTTAAAACTGTATGTTCTTCTAGTATTTTTATCTACTTTCCTTCCTTTTTTATTTTTTTAATTTTGTTAAGACTTACTGAGGTATAATTGATTAAAAAAATAAGACATTTTAAATTATACAATGAGATAATTTAATATATGTATAGTTTGTGAAAGGATTCTCCCATCAGATTAATTGACATATGTACTACCACCTCACATATTTAGCTTACTTTTTTTTTCAGTGAGAACTTCTAAGTTCTACTTGTATCAAATTTCAGTTATACAGTTCAGTGTTATCAATTGTAGTTACCATGTTACACATTAGACTTTCAGATCTTATTCATCTTATAACTAAATATATGTCAACTTTTACCAACCTGTACCTATTTCCACCACTCTCCAATACCTGGTAGCTCTCTTGTTTCTATGAATTAAGACTCTCTCACACTCTCTCTTTTTTTTTTTTTTTTTGGTGGGGGGATTCCTTCTATGAGTCCAAGCAGTATTTGTCTTTCTATAATGACTTATTCCACTTATCATAATGCCCTCCAGGTTCACCCATGTTGCTGAAAATGACAGGATTTCCATCTTTTTAAAGATTGAACTGTATTTTACTGTGTGTGCATGTATAAATTCTCTTGAACTATTCATCTGCTGACAGACTGGCAGACACTTAGGGTGTTTCCATACCCCTGTAATTGTGATTAATGCTGCAGTAAAAATGGGATTATAGATAACTCTTAGATAATGGTTTCATTTCCTTTTGATATCTGTAGCCAGAAGTGAGATTGCTGGATCTCATGGTAGTTCTGTTTGTAATTTCTTAAGGAATCTGTATGCTATTTCATAGGGTCTGTAGTGGTTTATCCCCAATAAACAGCATACCAGGTTTCCTTTTCCTCCACTCCCAAACCAGCATTTGTTATTTCTTGCCTTCTCAGTGCACAGGAGTTCCTTTTTCTCTCCTCTCCACCAGCATTTGTTACTTTCTGCCTTTTTATTAATAGCCATCCCCTAACAGATGTCAGTGAGGTTATGACACTTTTTGCTGTCACTTTAATGGTGATATTCCAGGATGTTTGTTAATCTAACTTTTGTAGCCAACATCATTATCCTCAGTGAAATGTATGTATCCAAAAATGAAGGTATAAACCATCCTTGATAGCACTGTATTAAAAGAAAGAATATTAAATCTATTTCTATAAAAGGCAAAAGTTACATATCGGTACAATACAAAAATATGTTGGACTGTAGGACTATTATAGTTGTTATTTCTAATGGATGTACCCATAATGCCTAGTGATTATGAATAAGATCAGGTATTTAGTCTAATTGACATTTAATAGAACTTGTCTTTTATTTTATATTGTACTGGAGTGCTTGAAGAGTATTTCTCAGTGCACTTACTTAGGGCTTTAACTCTTTTATTCTAGCATCAAGGGACTAACTAGGGAGATTAGAATGCACTAGAAACTTGTAAATAAATACATACAAAAGAAGCTTTTAATAATTAAGTTTATAGGTAATTTGTTTAAAAAGATGTATTAAAAACACATTAAAACTATTTGAAGACTTTTCAGAGTTTTTCAGATTGATTTAACTCCTTGCCCTGTGGCCCATAAGCACCCCTTACTGTCAGGGATGGGGACTGGATTCAAAATTGACTAAAGCAGGTATATCCTATAGTTTGTGTCAAAACCAAAAGTCTATGAAAGCATATCAAGATTAATTAGCTTTTGAGACTGGATGCAAAGAGCAGGATTTTAAGTGACACACTGATTATTCAGAAAATATATTAAAGTAACCTACCAACCCAGTAACTCCTTTCCTCAAAATGAAGAAAAGAATGAATAAATTTTACTATAAGTTCAGTTCAGTCACTCAGTTGTGTCCAACTCTTTGCAACCTCATGAACCGAGCACGCCAGGCCTCCCTGTCCATCATCAACAACTCCCAGAGTTTACCAAAACTCATGTCCATTGAGTCGGTGATACCATCCAACATTCTCATCCTATGTTGTCCCCTTCTCCTTCTGCCCTCAACCTTTCCCAAGATCAGGGTCTTTGCAAATGAGTCAGCTCTTCCCAAAAGGTGGCCAAAGTATTGGAGTTTCAGCATCAGTCCTTCCAATGAACACCCAGGACTGATCTTTAGGATAGACTGGTTGGATCTATTTGCAGTTTAAGGGACTCTCAAGAGTCTTCTCCAACACCACAGTTCAAAAGTATTAATTCTTCCGTGCTCAGCTTTCTTTTTTTTTATTTATTTGTTTATTTATTTTTTTAAGTGAATTTCCTCTTTATTACTCTTTTTTTTATTTATTTTTATTTTTTTTATTTTTAAACTTTACATAACTGTATTAGTTTTGCCAAATATCAAAATGAATCTTCCGTGCTCAGCTTTCTTTATAGCCCAACTCTCACATCCATACATGACTACTGGAAAAACCATAGCCTTGACTAGACGGACCTTTGTTGGCAAAGTAATGTCTCTGCTTTTAATATGCTGTCTAGGTTGGTCATACCTTTCCTTCCAAGGAGTAGGTGTCTTTTAATTTCATGGCTGAAGTCACCATCTGCAGTGATTTTGGAGCCCAGAAAAATAAAGTCTGACACTGTTTCCACTGTTTCCCCATGTATTTCCCATGAAGTGATGGGACCAGATGCCATGATCTTCGTTTTCTGAATGTTAAGCTTTAAGCCAACTTTTTCACTCTCCTCTTTCACTTTCATCAAGAGGCTTTTTAGTTCCTCTTCACTTTCTGCCATAAGGGTGGTGTCATATGTATATCTGAGGTTATTGATATTTCTCCCAGAAATCTTGATTCCAGCTTGTGCTTCCTCCAGCCCAGCATTTCTCATATTGTACTCTGCATAGAAGTTAAATAAGCAGGGTGACAATATACAGCCTTGACATACTCCTTTTCCTATTTAGAACCAGTCTGTTGTTCCATGTCCAGTTCTAACTGTTGCTTCCTGACCTGTATACAGGTTTCTCAAGAGGCAGATCAGGTGGTCTGGTATTCTCATCTCTTTCAGAATTTTCCACAGTTTATTGTGATTCACACAGTCAAAGGCTTTGGCATGTTCAATAAAGTGGAAATAGATGTGTTTCTGGAACTCTCTTGCTTTTCTGATGATCCAGTGGATATTGGCAATTTGATCTCTGGTTCCTCTGCTTTTTCTAAAACCAGCTTGAACATCTGGAAGTTCACGGTTCATGTATTGCTGAAGCCTGGCTTGGAGAATTTTGAGCATTTCTTTGCTAGTGTATGAGATAAGTGCAATCATGTGGTAGTTTGAGCATTTTTTGGCATTGCCTTTCTTTGGGATTGGAATGAAGACTGACCTTTTCCAGTCCTGTTTCCACTGCTGAGTTTTCCAACTCTGCTGGCCTATTGAGTGCAGCACTTTCATAGCATCATCTTTTAGGATTTGAAATAGTTCAACTGGAATTCCATCACCTCCACTAGCTTTGTTCATAATGATGCTTCCTAAGGCACACTTGAGTTCACAATCCAGCATGTCTTGCTCTAGGTGAGTGATCACACCATTGTGATTATTTGGGTCATGAAGATCTTTTTTGTACAGTTCTTCTGTGTATTCTTGCCACCTCTTAATATCTTCTGCTTCTTTTAGGTCCCTACCATTTCTGTCGTTTATTGAGCCCATCTTTGCATGAAACATTCCCTTGGTATCTCTGATTTTCTTGAAGAGATCTCTAGTCTTTCCCAGTCTATCGTTTTCCTCTATTACTTTGCATTGATCACTGAAGAAGGCTTTCTTATCTCTCCTTGATATTGTTTGGAACTCTGCAGTCAAATGGGTATATCTTTCCTTTTCCCCTTTGCTTTTCACTTCTCTTCTTTTCACATCTATTTATCAAATATGGATTAAGTTAGACTATGATGCATATTATATGCAACTTGCTATAGAGACTGCAGAAAGAGAAAAAGTCTAACCCATTTATACAGACAAGCCAATATAATAATTTCTTGTGTTAATTATCTTTATCAAAAGGAAAAATATAAACTCCTACCTTTATAACAAGAAGGAAGTTACATCCTGGAGCCAAGTACCGAGAAGTTTTTGTTATTAGGGGAACTTTGATTTTTTTTTCAATATGTATTTGCATTTATAATTTTTCTTTTTGTGACTATTTTATAATAAAAGTACAATTTTCTAATTATCTCTTGCTGTTTCTTTTTTATCTTGGCTGTTTCAAGTATCTAAGTATATAGCAAGTCCACAATAAAATACAAAGCAACATGATTATTAGCAATATGAGATTAATTTAAAAATTCAGTACAATACTAGCTTTGGAGGAATAACATTTAGGTTTAGTGTACAAGTGAATGATTAAAGCAGATTTTTGGTTAGCAATGGTCAAAAATTTTCTCTCATCCTACATTAATTGTTTAAAATATAGTGAAAAAATTAGAAAGTATAGTGATGTCTATATGGCTTGTATTTGTAAATGATTAGTGATTTGAGTATTATTTTGTAGCTTAATATGAAATATTACTTAATCAGTACTAAGGAGTAATTCCATCTGGAGCTTAAACTTAAATTTTTAACTTAGGCCCAAAAAGTTTCTCCTAGGTCCTCATCAGTCACGTAAGTAACATTACATTCACAAAATGTTTATTCCACATATGCAAGATATCATTTGGTATTTGTCTCTCTGTGTGTGACATACTTCATGTAGTATGATAATCTCTATGTCCATCCAAGTTGCTGCAAGTGCCATAATTTAATTCCTTTTTATCAGTTCAGTTCAGTTGCTCAGTTATATCAGACTCTTCAAAAAAAAAATCCTTTTTATGGTTGGGTAATATTCCATTGTGTGTGTGTGTGTGTGTGTGTGTGTGTGTGTGTGTGTGTGTATATACTGTATCTTCTTTATTTATCTGTCAATGGATATTTAGGTTGTCTCCATGTCTTGGCTATTATAAACAATGTTGCTATGAATGTTGGTATCTTTTGAATGCTATGAATGTGCTGTATATTTTCTAATTATAGTTTTCTCCAGATATCTACCCGAGAGGTGCATTGCTGGATCATGTAGTTACTCTGTTTTTAGGTTTTTTTTTTAAGGAACCTCCATATTGTTCTCTATAGTGGTTGTACCAGTTTACATTCCCATCAACAGTGTAGCAGCAAGGTTCTTTTTTCTCCACACCCTCACCAGCATTTATTCAGTTCAGTTCAGTTCAGTGGCTCAGTCGTATCTGACTGTTTGTGACCCCATGGACTGCAGCATGCCAGGCTTCCCTGTCTGTCACCAACTCGGGAGCTTGCTCAAACTCATCTCCATCAAGTAAATGATGCCATCCAACCATCCAGTCATCCTCTGTCATCCCTTTCTCCTCCTGCCTACAATCTTTCCCAGCATGAGGGTCTTTTCCAGTGAGTCAGTTCATCGCACTTTTAGGTGGCCAAAGTATTGGAGCGTCCACTTTAGCATCAGTCCTTCCAATCAATATTCAGGACTGACTTCCTGTAGGATCAACTGGTTTGATCTCCTTGCAGTCCAAGGGACTCTCTGGAGTCTTCTCCAATACCACAGTTCAAAAGCATCAATTCTTCAGTGCTCAGCTTTCTTAATAGTCCAACTCTCACATCCATACATGACTACGGGAATAACCATAGCTTTGACTAGATGGTCCTTTGTCAGCAAAGTAATGTCTCTGCTTTTTAATATGCTGTCTAGTTTGATCATAGCTTTTCTTCCAAGGAGCAAGTGTCTTTTAATTCCATGGCTGCAGCCACCATCTGCAGTGATTTTGGAGCTCAATAAAATAAAGTCTGTCAGTGTTTCCATTTCTTCCCCATCTATCTACCATGAAGTGATGGGACCAGATGCCATGATCTTCTTTGTTTAAATGCTAAATTTTAAGTAAACTTTTTCACTCTCCTCTTTCACTTTCATCAAGAGGCTCTTTAGTTCTGTACTTTCTGCCATAAGGGTAGTGTCATCTGGGCAGCAGAGCTTATTGTTACTTCTCCCAGCAATCATGATTTCAGCTTGTGCTTCATCCAGCCTGGCATTTATCATGATGTACTCTACATATAAGTTATATAAACAGGGTAATAGTATACAGCCTTGACGTACTCCTTTCCCTTATATAAACAGAGTGACAGTATACAGCCTTGACATACTCCTTTCCCAATTTGGAACCAGTCTGTTGCTCCATGTCCAGTTCTAACTGTTGCTTTTGACCAGAATTTATTATTTGTATACTTTTTGATGATGACCATTCTGACCAGTGTGAGTTGATACCTTATTGTAATTTTTATTTGCATTTTCCTAAAAATTAGCAATGTTGAGCACCTTTTAATGTGCCTGTTGGCCATCAGTATCGATATGTCTTATTTGGAGAAATGTCTGTTTAGGTTTTCTGCCTATTTTTGGATTGCATTGTTTTATTTATTTGTTTTATTTGGATATATTTATTTTGTTTTATTTTGTATTTATTTTGTTTTATTTTGATTTATTTATTTTATTTGGATTTATTTATTTGGATTGCATTCTTTGTTTTATTTGTTTTATTATATTTTTTATTTGTTTTGGATTGCATTGTTTGTTTTATTTGTATACTGTATGAGCTGTTTGTATATTTTGGAGATTAATCACTTGTCAATGGCATTGTTTGCAAATATTTTCTCCCATTCTATAGGTTGTCTTGTTGCTTTGTTTATGGTTTTCTTTGCTATGCAAAAGCTTATAAGTTTCATTTGTTTATTTTTATGTCCATTACTCTAAGAGATGGATACCAAAAAAATATTGCTGCAGTTTATGTCAAACAGTGTTCTATTTTCATCTAGGAGTTTTATAGTATTCAGTCTTACACATGGGTCTTTAATCCATTTTGAGTTTATTTTTGTAGATGTTATTAGCAGATGTTCTAATTTAATTCTTTTGCATGTTGCTGTCCAATTTTCCCAATACCATTTTTAAAAAGATTGTCTTTTGTACATTGTGTATTCTTTTCTCCTTTTTCATAGACTACTTGACCACACTGTGTGGTTTTAGTTTTAGCCTTTCTACCTGCTCCATTGATTGATGTGTCTGTTTTTTGTGCAAGTACCATACTGTTTTGATGACTGTACCTTTGTAGTATAGTCTGAAGTCAGGGAACCTGATTTCCCCAGGTCTGTTTATCTTTCTCAATATTGCTTTGACTCTTTGGGACCTATTATGTTCGTATACAAATTTTTAGGAGAATGCATGTTAATTCTTTGAATGTTTGGTAGAATTTCTTGTGAAGCCATCTGGCCCTTGAATTTTATTTGTTGGGGGTTTTTAAATTACTGATTCAATTTCAGTACTGGTGATTGATCTGTCTATATTTTTTGTTTCTTACTGGTACAGTCTTGGGAGATTGTGTCTTTCAAAGAATTTATCCATTTTTTCTGGATTGTCCATCATCTTGGTGTGTATCTGCTCATAGCAGTCTCTTATGAACATTCACATTTCTGTGGTGTTGGTTACAACCTCTTTTCATTTCTGATTTTATTGATTTAGACCCTCTCTCTCTCTACCTCTCTTTTCTTAGTGAGTCTGGCTAAAAGTTTTTTTGTTTGTTTGTTTATCTTTAATTTTGTTTATCTTAGGACTTCTCTGGTGGCTCTTATGGTAAAGCATCTTGCTTACAATGCGGGAGACCTGGGTTTGATCCCTGGGTTGGGAAGATCCTCTGGAGAAGGAAATGGCAACCCACTCCAGTACTCTTGCCTGGAAAATCCCATGGACAGAGGAGCATGGTGGGCTACAGTCCACTGGATCACAAAGAGTCAGACATGACTGAGTGACTTCACTTTCTTTCACTTTATCTTTTCAAATATCTATTTTTTTTTTAAGTTCCATTATTTTTTTCTATTGTGTTGTTACTTATTTCTGTTTGATATTTATTTCTTCCCTTCTACTAATGTTGGCTTTTATTTGTTCATCTTTCTCTGATTACTTTAGGTGTAAGGTTAGGTTGTTTATTTGTGATTTTTCTTATATCCTGAGGTAAATTTTTATCACTATAAGCTTCCCTGTTAGAACTGCTTTTGCTGAGTGCCCTAGATTTTGAATTGTCATATTTTCATTTCATTTGTCTCTAGGTATTTTTAAAATTTCCTCTTTGATTTCTTCAATAATCCATTAATTGTTTAATATAGCATAACACTTAGCATCCACATGTTTGAATAAACATCCACTTTTGTTTATCTATACTTGGACTGGAAGGAATTTGTATATCAAAGTTAATCAAGGGATTTTGGACTTGTCTCCTGCACTCTTAAACTATAAATGCCAGCTTTTCATTTGTCTCTTATGTTATACATTTCATGCTGCATCTTTGCAATCAAACTAGTTAACACCATTTTTTTTTTTTTTTTTTTTTTTTACTGTTTGTGTGTGTATGTGTGTGAAATTTAGAGATTGAGTATCTGAATGCATGTCAGTTACTTTTATTTTGGTATTATAGAAAAATTAGAAAGATATTCTCAGTTTTACTCTGTCAGTAATTGGATTTCTTGATTTGTAAGACCAGCTCATGTCTGTACTGGTACAAGAGACAAATTATGTCAGGCCAAATAAAAGTCAGGGAGAACTTTATTCAAGACTGTTGCTACAGAAGTCAGGAATATTGCAATAGGGCTAAAGACTGTTGAAATGAGAGTTAAGATTATTGCTATAGGGAAGACAATTTGAACTCTACTGGAAAAGGTAAGGTGGTTTCTAAGTGCTGGGGTGAGCTAGTAGAAAAATACTAAAAAACGTTGAGCTTCCCTGGTGGCTCAGATAGTAAAGAATCTGCCTGCAATGCAGGAAACCTATGTTTGATCCCTGGGTTGGGAAGACCCCCTGAATAAGGGAATGGTTACCCACTCCAGTATTCTTGCTGGGTGAATTCCATGGATGGAGGAGCTTGGTGGACTACAGTTCATGGAGTCACAAAGAGTCAGATATGGCTGAGCGACTAACATTGTAGGTTTATAAAACTTTAGGTGGGAGATTGTTGGTGTTTAGTTGCTGAATTGTGTCCAGCTCTTTTGAGACCCCATGAACCGTACATAGGCTGCCAGGCTTCTCTGTCCTTGGGATTCCCAGGCAAGAATATTGGAGTGGGCTTGCCATTTCCTTCTCCATTGGATCTTCCTGACCCAGAGACTGAACCTGCATCTCCTGCTTGGCAAGAGGATTCTTTACCACTGAGCCACCAGAGAAGTCAGGTGGGAGATTAGTCAATGTTAATAGCCCATCTGTGTTTGCTAATAGTTGCTTAATAAAGTTGGGCTTTGTACTCAGGAAAATAGGAGTGCTATCTCCTATGATGATTTTATTTCAAGAGGATGGCTTCCAAGTCCTTGAGAGAGATATTCCTGGTTGTAAGAGCATTGTGAACAAGATTTACATATCAAAGATGGAGAAAGGATCTGCAACCGAAAGTTTTCTAAAGTAAATTCTCTTAAGAAAGGTTTAGGGCCAGAGCCTGTAGTCAGGATGATAACCCCTCTAAAGCTTAATGAAGCTAGGAGTCATATTAAGGCTGTCTCAGTTATTGGGAGTACTGTTTAGATCAGTTTGTAAGTAATGATTGTCAGAAATATTAATGGGGGTACAGAACAAAAAATAGTGTAACAAATAGTATGTGTTTTTTAATGAAATTCTATTCTTAAAATATATGAAATAATAGTGTTGTGAATAGGACAGTAAAGTGGTTCATGAGAATCGTAGTTTGCTGGAATACCTTCTTTCAGTTAAGTTTGGTGCCATTATCAGTGATTCTAAAAAACTTATTTCCAATTCTTTGTAGGAAACACTGTTCAGTCCTTCTGAGATGCTGGCTTCACTTGGTAAACATAGTTTTTTTTGTTTTTTTTTTAACCTGGGTTTTCCTTTCACTTTGATAGCCATATGGATGGTTAGTAGCCCTTCAAAGAGTTCCTCCAGAACAGAAGCAGGCTGTCTTTCTTCTGGAATACTTTTATGTAAGCAGAATATTCTAGGCAATAGAGGTGGCAAACTTCTTCCAGTGTGTCCTTCAAGGTCCTTGTAACTGTACGTCTTAGGGCTTCTAGGGAAGAAAGAGGCCCTTTGAAGTATTGAATATGATTATGAGAGGATTCACTTAAATCGGGCACAGGACATGATCTCTGCCCCAGATTCATAGGTCTGTCAAATATAAGTTCAAAGGGAAAAAATATGATGCTTGCCTGCAAGGTTTGCTCTAATTTTCAATAAGGCTAGAAGTAAAACTTTAGGACATTTTGATCTGGTGTATCGCTAAATTTTAGCAAATGGTTTTCATTCATTCTCTGGGAATCTGTAAACATTTACATAATTACTGGATGACAGGGGGAATAAGATGGGAGACTTTACCACTACCTGAGTATTGGCATCTGAAGTGGGAAAAATTTCAGATCATTCAGACATCATATACACTATAACTAGACAAAATCTTTTACTTTCTACAGGCATTGATTCTATGAAATTCAAAGCACCAAGTTTCTGGTAAATTTGATTGGGGAAACTGCCGATACCATACTTCAGGTGTGACCTATAAATAATTCTGCTGACAGATTGCTCATCTCTTAAATATGTTATGAATATCTTTACCTTTTAGGTAAATAAGAGTCTAGTGCCATTAAAATTCCTCTTTTACTTAGAAAATTATGTTGGTAGCACAACTTTACTAAGAAAATAAAAACTGTTCTTAGAAATCATTTTGTTGGATAATTCCAAAAGTTCAGTTGAATTTCTTTTAGCCTCATTTTCAATTCATTTGTACATTTCCTTTTTTGAAGTATATATTTGGAAGTTAACAAAAATTTCTTATTGTGTTAAATGTGAGGCTTCAAAGTTTGAAATCTGCCACATTTTAACAGTGGCTTTTATATCTCTGTCAACAAAATCATTGCCTTCAGAAGTTTTTTTTCTGCCCTGCATGAGCTCTACAATGTATTACTGATCTGAGCAGACAGTTTTACAACCTCTAAAAAATCAACTATCAATTTTTCATGAGATATTTTACTTCCCCTAAAGGTAGAGAATCCTCTAGCTTTCCAAACTTGCTCTTTTGCTTGACAGACACAGGTGTGTGTGTGTGTGTGTGTGTGTGCGTGCGCGCGCGCATATGTTTGTATATATATAAAAAATTACAATTCTTGTTACTGTTATTGACTAGGCTGATAGTTTCAACTTAATTCAAAGCAAAATATAAGCTTCCAAAATTTCATACCAAGTCACCATAGCATCTGAAGCCTTAAGTTTGTCACCTTTATCCTAAGCACATGTGTGCTTGAGTGCTTGGTCACTCAGTCATATCTGACTCTTTGCAACCCTATGGACTGTGGCCAGCCAGGCACCTCCTCCATAGAATTTTCCAGGCAAGGATACTGGAGTGGGTTGCCATTTCCTTCTCCAAGGTATCTTCCTGAGCCAGGGATAGAACTCACATCTCCTGCGTACATGCTGTTGCTGCTGCTGCTATGTCACTTCAGTCGTGTCCGACTCTGTGTGACCCCATAGACAGCAGCCACCAGGCTCCCCGTCCCTGGGATTCTCCAATGCATGAAAGTGACAAGTGAAAGTGAAGTTGCTGTTATTAAAAGAGCATTATGAACAAGAATCAGTTAAAACATGCAGGGGCCTAGTGCTGTCTTTTTTACCATGATCATCTATTTGATCAGGATCTGGTAAAATAAAATGAATAGGATTTAGGAGATTGCATCTCCCAAATACAAATATTAGGATTGAATAATAGTACTTCTTCATAATTAGTCTGATGCCACGCCCACAAATTATGGATCTTATGTACTTGGAAGTTAGCTGTCACAACAGCAAAGCATATAAATGAGTCAAGTGACCAAATTATATTCCTAAGCCCTTTTAAAGATGTGTCTGCTGCTGTCACAACAGCCCAGTATCCACAGCGTCATGGCCTACAGAAGAACTGAGAAACACATTATTAATGTATGGTCTCATCTCAACTTTTGAGTTAAAATTCCAAAAGTAGCACTTTTATTTTAATGACAAAACAAGAAGAAGGGCTTCTATCCTTTGTTTTTCTTATTCTTTTTATAGCTGGATTTGTTTTTTCCATCCCTGGGTTGTGAAGATCCCCTAAGGAAGAAAACAGCTACCCATTCTAATATTCTTGCCTGGAGAATATGATGGACAGAGGAGACTGGCAGGCCACATTCCATGAACAGAGGAGCCTTCCTGGCCACAGTCCATGGGTGGCAAAGAGTTGGACATGACTGAGCAACTGTCAATTTCACACTTTTCACCCTATATTGTAATTCTTGGGGACCCTCAGCATCAATATATGCTGTAAATATCCTTAAGTTTAACAGTATTGCAACTTATCCAGTGAGGTCTTATATCCTTGTGAAGGGGAAAATTGTAATAAAGTCAAAGCCTCAGTTTTGCATTACTGTTTAGTTTTCAATGCTACTAGCAAACCATCTATATATTGAATGCCTGTAGATCCTTCTGGAGGAAACAAGTTTCCCCTAAGTTTTCTATAAATGGCTAAAGAAATAATAGAAGAGTATGGAAACTTTTGAGGAACTCTGCCATAAATACTGAACTTCTCTTCATAAGTAAAAACAAACAAGAATATAAATCCATTTAGATGAGAGAAACAGGAAAAAAAATAAAGCAGAGCATAGGTGAATTGTAGAAAAGCTTTGTAGAGGGTAGTGCAGGCACGCTAAATCACTTCAGTCATGTCTGACTCTTTGTGACACTATGGTCTGTAGCCCACTAGGCTGCTCTGTCTGTGGGATTCTCCAGGCAAGAATAGTGGAGTGGGTTGCCGTGCCCTCCTCCAAGAGGATCTTCCTGATTCAGGGATCAAACCTGTGTCTCTTACATCTCCTGAATTGGCAGGCAAGTTCTTTACCACTAGTGCTACTTGGGAAGCCCATAGAGGGTGGTTCCAAAGTTATAATAGTTATAGTATTAAAAACTTAAGGTATTAACAGAGAAATGGCTTTATTTACTTCTTTTAGATTTTGTATTAAGGTTTACCATCTTTATCAAATTTACCTTCCCTGTTTGCTGGAAGTTTGGTAGAATTAATATTACAGTGTTAGTGTACTTTTATTATTATCCTTTGTTTTTCTTATTCTTTTTATAGCTGGATTTGTTTTTTCTAATTGAGCTATTGACAGAGGCTATTGTTTGATCATGATCATGGCGTATGTTTTTTAATAAGCTATTTCTATTGGTTCTACACCTCAAATTAAACCAGTATTGTTATTGCAAGGCCAAAAGTGATACATTACTTTATTTCTGCTCAGATTACTTTTCCAACATAGCACAGCATAACACTGCCACTCGCTGCTACATTTCTTCTCTTTTAGAAGGCACACCATAACCAAGTAAGACAGTTTTTTTTCCCAGGACATTAAATAGATACTCCATATGGAGTATACAATATGGTAGTTTTAATTTGCACAGGAGATCTCTCCCCGATAGTTTTACAGGAGAATAAAGAGAGAGTAAGAAAACATGTTCCTCAGTCATGAGATCTGTTCATGTGGGAACCACAGAAGAAAAGAACACATATAAACCTGATTTAAAATACCAACAACCTGAATTGGTTTATCACCAGATGGAAAGTTAAGGATTTCTGGGGCACTTTCAGAATAAGTAGCACCTGTATCTATCATAAAAAGCAAGGCTATGTTAGTCTGAGGAAAAGTTATTCAAACACACATTTTATCAGTTCCTACTGCTGAGACTCCCTCAGTCTGTCAATTGTAAACCATTTGACAATTATTCTCTAGCTTTCTGGGCTTTCCTCATTCTCTTGTTTCTGCAGTCTCTGCATCTTCTGGAGTCTCTTTTCCCCAATCAGAATTTCTTGGAATAATGACATATGGTTTTCTCTTCTGTGTTGTCTTCACCGATTGGCCAGAGTAAAGGTTATTTCCTTTAGTAAATAGTATTAACTGAACAGTTAACATAGCAGTTTTTAACTTTTTTTGTCTTCATATTTTTCAATATTGTTTCCTGAGTAGCTGCTTCTAAGATTTGATTAGTAGTCTGTCCTTGCCAACCTTCTCCCTTTCTCCTAATTTGAATTTAGATAATCAGTAAGAGAGGGTGTCCTAGTGGCTCAACAGTAAATGATCTGCCTGCCACTTCAGGAGACACAGGTTCAATCCCTGGGTTAGGAAGATCCCCTGGAGAAGGAAATGGCAACCCACTCCAGTATTCTTGCCTGGGAAACTCTATGCACAGAGGAGTCTGGCGGGCTTCAGCCCATGGGGTCACAAACAAGTTGAACACAATTTAGTGACTCAACAACCACAACCAATCAGCAAGAGAGCCAAGGATAAAGTTAGGACCAGGGGACAATTTGTATCTTCCCTTGGACCCAGGCATGCAAATTTTGAGAAAATTTCAACAGATCGCCTATAGAAAGTAATGGGGGACTCACTTGTTATCTAGATACAACACCTCAGTCTCTCCCAGCTCATCTTTAGAAAAAAGACTGTGAGCAGTCTTTTCTGATTGGTCACCAAAGCCCTTGTTTCTTCCATAGTTGCAGAGGGTGGCGGATAGCTGCTACTCCTCAGTGGGGTGAGTTATCTCCTGGTCTCCAGTGTGCTTGCTCCATCAAATGACCAAAGACTGCTGGTTTCAGAATCCCCACAGTAGCTTATGCACATCCCCAAGTGTAGGTATGTAAATTGAAAACACATTGTGTAAAAGTTCTGAAAACTTCTGGAAAACAGGAAAAGAAACTTTCATATGAATATCAGCTGTCAAGGAGTCTGGGTAACTTCTCAATGGCATGAGCTTCACTGATGATTATATCAGAAGAGCTGATTTTCCACACATTTGACAAAGGAAAAATAGAATTATATGGCTATATGGCTTTTTTCTTATGTTGGTATATTTATCAAGCTAATATTTATTTTTCCTTTTTTCCCCCAAGTAACTGGTGAAACTACACTACATCTTGCCACTTTCATATAGGAGCAGAATCTTCTATTTAAATTTTCTTTTTTTGAGTTTTTTTTTTATTTTATTTAAATTTTCAACACTTCCCTAAGTAAATCTTCTTATAACTTTTGCTTTCCTAGATACATGGTATATGGATGATAACAGACTTCTGGAGGTAGACTATATGCTAAGATATGGAGTGGGTTCAGAGCTAGAATATGAGACTTACAAGCCTGTGTTCTCAAATAAGGCTGGTAATTCAGCAGGAGCTAAAGAAGTCATGCCACTGGCTTTCTCTTCAGGGAAATTCACTGATGAAGGGAACCATGTATCTACAATATTTTAAAGTTTAAAAATAAAATAAAATTAAAAAAAAAAAAAGATCATCACATCCTTCTTCCCAGGTGTCTATCTGAAGCAAGAAGAATACAGAGATGCAGGGGGAGAGAGGGAGCAGAAACAGCAAAGAAAGGAAGAAGATGGTTCTGTGAAAGAGAGCTCTTCGATTCTCACATTTGTTTTTTCATTCTTCTCAATCTTTCCTTCTGGCTATCCAAATCATTTTAAACTTTATTCTTAGAATAATATCCATCCAGTCAGTTCAGTTCAGTTGCTCAGTCATGTCTGACTCTTTGCACCCCATGAACCGCAGCACACCAGGCCTCCCTTTCTATCATCAACTCCCGGAGTCCACCCAAACCCATGTCCACTGAGTTGGTGATACCATCCAACCATCTCATCTTCTGTCGTCCCCTTCTCCTCCTGCCCTAAATCTTTCCCAGCATCAGGGTCTTTTCCAATGAGTCAGCTCTTTGCATCAGATGGCCAAAGTATTGGGGTTTCAGCTTCAGCATCAGTCCTTCCAACCAATATTCAGGACTGATTTCCTGTAGGATCAACTGGTTTAATCTCCTTGCAGTCCAAGTGACTCTCAGGAATCTTCTCCAACACCACAGTTCAAAAGCAGCAATTCTCCAGCACTCAGCTTTCTTTATAGTCCAACTCTCACATCCGTACATGACTACTGGAAAAACCATAGCCTTGACTAGACGGACATTTGTTGACAAAGTAATGTCTCTGCTTTTTAATATGCTGTCTAGGTTGGTCACAACTTACCTTCCAAGGAGTAAGCGTCTTTTAATTTCATGGCTGCAATCACCATCTGCAGTGATTTTGGAGCCCAGAAAAATAAAGTCAGCCACTGTTTTTACTGTTTCCCCATCTATTTGCCATGAAGTGATGGGACTGGATGCCAGGATCTTAGTTTTCTGAATGTTGAGCTTTAAGTCAACTTTTTCACTCTCCTCTTTCACTTTCATCAAGAGGCCCTTTAGTTCTTTTTCAAATACCAGTAATTAATGGGTTTATAATGTGCCCCCCTTAAATCCTTCATACATCTTGAAGAATTGTATTCTCATAAGTATTCCAAATGTGACAGAGATACTAGCTGCTTAAAAACTGCAGGTGAGCCTGGATGGGAGGGGATTTGAGGGAGAATTAATACATGTATATATGTGGCTGAGGCCCTTCACTGTTCACCTGAAACTACCACAACATTCTCAATTGGCTATACCCCAATGCAAAATAAAAAATGTTTAAATTGAACAACAACAACAAAACAAAACTTTAGGCAGCATTCCTGGCTTCCCATATTTTTCCATCGTCAAAGCTAATCATGGTCCTAAAGGGATTTTAGAGCCCAATTTAACCAGGGTTACTCAGTAGTAAGTCTTAAATTTGCAGAGGGTGGTTCATCTAACTAGTATTCCAAAAGAGCAGAGCACTATAAGGGAGACTTTATAATTCAGTCTCTTATATCTCTGCTGTGTCATTATAAGAGCGTCAGCTGGTCCATTTAATTCTGGAACTGTCATTTGTATCCCATCCTCATCACCAAACTATTGAGGAAATATAATTAAAAATAATATCTCATACAAACCAAGTTAAGACTCTCCAAAAATGTAGAAAGAATGAAACACTTTTAATATTCAGTTCAGTTCAGTTCAGTTGCTCAATTGTGTCCGACTCTTTATGACCCCATGGAGTGCAGTATGCCAGGCTTCCCTGTCCATCACCAACTCCTGGAGCTTCCTCAAACTCATGTCCTTTGAGTCAGTGATGCCATCCAACCATCTCAACCTCTGTCATCTCCTTTTCATCCTGCCTTCATTCTTTCCCAGAATGAGGGTCTTTTCCAGTGAGTCAGTTCTTTGCATTTTCATGTGGCCATAGTATTGGAGTGTCAGCTTCAGCATCAGTCCTTCCAATCAATATTCAGGACTGATTTCCTGTAGGATCAACTGGTTTAATCACCTTGCAGTCCAAGCGACTCTCAAGAGTCTTCTCTAACACCACAGTTCAGAAGCACCAATTCTTCAGTGCTCAGCTTTCCTTATAGTCCAACTCTCACATCCATACATGACTACTGGAAAAACCATAGCCTTGACTAGACAGACCTTTGTTGACAAAGTGATGTCTCTGCTTTGTAATTTGCTGTCTAGGTTGGTCATAACTTCCCCTGCAAGGAGTAAGCATCTTTTAATTCCATGGCTGGAGCCACCATCTGAAGTGATTTTGGAGCCCAGAAAAAATAAAGTCTGTCACTGTTTCCATTGTTTCCCCTTCTATTTGCCATGAATTGATGGGACCAGATGCCATGATCTTAGTTTTCTGAATGTTGAGTTTTAAGCCAACCTTTTTACTCTCCTCTTTCACTTTCATCAAGAGGCTCTTTAGTTCTACACTTTTTGCCATAAGGATGGTGTCATCTGGGTATCCGAGATTATTGATACTTCTCCTGGCAATCTTGGTTCCAGCTTGTGCTTCATCCAGCCTGACATTTCGCATGATAGACTCTGCATATAAGTTAAATAAGCACGGTGACAATATATACCGCCTTGATGTACTGCTTTCCCAATTTGGAACCGGTCTGTTGTTCCATGTCCAGTTCTAACTGATGCTTCTTGACCTGCGTACAGATTTCTCAGGAGGCAGGTCAAGTGGTCTGGTATTCCCGTCTCTTTAAGAATTTTCCTGTTTGTTGTGATCCACACAGTCAAAGGCTTTGGCATAGTCAATAAAGCAGAAGTAGATGTTTTTCTGGACCTCCGTTGCCTTTTCTATGATCCAACCCATGTTGGCAATTAGATCTCTGGGTTCTCTGCCCTTTCTAAATCCAGTTTGAACATCTGGAAGTTCACGGTTCATATACTGTTGACGTCTGTCTTGTAGAATTTTGAGCATTACTTTGCTAGCTTGTGAGATGAGTGCAATTGTGCGGTAAATCAAACACTCTTTGGCATTTCCTTTCTTTGGGATTGGAATGAAAATTGACCTTTTCCATTTTTTAATATCGAATAAGCATTAAACCAGACAAGTGATATACATCACACTCAATCTGCTAAAGAAATTGTGAGGAAAACTGAATCTCACTCCTTATGTATCAGACAGATACAATCTGCTTGTATACATGTTGTTTGTCCTTATCAAAAGGGAAAATAGAACTTCTATCTTTACAGCAAGCAGGAAGTTAACATCACGGGGCTATAATCTAGGCTTAAGCTCCCACGGAAACAGGGAGACAGAGTGACATTTCCTTTATGCTTACATTTCAAAGAGATAACCCTAAAGCCTCAAATAAATACATTATGTAATGTGAAAAAATGACAAGAGGCATATTTAGCTTAAAAAATTGACATACATCTGTAAGAAATTTTGTCATTTATAATTTCAAGTTTTCTAAAAGAAATGCTACAGAGAAATGGGGAATTGTCTTTAACTTTGATACTGGGGAAATTTTTAATTTAACCATTATTTTAAAATTTATTTTTAGTATTACACCACCAATTTGTTGGAAACTAGATAGAATTACGGCAAATAGGAGTGCAAGTTGTCAGTGGAACAATTAGCCTATATGTGTTAGCAGTTCTTTATGAACTGACAAAATTAAATGTACTAAAATTTTTTGGTTGGTAAAAAAGTATAGGACTGAGATGCATATAATAAAGAGGAACAATTTAATCTTATAAAAATGTCTTTTAATATTCACTAGGAGATAGATTGTTGGCATATTCGATGTGGTGTAGCTGATGTATATCATATAGTTTTAAACTCTCATGACCGTTTCATAATGGGTTTACTTTACTCTGAGCTTGAGTACTCACTCTTGCCCATAAACCTGTCTCTTTACTGTAGCTCAGAAAATGAGTGCTTCTGAACTCATCAATTGAAGATTGAAAGTTCATGTGCCATGGAATTTTCAAATGATAATGCATATATGTATGTATATGAGTACATACAGATATGCACATATATTACAAAGGATAATGTATGTGTGTTCTTTATATTATACAAATTTTATTTCCTTTGGCAGGAATGAAGTGAATATAGTTTAAATTCTATAATATGTATCTTTATATCTCACACTATTCCTCAGTATTATGCACAATCTCATAATTACATCACAATATTTAACTGAGTTCATTTGTGATAGATTCCAATAAATTCTGTAACACTCAACACTGGTGGCATAGCTGTGTTGTTAATGCAGTCTGTTGATCATGGTTTATAGTTTGGAGGTTGACTAAGAACTGGACATTCTGCGGCCATGGTGGCCTCAAGAATACAATGCTCCTCTATGTTTCCCTCTGCTAGTTTAATTATAATATAGCCTTCATCCAGAACACAGCTTTATTAGGGTGCCCTTTTTATTGATATTAAGAAGGGAAACTTTATATCTTCTCTCCTGTAATTTTTCAGAAATTTTCATGTTTTTAGCAATAAAATAGGGAAGCACTTGAGAATTTCTTCTTTTAAAAACCTATTTTTTAAGTATGTAATTTAGAATTCCCTATCATGATGGATATTTTATTCAGCAGTGGATCCATTCTTTTTTCCTTTTTGTATTCTTTGTTTAAATTTTAATTGGAAGCTAATTACTGTACAGAATTGTGGTGGTTTTTGCCATACATTCACATGAATCAGCCATGGGTGTACATGTGTACCCCATCCTGACCCTCCCACCCACCTCCTTCCTCATCCCATCTCTCAGGTTCATCCCAGTGCACCAGCCCTGAGCACCCTGTCTCATGTATGGACCTGGACTGGTGATCTATTTCACATATGATAATGTACATGTTTCAATGCTATTCTCTCAAATCATCCCACCCTTGCCTTCTCCCACAGAGTCCAAGTCTGTTGTTTCCATCTGTATCTCTTTCACTGTCTCACATATAGGGTCATCGTTACCATCTTTCTAAATTCTATATATATGCATTAATATTACCATATTGGTGTTTTTCTTTCTGACTTAATTCACTCTGTATAACAGGCTCCAGTTTCATCCACCTCATTAGAACTGATTCAAATGAATTCTTTTTAATAGCTGAGTAATATTCCATTGTGTATATGTACCACAGCTTTCTTATCCATTCATCTGCCGATGGACATCTAGGTTGCTTCCATGTCCTGGCTATTGTAAACAGTGTTGCAATGAACGTGTCTCTTTCAATTCTGGTTTCCTTGGTGTGTATGCCCACCCAGTGGAATTGCTGGGTTGTATGGCAGATATAGGAGGAGAGCAAATGAGTAAACATGACCTTGAGGGGAAAAGTCTGTCAAGAATACAAAGAGTTATTTGTTTGTTGTTTTAAGTCTGTATTTTTGACAGGCTTTTCCCCTCAAGGTCATATTTACTCATTTGTTCTCCTCCTTTGTATGACTATTGCTTCAGTTCAAACACGTGACCAAAGCATTATTAATGACAGTGGAATCATTAAGTAATTTCTCTTCTTAGGGTTATAAAAGTGAATATTACTGAATGAGCTTATTAATGCATAGATTCAGTGATGCCATATCAAATTAGCAGCATATTATTTAAAATAAAATTGTTTCCTGTAAAACATACTTGACATGGCTAGCCTGACATCAGTATTGCAAAGGGTTATATTATACTCCTTGTGGTTTTATTGTTTTGCACAGTACTTAAATATTTTTCACAGTGCTTCTTTAGAACGAAGTTCTGTGAAACTTGAAAGGTTAACATGAAGTACATTACTGGTGTGAAAACAGCAATAAGTTAAAGATTTTTATAGATTCTTTTTTTCTTTCAATTTAAAAGAAGTATAAGATTTTCAGTATTTAAAATACTTCAGTATTTAAAATACCTTGCCTCAGGGATTTGAAAGATATAACCTAGTTTCAGTTCAGTTCAGTTGCTCAGTCGTGTCTGACTCTTCGCGACCCCATAAATCGCAGCACGCCAGGCTGCCCTGTCCATCACCAACTCCCGGAGTTCACTCAAACTCATGTCCATCGAGTAGGTAATGCCATCCAGCCACCTCATCCTCTGTCATCCCCTTTTCCTCCTGCCTCCAATCACTCCCAGCATCAGAGTCTTTTCCAATGAGTCAACTCTTCACATCAGGTGGCCAAAGTACTGGAGTTTCAGCTTCAGCATCATTCCTTCCAAAGAACACTCAGGGCTGATCTCCTTTAGAATGGACTGGTTGGATCTCCTTGCAGTCCAAGGGACTCTCAAGAGTCTTCTCCAACACCATAGTTCAAAAGCATCAATTCTCCGGCACTCAGCTTTCTTCACAGTCCAACTCTCACATCCATACATGACAACTGGAAAAAACCATAGCCTTGACTAGACGGACCTTTGTTGGCAAAGTAATGTCCTGCTTTTCAATATGCTATCTAGGTTGGTCATAACTTTTCTTTGAAGGAGTGTCTTTCAATTTCCACCATCTGCAGTGATTTTGGAGCCCAGAAAAATAAAGTCGGACACTATTTCCACTGTTTCCCCATCTATTTCCCATGAAGTGATGGGACCGGATATCATGATCTTAGTTTTCTGAATGTTGAGCTTTAAGCCAACATTTTCACTCTTCTCTTTCACTTTCATCAGGAGGCTTTTGAGTTCCTCTTCACTTTCTGCCGTAAGGGTGGTGTCATCTACATATCTGAGGTTATTGATATATCTCCCGGCAATCTTGATTCCAGCTTGTGCTTCTTCCAGCCCAGCATTTCTCATGATATACTCTGCATATAAGTTAAATAAAGTAGGGTAACAATATACAACCTTGACGTACTCCTTTTCCTATTTGGAACCAGTCTGTTGTTCCATGTCCATTTCTAACTGTTGCTTCCTGACCTGCATATAGGTTTCTCAAGAGACAGGTCAGGTGGTCTGGTATGCCCATCTCTTTCAGAATTTTCCACAGTTTATTGTGATCCACAGTCAAAGGCTTTGGCATAGTCAATAAAGCAGAAATATAACCTAGTTTAGCACATAAATAGTACTTGTTTATAGTAAACATTGATCACTAAATTATGTTATTTGTCTGTTCTGTCTTGTAAATTAATCTGACAGTTGTTTGTTTCTAGCTGAGAAAGTTGTGAGAAACTCATCTGTCTCATAATTTGCTTACAGAGGTATTCAAATGAGCTGTTCCATATAAAAAGAACAACTAGAAACTTTCCTGCCAGTGCAGTGGTATTTTAATAATCTGTTTCTCCTCTCTCTATCCACCTCTTTTTAGGCTGACTGGAAGCTTTGTGCCAGACCTGATAGTAAGCATGAGTAGCCAAATGTGGCTGCACCTTCAAACAGATGAAAGTGTCGGATCTGTTGGCTTCAAGGTTAACTACAAAGGTAATGATAAATTGTTACTGTGGGAAATATGTTACCTTAATAACACCAGAGAATACTTTTAAATTAAAGTTTAATTGCATCTATAAAAGTTTCCCAGCGTACAAGCAAGAGTATATTTCAATATAAAACTTTCCTTTTTAAATTAATTACAAATGTTGATTTCACTTTTCTTTAAGAAAAATTGTCTTTCCTTTCAAATTAGTATATTTTACATACTTCATCTCTCCTTTAAGTCCGCTATACCACTATACAGTGCCTAGGCTTTAGTCACTCTGGACTCCTTGGCTTTCCAAAAATATGCAATGTGATTTTATAAACTTTATACAAATTGCCTGGCAAAAATCTACTAATTACTTAAACACATAGCAAAGGACTTAATTCTTTGTTTTTATTTTGTAATGCATCTGTGGGGTATCTCCTCACTGCTGCCCCTTCTGACTTTGAACGTGGAATAGCTCCTCTAGGCTCTCCTGCGCCCGCGCAGCCACCACTCCTTGGAGGTGGGGTTGCTCCTCCCTGCAGCGGCCCCTAGCCTCGGGCGTGGGGTAGGTCCTCTCCGCCGCCGCCCCTGGCCTCGGACGGACGTGGAGTAGCTCTTCTCGGCCGCCGCCCCTAACCTCGGACACGGGGTAGCTCCTCTCGGCCGTTCCTGCGCCGTCGCAGCCTGGAACTCTCGGCCGCTGCCCCTTACCTTGAACGTGGGGTAACTCTTTTTGGCCACCTCCCCTCGGGCATGGGGTCCTCCCGGCTTCTGTCCCTGACCTTGGACGTGGGGTAGCTCCTCTCGGCCCCGCTAAGTGCGCCGGTTGCAGCCACCCGCTAATTGTTGCTAATATCTTCTGAGAGCAAAGAACAATCATTAAAATATGCTTACTCCTTGGAAGAAAAGGTATGACCAACCTAGATAACATATTGAAAAGCAGAGACATTACTTTGCCAACAAAGGTCCATCTAGTCAAGGCTATGGTTTTTCCAGTGGTCATGTATGGATGCAAGAGTTGGACTATGAAGAAAGCTGAGCACCAAAGAATTGATGCTTTTGAACTGTGGTGTTGGAGAAGACTCTTGAGAGTCCCTTGGACTGTAAGGAGATCCAACCAGTCCATTCTAAATGAGATCAGTCCTGGGTGTTCATTGGAAGGAAGATGCTAAAGCTGAAACTCCAGTACTTTGGCCACCTCGTGCGAAGAGTTGACTTATTGGAAAAGACCCTGATGCTGGGAGGGATTGGGGGCAGGAGGAGAAGGGGACGACAGAGGATGAGATGGCTGGATGGCATCACTGACTCGATGGACGTGAGTCTGAGTGAACTCTGGGAGTTGATGATGGACAGAGAGGCCTGGCGTGCTGCAGTCCATGGGGTCGCCAAGAGTCGGACACGACTGAGTGACTGAACTGAACTGAATGCATCTGTGAATCTTTCAGATTATATGCATGGTATTAGTGTTCAGATTATCAACTTCTATATAAATTATGGACGGCAGATGTTTTAAATTGCAACTACTCATCCCAATATTGATAGTTTTTCAGATTAATGTTAAATTATATGTGTATAACACAATCTTTTGTTTCAGTTCCATTTATAAGAAATAGATGCAGACACTGAAATCACAAATATCTCTGACACATGATTAACTGTTTTAAAGTCAAATAGAGACAATGGATGTGCAGGTATACACCCAATGTACATATCAAAAATGCAGTTTTGAAATTCTGGTGGAAAACATATGTATGTATTAAGTTTAATTAAAATCTATGCTTTAAAATATGAAAATGTAAAACAGAACATCAGAATATATTGCTACCTGAATTTATTTTTTTTATATTATAAAAAGTATTATTCTCTATTTTATCAATTCAACAGTGGATTATAAAGTAGACAGAATTCTTTTACTTGCATAATAATAGTTTTTAACCAGAGTTTATTTTTTCAAAGATTGGCTTTTCATGCCTTTCTATCTGGACACAGGGAAATGAATGCATGGTATTGTCAGGAAGAACAGGACACATGCATTCTGTGTTTTTAACTTGAGACTAAATTTGGTGCTACATTAATTTGAATAGTTCAGGAAATCTGTATAAATGTCAGTTTTAAAAAATAAAAAGGTTAGCCTGATTATAATTTTAAATATATTCTTACTCCATTTAAAATCCACATCTATCCCCAGAAAATAAAACAAAGTTACAAAGGTTAAAGTATGGTCAGCTTCTGTTGCAAGTATCTATGCCTTGATTGTTTTATTTTTCTTGATTTTTCCCCTGTAAATTATATTCCTCTTTGTTGTATTATTTTCTTCACCCTATGAAAGTTAGCTATTAGAAAGTCTAGAATCATTCAAGCTGTGTTAATCATTAATGACACTGTTTCAGCAAAGAATACAGTTTTTAAAGTTCACAAACAGTTTTGAGCAGCAGGAGAGTGCTATCGATATTTCAGCAGTCTCCACTGCAGTTGAGGAGCTGGAAGTACATTGTAAAGTAGCACAATTAAGCATTATTTTGTTTTTTTTTTTTCTGCTCAGTTTTTAACAAAATTTTAAAATATATGTACTGCTTAAGGATCTGCTATGTACCACCTACTGAATGAGCTGTTGAATATAGAAAGAACAACTAAAACTTCTCTGGCAGTGCAGTGGTTAAGACGCTATGTTCCCGGTGCAGGTGGCAAGGGTTGATTCCCTAGTTGGGGAACTAAGATAAGATCCCTCCCACATGCCATGAGGTGATGCCAAAAAAAAAAAAAAAAAGAAGAAGAAGAAGAAAGAAAGAATAAAGAATAACCAAATATTTTCTCTCTTAGCAAGAGCATAATATAGTGACAGAAAAAAAAAAAAAAATCCAACTATCCCTATGCCAACATCCACCAAGATGAGATATTTGAAACAAACCCAGACAATTCTTAATGAATAATGTCCTTACTCTTCTCCCACCCTTCAGCCTGGTCTCTTCCAGTCTAACATCCACATTGCTAATGGTAATCTCCCAGCAACAGAGAGGTGATCGATCATATTACCCTCCAGCTTAAAACGTTTCCAAACTTTCCAGAACCTCCATAGTGCTTATCGTCCAGATTTTTTTTTTCTCTCTACACTTAAGTTTTATAAAATGATCTTTGAACCTAGCAAGTTGTTTCATACTTCTCCTTACACTCAGTAAATTCTGTCTGGATCTATATTCAGTTCTAAACTCAACATCACATCACTCATCCTTTTAAGACAAAGTTCAAATATTTTTCTGTGAAGCCTTCCTTAACTCCACACATTACAAAAGAACACCTTCCCTGTTTAGCCTCTCAGTCCTGTCCAACTCCTTTCAACTCCATGGACTTAGCCTACCAGGCTCCTCTGCCCATGAGAATTCTCCAAGTGAGAATACTGGAGTGGGTTGCCATGCCTTCCACAAAAATGCATCATGTTCATCTTTAAATTTCCATTAGCAAGCCCCTGCTATATTCTCATAGGTAATTAATGATTATTTGTTCAATAAAGCTGAACAAAAATGAGTTGACCCAAAATATGATGAGTAAGGTACATCCTCAAAAGTTTAGTTTTCTTACTGTGAAAATCATGTTTTTACACTCCCATAATTTAAAACCTGAGCTCAAAGTTGAAGCAGGATTCATGTTGAGAAGTTTCAAATTTTGATGTGCATATAAGTTTAGCAACTTTGCCTACTAAAAATAATTTCATAATTACCATGTTCTCAGTTAAGTAGTATGTTGGTTCTAAATGGAACACCTGCTTAAAAACAAAACGAAGCAAAACAAAAACTTTCTCTATTTGATCTAAAGACATCTTTTTTTTTTTTTAATCACCTATAGATTTTTCATGAGATAACATTAAGGTAGATCTCCTATAAACTAAGCATGAATTTTCTTGTGTATTTTGTCTTTGTAAGAGAGAACATAGCTATAAGACTATTTGGGCATTTTTACTCAGTGTTAAATATTTAGGAAATTTAATTTTTTTTTCCTGTGACTGTAAGCCTCTTTGTATATTTTCCTGGATTAATGTTGGTCATTTATATCTTGTTAGAAATTTTTCTAGGATATAGATAATAGTTTTCAAAAATATTAACAGTTCGTACATAGTTTATTAAAAAAAACTTTTTCTAAAAAATAATAAAGAATAGTAAAGATATATTATCCAAATATTTATCAGTTCAGTTCAGTCGCTCAGTCATGTCTGACTCCTTGAGACCCCATGTGGTGTAAAGTAATTACAAAGAGTAAATTTTTCTCTCTTTGGCAACATCTGCTTTTTTGCTTGCCCAGCAATCCTCCCACTTTCTTCTATCAGCTCAGCTATTTTAGGCTTTGATGAACCTTATCTCTTCTAGTTCTGTATGGGTCTATAGGCTTGGGCTGAACTAATCAGAATGCCTTTTGATACAGTTATCAGTCTAGGATCTGGGGCAATTGATATAGATTCCAGGTGGAAGAAAATCGCTTCTCCGAGATTATATACTCTTAAGGATCATTTAACTTGGTGCCTACTGGTGTCCAACTTTTGTTACTAGAAGAACCAGTAGATTAAAAGAATGAAAAACAGTACTGTAGAAAAAATAGAAACTTCTAACTGCCTGAAGGGAATACTAGACCTTGGTTATTTAATTGTATAAGGCTATAAACTTTTCCTTGTTTAAGCCATGATGAGTTCAGTTTATGTCACTAATTAAGTCCTAATTAACACATTTGTGATCTCTTTGTTTAATTCTTTCAAGATAGGAAAAAAGAGAATATTTACATTACAGTTCAATGCTTGTAGAATCAGATCTATTTCTTTCTTTTTCTTTTCTGTATTTTCAAAAAAAAATTAAGGTGGAAAAACACCTTACTTGGATCCCAGGGAGAATGTATACTCATAGAAATGAACAGTTACAGTTGAAAAAGTAATGTTCAATGCATTCTTTGCTTTTATCAGGAAAGGAAACATGAAAATATTAGTGTTCTCTAATCGCCTTCTACTGACAGTATACATTTGCAGTGAATAAAGGTCTTTACTAGTCTTAGGACATATGCCTTAATGCTGTTATTTATGGATTAAGTTTTGGTTCCAGTTTTTTTTTTTTTAATTCTCAAATCATATCATGAGATTTATTGAGATGTTTAGAAAGTAGCATTAATTCCTTGTGTTTTTTTTTTTTTTTTTTTTTTTTCTTCTTTTACTTCCATGGTAGTCTAGTGGTTCGGACTCCATGCTTTTTTTTTTTTTTTTTAATAAAGAGACACAGAGGTATAGAACAGTCTTTTGGACTCTGTGGGACAGGGAGAGAGTGGGATGATTTGGGAGAATGACATTGAAACATGTATAATATCATATATGAAATGAATCGCCAATCCAGGTATGATGCATGATACTGGATGCTTGGGGCTGGTGCACTGGGATGACCCAGAGGGATGGTATGGGGAGGGAGGATGGAAGGGGTTCAGGATGGGGAACACGTGCATACCTGTGGTAGATTCATGTTGATGTATGGCGAAACCAATACAATATTGTAAAGTAATTCCTTGGTTCTTATATGACTAATTACAGCACTGAGACATAATTAGTTATCACTGAAATCATGCTATAGAATAATGGAAAATATGTAAAAATTTTTGATTACTTTATCTGCCTTAATATTTCTGTTATAGTTCAGAAACTGGCCTATATATAGGCCTATAAAATATATATATATATATATTCACTCTATCTCAAGTGAATTCAATTAAATTAGATCAAAGTCATCTAAAGAACATACTTAGATGATGATTGATAGTCTCTTAAAAATGCACTCTGGAAATAATGAAAATAATTATAATTGTATCAAAAATATTTTTTGAATTTTCTAGGAATTCAGTTATTTTCATATACAAACATAATGTTAGCATGTTATGGAGATATATTTCAGTGTTTGTGGGATTAGATCGGAATCTAAGTTCGTTTGTGCAAATAACTGTTTTCCTCTAAGGTGTGCCATGTATATAGCTGATTCAGTATATGCTGAAAGGAAAGTTTCTCTGTCTTTAAAACAAGGAGCTTGGACTAAATATTTCCTTTGAATTCTGACACTCTTCTATTATATTTGATAAATTAAATATTGATATGTTCATTGCATTGTCCAAGAATATTATACTCAATATTTATTCATTATAGTAAACTGATATATCTTCAATGGGACATTCTTTGTTTGAGTTCTCAGGAAAATTTTTGCCTTAGAAATTTTTTCTATCTGGTGGTGGCCTATTAACACAGAACTAGTGAGCCCGCTTGGGTTTTTTCATTATTGTGTCTTTTGAGATATTTCTTCTCTTCATATAATTTTCATTTTCTTTATTGAAATATTGCCTGTAAAAGTGTTTCCCTTTCTTGGAAAAATTGCTAAATAGCATGTAGTACTTTGTGGGGGATTGTTATGATAACATTTCAGTCCACGCTCAGAATAAAGAGGGTTTTTTAGCATGATTCATGAAAACATATTATAATAAAATTTATTATTTTTATTATTACCTTTTATTAGCTTAAAGGACTTATTTTATTTTGCATTCAGTACATCAAGTTTCTTCAGAAAACTACTGTTCCTAAAATATTCAGTTTAACTTTGTCACAGTCTGCAGTGAGGGTTAACCTTTTTGTATCTATAGCCCCAGAATGAGAATGAGTAGCAGTAGAGTATTAAAAATCACGTCTTTTAAAATAACTGTTGAGTTACCACTATGTACCAGACATGGTGAAGGACAGGGTACATAGCAAAAAGTAAGATACTTAGTCACTGCTTTCAGACTAATGGAACAAAGACTGACACTTTAAAAATAGTGGTAAACATAAAGAGTGATGAAAATGAAAAAGGGAATGTGCTTTTGGGAGACTATCCCAAGGCATCTAATGCAAACCTCAAGGAAAGCTTTCTTGAGGAGGTAAACGTGGACTGAGATATGAAGCTGAGTAAGAGTTACTGAGGCTAGAAGCTGGCAGCAAGACGAGTGTGTTTAGATGACAAGTTCATTTGAGTACTTGATAGAATTCCTGGATGTATCGCCAAAATGGAGAGAGAGAAAGCTGTGGTGTGAAAGGTGGGAAAGAGTGAGTCATACTTTGTGGCAAAACATACTGTGAAACAGAATCTGTGAGACTGAAAGACGTTCATTTTTCCCCATGGAAGAAAAAGATCATTCTACCCACTCCCAGGTTGATGGCTTTTGCAACTTTCCCCTGAGGACAGGGACTAGTATTTAGTTAAGTAATGGAATTATAGAACTTTGGAGCTGGAAGAGACTTTTGAGGTAGTTGAATCAATTATAATTATTGCATGTAATATGAGAAAATTGAGTACCATATAAAGATCAATTTTTTCTCACAGTCACTATTGGTACTGCCTGAGCCCAAAGTGGAATGATAAGCTGTTGCTTCTGTGAGTGAAGTGAAAGTTGCTCAGTCATGTCCGACTCTTTGTGACCCCATGGGCTATACAGTCCATGGAATTCTGCAGGCCAGAATATAGGAGTGGGTAGCTTTTCCCTTCTCCAGGGGATCTTCCTAACCCAGGGGTTGAACCCATATTGCAGGCAGATTCCTTACCAGATGAGCCACAAGGGAAGCCTAAGAATACTGGAGTGGGTAGCCTATCTCTTCTCCAGAAGATCTTCCCCATCAAACCAAGATCTCCTTGATTGCAGGCAGATTCTTTACCAACTGAGCAGATTCTTTACCAACTGCACCATATTGCTTCACACTTTGTATTTCTCCATATATCCAAGATATGTGTGTGTGTGTGTGTGTGTGTGTGTGTATAGTTCTTCAGTCACTCAGTCGTGCCTCACTTTTGTGATCCCATAGACTGCAACAAGCCAGGCTTCCTTATCCTTCACCATCTCCCAGCACTTGCTCAAACTCACGTCCATTGAGTCAGTGATGCCATCCAAACATCTCATCCTCTGTTGTCCCCTTCTTCTCCTGCCTTCAATCTTTCCCAGCATCAGGGTCTTTTCTAATGAGTCAGCTCTTAGCATCAAGGGGCCAATGTACTGGAACTTCAGCTTCAGCATCAGTCCTTCCAGTGACTATTTAGGACTGATTTCCTTTAGGATTGACTAGTTGGATCTCCTTGCAGTTCAAGGGATTCTCAAGAGTCTTCTCCAACACCACAGGTCAAAAGCATCAGTTCCTCAGCCCTTGGCTTTCTTTATGCTCCAACTCTCACATCCGTATATGACTACTGGAAAAAACATAGCTTTGACTAGATGGACCTTTGTTGGCAAAGTAATGTCACTGCTTTTAATATGCTGTCTTGGTTTGTCATAGCTTTTCTTCCAAGGAGCAAGCGTCTTTTAATTTCATGGCTGCAGTCACCATCTGCAGTGATTTTGGAGTCCAAGAAAAGAAAGTCTGTCACTGTTTCCATTGTTTCCCCATCTATTTACCATGAAGTGATGGGACCAGATGCTATGATCTCCATTTTTTTAATGTTGAGTTTTAAGCCAGCTTTTTCACTTTCCTCTTTCACTTTTATCAAGTGGCTCTTTTGTTCCTCCTCACTTTCTGCCATAAAGGTGGTGCCTGTTGTCTGCATATCTGAAGTTACTGATATATCTCCCTGCCCATCTTGAGTCCAGCTGTGCTTCACCCAGCCCAGCATTTCACATGATGTATTCTGCATGTAAATTAAATCATCAGGGTGACAGTATACAACCTTGATGTTCTGCTTTCCCAATTTGGAACCAGTCTGTTGTTCTATGTCTATTCTAACTGTCGCTTCTTGACCTGAATACAGGTTTTGTGGGAGGCAGGTAAGGTGGTTTAACATTCCTATGTCTTTAAGATTTTTCCACAGTTTCCTGTGATCCAGACAATCAAAGGCTTTAGTGTAGTCAATGAAGAAAAAGTACATATTTTTCTGGAATTCTCTTGCTTTTTCTGTGATCCAGTTGATGTTGGCAATTTGATCTCTTGTTCCTCTGCCTTTTTAAAATCTAGCTTGAACATCCAGGAGTTCTTGGTTCATGTACTGTTGAAACTTAGTTGTAGAATTTTGAGCATTACTTTCCTAGCGTGTGAAATGAGTCCGATTGTGGGGTAGTTTGAGCATTCTTTGGCATTGCCTTTCTTTGGGATTGGAATGAAAACTGACCTTTTCCAGTCCTGTGGCCACTGGTGAGTTTTCCAAATTTGCTGGCATATTGAGTGCAGCACTTTCACAGCTTCATCTTTTAGGATTTGAAATTACTCAGCTAGAGTTCCATCACCTCCACTAACTTTGTTTGTAGTGGTGCTTCCTAAGGCCCACTTGACCAAGCTCTGGGGTGTCTGGCTATAGGTGAGCGATCACACCATTGTGGTTATCTGGGTCTTTAAGATCTTTTTTGTGTAGTTCTTCTATGTATTCTTGCCACCTCTTCTTAATATCTTCTGCTTTTGTTAGGTCCATACTGTTTCTGTCCTTTATTGTAACCATCTTTGCATGAAATGGTCCCTTGGTATCTATAATTTTCTTGAAGAGATCTCTAAGTTTTTTCCTTTCTATTGTTTTCCTCTATTTCTTTGCACTGTTCATATATATATATATATATATATATATATATATATGTAGTTGACTTATTGACAAACTCTTGTAGGCTGTACAAAGCCTCTGTCAGATAATCTATAGTCATCAAGATTTCTAATCAAAGTAATGTGTTTTTTCCCTCAATGCCAGTAATAATTTATTTTTATACATATTATTCTGTGGTTATTAATTATATCCACCTTAACTGGGGAAGATACTTCAAATCAAAGAGAAGTATCAATGGAAGTAAAAGAATTATTGAAGACTAAAATGTTTTTCCTTATCTGTTATAAGAAGAAAGTAAAATGTGAGATATGTTTGGTATTTATATTTTCAGAATGTGATCATTAATGGCTGCTAAGTCGCTTCAGTCGTGTCCGTCTCTGTGCGACCCCATAGATGGCAGCCCACCAGGGTCCCCCATCCCTGGGATTCTCCAGGCAAGAACACTGGATTGGGTTGCCATTTCCTTCTCCAATGCAGGAAAGTGAAAAGTGAAAGTGAAGTCGCTCAGTCATGTCCGACTCTTAGCGATCCCATGGACTGCAGCCCACCAGGCTCCTCCGTCCATGGGATTTTCCAGGCAAGAGTACTGGAGTGGGGTGCCATTGCCTTCTCCAAAGCATATAGAGCATTGGGATCTTACTTAATCACATGAGTAACTTTGTTCTCCTCTTTACTCATATGATTAAGTAAGATCCCAATGCTCTATATGCTTATCTCAACTGAGAAAGAAATCTTGATAGTTTTAATTCAGAATTTTGGAATAGTGCCAATCTGACTATGTGCAAAGAGGTACCTGTTTATATAAATAAATTATTGTCTGAATGTAATGCTATGTTATTTCTTGAACATAGTGGTAATCTTAACCATTCTCAAACTCATTAGCTCAAACAACAGTTATTTATTTTCACAAGTCTGTGCTAAGCATAGGTTGATGGTGGGCTGATCTAGGATGAATTTGAATTCATGCATCATTCATTCTTCTGACACCAGTGCCCTAGACAATGACATAGGATAAAAATACAATCATACAGACATGTTTAAATATCTTCTTGCTTCTTGTCTGCTGAAATTCATTGGCCAAGTCAAGTCAATTTGCAAGACCAGAATTAAAGGTAGGACAATGGATTCTGTCCAAAAAGATGGGAAAAGAGAGTAAATGTTTTTAAATAATCTAGTTTGCAAAAAGAATTCTAATATTAATAAAAAGCATTGATTGAATCATTGCTGACAGTTTTGAATGTCTATCTTAATCTATCAAAGTGTATATACATATATAAGCACATATATATATACACACAGACCCACACATAGACATATATTTTCCTGTTTGATCACTAAGTTGTGTTAAACTTTTACAACCCCATGAACTGCAGCATGCCAGGCCTCCCTGTCCTCTATTGTCTCCTTGAGTTTGCTCAAGTTCATGTCCATTCAGTTGGTAATGCTTTCTAACCATCTCATCCTCTACCACCGTCTTCTTTTGCCTTCAGTATTTCCGAGCATCAGATTCTTTTCCAATGAGTTGGCTCTTTGCCTCAGGTGTCCACAGTACTGGAGCTTCCACTTTAGCATCAGTCCTTCCAATGAATATTCAGGATTGAGTTCCTTTAGGATTGACTGGTTTGATCTCCTTGCTGTCCAAGGGACTCTCAAGAGTCTACTCTTGTGTGTATATATGTATGTATGTTTGCATGTTTATTTATATATATATGCACACATGTATATTTACATATACACACACATGTGCATTATACCTGTACTTTTGTCTGTATCTAGCCACCACCAACCAGGACACTAACAAGTAGTACAGAGGTAACAGAGCCTACTGCTACCATTGTCCCCAGGTAGCTCCTCAGAAGGAAGCTCAGCATAACAACAAAACAGGAAGACAATCCTTGGGAAAGTTAGGAATATATATATGTATACATACATACATGGATACAGGGTTGACTCCTGTGGACAACATGGGTCTTGAACAGTACCAACCCACTTATTCAAGGATTTTTTTTCAGTAATAAATACTACAATGCTACACAGTCTGTGGTAGGTGGAATCCACAGATATGAAGCTGCAGATCCAGAGGAACTATGTATATGGAGTAACTATCTATACAAAATGCCAGCCAAAAGTTACACTCAGATTTTTATACTGCATGGATGGGGAGTGCCCCTACCTCTCACATTATTAAGTGTCAGCTATATAGCTTTTAACCTCAAGAAGAAAGAGGTTTATGTGGAATAAAATCACAATGGTTGTTGCAATGGTCTTTACAAGATGATACGGAACTGGACCAGACTGTAACTTCTGAAATGAAAAGGATGAAGTGGGAATTCGAGGTAAGAGTTCTCTCTGAAAAGGAAAATAAGAAAACACCCCTTTAGTGATAGTAGGTAAAAGAAGATACAGCTAGAAAATATATAAAGAGATGGAGGTACTCACAGCAATCAAAAACCTGAAAAATATTTTTCACAAGAAAATATATATCAATGCTGTTGTGTATATTCCTTATTTTAAACATGATACATGTTCACAGAACTTAAAGAGCTCCCACAATATCTCAATTTCATGTCAACAAAATGGATCAGGGAAACAGAATAGAGAACCCAGAAATAAAGATAACTGATCTGTGCAAAGGTGCATAAGCAGTATAGTGGAGCAAAGATAATCCTTTCAATAAATGGTGCTGGAACAACTGGACATCTACCTGAAAAAAAAAAAAAAGAATCAGGGCACAGACTTTAAACCCTTAACATAAAGTAACTGAAAATGGGTTATTGACCTTAAGGTAAAATGCAAAACTATATCACTATTAGGAAATAATCTATATAACTTTGAGTATGGCACCAAAGGCATGAAAGAAGTAGTATATAAGCTGGACTTCATTAAAATTTAAAACATCTTCTCTGCAAAAGACATAAAGAAAATGAGAATATGAGCTACAGAATGGTAGAAAACATTTTGCAAAAGACACACCTGATAAAGGACTAGTTTAAACAGACACACACACAAACAACTGTTAAAACTCACCAATAAGTAAATGAACAGCTCAGTTTAGAAATGAGTGACATGTACCGATAACTCACTAGAGAAGATATACAGATGGCATGTAAGCATATAAAAAGATATTCAACATCATAAGGCTTTAAGGGAGAACAAATTATAATGATGAGATATCACTATACACTTATTAGAATGGCCAAAATCCAAAACACTGACAAAACCAAATGTTTATGCGGATGTGGAACAACTGGAACTCCCATTCACTGCTGATGGAAATGCAGTGTAATACAACCACTTTTTAAGATAGTCAACAGTTTCTTACAAAGCTAAATGTATTTTTAAATATATGATTCAGCAGTCACACTTTTTTAATATTTATCTACCAAAATGAAATGAAAATAAAATCACACAAATACTGCATATGTATATTTATTGTCCCTTTGTTCATGATTATCAGAATTTGCAGCACCCAAGATGTTCTTCAGTCGGTGAATGGATGAATAAACTGCGATACATCCAGACAGTGGATTACTATCTAGCCCTGAAAGAAAATGTGCTATTAAGCAATACAAAGACATAGAGGAAGCTTAACGTGTATTACTAAATTAAGGAAGCTGAAACTCCAATACTTTGGCCACCTCATGCGAAGCACTGACTCATTGGAAAAGACCTGATGCTGGGAGGGATTGAGGGCAGGAGGAGAAGGGGACGACAGAGGATGAGATGGCTGCATGGCATCACTGACTCGACGAACATGAGTTTGGGTGAACTCCGGGAGTTGGTGATGGACAGGCAGGCCTGGTGTGATGCGATTCATGGGGTCACAAAGAGTCGGACACGACTGAGCGAATGAACTGAATTGAATGTGAAAAGGCCACAAGCTATATAATTCCAACTATATCTCTTTATGTAAAAGGCAACACTGTGGAGATAGGAAAAAGATCATACATGATATTTTACATGTTTCAATGCCATTCTCCCAAATCTTCCCACCCTCTCCCTCTCTCTCAGAGTCCATAAGACTGTTCTATACATCAGTGTCCCTTTTGCTGTCTCGTACACAGGGTTATTGTTACCATCTTTCTAAATTCCATATATATGCCAGTCCAGGTTCGATGCACGATACTGGATGCTTGGGGCTGGTGCACTGGGACGACCCAGAGGGATGGAATGGGGAGGGAGGAGGGAGGAGGGTTCAGGATGGGGAACACATGTATACCTGTGGTGGATTCATTTTGATATTTGGCAAAACTAATACAATTATGTAAAGTTTAAAAAATTAAATTAAATTAAAAAAAAATCAGTAGTTTCCAGGAGTTGTGTGGAGGAAAGGACAAATACACGGAGCACAGAGGACTCTTAGGATAGTAAACCTATTCTGTCTGGTACTACAGTGATAGATCCATGTTATCACACACTTGTCAAAGCCATAGAATGTATAACACCACCAGTGAAATTTAATATAAACTACAGACTTTTGCCAACAAAGGTCTGTCTAGTCAAGGCTATGATTTTTCCAGTGGTCATGTATGGATGTGAGTTGGACTGTGAAGAAAGCTGAGTGACGAAGAATTGATGCTTTTGGACTGTGGTGTTGGAGAAGACTCCTGAGAGTCCCTTGGACTGCAAGGAGATCCAACCAGTCCATTCTGAAGGAGATCAGCCCTGGGTGTCCTTTGGAAGGAATGATACTAAAGCTGAAATTCCAGTACTTTGGCCACCTCATGCTAAGAGTTGACTCATTGGAAAAGACTCTGATGCTGGGAGGGATTGGCGGCAGGAGGAAAAGGGGACAACAGAGGATGAGATGGCTGGATGGCATCACTGACTCGATGGACATGAGTTTGAGTGAACTCCGGGAGTTGGTGATGGACAGGGAGGCCTGGCGTGCTGTGATTCATGGGGTCGCAAAGAGTTGGACACGACTGAGCGACTGAACTGAACTGAATAGACTTTTGATGATGATGTGTCAGTGTAGGCTCATTAGTGTGGTACATTGAGTGGCTGAGGCTGTGATTGTATGATAGTATGTGATGAAGTATATGGAGACCGTCAATGCTTTCTTCTCAATTTTTTGGTCAACTTAAAACTTCTTTAAAATTTGTTTTAATTTAAAAAATAATAAATAAAAAAAGAAATCAAATAGTACTCCCAGAGATATCTAGAAATAGTTATAAAATGATAATATTTTATATTAGTAGAAGTATTTAACATCTTCAGGTGGTTTTTCCCACTGATATGTTTAATATAGTTTTCTAACTTGGTCTGGTATTCAGTTTCCATGGTTGCTTTGCAGGCTGAGTGGGAGGGGTGGCAGGGGGGAGGAAAAGAAATGGAAAAAAAAGAAAAATTTTTCTGAGAGCATCGGTAAGCAGTATATTCTGGCTAGTACCCTTAACTGTCATATTGATGGTAGGTTTCACAATATCTCAGACTATATTTTTATTTCAGATAAAAACTTTGAATCAGGTTGACTTACAGAAACCACTCAGAATAACATTATCATTTTCTGCTTGATGTATCCCTTGTAGTAATAAGGAGATGTGAATTTTCTTTTAATTTGATTATGAAATCAATTTAGATAATTAAAGGGATACATTTCATCCCTAAACAGATAAAATGACTCATAAAAATACAAAAAGTCAAGCAACACATACACTGCAGAATAGAGTACAAAATAAATAATTAAATTGGCAATCACTATATATTTACATGAAGTGTATTTTTTTTTGTTTATGGTTTGTGTATGCTAAGATTATGTGAGAAGGAAATCTCATTTTGCTTCTACTCAAGCAAATAACTTGACAATGCCTGAGAAAGTTTCCTGAATTTTTACACATATTTAAAAAGATATTGTGTGACAATGATGCTTGTGTGTCTTTGGAGCAGGGGGAGGGGAGCAGTACAATGTCAAATTTTGGTCACAAAAGATGTATGGCATTTTGAAAATTTTTTGAGCTTAAAAATAAGAAAATTAAAGTGAAAGCAAAATAACAACAAATGTGTAAGGCTGTTACACTCAATCATCAGATCAAAAGTCACAGCCCTGTTTAGGGTTCTTTTACAGAATAAGTCGGAAGGTCAATACATATGTAGGATGAGATTTGAAATAAATTGAATTACATTTTCATTAGTCTTTACACCAATGAATCAGCTAAAACTCCTTACCCACAACTGTATTCCTCAAGTAGCTATAATGTAGAATTAGCAGACAAGGCTTCTGAGGGAAACGTAATGAAACAATGTAATATTCATTGATCTGAGACTGAAGCATAATTTTAAAATTAATTTAAAAGTTTTTTAGCTTTTAGGAATATGTAATAGGATTTTTGGTGATGCTCACGCTGCCTCAAATCTGTTGCTCACAATGTTTTAAGGCAATATTCCCATCAACTTTAGATATCATGATAGGAAATTGAAATTCCAACTAAATGGAGAATGTAAGACATCCCATAAAACATACCTTCTATAATGAGATTTGGAAATCTGACCTAACCTAAATGATGGGATTTGGACAGCAGCATACCAAAAATAAATAGAAACAAATAAATTACATCTTTCTGAACAGTTCAAATTCTCATCACCTAAATCTCAGCCAATTTGAAGTTTATATATAAAAGCTGATCCTATTTTCCTAAGAAAAATAATTTAGTGGAGTGTGTTTCTATGTGTGTGTGCACGTGTGTGCACATGTATGGGTGTATATATTTGGGGAGTTTGATAGAGGAAAAGCAAATAAGAAATGTAAGTCAATAAAGCAGAAGAATATAATATGATAAAAGAATAGTCACATGGTTTAGAACCCTGTTTTGTTGAATCTAGTGCACTAGATAATATAAATTACAAGAGTATGGTCATTGGGTATCAACAGTGCTGCTGTTATGTCTCCCATAGTTTAGATAAGGAGATAATAGGAATATGGCAATTGGACTCTCTTACTCTTTAAAAGATAAGCTGACCTCTGCAAATCTAATATTTTTTCCATATGTGGCTTTTTTAGAACTGTCAAGAGAGGCACAGTAATTAACATTTCTTGCACATCCATTATACACCAAATATCATACCAGAAGTTGGAAATATATTAACTTATTTAATCTTCACATATGTAAATAATTTCAGTGTTCCAATTGCAATGTTTAAATAATCATGTGACTTTGAGGACCACTCAGTTGTGACTACTAATCCATGTATTTTTCTTGTCTCTAACTAGTTCTATGATGAAACAGTCTATATGAATATTTAAATATATTAATTCATTCACAAAAATATTTATATAGCAAGATATAAATATAAAAGAAGAATGGGTTTAGTTTAGTTCAAAAGAAACTTTATAAATTACTCTTAAGTATAGAAGTAAAAGGTAAGATATTAAAATTATAAGTGGTTTAATCAGTGATATATTAAATTATAATTTGTATTCTTCATCTGTGTATTCATTCAATTAATATTCATTAAATGCCTCTAGGTTATAGATCATTATGAGATTTTCTGTGGGCATGTACTCTTCCTTTAATATAATCCCTGCCTTGTCAGATAAGAGATAGACATAGATATGCTGCTGCTGCTGCTGCTAAGTCGCTTCAGTCGTGTCCGACTCTGCGACCCCTGAGACGGCAGCCCGCCAGGCTCCCCCGTCCCTGGGATTCTCCAGGCAAGAACACTGGAGTGGGTTGCCATTTCTTTCTCCAATGCATGAAAGTGAAAAGTGAAAGGGAAGTCGCTCAGTCGTGTCCGACCCTCGCAACCCCACGTACTGCAGCCCACCAGGCTCTTCCGTCCATGGGATTCTCCAGGCAAGAGTACTGGAGTGGGGTGCCATTGCCTTCTCCGAGACATAGATATAAACAAGTGCAAATGCATTGTCTTGAATGTAATAATAAAAGCTTACACACACAATGATAGCACCAGGTAGAGACTTAATAATTTGATAAGGGACAAGGCAGGATTTAGATAGGAGGTAATACCAGGTAAACAAAGCTGTAGAAGTATGCACATCCTAGACAGAGTAAACAGCACAGGCAAAGGTACAAGAATCCTGAAACTCCTAGCCAAAACAGGTCAAGTACAAGTCGTTGTTATTTCTGAATCATACTTGTAAGAAGGAAGTGGGACCAGCAGATGAAAGAAGAGACTGACCTCTAAGCAATAGGTAGACTATGAAGGGATTTAAGTAGTGAGTAATAGTCTATGAGTTATATTTGGATAATATCATTCTGATAATTGTATGGAAAGGAAATCAAAAGTAAAAGTAAATTAAGTTATCTTAATCATGAAGAAAAGAGATAAGCCCAAACCCAAGATAATGGCAATAGAGCTTGTAAAAAGACAATAGAGTCTGGAGACCTTTACAAAAAAAATTGGCAAACCCTGGAATCTAAACAGATGTTGTGACTGTAGGGTTGAAATAGAGGGGTTAGTCAAAGATAATGCTCAGCTTTCTGCTTGAGTGACTGGGGGAATAGCTGTGACATTAAGGAAACATGTAGGAAGAAGGATCTGATGTAGTTGTAGGGAAATAAAATATATTTAGGCTTGTTGCATATAATTTCACTGTGTTCCATCATTTTGGAGCTGTTAATAATTCAGCTGGAACTCAGAAAGAAATCTTGGCTCTTTATTTGGGAGGCTGATTCTTTAGTATGAGAGAATCTTGTGAAGATTCTCAAATCTTATGAGAAGATTTGAAGAACAAGTAGTTACTGTCAGCTAAAATGTTCAGTTCAGTTCCGTTCACTGCAGTCACACAGTCATGTCTGACTCTTTGTGACCCCATGGACTGCAGCACGCCTGCCCTCTCTGTCCATCACCAACTCCTGGAGTTTACTCAAACTCATGTCCATTGAGTCGGTGATGCCATCCAACCATCTCATCCTCTGTCGTCCACTTCTCCTCCCACCTTCAATCTTTCCCAGTATCAAGGTCTTTTCAAATGAGTCAGTTCTTCTCATTAGTGGCCAAAGTATTCGAGTTTCAGCTTCAACATCAGTCCTTCCAATGAATATTCAGGACTGATTTCCTTTAGGGGATAGACTGGTTGGATCTCCTTGTAGTCCAAGGGACTTTCAGGAGTCTTCTCCAACAAGCATCAATTCTTCAGCACTTGGGTTTCTTTATAGTCCAGCTCTCACGTCTATACATGACTACTGGAAAAACAATAGCCTTAATTTGATGGACCTTTGTTGGCAAAGTAATGTCTCTGCTTCTTAATATGCTATCTCAGTTCAGTTCAGTTCAGTCACTCAGTCGTGTCCGACTCTTTGTGACCCCATGAATCACAGCACGCCAGGCCTCCCTGTCCATCCCAGAGTTCACTCAAACTCATGTCCATCAAGTCAGTGATGCCATCCAGCCATCTCATCCTCTGTCGTCCCCTTCTCCTCCTGCCCCCAACCCCTCCTAGCATCAGGGTCTTTTCCAATGAGTCAACTCTTTGTATGAGGTGGCCAAAGTATTGGAGTTTCAGCTTCAGCATCAGTCCTTCCAATGAACACCCAGGACTGATCTCCTTTAAGATGGTCTGGTTGGATCTCCTTGCAGTCCAAGGGACTCTCAGGAGTCTTCTCCAACACCACAGTTCAGAAGCATCAATTCTTTGGTGCTCAGCTTTCTTCACAGTCTAACTCTCACATCCGTACATGACCACTGGAAAAACCATAGCCATGACTAGACTGACTTTTGTTGGCAAAGTAATATCTCTGCTTTTCAATATGCTGTCTAGGTTGGTCATAACTTTCCTTCCAAGGAGTAAGTGTCTTTTAATTTCATGGCTGCCATCACCATCTGCAGTGATTTTGGAGCCCCCCAAAATAAAATCTGACACTGTTTCCACTGTTTCCCCATCTATTTCCCATGAAGTGATGGGACCAGATGCCATGATCTTCGTTTTCTGAATGTTGAGCTTTAAGCCAACTTTTTTTCACTCTCCTTTTTCACTTTCATCAAGGGGCTTTTTAGTTCCTCTTCACTTTTTGCCATAAGGGTGGTGTCATCTGCATATCTGAGGTTATTGTATTTCTCCAGGCAATCTTGATTCCAGCTTGTGCTTCCTCCAGCCCAGCATTTCTCATGATGTACTCTGCATATAAGTTAAATAAGCTATCTAGATTGGTCATAACTTTTCTTCCAAGGAGTAAGCATCTTTTAATATCATGGCTGCAGTCATCATCTGCAGTGATTTAGAAGCGCCCCTCCCCCCCAATTAAAGTCTGACAGTTTCCACTGTTTCCCCATGTATGTGTCATGAAGTGATGGGACCAGATGCCATGATCTTAGTTTTCTGAATGTTGAGCTTTAAGCCAACTTTTCCACTCTCTTCTTTCACTTTCATCAAGAAGCTCTTTAGTTCTTCTTCTCTTTCTGCCATAAAGGTGGTATCATCTGCATATCTGAGGTTATTGATATTTCTCCTGGCAATCCTGATTCCAGCTTGTGCTTCATCCAGCCCAGCATTTCTCATGATGTACTCTGTATATAAGTTAAATAAGCAGGGTGACCATATACAGCCTTTAGGTACTCCTTTCCCGATTTGGAACCAGTCTGTTGTTCCATGTCCAGTTCTAACTGTAGTGATTATAATATACATTAGTATGTTATAGTATAAGGTCCACGATCCAGAAAGGCTTTGCTCATCTGAAATAAACCTCTTGATAGGTTTGGTGGTAATTGGGTAGCTAGAAACTCAGCAATGCACACAAATGTCCTTGAGAAAATTGTAACATATGGTGTTATATAGAGAAGCCCTAAGTAGTAATAGACATGCTGTCAAATATAAGAAATAAATGTCTAATGATGAGTTTGAATGCAGATAAATATATAGGCATGAAGTGGAGGGAAGAATTAAGAAGGTTTGGGTTTTCATACCTGATTGCTTCTGTTCTCTTTAAAGTGTGCTTAGAACATTTACGGTAAAAGGACAATGGGATGAGGAGGGTACCAAAATTGTTCTAGCTTCACAAAGCCCTAGATCCAGAAGTGACAATAAAGGCTGTCCCGCTTTCCTAAATGCTCAAAGTTCTCCCTTCTTTTTTTTTCTGTTGTTGTTGCATTCCTTCTACTTTGGCAGAAAATATAATATTTAATATATTCTTATTTATCCATGAATTTACCCTTACATTTAATCTTATTTTAATCTAAGTTCTAAAATTAAAATAAATTTTTCATATTCTTTGCATAAGTTTTTCCCAGTCATCTCTTGATTAGACAGAGTTCTTCTCCTAGTAACATTTTTTAGTAGGGTACATGTGTGGAATATTCTGTCAGTTCTTCATGTTCAAGACCATATATATATTTACACACATATATATATATGTGTGTGTGTATACATATATATATATATATATTTTTTTTTTTTTTTTACTTGAAGGACAGCTTAATTGGACATTTGGACATAATATCCTGTGAGTGCATCTATTCCCTTAACTTTCTTGGACGTGATCCTTCACTGTTGCCTTATTTTGCATATTGTTTTAGAAAACTCTGATACCAATCTAATTCTTGTGACTGTAACTTTTTTCAGCTTAACTGTTTGGAGGCCCTCAAGGCGTTTATTTTTCTTTAAATAAATGATTCATTACAATATTTTTGTTTGTTTGTTTAAAAAAATCAGCCTGAGAAGTAACTATACCAGGTCAGTTTTTTCTATTACCTTCTAGGTCTAGGCTTGAAAGGTCAGATCTAGACTTTAGGCTTCTTTATATTTGGAAATTTTCTTAGTTTGTACATAGAAGTATGAATTCTGTTCTGCTGATTACATTTTTTTCTTCATGAGTGCTAAATTAACATATGCTATCTATATGTCTTGCATTTCAACTGCTTACACTGATCCATTTTCCTTCTTTATTTCATTTTCCTGAATTCTGTTTCCTCCTTCTTTTATTCAATTTCCTATATAAGATTTTCATTTGAGTCTTTCTTCCTGGAGTGACTTGTCTATTATAATTTTAATCATTTTTCCTCTTTCTTAGCTAAATCAACTTTTGTTTTGTTATAAACTGTCTTATGTCCATTTTAAGCCCTACTGGTTATTTTCTCATTCAAGGTTTTTAAGAACCCTGATTCATCATTTGAATATATTTAATTTAGTTTAGGTGTGTATTACAATTTTATTAAACCTCATGATTGTTTTCAGAGGAAAATTTTTATAATCAAAAATGTGTCGATTTCCATTTCTGATGTATCACTGTAGTTTTTTATAGATGTGGTTAGCTTTTTCTTATTTCTATTTATTTCATGGTCAGCATTCCTAGTTCAAGAATGCTCTCTACTGTCCTCTTTACTTTTTTTTTTTAATGGATGATGTTGGTTGGGGGTGAGAGAAGGATCGTCATGTCTTATTTCTTTAGAATTCTTTTTAGAAAGATTTTTTTTTTTTTTTACTTTTTTTATAAAATTATTTTCCTTCATTGCCTCATTTCCTCATTGAACAGTATTCTTTCGCTAAAAGTGTGTATCTTTTTTGTAATTAAGGCTCTCTGAGACTGCTACTTCTAGTCCCACATACTTTAAAGCCTCTTCATTTAATCAGCAGTGTTAATGGCTAAGCCCAAGTGTTGTGTTTACTATTTTGACACTTAATGTTTGACTTGCTCTATCTGAGGATGATTTTGTCTGTTTTGTTTATGTCCTCTGTGCCTTTTTACAGATGTTCTTAGGCTTGCTTTCTCTACTCTATAGTCACAGTTGTGCAGTTGAACTCTTTAGGATTTTTTCTTTTTTTTTTTCTCTACAGACAAGTAGGAATTCAGTATTCTGAAGGCAGAAGTCATGCATGGTTTTATTTTCATTCTTGGTTATTTATCTAGTTTTAGGGACACTGAAGGGGCAATTCAGAAGCACACAGGCCCCATTTTTCTCCAGACATAATCATATAGACTTGACATTTCAAGTTGTCACAGATCTTGCAGTTTACCAGATTGAAACTAGCTTATAGATGACAAAAGAGGAAGTTAGAGAAGTATGTAAGTTGGTTAGAGTCAAATGGCTGTTTCAGATAGAATATGACTGCATTCTGAGTTTCCTTACTCTGAGTTTCACAATAAAGAGTGTTGCTTCTAAAAATTGAATACAATTAATAATTTGACATTGATAGGAAACCTTAAATGTCAAGATAACAATCAAGTAATAAAATAGTGATGGAGATTTTGGAAGTGATTAGGTGAATATTTTCAGTACATTTACGAGTGAGCAAGGCAACACTCAGTGAACATGAAATATTATTTACTTGAAGGAGCTGAGCAGTTTTTATTTTTTAATGTGCCTGAAATATGTTGAGAATTGAAAGACAGATTGCGTTGTATTTCAATAGTATTTGCAGTAACTTGAAAACCACAACTGTGCTTCTGTGCTAAGTCATTATTAACAAAAGTTTTTTTCTTTTACTTCACTCTCTTAAAATGTAGAACTTTCTTCTGGTAAAAATCTAATTTAAGTTAGATTCATTGTAGTCATCAGTTCCACATCAGAGTAATAGGTTTAAAATATGCAGTGAGTTCTAGGTTGTCAGTGTCATATATTTTCTTTATTTTAGTCAGATGTTCACTAACTGTAGAAGTTAATTTTTATATGATTTTGAGTCTAGACAAAAGAAAAGTTTATTTTTTAATTGAGGTAACATCAGTTTATAACATTATATGTTCCATATGCATATTATATGTTGACTTCTGTATGTATTACAGTGTGCTCACCAACAAAAATTTAGTTTCCATCTATCACCATACAGTTGATCCCTTTTACCCATTTAGCTCCCCCTACAATCTTCTTTTCCTTTGTTAATCACTCACTCTGTTCTCTGTATCTATGTGTCTGTTTTTATTTGGTTTGTTTTGCTATTTTTTTTTTAAATTAGGGCAGAAATAAATGCAAAAGAAACAAAAGAGACCATAGCAAAAATCAACAAAGCCAAAAGCTGGTTCTTTGAAAGGATAAATAAAATTGACAAACCATTAGCCAGACTCATCAAGAAACAAATCAATAAAATTAGAAATGAAAATGGAGAGATCACAACAGACAACACAGAAATACAAAGGATCATAAGAGACTACTATCAGCAATTATATGCCAATAAAATGGACAACGTGGAAGAAATGGACAAATTCTTACAGAAGTACAACTTTCCAAAACTGAACCAGGAAGAAATAAAAATCTTAACAGACCCATCACAAGCAGGGAAATTGAAACTGTAATCAGAAATCTTCCAGCAAACAAAAGCCCAGGTCCAGACGGCTTCACAGCTGAATTCTACCAAAAATTTAGAGAAGAGCTAACACCTATCCTACTCAAACTCTTCCAGAAAATTACAGAGGAAGGTAAACTTCCATACTCCTTCTACAAGGCCACCATCACCCTAATACCAAAACCTGACAAAGATGCCACAAAAAAAGAAAACTACAGGCCAATATCATTGATGAACATAGATGCAAAAATCCTTAACAAAATTCTAGCAATCAGAATCCAACAACACATTAAAAAGATCATACACCATGACCAAGTGGGCTTTATCCCAGGGATGCAAGGATTCTTCAATATCTGCAAATCAATCAATGTAATACACCACATTAACAAACTGAAAAATAAAAGGCGTATGATTATCTCAATAGATGCAGAGAAAGCCTTTGCTAAAATTCAACATCCATTTATGATAAAAACTCTCCAGAAAGCAGGAATAGAAGGAACATACCTCAACATAATAAAAGCTATATATGACAAACCCACAGCAAACATTATCCTCAATGGTGAAAAATTGAAAGCATTTCCTCTAAAGTCAGGAACAAGAAAGACAAGGGTGCCCACTCTCACCACTACTATTCAACATAGTTTTGGAAGTTTTGTCCACAGCAATCAGAGCAGAAAAAGAAATAAAAGGAATCCAAATTGGAAAAGAAGAAGTAAAACTCTCACTGTTTGCAGATGACATGATCCTCTACATAGAAAATCCTAAGGACTCCACCAGAAAATTACTAGAGCTAATCAATGAATATAGTAAAGTTGCAGGATATAAAATCAACACACAGAAATCCCTTGCATTCCTATATTCCAAATGTAAATGAAATCATGCAGTATTTGTCTTTCTCCTGCTCCCTTTTCTGTCTCTTCTCTTTCCAGGATACTATTATCCAAACTTTTCCCTTCTGAGTAGAGTCAGATAGTTCTTGCAGCATTTGTTCTTTTTGTTTGAAGATCTTAATTCTGTCTCTTTTTCTACCAATATAATTTCTATATTTCTATATTCAACTTGATTAATTCTCTTTTATATAATTTGCTCTATTTCCACTGCTTTCTAATGCATTTATTGAGTTTTCAGCTCCCAGATTTCTGTTTGATTCTGTTTTTTGTTTCAATATGTTTGGTAAAGTATTCATTCAGTTCATTAATTTTATTTCTGAACTCACTGAACTGCCTTTTTTTTTTTTTTTTTTTTAGTTTACTTGACGCTTGGTAAGTTTCTTCACATCAACTGTTTTAAATTCTCTATCAGTGAGATTACAATATTTAATGACTTTGGTTTCTAGAGAATTATTTTTTTTATACCGTATTGCTATGTTCCTTTATGGTACATGATGAGTTTAGTTGTTTTTCTCCTGGCCCATTTGAAGTAGTGAACACCTTTCTTATTTAGATATAAGTCGCACCCCAACCCTCACATTCTTTCTATTGGGTTATAATTAGAGGTCTTTTTTGTTTTCCAGTAGGTGGCAACTTAACACAAGATTGTAGTTTTTCTTAACTTGTGCTGCCTCTGATTATATTTGAGAATCTGTACTTTCTACCCTCCAGGGCATCTGCTGAAGTGTTGCCCACTGGCCTCTTTGTCCCTGTTTTTACCTCTGAGGTCACTGATGCCTTGCTGTTGCTGGTGTTGCTAGAATCACTGGTCACTGCCTGGGGCAGTGGGATAGTGAGTATCTCTTCTTCATCCATGAAGTTGAAGAACAGTTCAACTTCAGCTTCTTTGGCATTAGTGGTTGGGGCATAGTCTCGGATTACAGTGATATTGAATGGTTTGCCTTGGAAATGAACAGATCATTTTGTCGTTTTTTTGGATTGCACCCAAGTACTGCAACTTCAAAAACTTAGCAGAGGTCACAGGATTGGAAATGCCCGGTTTTAATTCCAATCCCAAAGAAAGGCAATGCCAAAGAATGTTCAAACTAATACACAATTGCACTCATCTCACATGCTAGCAAAGTAATGTTCAAAATTCTTCAAGCTAGGCTTCAACAGTACATGAATTGAAAACTTCCAGATGTTCAAGCTGGATTTAGAAAAGGCAGAGGAACCAAAGGTCAAATTGTTAACATCTGCTGGATTGTAGAAAAAGCAAGATAATTCCAGAAAAAATATCTAGTTCTGCTTTATTGACTATGCCAAAGTCTTTGTGTGGATCACAACAAACTGTGAAAAATTCTTAAAGAGATGGGAATATAAGACCACCTTACCTGCCTCCTGAGAAATCTATAGCAGGTCAAGAAGCAACAGTTAGAATCTTACATGGAACAAAGGACTGGTTCCAAATTGGGAAAGGAGTACGACAAGGCTGTATGTTCTCACTCTGCTTATTTAATTATATACAGAGTACATCATGTGAAATGCCAGGCTGCATGAAGCACAAGCTGGAATCAAGATTGTGGAAAGAATTATCAGTGGCCTCAGATATGCAGATAACACCACCTTTAAGGTAGAAATTGAAGAGGAACTAAAGAGTCTCTTGATGAAAGCGAAAGAGGAGAGTGAAAAAGCTGGCTTAAAACTCAGCATTCAAAAAACTAAGATCATGGCATCTGGCCCCACAACTTCATGGCAAATAGATGGGAAAACAATGGAAATAGTTGACAGACTTTGTTTTCTTGGGCTCCAAAGTCATTGCACAAGGTAACTGCAGCCATGAAATTAAAAGACACTTACTCCTTGGAAGAAAAGCTATGATAACCCAAGTGAGCATATTTTTTTTTTTTTCTTTTCATTTTTTATTTTTTTATTTTTTTAGCCTTATATTTTCTTTTTTAAATTTTATTTTATTTTTAAACTTTACATAACTGTATTAGTTTTGCCAAATATCAAAATGAATCTGCCACAGGTATACATCCTGAACCCTCCTCCCTCCTCCCTCCCCATTCCATCCCTCTGGGTCATCCCAGTGCACCAGCCCCAAGCATCCAGTATCGTGCATCGAACCTGGACTGGCAACTCATTTCATACATGATATTTTACATGTTTCAATGCCATTCTCCCAAATCTTCCCACCCTCTCCCTCTCCCACAGAGTCCATAAGACTGTTCTATACATCAGTGTCTCTTTTGCTGTCTCGTACACAGGGTTATTGTTACCATCTTTCTAAATTCCATATATATGCGTTAGTATACTGTATTGGTGTTTTTCTTTCTGGCTTACTTCACTCTATATAATAGGCTCCAGTTTCATCCACCTCATTAGAACTGATTCAAATGTTACTGGAGGAATCAACCTACCTGACTTCAGGCTCTACTACAAAGCCACAGTTATCAAGACAGTATGGTACTGGCACAAAGACAGAAATATAGATCAATGGAACAAAATAGAAAGCCCAGAGATAAATCCACGCACATATGGACACCTTATCTTTGACAAAGGAGTCAAGAATATACAATGGATTAAAGACAATCTCTTTAACAAGTGGTGCTGGGAACTCTGGTCAACCACTTGTAAAAGAATGAAACTAGAACACTTTCTAACACCATACACAAAAATAAACTCAAAATGGATTAAAGATCTCAATGTAAGACCAGAAACTATAAAACTCCTAGAGGTGAACATAGGCAAAACACTCTCTGACATACATCACAGCAGGATCCTCTATGACCCACCTCCCAGATTATTGGAAATAAAAGCAAAAATAAACAAATGGGGCCTAATTAACCTTAAAAGCTTCTGCACATCAAAGGAAACTATTAGCAAGGTGAAAAGACAGCCTTCAGAATGGGAGAAGATAATAGCAAATGAAGCAACTGACAAACAACTAATCTCGAGAATATACAAGCAACTCCTACAGCTCAACTCCAGAAAAATAAATGACCCAATCAAAAAATGGGCCAAAGAACTAAATAGACATTTCTCCAAAGAAGACATCCAGATGGCTAACAAACACATGAAAAGATGCTCAACATCACTCATTATCAGAGAAATGCAAATCAAAACCACTATGAGGTACCATTTCACACCAGTCAGAATGGCTGCGATCCAAAAGTCTACAAGTAATAAATGCTGGAGAGGGTGTGGAGAAAAGGGAACCCTCTTACACTGTTGGTGGGAATGCAAACTAGTACAGCCACTATGGAGAACAGTGTGGAGATTCCTTAAAAAACTGGAAATAGACCTGCCTTATGATCCAGCAATCCCACTGCTGGGCATACACACTGAGGAAACCAGAAGGGAAAGACACACGTGTACCCCAATGTTCATCGCAGCACTGTTTATAATAGCCAGGACATGGAAACAACCTAGATGTCCATCACCAAGTGAGCATATTAAAAAGCTGATACATTACTTTGCCAACAAAGGCCCATCTAGTCAAAGCTATGGTTTTTCCAGTAGTCATGTATACATGTGAGAGTTGGACTATAAAGAAAGCTGAGCACTGAAGAATCGATGCTTTTGAACTGTGGTGTTGGAGAAGACTCTTGAGAGTCCCTTGGACTGCAAGCAGATCCAACCAGTCAATCCTACAGGAAATCAGTCCTGAATATTCATTGGAAGGACTGATGCTGAAACTGAAGCTCCCATACTGTGGCCACGTGATGCAAAAAAACTGACTCGTTGGAAAAGACCCTGATGCTGGGAAAGATTGAAGGCAGGATGAGAAGGGAACAACAGAGTATAAGGTGGTTGGATAGCATCACCAACTCAATGGACATGAGTTTGAGCAAGATCCGGGAGCTTTTGATAGGCAAGGAGGCCTGGAATGCTGCAGTCCATGGGGTCACAAAGAGTCGGACATGACTGAATGACTGAACTCTATCCTGGGGGCAGCTGGGGTGGGAAGAGGAGTTTCCTGAGTTACTGGCTACACTGCTGCAGGGGAAGTGGAAGGTGTGATTCGGACTTGCAGATGCCTCTTTAGGATTGTTGTGCTTGTAAGCACTACACTGGCAGCAGAGGGCCTCTTGTCACATGCACCTCTGCAGTTGAAAGCTTGGGATCACACTCAACTGCCACTGCTGCTGATTTCCGGTGGCCAGGTGTTTGGATGCGGCTGGAAGGTCAGAGTGTCATGCACTGCCTCTCCTGACGCTGCCAGGTTTTCTGGGGCTAGTAGACGTAGCAGCCTTGGCCATCTGTCTGGTATCACAAGCACCATCTGCACTATTCCTCTGGTTACACCACCTCTGTGAGTCCCAATCCAACTGCCTTTTGATGTGCAGTTATGTGGAATTTTCCAGGGCCCTGGTATGTTGGGTAGAGGGACTTTTGCTGAGTTATGAATGTTTTACTGATGACAGTTTGAATAGAAAATGTCTCATGCCGCCATGATGGGGTTGCCACTTCTCAGAAGACTTTTTACACTGAAAAAGCCAAATGAGGATTCATTAGAAGACAGTCAAAAAATGAAATTTTCTCCAAAATTGTAATTTCTAAGGTCTAACTCATCACACATATTATTATCAAATCATGTGCCTTGTGATGATTGCAGGCATGGAATACATGATGAAAGCTCACGCATATATCCATATCATTTCTAACATTTTCATACGATTCATAAGATTTAACATTTAGTGTTGTCTTTTAAATTGGTGATGAAAAATTTGAACATTGAAAAGTGATTGCCTTTTAAGTCTCTCTTGAAAAGTGAGTAACATTAAAGTGTTTCCATAAAATATAAAATGCCCAATGTGGCCATGAGGCTGTCTACAAGGGACAGTGGTAGGAGATGATATCACAGAGATAGTTGGAAAATGTAGAGGGAGCTGTGTTTAGATCATATAGATCTTCATAAGGTTTGAATTATATCCAGAATTGAGAAGTCACTGTAGGGTTTTGAGAAGAAGAATAAACATATATTTTATATGTTCTAAGGTCCCTTTGGTTGATGTGTTAAGGAAATACCTTAAGAAGATAAGCAGAGAGAGTACTAAAGGGGGTATTGCAAGAGTCCAGATGAGAGAATGGTGTGGATTGTGGATTTGGGGAGGAAAAAAAAAAAAAAAAAAAAAAAAAAACATGGTAACTGTGAGAAGAGATAAGATGATGAGAAGGACAGGTTCAGGGACAAAAAATAAGTAATCTGTTTTGCATATAATAAGTTTGAAATGTTGACTGGTATTTAAAGAGGCATGTGGAATTGGTGGTTGTATAAACAATACTCTAAATCAATAACTTAGAGTAGAAGTTGGCAGAGATGAACTACTATGTCAGATGTTACTGAAAACAGATGCTACTGAAAATTCATGGAAGGTGAAGATTGAAAATTGATTACTGATTTGACAGAGTGAACGACTTTATAAAGCCTGATTGAAATAACTTTGTGAGTGCTCCATAAAAGAAATTAGAGGCAATAAACACAGCTCTGAAGAAGGATTATAGCTGGAGGGAAATGTGGGACAAAAGGAAGTTTTTGATTGTTTATTTTGGTTTTACATGGAATATATTCAGCTAATTCTTATGCTGATGTGGATAATCTTGTACAGTGTTACTCAAAATACTGGTCATAAACTCTGTGTGAGAAGACCAAGAGATAATAAGTTTGTGCTGGAATGTAAGTAAATGTACCATTTCTTTCATTGACAGGGCCTTAATATATTGCAGCAGATTAGTAACAACCATTTTGTGGGTTTTAGTTTCTTAGCTAAAAGTGAGGGGGAGATATTTGTTGAAGTGATAAAAAGACAGGTATAAGAAATGATAGCAGCTTCCTGCTGTCGCTAGCCCAAGGAACAGCATTATTTGCTAGTTTTATCTTTCTGCCCACACCCACGGAGAAGGAAATGGCAACCCACTCCAGTGTTATTGCCTGGAGAATCCCAGGGACGGGGGAGCCTGGTGGGCTGCCGTCTATGGGGTCACACAGAATCGGACATGACTGATGTGACTTAGCAGCAGCAGCCCACACCCAGATTCAACGTGCCATTTGTTGCCTGCCAGGATCCTGACTGATATATTTGTGTTAGTTGCTCAGTCATTTCCAACTTTTTATGATTCCATGGCTCCTCTGTCCATGGGATTCTCCAGGTAAGAAAACTGGAGTGGATTGCCATTCCCTTCTCCAGAGGATCTTCCCAATCCAGGAATTGAACCTGGGTCTCCCATATAGTAGGCAGATTCTTTACTGACTGAACTCTAAGGGAAGCCTTATATTTACCAGAGAAAATTGATATATTTATCAAAACTTTATTAATGCCTTCTGCGTGTGAAACTCTCCAGTCAAAAATAGGTAGGTAAATAGATAGATATCAATAGTTAGATATCATTGTAAATAATGCAAGGTATAGTTGAAAGAAGGAAGAACAGAAACTATGTCAAAGTCCTTTACAACACTACATTCTCACTCCTCGCTGTGCATTAAAATCACCTGGGGAAGTTTAATAATACACCCCTTCTCTGGAGACAGATTCTCTGGAGACAGAATCTGATTTTATTCATTTAAAGTAGATCCAGAGATTAGCATTCTTAAGTTTCCCTAGGGGATTCTAATGTACAGCTAGTTTTAGGAACTGTTTTAAAAAGTTCAGATATATAAAACCCTTGCTCAGTGAACTCTAAGAAATAATAATATAACAGAAGGGAAAGGTCTTGTAAATAAAAAACTTCATTCAATGGATATAAAATAGAAGATAATTAATGAAAATAATTTAAATTCATACTATCAATTAAAGTATGAGTCAATATTTAAGCACATATTGTATGCAAATTATTTAGGTATCTACACAATCGGGCATTATTTGAAGTAATTATAACAGTCATATCTACAATGCAGTCAGTAGATATGAAGCATGCATCTAGTGTTGTACTTATATTAACTCTAATTTAAACTTCATACAGTCCTAGTGGCATAGTTATTGTTACTAACCAGTTTCTACAGATGAGAAGTAACTTGTATATGGCCACATAACTATGTGTTGTTATGCATTTCTGCTGCCAAGATTAATCACTCTCCCCCTTCAAGTTAGCCCAATGTCAAATCATTATAGTGTCATTTCTAAGACTGTGCCTTTTGCTATACATTTCTATAAACTTAATTTGTTTCCACACTATCCTTTTCCATTCTTTGTTCATATATAGCTTCATAATATCTAATTTTCTCCAGAATTATTCCTGCATATTTTGTAAAAATCTTCTTACTTTATTTTTACTTCAGGAATCCCAAAGTTTTCTATCGCAGGAAAATTATCAGAAATCACTCCACCACTTATTGCGCATTCAGTCTGTGACAAAGTCCCTAAGTACTTGTCTATTACTCTTGACCTCCCTTAATCTTTATAAAAGGCTTAAAAGCTAAGGCATTGTTTACATTTTGCAGTTGTTTTAAAGGTTCACTATCTTGCCCAAGGTTACAAATCTAATAAGTACTTGAACTGGGATTTAAACACCCCAGTTCTTTTTTTTTTTTTTTTAAACTTTACAAAATTGTATTAGTGGAGTTCTTAATGATGGCAGCTTGCTGTGCCATTAGAAAGACTGATCTTTCAAGTTAGAACATAAGTTCTGTCTCTCTGGTGCTGCTTGTCCTTTTGAATTAAATTGTCCCATGGCCAGAGCAAAGTGGCCAACTATCAAAGGAAATCATCCTTTCTACCCTTGGCACCATGAAGAACAACAAAAATGCTTTCTCAGGGCTTTGCTTTTACCATTTACTGTCTACTCTATGAAGTAATAAAGATGCTGACTTTTAAAAAGTGGCAGCATAGCCGTCATTAATAAATTTTCTCAGGTATGAGTTTCTAAGACATCTTTGTTATAGCAGCAACCTGTTGATATGTGTGTGTGTGTGTGTGTGTGTGTATTATCAAAATATATCATATAACCTACCAAATTAAAATTCCTAGAAGATATAAAAAAGAAATACACAGGAAAGCATAAAAGAGAAGTTGATTTCTGATTCTGGATTTAGTGAGTGACCTTTGTTCTACTTTAAGTGTTATGTTTCATCTGTCTTCATGACATATATAACATGTGTTTATATGTTATATAACACATTTATAACATGTGTACTCTCTTCTGAAAAATTTAATGCCATTAATTTTCCAAGCATGGAGTCACATGGATTAGAGCCAAGTCAAGTAGGTTAATTTTTTCTATGTTACGTTGGTTACAGTGTGTAAATGTTTTCTCACAGAGTAAATCTGTGTCCCCAACTCCTTTCTCACTGCTGGAGGGTACACAGAGTTGAGAACTGTTCTCCAGTACAATTACAGATCCTATAGAAATATTTTCATCATAGAAAACTCAGTAAAGGAAGGATCAAAGGGAAATGAGAGCAGTATGGGGTGGGCTGGCTAAAGGGCATAAAAGAAACAAAATACTTTAGAGAGGAGTCTGTGGTCCACATCACTCAGAAACAGAGAACTCTAGATGCCGCACGGCTGCTGCTAAGTCTCTTCAGTCGTGTCTGACTCTGTGCGACCCCATAGACAGCAGCCCACCAGGCTCCCCCGTCCCTGGGATTCTCCAGGCAAGAACACTGGAGTGGGTTGCCATTTCCTTCTCCAATGCATGAAAATGAAAAGCGAAAGTGAAGTCACTCAGTCGTGTCCTACTCTTAGCGACCCCACGGACCACAGCCTACCAGGCTCCTCTGTCCATGGGATTTTCCAGGCAAGAGTACTAGAGTGGGGTGCCATTGCCTTCTCTGAGATGCTGCACTAGTTTCCCTCAGAAATGATTAGCTAGTAGTGCTAGTTGAAGCTTATAATAGTTCCTGATTTTTTAATAAGCATTTGGAAAATATATCCAGGAAATCTCATTAGAAATAAATGACAATAGGGAGAGTCCAGCTGGAAAGAAAGGAACTTGTGTAAATTAACAAAGGTTTCCCAAAGAGAAATTAAAATAGAAATTTAGGAATAGGGTGCAAGGGGAAAAAGCCAGCAAATAAGTCCTTCGTCATGGTAAACCCTTTGAAAATGTTCATGGATTGAAGAATGAATAAAGAGCAAGAAGATAGAATGAACACATGCCCTAGCAATTAGGATGAGAAACTACAGCGTGATGCTCATATGGAAAGCCAGGGACTCTAGTCACTTTCCACAAACTGGACTGCAGGGTTCACTTTTCAGTTGTCCAAGAAAAAGTATATCCTCACTCAGAGATTTGATTAAAAAAAAAAAAGTCTCATTAATTCAGATACTTTATGATAATATTCACCTTAGTGTCATCCTAAACCCCTCACTTTTTCTCTCACCAGTTCCTCCACCTAGCTGTTTGTTACTTATTTCTCAGATCCATCCCTTTGTTAGTATTCTTTCAGTCTCAGTACCTCATTTCATGCCTGAATGTATACCCATGGCTGATTCATGTCAATATATGGCAATGTGTGGCAAAACCACTACAATATTGTAAAGTAATTAGCTTCCAATTAAAATAAATAAATTTTAAAGGAAAGAAAAAAATAATAAAGTAATGGAACGTTGTTGGCACCAAAAAATTAAAAAAAAAATCTTCCATTCTAATTTCCTTGATCTCTTCAAACTATTTTCTTTTCTGCTCTGAGTGAATATCTGAAATATAAGTCCTGCCCTGTTACTTCCCCTTCATCTTACCTTTACTGTATAACATTTATCTCTAGTAAAATCTGATATCTTCATCAAGGTATTAAAGGTTCTCCATGATTAAATCTATGACCCCCTTTCCCTCATTTCCCTCATTACCTATAAGCACCAATGATACCTTGCTTCTGGAACAAGTCATAAACTATTTTAGGTCTCCCTTCCTTGTTCATCTTATATAATTGTCCTGGGATGTCCTTCCCTCACATATTATTCAGAGTCTTCTGCTAGCCCTTTTATCCAACCACAGCCACAGTGCTTCGTCAAGTATGAACTGTTTTGCACAAATTTGTTCACTGACCTCTTTTGTAAAGGTACTGTAATTTTCAAACTTACTAATGCAAAGAGCAAATATTTTAAATTGTTTTGAACATATAAAATATTTTGAAAATAAGTTCAAGATTGTTACAGTACAGACTTCTCTACTGATTACTAAAAACAATTCAGTTGCTTATGTTCTACAAATTTTCACCAATCCTTAGCTAGTCTTTTATTTACTGTTGTTACATATTTTAACAATTCATGTTTTTAAGAAGAATCACCATTGTGCAAACAGTATATGACAAAATATCATCTTCACATTTTGATACATCAGATAATGATCATTTATATAACTCCCCCTGCAATGCAAAAGATGTGGGTTCGATCCCTGGGTCAGGAAGATCTCCTGGAGGAGAAAATGGCAACCCATCCCAGTATTCTTGCCTGAAAAATCCCATGGATAAAGGAGCCTGGTGGGCTAGAGTCCAAAGGGTTGCAAAGAGTCAGACACAGCTGAGCATGCATGCACTTATAGAATGTCATAGTATAGCTCAGAAATAAAGGCAGAAAGGGCCAGGGCTAATGTGTTATCTTATCATATTTTATCTTTTCAAAGAGTAAATGCATGTGTAAAGACTAAAAATTAATTCACTACTAACAATAATATGCAGATGACACCACCCTTATGGCAGAAAGTGAAAAGAAACTAAAAAGCCTCTTGATGAAAGTGAAAGAGGAGAGTGAAAAAGTTGGCTTAAAGCCCAACATTCAGAAAACGAAGATCATGGCATCTGGCCCCACCACTTCATGGGAAATAGATGGGGAAACAGTGGAAACAGGTCAGACTTTATTTTTAGGGGCTCCAAAATCACTGCAGATGGTGAATGCAGCCATGAAATTAAAAGACACTTACTCCTTGGAAGGAAAGTTATGACCAACCTAGATAGCATATTGAAAAGCAGAGATATTACTTTGCCAACAAAGGTTCGTCTAGTCAAGGCTATGGTTTTTCCAGTGGTCATGCATGGATGTGAGAGTTGGACTGTGAAGAAAGCTGAGCACCGAAGAATTGATGCTTTTGTTGTTTTTTGTTTTTTTTTTTTTTTTGAATTGATGCTTTTGAACTGTGGTGTTGGAGAAGACTCTTGAGAGTCTCTTGGACCACAAGGAGATCCAATCAGTCCATTCTAAGGAGATCAGTCCTGGGTGTTCTTTGGAAGGAATGATGCTAAAGCTGAAATTCTAGTACTTTGGCCACCTCATGCAAAGAGTTGACTCATTGGAAAAGACTCTGATTCTGGGAGGGATTGGGGGCAAGAGGAGAAGGGGATGACAGAGGATAAGATGGCTGGATGGCATCACCGACTCAATGGATGTGAGTCTGAGTGAACTCCGGGAGTTGGTGTGGGCAGGGAGGCCTGGCGTGCTGCGATTCTTGGGGTTGCAAAGAGTCGGACATGACTGAGTGACTGAACTGAACTGCACTGAACAATAAAAGGTTTAATAAATGTCTTAATTTTAGCTATTTAATGATAACTTAGTAGGAGAAATAACAAGTGAAACATTTTTGAACAAATGAAAAACTTTTGAATATTTAGTCTCCGAGTTTATCATTAAGCATAAATATGATAAATTGAAAAAATTAAGTATTCTTAATATACTTCTTTTAAAGTAAGATAAAATTAAGCCAAGTCACATTTAATCAAAGTATAAGCTCATGAATTTTTAGAAAAAAGTAATTTGTCTTTATTCAGAAACTTACTTTTTGGAATACTTTTCTTCTTTGCCTTGTTCTAATTTTGATATTTTTATTAAACCTTCAAAGAACTATATATTTATTTTATATAAAATCATGAACAGTATATTTAAATTTTTTTTTTTACTTATATGTGAAGCTGTTCTCTCTACATTCATTCAACAAGTCCTTTAAATCTTCCTTAGTACACAAATCAGAGAAGGCAATGTGAACCCACTCCAGTACTCTGGCCTGGAAAATCCCATGGACGGAGGAGCCTGGTAGGCTGCAGTCCATGGGGTCACGATGAGTTAGACACGACTGAGCGACTTCACTTTCACTTTTCACTTTCATGCACTGGAGAAGGAAATGGCAACCCACTCCAGTGTTCTTGCCTGGAGAATCCCAGGGACGGGGGAGCCTGGTGGCTGCCATCTATGGGGTTGCACAGAGTCGGACACGACTAAAGCGACTTAGCAGCAGCAGCAACAGCAAGGAGAGAAAAAAAAAGAGTTTCATGTGTGAGAAAATCAGAGAAGCATCTATACTTCATAATGCTGTCCAGAGCCCAATGTATATTATGATAGCACTTTGAAAGTAATATAATTCCCACATGAAACAATTATTCTCCATACCTAAAATTTGATTTCTGTCCACTTGAAAGACAAATTTCAATAAGTAACATAAAAATTGAATTTAATAGCCAATATTTCCATCTTATATTTATTTTTTGCCTCACCACATGGCTTTCAGGATCTTACTTTCCCAATCATGGTTTGGACCTGTGCTCCTTGCAGTGGAATCAAGGGGTCTCAAACACTGGATTGTCAGTGAATTTCCATCATTTCCATTTTATTTTAAATCAAAATAAATAATATGTAATAGGTATGTTTTTTTCTGTACTAAATGTAGAAATAAATATCCTTATTTTCCACTCAGATACATCATTTTAACATCTCGATTCACAAATGTTAGATGATAGGTGACACGTTACTATTCATATAATATGGTCATTAAATTTCAAAATTTAAATTAAACTTCAAAAATATTTGTTGTATTAATAAAACATATTGTGGGAACAAAATAAGGAGAAAAAGTTCACTGTTGATTTTGTTAAGTATATTTGACAGGATTTTCCCTATAAAATATATCTCTCACCTCTTTCTAGAACTCCGTATCAAATTGTTAACATTTTCATCACCACTAATCTTTATGCTCAATATTTCCAAAACAAATTCTATGCATTTTACTAAAACCTTTTTTCATATTTCCCACCCCGCAGGTGATAACTCACTAACTTTTCTGTCACCTATCCTAGAAATTCAGAATCATCTTCTACTCTACCTCCTAACCATTCTTTTTCTAATTTACTTGTTGAAATGATCCCATCTCTCAGAAGGAGGGATATACTCATCTTAGCTACTTATTTTTCTTTGTTTACATGATTAATTACAGTCTTCTAACTGTTCTTTGTATCCCTAGTATATACCTTCTTTATTCCAAATTTTTCTTTATAAAGCATAAATTCCCTGCTTTACTAACACAAATCAGCCAAAAGACTACCAGCTAATTAACAAAAACAAACAACTTTGATAAATCTGTGAGGATTATATTATGTGAAATAAATTAGGAAATTAATTTTGAGTAACATATAATAAAGTATAAAGTTCTTAGAATCCCACATTGAAGCTTTTATAATTGCCTACTGCTGCTACTGCTGCTGCTGCTAAGTCACGTCAGTTATGTCCGACTCTGTGTGACCCCATGGACGGCAGCCCACCAGGCTCCCGTCCCTGGGATTCTCCAGGCAAAAACACTGGAGTGGGTTGCCATTTCCTTCTCCAGTGCATGAAAGTGAAAAGTGAAAGTGAAGTCACTCAGTCGTGTCCAACTACTTACTTTCAATATGTTTACAAACAAAATAAAAAACAAGGAAGAATCTGACCATTTAATTAACTAGAAGGCAGATAAAGAACTCTGCTGAATGCTTTTTATCTACAAATAGTTAAAGGTGTTGGTATTTCACTTCTGTACCCCTCAGCACATTTAGTATAGTACCATGGACAGAGCAGCTGTTTGGTAATATTAATAGTCTGTATTTGAATTGAACCATCTAGTCCAGTACCCTTTATTTATTATGATACTATGAATACTTTGAGAAGTGGAATAATGTGCCCAAAGAACTTAACAAGAACCACAATGCAGTTTTTAGTTTAGAAATGTGTGCATGATCAAAGACACAAGAATGCCATCTGGTGGTAACTTATGCAGAAAAACTGTACCAAATGACTTCTACTGCTAATAGGAGGTAGACCAGAAGGCTGTAGTTGACAATTATAACTTTTCAAGAGGGAAAAAAAAAAATCATGTTAAAGGGAAATAATCATAAATACATTATCATTCACATAGTTCACCTTATTAACTAAAATGTTCATCTTCAAGATATTTGGCTCGAGTCAAGTAGAGTTTCACTGAAATACGATGGAGCCAATCTCATTAACTGTAACTTGGAAGTATGACACGTACATAAAACATGCATGGAGTATGATGTATTAATACAGTAGCACTTGTATACAAATGATAAAAAGATATGAGGGCATGCTCAAAAGTGTTTCGCCAATATGAATGTATAATCAAAAATATTTCCTACATGGTAGTTGTAAACATGTGAACTAAACACAGAAAAAAACATATTTTTTGTAAGTATTTTTAACAACTTTCAAAATAGCTCTGATACAAAATTACAGGAGCCAGAATTTTGGAAAATATGAATGGCTTAGTTTATGCTTGGCTATTCCCAGGTGGCTCAGTCAATAAAGCGTCTACCCGCCATGTAGGAGACCAGAGTTCGATCCCTGGGTTGGGAAGATCCACTGGAGAAGGAAATGGCAACCCACTCCAGTCTTCTTGCCTGGAAAATTCCATGGATGGAGGAGCCTGATAGGCTACTGTCCATGGGGGTCGCAAAGAGTCGGACACGACTGAGTGACTTCACTCTTTCTTTCTTTATTAAAGGTAAGGTTTATCATGAAAAATAATTCTAGATCCTATCTCTAATATAGATTTCAGTTGTTTGTTTGAAGCCAAAATGTTCAATTCACAAGTCAGACAGTAAAAGAAAAGGGCTGAAATGATTAAGTTACCTATGTAGTTTTTACATATATTTATGAACATATATGTGTTTATGCTTTACAGCATTTGTTTATAATATCAAAATTAACAATTGCAATCTATTTCAAGCAAAACTAGAATCAGTTTATTTAGGAATTCCATTGGTGATCTTTTTTGTAAGTGTTTCTGTCAACAGTACATTTAATGAGAAATAAATGAAACTATGGCATGGCCCTACCAGTAAGTAAATCTTGAGTTGACTCCATGTTAGTAAATAAATTAGGAAACTCAATGAGGTAATTTGAAGGTGCCCCTAGTGAAATGAAACAAAGTTTGCATCTGCTTCTTTAAAAAAAAAAGAAGATATGGATGACTTCTTAATTGGCCCTCTACTTTTTTCTTATGGAAATTCCTGTACTAGCAAAACCCATTCCAGGAGGGTGCAACTCTCCTCAATAAGTTAGAAATGCTTCATAAGAATTTTAAGTCAAACATGTTGAAATTAGGACTCTCTGGGGCCTATTGAATCATTCCCCTAAAAAAGCAGCACTTGTTTGGCTATTCCTGCTTAAGTTGGGGATTAAGGCTGGAGATTTGAGAGGAAATACAACTAAAAAAGGGAGCTTTCCCAGCGGCTCAGCTGGTAAAGAATCTGACTGCATTGCAGGAGATGCAGATTCAATCCCTGGGCCAGGAAGATCCCCTGAAGTAGGGCATGGCCACGTACTCCAGTATTCTTTCTTGGAAAATCCCATGGACAGAGGAGCCTAGTTGGTTGTAGTCCATAAGATCACAAAGAATGAGACACAACTGATGTGACTTAGCATGCACACATGACTACAAGAAATGTTAAATCACTTTAAATTACAAATTACAAAAGAACTCATTGAAGTTTAAGGAAAAATGTAACAATATATATATTTTTTAATTTATGCCATACTTATTTGGCCCCAGAACAATGCAGTATACACTGTTAGTTTAATGGGTTTCAGTTTCCATTAGGGCTATTTAAATCCCTTTGTGTTAATAAATGATCTGCATTTATATGTAATAGCTTTTAATAAAAGTTATGGACTAAATCTTTTAGTTATCAATAATCTAACATAGTATAGTGCTAAGGACAAAAAAGAAAACAAAAACTTACATTTCATTTTGTTCCAACAAAATTGAAATTAAGTATCTGCCTGAGATCATTTTAGTCCATTCTAATAGTGAGCAGTTCTGTCCCCAACCTCTGACTGCTCTTGAAGACTAAAAGACAGACTTACACTTTCATCTCCTTCTGCTAGTAAAAATGTTTTACTCCTGAAAGTTTTTATTTAGAATACACATGTTATATTGGTTGTTATTTGTGGCCATGCAATATTCTCAAATTATTTTTAACAAAATTGGTGATAGAATAGGCTCATATTCCAGGGGGTGGGAGGTATTTGTGGGATAGCAGTGACTGTGGTGGTTAAGAGTTTAATATTGGAATCAGATGGCATGGTTATGGTTTGGATTTGGAGCTCAATACTTACATGCAGTGTGAATTTCATAAGTTACTAATTTGCCTGCATTTCCTTATCTGTAATATGTAGTTAATAATAGTATCTCCTGGTGCTATTGAAAGGAACACATTTAAAGTACTTAGAAAAGTGCCTGACACATACAACACTAAATAAATAATAGCTGCTATTCTCAGGCTAATAATTGCTATTACAAGACACTAGTTTGCTCAAAAATAGAATTTTTCAGTCAAAATTTTGTTCCAACTAAGAAAATTACAGTGAATAGCATAAATGTTATTAGAGCAAATAATATATTATAAAATAATGCTTTCAAAATAAAATCAACTTTATGGTTTTCAAATTGAATAGCATAAGGAACCCTATATATTAATCAAATACAGAATGGATGTACTATCACAGTATTATGTTCTGTCACTATATGAGATTGTTATTCAGTTGGTACTCTTGAAACATTGCTAACAAAGATCTTATCATGTGGTATAGGGGTCCCCAGATTCTAGAATTTAACACCTGATAATCTGAAGTGGAACAGATGTAATAATAATAGAAACAAAGTGCACTATAAATATAAGGCACTTGAATTATCCTGAAATCATCTTCCTTACCCTGGTCTGTGGAAATATTGTCTTTCCTGAAATTTGTTCCTGATGCCAAAAGGTTGGGGACCACTGATCTAGTAGGAACCAAATAGAATTCATAACATCAGTTGTCCATAATTCAACACAATGTAAATTTATGAACTTGCCATTAGCGCTTTCTTTATTATTCTGAAATCTGAGTTCTGATCCTAGTAGAGAATTTTTTTGTCATGTCATAACTAAGATATCACTGACCTTTCAGTGGTGCAGACAGCTTCACCTAGGATAGATAATCAAAGACAGGTGATGTTTGTACCATTTAATACAATGTGCAAAGCCTCCTTTATCTCAAAACTGTTTGCTTCATCGATCTGTCATTCTTCCTGAAAATCAGAACCAATAGAGGTATTGATTAATTCTTTTAGTCATATATTTAGGTCTTTATCCCTCAGTTCAGTTGCTCAGTCATGTCCGACTCTTTGCAACCCCATGGACTGCAGCAAGCCAGGCTTCCCTGTCCATCGCCAACTCACAGAGATTGCTCAAACTCATGTCCATTGAGCTGGTGATCCCATCCAACCATCTCATCCTGTGTCATCCCTTTCTCCTCCTGTCCTCAATCTTCCCAGCATCAGTGTCTTTTCCAATGAATCAGTTCTTCGTGTCAGGTGGCCAAAGTATTGGAGCTTCAGCTTCAACATCAGTCCTTCCAATGAATATTCAGGGCTGATTGACTGGTTGGGTCTCCTTGCAGTCCAAGGGACTCTCAAGAGTCTTCTCCAGTTCAAAAGCATCAATTTTTTGGTGTTCAACTTTCTTTATAGTCCAAATCTCACATTCGTAAATGACTGCTGGAAAAACCATAGCTTGGACCGTATGGACTTTTGTTGGCAAAGTAATGTCTCTGCTTTTTAATATGCTGTTTAGGTTGATCATAGCTTTTCTTCCCAGGAGCAGTCCATGGAATTTTCTAGGCCAGAATACTGGAGTGGGTAGCCTTTCCCTTCTCCAAGGGACCTTTCCAACCTAGGGATCAAACTCAGGTCTCACCACATTGCAGATGGATTCTTTACCAGCTGAGCCACAAGGGAAGCCTGTCTTTATCCTTAACCTGCCTTAAATATATCCAGAAGATAGTTAGATAGATAGATATACCACAAGAATCATGGGTACTTAAATTAGCAAGTCATTCTCATTCTTTAATATTCTCATCAAGTAAAACATTGTTCTTTAAACTTTAATGGGAAATAATAAGCAAAAAATTAATTGAGGCACTGTAATAAAAACTCTTTATGATATAGTATGATACATTATTACTCATTGTGTCAATGTACTAAAAATTGCTACAGTTTAAAAGCTGAAATGAATAAGTTGGGGTGGAGTTCAAAATATAAGATGCTTCCAAAATACAAAATCAGAAATAGAATAAAAAACTTCAACACTCTTTCTGAAATTTAAAAAAAAAAAAATGAATTTTGCCTTCCAGGATAGCATATGCACAACTCAGAATATGTTGTCAAGGCAATTATGTTATTAACTGATTATTTTCTAAGAAAAGCAGATGGTAAAATAAATTATATTCTTAAGAATTTTTCTTAGATTTCCTACTTCTGGAGAGTGTTCTTCCATGAAGAATTAAAACAGAGTTAGTGAAAGGGCTCCCATATTGTTACTTAATGGAAAAATGTTTTCCTGTCTACATTACCAGTGACAGAATTTCCTTTTCTGGATTTGTTATTTTTGATAACAAGATGGAGAGGGTGGGAAGATTTAGGAGAATGGCATTGAAACATGTGTAATATCATGTATGAAACGAGTTGCCAGTCCAGGTTCAATGCACGATACTGGATGCTTGGGGCTGGTGCACTGGGATGACCCAGAGGGATGGTGTGGGGAGGGAAGAGGGAGGAAGGTTCAGGATGGGGAGTGCATGTATACTTGTGGTGGATTCGTTTTGATGTTTGGCAAAACTAATACAGTGTTTCAGGTTTAAAAATAAATAAAATAAAAAAAAATAAAAGCAGAGACATTACTTTGCCAACAACAACAAAAAAAATAGGAACACATGAAAATAGTTTTATCATTGGTTATTTGAGCACCAGGGAAGAGAAAGCTCTGCAGCTGCTTTGGACACCTGACGGGAGTCAGCTCTTACAAGACTGATGAGCCGTTGTAACGTAAGCATTGAGTATATACTTGGAACAAGAGACCAGTATGTTGTAAGGCGTCCCCACTTTTCAAAAGTTTGCTTCACGTCACTTGGTTTTCATGAAGGATCCACCTTAGTACCTGTTTTCACTAACTGAAAGAAATCTAAAGAGAATTTTCACTTTTACAAAAAAAGTGTAAGTGTTAGTCACTCAGTCATATCTGACTCTTTGTGACCCCATGGAGTATAATCCACCAGGCTCCTCTGTCCATGGAATTCTTTAGGCAAGAATACTGGAGTGGGTTGCCATTTCCTTCTCCAGGGGATTTTCCTTACCCAGAGATCAAACTCAAGTCTCCTGCATTGTAGGCAGATACTTTACTGTCTGAGACACCAAGGAAGCCCCATTTATACCTTTCACTTTAAAAGAAAAAAAAAAAGTGAAAGGTAAAATTGAAGTTCAGCATTTGTTTTGCAGCAAGATTCCCAGGTGGTACTAGTGGTAAAGAACCTGCCTGCCAAGGCAGGAGATGTAAAAGACATGGGTTCAGTCCCTGGGTTGGGAAGATCCCCTGGAGAAAGGCATGGTAATCCACGCCAGTATTTTTGCCTGGAGAACCCTATGGACAGAGGCGCCTGGGAGGCTAAAGTCCATAGGGTCACAAAGAGTGGGACATGACTGAAGTGACTAGCATGTATGAGATGTTACAGAGGCAGTGTGGCCCCTAGGCACTAAGAGTGGAACCACCAAGCTCCTTGCCTGGGAACTACACTCAGCATCTTAGCATCAGGTCACCATGGCTTCAAACTGTGTCTGTAGCATCTGTGCTTTATCTCAATTTATTTTTGTGCATCTATTAGCAAGATGTGTCCTAAGGTAGCTGCTTCTTCACTTTCTTCTTTATGGCTTACAGAAGGATTCATAGGGATGCTCTATTTTGGATAATGGGGGGAAACTGTACCCCTTTTTTCACAAACCCAGAACACAGTCAAGGACACTGAGGGTAGAAGTGAAGTGGCATCCCTTACTATTACACTTAAGAAATCACTCACAATATATACGTTTCTAATCACCAGAGCGCTAGTTGAGGTCACTTTCTAAGAGGACAAAGGAAGTCCCCTAGGGGATGCAACAATTTTGTTTTCCTTGTGGCCAAGATTGTCCCCTGACTGCATTGAGCTGCTTAAACCATTCCATCAACAGATAAATAAATAAAGGATTTGCTGTATTGGCTCTGTTGATTGATCTTGATTATAAATGGGGAAAAGAGTCCCTGGTTTACACTGGGATCAAGAAGGAATATGTATAGAAACCAGTAGATTTAGCAGATGGCCAGTGAATACTTTTGTGCAGAGAAATAAATTAACGAAACATTACAACATAAATCAACAGGTTCATAAATGGCTCAGACACTTCAGGAATAAAGGTCCGGGTCACAACATCGTGACCAATTGAAACAGCAGCTGAGGGCAAAATATGAAATGCTTGGTGAATAGATGGAGACACCGAAAATGGCTCCGAAAATTATCAGTTACAGGAAAAAAAAAAAAAAAAAAGGTAGCTATCAGTGTTTTCTCCCTTGCTTTGTTATAGAAGTATCTGCATATATAGAGACTGATTTTTATTCTTTCTTCTATTTCTCTGCAATTTTATATAAGGCATGTTGGTGGTAGTTGAGCTTCCCGGGTGGCACTAGTGGTAAAGAACCTGCCTGCTAGTGCAGGAGACATAAGAGGCGCTGGTTTGATCCCTGGGTTAGGAAGATCTCCTGGAGGAGGGCATGACCACCCACTCCATTATTCTTGCCTGGAGAATCTCATAGACTGAGGAGCCTGATCAGCTATGATCCACAGAGTTGAAAAGAGTCTGACACGACTGAAGCAATTGAGCACACATGCGCATGTTGGTGGCAGTTAGCATTTTCATGTAGGCTTTAAGTTGTAAGGATGTCAAGAGACTTTGTGATGAGCTAGGTGATGGGAGCTAACAGTAGTTGCTGAGGATGTGCGCCTCTCATTTGGAGAAGAGAGCAAACATGTCTTCATCTATACATGGCTGACTCCCCTGTTCAGTACCAATTTCTCAAATGGGAGACACTCACAAGAGACTTTTGAGGCAAAAAAGAAACAAAAGCTGCTATCCCTCAACAGGCTGATGAGTTCCGAGACTTTATCAAGTGACAGACATATAGTTTTGCCAGAGGGTTCATGGCCTTCTCTCTCCACTTGCCTACTTTGAAGTTACACAAAGCTGAGCAGCAATTCCCTGTGATTCTCGCACTTCTTGATTTTCTGAATGTCAGAAGCCACTTCCCTGTCCTGACCATCACTCTCCTAGCTCTTGTCTGGTTTTGCAGACTTTTAATTTCCTGTATTAATCCTTCTTGTCTATATAACAGAGTGTTTCTCTTTTCCCTTTAGATCTCTCTGATACAGTAATTACTGTATTTTCTCCTAGCAAACCATTGAAATTACTGCTCTCAGGAAAATGAAAGCTTCTCTTCTCACCATAATTCATATCCCTAAAATCTCAGCTTCTCTCCATCTTTTGGATAAAACTGTAGATTTGTGTATTTTGAAAGGACATCTAAAGTGACTTTTATCTCCACTATTATAATGGCTCTCATCGTGAAAGACTAGACTAGAGTTGATTATATTCTGGACTTAGACCTCTGTTCAACATTTTCTTCTTTTTGAATCAGGTTCCTCAACCACTCTGTACCGTGTCTATCCTGAGTGAACAGAGAATCCTCAGTGGTCATATAATTTGTCCATTGCCAGTATGTGTACTTTTCATTGCCCTGGCCTACTTTCCAACAGCTTTCTATCAAGTGTGTTGTACTTTCTGCATGTGCACCTTGCATTATTCATCATACTTTTCTCCTATTCAGCCTTTCTCCAGCCACAAAGGTCCATTCTTCTTCCCAAAACTACTTTAATATTTCAAGATAAATTTTGGCAATTTATATTCACCTTTTTTCCTCATAAAGAGCATAAATATAAGCAATTTAGTCAATTAAATATTAGATGATTTGTAAGCACAAGGAAAATTGGGATAGTGAGTGGAACACTTAAGATTCAGTATCCTTAAAACTCCTTATGTATTGAGGGTGAGCAAACTTTTTGCTGGTATTACATAAGTTGGCAAGGTTTTGTAAAGTGTGTATAGGCATTTCCTGTGATAACTCCTAACAGCAGCTTAATAGCTCTGTTCCCATTCTATGTAGATTTCCTTTGAGACTTCCTACATGTTATTTCCACTGAGGCAGGTCATTTATAAAATCATTTAAACCATATTAGAAATTCAGGAAGAATCTCTTGTGTATAGAGGCTCTTGAGCTGTTTCTGTGCACTATTTTTTGACATGTTTGTGATGAGGCCTTCCTCACCCCCCCAATTTAATTCAGTTTTATTTAACAACATTGCTTAAGTATCAGTCATGACCCTGGGATACAATTATGGTCATCCCTTCCAGAAATAGTAAAAGAGATATATTTCTTCTATAAATATTTAATTTTAATTTTTACTTAGCCTTTTCTATAAAACTGAATTATTTTAACTATAAAAGCAATACATGCTTTTATATTAAAAATAAAATAAAAATATTTTTAAAGTAAAAGTTAAACACAAAAAAATAGCTATGACTCCCATTCATCTCCACACCTTTGTCCCCAAATAACAAGTTTTCCATTTAATATTTTTAATTTTTATACCACTTGCCACCATAACTTTACACCTAAACCTACACCTCTGTTTATTGTTGACTTATCAAAGTTATGCAGTATCTTTTGACATCAGCAGTGAAAACTATGAAATTGATGTACTTTTGTTACTTCTCATCTATCTTAGTCACTCTATTTTCCAACTGAAGTAAGTGTATTTTTTTTTTATTACATATGGTACTTAAAAACTTGTTTTAAAATATTTTTATCAAGGAATAAGTCCACATGGTAGAAAGAACTGAAGAACTTATAATAAAAACAGTATCATTCTCTCCTGCTTACCCTACAGGCAACATTCTAAAATCATTTGTATTTTCAGTTTTCTGGGTGCTGTTACTTCAACAATTCTAGATAAATAAATATATCCCTTTGTTTTGTATACATATTTTAGTTAATATATATTGACTTTCTGGGAAAAAAATAACATCTCACTCACTTCCATGACCCACTTTCTTTCCTTTGTTTCCTCCTATTGGAAAAAAAGGAAGAGACAAAGAAAAAGGGAACAATGCCTTGAAAGTCAATGAAGAAAGTTATGCCAAAGAGAAGCGGGTAACCAACAGGGTAATATAGCATAGTGGAGTAATGAGAGAAGGACCAAGAATTTATTATTGAATCTTATAAGATGAAAGACATCGGTGTTTATTACAATAGCAGTTTTTGTGGAGTTGTTGGGGAAGAGGTTGACTAGAATGCTTTTAAGAGAGAGTAGGAGGTGAGGAATTGGAGACATGGATTATTGACTGTTCATTTTAGAGGAGTGACTGCAAAAAAAAAAAAAATGCTAGAGAAATGGAATGGTAGTTAGGGAAACAGAATCAAGAGAAGCATTATTTTAAAATTCAGAGAAACAATACCATTTCTGAAACATGATAGGTATGAACATAGAGAGTAAAAACAATTATGATGTAGTGGAAAGAAAAGACAATAGCTGAAATGATGTCCTTAATTAGGAGAAAGCATAGATGATCTAGTGCTCAAGCAAGTAGGTGATGGTAAGTGGACAAATTAATTGATGTGCTTCTATCTCAAGAGTCAGTAATTTTTAGCCAAAGTAGAGTTGTTAATTGAAAAAGAATGGAAAGAAAGCTTATAGACATAACTTAATGTATGTTTTCAGGTAGACCATTTTTAGTAAACATCAGAATAACTTTTCTTTTTAAATAATAAAACTATTATTTTTATTAGCCTTCTGTCAGTAGAACATTTTTTTAACTTGCATTTGCTATAGAAAAAATCAAATTGTTTAGCACAATCAAAGCCCTGTCACTGCCTCTCTGATTTCATCTCATACTACTCTACATTTGGATCATTCTGTTTCAGTCACAATGGCCTTTTAGTTGTTATATAAACATGCAAAGTACCTACATGCCTTAAGAATTCATATTTACTCTTCTCTCAATCTGCATATAATCTTATATTTCATGTATTCTCACCATTAAAAAATTTACCATCAAAAACAAAGCATCTATGTTCTCTCATTTCCTGCATTGTTTTACTTCACAGAATCTATCACCATCAAGAAATGATGTGTTTCACTTATTTGTGTAAAAACTTTCTCCTCCCATATGAATATACAGAAGCAGGAATTTTAGTCTTTTTGATCTGCTTCTATGTTCCCAGCACTAAGAATGATGTCTTAGTCATACATGGGCTTCCCAGGTGGTGTAGTGGAAAAGAATCCACCTGCCAGTGCAGGAGATGCAAGAGATGTGGGTTCAATTCAATGATCCCCAAGAGAAGGAAATGGCAACCCACTTTAGTAGTCTTGTCTTGAAAATCCATGGACAGAGGACCTTGGTGGGCTACTGTCTGTGAGGTCACAGAGTTGGACATGATCGAGTACACACACATGCATACATGATAGTCAATAAAATTATGGAATAAAGTTAATATTTATTATGATTTCTGGAAAACTTACTCAAGAATTACAGATTCCTTTTTCAACATCATTCTTGTGCCATGATTGGATTTTTTTTTTGTTTGTTTTTGTAACAGATATCATACTCTCTGTACCTCCTTATGTGATTGCAGAAAGCTCATTTTTAGTATGCTCTTTATGAATTGTATTGTCAGGAGGTTTTTTTTTTTTTTTCTATTCAACATGTTTGTAAACTGCTTATGAATAGTTATTGCTAGATATTTTCATTCATTTCTGTTTTTGATTCACAGTAACTTACTGCCTTATCCTCTGCCCTGAGTGAATTCTAATTTTTGAGTAACATTCTGTGGTGTTTCTCTGTGACTATTAGGGAAAGATGTTACTTTTCTCTTGGTAGGAAGAAGTTCTCTTGGAAAGGTGTGAGTTTTCAATAGAGCTGTGAATAGACCATCCATTCTCTTTTTTGGATCAAAAAGAACATTAAACTTGCTATATAAAACCAGTGGATATCTACTCCCCAACTCCCCTGTTTTAGCTACTGAGGCATATTGCTGTCTAACTACAACATAGTCTACAGTGCTACACAGTAACGGTTACTGAATAAAATTAATACAAGTGTGTTTCTTTTAACTTTTAAAGTGTTTTGTTGTTATTGTTACTTTTTACTATTTCTTCCAAAACTCATTAAGACTTTTATCCAACAGAAAAAAACTGTACAAAAGCAAGGGCCACCAGTTTCTAGTATAGATGTTATATTGTACTTAATTGGTTTTTATCTCTCTCTTTTTTATATTTGCAATAAATTTGTGCATAATCAACCTAAATGAGAATTGTATGTTATACTCCTCCTCTGTAACCAACCAATACAAACCAATTATGTTTGTATCTCTCAGTAGATTAGACGGCATGGTAATATAACTAATATTTGTTCTTGCTCAGTTGCAGTCTCTTTGTGACTCTATGGGCTGTAGCCTGCTAGGCTCTTCTGTCCATGGGATTCTCCAGGCAAGAACACTGGTGTAGGTTGCCATTTCCTTCTGCAGGGGATTGTCCCAACTGAGAGAACAAATTCACATTTCCTTAGCTCTTCTGCATTGGCAGGCAGGTTCTTTACGGCTTGCACCACCTGGGAAGGCATTCACCTTGTAGCAATTCATAATAAAAATAGATATGCCCTTAAGTTCACAATGACACAACCCTTATAACAGAAAGCTCATGCTCAAACTACTGCACAATTGCACTCATCTTACATGCTAGTAAAGTAATGTGCAAAATTCTCCAAGACAGGCTTCAGCAATATATGAACTATGAACTTCCAGATGTTCAAGCTGGTTTTAGAAAAGGCAGAGGAACCAGAGATCAAATTGCCAACATCTGCTGGATCATCAAAAAAGCAAGAAAGTTCTGGAAAAAACATCTATTTCTGCTTTATTGACTATGCCAAAGCCTTTGACTGCATGGATCACAATAAACTGTGGAAAATTCTGAAAGAGATGGGAATACCAGACCACCTGACCTGTCTATTGATAAACCTATATGCAGGTCAGGAAGCAACAGTTAGAACTGGACATGGAACAACAGACTGGTTCCAAATAGGAAAAGGAGTCCTTCAAAGCTGTATATTGTCACCCTGCTTATTTAACTTATATGCAGAGTACATTATGAGAAACATTGGGCCGGAAGAAGCACAAGCTGGAATCAAGATGGCTGGGAGAAATATCAATAACCTCAGATATGCAGACGACATCACCCTTATGGCAGAAAGTTAAGAGGAACTAAAAAGCCTTTCGTTGAAAGTGAAAGAGGAGAGTGAAAAAGTTGGCTTAAAGCTCAACATTCAGAAAACGAACATCCTGGCAACTGGTCCCATCACTTTATGGGAAATAGATGGGGAAACAGTGGCTGATTTTATATTTTGGGGCTCCAAAATCACTACAGATGGTGACTGCAGCCATGAAATTAAAAGACGCTTACTCCTTGGAAGGAAAGTTATGACCACCCTAGATAGCATATTGAAAAGCAGAGACATTACTTTGCCAACAAAGGTTCGTCTAGTCAAGGCTATGGTTTTTCCAGTGTTCATGTATGGATGTGAGAGTTGGACTGTGAAGAAAACTGAGTGCCGGAGAATTGATGCTTTTGAACTGTGGTGTTGGAGAAGACTCCTGAGAGTCCCTTGGACTGCAAGGAGATCCAATCAGTCCATTCTAAAGGAGATCATTCCTGGGTGTTCTTTGGAAGGAATGATGCTAAAGCTGAAACTCCAGTACTTTGGCCACCTGATGCGAAGAGTTGACTCATTGGAAAAGACTCTGATGCTGGGAGGGATTGGGGGCATGAGGAAAAGAGGATGACAGAGGATGAGATGGCCGGATGGCATCACCGACTCGATGGACATGAGTTTGAGTGAACTCCGGGAGTTGGTGATGGACAGGGAGGCCTGGCATGCTGCCATTCATGGGGTTGCAAAGAGCTGAACATGACTGAGCAACTGAATTGAAATGAACTGAAAGGGAACTAAAGAGCCTCTTGATGAAAGTGAAACAGAAGAATTAAAAAGTTGGCTTAAAACTCAACATTCAAAAAACTAAGATCATGGCATCCAGTCCCCTCACTTCATGGTGAACAGATGGAGAAACAATAGGAACAGTGAGAGACTTTACTTTCTTGGGCTCCAGAATCACTGCAGATGGTGACTGCACCCATAAAGTTAAAAGACACTTGCTCCTTGGAAGAAAATCTATGACCAACCTAGACAGCATATTAAAACCAGAGACATTACTTTGCCAACAGAGGTCCATATAGTCAAAGCTATGGTTTTTCCAGTAGTCATGTATGGATGTGAGAGTTGAGCACTGAAGCTGATCACTGAAGAATTAATGCTTTTGAACCGTGGTGTTGGAGAACTCTTGAGAGTCACTTGTCCTGCAAGGAGATCAAACTGGTCAATTCTAAAAGAAATCAACTCTGAGTATTCATTGGAAGGACTGATGCTGAAGCTGATGCTCCAATACTTTGGGCCACCTGATGCAAAGAACGGACTCATTGGAAGAGATCCTGATACTGGGAAAGATTGAAGGCAGGAGAAGGGGATGACAGAGGATGAGATGGTTGGATGGCATCACCAACTCGATGGACATGAGTTTGAGCAAACTCTGGAAGTTGGTAATGGACAGTGAACCCTGGCATGGTGAAGTACATGTGGTCACAAAGAGTTGGACATGACTGAGTGACTGAACTGAACTGATGCACTTCAATTCACAATTTCCAGCATATATTTGATTTTATTCTGGCTGCTCTTTATTGAAGCATATTTATATTATTTTTATCTGCAAATTAGCAGAAAAAAGTTAATTCTTCCTAAAATATAATTGATAAACAATTCATTTTAAAATTTTTTCTGACAAGTGTTGATAAATGAAAATCATGACTCATCAGAAGCCCATCCAGAAGGTACTATTTGGTTTCAACATGAAGCGCAATACATGTCATTAACAAAATATTTTACACTATCAGCTAACTTATAATTTTCTAAAAGATTAACTTTAAACATCTCTTCAGTCTTTTCAAACCAAACTACCTGTGATTTCAGAGGAATTTTTTCTATTTCTTTTTAGTAAACAGAGTGTAAAGTCATGGTCTACCTCAGTTTTGCCATTAATTTAGATGTCATCGATTAGAAATTATGTTCAACATGATCTGGGAATTTGTCCTGTGACATATAACAGTTTCTGACTTATAATAGGTAATCAATTAATACTCATTATTGAATAAAAATTTTCTGAGCAAACACAATACTCTGTGTCTTAATTTTTTTTTTCTTTAACAAGAGGAATTTAATGGGGATATCCGGGATTAGCATTCAAGATATTTTTCTGATAAAATTAGAGAAATAGTCTAAGAATCTGTTCTTAGACCTGACAACTGAAAAATAAACGTTCAGAATTCTGCGTGTCTATTTAAGCAAGTGAAGATAATTAAATTCATTTTCACTTGTATTAAATTAATTTATCTATGCACTTAGTTTTTATTCATATTGGAAGTTAGAGATACACTTGTACAATATTTGTATGTATTTAATAATCATAAATTAAAATATGATTTGACTACATATGTCACAGGTTCTTATTTACTTATTTTTAAATTTTTTGTAATGTCTTAAAATATAATTTCATTCAGGAAAAATAAGATTTTTCTAGAATAATAGTACAGAAGCCTGACATTTATGTCCTTTATTCTTCATCATTATGACCTAACATTATATTTGGTAAGCATATCACTGCTAATGTGTATTTGTCTCTCCTGAATTATAAAAAGCACATTTCAATTCCTCAGGCTAGAAATTTTATTCTTTAAATGGTTCACAGTGCCTCTGGCCACACTTAGAATTTCGATTGCAAAGGAATATTCAATCTTTCAGTTAATAGCACTCAACCTACTGAATATTTAATTATTGTCCTTAAAATATATACAGTTGGAAATATTTTCCTCCTAAAGTGATAATATTCTTTTCCTATTCTCTTATGATGGTAATATGTTTTATTTTAATTGCAATATTTACTATTAACAAAGAAGATGGAACATGTTTTGCAATTTGATTATAATTTATTTATAAAATGTTATTACAAAGAAAAGAAAATTAAATTACTGTATGTAACACATTAAAAGAGGAAGTGTAGCCAAGGACAGAAGTATTGCTTAAGAGCCTGGACTACATATACATAGTCAACCACATATCCTAATTCTTGATTCAACTCTACTAAGCTCTACTAATTCAAGCTGTGTGATCTTGGAAAACATCAAGATAAACCTTAACTTTTTTTCAGCTTTAAGATGGGGCAAATATAAGATTTCTTTCATAGGGTTATAAAATAAAATGAGCTAAATACATATAAAGCACATAGTGTAATTCTAGAGAAAAAATGAGCATTATTTATCTTATCATTATTAAGTATTATTGATTGATATGTATATGATCAGTAACATGAGTATTTTCAAAGAGCACGGCTTTTAGTTACATTATGGGGTAAAAAAATTTTTAAAACTTGTCCCAAATGCACTTGGGGATTTATTCATTTATTATCTAAATGGAAGCTGTATTGCTAAAACAAAGGTAAGAGGACAAATGACTAAATTTTTAGGCAACTGAAGTAGGAAAAAAATTTAAAAGTATATACATGCATACAAATTATAGAACCTTGAAAGTAAGGGAAGGGAAGCCCTATTGAACACTTTAATAGACTACAGGCTTCACAGGTGGTGCTAGTGGTAAAGAACCTGCCTGCCAATGCAGGTGACTTAAGAGACTCAAGTTCAATCCTCGGGTGGTGAAGATCCCCTGTTGAAGGGCATGCCAACCCACTCCAGTATTCTTGCCTGGAGAGTCCTGTGGACAGGGAACTTGGTAGGCTACAATACATAGGGTCACAAAAAGTCGGACACAACTGAAGCAACTGAGCATACACATAGTGTAAAATTAGCGTTTATATGCACTGGGAAGCAAACACAAAATATGTGACTTTCTATATTGTGATTTTTTCTGGAAAGAAACCAGCATTATCTGTGAGATATGCCTATAAACAATTTGGAGGAGGAGCTGACTGGATATGGTTTTCTGGGAATGAATGCCAGAATACTACATGCGTAGCTACTAACTCTGGCACAATCAAGAGGGTAGGACATTAAGCCGCATTCTCTGAAAACCCTAAGGGCAAAGGCACGGCACTGTAACTGAAGCGAGTGACCAGAAAGCCAAGGATAGGAAGCTTCTTCCATTGCATTTGTTTTTTCAACACCCATAAAGCTTGTAAAGTGGTTGCTGTAATAATGCTGGGAGGTGGAGTTGGAAAATCCATATCTTTAAAATTTTTACTGGTCAGCAGAAAGAAAATCAGTCAAAAGCTTCAGGAGATCAGTATTTTCCTTCTGCCAGGTATCTTGCAATTCATCTAATTGTTATAATCTAATTAGCATACAGAATTATAGCTGCAAGGGGACCTGGTAAATATAGCTTTTATCTTTCTGGATCCTACTACACTGAAAAAATAAATTAGAAATTTGTGGGGATAAACACTAAAAGCCACTTGTGACCATATCACCACATTGATTTATTTTCCCTAGGAAAAAAAAAAAAGGTTACTAATTTTAAAAAATCAGCAAAATTTTCCTGTAATTCTTATTCCTTTCGCATTTTCCTGTTGTGATTTAGGAGCTAAGCATGTTCTTAGAAGTCATATTAAGGCATTTTAAACCTCTGTTCAGAGAAGGTGATGGCACCCCACTCCAGTACTCTTGCCTGGAAAATCCCATAGACGGAGGAGCCTGGTGGGCTGCAGTTCATGGGGTCGCGAAGAGTAGGACACGACTCAGTGACTTTCACTTTTCACTTCATGCATTGGAGAAGGAAACGGCAACCCACTCCAGTGTTCTTGCCTGGAGAATCCCAGGGATGGCGGAGCCTGGTGGGCTGCCGTCTCTGGGGTTGCACAGAGTTGGACACGACTAAAGCGACTTAGCAGCAGCAAATCTCTGTTATAAAATACGTAACCCACATTATCTATAGTCACTTTGTTTATTAACTATTATTAGTGCTGGACTATGAAGTTTTTCAGTAGAATTTAAACATATTTGAAGTCTGTAAAAATAAAAACAGCTTTAAAATATGAAAAGAAAACCTGGAATTCACGTTAGTTTTCATTTGGATATCTGTACAGATTCACCTTATAATAACTTTATTAATTATGTAATTTCACATTCAAGACAGGTTTATTACTATGAAAGCAATATGTTGGTTAAAGTTCTTGTTTTCTAAGCATTCTTGAGTGTCCATGATGATTTAAAAAATTGTAGCCAACTGTATAATAAATTATATAGTATTAAAAGAGTCAAAATCAGTATTATACAAATTTTACCTTTTAAGGAAAATACATGCATAACACATACTGTCATGTATTATTTAATAATTTGGAATATATGGCATATGATTGAGATTTTTTCATTTTAAAGAAACAGATGCATATTAACAAATTAAGCCAATTTGCAATTTATCAATTTTCCCATGTATGTTCTAGTTATTGTTATAGGCTCAGCTCTATAAGGCTGTGCTCACTTTTGCTTCAGCTGCCATATGTACTGCATCCTCTATTCCATTCCTGACACACACCATTTTCAGAGTTATATTTCTAAATCAAAGACGTGGCCAGGTCACTTCCCTGCTTGAAAACCTTCAATAGCTTCGCGATGTGCGTAGGATAAATCTAGGCTCCTCAGTGTGTCTTCTTTTTTTTTTTTTTAACATGTTTTTTATTTTATTTTATTTAACTTTACAATATTGTATTGGTTTTGCCATATATCAAAATGAATCTGCCACAAGTATACATGTGTTCCCCATCTTGAACCCTCCTCCCTCCTCCCTCCCTATACCAGTGTGTCTTCTGAACCACCTGCTCTAGTCAGACCAGTCTGCACACATTTCCTTACCATTCCTGTCCCTGTCCTTGTGCTTGTGATGCTATCTGCACTTGGAAAGCTGTCTTTATTCTAATTTGTCTGACTATTCTTAACCTTTTAAATCACCTAATTCTGTGAGGTTTTATTGCATTGTCTATGCCCAAAGTCATCCCTCCATTTTATTTGGTAATTAAAAATAAGTAACCCACTAAATAGGATGAAGTAATGAAAAACATAATTCTTATGCTAAAGACATAAGAATTTTGTGTCCTTTTTATTCTCCATTTGAAATTATGAGTTATCATGATTTTTTTAATTACAATAATTCAGTCAATTAAGGATTTTAAATTTGTAAATGTATTTAGTGAGAGATAAATCCTATATTTTAGTAACAGGAGGTATTCCTCCAGTGTTTTTCACTGAAAGGGATGAGTTAAAAGTCAGAAATAAATTACTCAGTTTGAAGTGTACTATTAGAATATCTATGAATTAATATATTATATCCAAAAATGACATGGGAATTATGTATTGACCATGCATGCATACTAAGTCGCTTCAGTCGTGTCCAACTCTTTGCAACCCAATGGACTGTAGCCCACCAGGTTCCTCTGTCCATGGAATTCTCCAGGCAAAAATACTAGAGTGGACCACCATGCATTCCTAGGGGATCTTCCCATCCCAGGAATCAAACCCCATACTTGGCATATTCCAGGAGGCATGCAAAATCAAACCAAGTATTCATCACAGTGACTTTCATTAATATAATGCAAGCATTCTGGGGGAAAAGCATATAGTAAAGATAATTTATTTTCCCTTTTAAAGAAACTTTTTTAAAACTTTTTATTTTGTATTGGAGTACAGCTGACTAACAATGTTGTGGTAGTTTCAGGTGTACAACAAAGCGATTCAGTTACACATATGAATTATTTTTCAAATTACTTTTTCAGTTAGGTTGTTATAGAATATTGAGCAGCGTTTCCTGTGCTGTACAGAAAGTCCTTGTTGGTTATCTGTTTTACACATATCAGTATGTACATGTCAATCCCAAGCTTCCTAACTATTCCTACACCTCACTCTTCACCTATGCTGACCATAAACTTGTGCTCTAAGTCTGTGACACTGTTTTGTAAATAAGTTCATTTGTATCAATTTTTTTTTTTAGATTTGTCATATGGTATTTCTCTTTCTCTGTCTGACTTGCTTCACTCAGTATGGAAGTCTCTAGGTCCATTCATGTTGCTGAAAATGACATTATTTCATTATTTTTAATGGATCATGAATATTATATTGTATATATGCATGATATCTTTATCTATTCTTCTGTCAGTTGACATTTAGGTTGTTTCTGTCTTGTATATTGTAAACATCACTGCAAACATCACATTGGATCACATATATCCTTTCAGATCATGTTTGTTTCCAGATATAAACCCAGGAGTGGAATTGCAGGATTGTATGGTAGTATTTGATAAAATTCATCTCTGAAGCCATCTGGTCCTGGACTTTTGTTTGTTGGGAGTTTTGAAATCATAGTTTCCACTTCAGTCCTATGATTGGTCTGTTCATATTTTCTATTTCTTCCTGATTCAGTCTTGGGAAATTGTACTGTTATGACTGTTAGTATTTGCCTTATGTATTTGAAGTACTCCTATGTTGGGTACATATGTATTTATAATTTTTGTATCTTCTTCTTGGATTGATCCCTTAATCATTATGTAGTGAGTTTCTTTGTCTCTTATAATGGTATTCATTTTAAAGTCTGTTTGCCTGATATGAGCATTTCTATTTCCAGCTTTCTTTTGATTTCCATTTGCATGGAATATCTTTTCCCACTGCCCCACTTTCAGTCTTTATGTGTCCCCAAGTCTAGTCAAGGCTATGGTTTTTCCAGTAGTCATGTATGGATGTGAGAGTTGGATTGTGAAGAAACCTGAGCACTGAAGAATTGTTGCTTTTGCACTGTGGTGTTGGAAAAGGCTCTTGAGAGTCCCTTGGACTACAAGGAGATCCAACAAGTCCATTCTAAAGGAGATCAGCCCTGGGGTTTCTTTGGAAGGAATGATGCTAAAGCTGAAACTCCAGTACTTTGGCCACCTGATGCGAAGAGTTGACTCATTGCAAAAGACTCTGATGCTGGGAGGGATTGGGGGCAGGAAGAGAAGGGGACGACAGAGGATGAGATGGCTGGATGGCATCACTGACTCGATGGACGTGAGTCTGAGTGAACTCCGGGAGTTGGTGATGGACAGGGCGGCCTGGCGTGCTGCGATTAACGGGGTCGCAAAGAGTCGGACACGACTGAGCGACTGAAATGAACTGAACTAAACTGAAGTCTAAAGTGGGTCTCTTGTAAACAGCATATATAGAGGTTTTGTTTTGGTATCCATTCAGCCAGTTATATCTTTTGGTTGTAGCATTTAATCCATTTACATTTAAGGTAATTATCAATATTAAGTTCCTATTGTCATTTTCTTAATTGTTTTGGATTTATTTTTGTATGTCTTTTTGCTTCCTTTTCTTTCTTGTTCTCATCGCCTGTGGTTTTATGACCATCTTTAGTGTTGTTTGAGTTGCCTTTTCTTTTCTTTTTCTGTGTGTGTGTTTGTGTATGTGTGTGTATGTGTGCATCTATTGTAGTTTTTGGATTTGTTCCCATGAGGTTTTGATAGAGTAGTCTACATATGTACAAGGATGTTTTAAGTTGCTGGTCTCTTTCCGCACCTATAGAAGTTCCTTCATCATTTGTTGTAAAGCTGATCTGGTGATGCCGAACTATTTTAGCTTTTGCTTGTCTGTGAAACTTTTGATTTTCCTATAAAATCTGAATGAGTACCCTGCTGGGTAATGAATATTCTTGGCTGTAGGTTCTTCCCTGTCATCATTTTAAATATATCATGCCACTCCCTCTTTCCTTCAGATTTTCTGCTGAAAAATCAGCTGATAACCTTACGGGAATTCCCTACATGTTGTCATTTTTCCCTTGTTGCTTTTAATATTTTTTCATTGTCTTTAATTTTCAAATTGATTACTGTGTTTCTTGGCATGTTCTTCCTTGGATTTATCTTAACTACTTGGGACTCTCTGGGATTCCTGGACTTGGGTGACTGTTTCATCCTCCTACCATCTTGCTGTGGCTTCCTCTTTGTCTTTGAAAGTAGAGTATCTTTTTTTGGTAGGTTCCAGAATGTTTTTTGCTGATGGTTGTTTAACAGTTAGTTGTGATTTTTGTGTTTTCATAAGAAGGAAATGATCTCATATCCTACTGTTCTGCCATCTTGAGCTAATCTCATGAACTGATTCATAAAGTTCAGTGTACATTATAAATGTTAGATGAAGTTTTACACTACCTAAGAGCCTTCCTAATTATATATTTTCCTAAAAATAGAAAAGAAACCACATGTTATTTGAAAAGGGGGAATTGTTAATTTCAACAGCTTTCTATTCCCCTTCCTTTACCTTATCATCCTTCAAGTTGCTTCTCTTGCATCTTGTAAATTCTCTAAAAATTTAAGCATATTAATATCTCCTCATTTTAAAATAAGACAAAGATCAATTGGAGAGATTTAGATAGTATATTTCTTTAGGATTTCTAAAATATAAGTAATGAATGTATTTTTGCTGTCAAACAATAAATGCAGAAACACCTACTTTATTGCTTGGAATATAGAAAACATAAATTAATAATCATGGCATAGGTGCACTCTCTTCCAAAATACTATATATGTGAAGTGAATTATCATTTAAGAGAAAAATTTTATTAACCAAACTAATTTAATTTATAGGCTGAATTTTAAACTTACTAACAATAAATTCTGTATATGGATAAGCTTATCAATGATGAGGGCAATAATATTTTATTTGTATGTCATAACAGAAAGCATTTGGAACTACCATTTACATGTTTGATGGCACTGATAAGTCCCTTTATCTCTCTGAAACAATCTTTAGTGTCCCCTTCTGTAAATGGAAAAGACAAAGAAGCTGATTAGAATTAAATAAGAGGATCGACATGGTGAAAGTGTCATATGCATGAAAGATACTATATACATATTGTTCTTATTCATTTCATTATTTTTAAAATTTTGTTTTAAACTGAATTACATCTATCAGTTTCTCAATATAGTTACTAGAGTAAGCTTAAAATTTTTTGCCTCTTAAATATAAATCCATGGCAATAATTTAAAATGAATCCGTTTATCATACTGCTACTTATAAAAATGTACTCTTTAGCTACATTCACCTAGTAGTATGGATCAAAATGATTTAAAAGTATATATAGGAGAGGTATCACTGCAATTTAACTAAATTTCACACAAAATTAAAATATCCATTCTGATATTTCCAAAAATATCTTTGAAGCTTTTTTGGTAAAAATATGTAATCACAAGGAAATAGTAATCCCAATAATTGATATGTCATTATTTTGTTTTCGCATTGAAAAGCGATTTGATACATAGCCAACTTTACAAATGAAAATTATTCTTCACTAAAACATAAATTATCTTTCTATTAATTAAAACTAGTAATTGAGAAATTCTCATATTTCACTCTCCTTTGAAATTTATTGTCATTTTTTTTTTTCTGGAAGAGCTTAAGCTTTAATAATTTTACCATATCCTTAACAAAGTGAATGATTTTTAAATTGTTTTCTACTGCAGGATTATTTGTTTTGTTTATTAAGATTTGGTTTGTCATTATTTTCAGCATAGTTTTTTTCCACATGTACACATAAGCACTCTCACGAGTACATGTACACGTGCACACACAAGCACATATATGAATATGTACTCATGATGCCCTTTTGTCCACTAGCACCCGTTGCATGTTTTGCCAGGCCCAGTGCAAAATGAAAATGTTGGATCTCTTGTTCAGAATAATTAAGGATTTCAAGATGGCAACAAAAAAAGCATTAAACCAAAAGTAACACTTTTCTGTGAGGAAGTCCCAGTGTGATTGCACAGATTACACATCCATTAAGCAGGTCAGACTGTTCACACTCCCTACAGGAAAACAGTGCTATCTTCATAAGTACTTAGCCTTCATCTTCATTTTCTTTCTATTGAATCTGTTCTGAATGAGGTGGCAAAATGGTAATAAAATAATAGTTACTGCTATTAATCTTACTCTATTATTTAGTATAGCTATAAGATATACATGCATGCATGTGTGCGAAGTCACTTCAGTTGTGTCCAATTTTGCAACTTCATGGACTGGCCGCCAGGCTCCTCTGTCCATGGGATTCTCCAGGTAGGGATACTGAAGTGGTTGCCATTTCCTTCTCCAGGGGATCTTCCCGATCCAAAGATCGAACCTGTGTCTCTTATGTCTCCTGCATTGACAGGTGGGTGTTTTTTTACCACTAGCGCCACCTTTAAATCCTCAAGAGTAGAATATAGGTGGTGTTTTTATTCTCTGAACTTGGGTATAGTAAAATCAATCAATTGTCTTTGTATCCAGTTATTAAATAACTTTTCTCACTTATGAAGACTCTGAAGTGTCACACAACTAAGTAATAGGCAAGCAAAACATATCTACTATATTTCTTAAAAATAAAATACCCAAACTGTACTTATAACTTATTGTACTGACTGTCCTCTCATGGGAAGAAAAAAAATCCTTATATCTTTCTATGTAGCGTAAAGATTAAACTCTAATTAATTAACTTAAGCATATATTTCCTGAACAAATGGTTTTTGTGTATATCTGCTTTGCATCAAGAATAACCTGTCAAACATCTTTGGACTTTGGTGAAAATGGAGAAAGAGGCCCTGATACAAAATGTTATATTATAACCCTATGCAGAAGTTCAATATGAAAATGTTCAGTTCAGTTCACTTGCTCAGTCGTGTCTGACTCTTTGCGACCCCATGAATCGCAGCACGCCAGGCCTCCCTGTCCATCACCAACTCCCGGAGTTCACTCAAACTCATGTCCATCGACTCAGTGATGCCATCGAGCCATCTCATCCTCTGTTGTCCCCTTCTCCTCCTGCCTGCCCCCAATCCCTCCCAGAATCAGGGTCTTTTCCAAAGAGTCAACTCTTCGCATGAGGTGGCCAAAGTATTGGAGTTTCAGCTTCAGCATCAGTCCTTCTAATGAATATTCAGGACTGATTTCCTTCAGGATGGACTAGTTGGAGCTCCTTGCAGTCCAGGGGACTCTCAAGAGTCTTCTCCAACACCACAGTTAAAAAGCATCAATTCTTCAGCACTCAGCTTTCTTCACAGTCCAACTCTCACATCCATACATGACTACTGGAAAAACCATAGCCTTGACTAGATGGACCTTCATTGACAAAGTAATGTCTCTGCTTTTGAATATGCTATCTAAGTTGGTCATAACTTTCCTTCCAAGGAGTAAGCATCTTTTAATTTCATGGGTGCAGTCACCATCTTCAGTGATTTTGGAGCCCAAAAAATAAAGTCAGCCACTGTTTCCACTGTTTCCCCATCTATTTCCCATGAAGTGATGGGACCAGATGCCATGATCTTCATTTTCTGAATGTTGATCTTTAAGCCAACTTTTTCACTCTCCTCTTTCACCTTCATCAAGAGGCTTTTTAGTTCCTCTTCACTTTCTGCCATAAGGGTGGTGTCATCTGCATATCTGAGGTTACTACACTGTTTTATAATTTTAAAAGAATTTTACCACAAATCTGAGTCTTCTTCAATCAATTTTATATCAATCTTCCTGTGTTTGTGTTTGGGTTGTGACAGACAGCTATGGATGAGGTGAAGCTAGGAAATTAAGTGGTAACACAATCTGTCATACCTGAACTTCTCAAAAACAGAAGCATATGTCATCTTAAAAGCCTTTTTTTCCTCAGAGGAAATTATTTCTGTTTGTGTTAAGCTTGTTGATTCCATTGCTCTTCGTTTCCTTGGGACCACCCTTTATCAATTTTCTCTTTTTTCACATGTATCTTTAAAAAATTTTCACCAGCTTTCTTTGTTTTCATTTCCACTTATTCCTCAATCCACTACCACTTGCGTTCTCTACCTGAATTGCCTGAATGACTCAAATGATTTATTTTTGCCTCTTTTTTTCTTCTAATTATAAACAGATAACATGAGATCCACTTTTAACAAAAAATTAACTGTGCAGCACAGTTAATTATAAGCACAATATTGCACAACAGATCTCTAGAACTTACTTATCTTGCATAGCTGAAACTTTAAATCTATTGAACACCAACTTAATCACCCACCCCACCCCAGCCCTGACAACCACCATTCTACTTTCTGCTTCTATGGGATTAACTATTTGAAGATGCCTCATATAAGTGGAGAAGGCAATGGTTCCCCACTCCAGTACTCTTGCCTGGAAATTCCCATGGACGGAGGAACCTGGTAGGCTCCAGTCCATGAGGTTGCTAAGAGTCAGACACAACTGAGCGACTTCAGTTTCACTTTTCACTTTCATACATTGGAGAAGGAAATGGCAACCCACTCCAGTATTCTTGCCTGGAGAATCCCAGGGACAGGGGTGCTTAGTGGGCTGCCATCTATGGGGTCGCACAGAGTCGGACACGACTGAAGCGACTTAGCAGCAGCAGCATATAAGTGGAAAACATGCTCTGTTTGTCCTTCTGAGACTGGTTTATTTCACTTAGAAAAATGTTCTAAAAATTCATATAGAATATCATATATGGCAGTAGTTTCTTCTTTTTTATTCCTTGTATGTATATACCACATTTTAAAATCCACAAATCCAAATTTGTGATTGATACCATCTTGGATACTGTGAACAATGCTTCAGTGAACATGGGGATGCATATATCTCTTCAAGATCCTGAATACAGTTCTGTTAGATAAATACTCAGAAATAAGATTGATAAAATACAGAAAGATTGAGTCAAATGCTGACTTGTTCTTTTGGAGTTTTTTTTTTTTTTTAATTATATTAAGTACAATACAGTGTCCTTCATTTCACATTCGACTTGCACAGTATGATCATAATGAGAGCCATTTTTGAGAAAAACTGTTCAACATTTTCCCACTTTTCTCAAGGGCCTCTCAAATCTTTGAAATTCAGATATGTCTCTTCTGAAGTACCTAGTGAGTTATCATTGTTTTGCAAGACTCGCATAATTTATTTTCCAAAAAAATTGCACTAAAGGATCTAGTCACTATTCTTAAATGCATTGTAATTTTTGCATAGTAATAATGTAAGTGGTCAGCTAATTACTGAATAATTTTGTATCATGGTTATTGCTTTGTTATGTGAAGATTGTTACTGAACATTTACATACCAAGGACTTCCCTGAATAATTGGATGCAAACAGCTGTGTCTTTTGATTCACTACTTGGAAAGGATTATTTAATAAGTCTTTGAGAAGCAAACTTAATATGTATAAAATGAATGGTTAATCATTTTAAATATTAGTAGACTTTCTACTTCAGAAATGCCAGACTGACATAAGCATACTTATGGAACCCTGGACTAATCTCTCATTCCCCCTCATTCATCTGCAGCAGATAAACCAAGGTCAGGTTATATCACTGCACACTTACATTTTCATTACTGATCAGGTGATTTTTCATCTAGCTATCAATCAAAATATCATCAGAATGCAATCATCATTCTAAGAATAGAAGATGAGTTTAGACAATAATTTACATTAATAATTAATTTACTTCAGACACTAAATGTTTTAATATGCAATAAATATCTTCATGGGTGGAAATACAAGCTACAATAATGGATTCATAATCTCACTACTTGGGAAAGGTCAAAAAAAGGTTTTACTTCATTGTTATCATACTTCTTAACTGCATAAATGAAATATGCAGGTAAAATTTCCTTTAGAATAGTAGATATTAGTCCTACTGAATCAGAGTAAGTCATAACAATGTCTACATTTGGTTTTGGCATATCCAGCAGCTTTATTGTGTACCTCATCACTCCCGTTTTTATTTTTCCTCAATGACAACATAGTTTGCTGTTCAAACCAGGACACTTCTGAGAATGATATGGGATGCTATTAATAACAACAGTGACATCATAGGCATAAACTGAGATTGTCCAGGGCAAGCCAGGACTTATGCTAACCTGTGACAGTACTTTTCCCTATAAAACTTATATGCCAAGAAGTTCTATCTTTTACCTTTCAAGAAACTCTGCCTTCATCACTTTCAAGTGTCAAATACTTGTCTGTGGGCCTACCACCCTGAACACACCTGATCTCATCTGAAGTGTCAGACACAAGTAAGTAATCAAAATGTTACCTCTGAAAAGTTTTAGCAATTTTGACAGACATCTAAGCCTTAAAGAGATGAAGAAGCTCTAATTTAGATAGTTCCAAAAGTCTTCTACAGAAGGACTGTGTCATAAATGTGGTGCTAATTAAATGCTTTATTCTCCACCCATTACTAAATTAGGTATCATGTCACGTTCTCAGAAGTTTCCAGAAATAATATGCCCTTTTATATACAGTTTTTTTTTCTTGTATCTACAATTGCATGTGCCTTCCCTTCAAGCAAACTGTGCTTCAAGCAAAGCTGCCCAGCAGTTCATCCAAGTAATTATTTCTGCCTTACCTCCAGTCTTACCTTGCCCCTAGATTTTAGTCCCACCGAAGCTTACCTTAAGTTTCCTAAAAATGAGGACAAGAGGTAAATATTTAACAATATTAAAGTACTTTCAAAACATCTTAAAGAGAAAACAATTAAAATGTGAAAGTAAATTTTTGCAAAAGTGATTCAGCTATTTCTATGAGCCCATTAGATGAAAAAGCTTTAATTTCTGTCAGGGCAGTAGTTGCTGGCATGAGTCCAGAGATTTCCTTCTATTCTTCACTGACAAAAATTCACTCATTCATTTATTTATTCATTTGCCTATTTATTCAATAGAGTTCACTGTAGTCAAGCACTACACTAGAAATACAAACTCTAAGACTATCTGAAATTATCTCACAGCCCAGCAGGGGAGATAATAAATACATAATGTTTAATTAACAATATTACAGAGTTAACCAAAACTCTACAGAACACTGAAGAGAAGGAAATCAAAGAACACCAAAAAGGCAAAGCTTCAGAGAGTTCATAGATCAGTGGAATCCTGAAGTGTGAGTACATTTACCAAGCAAATGGACAGAAGTACAGAGAATGCAGTGTTCAGGAGGCGACAGCAGGTCATATGACTAGAGTCCCAAGAACCACGACATGGGACCTGTTAGAGACATAGGTCAGAGTGTGAATGGTCCTGAAAAACACAGGAAGAGGGCTCTAGCTAAGACTTACCAGGGTTTAACAAAAGCATTTATGAAGAAAACTAATTTTGTTAGCAGTGTATGAAAACATTTCTAGAAATATGGAGAAAAATGTTGAGGACCTAAGAGAAATCTGTCAATGACAAAGAGTTAGCATTTAACTCATCCAAAAGCAATGAGAGCATTTATTCATTCATTCTACATATATTGTATGCTTATATGTCAATATTATGCTACCTGATGGGCTTCCAAACATAAACTAGCTACTGGGATATAATTTAAACAGAAGAGGACTTGAACACAGTCTGTTTTCATAAAATTGTAAATTGAGATATGGTCTCAGTTTCCTGTGTAACCTTGTTCTTAAGGTATATAATTTAAAATTTTAGATTTCAATGGTGCATAGATGAAGATTTGTGTTAAACTTATACATCTTAGCTCACAACTAACTCCTGCCCAAGGAGTCAAAGCTGGATGATAAATCAATAAAAACAGCAAAAAACATAATGTTGTTCTTGGCAGGTTTCTCCACAAGGTGAGTGAGAGTGTGACGATAATCAATATTAGAGTGGCTGTGCCTGAAACATATATTTTCCTAAAATGTCTTTGACCTAATAGACCCAGACCTCTCATTCAAGGAGAGAGCTGACCATAAGTTCTGAACACATTTTAGCCACCTGCAGGTTGCAAGTATTGGTTTACATGTTCTCTCCTCCACCTGTGCTATGTGCTGGTTGTCAGCAAAAATTGTGTCTTTCTTTACCTTTGTATAAAGTCTAGCACACAATACTCGAACATAAATTTGTAAAATATTTGTCAAGAAAAATTAAGATAAATGGATAGCTGAGATATGAATACCAAATACTTTCAATTGTAATAAAATTTACATGGGAAATTCTAATCAAAAACCTTTTTCATTATTAATAAGATCAGACCCCCCCACCATTGGAATTTAATATACTCAAGTTGTTTGTTTCCTGGATTCTTTGGGGGGCAAGAAAGGCCAAATTTACACCTGGTTTTCTCCTCCACTCACATTGTGCTTTACTAACTTTTCTATAATTTTCTATAGATTTGTTTCTTTTAATTATCAGCTGGCCTTAAATAACCATTATCTAAGACAGCTCATATGTAACTGTTAAGTAGGACAAGCCAGATATGTAATTAGTATGTTTTTATAGAAACTATTTTTATTTTTTATTTGAGTGTGTATGTATATATATATAATTTCAATCTATGTATTTTAAATTTATGTATATTCTCTGCTGGGCTTTCCTGGTGGCTCAGTGGTAAAGAATCCAATTGCAATGCAAGAGATATGGGCTCCATCCCTGGGTCAGGAAAATTCACTGGAGAAGGAAATGGCAACTTACTGTAATATTCTTCCCTGGGAAATCCCATGGACAGAGGAACCTGGTGGGCTACAGTCCATGGGGTCTCAAAGATTTGGACGTATCAGACTAAAACAGCAACAAACAATATTCTCTGCCACCACCAGAGGGACTTTCAAAACAAGATACAAAGGACTGTCCACTTAACCCTTTCTTCTTCTTCCCATTTCTATAAATTTAGGGACCTTTCACAGTATAGCCATTTGCTTGGAAACTTTAAAAAGTACAGAATGATGAATATGATAAAGGGAAATGTTTTACTAATATTTTCTCCTATGAATTAATTATATCCTTAAGAATTTCATGTTTTGGCATTTGTGAAATATGTTTTTGTTTATTTGGTTGCATTGGATCTTAGTTGCAGCATGTGGGATCTTCTTTGAGTCATGTAGAATCTTTCCTTGTGGCACATGGAGTCTCTAGTTGCGGCACATGGGCTCTAGAGTGCACCAGCTTCAGCAGTTGGGCATGTGGGTTTAGTTGCGCTGTGACATATGGGCTCTTAGTTCCCTGACCAGGGATCAAACCCTTGTCCCTTGCCTTGCAAGGCACATTCTTAACCCCTGGGTCACTAGGGAAGTCCCTGGCATTTATTCTTGTTTAGTACTTAACAGTTATAATTTATTAAAATATTTATGTATCAGAATTCTCTTCACTAGATGGTAAACTGCTTTAGACCATCTTCTATTCTTTATTCCTGGTATATTATCTCACAAAGCACTGGTGAATGAATTATTTTCTGCTATTCATATTTTAAAATAGTTAACTACTTCCTCTGAATCAAACAATGTCCACATATGACATTGATTTTGTGGGGAAAATATGTTTAAAGGGCGAAAATCATTTAGAAAAATTGAGTATCACTCACACTATGACTTATTGCTCTTAAAGTATCAAATCTTCAGAGTTTATAATTTAAACATAAAATATTTAATATTAAAGGAAAAAAACATAGTGATATATCAGTGCAACTTTGAATGTGCATTCATTATACTTTGAATAATGATCATTTTTAAAAGTTTATTGAGCATTCTGTTAAACATGCTTCTAAGTGTTTTGCATGGAAATCTTTTCAATAAATCATTTTAAAAAAGCTTTGTGAATTCAGATCTGACTACAATAACTAATGTTTTATCATTTCCTTGATCAAATAACTCACTAAATCATTTATTTCTAAATAGCAGTTTCAATTCTTATGCATAAATCTTTTTTCTTTTTAAATTTTAAAGTGATAACAACATTCCAAACACTTAAAAATTTCATGACCATCTGAATTATTTTTTTCCAATTTACTAGTATTTAACATAACCTTAACCCATACCTACTACATCCACCTGCTGTCCCCCATTATCCCCCTTTACTTCCTTTTCTTCACCTTAAAATATTTATATTATAGAAGCTATATATGTATGTGTGTGTGCATAGTATATATAATATTTATTTCTCTCTCTTCTCTGTCTCCTCTTTTCCTCCCTCTTATTCTTTCAGGAATTTTAGGTTATATACATATATTATTTTCTCTTAAACTATAAATTATAACGTTAATTTATTTGATCCATTCTTTGATTCCCAAGTGACCACCTTGCATTTGCTTAAGTTTTTTTCCTAAGGTCTTTTAGCTCATTTGTTTTACTCTTCAGTACAAGGTCTTTGTAGCTCCTTCGAGGTTTTCAGTAACTTGGCAGTCTTCCAGGTAGCCTCCCTGTACCTGTTAGTCGCTCAATCGTGTCGGACTCTTTGTGACCCCATGGACTGTAGCCTGCCAGGCTCCTCTGTCTGTGGAATTCTCCAGGCAAGAGAACTGGAGTGGGTTGCCATTTCTTTCTCCAGGGTGTCTTTCTGACCCAGACATTGGACCCTGGTCTCCTGTGTCTCCTGCATTGCAGGCAGATTCTTTACTCTCTGAGCCACCAGGGAAACCCTAGACAATATAAAAAAAAAAAAAAAAAACTCCTGGAGGAATAATAGTGATGAAATGCCTACACTGTTTATGCATCTTCTCATGTCCATAGTATTCTGGAGAAATTAATTAAGCCTCACAGCACCCCTCTAAGGTGTTTCTATTATCTGGACTTTTACATGTACAAATCTCAACATGGACACCTTTTGCCCAAAGTCAAAGAAAAGTGTTAATTTCATATTAGGATTAGCATTTAATTATTATTGTTTAAAGTCAGTATTTTTCCTGTGTATCTCTCACTGTTCTCTCTCTCAATCTTTTTCATTTCTTTCTCTGAATAAAACTAACATAGTCTCATTATCACATGATGAAAAGTCTTTTCTTAATATATTTACAAAAGTAGTAAATACATATATTCTAAGAATGTTTAATTCAATAACATTGTAATTTACAAATCAATTACCATTTTATTCCTTTCTCTAGTTTTACTTATTAAAAGTGTTCAACATTATTTTTGCATTACTAAAATGCATCCTTAATTTAATTGTGTGGTCTATATTTAAAAATACTAATGGCAGTATTCATTATTAAGGTTTTATTGATATTAATGGATACTTCTTTATGAAAGGCCACTTCAGGTTTACTTAAAAAATAACTAACAGCACTTTGTGAAAAGCTACATATTCAAATTCAAACATATTTAGCTAAAATATAAATAGAAAAAATATTTCAAATTGTGAAATAAAGTATGCATCAATCTAATGACCTATTTAATTTGGAGTGGCACAATTACCTCTTCTTTTAAAAAAATTTATTTTGTAATAAAAAATTATATTTTTGCTGAATAGGGGGAAGGATGGTCATATATTGTTTGAGGAAGAACCATTATTATTTTATTAGGACATAATATTGTTTGTTCCATAGTAGGGAAGTGGAGTCCTCCTTCTTGAAGGCTAGTTAATGACACTGAAGATCTCAAACACGTTTTTAACTGATAAAGGATAAAATAAAAATTATCAGATATTTTAGAAATGCATATTGAAAGGAATACAATCCTTTACTTGATCAAGTGTGAGTTAAGATAAAATATATTTTCTTTTAATATGCAGTTAGTTTATTGTAAGATAAAAAATTGAAAGTTCTTACTAACCACATATAAGGTTATATCAACAAGTTTTAATATCTTTTGATGGCCAAACCTTACAGAGTTAATCTTTGCTATCCTAAGTAAAGATTGAATTAAAATAATTTGTGAAAATTATTGCTTTATATACAGACCTTCTAAAGTAAATCTATTGGGACAATATCTATTCTTGGTTAATGTCATCCCAAATTAATCTGATTGAAAGAAGAAAGAAAGTGAAGTAGCTCAGTCGTGTCTGACTCTTTATGACCACATAGACTGTGGCTGCCCACCAGACTTCTCTGTCCATGCGATTTTCCAGGCAAGAATTCTGGAGTGGGTTGCCATTTCCTTCTCTAATTGAATAAGTACACAAATGGAAAAGGAACAAAATCATTAAAATTAGTGAAAACTAGCCACTATCATTATATAACTTCCCCACTCCCTTTCCATCTTAGTTAAGAGGGAGAATTTAGCCGGCTTTGAGGCTCTCTCTGTGTTAAAATGGGCTTCCCTGATAGCTCAGCTGATAAAGAATTTGCCTGCAATTCAGGAGACCCCGGTTCCATTCCTGGGTTGGGAAGATCCACTGAAGAAGGGATGGGCTACCCAAAATCCAGCTGCAATGAGGGACACCTGGGTTTGATCCCTGGGTTGGGAAGATTCCCCTGGAGAAGGAAAGGGCTACTCACTCCAGTATTCTTGCCTGGAGAATCCCATGGACAGAGGAGGAGCCTGGCAGTCTACTGTCCATGGTGTCATCAGAGTCAGATAGGACTTAGCAACGTTCACTTTCACTTTCTGTGTTAAATTAGTTTCTGCTAATACAGCTTTATATTCTGCATCATAATAACAAAAGAATAATGAATCAATCCTCTCATATTTCTGTTGCAGTTATGAATTCAAGAAGTTAGCTGAAACATCAATGCCACCTGATAAAAGATGAGCAGTATTTCTATTGTTTCTCCTAATGTTATCACTCCACAAAAAAAAAAAAATCTGTGAGATTAATCTACATGACTAGACTTCCTCTGCACTGACCATGAGTCAGAATTATAGTGGTATTGGCTAAAAGACAAGAAAACATCCCAAATGCATTCATGCTTGTCTTGTGAATTAATATCTGTGACATCATGGACAAGATCTAAACACATTTTCAAGACATAGTCCTATTAGTTCTTGAAAAGCACTGACTCCTACTCTTGATATCTATTAATATCGTTCAAGATTGACAATTTTCTTTCAATTATCTGACTTGTGAATTTACTTTATATTATGTAACTACCTTTAATTTTGATAATTTAATTCATCTCAATGAACAAATGCTCATTGAGCATATTACTGCAAATTGTTACCTGAGAAAATAAGGCAGGTATATTTTTCTAAAACAAAAATCCCTAGTGAAGGTGGCTTAACAAGCTATGAGAAAAGCTGTGGCAAATGCAATAAGGATTGGAATTTTATATTACCTTGGTTAACCAGCAACAAGAAAACAACTTATTTTTTTCTTTTACCAGAAAAATGGGTTTATTTGCAAAGAATTACAATTTGGTAAACCAAAGGCAAGCATCAGGTAAGTCTGATAAAACAAAGTAGAGGAAGCTCTTTTACAGAGAAGGGTAGATTGTGAGGGACTATTCTAAACAAGTTCACTGGAGAACACTGAGTTCAAAATACAGTGACTTTTCATTGGCTGAGTTATGACAGCCTCTCATTGGCTGAGCTGCTGCCAGACAAAGATAAAATCTTTTTTCTGCTAGTAGTCAGATAGTGTCACTGACTGCCAGAGATATAAGGTACATTATCTTCTTGTTGGTATCGGTATTAAATTCTAGTGGTACACATGTGAGAAGTCCCCCTTCTGGCCTTCCAACTCCATTTTAGTGAGATTTCCTAGTAAGCAGCAGATTATAGAAAGTTTTCAAAATCCAGTTGTAGACGTGTACTTGAACAGCTGCAAAATAATATTATAACCAGTACAGATTACAAAGATGCATTAACAAAAATGTTTAAAATTTGTCAAAAATGTTCTTCGGTAAGTATTGTTATTCTTAATTTGTAAGTCTTCAATGGTAAGTGCTATCTAACACATAAACTCATGCTGATGGAAGATGAAGCATTAGCTATAGGAAACTAAAATTTGTATTCATATAATCCAATACAGATGTAGAATTCATAATAGAGCACAACTTTCTGACAAATATCCTGTGCTATTTTACGTCATGCCCATTGTATGACTTTTCTCAGTGGCTTATTATTTTTTTTTTTTGGCTGTCATCTGTAAATGCAGTCATGATAGAAATTCAGTAACTCAGGAGAACTTGAAGCACTTACTTCACTTTTAGAATAAATTAATCCTCTTTAAATGAGATGACCAGTGACACTTATGTGGCAATCCAAGACAGTAATATCAGGTCTCTGTAATAAGTACATTCTATTTCATGTCACAAAGAAAAATAATAATGCTACCCCAATGAGATTAATTCAAATACAGGGGTTTATTTACTTATTTATTTATTTATCCCTGAACAGCTAAATGATTAAGGGGTCAGATAAACTTTGATTTGGTGTTTGAGTTTCTGAATAGAAGTTGCTCCTCTCCCTTTGTTCCTTGTTTTCATTTCCTTGGTGTCACCTCCATCCTTAGATATTTTTACCCTTGTAGTTTTAAGAGCATTGCCAGCAGTTTCCTGTGCTAAGCCTGTCCAGATTTATTTCCAGTGGGAAATAACACACTCATTTTCTCAGTTCAAAGAAAAACTCTTGATTTAGCTTGTTTACTTAACTTGTGGCGTGAGCCCATCACTGAACATGACAAAGTTAACAGTACTGATTTGATTTAGTCCTATTAGGAAGTCCACATCTAGATTTAGGGGGCGAGGAATGAAGTGCAGTCAGCTTTACTTAAATACTATGAACAAGTTGATAAGAGCTGATTTTCCCATATCAACATCAGAATATCTTTAAAAAAAAAAAATCCTGGGGCAAATAATGCTAAGGAGATTTTTAGAAAAGCCAAAATAAGAACAAATATCTATTCCACCTTTCTTTATAATATCCACTGAAAAATCAAACTTCAGAACGTATAATTCTCAAACCACTATAAACTCTATAATTAAATGTGTATTACAAACCTAAATGAAGATGACCCATATTAAACTCTTAATATTTCATTTCCTTTGCTTCCTCTCAACCATCTTTTGTCATCATGCTGCTTCTTCAATCACATGCTGCTACTGCTGCTAAGTCGCGTCAATCGTGTCCGACTCTGTGCAACCCCATAGAGGGCAGCCCACCAGGCTCCTCCGTCCCTGGGATTTTCCAGGCAAGAATACTGGAGTGGGTTTCCATTTCTTTCTCCAGTGCATGAAAGTGAAAAATGAAAGTGAAGTCACTCATTCATGTCCGACTCCTTGTGACCCCATGGACTGTAGCCCACCAGGCTCTTCCGTCCGTGGGATTTCCCAGGCAAGAGTACTGGAGTGGGTTGCCATTGCCTTCTCCGATTACATAGGAAATTATATTATTTCTTATCCCACTAATTATATTTCTTGTGGCATTTCTACTGCAATGACCCTATTTCCTCCTTTCTAGTTTTCTTATTTTAACACTTCAGAAGAAGTAAAATCACAGTTTGTTGAGAAATCCAATTTATTTCCCTATGATTCTTTTACTATTCATCATCACTCTCTCATTTTTTGTTTTCATTTTTGATTCCAGTTTAGTCCTTTTTTATAACTAATTTCTTGAGGACGCCATTAAATTGCCTTCTTTACTTCTCATTCATTCTATAGTGGGCTTCCCTGGTGACTCAATGGTAAAGAATCTGCCTGTCAATGCAGGAAATGCGGGTTCAATCTGTGGGTTGGGAAGAGCCCCAGGGAAGAAAATGGCAGCCCACTCCAGTATTCTGGCCTGGGAAATCCCATGGACAGAGGAGTCTGGTGGGCTAGTCCATTAGGTCACAAAAGAGTTGAACATGCCATGACTTAGAGACTAAATAGCAACAATAATTTTGTAGTATCATATTCACCTAGAAACATTCCAGTCATGGTTGAAAGCAAATATCCTCTTTCCCAACAACGTGACCAAGTAAATGTATTGCATATTCATAACTATGCAACCCAAACGTTAATTTAATATTATAGCATGATGCATTTCACTTGTATATTAGTTTATTTTGGACACAAGTTTCCTAGTGTGACAAATTGCCACAAATTTGGTGGCTTAAAAGAATACAGATTTATTCACTCGGTTCTGGTGGCAAAAAGTCTGAAATCTAGAAGGGCTATACTACCTTCAGGGGCTTTATAAAGAGGATACTCTGTCCCTTCTCTCATTCAGCTTCTATTGACTGCTGCAGATTGTCTAAACTATGGCCACCTCACTTCACATTCTGCCTTCATCTTCACATTGCTTTCTCATGTGTGTGTCTTATTTCCCATTGCCTCTATCTTACAGGGACACTTATGGTGTCATGTAGGACCCACCCAGATAATCTTCTCAAAGTCTTTAATTTAATTATGACTGCATATATATACTCTTCCCAAATAAGGTATTGATTACAAGTTCCAAAGATTTGGATAGCTTTTTTTGGGGGGGGGGGGTGGTGAGAGATTTGGGGGTCCTACCACAAATAAGTTCTTTCATTCTAGCTCCCTAAGACCACTGTTTTATAACTAAAGTTTCAGATTCCTCACATGCATTCTTCAACCTCCAAATACCATTTGATAATCTAATTTGTGGGGAAAGATTGAAGGCTAAAGGAGAAAGGGGAGACAGAAGGTGAGATGGTTAAATAGCATCATGGACTCAATGGACATGAATTTGAGCAAACTCTGGGAGATAGTGAAGGACAGAGGAGCCTGGCATGCTGCGATCCATGGGGTTGCAAAGAGTTGGACATGACTTAGTGATGGAACAACAACAATCTAATCTCATATGCACTTAGAAGCAGTTAATCACAAACAGTTATTCAGAAACTAGAAGCAGTTAGTCAGAAACAGCTTCCTGACACCTTATCTACTCTCTCATCTCTCATTCCTGTGAAGTGAATGAATTTTTTAAAAAAAAAAAATTCCCAAGTCCCAGGTTAAAGGCTGGTTAGTGCCTGTTCTTGTGCTCTGGATCCCTTGCCTTCCCACCTTCCCAGTTCTGTACTCTTAGTAACTGTTAGCAGGAATATAATTTGACCAAATAAGTAAACAAATGTATTTTGCCAATACAACAGAGAAACCAAATTTTTCATAACTTTTAGCTCTGTACTTTACTTCTAAGAATCTGTCCAGCAGAAATATTCAGTTTTGCAAAAATAAATATATGAACCTATTCTTCAAAACATTATTTATACTGTATAAAAAACAAACATCTAAATGCCCTCAGTTTGGAAATATTTAATAATTAAATATAGATGAAGGGCAATTTTAAAAAGTATCAGGAGATTTCGTACATATAAACGTGGATGCTACTGCTTAGTCACTTCAGTTGTGTCCGAACTCTGTGCGACCCCAGAGATGGCAGCCCACCAGGCTCCCCCGTCCCTGGGATTCTCCAGGCAAGAACACTGGAGTGGGTTGCCATTTCCTTCTCCAGTGCGTGAAAAGTGAAAGTGAAGTCGCTCAGTCGTGTCCGACTCTTAGCGACCCCACGGACTGCAGCCTTTCAGGCTCCTCGGTCCATGGGATTTTCCAGGCAAGAGTACTGGAGTGCGGTGCCATTGCCTTCTCCGATAAACATGGATGAATGTTCATAATTTTGTAAAGAATCAAACAAGTAGCAATAGCTTCTTATAGCATGATATCATTCCTGTTCCAAACAAAAGGAAAACAAAAAAATTATATATATACACATAGGGCAGTATCTGAAGGAGTTAAACAGTGTTTATAGTGCTCATTCATACTGAACGGAAATGTAAAATGGGTTTGACTGTGGACATACCTGTTTTCTTTCATTTTTAACTATGAACTCCCATTGACTGATATATATGTATTGTATTTTAATTTTTGTTATTTTTAATTATTATAAACAGAAATACATCCAACTCAAATAGTCTTTGTTCACTATTTTGGAACTTTATAGTATCTCTTTTTCACTGTTCAATTTCCAAAGTCATTCATCTAATAAATTCACTTTTACTGTTTGGTTGTCATAATCAGTTTATTGTCTTGAGAGCACTTTATCTAATCTTAATGGAGGGGAATTAGGACTGAAGCTAACAAAATTTAATGCTTCCAAATGATCTGCATTTTCTATCCCATGACTGTGCCAATTAACTGTAGTGTTAATGCCTTTTGCCTTTTTCATGATAAATAACAGGAAAATACTTGTCAGAAAAGGAAATTAGCACTGCACCAGATAATTATAAGTTGATGCCAACACAAAAGTTTACGGTCTGAAAAATATGACAAATCAGATTCTCAATACTAAGATTTAATTATCTGACTTTTTAAATATCACTTTTATAGTTAATGAAATGACTTCACATATAGTGAACCCACATTTTAAACATTTAAAAATATCGTTTAGAATCCAATTGTATTTCACCGTCACATTTCCTTTTGAATAAGATTTTACTTTCAGAAAAGTAATATATCAATAAGATAGGTTAATGTTATAGAATCAATCCTAGATCTTAAAAATCATATGTTGTAAAATAATTGATCATATACAGTGCTGTTAGTGTAAAAATGGAAATGATTACATTTTCACTCTATCATTTTTAATTATATATTGGCTGATGGTAAGAATTTTTAAAAAGCCGATTTTCAAAGTAGGGAAGAAAATTATGCCATTTCTACTGAAGTCATGCAGAATCTTGAAGCAGTATATACCCCTCTCCAGGAATAGTCCTTGGAGTTTAAATGCTCAATCATCCCCTTTGTTCATTTAATTCAATAGAAAATATCTTGTTCACATGCTAAACAGATTTGGAAAGAAGCCACAGAAGATTATGATTACTCAATAAAAGAGAGCCTTTGTGTTTATGTTACTTAGCTCATAATCTCATATCTGTAGCACTACAACCAATTATTTATATTCAGTTGGTGGAAAATCAGATGCAGTCCACAATGTATCTCTGACAAATTGTTTCTGGGGATTTTATATACAGCTCTAATACAGTATATGAAAAACTCACTGTGAATAAAATGGTTCTTCAAAGTAATTATATATTTTTATAGTTTTGGCATGGATTCAGTATATATTTTGAATTAAGAAAACTACAGATTGAACAGCATGTGAGACTTCTTAATAATATCTGTATCATTTTAATTTGGAAATACTACCTGAAGAACAATGCCAAACCAATTAGTCTAAGTAGTGCAGCCATTTTATTTCTTTATTGGGTCATAACTAAAGTTAAGGAATAAAGTGAGTTTTAATCAGCCATTTTCTCTTGAATTTTATCTTCATTTGTTCTTGTCTGTATCCATTTGATGTAGCATAATTTTGTTGCCTAGTGTTGTTAGTTAAGTATTAAAGTTATGAAGTGAAGTCGCTCAGTCATGTCCGACTCTTTGAGACCCCATGGACTGTAGCCTACCAGGCTTCTCAGACCATGGGATTTTCCAGGCAAGAGTACTGGAGTGGGTTGCCATTTCCTTCTCCAGGGGATCTTCCTAACCCAGGGCTCGAACCCAGGTCTCCCGCATTGTAGGCAGACGCTTTACCCTCTGAGTCACCAGGGAAGCCCATTAAAGTTACATCACATATCAATTATCAAATCATGCTTCTCTCTGTATCTTCAGCTTTTAGTTAACATGAGGGATCTATAATGTTTGAATTATCTTCCATTGCTTTATTGTCTTATCTATGCAAATAAATGTACGAGATAAAGGAGATTTCAAAATAGTAAAGATTAAAATCCTGCTGGTTGGATAAGCAATGCTTCCTCTTCCAAAACACAACATGAATCTAAACTCCACAGCAAATCAATTAGGTTCAGGTTGTGTTTTGGAAGAGGAAGCATTGCTTACCCAACCAGCAAGATTTTAGTCTTTATTATTTTGAAACCCATCATGTATGAAATGAGTTGCCAGTCCAGGTTCGATGCACAATACTGGATGCTTGGGGCTAATGCACTGGGACGACCCAAAGGGATGGTATGGGGAGGGAGGAGGGAGGAGGGTTCAGGATGGGGAACACATGTATACCTGTGGCGGATTCATTTTGATATTTGGCAAAACTAATATAATTTTGTAAAGTTTAAAAATAAAATAAAATTTAAAAAAATAAAAAATAAAATAAAAAAAAAGAAAGAAACAGCCTACCAATGCCAGAGATTGGAGTTTGATCCTTGGGTTGAAAGATCCCCTGGAGAAGGAAATGGCAACATGTTCCAGTATTCTTGCCTGGGAAATCCCACAGACAGAGGATCCTGGTGGGCTACAGTTCCTGGGGTCACAAAAAAGTCAGGAACATGACTGAGCAACTAAATAACATACTGTACACATGCACAAGGCACTCTACTCAGTGTTACACTTACAAAGTTAAGCAACACTGTCTTTATAACTTATCCAACTACCTCCCTATCTTAGTCTGTTTGGGCTGTTATAACAAAAATATACAATGGGGAGTTTATAAACCATAGAAATTTATTCCTCACAGACCTGGAAGCTGCAAAGTCTAAGATCAGGGCACAAAGTAGATGCTTGTGAGAGCCTTTTTTCTGGGTTGTAAACTGCTGACTTCTATATGTCCTCACATGGGCAGAAAGACAATGCAGCTCTCTGGAGTCTTTTATAAGGAGATTGATACCGTTCCTGAATGCTTTGTCCTCATCAGTTAATCACTTCTCAGAGGTTCCTCCTCCTAATACCATCACTTATTTTTTTTTTCAATTTTAATCCTAGGATGGATTTTTAATTTTTCAAATTAATTTTTTGGAATATAGTTGTATTGCAATGTTGTGTTAGTTTCAAGTGTAAAGCAAAGTGAATTCTTCATACATATACATATATCAACTCTTTCTTAGATTATTTTCCCATTTAAGTCATTTAAGTGTATTGAGCAGAGTTCCCTGTGCTATCCAGTAAGTCCTTATTACTTATCTACTTTATATATAGAAGTGGGTTTATGCTATTCCCATCTCCCAATTTATCAATCCCCTTCTTATCCCTTGTAACCATAAGTCTGTTTTCTACATCTGTAACCTTATTTCAGTTTTATAGGTAAGTTCATCTTTGTCTTTTTAGATTTCACATATAAGCAATACTGGGGCTTCCTTGGTGGCTCAGACAGTAAAGAATTTGCCTTCAATGGAGAAAATCCAGGTTCAGTCCCTGGGTCAGGAAGATCCCTTGGAAGAGGGTATGGAAACCTACTCCAGTATTCTTACCTGGAGAATTCCATAGACAGAGGAGCCCAGTAGACTACAGTCCATGGAGCCACAAGTGACCAACACACACATACACACATAAAGCTATATTATCTGATATTTGTTTTTCTCTATCTGACTTACTTCACTCGGTATGACAATCTCTAGGTCCATCCATGTTGCTGCAAATGGCATTATTTTTTTCTTTTTTATGGCTGAGTAATGTTCCACTGTATATATGTACCACATCTTGTTGATCCATTCCTCTGTTGATTAACATTTAGGTCAATTTCATGTTCTGTCTATTGTAAATAGTGCTGCAGTAAATATTAGGATGCATACAACTTTTCAAATTATGGTGTTCTTCACATATCCTGGTGGGTTACAATTCATGAAGTTGCAGAGTCAGATGCAACTGAGTGACTAACATTTTCACTTTTTACTTTCCAGATATATGCCCAGAATTGCTAGGTCATATGCTTCCTCTATTCTTAGCTTTTTAAAGAACCTCCGTACTGTTCTCCATTAGTCGCTATACAATATACATTCCCATTAACACTGTAGAAGAGTTCCCTTTTCTCCATACCCTCTCCAACATTTGTTGTATGTAGATTTTTTTTTTGATGATGACCAAGGGGCTTCCCAGGTGGTGCTGGTGGTAAAGAATGCACCTGCCAGTGCAGGAGATGTAAGAGACATGGGTTTGATCTCTGGTTTGGGAAGATCCCCCGGGGGAGGGCATGGAAACCCACTCCAGTATTCTTGCCTGGAGAATCCCATGGACAGAGGAGCCTGACAAGCTATGGTCCATTAGAGTCACAAAGGGTTGGACATGATTGAAGCGACTCAGCAGGCATGCATATTCTGACTGGAGTGAAGAGATGACTCATTGTACTTTTTATTTGCATTTCTCTAAAAATTAGTTATTGAGCATTTTTCCATATGCTTTTTAGCCATCTATTTGTCTTCTTTAGCGATATGGCTATTTAGATCTTCCACACATTTTTTGATTGGGTTGTTTGTCTTATTGATATTGAGCTACATGAGCTGTTTGCACATTTTGGAGACTAGTCTCTTGTTGGTTGCTTCATTTGCAAGTATTTTCTCCTATTCTGAGGGTTATCTTTTCATTTTGTTTATGATTTTTTGTTTTTACACAAAAGCTTTTAAGTTTAATCAGGTCTCATTTGTTTAATTTGTTTTCATTTTCATTACTCTAGGAAGTGGATTGAAAAAAAGGCCTTTCTATGATTTATGTCAGAGAGTATTTTGTATATATTGTATATATTTCCTCTGAGAGTATTACAGTATCCAGGCTTACATTTAGGTTTATGATCCATTTTCAGTTTATCTTTGTGTATGGTGTTAGGGAGTGTTCCAATTTCATTCTTTTACAGTTTTCCAGTTTTCCCAGCACCACGTACTGAAGAAACTGTCTTTTCTCCATTTTATATGCTTACTTCCTTTGTCACAGATTAGATGATCATAGGTGTATAGCTTTATCTCTGGATTTTCTATCCCTTTCCATTGATCTATTAATATATTTCTTTTTTGTGCCAGAACTATACTGTCTTGATTACTGTAGCTTTGTAGTATAGTCTGAAATCAAGGAGGCTGATTCTTCCAGCTCTGTTTTTCTTTTTCAGTATTGCTTGGGATATTCATGGTCATTTGTGTTTCCATACAAATTGTAAATTTTTTTGTTACAATTTTTTGAAAAACACCATTGGTAATTTCATAGTGTTTGCATTGAATCTGTAGGTTGCTTTGGATAGTATATTAATTTTCACAATATTAATTATTCCAATGCAAGAACATGATGTATCTCTCCATCTGATTATACCATCTTTTATTTCTTTTATCAGAGTCTTGTAGTTTTCTGAGTATAAGTCTTTTGTCTCCTTAGGTAGGTTTATTCCTAGATATTTTATTATTTTTTTTTTTGATGTGATGGGAAATGGACTTGTTTCCTAGATTTCTCTTTCTGATCTTTCATTGTTAGTGTATAGGAATGCAAGAGATTTATGCATATTAATTTTGTATCCTGCAACTTTCCCAAATTCATTGATGAACTCTGGTAATTATCTGGTAACATCTTTCCATCTCTTTCAAGATTCAGATTAAACATGAATTTTGTGAGAAAATAAACATTTAGACTATGGTTTCCTTCCTGCTTTCCCATTGCTTTCTCTGCTCTTTGTAAATTATTTCGATTATTTGTGCAAATCATTATCATTGGCTAAATGATAATAATGTATTGTAAGCCTAGGAGGAAGTAGAAGTGATATACTAGTTAATATCATTGTCCTAATCGATCTAAACAATAATTATATAATACTGCTAACATCTCTTAACAGGTATTAGTGGCCTGCCTGCTCACAACAGACATATACAGGTTGCAGTTTCATTTTTTTCCTCCTTTCATGTCTAAATATAATTTCGCTAGTTAAAATTTAATAAGAAATAAGCATTTTATGAAATAAAATCAAATTAATTCAAACTTACATAATAGCTATTTGGAAAGAAATGCTTTGAAGTATTTTGTCTTTGTTCTAAATTAGGTATAAAATTTTGAGGTACTAATATCTTGTTGTTACAAAAGCAAATAAAAGTAGTTGCTGATCAGTTCATTTTAATATATACAAAAATGTATTTCAGTTATGTTAGAAACTAGTTTGTATAAATATATTGTGCAAAAATGATTTGGATTTTATGGATTTAGATTTAATCAGCTTCCGTTTGAACTACTATTGGATGAGTTAAGAAACTACATAACATTCACATGCTTCCCATTAGAGTTCATCTTATTTTGATGACCTTAATTATATGTCCTATCCACAACCAGATCTACACAGATATCAAAAATTTTACTTTTTTACAGTGCCTTCCTGACTGTTAGTATAAATTAAATACCAATGCTTCTACCTAAAGTCAGTCCTTTTACTAGTAACCTAAATCCCACTGTTTCTAACTTACTCCAGAACATTGCTCCAGCCAGTCTCCCCTCTTTCTCCTGCATAATAAAAGTTTTTATCTCTACGAGATCATTCTCATGATTGTACGAACATGGATTTATTTTCTCTTCATAAAAAAGGAAAAAAGAAAAAACTTTGATTCTGCTTCACGTGCTGTCTATTACCCATATCTTTGTTTCTCTTTGCTGCAAAATTTAACAGTTTGTCCTTCTTCCTTATCTTTGATTTGCCTCTTCTCAGTCTCTTAAATCTGTTGTTTCAAACAGGTTTTCACTACATACTAAAGTTTCTCTTGTTAAAGTCAAAAATATTCTCCACATTGCTAAATTTAATAGTGGATTTTATGTACATATTGTTGGGGGATGGTATTTCTACCCCTACTCCTCTTTGAGTTCTTTTGTCTGAATTAATAACAAAATTGACACAAGACCGATTAACAGGAGAAAAAGAAACGCACCTTAATTTGTGCACACAGATGTCTCATAGAAATAGGGCCTAAGAAGTGCCAAAGCAGGTGGCTTTTACACTTTTTAGATAAAGAATGAATGAATGTGTGAGTTGTCAGGATAAAGAAACTTAAACTTGGTGCATTTTAGTTAAATGAGCTTGGTCTTGGGAGGACACTTTTATATAAGAGATTTATTTCCTGCTTTTAGGGAGACAAAAAGTGTACCTCTTGCAGTAGCCATTTCTTAAGTAGCTTCTATTCCAAATAGTCAATATACCATTGTGGAATATTTTGAGGCAACTTGTCCTGGAACCCAACAGCATCTTACTTGGCAAAGCAGCAGTGTTTAAGTCACCATTAAATGCTCAGTTTTCTTCTTTACTATGTTTGTTTATCTTCTAGAAAACTAAATACTCTGGATTTTCCATCTGCCAAACTATTTCTCCTTCTCTGCCCAATAGCTTAATATCATGATTCTTTGTTTCTTCTCTTCTCTAACTCATGATCTTGTTGATTTTATCTGGTTGTGTATTTTAAATACTATGTATGTGACAACTCACATTGCCATCTCCTGCTGGAGCTGCAGACATTCATCTACTTTTGTGATATTTCCATTTGGGAACCTAATAGACTTCCCAGGCTCAACTGAATCGGTCTCTTACCAAACTGCTTTACCTGCAGTGTTTTGCATCTCAGTTAATGGAGATTTCATCCTTCCAGTTGCTCAGACCAAAATCATTGAAGATGTCTTTAATGAATCTGTTTCTCTCATCTCGCCTCCTCATTTCATCTATCAGCAAATGCTCCTAGCTCCAATTTGTAAATATATCCACAATTCAATCACTTTTCACCACTTTCAGTCCTAACAGCCTGGTCAACTCACCATTATAAATCTAAATCACCTGAATTATGGCAATACTTTTCTAATTAATTTATCTGCTTCCACCCATTTTCCATACATAATAGAATATTACTCAGCCATAAAAAGAATGAAATATTGTCATTTGTAGCAACATGGATGGGCCTAGATAATATCATAATTAGTGAAATAAGTCAGGTAGAAAAAGACAAATACTGTATGATATCACTTATATGTAAAATCTAAAACATAATACAAGTTAATGTATATAGCAGAACAGAAACAGACTCAGATATAGAAAACAAACTAGTGATAACCACTGGGGAGAAGGAAGGAGGACAGGGCAGATTAGGAGTATGAGAGTAAGAGATACAAACTACTATGTATAAAACAGATAAGCAACAAGGACATGTTGTATAGCACAAGGAATTATCTTATAATAACTTTTAATAAAGCATAAACTGTAGAAATATCAAATCACTATGCTCTACACCTCTACACCTAATATATAATATAAATCAACTATCATATACGAAAATTCCATATATGCTAAAATCTGTTTCTGTACACAATATTCTGAGTTCCTGAAATCAATCTGTCTGTTCCCTCTTGAGCAGTAGTAACTCTTCCTGGTTTGCTGGGGCCTCCATAGAAAATACCACAGTGTGGGAGCTTAAATGGCAAATATTTATTGTCTCCCAGTTTCGGAGGCTGGAAATTTGAGATCAAGGTGTTCACAGATCTTTCATTGGCATGTAGATGGCCCTTTTCTTCCTGTGTCCTCACATGACCTCCACTCAATATATGTCTGCATCCTAATTCCCTCTTCTTTTAAGGATACCAGTCAGCTTGGATTAGGGTCTACCCTAAGGATCATATTTCAACTTAATGGCCTTTTTAAAGACCCTTTCTCCAAACACAGTCACATTGTGAGATCCTAGAGGTTAAAACTTCTTCACATATGACTTTAAGGGACATAATTCACCTCATAACACTATCTCTTAACCAGAGACAAGGGAAAAAATGTATCAGTGGAAAGCTAAAAATCAGTAAGAAAATAAATTTTTGTCTGTTAAAAAAGAAATAAAGAACAATTCGCTCTGTATATAGATGGGTTATCATTGCTTATGCTTCTGTGGGATCCACACAGGTCTAGAACTCTTTAAAATATAAAGTTTTGGAAAATGATAAGTTTATGGGTAAAGTATTAATATGTGGCTTTCATTATAGATGAATTTAATATCCTATGAGGCATGATTTAGAGACTATCACAGAACACTTATAGTGGTGAAAATAATTTGTTAATATCATATTTCCCTTACCTGTCAGTCAGGGTTCAGTTGAAAGCAGAAAGAAAGTGCTCTAGCTAACTTAAGAAAAATAGACTTTATTATTGATTATTTTTATGAAATTATTAGAATAGTCAAAAAAAGCAGGAACTACATCAAGTCTCCAAGAGAGATAAAAGAACAGCAAAAACAAGCTCAAAACAAACTGCTACCTCTGTGATATTCAGGAGAATAAGAAATCAGGAAGTTAATATTGGTATCTACAAGGGTATCCGTGTAAGGATTCAGTTCAGTTCAGTTCAGTTTAGTCGCTCAGTCATGTCCGACTCTTTGCGACCCCATGAATCCCAGCACGCCAGGCCTCACTGTCCATCACCAACTCCTGGAGTTCACTCAGACTCACGTCCAACGAGTCAGTGATGCCATCCAACCATCTCAGGCTCTGTTGTCCCCTTCTCCTCCTGCCCCCAATCCCTCCCAGCATCAGAGTCTCTTCCAATGAGTCAACTCTTCGCATGAGGTGGCCAAAGTACTGGAGTTTCAGTTTTATCATCATTCCTTCCAAAGAAATCCCAGGGCTGACCTCCTTTAGAATGGACTGGTTGGATCTCCTTGCAGTCTAAGGAACTCTCAAGAGTCTTCTCCAACACCACAGTTCAAAAGCATCAATTCTTCGATGCTCAGCTTTCTTCACAGTCCAACTCTCACATCCATACATGACTACTGGAAAAACCATAGCCTTGACTAGACAGACCTTTGTTGGCAAAGTAATGTCTCTGCTTTTGAATATGGTATCTAGGTTGGTCGTAACTTTTCTTCCAAGGAGTAAGCATCGTTTAATTTTATGGCTGCAGTCACCATCTTCAGTGATTTTGGAGCCCAAAAAAATAAAGTCTGACACTGTTTCCACTGTTTCCCCATTTATTTCCATGAAGTGATGGGACCAGATACCATGATCTTCGTTTTCTGAATGTTGAGTTTTAAGCCAACTTTTTCACTCTCTTCTTTCACCTTCATCAAGAGGCTTTTTAATTCCTCTTCACTTTCTGCCATAAGGGTGGTGTCATCTACATATCTGAGGTCATTGTTATTTCTCTTGGCAATCTTGATTCCAGCTTGTGCTTCTTCCAGCTCAGCATTTCTCATGATGCACTCTGCATATAAGTTAAATAATTAGGGTGGCAATATACAGCCTTGATGCACTCCTTTTCCTATTATTCCTTTTCCCAGTCTGTTCTTTCATGTCCAGTTCTAACTGTTGCTTCCTGACCTGCATACAGATTTCTCAAGAGGCAGGTCAGGTGTTCTGGTATGCCCATCTCTTTCAGAATTTTCCACAGTTTATTGTGATCCACACAGTCAAAGGCTTTGGCATAGTCAATAAAGCAGAAATAGATGTTTTCCTGGAACTCTCTTGCTTTTTCCATGATTCAGCGGATGTTGGCAATTTGGTCTTTGTTTCCTCTGCCTTTTCTAAAACCAGCTTGAACAACTGGAAGTTCACGGTTCACATATTGCTGAAGGATTAGTAAGGATTAGTACCATTGAAATGATGATTAGACTATAAAGCTTAGCTTCAGAGAAACCCAGTTACCATGCTTGTCTTCATGAACAAAAGCACAGAGAAGATGAGTAGCATGGCTCCTGTCTCTTTTACTTTTAAAACCTCACATGAATACACCTAACTTATTACACCTAAGCTATGTCTAGAATGCTAGCTGCAAAAGTTTAAGAAAAAGTAAGTGTTTCTTTATTCATTTGCTCCTTTCATATTTTAGTCCAGTCCTGGAAGGTATATCAAATGAAGGTTAGGTTGGATGGTGAGCACTAATCCCCCATACGTACTTCACCTGTTTAGTTAAAACAGGCTCCTCTCTTATAGAATTTTTTGTATTAAATTTTTGCATTCTTTTACTATTTCCATATTCTTATTATTTTTTTGCATTCTTTGGGGTCCTGTTATATTACTGATCTTTTCACCTTAAATTTTAATCTCTTTCTGGAAAATGTATGTACATTGTAGCTGGCCTTCTAATCATACTTCCAATTTTATTCCTCACTGTACCTACATGGATCATTTATATATTTTATATATATATATATATAACCAGAATCACAGAAAACTAACCAAACTGATCACATGGATCACAGCCTTGTTTAATTCAGTGAAACTGTGGAGCCATGCCATGTCAGATCACCCAAGATAGATGGGTCATGGTGGAGAGTTCTGACAAAACGTGGTCTACTGGAGAAGGGAATGGCAAACCACTTCAGCATTCTTGCCTTGAAAATACCATGAACAGTATGGAAAAAGGAAGCAGACATGAAACTGAAAGATGAACTTCCCAGGTCGGTAGGTACCCAATATGCTACTGTAGAAGAGGGGAGAAATAACTCCAGAAGGAAAGAAAAGGCTAAGCCAAAGTGGAAACAATGCCCAGTTGTGGATGTGTCTGGTGGTGAAAGTAAAGTCTCATGCTATAACGAAAAATATTGCATAGGAACGTAGGATATTAGGTCTATGAATCAAGGTAAATTGGAAGTGGTCAAACAGGAGATGGCAAGAATGAACATCAACATTTTAGAAATAAGTGAACTAAAACAGACAGAAATGGGTGAATTTAATTTACATGACCATTATATCTACTACTGTAGGCAAAAATCCCTTAGAAGAAATGGAGTAGTCCTCATAATCAGCAAAAAAGCCCGAAATGCAATACTTGGGTGCAATCTCAAAAACAACAGAATGATCTCAGTTAATTTCCAAGGCAAACCATTTACTATCACAGTAATCCATGTATATTCCCCAACCAGTAATGCTGAAGAATCTGAAGCTGAATGGTTCTATGAAGACCTACAAGGTCTTCCAGGACTAACACACAAAAACGATGTCCCCTTCATCATAGGGGACCAGAATGCTAAAGTAGAAAATCAAGAGATACGTGGGATAAAAAGCAAGTTTGGCCTTGGAATACAAAACGAAGCAGAGAAAAGGCTAACAGAGTTTTGCCAAGAGAACACACTGGTAGTATTAAGCACCTGCTTCCATCAATACAAGCTGTGACTCTGCACTTGGACATCACCAGATGGTATATACTGAAATAAGATTGATTATATTCTTTGCAGCCAAAGATAGAGAAGCTCTATACAGTCAGGAAAAACAAGACCAGGAGCTGACTGTGGTTCAGATCATGAACTCCATACTGCAAAATTCAGACTTAAATTGAAGAAAGTAGGGAAAAACACTAGGCCATTCAGGTATGACCTAAATCAAATCTCTTATGATTATACAGTGGAAGTGACAAATAGATTCAAGGAATTTGATCTGATAGATGGCCTGAAAAACTATGGACAGAGACTCATAACAGTGTACAGGAGGCATTGATCAAAACCATCCCCAAGAAAAAGAAATGCAAAAAGGCAAAATGGTTGTCTGAGAAGGCCTTACAAATAGCTGAGAAAAGAAGAAAAGCTAAAGGCAAAGGAAAAAAAGGAAAGATACTCCCATTTGAATGAAGAGTTCCAAATAGTAGCAACGAGAGATTGGAAAGCCTTTTTAAATGAACAATGCAGAGAAATAGATGAAAACAATAGAATGGGAAAGACTAGAGATCTCTTCAAGAAAATTGGATATACCATGGGAACATTTCATGAAAAGATAGGCAATATAAAAGACAGAAACACTATGGACCTAACAAAAGCAGACAATATTAAGAAGAGGTGGCAAGAATTCAACATGAGATCTGTATAAAAAAGATCTTAATGGCCCAGATAGCCATGATAGTGGCTAGACCAAGAGCTAGACATCCTGGAGTGTGAAGTCAAATGGGCCTTAGGAGTCATCACTATGAACAAAGCTAGTGGAGGTGATGAAATTCCGGCTGAACTATTTCAAATCCTACAAGATGAAACTGTTAAAGTGCTGTATTCAATATGCCAGCAAATTTGGAAAGCTCAGCAGTGGCCACAGGACTGGAAAAGGTCAGTTTTCATCCCAAAGAAAGGCAATGCCAGAGAATCTTTAAACTACTGCACAATTGCACTCATTTCACATGCTAGCAAGGTCATACTTAAAATCCTCAAACTAGACTTCAACAATATGTGAACCAAGAACTTCCAGATGTACAAGCTGGATTTAGAAAAGGCTGAGGAACCAGAGATCAAATTGCTAACATCCATTAGATCATAGAAAAAACTAGAGAATTCCAAAAAGAACATCTTCCGCTTCATTGACTATGCTAAAGGCTTTGACTATATGGATCACAACAAACTGTGGAAAGTTCTTCAAGAGATGGGAATGCCAGACCACCTTACCTGCCTCCTGAGCAACCTGTATTCAGGTCAAGAAGAAACAGTTAGAACCAAACCTGGAACAACAGTCTGGTTCAATATTGGGAAAGGAATACAAGAAGTCTGTATATTGTCACCCTTCTTATTTAACTTATTTAACTTACTAATTTAAGAGTACATCATGAGGAATGCCCAGCTGGATGAAGCACAAGCTGGACTCAATATGCCGGGAGAAATATTGATAACTTCATATATGCAGATGACACCACGTTTATGGCAGAAAGTGGAGAGGAACTAAAGAGCCTCTTGATTAAAGTAAAAGAGGAGAGTGAAAAAGCTAGCTTAAAACTCAACATTCAGAAAACTAAGATGGCATCTGGCTCCATTAGTTCAGTTCAGTTCAGTCAATAAGTCGTGTCTGACTCTGCAACCTGACCCTATGGACTGCAGCACGCCAGGCCTCCCTGTCCATCACCAACTCCCAGGGTTTACTCAAACTCATCATCACTTCCTGGCAAAGAGATGGGGGAATGATGGAAAAAGTGACAGACTTTATTTTCTTGGGCTCCAAAATCACTGCAGACAGTGACTGCAGCCATGAAATTAAAAAGATCCTTGCCCCTTAGAAAAGCTATGACAAACCTAGACAGCATATTAAAAAAACAGAGGCATTATTTTGCCAACAAAAGTCTGTCTAGTCAAAACTATGCTTTTTCCAGTATTCATGTATGAATGTGTGAGTTGAACTATAAAGAAAGCTGAGCACCGAAGAATTGATGCTTTTGAACTGTGGTGTTGGAGAAGACTCTTGAGAGTCCCTTGGACTGCAAGGAGGTCCAACCAGTCCAACCTAAAGGAGATCAGTCCCGGGTGTTCATTGGAAGGACTGATGCTGAAGCTGAAACTCCAACACTGTGGTCACCTAATACGAAGAACTGATTCACTGGAAAAGACGCTGATACTGGGAAAGATTGAAGCAGGAGGAGAAGGGGACAACAAAGGATGAGGTGGTTGGATGGCATCACTGACTCAACGGACATGAGTTTGAGCAAGGTCCAGGAGTTGAAGGACAGGGAGGCCTGGTGTGCTGCTGTCCATGAGGTTGCAAAGAGTTGGTCATGACTGACCAACTGAACCACAACAGTATACATTAGAACACTTTGTTTATGTTGCATCACTTGATATTTCATTTAATTCCTATGTTTATAATCTGCTTGTTTAATGTGTTTATTTTGTTTTGATATCTGAATAACGTCTTCATCAAATTTAGAGTGAATATAGGTAGAAATTCTTTCTGCTTCATTGAGGGGTATCCATTTGTAAGTCTTTTGTAAACAACATACTTTCAGAAAAATGGGAACAGTCACATTTAAATGTTGTGTTTAGTTGCTAAATCGTGTTCTACTCTTTGAAACCCCATGAACTGTAGGCTGTTACGGCTTCTCTGTCCATGGGTTTCTCTGGAGAAGAATACTGAAGTGGATTGCCATTTCCTTCTCCAAGCAATGTTTCCAACCTAGGGATCGAACCTGTGTCTCCTGCATTAGAAAGTTTTTTTTTTTTTTTTTTTTTTTAGCCTCTGAGCCACCAGGGAAGCCCTACACATATAAATAGGTTATTTCCATAAGTGCTCTTAGCATTTAGAGCAAACAGTTATGGTTTGCTAAAAATTGAGAGAGAGTAAAGGCTGCCTGAGGAAATGACACCTTGAAAGTGAAAGTGAAAGTGAAGTCGCTCAGTCATGTCCAACTCTTTGCGACCCCATGGACTGTAGCCTATCAGGCTCCTCTGTCCATGGGATTTTCCAGGCAAGAGTGCTGGAGTGGATTGCCATTTCCTTCTCCAGGGGATCTTCCCAATCCAGGAATTGAACCCAGGTATCCCGCATTGCAGGCAGAAGTTTTAGAAGATGAACAGGAATTTTCAAGGTGAAGCAACAAAAAGTCTGAATTGCACACATAAAATGAAGTTTTATTTTGTAATATTTTTCTTTTGCATTGGTATGTTTATGCTGTCCTATGTTGCCAAAAACCATATGTTTCAAGACTATTTGGACAGGAATTATTAAAGTAACAATGAAAAAATAAAGAAATAGCTAAGCTATTGACTATCCCAGTGTGACTTTGAATTGAATTGATAAAGTAGTCCCAAAAGCCAACTTGTGTCAAAGAGAAAAATGAATATTCTACATTATTTATTTCCTATGAAACTTATCATCATAGAATTTCCTCCACAGCATATAGAAAGGGGACTTCTTTATAAATGTGCAAGTTAGGTCCTCAGGCTCACTACAGTAGAGGAACACAAAAACATGAAGAAGAAGAAATACAAAACCTATGGCCACCACCACCACTAGCCTCAGGAATTATGGAAAGAAATGATGCCAGAGATTCAAGGACAGACTAATAATCAGCTTCCCAAGTTTTGTGTTGGTGGGGAAGTCTGTACATGCTAAATGAATCCAGCCCTCCTTTTAAAATGTTGGGGAGAAACTTTAGATTCATACAGTCTGTGCATGTGTGTGAGTGCAGTAACCCCTACTGGCCCTGGTGATTAGATGCAGAGTTCCTTTTAAGACCAGTGATCTAAGCCCAAACTTAAAATGCTGCAAAACACAAATACCATGAGAGAAAACAGACAGATTTCTTGCATACCCAAATAACTCCAAAAGTCCAGACCACAATAATTTCATCTGCAGCCTCATCAGTCCAAGTAAGGTATTAAAGACAGCTATACTACATCAGTACCAATGGAAAAAGCAAATAATATAAGGCAGTTCCTGGGTTCCTCTGTCCTGTCAGTCTCCTTGATGGCATACAAACCAACCAACCCTGTTATACAGCCATTTCAAAGAACAACAGGAAAAAGTTAAACATATACATGAATCAAATACTTAAACTGTAAAAGAAATTGGTTTAATAGAAAGGAACTGAATTACCTAAAGAGATTACTTAAAATATTGAATTAAACTACATTTACCAAATTGAACTATAATTGGTTTTCCCCTACCAACTTGGTGAGGAACTTTTATTATTGTTGTTGGTTTTTTTTAACCAACTTAATATTTCACTGTGAATCCTGCTCTTCCATGCAAAGTTACCTTTCATTGTTGGTCAGCTTGAGCTCACAGTTTAAATCCTGAGAATGTTGGTGGTAGTGGATTTGAATGGCACAGGCTCTTCTTCAAGTTTTCTTTCAGTTTTCCATCTGGAGCCTACAGCTAGCATCACTAACTTATGCCAAGCTTTACCTCTGATCTCAACCTTATTCCCTGTCTGAGCCAAAAATCTTTCAGATAGGTCAGCAAATTTTTAAGAACCAGAGTTTCTCAATAATACTTGTCCCTCCTATCTCTCCTCTCAGACCTCTGCACACAATTTTTCTCTTCTTTATCCCTGTCATCTTGTGTATACAGTCCAGAGAGGTCCACAGACCACCAATCACATAATAGTCAATTAATTAGAGTTCTTCTAGAATACAATGAAATATAAATCATACTGTTATTTAGAATGGTTTTGTAAGTCAAATATAGCAACAAATTCAGATCCCTGTATTTGGGCTTAATTCAGCAATAACTGATTAGTGTAGAGTTTCTAATGAAATCCAGCTTTGACGTCTAATTTTCCTACCTCTGATTTCCTTTATGATTAATGAAAACAAAGAAGAGAAAAATAACATATTGACTATTTCCCATTGTACTATGTCAGGCATATGAAGATACTTTAAAAATGTTTACTGCTCAAGGATTCCACAATATGTTGAACTAGTTCCACTGTTCCTACTTTCTCCCTCATATTGTCTTTTTCTGTTTCTTCTACTTTCTTACGGGCTTGATTTTGTGTGAATCTTTTGAGATGTACTATACTCTCAGTGCTCAGCTTCATCTGAATTTTAGGCCTTCTGGCCCGTTTAGGACATTTCAGGGAAAATATTTTGAGGATGTAAATTTCCCTGATAATAATGTTTCTTTCTTACAGAAATAGACACTGTAAGTATCATAAAACTTTTCACTTAAGATGTGTCTTTTGCCATGCTAGTTTCATCTGCAAGCACCTTTATCAGTTATCACTGCTCCAATAATGCCACTAACACATTCTCTTTAGTGTAAAATATTAATTTCTTGTTCATCTGTAGATCAATAACAATTAAGTTGATCTAGTGACATGATCTGTGAGGCTCTACTTTGGAATATAGGCTGTCTGGGATTTGGCTCCAGAAAGTACATCCAATTCAGATCTGCTCCATAATTCCCTTCTCATTCTTGGAGCAGCAAATAGGCAGAAGGGGAAGCAGAAGGAAACATATGATGTCTCTGACAAAGTAAATATATATCATCAGAAATTATCCACAAAAGTTTCATTGTGGTTTATTGGCCTATACTGTTTCAGCTTGGCAATCCAAAAACCAATCACTGGCAAATGAGATGGGATTACTAAAATTAATTAGGCTAATTAAAGTTTACTCAGGGACTTTAGGTTGATGTGGGATGATGGGGGTTCAAACATCAGGTCTGACTTACAAGTGAGTTTTGTAAGAACATGAGTTCTGAGGGAGGATGAATAATATATGCAAATTCCACATTTGTGGTTCTCTTTTTGTAAATTGGAAATTCTCCAGGTTCACCTGATCAGTAGCATTCTGTCCTGTACCCGTAGTTCTCAAATTTTACCTCAGGGCCATATGCGTCAGCATTATCTCTGAACTTTGTTGGAAATGCAGGTTCTTGTGCACCACCCTAAACTTATTGAAATTATAAATTTTGGATGGAGCCCATCAGTAGGAGTTTTGACAAGCCTTCTTTGTGATGTTCTAAAGATTAAGAACTGTCGCCACAGGCTATGGTGTTTTCCTATTTCAGCTGTTTCTCAAAAGTGTTTCCTTGAGTGAGGTCTGGGATTATTTGCCTGGACTAGCCTAATAAAATGAAGTCCTAGGTAGCTGTGAGCAGATTTTTGCAACAGCAGAATCAGCATCATTGTTCCTGCTCTCAAGATAAAGCTTATGAATGTGGGCCAGTATACTCCCCACCACCACCACCATCACCGTAGTTGCCAAAGCTGTAACCCTGAAGTTTCTTTCAGCAGCTTAGCTTCAATTTATTAGTACTCTTCCACAACAAGGGCTTCTCCGATAGGTCAGTTGGTAAAGAATCCACCTGCAATGAGGGAGACATGGGTTCGATTCCTGGGTTGGGAAAATCCTCTGGAGAAAGGAAAAGCTCCCCACTCCAATATTCTGGCCTGGAGAATCCCCTGCACTGTATAGTCGATGGGGTCACAAAGAGTCAGACACAACTGAGCGACTTTCACTTTTTCCACAACAAGAACATGAAAAACTTAGACTTCAGTGCTGAGTGAACAGTTAGTTTTCTATGTGAAAGTGATGCGTGTAATATTTAATTATTGTTTGGCTATTGCATTTCATAGGGAGTGAAAAGGTGTATGAAAGTTTCCACTCCCTTGGTATCTCAAAAGTTCAGTTTCATTATGATTAAAATAATGAAAGTGCATATGCCTCACATAGAGGAATCTAAAAAACTGAAAAGAATGCTAAAAGGTTCCCCCAAAAGGTGAAGTTAGCTATTCTTCTTGGAGAAAAGTCAGGTATGTTCTATTCTAAATAATGTTTACAAAAAAGAAAAGGCTTCTGATAATTTTTAATATTTTTTAGATTATATTACACAAATGACCTTGCAGATTTTGTGCCTTGTTTAGATAACTCTTATGACTTCTTAAAATTTATAAACATTTACATACGTTATACTCAAACATCAGATTCTATTAAATTAGAATATAAATGCTAGTTCTTGTTAAAAAAATTAAGTGAGTAAGTTTTAAAGATATAATTGGTTTTATTCAGTGATTTATGAATTGGGCAGCATCTGGTCTAGTTGACAGAAAGGAGCTCTGAGGAGCTATACAAAATAAAAGACTTATAAAAAGAGAGAGTAGGGACCAGAAGGTTATATTAGACAAAAAAAAAACAGATTGGTTATGGTGGTGGTTTTTCAGGCACATTACCTAACTAGTGCTGATCAGGTAATCCTGATTGATGGGCTTAAGATTCCATTTCTGGGACAGCTGAAACTAATTAAGTCTCAGTTTGATGATGTGGGGCTTAACATAAGTGACTCTGTTTGAGACTAATATCTTATTTTTAACATGCTCTTATAAAATAAATATAAAATGCCTGTTATTGAAAACATGGACCAATGTGGGTATCTATCTTTATCTTAGTGTTGATGTATGACTTTGACTTTATACACTCATATGAGAATTGATAAAGCAAATAATAGGTATACAGTGTACATGATTTACACAGTGGATTTATTACAGGGAAGTCGAGCATGAATCATGTTAGAATTTTAAAAATTCTTACAGGTAAAGTGTGTATATTTATTTATTATTTTTTAATATTTAATTTGTCATTTATATGAGTGTTAGTTGCTCAGTCATGTCCAACTGTTTGTGATCCCATAGACTGTAGCCCAACAGGTTCTTCTGTCCATGGAATTCTCCAGGCAAGAATACTGTAGTGAGTAGCCATTTTCTTCTCCAGGGGATCTTCCTGACTCTGAGACTACCTCTTTACAGGCAGAACCTTTACCATCTGAGCCACCAAGAAAGCCCACCATATATTTAAATCGGCTTTAAAATATTTCCTTGATTAGTTTGTAGAAAGGTTAAAAATATTAATTCCAAAAGAGAATGTAAGTTCTAAATGTAGGGTTAATTTAAGCTTGTATAATTAAAGCTTCTTTAGTTTTCCATCAAATTATATTCTTTGTTCAATTCTATGGTGTTTGAAAAGCCACTTGAAAGAGTCAAGGAGCTATTTATGCAAAATATTTTTTAACCTAGATAATATATGAAAAAGAATCATGTGGCTAGAAAAGAATTTATGGCTTATCATAGCAATAGGAACCCTACTATAGCCACTCCAAGCAAGAAGCCATATTATATACATGTGTTGTATAATGTAAGAAAACTCATGAAGTAAGGGATTGTTTAGGCTTGCATCCTTTACAGATATTCCACTTTATATTTATCTAATTATCTTTGTATTTCTTCAACATCAAATTCTTTCAGCTCCACACCTTAAAACAAAAAATAAAACATTTAAAAATATAAATCCTTTTTACTAAGGATAAAAGTATAACTTTGTATGTGGCTGTTGTTGGGAAAATAAAATTAGAAATAAAATCTCCTGCTAACCAAAAATCCTTTCCACAAAAACAGTAGGTAAAGAAAACTTCCATTATTTAATAAGCATGAAGACAAGATCTAATGTGTATCATAGACAATCCATGAAAGAGACTTCAGATACAGAAAGATGTTTTATGCTTTCATATAGTCAGTCGGATTTAATCTGTTCATACATGTTCTAAAGATAAATGATAAATAGTCCTTAGGTAAATCAACTGGACAGTACCATTTACCACACATAATTCTTCATAAATTCACCTAAAGACAGCTTTACTTAAAATATAATTGGAGTGACTGTGTTAGCTAATTGGCTTTATTCAAAGAAAAATAAAGCTCTCATATCATTATGACAGGGAGTAGTTTTGCAACTTGGAGTGAGATCCTCACTGAAATTTGGTTTCCACTTCCCCACAGAAAAGAAGATAGGGTGCTGTCTTCCCTGATTGTCCTTCCCAATTCAGGAAATACAAAGAGATGCAGTTTAGATCCCTGGGTGGGAAAGGTCCCCTGTTTTTAGGAAATGACAACCTACTCCAGTATTCTTGCCTGGAAAATCCCATGGACAGAGGGGCCTGATGGACTGCAGTCCACGCGTTGCAAAGAGTCAGACAGGACTGAGCCACTGGGCACACACAGCACTTCTTGATTATTGCATCTCAAAAAAGATGGCTTAGAGGTTCTTGAGGAAACACCCCTAAACTTTGAGACTGACTAGAGGCTTATGTAGTATTTGAAAAGTTTTATACACATTTGAGATAGACAGAAAAAACTGGCAATTCTATGTTTTCTATAGTGAAAGCTCTAAGATAAAGGAAGGTAAGAGGGCCTCTTTTAAATTTTTATCTGCCTTTAGACTATCCTTTCAGCAGGACCTTTTCTTTATTAATATTTGCTCTGCCCAATGCATACTTCCAATTTAATAGTAGATAGTATGACATAAAAGCAAAATCATTGCTTTGAGAGGAAGGTAAAATTTTAAAGAAGCGTCTAGAAGGAAAATTAGAATTTAATGAAACTCTTTCCTTTCTTCTTTCAGTGATTTTTTGTTTATTTGTTTCTGTGAACTATAATTTCCAAATCAAAATTAAGTTGAACTAAACACCTACCTTAAAAACCAAGGTCTTATTCTGCTTTTTCTTATGTGTTCCTGCTGCTACTGCTAAGTCGCTTCAGTAGCGTCCGACTCTGTGCGACCCCATAGATGGCAACCCACCAGGCTCCCCCATCCCTTGGATTCTCCAGGCAAGAACACTGGAGTGGGTTGCCATTTCCTTCTCCAATGCGTGAAAGTGAAAAGTGAAAGCGAAGTCGTTCAGTCATGTCTGACCCTTAGCGACCCCATGGACTAGGAATTCCTACTCAAAATATAAATGCACTTTCCCAAGGGTAGTAATTTGTGGAAACAAGTTGCAAGAGATACTCTGTGAACACATGACTCTGGGGTAAAATAAACTTAAAAAAATTTGTGTCATGTCACTTTGCAACATAAAAATCATACTGAATTAGTGGGCCAGTAAATAATTTTGATGAGTTAGGATCAGCATTTTTTAAATTAAATAGAATGGAATGGAATATAAAGTATGAGAGGGTGCCGCTTGTAGTACACATTTGTGTACGTGTTAGTCGCTCAGTCATGTCCGACTCTTTGCAATCCCATGGAATTTAGCCCGCCAGGCTCCTCTGTCCATGGGATTGGATTCTCTAGGCAACAATACTGGAGTGGGTTGCCATTTCCTCCTGCAGGGAATTTTCCTGACCTAGGGATTGAACCTGGGTCTTCTGCAGAGCAGGCAGATTCTTTACCATCTGAGCTAGTTATGGTACACATTTGAAGTTTTGCATTGTTCTGTGAAAAATATTTTGCAATTATTTTCATGTGTGTGTTGCTATGTGTGTGTGTATATAAATAAACTGTGTACTGGAGTGGTTGAAAATAGGCAAATTAATACCACCCGAGTGAAAACAAATAATGATCATTTATTGAGAACTTACTGTATCATGGGAGTCAGTGATCATTGCTTGCTTTTAGCAGAAACTCTAAGGCAATCAGAGTGGGAAACCTTTACAGTGAGAGTGAAAGAGAAAGACAGAGAGAAAGGAAAGGATGAGAGGAACTGTAGGGAAGGGAAGAGGATGGGAAGGAGGGAGGGAGGAAGGAAAGAAGGAAAAAAGGAAGCAAACTAGGCTTCCTCGTATACTCTGATGGAAATTATTGACATGGGAAACCTTCTGCTGTGCTAGCTTGAGGCAGAACATCTTATCTGATTTCTTCCGAGCAGCATTTTGGGTTCTCTCTGATTGATTCTGAGTTGGAGGTGAGAACAGAAATTAGAAAATTTGACTGTCTCTGACTGAATCTAACTCTTGACTGATTGCTGCTGAAATTGTAGTCTGACTCCCTGGACTTCTTATGTGGATCAGATTCTATGGCCCTATATAGTCTGGCCATTTTCCATGTGTGTTCAACCTTTTGGATTAAAAGAAAATAATAACTCACATCAATATACTATATACTCCTTAAAAACTTTCACAATGAAGATTAATACATTAAAGGATTGAAAAGTTCATTTGTAAAAGGGTTAATTGCATCCAATTCTTTGTGATCCATGACCTGTGTTTGCCAGGCTCTTCTGTCCATGGAATTCTCCAGGCAATAATAGTGGAGTGGGCTGCCCTTCCCTTCTCCAGGAGATCCTCCCTACCCAGGTATCGAACACAGGTCTCCCACATTGCAGGCAGGTTCTTTACTGTCTGAGCCATTAGGGAAGCCAGTACTACCTAAATTAATTTAACATTCTCTAAAGTAATGCTCAAAATTCCCCAAGCTAAGCTTCAAAATTACAGGAACTGAGAACTTCCAGATGTTCAAGTGGGATTTAGAAAAGGCAGAGTAACCAGAGATCAAATTGCCAACATCTGTTGGATCATAGAAGAATAAAGAGAATTCCAGAAAAATATCTGCTTCTGCTTCATTGACTTCATTAAAGCCTTTGACTGTGTGGATCACAACAAACTGTGCAAATTTTTTCAAGATATAGAAATACCAGACCACCTTACCTGCCTCCTGAGAAACTTGTATCCAGGTCAAGAAGCAAAAGTTAGAACCAGATATGAAACAGCAGACTGGTTCCAAATTGGGAAAGGAGTACATCAAGGCTGTATATTGTCACCCTGCTTATTTAACTTGTATGCAGTGTGTATCATGGGAAATGCCAGCCTGGATGAAGCACAAGCTGGAATCAAGATCGCTGGAATCAAGTAATCTCAAATATGCAGATGACACCACCCTTATGGCAGAAAGTGAAGAAGAACTAATAAACAGCCTCTTGATGAAGGTGAAAGAAGAGAGTGAAAAAGCTGCTTTAAAACTCAACATTCAAAAAAATGAAGATCATGGTATCTGGTCCCATTACTTCATAGCAAATAAATGGAGAAACAATGGAAACAGTGAGAGACTTTCTTTACTTGGGCTCCAAATTCACTGCAGTTGGTAACTGCAGCCATGAAATTAAAAGATCCTTCCTCCTTGGAAGAAAAGCTATGACAAACTAAGACAGCATATTAGAAAGCAGAGACATTACTTTGCCAACAAAGGTTTATACAGTCAAAGTTATGGTTTTTACAGTAGTTACATATGGGTGTGAGATTTGGACCATGTAGAAGGCTGAGCTGGAGAAGGCAATGGCACCCGACTCCAGTACTCTTGCTTGGAAAATCCCATGGATGGAGGAGACTGTTAGGCTGCAATCCATGGGGTCGCTAAGAGTCGGACACTACTGAGCGACTTCACTTTCACTTTTCACTTTCATGCATTGGAGAAGGAAATGGCAACCCACTCCAGTGTTCTTGCCTGGAGACTCCCAGGGACGGAGGAGCCTGGTGGGCTGCCATCTATGGGGTCACACAGAGTTGGACACAACTGAAGTGACTTAGCATAGCATTGCATAGAAGGCTGAGCACTGAAGAACTGATGCTTTTGAAGTGTGGTGTTGGAGAAGATTCTTGAGACTCCTTGGACTGCAAGGAGATCAAATCAGTCAATCCTATAGGAAATTAATCCTGAATATTCATTAGAAGTACTGATGCTAAAACTGAAGCTCCAATACTTTAGCCTCCTGATTCGAAGAGCCAACTCATTAGAAAAGACCCTGATGCTGGGAAATATAGAAGGCAGGAGGGCACAACAGAGAACGAGATGGTTGGATGGCATCACTGACTCAAAGAACATGAGATTGAGCAAGCTCTGGGACATGGTGAAGGACAGGGAAGCCTGGCATGCTGCAGTCCATGGGGTCTGAAAGAATGAGACGTGACTGAGCAACTGAACGACCACAACAACAAAGTATATCACAGGCTTTCCAGGGGCACTAGTGGTAAGGCATCTTCCTGCCAGTACAGGAAGAGGCAACAGATGTGGGTTTGATCCCTGGGTCAGGAAGATCCCCTGGAGGAGTACACAACAACCCACTTCAGTACTATTGCCTGGAGAATTCCATGGACAGAGGAGCCTGGTGGACTACAGTGCATAGGGTTGCAAAGAGTCAGACACGATTGAAGTGACTTAGCATGCATGCGTTCAAAGTATATCATAAACTATTTTGGGGATTAAGCCTCTCTTTTGTTCCACAATCCCTCTTAATCTTAATATATGGAAAATATTTCTTATCTTCATTTACAACTTGTTATCTTCTTTCTGTACTCCCCACTTCAAATAAGTTCCATGGCTTATCATATGTCTTTTACTGATATTTTTCACCTATGTTTTGGTCACAACTCAAATAGTCTTTGCATTGCTTGAATTATTCCAGTATCTAGCTCCAGGTTTTTCACTTGTATTTTCTCTTTTCATGGACTTCAGGTTACTCTTAGCTGTTACTTCTACTCCAAAAATCTTTATTCATCTCCATTCTCACACTATCAATTCTACTCTTAACAGATATAAAAAGCTGTGCACTGTCTGGCTGTAAGCTACTTTTTTCACTCATATCTTGTAAAGTTTTTCCTTGTTCAAACCTTAATATACCCTCCTATCCTTCTGTAAAGTATTTGCTAATTTCCATTTATAAATGTCCTTTTCATTCATTATCATATAAAATTCAACATCTTTGAAACAGTCTTCTGTGATCATCCCTATACTCACCCACTCCCAACCTGAAAATAATCTTTCCACTCCTTCAGATCAGTTCAGTTCAGTCGCTCAGTTGTGTCCGACTCTTTGCGACCCCATGAATTGTGGCACGCTAGGCCTCCCTGTCCATCACCAACTCCCAGAGTTCACTCAAACTCACGTCCATTGACTCGGTGATGCCATCCAGCCATCTCATCCTCTGTCGTCCCCTTCTCCTCTTGCCCCCAATCCCTCCCAGCATCAGAGTCTTTTCCAGTGAGTCAACTCTTCACATGAGGTGGCCAAAGTACTAGAGTTTCAGCTTTAGCATCATTCCTTCCAAAGAAATCCCAGGGCTGATCTCCTTCAGAATGGACTGGTTGGATCTCCTTGCAGTCCAAGGGACTCTCAAGAGTCTTCTCCAACACCACAGTTCAAAAGCATCAATTCTTCGGTGCTCAGCCTTCTTCACAGTCCAACTCACATCCATACATGACCACAGGAAAAACCATAGCCTTGACTAGATGGACCTTGGTTGCCAAAGTAATGTCTCTGCTTTTGAATATGCTATTAGTTTCTAAATATAAAAAACCTTGAATAAATAGGAGCAGAATTTTCACATATTGCCTTACATTAAATGTTTGTATCCATATTATATACTTAGTAAATTTTCTGTCCTTATTCACAAAATCTACACTTTATTCAATTTTATAAACTTTTACAGCCCTAAATATTATGGCTTGTGTATACTAAGCTGTTAATGAATAAAGCTAAACACCTGACTTTTTAATAATCTTTAAAAATTATAGGCATTCATCTAACTACTTGAGATGAGTTAAGATGCAGATAACTTGCAAGTAACATGATAATTCACATTCAAACTAAAATATACATGATGAGTATAGGGTCCTCTCCAGAAACTAGAACCCCTAGAACTTGAAAGATAGAGAAAGACAATGGAGAAGTGATTATCACAGTAGCCTCAGAGACTCAAATTATACGAAGAAATCAGCTTCAGAGATCTATTATTATGTTTTATTTGTTGTTTTCATATCTGTCATCAGTGCTCCAAAGTGTCTGAGTAAATGTTATGTTTCTCATTTGAGCAAACACTCAGACCAGTTTATCTGGGACCACCCTAGTTGAGCACATATGGATGCTCAATACCTGTTTTCTGACTGAGAGAGTTTATGTGGATAATCCCATGACTTAATCCCATAAAGGGCTAATACTATATCAATATTGTTATTTTTAAAAAACAAAAGACATATTCTGCTCATTTGTTGTACTCTGGATTTTCTCAGTGTTGTTTTTTATAATAAGAGTGGTTGATTCTTCTTATTTGCTTTATAGATAAACTTCCAAGTAAGTCCTTTGACCATATGGTAGATACAGTAAGAGCAAGAATGTTTGGATTTTGAATACTGTTCTTAGGCTGCTAGCAGTTATGATACTTTCAAAAGAAAGATCCATTTACTTTGATTGCTATTATTAAAGTTCAAAAAATATTGATCTGTCACTGCTTGCAAACTCTTTTAACCAGGTAGCTACAGAGATTTAGACAAAAATCTATATTTCACTTTGGTCTTTTAATGAAGGTACTTCAAAAAAAATATTTAAGGAATAGACAGGTTAAGTGAAGTTGAAGTGAACAATGCTATACTGAGTCTTCTTATTAAAAAGGAATGCTTCCCGGTACTTCCATTTTTGTGCTCCAGTATTAAACTTTAAGTCCCTCAAGGAGTAAGGTCACGTCTCTTTAATTGACTCTACAGCATATTTAGATTATTTCACAAGACATTACTGTGTTTGCTATTGGTAGAGTATTTTTGGGGTATCCATCATCAAAATACTTATCAATGGTTTATCTCTGCTTAGCATAACATCAGAGGCCCTTCACAGTGTGAAGACCTTCACACAGGGCACCCCACATCTCCCCATCTTCATCTCTTATCTTACCCTCTTGTACCCTAACGCCAGCCATGGTGAGTTACTTGAATTTTTCCAAATGTGATGATTCACACTATTATCCTTTCTCCAATCTGTTTACTCTACTTGAAATGTCCCCAACTTTAATGCCATATACCCTATACCCCAACCTAAATCACACATATCCCCTAAGATCTGCCTAAGTTTACTTCATGTTTCAGTTTATAGGATCATTTTGACTTTCAATTTCAAAATTTAGGAGAATTCAATAATTCTCCTAAACAGAATTATTCATTTTCTTCTCATGTTTTGCATATGTCTTATTCTAAAACTAAATTATGTATCATAAAAGTGACTTAACAGGCATGCATAGTCTTTTCCTGGGAGGAAGCTACTAGATTGTTATTCCCAGCATTCCCAGGATTTAAAGTATAATATAGTTTTAAGACATTTTGCTTGAATGAACATACTAATGGAGGATTGAATATACAAATGAAAGAATGAATGTATGAATGCGTGAGGTCGCTGCAACTGACAAAATTGATAATGACACCACCTGTACTTAGCTGGGTTACATTTGAGATGTTTACAATAAAAATGCCCTTGAGTCTGTCCCTGGGTTTCCTAATCTCAATCAACCTTCCTCATTGTCTTTTTATCACAGGTCCTGTGCTTAGTTACAAATTTAAGGCAGATACTAAGGAGGTCTTTTGAAGGATCCTCAAGTATAAACATAGGTCAAAATTTAAGGCTAATACCACAATGAAGTCAGGAAGAAGGGTTTACTTGTCACTTTACAGTTTATCTTTAAATATATAGGAAATGCACTTCAATTCTCAGATCATCTTGGAGTTTTAAAATATGTATGTTTTACATTTTCTTGAATAGGTGCTGACCAGAGCATAGTTCATTTTTTTTTTTCTTAAAAATATGTGTCAAGGAATTTGTATATGTATACATACACATGTGTGTGTGTGTGTGTGTGTGTGTGTGTGTGTGTGTACTGAATTAACTTATTTGGCAGTTCTTATATACTTTTTTTTTTTTTTTTTTTTAGGGCAAGGAAATGATATACACCTTTTTGTGGCCCTAGTTCCTAGCACAGTTCTTAGTACACGGTGGATCCTTAGTTTAAAATTGAACTGAAAAGAATTGCTTATATTAAGTTAGTAATACTAGCCTTAGATTCCCTGAACTAAGTTTCTTTATAATCATCAGAAACATCAAAAATTATTTTTTGTTTGTTTGCTTTAATTGATTTCTACCTAGTCTCATTAAATTGTTTTGTACAATCAAAAGTTTATACTAGGGAATTATTGAATTAAGCATTATTAATGTTCTTTCTGGGTTTGAACTTGTTCTATTGTATTATATTCTTTTTAATTTTTTAAAAATGTATTTTATTTCTTTCATTTAAGTTTTTAAAATTTTATTTATTTGTCTTTAATTAAAAGAGAGAATGCTTGGTCATTTTTGAAAAATCTTAGTCTCACTGTTTTATATTCCAACAAGTTCATCTGAAAGAGAGAAAGATGGTAGAGTTATAATTGTTAAGTAGAGTCTTAACACAAAACCCCAGGAATAATACTCCATTGTGTATATGTACCACAGCATGTAAAGTTTAAAAATAAAATAAAATTTAAAAAAAAAAAAAAAAAAAAACCCCAGGAAGCCCATGGCCAGGAAAAAAAAAAAATCTGATGAATAAAGAGATTGTAGGAGTAAAATATCATAATCCAAGTTTATAGGTTCTGTACCTATTGTCTTAGTTTTCTTGTCTTGGAAAGTAGGGATGATTTGCTACAACAAAATACCACAGACGTCAGAGATGGCATGATTTATTAACAGCAGAAATTTATTTCTCAGTCCTGGAAGCTGAAAGTCCAGAATCAAGGCACCAGTGTGGTCAATCTGAGAATTTTTTTCCTGGTTCATAACTGGGGCCTTGTTGTGTCCTCCTCACATAGTAGAGGGGAAAGTGGTCACTCTGGGGCTTCTCTCCTAAGAGCACTAATCCTATATATGAGGGTTCTGACTTCATGACCTGACCATCTCTGAAAGTCCCCACCTAATGTCATCTTTGAATTTTGAAGGAATGCATTCATACCATGGTAACTGTGAGGACTTGGAAACTTATTGTATACATAACATTAACTATACCCCTCAATTATCCTCCAAATTGGAGACCTGGGCATAGAGATGACAACTTATAAATGGTTTGCCATAAATGCATCAATTGTTGTTGTTCAGTCGCTCAGTCATGTCCAACATTTTGTGACCCCATGGACTGCAGCATGCCAATCTTCCCTGTCCTTTACCATCTCCTAGAGCTTGCTCAAACTCAAGTTCATTGAGTCAGTGATGCCATCCAACAATCTTATCCTCTGTTGTCCCCTTCTACTCCTGCATCAGATCTTTCTCAGCATCAGTGTCTTTTGTAATGAGTCACCTCCTCACATCAGGTGGCCAAATTATTGGAGCTTCAGCTTGGCTTCAGCATCAGTCCTTCTAATGCATATTCAGGACCAATTTCCTTTAGGATTTACTGATTTGATTTCCTTGCACTCCAAGGGACTCTCAAGTCTTCTCCAACACCACAGTTCAAAAGCATCAGTTCTTCAGTGCTCAGCCTTCTTTATGGTCCAACTCTCTCATCCATACATGACTACTGGAAAAACCATAGCCTTGACTGGACAGACCTTTCTTGGCAAAGTAATGTCTCTGCTTTTTAATATGCTCACTCGGGTTATCATAGCTTTTCTTCCAAGGAGCAAGTGTCTTTTAATTTCATGACTACAGTCACCATCTGCAGTGATGTTGGAGCCCCCGCTCCACAACCAAAAAAAAAAAAATAATAAAGTTTCTCACTGTTTCCCCATATATTTGCCATGAAGTAATGTGACAGGATGCCATGATCTTAGTTTTCTGAATGTTGAGCTTTAAGCCAACTTTTTCCACTCTTCTCTTTCACTTTCATCAAGAGGCTCTTTAGTTCCTCTTCACTTTCTGCTATAAGGCTGGGGTCATCTATGTAATGAGTTACTGATATTTCTCCTGGCATATTGAGTCCAGCTGTGCTTCATCCAACCTGGTATTTCACATGATGTACTCTGCATATAAGTAAAGTAAGCAGGGTGACAATACGCAGGCTTCATGTACTCCTTTCATAATATTGAAACAGTCTGTTTTTCCTTGTCCATTTCTAACCGTTGCTTCTTGACCTGCATACAGGTTTTTCAGGAGGCAGATAAGGTGGTCTGGTATTCCCATCTCTTGAAGAATTTTTGACAGTTTGTTGTGATCTACACAGTCAAAGGTTTTAGCGTAGTCAATGAAGCAGAAATAGATGTTCTTTTTGGGATTCTCTAGCTTTTTTATGATACAACAAACATTGACATTTTGATCTCTGGTTCCTCTGCCTTTTCTAAATCCAGCTTGAAGATTTGGAAGTTCTCAGTTCATGCACTATTGAAGCCTGACTTGAGAATTTTGAGCATTATTTTGCTAGCGTGTGAGATGAGTGCAAATGTGCAGTAGTTTGAATATTGTTTGGCATTGCCCTTCTTTGGGATTGGAATGAAAACTGACCTTTTCTATTCCTGTGGCCCCTACTGAGTTCTCCATATTTGCTGGCATGTTGAGTGAAGCAGTGTAACAAGTGAAAGTCGCTCAATCATGCCTGACTCTTTGCAACCCCATGGATTATACAGTCCATGGAATTCTCCAGGCCAGAATACTAGAGTGGGTAGCATTTCTGTTCTTCAGAGGATCTTCCCAACCCAGGGATCAAACCCAGGTCTTGCACATTGTGGGCAGATTCTTTACCAGCTGAGCCACAAGGGAAGCCCAAGAATACTGAAGTGGGTAACCTATCCTTTCTCTAATGGATCTTCCCAAACCAGGAATCGAAGTGGGATCTCCTGCATAACAGGCGGATTCTTCACGAACTGAGCTATGAGGGAAGCACTGTAACAGAATCATCTTTTAGGATTTGAAATAGCTCAGCTGGAATTCCAACTCGTCCACTAGCTTTGTACATAGTGATGCTTCCTAAGGCCCATTTGACTTCACACTCCGGATGTCAGGCTCTAGGTGAGAGATACAACATCATGTTTATCTGGGTCACAAAGATTTTTTTTTTTTATATAGTTCTTCTGTGTATTCTTGCCACCTCCTCTTAATATAGTCTGCTTTTGTTAGGTCCATACCATTTCTGGCCTTCATTGTGCCCATCTGGGCATGAAATGTTCCCATGGTATCTCTAATTTTCTTGAAGATATCTCTCATTTCAGTTCAGTTCATTTGCTCAGTTGTGTCCGACTCTTTGCAACCCCATGGACTGCAGTAAACCAGACCTCCCTGTCCATCACCAGCTCCTGAAGTTTACCGAAACTCATGTCCACTGAGTTGGTGATGCCATCCAACCATTTCATCCTTTGTTGTCCCCTTCTCCTCCTGCCCGCAATCTTTCCCACAATCAGGGTCTTTTCAAATGAGTCATCTCTTTGCATCAGGTGGTCAAAGTATTGGAGTTTCAGCTTCAACATCCATCCTTCCAATGAACACTCAGGACTGATCTCCTTTAGAATGGACTGGTTGGATCTCCTTGCAGTCCAAGGGGCTCTCAAGAGTCTTCTCCAACACCACAGTTCAAAAGCATTGATTCTTTGGCACACAGCTTTCTTTATAGTCCAACTCTCACATCCATACATGACTACTGGAAAAACCATAGCCTTGACTAGACGGACCTTTGTTGGCAGAGTAATGGCTCTGCTTTTAAATATGCTGTCTAGGTTGGTCATAACTTTCCTTCCAAGGAGTAAGCGTCTTTTAATTTCATGACTGCAGTCACCATCTGCAGTGATTTTGGAGCCCAAAATAATAACTGTTTCCACTGTTTCCCTATCTATTTGCCATGAAGTGATGAAACCAGATGCCATGATCTTAGTTTTCTGAATGTTGAGCTTTAAGCCAATTTTTTCACCCTCCTCTTTCACTTTCATGAAGAGGCTCTTTAGTTCTTCTTCACTTTCTGTCCTAAGGGTGGTGTCTTCTGCATATCTAAGGTTATTGATATTTCTCCCAGCAATCTTGATTCAGGCTTGTGCTTCATCCAGCCCAGCATTTCTCGTGATGTACTCTGCAGAGAAGTTAAATAAGCAGGGTGACAATATACAGTCTTGAAGTACTCCTTTTCCTATTTGGAACCAGTCTGTTGTTCCATGTCCAGTTCTAACTGTTGTGTTCTGACCTGCATACAGATTTCTCAAGAGGCAGGTCAGGTGGTCTGGTATTCCCATCTCTTTCAGAATTTTCCACAGTTTGTTGTGATCCAGACAGTCAAATGCTTTGGCATAGCCAATAAAGCAGAAATCGATGTTTTTCTGGAACTCTCTTCCTTTTTCAATGATCCAGCAGATGCTCGCAATTTGATCTCTGGTTCCTCTGCCTTTTCTAAATCCAGCTTGAACGTCTGGAAGTTCACGATTCACGTATTGTTGAAGCTTGGCTTGGAGAATTTTGAGCATTATTTTACTAGTGTTGAGATGAGGCAGTTATGTGGTAGTTTGAACATTCTTTGGCATTTCCTTTTTTGGGGATTGGAATGAAAATTGACCTTTTCCAGTCCTGTGGCTACCGCTGAGTTTTCCAAATTTGCTGACATATTGAGTGCAGAACTTTCACAGCATCATCTTTTAGGATTTGAAAGATATCTCTAGTCTTTCCCATTCTATTTTTTTCCTCTATTTATTTGCATTGTTGACTTAGGAAGGCTTTCTTATTTCTCCTTGATATTCTTTGGAACTCTGCATTCAGATGGGTATATCTTTCTTTTGCTCCTTTGCTTTTCACTTCACTTCTTTTCTCAGCTATTTGTGAGGCCTCCTCAGGCAGCCGTTTTGCCTTTTTGCATTTCTTGTTATAGGGCATGGTGATCGTCACCTCCTGTTCATATCACAAACCCCCATTCATATCTCTTCAGGCTGTCGATCAGATCAGTCCCTAGAATCTGTTTGTCACATCTTTTGTATAATTATAAGGTCACACCTGAATGGCCTAGTGGTTTTCCCTACTTTCTTCAGTCTAAGTCTGAATTTGGCAATAAGGAGTTCATGATCTGAGACACAGTCAGCTCCTGGTCTTGTTCTTGCTGACTGTAAAGAGCTTCTCCATCTTTTACTGCAAAGATTATAATCAGTTTGATTTAGGTATTGACCATCTGGTGATGTCCATGTGTACAGTCATCTCTTCTGTTGTTGGAAAACAGTGTTGGCTATGACCAGTGTGTTCTCTTGGGAAAACTCTGTTAGGCTTTGCCCTGCTTCATTTTGTATTCCAAGGCCAAACTTGCTTGTTTCAGTCCAGGTGTCTCCTGACTTCTGATCTTAGCATTCCTTTCCCCTATGATGAAAAGGACATCTTTTTTTGCTGTTAGTTCTAGAAGGTCTTGTAGGTCTTCACAGAACCATTCAACTTCAACTTCTTTGGCATTATTGTTGGGGCACAGACTTGGATTACTCTGATGTTGAATGGTTTGCCTTGGAAACAATCAGAGATCATCAATACAACCATAAATATATCTCCAAATTAATGAAATGTCAAATAGCATCGTATTTAGAATCAAAGAAAGGCACATTGTTTTTTTTATCAGTTCAGTTCACTGAAGTCACTCAGTCATGTCCAACTCTTTGCAACCCCATGAACCGCAGCATGCCAGGCCTCCCTGTCCATCACCAACTCCAGGAGTTTACTCAGACTCATGTCCATTGATTCAGTGATACCATCTGACCATCTCATCCTCTGTTGGCCCCTTCTCCTCTTGCCTTCAATCTTTCCCAACATCAGGGTCTTTTCAAATGAGTCAGCTCTTCGCATGAGGTGGCTAAAATATTGGAGTTTCCGCTTCAACATCTGTCCTTCCAATGAACACCCAGGACTGATTTCCTTTAGGATGGACTGGTTGGATCTCCTAGCAGTCCAATGGACTCTCAAGAAACTTCTCCAACGCCACAGTTCAAAAGCAACAATTCTTCTGTTTGTTTGTTTGTTTGTTTGTTTTTAATCACAGAGTTTCTAATTCTATTAAACATATTAAGGTGTTCAATAATTTTTAAGATGAAATATGATAAGAATTGAGTAATTTTGTGTTTTGAATCAGTACCTGTATTTGCTCTAAGAAGCACAAGCTGGATTCAAGATTTCCGGGAGAAATATCAATAACCTCAGATATGCAGATGACACCACCCTTATGGCAGAAGGTGAAGAGGAACTAAAAAGCCTCTTGATGAAAGTGAAAGAGGAGAGTGAAAAAGTTGGTTTAAAGCTCAACATTCAGAAACATAAGATCATGGCATCTGGTCCCATCACTTCACGGGAAATAGATGGCGAAATAGTGGAAACAGTGTCAGACTTTATTTTTTTGGGCACCAAAATCACAGCAGATGGTGATTGCAGCCATGAAATTAAAAGACGCTTACTCCTTGGAAGGAAAGTTATGACCAACCTAGATACCATATTCAAAAGCAGAGACATTACTTTGCCAACAAAGGTCTGTCTAGTCAAGGCTATGGTTTTTCCAGTAGTCATGTATGGATGTGAGAGTTGGACTGTGAAGAAAGCTGAGCGCTGAAGAATTGATGCTTTTGAACTGTGGTGTTGGAGAAGACTCTTGTGAGTCCCTTGGACTGCAAGGAGATCCAACCAGTCCATTCTAAAGGAGATCAGCCCTGGGTGTTTTTTGAAAGGAATGAGCTGAAGCTGAAACTCCAGTACTTTGGCCACCGCATGTGAAGAGTTGACTCATTGGAAAAGATCCTGATGCTGGGAGGGATTGGGGCAGGAGGAGAAGGGGACGACAGAGGATGAGATGGCTGGATGGCATCACGGACTCAATGGACGTGAGTTTTAGTGAACTCCAGGAGTTTGTGATGGACAGGGAGGCTTGGCGTGCTGCGATTCATGGGGTCGCAGAGTCAGACATAACTAAGTGACTGAACTGAACTGAACTGAGCTGATATCAAAGTAATGTATTATTTAATTACTTACTGGCAGCAAGATGTTCTTCTACACCAGACCTATGCAAATGCTAAACTTCAGGTGTCTTTTCTTAGAGCAGCATTCTGAATTTTTTTTATTAAATGATCACATCTAATCTGAAGCTTTTCAATGTCAATTTTTTCACCACTGTGATAAGACACTTTACACATTTATTATTGCAAATATGTCCTTCATTACTTTGTGTGGGAGCTATAGCTTTCCTTCTCAAAATCTGTTTAAATTTTGGTCTCATTTGTCTGAGATCCTTGAGGGTGAAACAGAGTTTAACTCACAAGGTCTTTTTCAGCTGCATGATTCTGTATTTCACGACCTTTGTAAGCCCGTTGCTAAGGTAATGAGATTCCCAAGAGGGTTCTTCACATTAAGGATCAGCAAAACTGCAAGTTTTACAGATCGCTTTCTTTTAACCTACACGGTTCCTCTGAGAAATATTTGAATTACAGTGTCAACTGTTGTCAGGTCAGAGATTAATCAATGAGAATTTCCATGTCACTTTAAGGCCAGATGTTAGTTTTTGGCTGGAAATCTCGTTGAATTTAAAATTAGAGTTTGTTGCTTTAGGCATCAAGGATCAAAGTTTCTTGATTACTAAAACAAGATATTGAAAGATTCCTGCTCTACAAATTTCAGCCACTGTCATTTAAACCTGTGTTATCTATTTTGTTCTCAACTCACTACAGGAGAGCCTTCCTAAGTGCTCTGCTTATATTTAATCTGACGTCTCATCCTCATTTATTTCAACCCTTCTTCTCCAGCTTCTGATTCCTTTCCCTCCACAGTGGGGAAGAAAAACAGCAAAATCAGGTGCTATTCCACGGGTGAAAGTGAAGTCGTTCAGTCGTGTCTGATTCTTTGTGACCCCGTGGACTGTAGCCCCCCAGGCTCCTCCATCCATGGGATTCTCCAGGCAAGAATACTGGAGTGGGTTGCCATTTCCTTCTCCAGGAGGTCTTCCCAACCCAGGGATCGAAACCCGGTCTCCCACATTGGAGGCAGATGCTTTAACCTCTGAGCCACCAGGTGCCTACCTCTTATTCTGGGAATGGATACTTATTTCTGTTCCTTCCTTCCAAACTTATTTGTGAATTATGCACAGTGTTTAGCTGACTCCCAGTAGAGGAGATGCTTGTTATAGAAATCTCAACCCCACTTTATATTCTAAGAAACAAAGTGTCATAAGATAATAAAATCAAGAATCAGTATGATGCAAACTAAATTATTTTTGTGTTGCATTGAGATTTAAATGTAAGCTGTATTCTGTAAATCAGGGACAGTGCAGGTAACAAATGACACTTTCTCACTGGCTATGTGTGGGTCAAGCTTAAAACCAAGAGGTTATACAGTATCCATGGCTAATGACAATGGGGAGTTATTATCACCTTTCAGAATGATAATCATAACGCTGAAGATCACTGTGGGGAGAGGGCAGCATGACGAAAGTGTGGTTTTCAGTATAGTAACAGAGTTATCCCATGGTGATTAGGCAGATAAGATGAGAGAAAATACCCCTATTGCCCAACCTTCTCATCCTTTCTCATGCCAGTGGTCTGACCGCTTATTACACACACAGAAAGTCGAGTGGTATAGGAGCCTATCTGTCTTGGGTCCATGTGGGTCAGCCTTTAATCCCACCCTACAGAGGCAAGACTCAGGGAAGAAAGGGTAAAGAATGGTTCTTGAGAGGTAAACAAAATATTCAGCACAAATTTCCTATAATTATAAGACAACTATTTAAATTATTCCAAAGTCACAACAGTAATATGTCATTCTGTGACTTCCTGTAGTATAGGTCACTATAATTATGAGAATCTATAATTGCTTATATGGTTTACTGATAGGACCACATACTTTTATATACTAATTTTTAATTAACTTCCTTCTTTCTTTATATATTCCACAACCATTCTTGACCTTTAGTCTCGAGAAAAAGCATAATGCTTAAGAATTCATATCGTGGAACCATACCATCTGGGTTCAAATCATAGGTTTACTATTTAAAATGTGTGTGACTCTAGGCAAGTTACTTACTTCATTGGGTCTGCATAGGGTCGTGTCAAGGTTAAATGTAACAAATGCTTAGAACTTTGCCTAATACATAAATGAATTATGAATGTTTGTCATCACTATGTATACAGACACTTGAAATGCAAAGTTATGAATAAAATATCATGGGAAGAGACCAATGAGTAAATAATTATAGTAAAATACATGGATTGATGTAAGTATCCCTAAGGCCTGTTGTTGTTCAGTCTCTCAGTCATGTCCAACTCTTTGCGACCCCATGGACTGTAGCATGCCAGACTTCCCTGTCCTTCACCATCACCCAGAGCTTGCTGAAAATCATGTCCATTGTGTCAGTGATGCCATCCAACCATCTCGTCTTCTGTTGTCCCCTTCTTCTCCTGCCTTCAATCTTTCCCAACATCAGGGTCTTTTGTAATGAGTCAGCTCTGCACATCAGGTGGCCAAAGTATTGGAGCCTCAGCTTCAGCATCAGTCCTTCTAATAAATTATCAGGGCTGATTAGCTTTAGGATTGACTGGTTTGATCTCCTTGCTGTCCAGGGGACTCTCAAGAGTCTTCTCCAACACCACACTTCAAAAGCATCAGTTCTTCAGTGCTCAGCCTTCTTTACGTCCAACTCCCACATCCATACATGACTACTGGAAAAACCATAGCTTGGACTATATGGACATTTGTTGGCAAAGTAATGGCTCTGCTTTTCAATATGTTATCAAGGAGCTTCTTCCAAGGGGCAAGCATCTTTTAATTTCATGACTGCAGTAACCATCTACAATGATTTTGGAGCCCAAGAAAATAAAGTCTTTCACTGTTCCCATTGTTTCCCCATTTGTTTGCCATGAAGTGATGGGACCTGATGCCATGATCTTCATTTGTTGAATGTGAGTTTTAAGCCAGTTTTTTCACTGTCCTCTTTCATGTTCATCAATAGGCTCTTTAGTTCATCTTCACTTTCTGCCATAAGGCTGGTGTGGTGTGCATATGTGCATTCTCTGGCAATTTTGATTTGAACTTGTGCTTCATCCAGCCTGGCACTTCACATGATGTACTCTGCATAAAAATTAAATAAGCAGGGTGACAATATACAGCCTTGACATACTCCGTTCACAATATTGAAGTAGTCTGTTGTTCCATGTCTGGTTCTAACTGTTGCTTCTTGACCTGAATACAGGTTTCTCAGGAGGCAGGTAAGGTGCTCTGGTATTCCCATCCATTTAAAAATTCTCTACAGTTTTTGTGATCCACAGAATCAACAGCTTTAACATAGTCAATGAAGCAGAAATAGATGTTTTTGCTTTGTTTTGTTTTCTGGAATTCTCTAGCTTTTTCTATGATCCAGTGGATGTTGGCCTATAGAACTGCAAAGACAGGAGCAAGTGACTAGAGATACAAACTCAGGTCAATCTTTATGAAAGAGGCATTAATTCAGTTCCATCACTCAGTCATATCCAACTCTTTGCGACCCCATGAATTGCAGCATGCCAGGCCTCCCTGTCCATCACCAATTCCTGGAGTTCACTCAAACTCATGTCCATTATGTCTGTGATGCCATCCAGCTATCTCATCCTCTGTGTCCCCTTCTCCTTCTGCCCCCAATCCCTCCCAGAATCAGAGTTTTTTCCAGTGAGTCAACCCTTCACATGAAGGAGACAACATACTGGAATTTCAGTCCTTCCAATGAACACCCAGGACTGATCTCCTTTAGAATGGACTGGTTGGACCTTCTTGCAGTCCATGGTACTCTCAAGAGTCTTCTCCGATACCACAGTTCAAAAGCATCAATTCTTCAGTGCTCAGCTTTCTTCACAGTCCAACGCTCACATGTATACATGACTACTGGGAAAACCATAGCTTTGAAAAGATGGACCTTTGTTGGCAAAGTAATGTCTCTGATTTTTAATACGCTATCTAGGTTGGTTATAACTTTCCTTCCAAGGAGTAAGTGTCCTTTAATTCATGGCTCCAATCACCATCTGCAGTGATTTTGGTGCCCCCCCAAAATAAAGTCTGACACTGTTTCCCCATCTATTTCCCATGAAGTGATGGGACCGGATGCCATGATCTTCGTTTTCTGAATGTTGAGCTTTAAGCCAACATTTTCACCCTCCTCTTTCACTTTCATCAAGAAGCTTTTTAGGTCATGTTAACTTTCTGCCATAAGGGAGGTATCATCTGCATATCTGAGGTCACCGTTATTTCTCCTGGCAATCTTGATTCCAGCTTGTGCTTCTTCCAGTCCAGTGTTTCTCATGATGTACTCTGCGTATAAGTTAAATAAGCAGGATGACAATATACAGCCTTGATATACTCCTTTTCCTTTTTGGAACCAGTCTATTGTTCCATGTCCAGTTCTAACAGTTGCATTCTGTCCTGCATACAGGTTTATCAAGAGGCAGGTCAGGATGTCTGGTATTCCCATCTCTTGAAGAATTTTCCACAGTTTATTGTAATACACACAGTCAAAGGCTTTGGTGTAGTCAACAAAGCAGACATAGATGTTTTTCTGGAATTCTCATGATTTTTCAATGATCCAGAGGATGTTGGCAATTTGATCTCTGGTTCCTCAGCCTTTTCTAAAAAGAGCCAGACACCCTGGAATGTGAAGTCCAGTGGGCCTTAGAAAGCATCACTACGAACAAAGCTAGTGAAGGTGATGGAATTCCAGTTGAGCTATTCCAAATCCTGAAAGATGATGCTCTGAAAGTACTGCAGTCAATATGGCACCAAATTTGGAAAACTCAGCAGTGGCCACAGGACTGGAAAAGGTCAGTTTTCACTCCAATCCCAAAGAAAGGCAATGCCAAATTATGCTCAAACTACCACACAATTGCACTCATCTCACACGCTAGTAAAGTGATGCTCAAAATTCTCCAAGCCAGGCTTCATCAATACGTGTACTGTGAACTTCCTGATGTTCAAGCTGGTTTTAGAAAAGGCAGAGGAACCAGAGATCAAGTTGCCAACATCATCAAAAAAGCATCATCATCATCATCAAAAAAGCAAGAGAGTTCCAGAAAACCTTTTGTTTCTGCTTTACTGATTATGCCAACACCTTTGACTGCATGGATCACAATAAACTGTGGAAGATTCTGAAAGAGATGAAAGAGGTATCAGTTCAGTTCAGTTCAGTTCAGTCGCTCAGTCCTGTCTGACTCTTTGCGACCCCATGAATTGCAGCACGCCAGGCCTTCCTGTCCATCACCGACTCCTGGAGTTCACTCAGACTCACATCAATCTAGACAGTGATGGCAACCAACCACCTCATCCTCTGTCATCCCCTTCTCCTCCTGCCCCCAACCCCTCTCGGCATCAGAGCCTTTTCCAATGAGTCAACTCTTTGCATGAGGTGGCCAAAGTACTGGAGCTTCAGCTTTAGCATCATTCCTTCCAAAGAAATCCCAGGGCTGATCTCCTTCAGAATGGACTGGTTGGATCTCCTTGCAGTCCAAGGGACTCTCAGGCATCTTCTCCAACACTGTAGTTCAAAAGCATCAATTCTTTGGCGCTCAGCTTTCTTCACAGTCCAACTCTCACATCCATACATGACTACTGGAAAAACCATAGCCTTGACTAGATGGACCTTTGTTGGCAAAGTAATGTCTCTGCTTTTGAATATGCTATCTAAGTTGGTCATAACTTTCCTTCCAAGGAGTAAGCGTCTTTTAATTTCGTGGCTGCAGTCACCATCTTCAGTGATTTTGGAGCCCCCAAAAATAAAGTCTGACACTGTTTCCACTGTTTCCCCATCTATTTCCCATGAAGTGATGGGACCAGTTGCCATGATCTTCGTTTTTTGAATGTTGAGTTTTAAGCCAACTTTTTCACTCTCCTGTTTCACCTTCATCAAGAGGCTTTTTAGTTCCTCTTCACTTTCTGCCATAAGGGTGGTGTTATCTGCACATCTGAGGTTATTGATATTTCTCCCAGCAATCTTGATTCCAACTTGTGTTTCTTCCAGTCTAGCGTTTCTCATGATGTACTCTGCATATAAGTTAAATAAGCAGGGTGACAATATACAGCCTTGACGTACTCCTTTTCCTATTTGGAACCAGTCTGTTGTTCCATGGCCAGTTCTAACTATTGCTTCCTGACCTGCATATAGGTTTCTCAAGAGGCAGGTCAGGTGGTCTGGTATTCCCATCTCTTTCAGAATTTCCCACAGTTTATTGTGATCCACACAGTCAAAGGCTTTGGCATAGTCAATAAAGCAGAAATAGATGTTTTTCTGGAACTCTCTTGCTTTTTCCATGATCCAGCGGATATTGGCAATTTGATCTCTGGTTCCTCTGCCTTTTCTAAAACCAGCTTGAACATCAGGAAGTTCACGGTTCACATATTGCTGAAGCCTGGCTTGGAGAATTTTGAGCATTACTTTACTAGCATGTGAGATGAGTGCAATTGTGTGGTAGTTTGAGCATTCTTTGGCATTGCCTTTCTTTGGGATTGGAATGAAAACTGACCTTTTCCAGTCCTGTGGCCACTGCTGACTTTTCCAAATTTCCTGGCATATTGAGTGCAAAACTTTCACACCATCATCTTTCAGGATTTGAAATAGCTCAACTGGAATTCCCTCACCTACACTAGCTTTATAAAGCCCACTTAACTTCACATTCCAGGATGTCTGGCTCTAGGTCAGTGATCACACCGTCGTGATTATCTGGGTCGTGAAGATCTTTTTTGTACACTTCTGTGCATGCTTGCCACCTCTTCTTAATATCTTCTGCTTCTGTTAGGTCCATACCATTTCTGTCCTTTATCGAGCCCATCTTTGCATGAAATGTTCCCTTGGTATCTCTAATTTTCTTGAAGAGATCTCTAATCTTTCCCATTCTGTTGTTTTCCTCTATCTCTTTGCACTGATTGCTGAGGAAGGCTTTCTTATCTCTTCTTGCTATTCTTTGGAACCCTACATTCAGATGCTTATATCTTTCCTTTTCTCCTTTGCTTTTCACTTCTCTTCTTTCCACAGCTATTTGTAAGGCCTCCCCAGACAGCCATTTTGCTTTACTGCATTTCTTTTCCTTGGGGATGGTCTTGATACCTGTCTCCTGTACAATGTACGAACCTCAGTCCATAGTTCATCAGGCACTCTATCTATCAGATCTAGGCCCTTAAGTCTATTTCTCACTTCCACTGTATAATCATAAGGGATTTGATGTAGGTCATACCTGAATGTTCTAGTGGTTTTCTCTACTTTCTTCATTTAAGTCTGAATTTGGCAATAAGGAGTTAATGATCTGAGCCACAGTCAGCTCCTTGTCTTGTTTTTGCTGACTGTATAGAGCTTCTCCATCTTTGGCTGCAAAAAATGTAATCAATCTGATTTCAGTGTTGACCATCTGGTGATGTCCATGTGTAGAGTCTTCTCTTGTGTTGTTGGAAGAGGGTGTTTGCTATGACCAGAAAGAGGTATAGTTAGACCTTAAAAGATGCATAGGAATTTCCCCAGGTGTTACTGGGATGTTTCTTCTGTCCTGGCTAAGACATCTTGCCTAAGCACATGTTGATGTGAAAATATTCTGACATGCCTGACACTTAAGTAGTTAGTAGGAAAATGGTTGCAGACCAAAAGGAAGAGACAGGAAAAGTTTAAAACATGAGGACTCCCATAGTACATAATTTGAAGAGATATGGATAGTTTAAAAATTACCCTGGTGCCATAAAGGTGATTTGGTGTGTTGAAATATTCAAGACAAGAACCTCTCTTAAAATTAATGTTGCTACTTTTTTTTTCCTGTTCCAGTCCTGGAAGCAATTTTCTTTCCTTAGTTATTCCAGTGCCTGGCTAACAGTATTCTCTCCATCCTTTCTCTCAAGCAGTATTGAACAATGGCAGCATATGGTCATTGGAGTCAGGCAGATGTTGAGTGGAAACTTACTTGACTTGAACTACTTCTACGCATCTGACCTTGGTCAGCTTCTCAGAACCTCATTTTTTCACCCATTAAGGTAGACTAAATAGGATCTTCCTCTCAATGTTATAATAAGTTATACATGAGTTAAAGCAGATAAGTATTTAGCAAATCTCCTCTCAAATTATGGAGAAGGCAATGGCACCCCACTCCAGTACTCTTGCCTGGAAACTCCCATGGACGGAGGAGCCTGGTAGGCTGCAACCCATGGAGTCTGTAAAGTCGGACAGAACTGAGCAACTTCACTTTCACTTTTCACTTTCCTGCATTGGAGAAGGAAATGGCAACCCACTCCAGTGTCCCTGGAGAATCCCAGGGACAGGGGAGCCTGGTGGGCTGCTGTCTGTGGGGTCGCACAGAGTTGGACACGACTGAAGCGACTTAGCAGCAGCAGCAGCAGCTGTCAAATTATAATCTCTCAATAATGGGAACTAATAATCTTATTTCCTGGGACCTTTAGATAGCCTAATCCCTTACTTTCTTTACTGACTGTTTGCCAGTTTTAAGTTACTTATTAAAGCTTTGCATACATGTGTGCAATGTCACTTCAGTAGTGTTTGATTTTGTGCAATTCTATGGATGGTAGTCCACCAGGTTCCTCTGTCCATGGGATTCTCCAGGCAAGGATACTTGAGTAGGTTGCCATACCCTCCTCCAGGGGATCTTCCCAATCCAGGGATTGAATTCACTTTTCTTATGTCTCCTGCATTGGCAGATTGGTTCTTTACTGCTAGCACCATCTGGGAAGCCCCATCTTAGTTTTGAGTCCCTAGAAAACAAAGGCTGGATGAAGCTTATAGACTAAAACTTTATGTGGGGAGGGCAGAGTACAATTCCAAGACAATAGAAATGAAGGGAAAAAAGAGATATAACAGGGAAGTAGGGGGATCAAATATAAAATAGTAAGTTACTGAATAGCCACAGCCTCAAGAAAAACACAGTGTATTGGCCATGTGGGCCTCATGAACCAGCTGTGGTTTCAAACCACCTGTTTTGGGAGAAGACAGATGAGCAATATTTCTTCTGTTCTCCTTCCCATATTTTTTCTTGGTAGTCAAAGTTCATCTCTCAGACGTTAAATTGTCCACAGTTACAAGTGGCACTGTAGCACCTTAGAGAAGCTGTTGAGGAAGACCAAGTTTCTGGCAATTTTGTGGGATCAAATCTGGATCCTGGAGCTACTACAATTTTGCTGCAATAAACAAAATAAAGGTGACTATACCAATGGTTGTTCCATGCCTCAAACTTGTAGGGGGCTGACACAACTGATTAAGCTGCCCTAGAATGGCCAGTGTAGTTCCTTCAGGCTGGCCTGCATGTCTTTTCAATATGTCCCCATCATTCTTTAAACATTTTTTTTTTTATACAAGGTGTTCCAGTTTTGTCCTTGATGTTTCCTTGACCACTGCTGGAAACAGTTTCCTGATTCCCTTTAGTAAAGAATGGTATTCAGACACTAGGATGTGAGCAATCATGTCCTTGTTGCTATAAGTACTTATTGTTATTAGGAATCTTAGTGGATGGGGCTAGACAAGATCTGTGCATGCATATATGTGCATATGTGTGATGTTTGATATAATACAGGCACACTCATCTCTATCTGTGTACATCTATATTTTAAACATGAATTAACATCAGTTTCTCCAGTTTTAGTTCAGCCACTCAGAATCCTTTGTAGCCTTCCAATTTTCTACATCCCCTTCTGGATAGTGAGAAGTCTAGCTATCCTTATCCTCAATACATTCATGATTTGCACAGTCCCCTCATATGCACCTGATCTTACAACTTTACTGGCTGCTTCCTTGGCCTTGCTTCTACTTGTTTGGCCTCTAGCCCCATTATCACTTACTTGACCTCACTATCTCCTCAACTCTTGTTGCCACTATCACTGTCTCTGCTATAGGATGAATATTTATGCTTATAAAATTTACGTGTTGAAACCTAATCCCCAATGTGATGGATGATATCTGTTTATGGGCCTTTAGGAGGTGACTAAGTGATGAGAGTGGGTGCCTAATAAATGGAATTAGTACCCTAGGAGCTCCCTAGCCCTTTCTACCATGTGAGGACACAGCAAGAAGATATTGGTGAATCTGGAAAATGAGCCCTGTCCAGATACCGAATCTACTGACACATTGATCTTGGACTTCTCAACTTTCAGAACTATGAGAAACAAATTTCTGTTGTTTACAAACCATGGCAACCCACTCCAGTTTTCTTGCCTGGAGAATCCCATGGACAGAGGAACATGGCAGGCTACAGTCCATGGGGTAGCAAAAGTGTCGGGCATGACATGGCAACTAAACAACAACATTCTTTTATAATATCTTGAAAGAACTCAGACAGGCTCCTAACACCAAGTCACCCCATCTAAAGAAAGAGAAAAGACTTTATCTTTTCTAATATTTCTCTTCTTTTTCCACCTAGGAAACCTTTCCTTCCTTATTCTTCCCCAGTTCACATAGTAAAATAGCTCTAAGAGTTTCAGGCTCACCTCTGCTGTGAAACTTCTATCTATTTGTCAACCTCCAATTCAAGGGGCCTTTGCTGTACCTCCTTTTGCCCTCATTTAAGGACATAAGCTACATCTTATTTGTCTTTATATTCCTAGTGCCTAGTCTTATTTTTGATACATATTAGAAACTAAAAAAAATGTTTCATAAATGGGTAATTAATGAATGAAATTTTCTTTGCAATAGCTTGGGGATTATAGCTATAGACTCAGACAGACCTAAACTCTGCTATTGATCTTGTGAAATTGGGCAAGTTAATATCTATATCTTATCTGTTTTTACTGTTATAACAAAAAATACTACAGACTGGGTGGCTTATAAACAAGTATGAAAACTAAGTCCAAGATCAAGATGCTGGGAAATTCAGTGTTTGATAAGCGCCCATTTCCTGGTTCACAGATGGCTGATTTTTTCCTGTGTCCTCACATGGCTAGATAGGTAAGGGACCTTTGTGAATTCTTTCTTTTATAAGGGCAGAAATGCTATTTATGAAGTCTCCACCCTCATGACCTTATCACCTTCCAAAGACTCCACCTCAAAATATCATCACACTGGGGATTATGTTTCACTATATGAAGTTAGGGGTAGACAAAAATATTCAGTCTGCAGCATTATTTCTCTGAGCATTACTTAACTTCTCTGATTTTTTTTTTATCAGTAAATAGAGATGATAATAGTTCCATTATATATTGTTATGAGGATTAATATTTTAAAAAGATTTTTTAATAACATCAGTATAATTTCTTTGTAAAATAAATGGTAGTTACTATTATTAATAACTGATTTTTGTGCAAAACTCCATTATAACACTCATCTGTTGTATATGAATTATTTATTCAGATATTAGTCTTGCCTCGATAGAAAATAATTTCAAAGGCAATGATATAAAATAAGTGAAAGAAAGTGAAAGTCGCTCAGTTGTGTCCAACTCTTTGGGACCCCATGGACTATACAGTCCATGGAATTCTCGAGGCCAGAATACTAGAGTGGGTAGCCTATCCCTTCTCCAGTGGATCTTCCTGACCCAGGAATTGAAACAGGGTCTCCTGCATTTCAGGCAGATTCTTTACCAACTGAGCTATCAGGGGGTATATGTTTTTTTTTCTTATTGTATGTTGTTTCTCAGTCTAAGAGAATATTGCAACTTCAATATTATATCTTCATTTGAAAGTATATTGCCAGTCCAGGTTCGATGCATGATACTGGATGCTTGGGGCTGGTGCACTGGGACGACCCAGAGGGATGGTATGGGGAGGGAGGAGGGAGGAGGGTTCAGGATGGGGAACACATGTATACCTGTGGTGGATTCATTTTGATATTTGGCAAAACTAATACAATTATGTAAAGTTTAAAAATAAAATAAAATTAAAAAAAGAAAGTATATTATTGATTTAAAGAATATTGTTTTAAAGGAGCAAATAAAAAAATAGTTTCAAAATAGTATAGTAGAGTAAGCACCTATTCTCATTGCTAGCCCAAAGATGATAGAAAACATATTTTTTAAAAAACCCAAAAATCTGGTGCTTAAGAAGAGAACATTTCAGTTATTATAAGGCTATTGGAGATTTCTGAGAACCATAAATATAAATAAGCATATAAATAAATATATATATATAAAATACAGAGACAAGCCGAGAATTTCATAAACCAGTGCCTCTATGGGCTGCTGTTGTTACACTTTCTGCCTAAGAAGCCATCATTCATTGGGACCAGAAACTTCCAGAGGAGAGGCCACTGATAATCTTGAGAAACTGAGTAATTGCTACAGAAGAAAATATTTTGGCTCCAGAGCAAAATACCCAGATATAAAATGGAGTCAAATGTCATTATCAAGAGGGAGGGATCCCCAACTCAGAGTGAAGCATAAAAGTGGACTGCACTGTGGATTACCAGAGGAGATAATTTATACCTAGAAATGTGACATGATTCTGACAATAGAAGAAATAAGCTTGAAGTTTACAGAAGCAAGCCAATAAAATCAGTTATTTGACTACTCATTCAAAATCACCAGTTTTGTTCTTCCCTTCAAATAATCGCCCCCTGCACTTGTCATCGTAGGCTTGACAACATTCAGTTCAGTTTAGTCGCTCAGTCGTGTCCGACTCTTTGCGACCCCATTAATCGCAGCACGTCAGGCCTCCCTGTCCATCACCAACTCCCGGAGTTCACTCAAACTCACGTCCATTGACTCGGTGATGCCATCCAGCCATCTCATCTTCTGCCGTCCCCTTCTCCTTCTGCCCCCAATCCCTCCCAGCATCAGAGTTTTTTCCAATGAGTCAACTCTTCGCATTAGGTGGCCAAAGTACTGGAGTTTCAGTTTTAGCATCATTCCTTCCAAAGAAACACCAGGAATGATCTCCTTCAGAATGGACTGGTTGGATCTCCTCAAAGTCCAAGGGACTCTCAAGAGTCTTCTCCAACACCACAGTTCAAAAGCATCAATTCTTCGGTGCTCAGCCTTCTTCACAGTCCAACTCTCCCATCCATACATGACCACTGGAAAAACCATAGCCTTGACTAGACGGACCGTTGTTGGCAAAGTAATGTGTCTGCTTTTGAATATGCCATCTAGTTTGGTCATAACTTTTCTTCCAAGGAGTAAGCATATTTTAATTTCATGGCTGCAGTCACTATTATTCATCAAATACATTGTCAAATATACTGCTTCAGAAGAAACTTTAGTCTGCTACACTTGAAGCAGACTTTTGCTTATACCCAAAGAAACAGATAAAAAACATTTTTTTAATTGAAACGACTGTACTAGATATCCTCATAAAAATAAAGGGGGAAATCATGTTCATGAAAAAAAATAATAGGTTATGAAACGATAAATGGTAATAAATCATTAAATATTCAAGAAATTGCAACATATTTTAAATATAAATAAAAGTGCACCACCACCATAGCACATATCACCTTCTAAAATAAAACTTTTGTGTATTATTATTTGTGAACTTCCAGTGGAATATACACTATTAAGAAGCAGGAATTATTATCTGTTTATTCATTTATCTATCCCATATAGTACCTAGAAGAGAATCTAGCACATCATAGGTCCTCAGATATTTGCTGAATAAATTGAATGACTCAATGTGATGTGAACTATGTAAGTGAGCTTGATTGAACTATAAATAAACCTGGAAAATTCATACTTTATTTGGAATTTTAACAGTTATTTAAAAAATTGTTGGAGAGGGTAGACAAAAGATAATTAACGACATAAATTATTTCAATTTGACAAATATATCAAATTGAATTGAATATATTTTACTGATTTATCCACTGTGAGACCTGGATCTACTTATACTGGTTATTAAAGCAATAACACTAGAAATCAGCAACAAAATGATAGCCTAGGCCCATAAATTTAAAAGCACTTTGAAACTATTTATGATACAAAGAGGGAATAAAGATGAAAACTATAAACTATTTAGAAGTGAACAACAGCAACAAAAGCTCTAAATACAAAAACAGTACTCTGAAGAAAATTTATAGACTAAAAAGAATATTTTTAAGGAAACAAGAGAGGCTGAAAATAAACTAATATAGAAACAAATCCTAAAACTTAAGCTTAAGAAGGTGGAGAAAGAATAACAAAATAATGCAAAAGAGTTGAAGTTTGAGTAGACTAGTAAATCGCCAATGTTTTGTAAATATGAAGAAATGAAAACTGGAAGACTAATCACAAATAACTTGCATTAGGAGTAAGAAAATTAATGATTTATCTTTATAAAGATATATTTAAAGATTATATAACACAATTCTATCCCTGCTAAACTATCAACTTGGAAATTTTGGAAAATTTCACTTCTCTAACATGTGTGTGTGTGTGTGTGTGTGTGTGTGTGTGTGTGATTTTATGTTGTTAAATCCTCCCCAATGTTTTTTAATAGGGAAATAACCTTAGAAGATATTGAAACACTGGTCAGATATCTACCTCAAAATTATGCCAGACTCACTCAGCTTATTTTTTTTGGCAAATTCTAACACTCAGGTATCATTTTCTTGTTATACAACCTAGCCTAAAAGACTAATGAATGCTGGAAAATTGCTAATCTTTCTTCGATATGAAGTCTATATAGAAACAGCACAACAAAAAATTTAGACCAAAGGACCAATGTCACTATGACACAGAAAGAAATAAATATCAAATCAAATCCAGTGTGTTAAAGAAATCGAAATAACTATCTATGTTTTCTGCTAAGGATACAAGGGCATTCAAAAATATCTCCAAAATTATTGTTTGATTAAAAAGCAACATGTTATAGAATATGCTGAGAGTGTACTGCAGTATAAGTTATAATATTTACACAAAGCAACACTGCATAGATTTTGTGAAGAGAATTTTTATATTTATGAGAATATGGATGCTTATAATAATATGTATTTTATATGTGTGTGTGTGTGTGTATAATTGTAAAAGCATGGGGAAAGAACTGGAAAGGTGCATGATAAATTGGTACTGGTTGATTACAAAGAACCAGGAGTGTGTGATCATTGGAGTGTCAAGAGAGATCATAACTTTATCTCAAAGTTTTGTTTTTTTTTAATTGTTAATTTCTGGGTGTTGTTTGAGGATGGCTATGTTAATGTTACCTCATGTAACTAAAACCCAAAACAATCACCACAATAACCTATACAATTGGCCTCGTAACTCCACAATGAAGGTCCCAGATATCTTAAGTTTCCTTGAGCACATGAAAAGACACTGATGTGGGGAGAAATATCAATAACCTCAGATATGCAGATGACATCACCCTTATGGCAGAAAGTGAAGAAGAACTAAAGAGCCTCTTGATGAAAGTGAAAGAGGAGAGTGAAAAAGAACTGCCTTATGATCCAGCAATCCCACTCCTGGGCATACATACTGAGGAAACCAGAATTGAAAGAGACATGTGTACCTCAGTGTTCATCGCAGCACTGTTTATAATAGCCAGGACATGGAAGCAACCTAGATGTCCATCAGCAGATGAATGGATAAGAAAGCTGTGGTACATATACACAATGGAGTATTACTCAGCCATTACAAGGAATACATTTGAATCAGTTCTAATGAGGTGGATGAAACTGGAGAATATTATACAGAGTGAAATAAGCCAGAAAGAAAAACACCAATACAGTATACTAACGCATATATATGGAATTTAGAAAGATGGTAACGATAACCCTGTATATGAGACAGCAAAAAAGACACTGATGTATAGCACAGTCTTTTGGACTCTGTGGGAGAGGGAGAGGGTGGGATGATTTGGGAGAATGGCATTGAAATACGTATAATATCATATATGAAACGAGTTGCCAGTCCAGGTTCGATGCACGATACTGGATGCTTGGGGCTGGTGCACTGGGACGACCCAGAGGGATGGTATGGGGAGGGAGGAGGGAGGAGGGTTCAGGATGGGGAACACATGTATACCCGTGGCAGACTCATTTTGATATATGGCAAAACCAATACAATATTGTAAAGTTAAATAAAATAAAATTTTAAAAAAATTAAAAAAAAAAGAAAAAATTGGCTTAAAGCTCAACATTCAGAAAACTAAGATCATGGCATCTGGTGCCATGACTTCATGGGAAATAAATGGGGAAACAGTGGAAACAGTGTCAGACTTTATTTTTTGGGGCTCCAAAATCACTGCAGATGGTGATTGCAGCCATGAAATTGAAAGACGCTTACTCCTTGGAAGGAAAGTTATGAGCAACCTAGACAGTATATTAAAAAGCATTAGTTTGCCAACAAAGGTCCGTCTAGTCAAGGCTATGGCTTTTCCAGTGGTCATGTATGGATGTGAGAGTTGGACTATAAAGAAAGCTGAGTGCCGAAGAATTGATGCTTTTGAACCATGGTGTTGGAGATGACTCTTGAGAGTCCCTTGGACTGCAAGGAAATCCAACCAGTCCATCCTAAAGGAGATCAGTCCTGGGTGTTCATTTAAAGGACTGACGTTGAAGGTGAAACTCCAATACTTTGGCCACCTCATGCGAAGAGCTGACTCATTTGAAAAGACCCTGATACTGGGAAAGATTGAAGGCAGGAGGGGAAGGGGACGACAGAGGATGAGATGGTTGGATGGCATCACCGACTTGATGGACATAGGTTTGGGTGGACTCCGGGAGTTGGTGATGGACAGAGAGGCCTGGCGTGCTGCGGTTCATGGGGTCACAAAGAATCGGACATGACTGAGCTACTGAACTGAACTGAACTTAGAACATGTTGAAAGCGTGTTTTGATGTGCTCTGAAGGTAATTTTTTTCTTTCAAACTCCTTCAATTGAATTCACCCAAAAAACATTTGTTGAGAAATGTATCAGGGTAATCAGCAATACTAAATTGACCTCTACTCTAAGGAGCTTTTCAAGGGGTCTAGTTGGGGAAGGTAATTCAACCAACAAGTACTAGGGAGAGTGGCAGATAATGTGTGGAAGGAACTCACTGGCTGTTCTAGGAGCACAGAGGCAGAGGCTGTTACCCTGTGTTCTAGTTTCAATCAAACAATTTCCTGTACCATGTACAGGTTACAAAAATAAGGAAAGTTTTTGAAATTTGGGGAAAACACATATGTATGTAAATATGTGTACTATATGTATATAGCATAGATAGAAAATCTGGATATTGTTTATAATTGTTCTGTTAGGAACAACCACATAAGCTCTGAAGACCTTTGATTCCCTGTCTTCAAAGTGAGAGAAAAATACTAAGTGTTCCCTAAAGATAATTACATCATAACCATAGCAAAAGAAGATTAAGACTGGGAGAACATTTTCATCTTTTGCTCTGAAATATCCTGACTATAGAGAATATATGTCTCTAAATTGACTATATGGATATCGTATATCTGAAACCCTTGAAATCTGACATATCATCTATTGTTACAGAAATTGAAAAAGAAAGTTGTGGTGATCCTGGTACACCCTTATATGGAATTAGGGAAGGTGATGGATTCTCTAACCGTGATGTTTTAAGGTTCGAATGCCAGTTTGGATTTGAATTAATTGGAGAGAAATCCATTGTTTGTCAAGAGAATAACCAATGGTCTGCAAACATACCCATCTGTATCTGTGAGTACCAAATGCTTTGCTTCCAGATAGCATATGTTACCCTGTCCTTGCATATAATTGCTTTTGTAATTAATTGCAAAGAACTGGAACCGTGTAATTATTTTTGAACGAGTAGCACTTTTTGGTACTCTCTGTAACAAGTGTGCTTATGCCAAACTATAAATTTCCTTGCAGATTTAAATAAAGTTAACATAGTTCATTTGGTAATTGCAAAGTATATTTTCCATATGTTCTCATAACACTTTATTGGTGGCATTTTATACTTTATAGATAGCATACTTCTTATGGAAATTATACATCTGAGCTAATTCTAATAGACTCATTTATTTTTAATGAGATAGTACATGCTTATTTGCAATCAGGAACACTTAAAAATATTTAAAGGTTATATTCTATGTATAATGCATTAACTTATTTTTGCTTGTAGATGCTCACACTAATGCATGGTTAAGTGTCATTTATTTATATTGCACAGAATAAAATTCATTAATGTTTATAGCCTATAATATGCTTGGATTAAAATAATGTATTTCTTCAAATACATTGAAGCATTTCAATTTAGCTGAAGCAAAAATATAATTTGTTTTATCTGTTGATGTACTTTTAGGTTAAATTAAGATCTGTCTTCATTACCAACAAATACAGCTTACCAGGTGTGATTGCAATAATTGAAAACTTGGATTTTAGTTTTCAATACAAATGGTAACATATAAACTCATAATCATGAAAGTAAAAATAATTTTCTTGTTTTAAAATGATTTTAAATTTTTCTTGTCTTTTATCTGTATCCAACTCTTGTAATGTTAATGCTTTTAATTTGTGAAATCCTTTATTCCCTACAAGGGCATTAGCACAAACCTTACTTCAAAATATAACTGACATTAAAAAATTTAGCACTTTTCAACACCTGCATTTTATCTAAATTTTAATTTGTGCTGCAAATAACATGTTTTCCTTTATTGGAAATGTTGATTATTTAACATTTTAAAATTCTTTAGCATCTTTAAACATGTACTGAGAACTTTTTAAGTGAATAGAAGCCAAATATTTCCTAATATTTGAAAAATATTATGTAGAAATTTATATTGCATTTTTTAAAGGCGATAAATAAATTTCTAATAAATAAATTTCTAATAAATGTCTAAAGAACATATAAGAACTCTTCAACACTTTTGCTTTTATAAGTTATGTGGGTCCCTTTTGCAACTAAACTCTGTCAGTGTAGCAGGAAATGCATTCATGGACAATAGGAAAATGAAAGAACAGGATTACAGTCAAATAAAATTTCATTTGAAAAGGTAGAATTCAGGCTAGATTTGGCCCACAGACCTTAGTTTCCTAATCTCTGATTTAATGATCTGCATCTGAGGGTGGTGGTGTTTAGTTGCTAAGTCCTGTCTGATTCTTGTGACCCCATGAACTGTAACCTGCCAGGCTCCCCTCTTCATGGGATTCTCCAGGCAAGAATACTGGAGTGGGTTGCTAGTTCCTTCTCCATGGGATTTCCCCGATCCAGGAATTGAACCTGGGTCTCCTGCATTGCAGGCGGATTCTTTACCGACTGAACTACAAGGGAAGCTATAAGTATATGAGGGAAGACTGACCAAATCTACCATGCTAATCTCCCTTTATCAGATTAAGTAGATGCCTACACAATACTTTAGGCTTCCCAGGTAAAGAATCCCCCTGCTAATGTAGGAGGTGCAAGAGACATGGGTTCAATCCCTGGGACAGAAGGATCCTCTGGAAAAGCAAATGGCAACCTATTCTAGTATTCTTGTCTGGGAAATCCCATGGACAGAGGAACCTGGTCATGGAGTCGCAAAGAGTCGGACACAACTGAGTGAGCACACACACGATACAATACTTTAAACACTTAATTATATCAAATGCATTTCTTATGTAACTTCTTTTGATCTAGTGTTATATATCTATAAATGTCATGCTAATTTTATGGTAATTACATATTAGCTACTTTGCTTATAAAAATTCTCACATCTATTCTTGCCTTGCTATTTTTTGCCAAGTTGTGTGCCAACATATTAGATCAAGTTTCTAAAGAGATTATGTTAGGATTTTGATTGAAATTTAAAAACAATTTCTATATAATTTATACATTTAATATAATGTTTTCTCATTCAGGAACATGGCATCCATGGCACCTCTTTTTTCCTTGTAAAATTTCCTGTTCTCAACAAGTTTATAATTTTCTTTGTATGAGTTATTCATATTTTTGTAAGGACTATTTCTAATCCTTACCTTTTATAGTCCTGTACTTTATAACTTTATTTTTCTTCATAAACTATCTTTCAATTGCATTTTGAAATTAGCTATTGTTGGTTAAAAAAGGAAATTATTACTTGTTACATATTTATCACATATCAGAATTCAGGGGTTAAGTCTTTTTAAAATTGTGTAAAGTGTTCTCTAGATTTTCTTAAAGTTTGATCTAGTCAGCATTATTTAAAATTAGTCTATTAAACACAATATTAGCATCTACTAAAATGATTTAAAATATTTCCATTTTTGATGTAATACACTACATTAATAGGTTTTGCAATATTAGACAAAGATTATCTTCTTGGAAGAATACCTAGATTTAAAGATCTTGAAGTAAAGTCTTTTGAAATACTACTAAGCTTTCGATCACGCTGATAGAATCTTCAACTTCACTAGAAGGCAAAGCAGTGCTAATTAAAACACTGTGATATCATTCTTCTTATTAAATAAAAAGGTCAGATAATAACAGTATTCATGCTTGTAGGGGTGTTGCACTATCTAATACATTTTTGTTATATTTAAGCATAGGATAATACAACTTTTATATACAAGAATTTAGCAAAATATTCTGAGGGCCAAAGTTCATATCCTTTGTCAATCAAGTATGGTACAAAATCATATAAATTCAATTTTGTTTAAAAATATGTAAGAAGAAACACTGGAAAAATATAATACTTTATTAAACTATGATTTCCTCTGTGTGATAGATCATTTTTTCTTATCCTTCCTCTGCTTTCTAACTTTTCTGTGTGAACCTTTAAATCAGATTTTTTTAAAGTTTAAAAAAAAAAAATCTGCAGGGAAATAAAGACTAGCCTTACTATGATATGAAAATTATTATTTAGTTGTCTTTCCAATGTTAGCCACTATCGTGTATTAATTCATCTCCTTATCCGTGTTAGAAGCTATCGGAGCATACCATGCCCATGATAGGAATCAAGTTCACCTAGTTATTACCCTTACTCCAAGTTTTCTTCAGGTTGTATCATCTTGGTAATGTTAGTACCTACATATTATTTTTGTTTGTTTGTTTTCAATCATTTTGTGAGCTTTCTATGGAAATGTCTATATTCTTCTCCAATATTTTTTGAAGTACAGAAACTAAAACTTTGCACCATACTCTAACATGGACATGATAAATGTCAAAATAAATTGTTATTACTCCAGTTATGATTTTGTGGATATTTAACATACAGTAATTCAAGGTACTAGTTGCCTTCCCTAATAATGCGCAAACAGTAACAATTTTTTTTTCTGTTTTATAAGACATTACATTGTTTAATATTTTTTTTCAAACTAATTGATTATTGTAATTATTAGCAATGGCAAATTTAGATACTGTATTACTTTTGAACATTTATTATATTTTATGATTTTCCTATTTTAACAGTTCCTTGCCTCTCTAATTTTACTGCACCAATGGGAACAGTCCTTTCTCCTGATTATCCAGAAGGGTATGGAAATAATTTAAATTGCATCTGGACAATAATCTCTGATCCAGGAAGTCGAATACACCTTTCTTTCAATGACTTTGATCTGGAATCCCAGTTTGACTTCCTTGCTGTTAAAGACGGGGACTCTCCAGACTCCCCAATTCTTGGAACCTTTACTGGGGCTGAAGTGCCTTCTCATCTTACTAGTAATAGTCATATACTACGGTTGGAATTTCAAGCTGACCACTCAATGTCAGGACGTGGCTTTAACATCACTTACAACAGTAAGTTTAATTTTTCTGTATAACATATTTCTATAAATTAGAACTAGAAAGGAAATCATACAAAACAGCCCTCTTGTTCCTCAGATAAGGAAATTTGAACACATTGTATATATAATTTCTATTGGGGTGGTCTTTTAGTCCTTGTTTCTAACCATATTTTAACTCACTGTGTCATTTCTCCTTTTAGGAGGCATGATATTAAGGACATATATTTCAAGTATAATTTTATATCAGCCAATATACTAACTCATTTCATGAAATCATATAAGCATGATCTGACATCTACTATACATATTTCCCTATTTTGGTATGCAAACATAGCTTCCTTCAGGATACTCATAAATCAGTAGAGAATTTTAAACAAATAATGACAACAGAGTTATAATTCCAAAGATAAAATTCACTAGACTATCAAAGTACCACAGAGAAGGAAATTACTAATTTTGGGGCAGTGGATTACTAAATTGACTTAGCAAAGCCACTGTGTGGATGGTACCTTAGTGATTAAGATCAGCTCTAAAATCAGTCTGCTGCTGCTGCTGCTAAGTTGCTTCAGTCGTGTCTGACTCTGTGCGACCCCATAGACGGTAGCCCACCAGGCTCCCCCCCTCCCCCCCCCCCCCCCGTCCCTGGGATTCTCCAGGCAAGAACACTGGAGTGGGTTGCCATTTCCTTCTCCAGTGCATGAAAGTGAGAAGTGAAAATGAAGTCGCTCAGTCGTGTCTGACTCTAGCGACCCCATGGACTGCAGCCCACCAGGCTCCTCCATCCATGGGATTTTCCAGGCAAGAGTACTGGAGTGGGGTGCCAAAATCAGTCTATGGAACTTCAAATCTTGGCTTTGCTGTAATACATTTTTAGGTTTAACAACAGAGCCTCAGCATTCCCATCAATAAAGTTATAATGAGTTTTTGTAAGGAGTTGTCAATAAAAAAAAATAATCAGTGGTTTAGATTTAATAGAATAAGCTAATGTATTGGCTAATATAAATAATCTAAGAAAGAAACTAAAAAAAATTTTGAAGACAACCTGTGGATTATAACCCGGGAGACAGTCTTTCAGAAAGCTCTGAGGACTGTTCCACTGTTAGAGGTCAAAGCAAAGTTAAGCAATTTTTTGAGACAATATACAAAGCAAGTGGTGATCCCTTATGAGATTAAGAAGGAATGTTATCTCCTAAGGCCGAGAAGGCAATGGCAACCCACTCCAGTACTCTTGCCTGGCAAATCCCATGGATGGAGGAGCCTGGTAGGCTGCAGTCCGTGGGGTCATGAAGAGTCGAACACGACTGAGTGACTTCACTTTGACTTTTCACTTTCTTACATTGGAGAAGGAAATGGCAACCCACTCCAGTGTTCTTGCCTGGAGAATCCCAGGGATGGAGGAGCCTGGTAGGCTGCAGTCCATGGGGTCATTAAGAGTCAGTCACGACTGAGAGACTTCACTTTCACTTTCACTTTCATGCATTGGAGAAGGAAATGGCAACCCACTCCAGTGTTCTTGCCTGGAGAATCCCAGGGACTGGGGAGCCTGGTGGGCTGCCGTCTATGGGGTCGCACAGAGTCGGACACAACTGAAGCAACTTAGCAGCAGCAGCAGCAATATCTCCTAAGGAGGTCTCGTCAATGGAGATGCACAATATACACTGAATAGGAGGAAAGAGGCCCAAGAAGGTGGAGGAAAACAAAATCTATGTTTAAATATTTATCATGCCATAAATATGAATTTTATTTAATCAGAGTAAAATAATGCATGTAAACAATTCATTATATATACCTAATAAAAGCTCAATAAACATTAGCAGTTATTGTTTAGTTGCCTTCTGAGCTATTCCCTTGAAAATTCTTGTTGTATTACTGTGCTCCTTTTATTGTTCTAGTTTTAATTCTTTGAGGTTATTTAGCTATTGTCTTTCTGTCATCTACATTTTTTGTGTTTCAAAAGGATGAATATTATTTTCTGAAAATAACATGGTATAAATATAGAAAAAGAATCATATAAAGAAAATACCTTAGTATGTTAACAAATGTACATACTGAAACTTCTATTTCCACATATATTACCTGAAGCTATAGAATGTCAGTGATTTTTATTGTTTATGGGCAAAAGTACCATACTCCATCAGATACTGACAGACCAACTTGATGAGTTAATATTTGTGTCACATTATAATAGAATTTAATTTCCTGCTCTTTGAAAAAAATTCCACCCTCCTCCCCCAAACCCTTGCCCCAGCGCATTCAGTGCTGAGCTTTGTCAATTACTAACTAAATGTGATTATTGTCTTTTCAAGATGACACTGTTAGTGAATACTGGCACTCAAAAGTTGTCAATGTGTAATTGCACATTGTTCAAGTTAATTTAGCCGTGATGTGTTATATAGCCCCTCTCTATAAATTAGTTGCTTTATCTGTAAGTCCCTTTTAAAATGTTTCATATATATATATAAATATAAACAATATATGCATTTTTCTATTTACATTTTTTATGTTGTTGTAAATGCATATATCTTGGTTTTTTTTTTTTTTTTTTGGCTAAACAGGGACCGTAGTTCCAACTTTAAAATGAACTCTGGGTACTGTCAAGTCCTAAGCACTGGACTGCCAGGGAATTTCCTTAAATGCATAATATTTCTAACTTTATTATTTATGGTACCTTGAAGATATTATGGAAATATTTATTTTGTTCCTTGTTCTGTTTTTCTAGTAAATGAATTAACCCATTGTCCCATTGTATTCAAATTCTTACTCCCATGCTTCCTACTGCAGGAGCAACCAGACTTAATCAAAATTATGCTTTTAAAAAGCACAACAGAAAGAAATTAGAAATAAGTGTACATGCAAAATAAATGTTTTACATTTTAGAATGTACTTAATATTATTTTGTATTGAAAGTGAAAGTGAAAGGGCTTCCCTGGTGTCTCAGACGGTAAAGCGTCTGCCTGCAATGTGGGAGACCCTGGTTCGATCCCTGGGTTGGGAAGATCCCTGGAGAAGGAAATGGCAACCCACTCCAATATCCTTGCCTGGAGAATCGCATGGACAGAGGAGCCTGGTAGGCTACAGTCCATGGGGGTCACAAAGACTCAGACACGACTGAGCTACTTTACTTTCACTTTCACTTAATATTATTTTGTACTGTTTAACTTAAAAATGAGGAGATGGATAATACAATTATATAACTTATGAACAATATCAGTGATGATTTAGTGAAAAATTGAAATAATTGCATGTACTCATGCAGCATGAATATATTAAATTGTATTTGCCTCATGAAATAGATTTTACATATTTAGACTTTGCTACTTTAAATATTCTTCCATTTATATTATACTCATTTAAACACTTACAATGCAAATTTATAGGGCTCATGTAACGTATAATCTATGAAAAATTTAAGTAAACACATTGTCGTTACAATTCTGCTACTTGCTGGGATGAGGCTAAGTACACATCCTGGATGATACAAAGTTAAATAAGATAGTGACCCTGAACCAAGAAACTTGCATTCGTTTGAGAGACATGAGATAAATGATCCAAGACAGAATATGTTGTAGAGAAAAAATTTAAAGCCAGACCAGGGGATACATTTCAATAGTATCTTAATGATCTGAGGCAAACTATTAATACTTTTTCTGAATTTCACATTACTGTTTAGAGTAAATGGCTATCAGGTTATTCTACATGTTAAGTGATGTGATAATGTATAATATCTACAGCTTCTATCACAGTGCCTAGAAAATAGTGATTGCAAAAGAATTAGCTCTCTTCCCTTTTCCTAGATGGCAGAGAATAAATGATATATGGAAAATTATTGAAAAATTGAAAGACTTTCATACTAGATTGAAACATTTCATGTTAATTCTCACAATGAGACTATCTCTTTATTCCAAACAATGAATCACAGCAGAACTTTTCAAGGACATGTAGTCAATCTGTTCTGTATTCACATTAATTGGAATTTTGTTCAACTTAAACTGGAAATTTTACTTAGATAAAGCTAATGATTTCAAGAAATAAGCAGAAACAATTCTACTTTGAAATATTGTAATTTTATCATGCAGTTCTTATTTTAACACCAATATATCTATTACACATCAGAGAGAAACAGGTATGGTCAGAGGAGAGTCTCTATATTTTGTTTTTTTTAATAAATAAGGGCTTTTCTAGTAATGAACATAACCTTTCTAAAAATCAGTTTTTATCACCCAGATACTCAAGGTTCTGTTTCATACTACTAGTTTGTATGTTTTTCTCTTTTTTGCTGTTCTCAAGCATTTGGACATAATGAGTGTCCTGATCCTGGAATACCAATCAATGCAAGGAGATTTGGGGACAATTTTCAATTAGGAAGTTCGATTTCAGTTATTTGTGAAGAAGGATTTATTAAAACCCAGGGAACAGAAACAATTACATGTATACTAATGGATGGAAAAGTGATGTGGAGTGGCCCAATTCCAAGATGTGGAGGTAAGCACAATGCTCAGTGAAAAATACAATTCCATCGTCACAATGCACTAGAAACCATAACAGGAAAGCATTGTTCTGCCAGGACTGTTGTAATCTTAAAATATCATTTAGTATTTTTCTTTAGACATACAGTATGTAAATTACACATTTAATATTTATTATTTTATCTTTATTATTTTAACTTTTAGAAATATTTTAGAAACTCCTTTTATTTATTTTTTTAATTTTATTTTATTTTTTAAACTTTACATAATTGTATTAGTTTTGCCAAATATCAAAATGAATCCACCACAGGTATACATGTGTTCCCCATCCTGCACCCTCCTCCCTCCTCCCTCCCCATACCATCCCTCTGGGTCGTCCCAGTGCACTAGCCCCAAGCATCCAGTATCGTGCATCGAACCTGGACTGGCAACTCTTTTCATACATGATATTAGAAACTCCTTTTAAAAGAAGTACTTATTAAAAGATATACACTAATAAATAGTAAATATTAGTTGCACATGCAGATTACCTTCAATATATTTCATAATTATAGCTGAGTAAACTTTATTGTTTCCAGTCATTTTTTTTTGGTATTTTAACTATTCATGATATAAATTTATTTTCAAAAATGTATTATTATTAATTACAATGAATAAGTTTATGCTAAAGCACCTGTTATTTAAAATGTATAATTTTATAGGAATAGTTTACTGAACTTTTTTTTTCAATTTTGATTTGAATGTAATATAATGTAGTCAAGAATGTTCAAGACAAAATATGTATTATGTATATATGGCACATATATATATGTGCAATGTTTGTGAGTATCGATATATCTTTGAATATATATACTCACATAAATTCACAAATCATCTTGGTAAAAGGGAAAGATGATTATCTTAAGGATACTATTATATATCAAGTATGTAGTGTTTTAATATAGAATCTCTAAGAGTGAATGTAGGCTGGGTTTTAGTTAGAATTGACACAGTAGGAATTAACATTTTGAATTACATTTTTCTCCTACTCTAAGGTTACATAACCATTTTATAAAAAATATATATGAAAGAACTTTTAATAAGACATAGATGAACTAGAATTATTAAGCACCTTTCAATAGATAACCATTTAGTGATTTTAGGTGGCAATTTTGAGTGGTTTCTTATTTTCTTTGCTTTCCCAATTATTTTTCTTAGCTGTGCCCAGACTGACATTGGACCTTTGTTTTCTCAATTTCTAGCTAATAAATTGGGAATGTTTAACACATACTTTCTAAAAGTATAACCAATTTAATTGAATAATTTAGCTATTACCTATAAATATTGAGTTTCATTGAATTGAGCATTTTCATAATGTCTCATGATGAAATAATCCAGACCGTGCAATTAAGTTTTCCCCTTAGCACCTTCAATTAGCACCTCCCTCCTTTTCTAATCACTTCATATTAACATCAGAGGGCCAAACTCGATGACTTCACTGTTCTTTTCCAAACCTCAAATATTATGGACTTCATAGGGGTTACCCTGACAATGGCTATGACTATGCTATTATGTTTAAAATGCATAATGAATCTGCACAATGCAGGACTAAAATAAAAGGAGTAACATTCAAGTTTTTCCATAATGCTTTGCCCAGAGCTCATCATTCTTTTAACCTAGTGCCCAGCCTAGACTTGGGAAATCAGTCAGGAAAGTCTGCATTAGTATTTGAGGGAAAAGTAGGAGATAAAAGTTTGTTTTAGGAAGAAGGCATAGCATTGGTTCAGTATGACTGGAGTGGAAGATAGAGGGATGGGGCTTGATGAATTCAGAGGCCGCTGAAGAATGTAATATTTTGTAACAGCACTAAGGAGATTAAAAATTATCCTGTGGCAACAGGAAGCCACTTCAGTTTAGAAGTGACATGACTTGAGCCCCTCCCAGCATGGAGTTATTTACAGTCTCAGTGGACAAACATAGAGACCACCTCCAGATAATTGGATCTCACTGAGTCCTCGCTTGGCTAACTTAGGTATTGGTTTAGGAGCTGTTTGGTGCCTGGATGCATGGAGCGGTAAAAATAATGAGGTTGACATCAACAGATCATTTAATGAATTGCTACTTTATGTGAGAGAGCAGTTTCAATGAGACTTTTCACCATGAAAAATGAATGGTATTTAACTTTTAAAAATAAGTGAAACAAAATATTCAGAATTCTCATTTGGCACAGGCCAACAGGGTCTCAGATTCCTAAAGAGAACTGTATAAATTTTTCAAAGGAGAAGAATATTTTTTTGCATATGTGAGTAAAATTCACCTGCCAATTTCTGGATCCCACACTAAGTGGGAACATCACTAAGGATAAGACTGGAGCCAGGGAGGGCAGAATGGTAGTGGGCTGGAAGCAGGCTTACCCTGGCACTTGCCAGATTACCTACCATATCCCAGGCTATGTTTTGAGCCAGTTTCCACTGGATAAAACAGACTACTGTCAGTTCCTTTGTAGCTAACTCTGGTGGGTTTCATTTCTAAGACTCTAATTAAGGTTTCTAAAGATTTCCTTTAGTTTTTCCAGAATTCTATTTAGGTACTAAGAAAAAAAAGCCTGAGATTAGCTGAGGAAAGCTTTTTTTTATTTTTTTTTTTCTTTTTCTAAGTTCATTCTTCTTTCTTTCTGTTTTTTTTTAATTATTATTATATATATATATATATTTTTTTTTTTTTAATGCAACTCTTCCTCCCCCATTCCCTAAGTGGCCACACAGCCACTCCAACTCACACAAAGAAATATGTCTGAGAGCCTTCTCTGCCTATAGTCTTTGTTCTTTAGCCTTTTATATTTTGACAAAAAAAGTTTTGCTTATTATTTATTATAGTTTATCCTCTGGGACTCTCTCACAGTTTCCAATATATGCTTAATATTTTAGCTGTTTTTTAAATTATCATTGTCTTAAATATTTTATGTAGATTAAATATGTACATGTTTACATATTGTAATTAATAGAAATAACCTTCTATTTCAATTAATTTTCTAAACACAAAGAACTACAAAATCAAATTCATTGTTAAAAGTTGCTAATGTGTATGGATTTATATGGGCTTCCCTGGTTGCTCAGTGGTAAAGAACTCATCCTGCCAATGCAGGAGATGTGGGTTCAATCCCTGGTTTCGGGAGATCCTGTAGGGAAGGAAATGGCAACCCACTCCAGTATTTTTACCCAGGAAATCCCATGGACAGTAGAGCTGGTGGCCAACAGTCCATGTGGTCACTAAACAGACACAATTTAGCGACTCAACAATAACAATGGATTTCTATGTGTTAAAATTAGAAAATAGAAAATAATTTGTTTTCATCAGAATTTGTAGAGCAAAGGAGGTCACTATAAAATGTTTGGATAAGAAAACCCAGGGCTTCAATTCACTTAAAGATTGCTCTCTCCACCCAACTCCTCTCTATCACAATTGTATAGAAATTTAGGCATTATTGGCAAATTAATGATCCACCCATGTCAACCAGTCTTCAATCCTAAAACTGTGGAACATCTTTAAGAAGAAAAGAAACCTTTTATCTCCCACAGGCCTTGAATAAGGATTGTTCAAACCAAAAGGGAGAAATGAAATCATAATATATTGCAGTTCTATGATCCCATAGCTGAACTAAGATTTATTTCAGATAGCTTAAATGTAATTGTTAACAGAATTGGGTTATACATTTTATTTATTGACCTAAAGTTCAACCCTGATGCATTAGCTAGGGATAGATTTAGGCTATCATTTTTAAATTTTGAACTTTTTTCTCTAGAATGGAATGATAAAATTTCTTCTTGAGGAAGAAGGATTAGATGCTTTATAAAACCTTGTGATCGTTCAGTTTTGCTGATGGAAAACAAAACACATTAATTTTTATAATTAGCATTGGAATTATTCACTTTGAATTTCACAAACCGTCTGCCTAACTCAATTTAGTAACAATCAAAGACTCTTTCACTCACACCTAGGCAATAACCTGAATAAAACTGGCTTTATCTAGGGCCAGTCTCTGCATGGAGTCTCCTTCAAAGATACCTCCTGGAGCCATGATGAATGGTTATCATAGGTCTCCTGTAATGGGTTGACACAGGGATTTTCATGATTTTCTACAGAGAAATATTCCTTAAAAAGTGTTCCTGATGCCCGTATCATTTGTCCTTTTTCCTTGCTATGTCTTGTTTTAAATATTTCTATGAGTTTACTGCATATCCAGAACATATTGTTCCATCACTTGCACTCAATTCAAATTCATCTTGATATTTATGCCCTCTAGTGAGCTGAAGCTAAGTGCCATTAGGTGGAGGTTTTGATGGATCTGAGTTCACTAATAACACCAAACGCTCCATGCCATAACCTCAGTGCTTACAAAAGCAACACAATAACAGAAATAAATTAGGTGGGCTGGATAAAACAGTCTGTCCTTTTAAGGATGAGGTATTATTTCTCACTTTTTATAGAGATATGTTTACTAATAAACATTTCTCTGTTTAACAATAATAAACAAGAATGCAAGAATATCATTAACAGCCGACAATGATGTTCCCATTAGCACATACAGTCTTCATGCACATTTGAAAGAGCATTTTCCAAGAGAGAAATGGCTTGAACTAATGGTTACTAAGGCACTTTAATTGGAAATTCAACAGCAGCAACCAGTCCTTTGGGGAGTATGTCAGGCTGGCGGAACAGGTTAGAAGTCATATATCAACCTCCCCTCACTTTTGAGAAAACACACAAATGTCCCAGGAAACTGGGTGTTCTTACCTATGAACAATGTTCCAGATAGTTATTTTAAGAAAATGCTTTCTGAGTTCCTCATTTTTGTGAATTTGTGTTAATCAGTGAATTTTTTCAGGTCCAATCCTCTGGCACCTAGAGTCCAGCTAGAACATCTTATCCTGAATTGCGAATTTTCCCCCAGAGGGGGAATTTCAACCTCACTCTACGCTGTTTTTTTGACTTTGCACTGACATTCTGCTTATGTTTGATTCTTTTTTGCCATCTGACACTGCAATTTTTCTAATAATTTAGCTGCTTGTTTTTGTCAGTGTTATTCAGTCATGTCTGACTTTTTGCAGCCCCATGGACTGCAGCCTGCCAGGGTTTCCTGTCCTTCACTACCTAATTTTCAGAAAATGCACTCATAGCATTGTAACTGTGAAGGCTTGGAAATTCATTGTTTGTATACACAGACATTAACTATACCCCTCAATTATCCTCCAAATTGGAGACCTGGGCATGGAGATGACAGATTATAAATAGTTTGCCATGGACGCATCAATTGGTGATGTTGTTCCATTACTGAGTCATGTCCAGCTCTTTGCAGCCTCATGGACGGCAGCACACCAGACTTCACTGTCCTTCAGCATCTCCGGGAGCTTGCTCAAACTTATGTACATTGAGTCAATGGTGCCATCCAACCATTTCATCCTCTGTCACTGCCTTCTCCTCATGCCTTCAATCTTTCCCAGCATCAGGGTCTTTTCCAGTGAGTCAGCTCTTTGCATCAGATGGCCAACGTATTGGAACTTCAGCTTCAGCATTAGTCCTTCCAATGAATATTCAGAATTGATTTCCTTTAAGATTGACTGGTTTGATCTCCTTGCTGTTCAAGGGACTCTCAAAAGATTTCTCTAGCACCACAGTTCAAAAGCATTAATTCTTCAGCACTCAGACCTTTATGGTCCAACTCTCACATCAGTACATGACTACTGGAAAAACGATAGCTTTGAGTAGATGCACTTTTGTCAGCAAAGTGATGTCGCTGCTTTTTAATACACTGTCTAGATTTGTCATAGCTTTTCTTCCAAGGAGCAAATGTCTTTTAATTTCAGGCTGCAGTCACTGTCTGCAGTGATCTTGGAGCCCAAGAAAATAAAAACCGTCAGTTTCCATTTTTTCCCCATCTGTTTGCCATGCAGTGAGGGGACCAGATGCCATGATCTTAATTTTTGAATGTTGAGTTTTAAACCAGCCTCTTCACTCTCCTCTTTGACCTTCATCAGGAGGCTCTTTAGTTCCTCTTTACTGTCTGCCATTAGAGTGATATCATCTGCATATCTGAGGTTGTTGATATTTCTCCTTGCAATCTTGATTCTGGCTTGTGATTCATCTAGCCTGGCATTTCCCATGATGTGCTCTGCCTGTAAGTTAAATAAGCAGGGTGACAATATGCAGCCTTGTCATACTCCTTTCCCAATTTTGAACCAGTCTGTTTCATGTCTGGTTCTAACTTGCTTCTTCACCTGCATATGGGTTTCTCCAGAGGCAGGTAAGATGGTTTAGTATTCCCACCTCTTGAAAAATTTTCCAGTTTGTCATGATCCACACAGTCAAAATCTTTAGCGTAGGCAGTGAAGTAGAAGTAGATGTTTTTCTGGAATTCTCTTGCTTTTCTATGATCCATTGGATATTGGCAATTTGATCTCTGGTTCCTCTGCCTTTTCTAAATCTAGTTTGTATATATGGAAGTTCTTGGTTCACCTACTCTTGAAGCCTAACTTGAAGGATTTTGAGCATTACCTTCAGTTCAGTTCAGTTCAGTCTCTCAGTTGTGTCCGACTCTGCGACCCCATGAATTGCAGCATGCCAGGCCTCCCTGTCCAACACCAACTCCCCGACTCCACCCAAACCCACGTCCATTGAGTCGGTGATGCCATCCAGCCATCTCATCCTCTGTCATCCCCTTCTCCTCCTGCCCCCAATCCCTCCCAGCATCAGAGTCTTTTCCAATGAGTGAATTCTTCTCATAAGGTGGCCAAAGTACTGGAGTTTCAGCTTTAGCATCAGTCCTTCCAAAGAACACCCAGGACTGATCTCTAGCATGTGAAATGAGTGCAATGTGAGGTAGTTTGAACATTCTTTGAAATTCCTCTTCTTTGGGATTGAAATGAAAACTGACCTTTCCCAGTCCTGAGCCACTGCTGAGCTTTCCAGATTTGCTGGTATATGTGCTTTAAGAGCATCTTTTAGGATTTGAAAAAGCTCAGCCTGAATTCCATCACCTCCACTAGCTTTGTTTGAGTAACGCTTCCTCAGGCCTGCTTGACTTCACACTGCAGAATGTCTGGTTCTAGGTGACTGACTATGCCATCATAGCTGCTATTGTGGCTCAATTGTGTGGCTTCATTTGATTCAGGCCGACTCAAGAACTGAACCAGATTCAAGAAGCAGAAAGTAAGATAGAATTTTTATCTTGATTTTCTTTGAGCTGGGATGCAAAGGTTTTAAACAATACAGTAACTAGAAAGCATCCTAAATATTTTTCTAAGCTATATTTTCCCCCATCTCCCATCCAACGTAGTTGCTACATATAAAAATCAACATCATCTTTGTTATGATCATTTTTTTCCTCTGATGACTACACATACATTTCTCTCATCATCAAGCTGTTCTCTTTCTTCCAATTTTCCTTTTCTCAGCCCCATGCTCTTGCTCACATATTTTTAGCCCTTTTCCTCAATACTTAGCCCTAAGGTTACCCAAGACCTACCTATTAACTCCAATGTACTCTGCCCCCAGGAAAGACTAGTTCATCCCATTCTAATGGTTTTCAATTAAAATTGTGTCTCCATAGAAGCTTGTTAAATAAAATTTTCCACTTCATTATAAGAAATTATGCATTGGTTTAAAAAAAAGAAATCAAGTTTTTGACCTGTCTTTTCAAACTACTACTACTACTAATTTGCATTTCTACTTTATAACTACCTGCTTCTATATTTGCCAGTAATAAACCAGCCAATGAATTCCAAAAACCTTGAAAGAGATACCATGCCTTGAGATTTAGAATCAAAGAATCAAATGAGAAAGTTCTCTTCCTAGGTGTTAAACAGTGAGCACTAAGTCATCTAGAGTTTTTCTGTAAGACAGTTGGACATAAATTGTCTTCTATCTCTGTTGTAGTCATAGAAGGAAACTTTTCTTGAGTATGAGGATTTATTATTCATTGATGAATGTCATTTTAAAAATGCTACTGAACTGTACTTATTCAGACTGAAGAATGAGAAGGATTTATTTGCAGACCAAAAACAAGATTTCTGTTAAAATGTATTCATAATTTTTCTAAAATCTGAAACACATGTTATTTACATTTTTAAATCAAATGTTACTTGATAGTTTAAAACTATAAAATCATTTAACTGTTCATGAAAAAGTTGACTAATCTCAAAATTATATACCTTATTATGTTTCATTTTAATAAGTATGCTACTCAAGATCATTTTAGTCTCTCTTCTTGGTTTCTCCTCATGTCTATGATCTCTGTTTGTGTCCTAGAGCTTGGTCTTGAATATTTTCTTCTGTCTATTTCCACTCACTCTATTCATAATTTCCATCCAGTCTCCAGCTTTAAATAACATCTCTGTGTTGAAGGCTCTCAAATTTCCATCTCCAGCCTATTTCTCTGTCTGAAGTCTGGAGTTGTCTATTCAACTTCCTCCTGAATATCTCTGCTTAGATGTTTAATAGGTATCTCAAACTTAACCTGTCCAAAACTAATCAGATTCCCTGGTCATTCCAAATCTGGTACTGTCACAGACTTTCACCATCATCATTAATAGGACATCCATTCTTCCAGTAATTCTAGCAAAAACTGTTAGGAGTAATTCCTGACTCCTTTCTTTCTGTCATAACCGTACACAATCGATCAGAAAAATATGTTAGCTCTACTTTGAATACTTATTTTCAAAACCCATCTGCTTGTTACTTCCTTAACTGCTGACACTGGTTCGAGCAACCATCATCTATGACCTAGATTACTGCAACAGCCTTCTGACTAGTCTCACTGCTTCTTCTCTCGCTCCTATTCAGTTCTGTAGAAATCATTTGTTATTCAGCTTACCCGTGCCCACCTATTAGTTTCTTCATAGTTATCTCTCCTCTAGGACTGATACATATATACTATCTGCTTCTCTCCCTCTTTTTACCTGCCTGTTTGTCCCGCATGCCCTGCTGGACTGTAGATAGCAACACCCATTTGATATAAAGCAATCCCTTCAATAAAAACGGAAATGGAATATTGGCCTTCTGGATTACATGGCCATGTTCTTGAATATAATTAGGATGTAATACATTCATTAAACTACATTATAGATAAAGAGGATTACATTTAATAAAATACACTGGAAGAGTCAGATGAATGCTATTGGCTCAAAGCATTTGATTTAATTAAGGATGCTGAGTTACGACGAACTGAAAGAAAAGTTGTCACTTCCTTGTGAAGACTCATCATAATTTCTAATATTATTATCATTTTGGCCTCCCTGAGAAGAAAAACAGTAGAAGCAAAATGTATGACTAATAGTGTTTTCAGGAAAAATTTCCTGTTACTTTGGGATTGGCAACCTATACCATACCCGCTAAGGAAAAAGATTTTTCAATATCCCCCTCCATAAGAACTGAGGTTCAGATACCTCCTTTGTGGTTTATTAAGTGGGTTCTGACTTATTTCTCTTAATCATAACTCAGCTATCCCACTACCAATTTATATAAGCAACAAAAGAAAAGTAAGAGAGATTGAGATAACTATCTATCCATTAATGTCTATGTCTCTGATTAAACTGTTAAGGGAAAGGTTGTTCAGGTTTTCCTTTATCTCCTTATAGGAAGGGAGAGCATCTTCTCTTTTCCAGCTGCTGAAATGAATGAAGGAATGAATCACCAACTGCTGGTGCATTGTCAGCATCCTCCCCTCCATCCTCCAATGTGATCACAGATGCACCTTGGGTGGGTGGGTGGAGGAAGTAAGAATTTTAAATTAATTTGGACTAAGTGTTTTCAATATTGAAAATAATGAGAATTTTAGAGGCTGCACCCAGCATTTCTTTAAGGAGAGTAAGATTTATCAGTGCATGTTTGAAGGCTATAATTAAGGATGAAAGAAAGAAAGATAGGAAGAAATTTCTGTTTGTCTTCCACGACTTTCATAATACTCCATAAAATTCTTACTCAACCAAGAACTTCCTTGTTCTCAGTGGAGAACTCACTGAATAATTATGGCTTCCTACCCATAATGGGATGTCTGAGAGAATTCCTTGAGTGAATAGGATGGGACTAGGGTCCCTGGGAAAACTGTTTGACAGCAAGACTGGACTTGCTTGCCAATGAACTTCAGTTCAGTTCAGTTCAGTTCAGCCTCTCAGTCGTGTCTGACTCTTTGCAACCCCATGAATCACAGCACACCAGGCCTCCCTGTCCATCCCAAACTCCCGGAGTTCACTCAAACTCACGTCCATCGACTCGGTGATGCCATCCAGCCACCTCATCCTCTGTCGTCCCCTTCTCCTCCTGCCCCCAATCCCTCCCAGCATCAGAGTCTTTTCCAATGAGTCAACTCTTCTCATGAGGTGGCCAAAGTACTGGAGTTTCAGCTTTAGCATCATTCCTTCCAAAGAACACCCAGGACTGATCTCCTTTAGAATGGGCTGCAAGAATTTCTCCTCGCAGTCCAAGGACTCTCAAGAGTCTTCTCCAACACCACAGTTCAAAAGCATCAATTCTTCGGCGCTCAGCTTTCTTCACAGTCCAACTCTCACATCCATACATGACCACTGGAAAAACCACAGCCTTGACTAGACAGACCTTTATTGGCAAAGTAATGTCTCTGCTTTTGAATATGGTATCTAGGTTGGTCATAACTTTCCTTCCAAGGAGTAAGCGTCTTTTATTTATTTATTTATTTACTTTTGGAAACTTTATTTATTTATTTTATTTTTTTTAATTTTATTTTATTTTTGAACTTTACAATATTGTATTGGTTTTGCAAAATATTGAAATGAATCCGACACAGGTATACATGTGTTCCCCATCCTGAACCCTCCTCCCTCCTCCCTCCCCATACCATCCCTCTGGGTCATCCAAGTGCACCAGCCCCAAGCATCCAGTATCATGCATCAAACCTAGACTGGTGACTGGTTTCATATATGATTTTATATATATTTCAATGCCATTCTCCCAAATCATCCCACCATCTCCCTCTCCCTCTCCCACAGAGTCCATAAGACTGTTCTATACATCAGTGTCTCTTTTGCTGTCTCATACACAGGGTTATTGCTACCATCTTTCTAAATTCCATATATATGCGTTAGTATACTGTATTGGTGTTTTTCTTTCTGGCTTACTTCACTCTGTCTAATAGGCTCCAGTTTCATCCACCTCATTAGAACTGATTCAAATGTATTCTTTTTAATGGCTGAGTAATACTCCGTTGTGTATATGTACCACTGCTTAAGAAATGGATAAGAATCCATTCATCTGCTGATGGACATCTAGGTTGCTTCCATGTCCTGGCTATTATAAACAGTGCTGCGATGAACACTGGGGTACACGTGTCTCTTTCAATTCTGGCGTCCTCAGTATGTATGCCCAGGAGTGGGATTGCTGGATCATAAGGCAGTTCTATTTCCAGTTTTTTAAGGATTCTCCACACTGTTCTCCATAGTGGCTGTACTAGTTTGCATTCCCACCAACAGTGTAAGAGGGTTCCCTTTTCTCCACACCCTCTCCAGCATTTATTGCTTGTAGACTTTTGGATCGCAGCCATTCTGACTGGTGTGAAATGGTACCTTATAGTGGTTTTGATTTGCATTTCTCTGATAATGAGTGATGTTGAGCATCTTTTCATGTGTTTGTTAGCCATCTGTATGTCTTCTTTGGAGAAATGTCTATTTAGGTCTTTAGCCCATTTTTTGATTGGGTCATTTATTTTTCTGGAATTGAGCTGTAGAAGTTGCTTATATATTTTTTAGATTAGTTGTTTGTCAGTTGCTTCATTTGCTATTATTTTCTCCCATTCTGAAGGCTGTCTTTTCACCTTGCTAGTAGTTTCCTTTGATGTGCAGAAGCTTTTAAGTTTAATTAGGTCCCATTTGTTTATTTTTGCTTTTATTTCCAATATTCTGGGAGGTGGGTCATAGAGGATCCTGCTGTGATGTATGTCGGAGAGTGTTTTGCCTATGTTCTCCTCTAGAAGTTTTATAGTTTCTGGTCTTATGTTTAGATCTTTAATCCATTTTGAGTTTATTTTTGTGTGTGGTGTTAGAAAGTGCTCTAGTTTCATTCTTTTACAAGTGGTTGACCAGTTTTCCCAGCACCACTTGTTAAAGAGATTGCCTTTAATCCATTGTATATTCTTGCCTCCTTTGTCAAAGATAAGGTGTCCATATGTGTGTGGATTTATCTCTGGGCTTTCTATTTTTTTTCCATTGATCTATATTTCTGTCTTTGTGCCAGTACCATACTGTCTTGATGACTGTGGCTTTGTAGTAGAGCCTGAAGTCAGGTAGGTTGATTCCTCCAGTTCCATTCTTCTTTCTTAATTTCATGGCTGCAGTCACCATCTGCAGTGATTTTGGAGCCCCCAGAAAATGAAGTCTGACACTGTTTCCACTGTTTCCCCATCTATTTCCCATGAAGTGATGGGACCAGATGCCATGATCTTCGTTTTCTGAATGTTGAGCTTTAAGCCAACTTTTTCACTTTCCTCTTTTACTTTCATCAAGAGGCTTTTTAGTTCCTCTTCACTTTCTGCCATAAGTCTGGTGCCATCTGCAAACTTACCCTTTGAGAATAAGGGATTTTTTTCTTGAGTCTCAGTTAGCCTCAAAAGAAAGGAAATCCTTCTCATTCACAGACATTTCACTCTCTGGAGGTAGTTAATTTGAGGGAGCAATTAGAGTAACAATCTGATGCATAAACCAGAATATATTTGTGGTTCTCATAGAAAGAATGTATATTCGCACATGTTTGCCTATTCATATCTAACAATAGACTCATCTTTTAGTTACATATTAAGGTACTATTAAATTCCTAGAGGACTACCATTGGGAAAACTAATTTAATAGCAATCTTCAGGAGTTGGCGCCTAATTTCTGTAGAGCTGTGCAAGAGAAAAGTAAGAGTTGTTATAGAAACGAAAAGAGGTTCAGAACTAGGATTGCTTCTCTGCATTCCTGGCACTTTAATATCTATATTTCTGGCTTTCTCTTTTTACCCAAGATAGAGATGCAACTGTTTCCCATAATTTTCCTTGAAGCATCATCCAGTATGCTGAGGTTAGACAGAACAGGTGGTTTATTGTTGTTCTTGTTCAGTTGCTAAGTCATGGCCAGCTCTTTGCAACCCCATGAACTGCAGCATGTCAGGCTTCCCTGTCCTTCATTATTTCCTGGAGTTTGGTCAAACTTATGTCCACTGAATCAATGATGCACTATGAAGCAAGTTTAAAAAAAAAAAAAAAGGAAGGAAATGGAACCCTCCTTGTTTATAATCCCTGAGATCAAAACCTAATTCTTCTTCAGGTCCTTAATCCCCTTCTGAGCACCTGTCATTTCTAAAATGAAAGAACACCAAGATTCTGTAGCATTTTTCTTCAAAAGACTTTTATCTGAATACAGTCTGAAACATTTCTTACCCTTTTATATCTTAAAGCATACTGGGTATCTTGAATTTGCCCATTCTACTTAAAGCAACACAGAAATGAGTCAGTACTCCAGCAAGAATTATTTATAACAGACTTTCTTCAGGCCTTAGAAAAATGAAACAGGATAAATGAATTTTGTCTACTTTATCATTTATGCTTTGCTTTCATTGTTTAAAGTGGGGAGGGGGTTTAGAGGCAGTAATCTGTATTTCACTAATAGATGGAAATTACCTTTTTATGCCAGGAAACTGAGTGTTTATCCAGGGGAATATTGGCACTACAGATTAGCCATATTCTCTTAAATTTCGTCACCATGGTCTGTGAGCCAAGAGTTGTAAAATGACCTGAGGGATTGGAATAGAGTGAGGGTTTTGTTAACAATACAGATTTCTGCTGGGAGGGATTGGAGGCAAGAGGAGAAGGGGACGACAGAGGATGAGATGGCTGGATGGCATCACTGACTCGATGGACATGAGTCTCAGTGAACTCCGGGAATTGGTGATGGACAGGGAGGCCTGGCGTGCTGTGATTCATGGGGTTGCAAAGAGTCAGACACGACTGAGTGACTGATCTCATCTGATCTGATGTTATAATTACTAAATCTGCATTTTAATATGTTTTTAATATAAACTCATCTCTAGATGTCTGGAGTTCCTTGGTGGCTCAACTGTAAATAATCTGCCTGCCAGTGCAGGAGGCGTGGGTTCCATCCCTGAGTCAGGAAGATCCCCTGAAGAAGGCAATGGCAACCCACTCCAGTATTCTCACCTGGGAAATCCCATGAACAGAGGAGCCTGGCAGACTGACACAACTTAGAGACTAAATAGCAACAACAAAAAGACACCTGTAGATGTCTAAAAAGCTTTGAAAGTCTTCAAAAGCAGTAACCGCCACATGAAACCAAAAGGTCTTTTCCTCAATAACTATAAGCTACAGAAACAAAGAACTATTAGACTTTCTCATATAGAAGAATTGGACCAATTTCATGTGCCCTATGCACAGGGATACTAAATAAGCCAAAATATTGCAGTTTGGAACAGAGAAAGGTTTATTGCTTGGGCCAAGCAAGGAGAATGGTTAGCTCATGCTCAAAAGACCTCAGCTTCCTGGTGGTTTTCAGAGAAGAGTTTTGTTGTTGTTGTTGTTCTATTTTTAATTAATTAATTATTTTTTTGGCTGTGCTGAGTTTTGTTGCTTTACATGGGTTTTCTCCAGTTGTAGCAAGTGGAGGATACTGTTTGTTGTGGTGCAAGGGCTTCTTCTCATTGTGATAGCTTCTCTTGTTGTGGAACACAGGCTCTAGGCACACGTGGTTGTGGCACATGGGTTTAGTAGCTCTGCATGAAGCATGTGGAATCTTCTAGGACCAGGGATTGAACCCATGGCCCCTGCATTGGCAGGCAGATTCTTATTCATTGTGCCACCAGAGAAGTCCCAGAGAAGAGTTTCTAGATACGGAATTTGGAGTGAGGGATGTAGGGTCAGTGACTTTCTTCTGATTGGTTGGTGGTGAGGTAACAGAATGGTCTTTCAGGAATCTTGTGTTCAGCCTGAAGTTACTGTCCTCCTCCTATGAAGGACTTTAGTTCTTGTAGCTAAGTCACTTCAGTCGTGTCCGACTCTGTCCGACCCCATAGACGGCAGCCCACCAGGCTCCCCCGTCTCTGGGATTCTTGTAGACGAACTTTAAAAGATATACTGTTTCTGCATCCCCTCACTTCCCTGAGCAATAAATTTTAAATCTGCTCTTTGGAACTCAGGGAAGGTCTAGAGGCTGAAGCTTTTTTTGTTTGTTTTGTTTGTATTTTCTAAAAACAAGAAATGGGATACATATACCTGGGAAGGCTCTCCAGGGTTCTGCTTGTTTTCAGTATTTCTCACTTCCTTTCTCTGGTCTTTCTGTCTTCCCTCCATAACCCCCATCTTCTATTCATTTTTTTCCTTTCTTAATAGAACTCACCTCTGACAAAATATCCTTCAAGAACTCTTTTCTAATACCCTTGAGATTTTACCTGTCTCTTCCCCACATTTCTAGCCTATCTAGCTCAAACATGCACTTATTCTCCATGTTAGCTATGAATGTCTTCCTTGTATAAACTGTGTTTCATGAAGTGAAATATAATGTCACAAAAATTTAAAAAAATTGTACCACCTAGCATAGTACCTTATATATAGCAAAAGCTAAAAAAATGTTCAGAATAAATAAATACAGAAATAATAAATAAATTAATATCAGGGAAGCACTTAAAATTGTGTGGTTAGAATCTCAGATTTACCTTAAAATTGAGTTACTTTGTTTTATCCCCCTAACCATTCATTTCTGTCTTCACTAAACCTATTTTAAGGAGAATAGATATGCTTAAACAAATGTCTTTCTTAGAAAATTAATCCAATACATCTATCATGGAAGTAGTTACTAACTTGGAATTTGAATTTTCCCTTTTCACTACCTAGGTCTGTGTTTCTCATCAAGTCATATGTTTGATGATTTTTTTTTTCTTACCTACAAAACTGATATAAGAAAGAAACCAGCATTTTTATGCTCAGTTCATTTCAGTTGCTCAGTCATGCCTGACTCTTTGTGACGCCATGAATCGCAGCACGCCAGGCCTCCCTGTCCATCACCAACTCTCAAGGTTCATTCAGACTCACGTCCATTGAGTCAGTGATGCCATCCAGCCACCTCATCCTCTGTCGTCCCCTTCTCCTCCTGCCCCCAATCCCTCCCAGCATCAGAGTCTTTTCCAATGAGTCAACTCTTCACATGAGGTGGCCAAAGTACTGGAGTTTCAGCTTTAGCATCATTCCCTCCAAAGAAATCCCAGGGCTGATCTCCTTCAGAATGCACTGGTTGGATCTTCTTGCAGTCCAAGGGACTCTCAAGAGTCTTCTCCAACACCACAGTTCAAAAACATCAATTCTGGACCATAAGACAGTTCTATTTCCAGTTTTTTAAGGAATATCCACACTGTTCTCCATAGTGGCTGCACTAGTTTGCATTCCCACCAACAGTGTAAAAGGGTTCCCTTTTCTCCACACCCTCTCCAGCATTGATCCAGCAATCCCACTGCTGGGCATACACACTGAGGAAACCAGAAGGGAAAGAGACACGTGTACCCCAATGTTCATCGCAGCACTGTTTATAATAGCCAGGACATGGAAGCAACCTAGATGCCCATCAGCAGATGAATGGATAAGAAAGCGGTGGTACATATACACAATGGAGTATTACTCAGCCATTAAAAAGAATACATTTGAATCAGTTCTAATAAGGTGGATGAAACTGGAGCCTATTATACAGAGTGAAGTAAGCCAGAAAGAAAAACACCAATACAGTATACTAATGCATATATATGGAATTTAGAAAGATGGTAACAATAACCCTGTGTACAAGACAGCAAAAGTGACACTGATGTATAGATCAGTCTTATGGACTCTGTGGGAGAGGGAGAGGGTGGGGAGATTTGGGAGAATGGCATTGAAACATATATAATATCATGTATGAAACCAGTCGCCAGTCCAGGTTTGATGCACGATACTGGATGCTAGGGGCTGGTGCACTGGGACGACCCAGAGGGAGGGTATGGGGAGGGAGGAGGGAGGAGGGTTCAGGATGGGGAACACAGGTATACCTGTGGCGGATTCATTTCGATTTCTGGCAAAACTAATACAATATTGTAAAGTTTAAAAATAAAATAAAATTAAAAAAAAATAAAAAAGCATCAATTCTTTGGCGCTTGGCCTTCTTCAAAGTCCAACTCTCACACCCACACATGACCACTGGAAAAACCACAGCCTTGACTAGATGGACCCTTGTTGGCAAAGTAATGTCTCTGCTTTTCAATCTGCTATCTAGGTTGGTCATAACTTTCCTTTCAAGGAGTAAGAGTCTTTTAATTTCATGGCTGAAGTCACCATCTTCAGTGATTTTGGAGCCCAGAAAAATAAAGTATGACTCTGTTTCCACTGTTTCCCCATCTATTTCCCATGAAGTGATGGGATCAGATGCCATGATCTTCGTTTTCTGAATGTTGACTTTTAAGCTAACTTTTTCACTCTCCTCTTTCACTTTCATCAAGAGGCTTTTTAGTTCCTCTTCACTTTCTGCCATAAGGGTGGTGTCATCTGCATATCTGAGGTTATTGATATTTCCCTGAGCAATCTTGATTCCACTTGTGCTTCCTCCAGCCCAGCATTTCTGATGATGTACTCTGCATAGAAGTTAAATAAGCAGGGTGACAATATACAGCCTTGACGTACTCCTTTTCCTATTTGGAACCAGCCTGTTGTTCCATGTCTAGTTCTAACTGTTGCTTCCTGACCTGCATACAGATTTCTCAAGAGGCAGATCAGGTGGTCTGGTATTCCCATCTCTTTCAGAATTTCCCACAGTTTATTGTGATCCACACAGTCAAAGGCTTTGGCATAGTCAATAAAGCAGAAATAGGTGTTTTTCTGGAACTCTTACATTTTCGATGATCCAGCGGATGTTGGCAATTTGGTCTCTGGTTCCTCTGCCTTTTCTAAAACCAGCTTGAACACCTGGAAGTTCATGGTTCATGTATTGCTAAAGCCTGACTTGGAGAATTTTGAGCATTACTTTACTAGCGTGTGAGATGAGTGCAATTGTGTGGTAGTTTGAGCATTCTTTGGCATTGTGTTTCTTTGGGATTGGAATGAAAACTGACCTTTTCCAGTCCTGTAGCCACTGCTGAGTTTTCCAAATTTGCTGGCATCTTGAGTGCAGCACTTTCACAGCATCATCTTTCAGAATTTGAATTAGCTCAACTGGAATTCCATCACCTCCACTAGCTTTGTTTGTAGTGATGCTTCCTAAGGCCCACTTGACTTCACATTCCAGGATGTCTGGCTCTAGGTTAGTGATCACACCATGGTGATTATCTGGGTCATGAAGCTCTTTTTTTGTACAGTTTTCTGTGTATTCTTGCCACCTCTTTTTAATATCCTATGCTTCTGTTAGGCCCATACCATTTCTGTCCTTTATCGAGCTTATCTTTGCATGAAATGTTCCCTTGGTATCTCTAATTTTCTTGAAGAAATCTCTAGTCTTTCCCATTCTGTTGTTTCCCTCTATTTCTTTGCATTGATCACTGAAGAAGGCTTTCTTATTTCTCCTTGGTATTCTTTCAATCTCTGCATTCAGATACTTATATCTTTCCTTTTCTCCTTTCCTTTTCGCTTCTCTTCTTTTCACAGCTATTTGTAAGGCCTCCCCAGACAGCCATTTTGCTTCTTTGCATTTCTTTTCCATGGGGATGGTCTTGATCCCTGTCTCCTGTACAATGTCAGGAACCTCCATCCATAGTTCCTCAGGCACTCTATCAGATCTAGTTCCTTAAATCTATTTCCCACTTCCACTGTATAATCATAAGGGATTTTATTTAGTTTATACCTGAATGGTCTAGTGGTTTTCCCTACTTTCTTCAATTTAAGTCTGAATTTGGCAATAAGGAGTTCATGATCTGAGCCACAGTCAGCTCCTGGTCTTGATTTTGCTGACTTTATAGAGCTTCTCCATCTTTGGCTGCAAAGAATATAATCAATATATTATATTGATTATATTATGTTATAATATAATTACATATATATAATTATAATATAATATATAATAATATAATATAATAGTATAGTATAATATATAATATTATATAATAAATAATATATATTATAATATATAATATAATAATATAATATAATATATTATGTTTTAATATAATCAATATAATCTGATTTCAGTGTTGACCATCTGGTGATGTCCATGTGTAGAGTCTTCTCTTGTGTTGTTGGAAGTGGGTGTTTGCTATGACCAGTACGTTTTCTTGGCAAAACTCTATTAGCCTTTGCCCTGCTTCATTCTGTACTCCAAGGCCAAATTTGCCTGTTACTCCAGGTGTTTCTTGACTTCCTACTTTTGCATTCCAGTCCCCTATAATGAAAAGGACATCTTTTTTGGGTGTTAGTTCTAAAAGGTCTTGTAGGTCTTCATAGAGCCGTTCAACTTCAGTTTTTTCAGTGTTACTGGTTGGTGCATAGGCTTGGATTACCGTGATATTGAATGGTTTGCCTTGGAAATGAACAAAGATCATTCTGTCATTTTTGAGATTGCATCCAAGTACTGCATTTTGGATTCTTTTGTTGACCATGATGGCTACTCCATTTCTTCTAAGGGAGTCCTGCCCACAGTAGTAGATATAATGGTCACCTGAGTTAAATTCACCCATTCCAGTCCATTTTAGTTTAGTTATTCCTAGAATGTTGACTTTCACTCTTGCCATCTCTTGTTTGACCACTTCCAATTTGCCTTGATTCATGGACCTAACATTCCAGGTGCCTATGCAATATTGCTCTTTACAGCATCAGACCTTGCTTCTATCACCAGTCACATCCACAACTGGTTATTGTCTTTGCTTTGGCTCCATCCCTTCATTCTTTCTGGAGTTGTTTCTTCACTGATCTCCAGTAGCATATTGGGCACCTACCAACCTGGGGAGTTCCTCTTTCAGTATCCTATCATTTTGCCTTTTCATACTGTTCATGGGGTTCTCAAGGCAAGAATACTGAAGTGGTTTGCCATTCCCTTCTCCAGTGGACCACATTCTACAGACCTCTCCACCATGACCCTCCTGTCTTGGCTCCACATTGCAGGGCTTAGTTTCATTGAGTTAGACAAGGCTGTGGTCCATGTGATCAGATCGGCTAGTTTTCTGTGTGAATTAACAGTATTTGATACATAAATCAGAAAATGAAAGAGAGAAACTAAAACCAACAACATTTTTTTTCCAAGATTTGAAAATGGGGAAAATGGTGGAGACACAAGAGCATATTTAAGGGATATAATTGGGAGACTTGAGTTCATCTGACATGCTGAGTGTGTAACTAAACCTTATTTCAACAAGTAAAGTTTGTTGTTTTTGTGTTTTTTTAGGGATAAAAATCATTCAATGATAGAATGATTAGATGTTTTACTTTCAAAATTTTAAAATAGCATTTATTATATACATACACGCATGCACACCAAGTTGCTTCAGTTGTGTCTGCCTCTGTGCAACCCTATGAACATCAGCCCTCCAGGCTCCTCCATCCACAGGATTCTCTAGGCAAGAATACTGGAGTGGGTTTCCATTTTCTTCTCCAGTATACATACACAGATTAAATTTTAAAAATACAATTAATGCTAAAAATATTTTCTGCAGCTTACTCTCTAAAATTCTGCTTTTACCTGTTCTCTGATTTTATTTTTCAGCTCCATGTGGTGGCCATTTTTCAGCTCCCAGTGGATTGATTCTGTCACCAGGATGGCCCGGATACTATAAAGACTCTCTGAATTGTGAATGGGTGATTGAAGCTGAACCAGGACACTCTATCAAAATTACATTTGAAAGGTTTCTAAAAATACTTTTCTACTTTAAAAAACAGATTATCTAAAAGAATAGCTGACATTCTCTATTTTACTTACCAAATTAATGATTAATTTTGCTGCACTAGTCAGTTGTTGTACCTTGAGTGTTTCAGAATGTTTTCCCCTTTTAGCCTTCAGTCTGTCCTGAAGTTTATTTTCCATTTGCTTAATGCTCTATCAGTACTAATGAGATATATAAGATGGATTTTTTATTCATATATATAATATGCACACACACACTACTGAGATATGAATCTATAACCTTTAACTTAATGTTTAGTTGCCCTATATTTTGAAGGGCCTGTGGATTCTGTTCTGCTAGATTGTCAAAGGTAAAGATGCTGTAAATACATTTGAATTGTTACCATATTGCAGCCTGAGGCATCTGCTTACATACATTAGCCATATACCTACACTTACAGGGCCTTCAGAAAAATGGCTGTGTCAAATTCATGTGAATTAATGATTTGTCAGTAAAGCGTCCACTCCCACCCAGGATAATTAGTATCACTGATTGAATAATCTATATCCTATAAGATTATAATATTGTCTATTAACAGTTTTAAAGAATGAATCTTCATGTCTGTGATTGGATCACTATTCCCAAATCCAAATAGAAGTATCTATTTAATTTTTCATTTATATTTTGACCCCTCTCATCTTCCAACCTTTTCTTTACAAAAAAAAAAAAAAAAAAAAAAGGAAAGAGAAGGAACCCCTGTAAGCCTTATTTTACAAATATAGCATGATCTTTCCCTAATTAAAGAGTACCTTCATTGAATTAACCTATTCAGGCTAGTATAAAAATTTGAGAGGAAAACATTCTATTTTGAAAGATGTACAATACTAAACATTTCATATGAGGTCACTCTCCCTTATTATGACCTACACAATTTTATTATGACTGTATTAATTTCCTCGGGCTGCCATAACAAAATATAACAGATTAAGTGGCTTAAGTAACAGAAATGTCTTTCCCCATAGTTCTAAAGGCTAGAAGTCTGAGATAAAGGTGTCAACAGGGTAGCCCTGTAAGGCTTTAGTCTTTAGCAAATAGATGCCTGTCTATGCCTTCCTGTGTCTCCATGTGGTCTTCCATCTGTGTGTATCTGTTTCCTAATCATTTCTTTTTATAAAGACAGAAGTCATATTTTAGTTAGTCTAGTCACTCAGTCATGTCTGACTCTTTGCGGCCACATGGACTGTAGCCTGGCAGGCTTCTGTGTCCATGGAATTCTCCAGGCAAGAATACTGGAGTGGGTCCCCAGGGGATCTTCCCCACCCAGGAATCAAACCCCTGTCTTCTGCATTGAAGGCAGATTCTTCACCATCTGAGCCACCAGGGAAGGTCCCCCCATATAATCTCATTTTACCTTAATTACCTAATTAAAGGACCTTTCTCCAAATACATTCACAGTCAGAGGTATTAAGGAGTTAGGATTTCAACATTTAAGTTTTAGGGGTCAGAATTCAGCCCATAATAATGACTTACATATTAAAAAGTGATTTCATTTAGAATAACATGAAGAGTTTTTGTTATGATATTAAAACCATGTCATTTGTTCAGTAGTTGACATAGCTTCTTGCCATAGTAATTTTAAAAAAGCTTGAAAAGCACCTTATTTATTCAGAATCAAATCATTGTCAAATAACAGTGCCCCATGAATGTGTGATCCAAATTAACCAACTTTACTTTATTACACAAAATTTTACTTGGTTTGGAGTATACCATATAACATAATATTATTGATCATATCATTAAATAATTTTTTAAAAATATTTATGCAAATATGACAGAGATTTATAATGTATTTTTAATTTGTTAAATTTAGAGCATCACACCTGAAATATTAGCATAGTTGTCACTCTGTCATAATTGATCTCACACTTTTAAAAATTGCGTGTATTATAGGTTTAAACACATGATTTTAGTATTTCCTGTTTTGGACTTAACATTATTTTATATCAGGAGTTATGATGCTAAGATGATTGAAACATCTTATATTTTCATAGTTCATAATATTTTCACCCATATATTAATAATTCTCACTAATCATCATCCTTCAATATCTAATGAAGAGTTGAGCACCATCTCAGATACAAAGGGAAGTCTAGGCCCTTTTTACATCCTCAGAGCTTTCCTGGAGATGCTTTTGTTCACTTAAGACTCTGAATCCCTGCTCTCAGAGTCATCTCACTTTTGAGATATTGAAGCTGCTGTCCTTTCAACTCCTTACTCTGGTCTTAATTTGGATCACTTGCCTTCATTCACACAATAAAAAGAAAGAAAACTTTAGTACAAGGGATAACCAAATAGGATTATTGGACAATCCAGAATAATTTAAGATTAAATAAACCCTCACTGTTCTAAAATTTTCCTGGTAAATTCCATCGTGGGAATGATTGCATCTCTCTCTCTAGTTTCCTCACCTTAGCCTAGACCCTTCTCCATGTCTATCTAGTATTTTCCCCATCAGGATCTTTGCCCTCATTTCCCTCACTCCCTAGTTGCTCCCTCAACTATATAGCAGGGTAAATCTCAAAATATCTGTTAACTTAAGCAGAGCAATATAAGTGTTTGTTTCTCTGAGCTCCCAACTTGGCAATGGGTGGGATGATGGGGATGAATTTTTGCCTTTCTTTCTAAACATGCAGATTAAGATTTTTCCCCCTAAATCAAAGATCAGTGTTCTTATAAGAAGAATTCACCCCTTCTCCACCTCCCAGATGACTCAGATTGTAGCCAACTTTTAAATTAAAATAAAAATATATATATATAAATATTCAATATAGAAGAATTACATAAGCATAAAATAATATAAGAAAATTAAGTGTTTTTAACAGAGTGATTTATTGTATGAAAAAGCATTTCCCAGTTTGCTAATAATAGTCACTAAATTCCACTAAAGTAACCCCTGATATCTTTCAGGGCTTCCCATGTGGCTCAGTGATAAAGAATCTGCCTGCCATTGCCGGAGACATGGGTTCAATCACTTATTGGGAAGATCTCCTGAGGAGGAGATGGCAACCCACTCCGGTATCCTTGCCTGGAAAATCCCATGGACAAAGGAGCCTGGCAGGCTACGGTCCACAAGGTTGCAAAGAGTCAGACAACTTAGCGACTGATGAGCACACATGTGTGATATCCTTCAGCCTTATGTAGGCTATCTAGCACTTCCTACCTGAAAAGCAGTTAGATTGCAAAGCAATGGTTGTAATTCAGAGCACCACGCACATAACTTATGATTTTGGACTTTTATTTGAAGGCACTATTTTCTCTGTCCGGAGTTCTTTATATGTCTGTCTTATCTCTTCAAACATGTTGTTGCATGGGCTTCTTTGCTATCTTGTTTAGGTACCTTCAGAATTCTCGAAATTAATATGCACCTACAGGCTACAGTCTAAGTCAGGTCAGCCCAAATTTACCTTCCTTTGGAAAAGAAAAAAATCTTTCCAGTCATTTTTATAAGATGCAATGCTAGAAACACCTAATTTAATTTTGATAAATATAGTTTACTTAGTTATTGTTACTCTGCCACTTTCTTATTCTCTTACCTTTTTCCTGAGACACAATTTTTTAAGTTAGACTAGAAGCAAGAGAATCAAATTAAAATGTGATTTTCACTCCTAGGGTTTGTGCACAGCAACAAAAAACAGTTCTGTGCATTGAATCAGAACAACAAGCCTAGGTTGAGAAATGATTTCCAGAATCCAAAGATTTTTGACTTCTCCCATGGGTATCACTAAACAGGACTTGTCAGTTATGCCTGTTTTCTTCAACTACCCACTCAAGTAAATTACAACCCCCCCGCCCCCCAGCTCCTTCACCTCCTTGATGGCAATCTTCTTTTTTTTTAAACAATTCCATGTTAATTAGCCCAAACACTGGAAGAATCAAGAGTTAGACCACTTTGTGTATTTATTGATGATGTTTTCACTGTTTTAAAATAGACAGGGCTCAGCTGTATCAGTATATTTTTTTTGAATCACACTTTATGTAACTAAAATAAATAAAGTCCCACATTATTTTAAGTGTTGTGAACAAACATGTTTGGGGGTTTGAATCCTCTATCTGCCCTTCACACATGCACATGTGCACATGCACAAACACACACACACACACACACCCATTGGGTTCTTGAGTTTGAGCTATTTGAAGGGAAAATTATTTTTTAAATTTCTATTTCTTTTGTTTTTCCTAAAGATTCTTAAAGCATGTGTATGACCTGTTTTAGGGTTGTCCATACTCCATTTGCTTTTTATCAGAAACTGTCTTCTTTAAAGTAATTAACATGTTTAAACTTCTGCTACATGGTCAGAAGTAGCTGTGTAGCAAAACAACGAGCACCAATCTTCATCAAGTTAAAAATAAATGAGGATTTTATCCGTTAGTTAATAACATAAAATAGTCACTTTGAAATCAGAAATGTGTACATCTATCACTTCCTTTTTTAGTGACCTTATAGTATTTCAGTGCTTCATTTCCCCCTTAAGATTTTTCTGAGAAACAAGATATCATCTTTGAACTATCCACCAAGAATTATGTTGTTAAAAAAATGAATTCATTTCTGATTTTCAGCTGAACTCCTGTAAGGACACTGATTGTTAATTCTTTAATAGTTCTTCTCATCCTGAGAATATCTTTTTATAGAATTTGTTTCCAAATGATGGATTGCATTTATTACAGAGTAACACCATTTGCTTTCTACTACTCATGAGTAGCTTAAACTAATTTGGCTGAAAATGATATTTAAAAATTCAGATAATATATTCAGATGACTTCAGAGACCAGGGTTTGATCCCTGGGTTGGAAAGATCCTCTGGAGAAGGGAATGGCAATCCACTTCAGTATTCTTGCCTAGAGAACCCCATGGACAGAGGAGTCTGGTGAGCTACAGTCCATGGGGTCAGAAACAGTCAGACAAGACTGAGCGACTAATACAAACTCACATATTCTCAAATGTTGTGAGTGATTAGAATTAGTCTACAGAAAAACAAATACTGAAAACATTACAAATATATTAGCCATTAGTTGGCCTCTTGAGATTGCCTAAATCAGTAATATCTTAAGAATTACACTTTCCTGTCAAATGCAAGGGCTTCCCCTGATGGCTCAGCAGTAAAGAACCCACCTGCCTATGTAGGAGACATGGGTGCAATCCCTGGCTCAAAAAGATCACTTGAAGGATGATATGGCAACCCACTCCAGTATTCTTGCCTCGAGAGTCCCATGGACAGAGGAACCTGTTAGGCTACACTCCATAGGCTACAGTCCATAGGCTGCAGAGTCAATAAAGTGACTTAGCAAACACATACACACATACACATCAGATGCAAAACAAAATAACAAAACCACTAATGGACATATAAGTTTTAACTGTTTATCCTTTCCTAACATCAGTTTAGTCACTCAGTAGTGTCCGACTCTTTGCGACCCCATGAACCACAGCATGCCAGGCACCCCTGTTCAAAACCAACTCCCAGAGTTTACCCAAACTCATGTCCATTGAGTTGGTGATGCCATCCAACCATCTTCTCCTCTGTCGACCCCTTCTCCTCCTGCTCTCAATCTTTCCCAGCATCAGGGTCTTTTCAAATGAGTCAGCTCTTCGCATCAGGTGGCCAACATATTGGAGTTTAAGCTTCAACATCAGTCCTTTCAGTGAACACCCAGGACTGATCTCCTTTAGAATGGACTGGTTGGATTTCCTTGCAGTCCAAAGGACTCTCAAAAGTCTTCTCCAACACCACAGTCCAAAAGCATCAATTCTTTGGCACTCAGCTTTCTTTATAGTCCAACTCTCACATCCATACTTGACGACTGGAAAAACCATAGCCTTGACTAGACGCACCTTTGCTAGCAAAGGAATGTCTCTGCTTTTTAATATGCTATCTCGGTTGGTCATAACTTTCCTTCCAAGGAGTAAGTGTCTTTTAATTTCATGGCTGAAATCACCATCTGCAGTGATTTTGGAGCCCCCCAAAATAGTCAACCACTGATTCCCCATCTATTTGCCATGAAGTGATGAAACCAGATGCCATGATCTTAGTTTTCTGAATGTTGAGCTTTAAGCCAATTTTTTCACTCTCCCTTTGCATTTTCATCAAGAGGCTCTTTAGCTCTTCTTCACTTTCTGCCGTAAGGGTGGTGTCATCTGCATATCTGAGGTTATTGATATTTCTCCCAGCAGTCTTGATTCCAGCTTGTGCTTCTTCCAGCCCAGCATTTCTCATGATGTATTCTGCATATAAGTTAAATAAGCAGGGTGACAATATACAGCATTGATGTACTCCTTTTCCTATTTGGAACCAGTCTGTTTTTCCATATCCAGTTCTAACTGTTGCTTTCTGACCTGCATATAGGTTTTTCAAGAGGCAGGTCAGGTGGTCTGATATTCCCATCTCTTTCAGAATTTCCTACAGTTTATTGTGATCCACACAGTCAAAGGCTTTGGCATAGTCAATAAAGCAGAAATAGATGTTTTTCTGGAACTCTCTTGCTTTTTCCATGATCCATCGGATGTTGGCAATTTGATCTCTGGTCCTTCTGCCTTTTTAAAACCAGTTTGAACATCTGGAAGTTCACGGTTCACATATTGCTGAAGCCTGGCTTGGAGAATTTTGAGCAGTACTTTACTAGCATGTGAGATGAGTACAATTGTGCGGTAGTTTGAGCATTCTTTGGCAATGCCTTTCTTTGGGATTGGAATGAAAACTGATCTTTTCCAGTCCTGTGACCACTGCTGAGTTTTCCAAATTTGCTGGCATATTGAGTGCCGCATTTTCACAGCATCATTTTTCAGGATTTGAAATAGCTCAATCGGAATTCCATCATCTCCACTAGCTTTGTTTATAGTAATGCTTTCTAAGGCCCACTGGACTTCACATTCCAGGATGTCTGGCTCTAGGTGAGCGATCACATCATTGTGATTATCTGGGTTGTGAAGATATTTTTTGTACAGTTCTTCCTAACATAGCCAACAGTTAGATCTTATTCTGAGATTTGCAGAGGAATTTTGTTTTCTTTCTTCTCTCATTTATTAATATTTGGTAGCTCCTAACTCAATTAACTTTACTGTTAATAATCTTAAACTTTTATTTCTGTTCACCTTCCTGTCCTTAACTCCTTGACCACAAGCCATCAGTATCAGTCTACCTGAGTGCAAATTTTAAAATGAGAACTATTTCACTGTGATCAGAAAGATTTTGGATAACACAAGGGATATTTTAAAAGATACTGAAAATTGACTAAAATCAGATTAAATTTCATTTTAATATCATCTCGTGGCTCCATAAGATTTTTTACGATAAACAATAAATTTAATGTCATAAACAAATACACAGTAGATCAAGGCAATTCATGTGAAATTTATATATAACCATCCTAAAATACAAAATGAAAGAAATTCAAATTATTGTGTAACTCTTTTTCATTTTCTCTGTTATTATAATGTATTTTTTATAGTTTCTTGTGGCAAATCTGTGGTGATTTTCTTTTCAGACATTCACTCCTAGTGAATAATACTCTCTGATCACAGCATTTAATGTTGCTATTCTATTAAGAATTAAGTCTCCTTATGCTTTAATTCAAAGTAACCCCTGACTTTTCTGTGCACTTTAATTTGGTTGTTATCAGCTGCCTTGCTATCAAAGTGAAAGTCCAATTTCAGTACTAGAGTAGACTGACTACAAAATAACCAAATAATAGATTTGCAGTGCATAATTGCCTGATCATTTATTTAAAGGACATAATGTGTTTCTATACATTTACTACTCTAAATCATATTATTGGAAAAACTATTTTTATTAGACAAAAATACAATATATCCCAGGTTGCAAAGAGAAAAGTAAGATAAACTTATGAAATCCATTAGTTTTACTAAACCTTTTTTAATAGTATGTACCAGTAGTACAAATCTAAAAATATTTCATTTGTATTTGTCAAATAGCATTAAATTCTACACTTTGCTTTGACTATTGTTAGGTATGATGGAGTGATTATCTATTAATGATAACTGTTGATTATAAAGTGATTATCTGAAAATTGGTGGACATTTCAACTGACAATTATTTTAAGAACATAGTGAATATAACTAGTTGCCAAAATGTGTTGGAAGGTACATTTTAAAAGAGTGAAAATGAATGGTTAATACTGAAATATCTAAATATATTGACTTTTTTTTATAAAATTGATAACAGTTCTAGAGAAAATATTCTCTTTTTTCCTTTAAAATACATTCATTCTTTCATTTATCTAATAAATATTTACTGAGGTTTGCTATATTCAGAACATCAACAAAAAACAGAAACTGTCTGACCTCATGGAGTTTATAATCTCTTAAAGGAGACAGCTGTCAACAAGTAAGCAACTATGATTAGTATCACAAAAGCACAATAAATTGTGACAATATGGTAAAGAAACTAACCTACACTGTGAGGTCAGAGAAGGGCTTGCTGTGGACATATCTAAGTTGAAAACTGAAACATGTATAGGAAACCCTCGGTGAAGGCAGAAAAGAATGTCCTAGGCTGTAGGATCATCATGGCAAGGGAGTCAGATGCTCAGTTTTTCATGATTCCACATAAAGGCTTTTTTTTTTTCCATAACTGAGATTTCTGATCCAGATTCAAAATGTGGTATAATCCTGACATGCAAGAAGGAACTAAAAATTTTATTTTATTAATAATGCGTTATGCATGTTAAAATAAGCTCTGTTTTGGCTACAGATTATAATATAATTATATCTTTAAAAAAATTGAAAGTAATATCAGGAAGAACAGCCAAACATCTAAATAAAAACCATACAAAAATTTAATGGCCAAACGGCTTTGTCAAAAACCAAAACAGAGATATGAAGAAGAGGTCAGTATGAAGCAGAGGTCAGATTTGAAATATATATACATATACTAAAGATGAAATTATGATGATCTGATTGAGGGTAAATGTTATATAGTCATGCAGTTTTCCATAGAAATGAAGAAAGCAAAAAAAAAAAAAAAAAAAAAAGGTGACTCCATAAAACATGTTTGGTTAACGAAAAGACCATTTATTTACTCAAGACAGTCTGTAATATTTGAATAAATCTTTCTTGTGAACTATAAGTATATATACATACTATTTACATGAAAACTGTCCACAGGAATAAGAACTTATAACTTTGATATCCTTAAATTATGGATCCTTAAATGATGTATAAGATATTAGCAAAGCTAAAGAAAATTATATATAAAATTAGTAAAAATTATAAATAGTAATTTAAATAGCAGCCTAAAGTGTTTTTTCCTAATAAATATATTTTCACATCTCTCTCTTAATCTTAGATTTCAGACTGAATTGAATTATGATGTTCTGGAAGTTCACGATGGGCCAAATCTTCTGTCGCCCTTGCTTGGATCTTACAATGGCACACAGGTGCCCCAGTTTCTATTTAGCAGCAGTAATTTTATATACCTTCTATTTACAACAGACAATAGTCGTTCTAATAACGGTTTCAAGATTCATTATGAAAGTAAGTGATGCCAACATTTATTTTTTAATTTTTTTATTCTATTTTCCATGCTTTTGGTATTATCTTGTATCATTAAGAGAACCTATGAGAATGCTAATGGGTTATAAGGTGTGTGTTTCAGTAATTTCCATAATAGGTTTTTTCCAGCAATATTTATGTAATATCATTATGAAGGGAAATACTAAGGAAATGTAAAAAGTATTAACTAAAAAATCTTAAAAGTGAGTTCATATAATCATTGTGCAGTTCTGAAAAACCAACAATAAGTGGAAATGTCAGTCTAAGATGTATATGAACATTGACAAATTCTTCTAGCATTCACTTCATAAACTCAATCATACTTCTATATTTTCCTCACACTCATTGTATAGATTTCCATTTAAAATATTTAATTTTGTTATTTTGTATGAAGTATTGAAAATTATATTAATATTATAAAGTAAAATATATACTCATGTATATGCAACAATGGCTAACATAAGTAGCCAAAGGCTATATATTAAAACAAGCTCTAATTTACAGTCAGAGAAGGCAATGGCACCCCACTCCAGTACTCTTGCCTGGAAAATCCCATGGACAGAGGAGCCTGGTAGGCTGCAGTCCCTGGGGTCGCTGCGAGTCAGACACAACTGAGCTGCCTCGCTTTCACTTTTCACTTTCATGCACTGGAGAAGGAAATGGCAACCCACTCCAGTGTTCTTGCCTGGAGAATCCCAGGGATGGGAGAGCCTGGTGGACTGCCATCTATGGGGCCGCACAGAGTCGGACACGACTGAAGCGACATAGCAGCAGCAGCTAATTTACAGTGCTGGAATCAGTTTACAATAATTTCACTTAGAATACTACAGTTTTGTTTAAAAAATCTAAAATATGTCTGACTTTTTAAATAGATTCTGATATATATATATATATATACAAATCTCTGTTTTATTTATAAACATCTAACATATTTAAACATGTGGATGTATCGCATATGATGCACAGTTGCACACATACATATAAACTCATGTATTCACACATTTTAATCTGGAAATATGTTGCCATATATCTTTCCGTGAAAAACAGTTGTGGTGATTGTATCTAACAATACATTTAAGATTACTGCAAGATATCTTTAAATCAGTTTCAGATAGATATTGTATCTCTTATTTTTGTATTCAAGTCTCCTATGCCCCCTCGCCCCTCAGAAAAAAAATTCCAGCATTTAAATTTGTAACTGTATATTCCATGTTAAGTGTCTGTCTTCAGTAAATCTGGATGGATCCGTGAGGTTTTTTTTTTTTTAATTATGAATATATATTTATTATTTTATTTTTGTTTTCAACCTTATCTACAATATCATTTAATTACATTAACTTCCCTTTACTTAGAGCTTTGTGGCATGGAAATATATTTTATGAACTATTATAAAATGCAATAAGAGGATTAACACACACTTGGGAATTAAAATGAATTTAAAGAACTTTGATTTCGATCTTTAACATTTATTAGTTAAGCCTGAGTCAGAGTAGAGTCAGTTTTAAAGGTCTATTTCAAAATTAATTCTCACTAGCAATTAATTTGTATCAGTGTGCTAACATGAGCAGATACCATTTTTACTTTTGTCCAGCGTTCTATTCTATGCCAAATACATCCTATTCAGTCCATTTCAATCAAGGTAGGTGGTCGTAATCGTGTTCTCATACACGAGTATTTTAAGAATTATTTTAAGAATTATGTTAAACCGTCATGCAAAGTTTTACTAAAAGGGTAAGGATTTTCAATAAACTGACCAACAGATTTAGTTCAGATTCTTGCTAAAACTGAATTAAATGGACCAAGGACAGAGCCCGGGGTGAAAGTGAAAGTCGGGTCCGACTCTCTGCAACCCTATGGCCTATACAGTCCATGGAATTCTCTAGGTCAGAATACTGGAGTGGGTAACCTTTCTCTTCTCCAAGGGATCTTGCCAACCCAGGGATCGAACCCATGTCTCCCAAACAGCAAGCAGATTCTTTACCAGCTGAGCCACAAGGGAAACCCGAGAAGACTCTAGTGGTTAGCATATCCCTTCTCCAGTGGATCTTCCAGGAGTTGAACTGGGGTCTCCTCCATTGCAGGCAAATTCTTTACCAACTGTGTTTATCAGGAAGCCCAGCCAAGGGGTGAGCCTGACTCTGAGTTTGGCGAAAGCAGAGTCTTTATCACAGTCAGCAAGTTTGTCACCTAAAGGCCTTTGGTGAAATAGTCCAAATTATTACTGAGGGCTAGTGCTTAAATGGCAGAGTAGAGGCTAGGTAATTCTGAGGCTGATGAGAGGCGCAACCGATACTGATTTTGGTTTTCAAATCTGCCCAGGAGACAGTGACTCTGAATTTAAATTTGTTTACAAAAGTTCATTTTCTTTCATTTTTATTCTAATTAGCCTTGTGCTTTATTTAGTAAACCAAAAGGCTAATTTAGGGGCTTCCCTGGTGACTCACTGGAAAGAATTCACCTGCAATGCCAGAGACCTGGGTTTGATCCCTAGGTCAGGAAGATCCTCCGGAGAAGGGAGTGGATACCCAGTCCAATATCCTTGCCTGGAGAATCCCATGGACAGAGGGGCCTGGTGGGCTATAGTCCATGGGGTTACAAAGAGTCAGACATGACTGAGTGACTAACACTTTTACTTGTTTAGTATTGTGAGATAATCTCTAACATCACAAACCCTTTCTTACCAAGAAAACAAATAAAACACTATTTCTGTCGACACTTTCTTAATAAGTTTCTCAAGCTGAAGGTATCCAAATTATCTTTTTTAAATGAACCATTCACAAGCCTCTAAATCAATAGAGAAAAATGTTATTGTACTACTTAAAACTTTAAAAATATATTTGGTATTTTGTGAATTTCTATCTTTATTTTAATGGAACACATTAAAGGAGAAAACTTGATTTCTCCAGTGAACCAAATTTTTATGGGAAAGATTTCTTGAAATGCCATCACTGGTTGTACTCCAGAACTTGATTTTATTCCCTTTCTTGGGCACTTTTACCCATCTGTCTTCCTCTCAAAACAGGAAGATTACAAACACTTCACCAATAGGATAAAAGTTATTTATAGTTTACAAAACACATTAAAATAATAAAAACAACACAGAATAGACTTTCGGTTTTTTTGTTTTGTTTTCTTTTAGTGCAATCCCCAATCCCAAGGAGCTGTATTATATTGTATTTCTTGAAATCTAGATATAATCATGTTTCTTAGATTATGTAAATATCATATAAAGCAAGGCAATGATAAATGGCTACAGAACAAATCCTTTGACACAGATACCAATCTCTGAGACATACTTAGAGTCTCCTAAAGCAATTAAATGGAGTTTTAATGATAGAAATAATTTCATAGGATTATTTTAATGACTAAACGAGGCAAAATTTGCAAACATTTTAGAGTTGTAAAAACATGAAATATAACAAGCTGAAAACATTAATTATTGCTATGATAATTATTGTATATGCATCTGCTGTGCTGTGCTTAGTCACTCAGTCATGTCTGACTCTGCAATCCCATGGACTGTAGCCCATCAGGCTCCTCTGTCCATGGGGATTCTCCAGGCAAGAATATTGGAGTGGGTTTCCATGCCTTTCTCCAGGGAATCTTCCAAACCCGGGAACTGAACCCAGGTCTCCCTCATTGCAGGTGGATTCTTTACCATCTGAGCCACTAGGGAAGCCCAAGAATATTGAAGTGAGTAGCCTATCCCTTCTCAAGGAGATCTTCCTGACCCAGGAATAGAACCAGGATCTCCTGCATTGCAGGTGGATTCTTTACCAGCTGAGCAACCAGGGAAACCCATAAATGTGTGTGTGTATATATATACATACATATATATATATATATATATATATATGGAGTGAAGTCGCTCAGTCATATCAGACTCTTTGTGACCCCATGGACTGTAGCCTACTACGCTCCTCTGTCCATGGAATTTTCCAGGCAAGAGTACTGGAGCGGGTTGCCATTTCCTTCTCCAGAGGATCTTTCTGACCCAGGGATGGAACCCAGGTCTCCCACATTGTGGGCAGATGCTTTACCATGTGAGCCACCAGGGAAGTCCTATATATATATAGGACTATACATACATACATATATATATATATATATATATATATACACACACACACGCACATTTATACATATATATATATATATATATATATATATATATATACATAATTCGGAGAAGGCAATGGCAACCCACTCCAGTACTCTTGCCTGGAAAATCCCATGGATGGAGGAGCCTGGTGGGCTGCAGTCCATGGGGTCGCTAACAGTCGAACACGACTGAGCAACTTCACTTTCACTTTTCACTTTCATGCATTGGAGAAGGAAATGGCAACCCACTCCAGTGTTCTTGCCTGGAGAATCCCAGGGACGGGGGAGCCTGGTGGGCTGCTGTCTATGTGGTCTCACAGAGTCAGACACTATTGAAGCGATTTAGCAGCATATACATAATTTATAATACAAAATTTGATAGATAATTATACATTTTCATTAAGTTTTTATGTACCTTGTAGCCTGATTTTGGCATCACTGACTTGATGAATATGAGTTTGAGCAAGCTCCAGGAGCTGGTAATGGACAGATAAGCCTGGCCTGCTTCATTTCAGGGGTCACAAAGAGTCAGACACTACTGAGCTACTGAACTGATCAGCACATTAATTTATCTGTAAAAGTTATCACCAACAGTTGTTTGTTTTGAAGGAATGAGTTTGTTTAAAAGAATAAGAATATATTTCAGTGATTTGATTCTCATCAAGCTTACTCTTTTTCATATTCCCTTTGTTTTCCAGGTGTTACAGTGAACACCTATTCTTGCTTGGATCCTGGCATACCTGTACATGGTCGTCGTTATGGTCATGATTTCTCCATTGGATCTACTGTTTCGTTTAGTTGTGATCCTGGATACAGGCTGAGCCATGAAGAGCCCCTTCTGTGTGAGAAAAACCACTGGTGGAGTCATTCACTTCCAACCTGTGATGGTAGGTTCAATATGGAAAATAAACCAATTTATAAACCAAAAATAAATCAACATAATCTTGTAAAATGTGAGATTTCTTGAATTCTGCCAATTTTATGTTATCAAACCATTAATAAAGGCACAAAAGAATGAATACTGATAATAAATCAAACTTATCCAATGCCTAAGGATGTTGTATGTATTTTTAAAATGTGTTGAGGTAACCATTTTAGGTGCCTGTTGTGTCCTGCACTCCTTGAAAAAATAGCATTGAAAGTGTCGAATTGGTATCAGGTGAATGCAATGAAGAGCTAGAGCATTTACCTCCTTCCTGGAAGACAACCTGTAATAGTCCAAATCCTGCCTAGCTACACAGCTTTATAGCAATGTACCAGACTTCCCTGTGATGGCCAGTTCCTGGCCATAGAAAATAATACACCAGTGTCCTTATCTCTTATTTATTTCTATGGAAAATAAGTCAGCAATCCTTCATTTTTTTGGAAAACATGTATGAAAATACAATGAAAGAAGCTGCTTTCCTAAGATTGGGAAATACTTGTACCCGTAAAACACACACACAAAGTAAATCTATCCATTGGTTCTGGGTTTTAATTTTCATTTATAACACTATTCATAACTTATATTCTTATCCTTTTGCCAAGTGGAAGATCACATTTCCCATTTTATAATTGTTTTCAAATACTGTCAGTGCCATAATTTTTGTGTCAATTTGTTTTTATAACTAGGTTTAAAAGAATCCTCAGCGTATCTGCCCCATATTTCGTGCAGTACAATTTGTAATAGTCAGCATTCTTGTGGTTTAAGTGACAAAAACCCAATTCTAACTGATTTTTAAAAATGAAAGCAGAATTTGTTTTTAGAAGTTTCAAACTTAGAAAAGAGCTTCCCTGGTGGCTCATATTGTAAAGACCTTGCCTGCAATGCAGGAAACTCAGGTTCAATCCCTGGGTAGAGAAAATTTCTGAAGAAGGGAATGGCAACCCATTCCAGTGTTGTTGCCTGGAGAATTCCATGGACAGAGGGCTATAATCCATGGGGTCACAAAGAGTGGGACACAACTGAGCGACTAACACAGGCCAAAATTAGAAAAGGCACACATGGCATACTTCTTGTTGCTAATGATAATCATGAATTCAGACATTTTCAAGGATATTTCCATTTCCACCTTGGCTTTTCTCTCTCCTTATCATCATTCTCTTTAGTTGAAACCAGGCTTTTTCTATATGTGGGACTAAAGGTGGAGAATACACGCTCAGGAGGATGGAATCATATAACCTCACATTTCCAAAATCAGAGAAGAATGAGAGTTCTACCGTTCTGTTCTTATTAGAAAAATATGAGGAAAGGTCTCTGATTAGTCCATACCTCTACCAGAAACTGTAGTAATGGAAAAGTGCCCTTTATGATTGGCTTTCTCCAGGTCATGTGTCCATCCATCCCTATGAAGACAAATGATAGAGTAAATTCACCAAGATAGAAAGGTTTGGTGGTGATATTATCAGAAGAAGCAGGAGAAAAAAAAATAATGTCCAAGTATACCAGCGTGCCAATGGCACCCGACTCCAGTACTCTTGCCTGGAAAATCCCATGGATGGAGGAGCCTGGTAGGCTGCAGTCCATGGGGTCGCTAAGAGTCGGACACGACTGAGCGACTTCACTTTCACTTTTCACTTTCATGCATTGGAGAAGGAAATGGCAACCCACTCCAGTGTTCTTGCCTGGAGAATCCCAGGGACGGGGAAGCCTGGTGGGCTGCCATCTATGGGGTCTCACAGAGTTGGACACGACTGAAGTGACTTAGCAGCAGTAGCATCTAGGTTTCCTTTAGTTTTAATGCTGATAAAATTATCTGGTCTATCATAACCACTGGTGTTAGAAGGCATTGTTAACTGTGATTTAGTCTACAGTAAATAAACATTGATTCAAATTTCAATTTCTTTTACTTCAGTTCATAAATATTTATTTTTATTATCTTGGAGTATTTACTAAAAACTAACTATCCTCTCAGAAAACTCTTTTTATTCATTATGTTTCCCAGAGAAATGCACAAGTTCAGAAACAGCTTTCTAAATTTCAGTTTACTCCACTATTTCAAAAGGAATTCTGTGAAGAATGACACCTATCCCTTTAGGAATCTAAAATATAAATAATTTTGTATAATTAACAAATTGTTTTCTTAAAGCTTAGTAAAAGAGCAACTGCTAAACAATTAATTACCCATGTTTAATTTATAACTGATTTATGCTAATGTTGCTTGTAATTAGAAATATATAAGTATATACTTTAAATGCAAATATGAAAGGTTGAGCTAAATTCTTTTGGGGCTGGTATTAATTCTCAGATACATTTATATACCTTTTTCTTCTCTAGTGTTTCAAAGGATGAAATTAATTTCTAGTATTGGAAGAGGTCTTTACCACTCCTATTATTTCCAGGAAGTAACTTAAGCAAAGATAATCAGACTCCTTCTATTTCAAGAGAGATTTGTTCAGCCTTTGCCTCTCTTAACAGTGATCATATGACTATATTTCTTTGTATTTTCAGCATTATGTGGAGGAGACGTTAGAGGGCCTAGTGGAACAATCTTATCACCTGGTTACCCAGAATTTTATCCAAATTCTCTGAATTGTACATGGACTGTTGATGTAACCCATGGAAAAGGTAATTTGTCTCATGCAATGATAATGGGCTATCTTCTTAATTTTCATTGCATATATTTTTATTTCATTGTCCTTTACAATGTTATTTTGCATGAGCAAAAACAGATCAGTACTAAAATATGCTAATACAAAATTCAATTTGAATAACTGCAGCAGAGGATTATATTTACTTTTCTGTAGTATTATAACATACATGCTCATATGATTTTTTTCAGAATGGTAATATTTATATATATTAAACTAATGTAATTTGAAATTTTCATATCAATAAAATCTCAAATAGGATGTCTTTTGTCTCTGGCAGAGTGTTAAGAAGTTGATTTCAAAAATTCAAAGGGAAATAGATACTCTGAAGTACTGAACTGATTGTAAAGTAAACAGTACATGTTTATATACACTTGTTTTAAAATGGTTATTATAAATAAATATAAATAAAATGGTTATTTATTGTAACCATATACCCTATATAAATTTATAACTGTCCTAGAAATATTTGTCTCAAATTTTCTGTCAGAACTGCAGTTGGATCTCACACAGTTAAGTGAAAGTAAAAAATCACATTGTGCTTATAGTAGAGCTTAATAAATGTCCTTTGAACAAATAAATGAAAGTCCTTGTAGTACTAAATGTGATTTATTCATGCAATACAACCAAAATATTCAATGAATATTAGCAATATAAATGGTTTAAGATAATAGCTTGACAGTGGGAAAACGGGCATTCTAAATATCAAAACAAAAATGGATGAAAATTATTTACCTGAAAGTATCTATATGCTATTATTTAAAAAAATAATTTATTCATGTTAAAAACTGCTTATTCTTATTGGTTTTTACTATTACACTGTACATGGACTTCCTGGTAGCTCAGCTGGTAAAGAATCCATCTGCAATGCACGAGACTCCAGTTTGATTCAGAGAAGGGATAGGCTACCCAATATTCTTGGGCTTCCCTGGTGGCTCAGTCAGTAAAGATATGCCTGCAATGAGGGATACTTAGGTTCGATTCCTGGGTTCGGAAGATCCCCTGGAGGAGGGCATGGCAACCCACTCCAGTATTCTTCCCTGAGAATCCTCATGGACAAAGGAGCCTGGCAGGCTACGTTCCATGGAGTCACAAAGAGTTGGACATAACTGAGCAACAGCACACACATTACATTGTACTTATTGGCTTTACTATCAAAGATCTAAAAATTAAAAAACCCAAATCCTAACAATGAGAAGGTGATGTTACAGTTTTAAAAATTAAAGCTTTATTTAAAACATTTGAATCCATTGTGGTTTTTACACAATGTGTTGTTTTATTTTTTAATTTTATTAGAATAGAGTTGCTTTACAATGTTGTGTTAGTTTCTGCTGTTCAATGAAGTGAACTGATTATACATATACATATATACTACATATAAGATCTTTTTTTAGATTTTCTTCTCGTTTGGTGCACCACAGATTCTTGAGTCGAGTTCCATGTGCTAAACAGCAGGTTCTAATTAGTCATCTATTTTATACATAGTAGTTTATGTATGTCAATTCCATCTCCCAATTTGTCCCACTCCTCCTTCCCCCACCATTGGTAACCATGTTTATTGTCTACATTTGCTACTCTATTTCCACTTTGCCAATAAATGAAAATAGAAAACCATTTTTCTAGATTCCACATATAAGAGATATACAATATTTGTTGTTTTTCTTATGACAACGGAACTGTTCTTCACTCTATATGACAATGCACAATTTTTTTATACTTCTGTTCAACTATGTGAGATATATCTGCAGTTCTGATAGAATATTTGAGACACAGATGGTTAACCTTTATTGAAATTATACATCCTTTCATTAATGGTGAAGGTAATATAAGGATGGTTCTTTTAATGAAAATTAAATATTATTGAGAAAAAAATGCTGTTAAAATGAGTATTCTGGTATTTACTGCAGGAATGAAGTGTAAGACTTCACAAACTGTCATTTTTGTTGTTCTCCATAATAGAAGATTATTTGTTGGAAGTTAACCAAAGCATCCTATTATCCCACTGTGTAGCAGATTAATGGAGTTTAAAATAAGCTTCCTTGTATTATACAAGAAAATGGAGGGCTACATACTGCTTGCTGTGTAAATAGAGGTTTAATTAACACTTAAGGTTTTGCACCTTCAGACGTTGCAAGTGTTAATTAAATCTGTATTTACATGGCATGAAATGCAGATTATGTGCTTTTCTTGGAGGAGCCAACAAAATTTGTTCAAAGTACAACTGTTCCAAAGTGTAGTCAAAGTTTTGTGAAGGATAATCTCTTAAAGTTAGGAGAAATTATCAAGATAATGTAGTCAAACTTCTCACCCAGCCCATATACACACACATAGACACACAAACGCACATCAATATTGCACCCTGAAGGGCAAAATTCATGATAACTATAACTATAACCTAGATATTAATAATATTTTTACCTCAAGCCCAAGTTTTTCATATATTTACGTAACAAAAATTACCATAATAGGACTTATTGAATTATCACTTTTATGGGACAGTACTATTATGTTGTAACCACTTACTTTTTCTCACTATTCTTCATACCCACTGCCCTATTAAGATTGTATGTCTTTGCCTGTCCACTTATACTTCCTGAAATGTCCTTCCAAGGGTTGCTCTTCCACAAAGAGCTGTTCACTTTTGAAGGTCATTGCCTTCAGAAGCATCTGCTAGTCCCTCTGACAACCTACCTCTTAAGTTTATGCTCTGATATTGACTCACATTAATTACTTTCATAGCACTTAGCAAAATGTTTGAACCTTTAGTTTATGTATATTTTCCCTTAGATAGACTATGAGTTATTTATAATCTTCTCATTTTTTATATTCTATAATGCTTATAATATAGTAGGTTCTTAGTATCATTTTGTTATTTAGATTAATTGCCTTTCATTAAAAGGTCTTTTGTTGTTTTCCTGTAGTGAACACAGATTTTATTGCTTAAAACATAATATGATAAACAGAAGCTTCATTTTTTAAAGTAGTTGACTAGGGCAGAGTGACATGAAAACAATTGACTTTCAGGTTGAAGAAGTAAACAATAAATGATAGCTAAGAGTTGCTGAGCACTTCCTCTGTGAAAGCACTGTGCCAAGTCATCCCTTATATTGTCTCATTTAAACTTTAGGACAACTCTATTAGAATCCATTTTCCCAGATGGAGAAAGTGTGTCTCAGAAAGGCTATGCATGTAATACATGACAGTGGGCTCATTAGCACCACTACCTAACAGAATTTTAAATTTTCCCATGTATTAATTTCAGTACATATCAGAACAAGCACATTTTTCTAAGAAAAACATGCAGACTGATAGACTGATTTTTTTTTCTTTTTTGTTCATTTGCTCTTCTGACTCTTTTTCTTATTTTTAGTCTCTGACCAAAATCTAATTCACTTTATCTGAACTTCCATTCATGTTAATTTGTAAATTTAGGTATCAGTTAATCTAGATGGCAAAGTATCTTCTCCTTGCTACATTGCCATTTTCATTTACATCTGTCTAGTATCAAATGCCACATTTATATTGAAGAACTTTTGAGACACTGACTTTCTGGACCCAGTCCTAAAAAGGGCTCATTGTGGAGTGAGAGAAAAAAAGGTGTGTTATATTTTGAAAAAAAGTATCATTGTATATTTCAAGTATTTTCCAAGTTGAAATCACTGGCCTATTATGCAATAATAACTTATCATTACTTATATTTTCAGTTTATTTTTTGGTCTCATTTTATTTCACTTTTTGCTTTTTTAACAAACAAGTGATAAATAAGGAGTTTGGGATTAACATATACAATAAAATAGATAAACAACAAGGGCTTACTGTATAGCAAAGGGAACTATATTCAGCATCTTATAAGAATCTATACTGGAAAATAATATGAAAAAGAATGCACACACACACATATATCTGAATCACTTTGCTGTATACCTGAAACTAACTAACACAACTTTGTAGATCAACCATACTTCAATTTTTTAAAAAAGCAATGAGGACTCCAAAACTATCCATCATTTGGAACTATAAAGTTGATAAATAGCATTAAGAATGTTATTTTATCATTACCCACTAACATATGTTGCTGAGTTTTTGATGAAGCTTTTGGTGATTCTTTTAGATCAAATAAGAAAATTTATTAAGCACTTCAAAAGAAAGATCAGTGTGATATCATCCTTTATTTCATTTGGTACCTAAATACAGCATCCCAGGTGGCTCAGTGGTAAAGAAACCTGCCTGCTAATGCAGGAGACACAGATGTGGGTTTGATCCATGGGTCGGGAAGTCCCCTGAAGGAGGACATGGAAACCCACTCTAGTATTCTAGCTTGGAAAATCCCATGTCAGATGGGTCTGGCGGGCTACAATCCATAGAGTTACAAACAGTCAGACACAGCTGAGCAACTGATCACACACATATGCATATCTTACAAACAGTATAGGATGTGTGTGTGTGTGTGTGTGTGTGTGTGTGTAATTGTTAGGTTATTACATGCATTTGAGATAGGGTCATTAAACAGTCACATAAGACCACAATGCAATGACGGTACTCACCAGGACAGAACAAATGAAAAAATAAAAATAAAAATTTAAACTTTCAAATATTAATGAAGATACAGATCAATTGGATTTGTTGATGAAAATGTAAATTGGCATAGCCACTTTGTGAAACAATATCTATTAAGGCTGAACTATATATATATATATATATATATATATAAATTTCCCATGAGCCAGTAATTCTACTCCTAGGTATCGATCCAACAGAAATAAGCAAATATGTTCTTCAAAAGACATACTTGAATGCTCATAGCAGCATTTTCTGCATTCAAGCTAAAATGTCAATTACCTAAATAACCATTAACTTTTGAACAGACAAATGAATGTGTTGTGTTCACAAAATGAAATGGATCTCTAAAATAACTTAAAATCACACACAAAAGTAGAGAGAAATCTCACGCACTTCGTGGTAAGAGAAAGAAACTCAGGGGCTTTCCAGGAGGCTCAGTGGTAAAAAATCCATCTGCAATGCAGGAGATGCGGGTTTGATCCCTGGGTCAGAAAGATCCCCTGGAGGAGGAAATGGCAGCCCACTCCAGTATTCTTATCTGAAATACTATGCACAGAGGAGCCTGGCGGGTTACAGTACCTGGGGTGGCAACGAATTGGACATGACTTCGAGACTGATCACGCATTCTAAGGAACTCATACCAAAAAGAGTATACCCTATATGAATCAATTATATAAAATACAAAGAGTTGCTGAGCACTTTAACATGAGTGGAAGTTCAGATAAAGTGAATTGGATTTTGGTCAGAAACTGAAAATAAGAAAAATAGAAGAGCAAATGAACAAAAAAGAAAAAAAAATCAGTTTACCAGTCTGCATGTTTTTCTTAGAAAAATGTACTTGTTCTGATATGTACTGAAATTAATACATGGGAAAATTTAAAATTCTGTTAGGTATTAACAGAGTAGTCGATCCTATTAGAAGTTGAATGAGGGGTTACTTTTCCCAAAACACTTCTATTTAAATAAAGGGTATAAGTTTTCCTTGAAATTTTCAGAAAATACATGTAATTTCTTTTTAGACAGTAATTTTAAAATTTTATTTCCAAGCAGTTTCCAAGACATGACTCATTATAAACCTTATAGAGAAGCTAAAGGAAACAAGCAAACAGAAAAACTCAAAAGAAAGATATAATAATTATACTATATATTCAGAATATTTTATACCAGTGCCTTTCATTTTCACAAAAATCTGTTATGAGTCCTGATTTTTGTTAGTTTGGTAACTCTGTGTGTTTTACTAATATACTTTATGAGTCTAATTTTCCTCTTTTCCTTATTAGGTGTACAGTTCAACTTCCACACCTTTCATTTGGAAGACCATCATGACTACTTACTGATCACAGAGAATGGCAGTTTTACCCAACCACTGGCACGCTTGACTGGTTCAGAACTTCCTTCAACAATCAATGCTGGTCTCTATGGAAATTTCAGGGCTCAGTTGCGCTTCATTTCTGATTTCTCAATATCATACGAAGGATTCAATATTACATTCTCTGGTAAGAAAATAAGTTTTAAAACCAGAGTTTTAAAAGTGAAAATAGCTTATGCGTGACCAAACAGAGAGAGAAAATGAGACAAAAAAAAGGTGAAAGCAAAAAAGCTATCTGCCAACAAATTTTAAGGAAAGTTTGAAATGCCTTGAAGATTGACTATAGTAATATATTAAAGGGGACCTTAAAACAGTAGCAAAAAAGAAATTAATTCACAAAAGTTTACTAGAAATACAATAAATACATTTCTTTAACTTATATTCCTGTAGAATTCTGAGAGGAAAACTTGCTAAAAATATCAAGTGAACTTAAAATGGAAACCCATACCTATATGTAAGGGTTTACTTAGTTCATTAATGAAATGTGAATTAAACCAGTGATATTCTAGTTTTGTGCTTCTGGGAAAAGTCATTGTTTGCAGGCCAAGATTAATATATTCATTTGGAACTAGATGATCTAGAAGCAAGTTAATTCTATTATCCTTTTTATTCTAGAATAACCTCTATAGGCAGTATTATATCTATAGACAATATGATAACTTGGATTATAAGGGAAAAAAATTATAAGACAAAACCGAACAAAGAAATATTCTTGTTCTACTTTTTAGCTAAATGGGATAGTGAAAGAGAAAACAGAAACAATAAGTAAATCTTATACCAACTTGCTAATATTAAATTTACAATATTACAATTATACATAATTATATTAATAATATATACTACAAATATCTAAATAAAATAATAAATACTGACTTTGTTCTTCAATTGTTATTCCAGTATTTTCATGGAGATATTTGTCTTCTAAAATAAGTTATTTCATAGAGAAGAACAAATGAGCATAATCAGTTTTAACCTAGAATGTTAATAAAATAATAGCTCATCAACATGAAGCAATCCCTTTGTTCTCCACTGCAGTTAGGTACTAAGTGTGTGTTCTGGGAATGTTTTTAGATAAGCTACTTCTTCTTAAGACTCTATATAAATTATAATATTATGGTTAATTTAATTTAGTCTGTCATACCCTGAAGAGTGTTTAAAGGTTTATTTTCATGATGTTCATTCATTGCTTGAGGAAATTTTCTTGTATAAATCTGTAATATACAATTTTAAGTTTGTGGGCAGTCAGTCTTATATAAACTCTTGCTTCTGAAGTCACATATTTTTCAGTATATGGATTAATAGAATTATACTACAGGCACAAGAACCTTTGTCATTTAGACTAAAACCATTAAGTAAATGTCATTTCAAAATGTAAATGATTTCATTCCAAATGATATTTTTGCATTTGAAAATATTACTCTATCATGTCATTATTTTAAATCAAAAATCTAAATAAAACAAAACGTTTCTAATACAGAATAAAAAATACAAGATTAATATCTACATTTCCAATGTATCATTCACAAGGTGACACTTTCTCATCTTTGTTTAATTACACATAAGAGTATTTATTATATTATTAGGTCTTTCACAGTTCAGTTCAGTCACTCAGTCATGTCTGACTCTTTGCAACCTCATAAACTGCAGCACGCCAGGCTTCCCTGTCCATCACCAGCTCCTGGAGCTTGCTCAAACTCATGTCCATCGAGTTGGTGATGCCATCCAACCATCTCATTCTCTGTCGTCCCCTTCTACTTTATTTTTTTTTAATTTTATTTTATTTTTAAACTTTACATAACTGTATTAGTTTTGCCAAATATCAAAATGAATCCGCCACAGGTATACATGTGTTCCCCATCCTGAACCCTCCTCCCTCCCCATTCCATCCCTCTGGGTCGTCCCAGTGCACCAGCCCCAAGCATCCAGTATCGTGCATCGAACCTGGACTGGCAACTCATTTCATACATGATATTTTATATGTTTCAATGCCATTCTCCCAAATCTTCCCACCCTCTCCCTCTCCCACAGAGTCCATAAGACTGTTCTATACATCAGTGTCTCTTTTGCTGTCTCGTACACAGGGTTACTGTTACCATCTTTCTAAATTCCATATATATGCGTTAGTATACTGTATTGGTGTTTTTCTTTCTGGCTTACTTCACTCTGTATAATAGGCTCCAGTTTCATCCACCTCATTAGAACTGATTCAAATGTATTCTTTTTAATGGCTGAATAATACTCCATTGTGTATATGTACCACAGCTTTCTTATCCATTCATCTGCTGATGGACATCTAGGCTGCTTCCATGTCCTGGCTATTATAAACAGTGCTGCCATGAACATTGGGGTACTCGTGTCTCTTTCCCTTCTGGCTTCCTCAGTATGTATGCCCAGGAGTGGGATTGCTGGATCATAAGGCAGGTCTATTTCCAGTTTTTTAAGGAATCTCCACACTGTTCTCCATAGTGGCTGTACTAGTTTGCATTCCCACCAACAGTGTAAGAGGGTTCCCTTTTCTCCACACCCTCTCCAGCATTTATTACTTGTAGACTTTTGGATCACAGCCATTCTGACTGGTGTGAAATGGTACCTCATAGTGGTTTTGATTTGCATTTCTCTGATAATGAGTGATGTTGAGCATCTTTTCATGTGTTTGTTAGCCATCTGTATGTCTTCTTTGGAGAAATGTCTATTTAGTTCTTTGGCCCATTTTTTGATTGGGTCATTTATTTTTCTGGAGTTGAGCTGTAGGAGTTGCTTGTATATTCTCGAGATTAGTTGTTTGTCAGTTGCTTCATTTGCTATTATCTTCTCCCATTCTGAAGGCTGTCTTTTCACCTTGCTAATAGTTTCCTTTGATGTGCAGAAGCTTTTAAGGTTAATTAGGTCCCATTTGTTTATTTTTGCTTTTATTTCCAATATTCTGGGAGGTGGGTCATAGAGGATCCTGCTGTGATGTATGTCAGAGAGTGTTTTGCCTATGTTCTCCTCTAGGAGTTTTATAGTTTCTGGTCTTACGTTTAGATCTTTAATCCATTTTGAGTTTATTTTTGTGTATGGTGTTAGAAAGTGTTCTAGTTTCATTCTTTTACAAGTGGTTGACCAGAGTTCCCAGCACCACTTGTTAAAGAGATTGTCTTTAATCCATTGTATATTCTTGCCTCCTTTGTCAAAGATAAGGTGTCCATATGTGCGTGGATTTATCTCTGGGCTTTCTATTTTGTTCCATTGATCTATATTTCTGTCTTTGTGCCAGTACCATACTGTCTTGATAACTGTGGCTTTGTAGTAGAGCCTGAAGTCAAAAAAAGAAAACTACAGGCCAATATCACTGATGAACATAGATGCAAAAATCCTTAACAAAATTCTAGCAATCAGAATCCAAAAACACATTAAAAAGATCATACACCATGACCAAGTGGGCTTTATCCCAGGGATGCAAGGATTCTTCAATATCCGCAAATCAATCAATGTAATACACCACATTAACAAATTGAAAAATAAAAACCATATGATTATCTCAATAGATGCAGAGAAAGCCTTTGACAAAATTCAACATCCATTTATGATCAAAACTCTCCAGAAAGCAGAAATAGAAGGAACATACCTCAACATAATAAAAGCTATATATGACAAACCCACAGCAAACATTATCCTCAATGGTGAAAAATTGAAAGCATTTCCTCTAAAGTCAGGAACAAGACAAGGGTGCCCACTTTCACCATTACTATTCAACATAGTTTTGGAAGTTTTGGCCACAGCAATCAGAGCAGAAAAAGAAATAAAAGGAATCCAAATTGAAAAAGAAGAAGTAAAGCTCTCACTGTTTGCAGATGACATGATCCTCTACATAGAAAACCCTAAAGACTCCACCAGAAAATTATGAGAACTAATCAATGACTATAGTAAAGTTGCAGGATATAAAATCAACACACAGAAATCCCTTGCATTCCTATACACTACTAACGAGAAAACAGAAAGAGAAATTAAGGAAACAATTCCATTCACCATTGCAATGGAAAGAATAAAATACTTAGGAATATATCTACCTAAAGAATCTAAAGACCTATATATAGAAAACTATAAAAACACTGGTGAAAGAAATCAAAGAGGACACTAACAGATGGAGAAATATACCATGTTCATGGATTGGAAGAATCAATATAGTGAAAATGAGTATACTACCCAAAGCAATCTATAGATTCAATGCAATCCCTATCAAGCTACCAACAGCATTCTTCACAGAGCTAGAACAAATAATTTCACAATTTGTATGGAAAAACAAAAAACCTCAAATAGCCAAAGCGATCTTGAGAAAGAAGAATGGAACTGGAGGAATCAACCTACCCTTCTTCTACTTTAATCTTTCTTTTCAATCCTCCTTCCACCTTTCTCAGCATCAGGGTCTTTGCCAATGAGTCTGTTCTTCTCATCAGGTGACCAAAGTATTAGAGTTTCAGCTTCAGCTTCAGTTCTTCCAATGAATATCAGGACTGGTTTCCTTTAGGACTGACTGGTTTGATCTCCTTGCAGGTCTTTCACAAAAGAAGAAAATTATGTGTGCCATAGTATATACCCATAATTATATCTATGTGTGCTCAGTTGCCTCAGTCTTGTCTGACTCTTTGGGACCCTATGGACTGTAGCCCACCAGGCTCCTCAGTCCATGGGCTTTCCCAGGCAAGAATACTGGAGTGAGTTTCCATGCCTTCCTCCAGGGGATCTTCCCGACCCAGAGATAGAACCCACTTCCCTGTGTATCCTGCATCGCAGAAGGATTATTCACCCCTGAGCCATGGGGGGAAGCCCATAGTTATACTTATAAGCACTTTTAAAATGTATGGCTAGCCCTGAAAGCAACCAGTTTATAAAACATGGAAGTATACCCTCAAAATCACTACTGTTTTTTGTTTGTTTGTTTGTTTTCCTCTTCATCCAATTACAGAGTATAATCTGGAACCTTGTGAAGATCCTGGAATTCCTCAATATGGTAACCGAATTGGGTTCACCTTTGGGGTTGGTGACACTCTGACCTTCTCATGCTCATCAGGTTATCGTCTGGAAGGGACGTCAGAGATCATCTGTCTTGGTGGTGGCCGACGAGTGTGGAGTGCACCTCTGCCAAGGTGTGTGGGTACGTGGTCAGCTGCTTTCATTTGCTTGTATGTGTAGTCACTGTCCATGGAGTTGCATGATTATACACCCTTTTTTAAAAATATGTAATCTGTTGAATTTCTTCATTTATTTCATATTAATTATTTCAATTTTTTTTTTTTTTACTTGGCAATCTGATAAAACACAATTATCTTCTCAACTGCTCCATTCAGCCTACCATGCTTCTAAATTTGTCTTCGGATGATGGGAATAAGGAACGAAGAGATGGTTAGAGAGACAGATAATAGATAGATGATAGAATCGTATTTTGAAAGCTTACAGACAATTGCATTTCTGTATTCTACTAATAGATGTTTTTTCATGATTTCTGACAAGTTTTGACAATATTTGATAACTTAGAATTAACACCTATGAAAGGATTACAAGGGAAAATAGTAGAGAATTTGAGTTATCAAGGCAAGTATTGCCTCAATATATGCAATCTACAGAATAATGTATTATGATAGATGAATTCCAATGGGAATTCATGTTGTGAAATAAAGAATAGCAATAATTAAAGTATTGAAAATTTGAAGCACCATCTCAACCTTTGGAAATGAATATTTTGACTGACAGAAAAAAAAATATCTGTAGGGAAATGAAGGACATTTCAGTAGGACTTAAAATCATTTTCTATTTATACAGGAAATAAACAAGAATTTCTTTAGGTGATCACCCATTCAGTGGTTATCAGTACTCATTTTATAATAGAACAAGATACAAGTGATTTTGCTATTTCAAAAAGCTCTTAAAACTCTCAAATGTATTAAACTTGAATTTAATTATAAATTTGTGGGTCACAGTTGTTTGTAAGTTATACTACAAAATCAGGTGAATTTGTAGAGCTTTGATCTGTGGTTTAAGACTTTATCCTTTTTTTTATTTTAATAGAGGCAAATTCCCTCTAGATTAAAAAATTAATGAAGAAGAGGATTCCTTCTGTGACTTATTCCATACATTGCTCACTGTATGGAATGTTGTGGGAATCCTGTGAATCCTTAAATCTAGTAAAATAAAATTGATATTTCAGGTTAATATGGGTCTGAAGGTTTTTATAGTGATGACATTGTTTTCATAGCCCCTAAGTGTTATATAACAGAGAAGCTGATATTTAACAGATGAAATTTCTTGACTCCCAAAACATCTTTTCCAGGGAGATATATAGAGTGTAGTCTTTCTGGTTTTGTTTCTATGTTCGTTTTTTGTTGTTGTTGTTGCTGTTTTTTGTTTGTTTTTTTTTTTTTTACTGTTGCCAGATTTGGAATTCTCCTCTGTATCCGAATTGTCCCTGTTTCCATTTTCATTTGGTGTGAATATTTTCAAAGGTCAATTAATGAAAACCTTGGGAATAGGGTGTTTGGCTTTATATTCTGGTCATTTGATACTGGGTTAATTCACTTTTCTAAACTTTGTTTTTCTCATCAGCAAAATGGTTGCAACATTATGTTAATGTTAGTTATGTGGGTTAAAAAAGATCAGCCATGCTAGTAGACACCCAATACAATTACTGGAATATTGGAGGAGTTCAGATGGAGTATCAGAGTATCAGAGTATCAGAGGAGAATAATCTGCAATGTTAGTTTATTTGAACAAATTTTATTTCTTCTTAGATTCTTTGTAGTTTTCATGTAATATATCTCTAAAGTCAACAAGCCACCAGAAAAGCCCTTCTCTAGCGCATATTTGCTTAAAAACATCACTTAGTCCTCAGTATCGCCAGCCTCATAGAAAGCTTATGTTATAGACAGGGAGCTAGTTATGAGTAAGTTATATTCCAAAAATTTCCTTCTACTTAGATTATTTGGAATCTAGGTAGTTTTTCCTTGGCACAGGGTTGCAAACAGGGACATTCCCAGAACAAACAAGATGTGATTATAAATTTTGTATCAAGTGTAAAACTAATACTAACATTTACTAAAAAGACTTATGTGTACCTAGGTTACATAAGACTGTCCCTGATTCTGAACAGTAAGGCAACTGATAAAGCAGTTTTTGGAAACTTGCTTTTCGTTTATATTTTACTTTAATTTTGATTCTATATTTACACTATAAATTTGTTAGCATCTTTCTGTTTCTGTGGGTAGAATTTGATGAAAGGTATCTTAATTCTAGATGTTAGAAGAATAATAAATAGTATTTTCATTTAAGGAATTTCTGGAATAACCTCTTCATTTATTTCTCAAGGTAATATTTTTAAAAAATAACAAACATAATAACACCATAATATTGTCTATACAATCTGTAAAGCATTATTTCATGTAGTGTCCCATTCCAAAAATCAGCCTATGCTTTGAAAGTAGCTTTGAGTTCAGTATCTCAGTCGTGTCTGACTCTTTGCAACCCCATGAATCGCAGCACGCCAGGCCTCTCTGTCCATCACCAACTCCCAGAGTTCATCCAAACTCATGTCCATCGAGTCGGTGATGCCATCCAGCCATCTCATCCTCTGTTGTCCCCTTCTCCTCCTGCCGCCAATCCCTCCCAGCATCAGAGTCTCTTCCAATGAGTCAACTCTTCGCATGAAGTGGCCTAAGTATTGGAGTTTCAGCCTCAGCATCATTCCTTCCAATGAACACCCAGGACTGGTCTCCTTAAGGATGGACTGGTTGGATCTCCTTGCAGTCTAAGGGACTTGCAAGAGTCTTCTCCAACACCACAGTTCAAAAGTATCAATTCTTCAGTGCTCAGCTTTCTTCACAGTCTAACTCTCACATCCATACATGAACACTGGAAAAAATATAGCCTTGACTAGACTGACCTTTGTTGGCAAAGTAATATCTCTGTTTTTTAATATGCTGTCTAGGTTGGTTATAACTTTCCTTCCCAGGAGTAAGCGTCTTTTAATTTCATGGCTACAATCACCATCTGCAGTGATTTTGGAGCCCAGAAAAATAAAGTCTGACACTGTTTCCCCATCTGTTTCCCACGAAGTGATGCGGCCAGATGCCATGATCATTGTTTTCTGAATGTTGAGCTTTAAGCCAACTTTTTCACTCTCCTCTTTCACTTTCATCAAGAGGCTTTTTAATTCCTCTTCACTTTCTGCCTTAAGGGTAATGTCATCTGTGTATCTGAGGTTATTGATATTTCTCCCAGCAATCTTGATTCCAGCTTGTGCTTATTCCAGCCCAGTGTTTCTCATGATGTACACTAAATATAAGTTAAATAAGTAGGGTGACAATGTACAGCCTTGGCATACTCCTTTTCCTATTTGGAACCAGTCTGTTGTTCCATGGCCAGTTCTAACTGTTGCTTCCTAACCTGCATATAGGTTTCTCAAGAGGCAAGTCAGGTGGTCTGGTATTCCCATATCTTGAAGAATATTCTACAGTTTATTGTGATCCATACAGTCAAAGCCTTTGGCATAGTCAGTAAAGCAGAAATAGATGTTTTTTCTGGAATTCTCTTGCTTTTTCAATGATCCAGCAGATGTTGGCAATTTGATCTCTGGTTCCTCTGCCTTTTCTAAAACCAGCTTGAACATCTGGAAGTTCGCAATTCACATATTGCTGAAGCCTGGATTGGAGAATTTTGAGCATTACTTTACTAGTGTGTGAGATGAGTGCAATTGTGCAGTAGTTTGAGCATTCTTTGGCATTGCATTTCATTGGAATTGGAATGAAAACTGACCTTTTCCAGTCCTGTGGTCACTGCTGAGTTTTCCAAATTTGCTGGTATATTGAGTGCAGCACTTTCACAGCATCATCTTTCAGGATTTGAAAGAGCTCAACTGGAATTCCATCACCTCCACTAGCTTTGTTCATAGTGATGCTTTCTAAGGTCCACTTGACTTCACATTCCAGGAAAGTAGCTTTAGCATAACAATATTATCAGTGAAACTATGTCTATTAAAAGCTCAAGATTGCACACAAACTCAAGGTCAGAATCATGCCTGTCACAAGTTCTTAGGGCCAGAGTTATACTCCATTTACAACAGCCCACTGCTGTCTTTGACTAGAGGCTTCAGTAAAGTTGAGAGGAAATCTGGTCTTAATTATAATTGATATATGGATTCAGAAAACTCCTTAAGCTATCCTCTATTTTAATTGGAAGGAACCTCTTCTTCTGTGACCCATTTATTGAGGTTACTTAAGTGCAGGGAAATATTTAATTTTATATTATTTTTTTGAAGAATAGTTGATATCAGTTCAGTTCAGTTGCTCAGTCACGTCTGACTTTTTGCAACCCCATGAATTGCAACACTCCAGGCCTCCCTGTCCATCACCAACTCCCAGAGTTCACTCAAACTCACGTCCATCGAGTCGGTGATGCCATCCAGCCATCTCATCCTCTGTCATCCCCTTCTCCTCCTGCCCCCAATCCCTCCCAGCATCAGAATCTTTTCCAATGAGTCAACTCTTCGCATGAGGTGGCCGAAGTACTGGAGTTTCAGCTTCAGCATCAGTCCTTCCAAAGAACACCCAGGGCTGATCTCCTTTAGAATGGACTAGTTGTATCACTTTGCAGTCCAAGGGACTCTCAAGAGTCCTCTCCAATACCACAGTTCAAAAGCATCAATTCTTCGGCACTCAGCTTTCTTCACAGTCCAACTCTCACATCCATACATGACTACTGGAAAAACCATAGCCTTGACTAGACTTACCTTTGTTGGCAAAGTAATGTCTCTGCTTTTGAATATGCTATCTAGGTCAGTCATAACTTTCCTTCCAAAGAGTAAGCATCTTTTAATTTCATGGCTGCAATCACCATCTGCAGTTGATTTTGGAGCCCCAAAAAATAAAAGTCTGACACTGTTTCCCCATCTATTTCCCATGAAGTGATGGGACCAGATGCCATGATCTCCGTTTTCTGAATGTTGAGCTTTAAGCCAACTTTTTCACTCTCCACTTTCACTTTCATCAAGAGGCTTTGCAGTTCCTCTTCACTTTCTGCCATAAGGGTGGTGTCATCTGCATATGTGAGGTTATTGATATTTCTCCCGGCAATCTTGTTTCCAGCTTGTGCATCTTCCAGCCCAGTGTTTCTCATGATGTACTCTGCATATAAAGTGACAATATATAGCCTTGGCGTACTCCTTTTCCTATTTGGAACCAGTCTGTTGTTCCATGTCCAGTTCTAACTGTTGCTTCCTAACTTGCATATAGGTTTCTCAAGAGGCAGGTCAGGTGGTCTGGTATTCCCATCTCTTTCAGAATTGTCCACAGTTTATTGGGATCCACACAGTCAAAGGCTTTGGCATAGTCAATAAAGCAGAAATAGATGTTTTTCTGGAACTCTCTTGCTTTTTCCATGATCCAGCGGATGTTGGCAATTCGATCTCTGGTTCCTCTGCTTTTCTAAAACCAGCTTGAGCATCTGGAAGTTCACGGTTCATTTATTGCTGAAGCCTGGTACAATCTTATATTTGTCTGAGGTGTACAACGCAATGATTCAACATTTATATACATTATGGATTGATTACCGCGGTAAGTCTAGTAACCATCTGCCACCATACAGAGTTACTGCAGTATTCCTTGTGCTGTTCACTACATCCCTGTGACTTATTTTATAATTGGAAGTTTGTACCTCTTAAACCCTTTCACTTATCTTGTTGAACCCCACTCCCTCACCTCTGGCAGCCACCAATTTTTTTCTTTGTATATATGAGTCTGTTTCTATTTCAATTTGTTCATTTTTTTGTTTAGATTCTACATATAAGGGACATGATACAGTCATTGTCCTTTTCTCTTTTGACTTATTTCACTTACCTTAATATACATACTATCAGAAGCGTATGGAAATTTGTAGAGGCAGGAAAATAATCTTGATAGAACTTGAGATCATAACACTCACCATCGAGTGGGTGTTACAGGGATTCTTCTCCCTAAAGAGTGGTGTCCATTGCAGGCACATAGTTTATATTTACGTTTCATTCTTTCCTAAGTTATGTGATCTTTGAAACGTTGTTCACATCTCTTTCCTGCCAAGTTTTCTCAAATATGATGTTTTCTAAAATATGATAATTACATCCATGCTGCAAGATAGTTTATAGCCCTAAGAAATAAAAGACATGTAAATCACCTAATGTACCACTCAACAAGTGACACTTGCTCAACTAACCTCATCCCTTTTCCTTGTGCCTACAACTATCTCCACCACCTAAGAGTCAGTTCTCCTAAGGGCCATTATAACTGACAGCAGTGAAGAGTAATTTTCATCACCAAGCAGGAGAGGAAAGAGAAAGAAAGGAGGAGATGAAAAAGTTTTACTATGCTATGATCAGCTGAGTACTTCACACACATAATCCTATTTACTACTTGGTGATCAAGATGATCCTATTTACTACTTAGTAATCAAGATCAATTTTAACTTTTAAAGAAATACATATCTATACTTATGTTTTCCATTTTGAAAAAAGTAAAAATAATTAACATGTAAAATGATATTTCAGTGGATATATTTTACACTTAAGTGATTATCCCAGTGATCCATGTTTCTGTGAAAATGGTCACATATTTTAACCAAATATCTAAAAGCAAAGAAAGAAAAGTGTAAACAAATGTGATTACTTTGAAAATAAGAAACAGTGACTTGTTTTTGGTCAAAAAATATTTGATTTCCTTTTCTTAAATACACATTACAAAAAAAGCAAGAAACAAACAAACAAAAAACCTGGTAGTTCCCTTGTCATCTTTTGAGATAAAAAGACAGTAGCTTTCTTGAGCTATCATTGACTTATAAAGGCCTCCCAAAGTTTCTTAGGTTTCTTTCTCTATGTGTAGTCCCCTACTGGGACTTCTACAACTGCTTGTAACTATCCTATTCTATCCCATTCATGGTGTTCCAGGTGGCATTTCTTTATTACCTTACTTATTATATATATGTATACAGAAGCTTTTCTACTATGCTTGATAAAGGCTTGAGAAAGAATATTAAAAAAAAAAAAGAAGAGGTGGAGTAATTGGAAAACATAAATTAAATGAAATGAGAGCACTGAATATGAAATATAAAAATTGAAACAGACTAGATAAAAGTAAAAGATCATATATAGTCCAGTTGTTTTTCAACATGGCTGCTTATTAGAATATTGCCTTATTTATTTATACACTATTTTGAAAGACTACCATTTGTTTTTCTTAATGGAATAGACCATGGGTGAGTAAACTTTTTTTTCTATGAAGTGCTAGATAGTAGACATTTCAGTCTTTGTGGCCCACACAGTTTCAATCACAGCTATTTAATTCTGACATTGTATTGTGAAAGAAACAATAAATAATACATAAATGAATAAATGTGTTTGTATTCCTATAAACCTTCGTCTACAAAGATAACAGACTAGATGTAGCACTCAGGTCATAGCTTGTGATTTCTGCAGCAGATTTACCAAGTTTAAAGTTACTAGTCATTCATCCCTAAGGGAAGAAGGAAAGATCCTTTTCCCATTCTCTATTTTTTTCATCACAGGTTCTGTTTATTAAAGTAGCATATCGTTTACTTATTTCTAGGAGATTTCTCTTGTTTTTACAGAAAGAGTATTAGGATTGTATATGTTTGTATGTATTTGTGTATGAACGTGAAAGTCACTCAGATGAGTCTGACTCTTTATGACCTCATGGACTATACAGTACATGGAATTCTCCAGGCCAGAATACTGGAGTGGGTAGTTTTTCCCTTCTCCAGGGGATCTTCCCAACCCAAGACTTGAACCCAGGTCTCCTCTACTTCAGGCAGATTCTTTACTAGCTGAGCCATAAGGGAAACCCAAGAATACTGGAGTGGGTAGCATCAGTGTATATGAACACTGATGCAATTTATGGGTAATTTAATTCATAACCATCTCCAGATCCTTTCATATACTCAGATCTCTTCTGAGTACCAAGTCTGTATTCCCACTGGCACATCGGGCTAGTCCACATGGATGGCCTCCCACAGAAACACTGCTTCACATTCCAAAACAACTCATTATCTCCTCCACCAAATCAGCTCTCCCTTCTGCACTCCTTAATTCAGATATAGTATCATTCTCATTCAACCATTCAAGCTAGAAATTGTGTTATATTTTACTTTTTCCTCTCTCTTTCTACCTATACTAGAAGTCACTGAGACCTACTACCAAAAGCTATTGTTCAAATTTACCACCATTTCCATTCTCATTACCCTTATTTTCATCTAGTTCTCATTAATTCTCATAAAAATGAACATAAAAGCACTATAAAAATAATGTGTGGTAGGCACTGTGTTTATATATATATATATATATATATATATATATATAGTCAGAAGAGTGTGTACTTTGCTCAGTTCTGTCTTGACGCAACAAAGATTTGGAATGGCGGACCAGTGTTACAACTCGGTTACAGCTCAGAGTTTTACTTGGCAAACAAAAAATAGTACACTTTAAGGCGTGAGGGCAGATGGGCCCCAAAGGAGATGCCTCAACCCATCTCGGCTCCCTGTTTTTATATGTTTTGTCTCCTCCCCCTTCACCTGCCCTATGCAAATCAGGGCTAACCAAGAAGGGGGTGTGTTTGTTTCATCTGAGGTTCTCACTCCCAGTCTGCAGATTTTCTTTTGTTCTGTTTTCATGGGATTTTCCCTTTGTCTTTTAGCCACCACCATTTTGGACTCCTTTTTCCTATTCTAACTACCCAATATGAGACAGTATTATTATCCCATTTTAAAAGCTAGCCAGATTAATTATTTAACTTGGTAAAAAGTTTGAAATCAACTCCTTCTGATTACAGCTTATGTTTTAGCAATTGCATGTATAATCCTGCTATAACATTTCTTCTTTTCTAGCTGGACTTCCTGTTTTCAAATTTCCCTCATCTAATTATCTTCAATTGCATTACTAGTGATATTCTCTTTTATTGATGAGTAAAAAGTTACCACTAATTTTGCAGTTTAAAACAGCATATTTACTTTCTCTTGGTTTCTGCAGGTAGGGAGTATGGACACGGTTTAACTGAATCCTCTCTTAGGGTCTCAAGGACCAGGGCAGAATTCTTAACTGAGGTTCAGTATCCTCTTTCATATTCACATCATTAATGTATGTCGTTACTTCCTTCTTGTTGTAGAACTTAGAGCTTCAGTCCTTTGCTCACTTCCTAGGGACCAAACACAGTTCCTTGCCATATGAACTTCCTAAGCTTGGATGCTTCCTTCATCAAAACAGCAAGTCTATCTAGTATATCACTGCTGTGTGCTGCATGTGTGTTCAGTTGTGTCTGACTCTTGGGGCCCTATGAAATGTAGTCCACCGGGCTCCTCTGCCCATGGGATTTTCCAGGCAAGAACACTGTAGAGGGTAGCCATTTCCTCCTCTGGGGGATCTAACCAACCCAGGGGTTGAACCTGTGTCTCCTGCACTGCAGGTGGATCCTTTACCACTTAGCCACCTGGGAAGCTCAGTGTCACTAGCAAGATTCAGTTCTGAATGTTATAAAATCATAGGAGTAATGAAAAACAAATCATAGGTTCCACTTAACTCAATGGGTGGGGGCTGCATTAAAGCATGAATGCCATAAGGTGGGTATAATGTGAGATTCACCTTAAAGTTGACACCAGGAAACCTTAGAAAGATCAGATTATCTTTATCCCCTGCATAAATCACTAGGTGCTTTCCCATGCCTATTCAGTTCAGTCACTCAGTCGTGTCCGATTCTTGGCAACTCCATGGACTGCAGCACACCAGGCCTCCCTGTCCATCACCAACTCCCAGAGCTTGCTCAAACTCATCTCCATTGAGTCCGTGATGTCATCCAACCATCTCATCCTCTGTCATCCCCTTCTACTCCTGCCTTCAATCTTTCCCAGTGTCAGGGTCTTTTCCAATGAGTCAGATCTTTGCATCAGGTGGACAAAGTTTTGGAGTTTCAACTTCAGCATTGGTCTTTCTAATGAATATGCAGAACTGATTTCCTTTATGATTGACTGGTTTGATCTTGCAGTCCAAGGGATTCTCAAGAGTCTTCTCCAACACCACAGTTTAAAGTCATCAATTTTTCATCACTCAGCTTTCTTTACGGTCCAACTCTCACATCCATATATGACCACTGGAAAAACCATATCTTTGACTAGATAGACCTTTGTTGGCAAAGTAATGTCTCTGCTTTTTAATATGCTGTCTAGGCTGGTTATAGCTTTTATTGCAAGGAACAACTGTCTTTTAATTTCATGGCTGCAGTCACCATCTGCAGTGATTTTGGAGCCCTCCAAAATAAAATCTTCACTGTTTCCATTGTTTCCCCATCTATTTGCCATGAAGTGATAGGACCAGATGACATGATCTTAGTTTTCTGGATGTTGAATTTTAAGCCAACTTTTTCACTGTCCTCTTTCACTTTCATCAAGAATGAAATGCCTATTAGATTATTAGATCTATACCTATTAGATTTGGTTGAAATTCCAGAAGTCTTTTCTTAGGTTGGCCTTCCTGCCCTCTATACAGTTATTTCCCTTTATGTGTCCTAGATTATATTCACAAGATGCTACACATCATTCCCAAACACACCAAGCATGTTCTGCTTTTTAAGATGCACAGGATGTGTTGAGGTCTACTCTATATGCAAATGATCAAACTTTTACTTGTACTGACAAAAGCAAACAAATAATATTTTTAGCTCTAAGAAGGTACCTGTGAGGTTAGAGTGAGAGAAAGCCCTGAAAGCATTGTTAAATGGCTGGAAGACACTTTGCATTTTAATCAGTTGAGTTTTCATTTCTACCACCATACCATGGATAAAGCCACCATTATCTTTCATTATCTACTTTATTATTGTGACAGCCCAAACAGACCCTAGTCTTGTCCTTTTTCCCCAAAGTAAATAGTAGAGTCAGATTGAATTTCTTATGATACAAATTTGATGAGTCACTCTCTTGCTTTAAATTCTTCCATTGTTCTCCATTGCTCTCAAAATAAATTCTGAATGTTACCCTCTTACTCCTATCCTCACCCCATAAGTTCATCTAACTAATTTATTTTTCAGATTCATCTTATTTACCTACTCTGATATGAAGCCTTTCTTGACCTTCAAAAAGTGTTTTGGATGTCCTTCCTACAGGCTGCATTTGCTTTTCTGTATTTACTCTTTCTAGGATTCATAATGCTGTATTGAATTGCCTTTTTATCTACATCAGTGTTTAGCATATAGAAAGCTTTCAGTAAATTTGTTGAGTTGATAAAGAATGAATATATAATAGGGGCAAAGATCCCTTGTTTTTGCATTTTCAATTTGCTAACTTTAACATATATGAACAAAGCTGTACTTCAGAGGTACTCTATTCAGCCTAACACCAATAAAGGAATGTAATTGCCTTTTCAGCCTGGACCATCACTCTAGTATCTATAATGTATATGCTATGTGGATATTAACACTCAACCCCTCAAGTCTAATAAGTCAACCAAACAATAAACAATGAAACTGCCTGTAAAGACTACTAACATAAAGTCTATAATAGGAACCAAAAAGATTAATTTATAAAAATTGAACATGGTGAGAAAATACTGAATCTCATATCTGTCTATGGAATAAATCTTTCCCCAATATGTAGTGAAAGTGAGAGCTCAATAAGGAGACTAACTGATATTTTCCCCCTAGTGGAATGAAAAGGAAACTGATAAAAACATTTTCCACAATTTTCATTAGATAAATATATTGACAATATTTTTATTTGAAGCAGGATTAGATTAGGAACAAATTTTGCCATATGGAAATATGAGCCATAAAGAATGGAAGCATTAAATAAGCCAGTGTAAATGGGAAAGAAACAATGTACATTTCCTATTTAATGTAACTGCATTGAGCAATGTAAGCTGAAATTCTTGTCATTCTTTTAGAACTTATAAACAAGTGGATTTATGGAGAACCTTTTATAATCTAAGTAAGTAATATAATCTTAGTAATCTCCTGAACTTATTTTATTATATTTTAGTTGGCAAGTGAATCAGTTAAGTTCAGTTCAGTAACTGAGTTGTGTCTGACTCTTTGCGACCACATGGACTGTAGCACGCCAGGCCTCCTTGTCCATCACCAATTCCCAGAGTTTACTCAAACTCATGTCCATTGAGTAGGTGATGCCATCCAATCGTCTCATCCCTTTCTCCTCCTGCCTTCAATCTTTCCCAGCATCAGCGGCTTTTTGAAGAAGTCAGTTCTTTGCATCATGTGGGCAGATTATTGGAGTTTCAGCTTCAGCATCAGTCCTTCCAGTGAATATTCAGGACTGATTTCCTTTAGGATGGACTGCTTGGATCTCTTTGCAGTCCAAGGGACTCTCAAGAGTCTTCTCCAACACCACAGTTCAAAAGCGTCAATTCTTCAGCACTCAGCTTTCTTTGTAGTCCAACTCTCACATCCGTACATGACTACTGGAAAAACTATAGCTTTTACTAGACAGACCTTTGTTGGTAAAGTAATGTCTCAGCTTTTTAATATGCTGTCTAGGTCGGTCATAACTTTTCTTCCAAGGAACAAGTGTCTTTTAATTTCATGGCTGCAATCACCATCTGCAGTGATTTTGGAGCGCCCCCCTCCCCCAAGAAAAGTCTGCCACTGTTTCCACTGTTTCCCCATCTGTTTGTCATGAAGTGATGGGAGTGGATGCCATGATCTCAGTTTTCTGAATGTTGAGCTTTAAGACAACTTTTTCACTCTCCTCTTTCACTTTCATCAAGAGGCTCTTTAGTTCTTCAATTTCTGCCGTAAGGGTGTTGTCATCTGCATATCTGAGGTTTTTGATATTTCTCCCCAAAATCTTGATTCCAGCTTGTGCTTCATCCAGCTTGGCATTTCTCATGATGTACTCTGCAAGTGAATACATTGTGTTTTATCTGATGGCTGGAGGCCCTCAAAGGTGAAGGCTGTATCTTAGTTATCTTTCTACCTCCTATGTGTTTGCCATACTCTGGCATGTCACAGATGCCCATTCTAAGCTTAGGACACAGTGTAAAATTAATTCACCATGTGATTATCATGAAAAAAAGTTAGAGTAGATAGAGAATGGTGATTCACTTATAAGGATACTTTCATTTAAATGATCCTCTGCATTATTAGAGTTTCAGATTTATTTGGACAAATTAAAAAAAAAAAAATTTTTTTGAGGACCTGAAATAGCAGACTCCTAAGACGCAGTCCATTTCCATTATAGGTCCTCATGCTCTAACTGTGAATCTTGTTGCAAGCCAAAATCTGCCTGCCAATTGGAAAGTTAGTTCTGGGATGACATAGAGGATACAGACTCTTTAGAGAGAACTGACTTGCAGAGAGGAGCAAAAAGTAGGGTATTTACTGAAATTTGTGCTTCAGAGTCTTGCCTTAAAGCAATAGTAAGGGTCTCACATTAGGAAGAATCAGAAAGGTACCAGAGGCACTTGCTATCTCTGCAACCTCTAAGTTACCTCTTCATGCTATTGCAGAGAATATGCCCAAGTTCAGAAATACCTACACTACACTTGTATTTCTCTGTGTCTTCCTCTGTTCTTCCTCTGTATCCTGCACATACTGGAAAACATGATGAGAAAAGGGGACATGATTAGACCTATAAGTAATGTTTTAAAGGAAAATAAATGTTGTAATATTAACCTGAAAAGTGTGAAATTCATTAGCTTTGTCATTAGACAAACTAACTTTGGTATTTAGTTTAATATATCTTTACTTCATTAGAAAGTGATTGGTCTCTAGTACATATTAGTGCCAGATAAGAAATATTTGCCTGAGGTAATTATAAAAGCTAATATTTGCTGTGTGTTTACTACATGCCTGGCATGGTCTTATAAGGTTTGAATAAGAATACTGAGAGACAGGGAGGTTAAGCAATTTTTCCTAGGAGAATATATTAGAAATTTTTATTTGAAGCAGATTAGATTGGGTGCAAATTTTTGCTCTATGTAAATATGAGCCATAAAGAATGAAAGCATTAAATAAGCCAGTGTGATGATATTCTATGCAAATCCCCAAACTGATTCTTGCTTACTACTGTGACATCTGTGGCCCTCAGGAAATGCCACCATTTGGCAATGCACATAAGTGGAGGAGATAATGAAACGTCATTGTTACTTGTAACTGAATTATATTTTGATTCCCTGTCTCAAGAGAGGGTAGGATTTAATTGAAGTTGCAATAGATCGACAGTATCTAAAAGCCTTTGAAACTGGGAGAAAAGGTCATCACCACATAAGGCAAATACATTTTAAAATTATTTCTAATTCTCTGTTTTTGTAAAACGAATGTGTCTGTTTTCTGCATATAGTTTTCTTTTTCTAATTTCAGCCTCATAATATTAAAATAATAGCAAAAATATGCATGTCATTAGTACAGAGGTTGATTCCTAATAAACGGTTTTATTGTTTGTCATCTGGTAATGCACTTAGCTATGTTCAAATGTATCTAGGGCTTTGAAAAACAAACAGAAGTTCACTGAAACAGAATAGAGCTATCAATTAGTAACAGTGCATTGTTCTAAGGAACCAATCAGCTGTAAGTTCAGTGGCACTAATGGGGGTAGGTTTAGGGTGAGTCCAATACAGTAGGCCATGATTATTCTACCTAGTAAATGCATTCAGCCCACAATAGAGGGTATGTAATAAAATGAATTTCATATTTTTCATCATTATTTATGTTTTTTAACTGTTTTCTCTTAATTTACCAATCTTAAATCCAGTTCCTTCACTGCAAAACAAACTATCTGAAATAATCTTCCTTTGTTTATTATAATAAGACAGTTGTTGCAATACAAATAATATAATGTTACAAAATAAGCATCATGAATTAAAACCAAAATCAAGAAGGGTCAGGCATGAGAGAGTATGCTTATATAAATAAACCTTGGTAATCATAAGAAATGTCAAAGTAAATTATGGAGAAAGCAAGAGAAAAATGAATTTAGAGCTTTGGGAAATAATTTTCAGAATTTAAATATTCCCCTTCAAGAAGGTGTTTTAAAGGAAAGGATTACTGACCCTTCCACAAACTAAATTTCTGGATACAAGCCATTTTTTACATCTTTGCCTTGTACCTTAGTACTCTCTTTGTAGCTCTCTTTGAACCCCAGTTCGATTATTGGTATGCTTAATATGTAGGTAACACTTTTCTTTTCACATGTTTTGATCAGTCTACAAAGACTGTGTTTCAAAAACTGATGGATAGTTTTTATTTCATTCATTTTACTACACCTTTCTGAATTTGTAGTAGGTGATGTTTTGTTATGCTTAGCTACAGGTCCTGCAGACATAAAAAAGACATAACCTTTTCTTATCCTGTAAAATTAGAATCTCAACTGAGTCTAATCACAATTTTCCCAAAAAAATGAAAAGAAAATCCTGGGTTTTGTTTGTTCTGAAAGCTTTGGATTTAATTTTGGATTTAAAGAGTATCAGTTCAGTTCAGTTGCTCAGTTGTGTCTGACTCTTTGCGACCCCATGGACTGCAGCACGCCAGGCTTCCCTGTCCATTACCAACTCCAAGAGCTTACTCAAACTCATGTCCATTGAGTAGGTGATGCCATTCAAACAACAAATCCTCTGTCTCCTTCTCCTCCTGATTTCAGTCTTTTCCAGTACAGTCTTTTCCAATGAGTCAGTTCTTCGCATCAGGTGGACAAACTTTGGAGTTTCAGCTTCAGCATCAGTCAATCCAGTGAATATTCTGGACTAATTTCCTTTAGGATTGATTGGTTGAATTTCTTTGCAGTCCTAGGGACTCTCAAGAGTCTCCTCCAAACGGCAGTTCAAAATCATCAATTCTTCAGCGCTCAGCTTTCTTTACAGTCCAACTCTCACATCCATACATGACTACTGGAAAAGCCATAACTTTAAAAAAAAAAAAAAAGCCATAAATTTGACTAGACGAACCTTTGTTGGCAATGTAGTGTCTCTGTTTTTTAATATGCTGTCTAGTTGATCATAGCTTTTCTTCCAAAGAACAAGTGTCTTTTAATTTCATGGCTGGAGTCACCATCTGCAGTGATTTTCAGTTCAGTTCAGTTCAGTCAGTCAGTCGTGTCTGACTCTTTGCGACACCATGTACCGCAGCACGCCAGGCCTCCCTGTCCATCACCAACTCCTGGAGTCCACCCAAACACATGTCCATTGAGTCGGTGATGCCATCCAACCATCTCATCCTCTGTCGTCCCCTTCTCCTCCTGCCCTGAATCTTTCCCAGCATCAGGGTCTTTTCCAATCAGTTAGCTCTTTGCATCAGGTGGCCAAAGTATTGGAGTTTCAGGTTCAACATCAGTCCCTCCAATGAAGAGCCAGGACTGATCTCCTTTAGGATGGACTGGTTGGATCTCTTTGCAGTCCAAGGGATTCTCAAGAGTCTTCTCCAACACCACAGTTCAAAAGCATCAATTCTTCAGTGCTCAGCCTTCTTTATAGTCCGACTCTCACGTCCATACATGACCACTGGAAAAACCATAGCCTTGACTAGACAAACCTGTGTTGGTAAATTATGTCTCTGCTTTTTAATATGCTGTCTAGGTTTGTCATAACTTTCCTTTCAAAGAACAAGTGTCTTTTAATTTCATGGCTGCAGTCACCATCTGCAGTGATTTTGGAGCCCAAAACAATAAAGTCTGACACTGTGTCCACTGTTTCCCCATCTATTTGCCATGAAGTGATGGGACCAGATGCCGTGATCTTAGTTTTCTGAATGTTGAGCTTTAAGACAACTTTTTCACTCTCCTCTTTCACTTTCATCAAGTGGCTCTTTAGCTCATCTTCACTTTCTGCCATAAGGATGGTGTCATCTGCATATCTAAAATTATTGATATTTCTCCTGGCAATCTTGATTCCAGCTTGTGCTTCTTCCAGCCCAATGTTTCTCATGATGTACTCTGCATATAAGTTAAATAAGCAGGGTGACAATATACAGCCTTGACATACTCCTTTTCTTATTTAGAACCAGTCTATTGTTCCATGTCCAGTTCTAACTGTTGCTTCCTGACCTGCATATAGTTTTCTCAAGAGGCAGGTCAGGTGGTCTGGTATTCCCATCTCTTTCAGAATTGTCCACAGTTTATTGGGATGCACACAGTCAAAGGCTTTGGCATAGTCAATAGCGCAGAAATAGATGTTTTTCTGGAACTCTCTTGCTCTTTTCATGATCCAGCGGATGTTGGCAATTTGATCTCTGCTTCCTCTACCTTTTCTAAATGGAGCCCCCTAAAATGAAAATCTGTCACTGTTTCCATTGCTTCCCCATCTATTTGCCATGAAGTGATGGGACCAGATGCCATGATCTAGGTTTCCTAATGTTGAGTTTTAAACCAACATTTTCACTCTCATCTTTCACTTGAATTAAGAGGCTCTTTAAATATTTTAAATATATTAAAAAGTATATTAATAAAAATACATTTTTTTCTGATAGTGTCAGATTATTTTTTACTTGTTCAATTTTGGTGTTTGAAACCATTTGATGTCATTTTAATCTGTGTAAAACTTTATATGAGTGATTCACCACCTTACAGTCACCCTCCTATCTGCAAAAGAAAGCCAGGTTATACATTTTTCTACTTGGGAAATTTGTAGAAAAACTCCTCTGATCACAGTCTAGGCTGTATGTGCCACCTTATCCTCAGTTTTTAAATTTATCTAATAAATATTCATTCAATGCTTGCTCCAAGGTAGTTTAAAAGACTTTCTTGCCGCCTTCTTGCTAAACAAGAGCAAATAAAAACCATTTAATGAATTTTATAAATTCTTCCCTCCTCTGCTAAGATTTCTTCTCTCCTACCCAACTCAAACTCAACCACTCTTCTCCAGGAAACAAGATTATAGCACTAGTCAGCCATAATCACGAAAGATGCTATCTTCTTACCATCTGATGTGTGGAAGGGTTGAGATTTTTTGATGAGAATAATGCAGCCTTCATTTTCTTGTGAGCTTGGAAATCATTGACATGCTATTATAGGCTTTTTCCTCAGGTACAGTTTCAACTATTTCTTCTTTAACTATATGTTTGTTTTCCCTTCCTCCCCTCTTCCTTCCTTCTTTTTCTTTTTTATTTTTTTGGTTTCTTTCTTCCTCTCTGTTTCTCCTCTTTCTTTCATTCAGTCCCCTCACATGAAACTTCCTCATTTGATGATGTTTCACAATTCCTTTCTTATAAAAGCAAAAACAAATAAATGTACAAAGAAATACCTAAAGAGTATCAAACAGGAATACAGATGACATGCAAATTGCTGACACTTAATGAGCATCAAGGAATGTGTCAGTTGTTGGTTAGTCAAAACCAAATACCCTAAATATGAAACTCATATATTTAAAGAATTCTCAGTCTTTTAGTAGTTTCCCAAAACTATAGTGAAGACAAAGAAAAATCATATTTTAGGGTGCTGATATGTATATAGTACCATGTCTGGTACTATTAGGTTGGTGCAAACATAATGTGATTTCAAACCGTGATTTTTAAATCATTATAACTAGGCTCAAACACATCTTTATTTACCAAAATAGGAACAATTACAATCAACTCGTTTTGCCAACAAGAAATAACTTTGTTTATTACTGTGGTATAAAAATCTGTGCCTCAGTTTTCAAGGAACTCTTGGAAAGTATTTTCTTCCTCCTGATGGTAGTGGAAGCATTTTCCCTGCAAGAAGTTGTTGAGATGCTTAAAGAAGTGGTAATCAGTTGGCAAGAGATCAGGTGAATATGGTGGATTAGCAAAATTTTGTAGCCCAATTGTTCAACTTTCGAAGTGTTTGTTTGACATGTGGTCAAACATGGTGGAGAAGAATTGGGCCCATTCTTTTGACCAATGCTGGCTTCAGGCCAGCTGTAAATCACATGGGCAGCAGACCACCAAACAGTGACCATGACCTTTTTTTGTGTAAGTTTGACTTTCAAAAATGCTGTGAAGTTTCTTCCTGGTCTAGCTGCTGAGGTGGTCATTTGCTGGTTGTCATAAAAAATCCACTTTGTCCCACATCACAGTCCTATCAAGAAATGGTTCATTGTTGTTGTGTGGAATAAGAAAAGATGACACTTCAAAATAATGATTTTTTGATTCTCAGTCAGCTCACGAAGCACCCACTTATCGAGGTCTTTCACTTTCCAGTTTACTTCAAATAGCAAATGACCATAGCATGGTCAAGGTTGAGTTCTTGAAAATTCTCATGTAGTTGTAAGAGCATCAGCTTTGATGATGGCTCAGTTGGTTGCCAGCTTCTGATGGCCGGCCACTACACTCTTCATCTTTAAGTTTCTTGTCTCCTTTGCAAAACTTCATGAACCACCTCTGCACTGTACATTTGTTAGCAGTCCCTGGGCCAAATACATTGTTGATATTGTGAGTTGTCTGTGCTTGCTTTAAGACCCATTTTGAAGTCAAATAAAAAAAATTACTTGAATTTGCTTTTCGGCTAACATCATTTCCATAGTCTAAAATAAATATAAAATGCATCATTTTAGTTCAGTTCACTCAGTTGTGTCAGACTCTTTGCAAACCCATGGACTGTAACATACCAGGCTTCCCTATCCATCAAACTCCCGGAGCTTGCTCAAACTCATGCCCATCAACTCAGTGATGCCATCCAACCATCTCATCCTCTGTCATCCCCTTCTCCTCCTGCCTTCCATCTTTTCCAGCATCATGGTCTTTTCTAATGAGTCAGCTCTTCACATCAGGTGGCCAAAGTATTGGAGTTTCAGCTTCAGCATCAGTACTCCCAGTGAATTTTCAGGACTGATTTCCTTTAGGATTGGTTGGCTTGATCTCCTTGCAGTCCAAGGGACTCTGAAGAGTCTTCTCCAACACCACAGTTCAAAACCATCAGTTCTTTGGCACTTAGCTTTCTTTATGGTCCAGCTTTCACATTCATACATGGCTACTGGAAAAACCATAGCTTTGACTAGATGGACCTTTATTTGCAAAGCAATATCTCTGCTTTTTAATATGCTATCTAGGTTGGTCATAGCTTTTCTTCCAAGGCACTATAAAATGCATAGCAAATTTTATATATGCTATTTATATGTTATATACATAAGTTTTACATATGCTGTAAAATGCATAGCAAGTAATGTCATTAGCAAAAAACATAAAGTTAGAAATGCATATTGAAACAGTGTATAACTTAACCACATTTATTTGAGAATATATTCCAATATCAAAGGGTAAATTTCAACAGTGCAAAATCGCAATTATTTGCACCAACCTAATTAAAGTTCTGTTGCTTTTTTTTAAAATCTCATTTGTGTGTATGTGTGTGTGTTAATTGCTCAGTCATGTCCAACTCTTTGCGATTCCATGGCCAGTAGCCCATTAGGCTCCTCTGTCCATGGAATTTTCCAGGCAAGAATACTGGAATGGGTTTCCATTCCCTTCTTCAAGGGATTTTCCTAACCCAGGAATTGAACCTAGGTCACCTGCATTGCAAGCAGATTCCTTACATCTTAGCTCCATGGGAAGCCCCAATCTCACTTACTCCTTATAATGCCTTATTGCTGCTGTTGCTGCTGCTGCTAAGTCGCATCAGTCGTGTCCGACTCTGTGTGACCCCATAGACGGCAGCCCAACAGGCTCCTCTGTCCCTGGGATTCTACAGGCAAGAATACTGGGATTTCCATTTCCTTCTCCAATGCATGACAGTGAAAAGTGAAAGTGAAGTCACTCAGTCGTGTCCGACTCTTAGCGACCCCATGGACTGCAGCCTACCAGGCTCCTCCGTCCATGGGATTCTCCAGGCAAGAGTACTGGAGTGGGGTGCCATTTTCTTCTCCATAATACCTATTATATAGATATTAATATTTTCATATCCATATTTTTTTTTACTCTTTGAGAAAGCAATGCCAAAAGAGGTGAAAGGATCCATGCTGTGTCTCAGTTAGCAAGTATAGTATAGATTTGTCTATGTTCCAAATTCTGTAGTCCATATACTTTACTTCATAGTTTATTTGAAATTTTTCTAGGATTGTAATAATAATACAGATTCAAGTAGAATTTTGAAAAAGCATGTTTCATTCTGTGAACATTATTTGTTTTCATTTTCTTCAGGGAAAAGAAGAGAATGGTTTGGGGATTAAAAATAAAATTATAGAATTTGCTAAAGAATTTTTATTTTAATGTGTTTACCTAATTTTCAGGATAAGCATTTCTATGATATTTAATTCATTCCAAGATTTGAAGTCCTGTGAGAAACTTTTTATTGATTAAATGCACTGTCCATGGAAATGTTAACAAAAAGAATAAGAATCAAATTACAGTAAATGCTGTGATATGATCTACCTTGAGTAAGAATTAATGTTTTGGATATATATAGTGATCTAACATCGAGTACTTGCAAAAAGTTTTAAGATTTATTGTTTACGATAATTTTATTCCTTAGGAATATGTCCCTTCCACCCCCACCCCCAATAAAATGTTGTTCATGTTAATAGATTGAGTTCTCTCATTAAGTTCCCTGACATTTTACCTTTGGGAAGCTCTAAACTCAGTCCTTGGAAAGTTAATCTTCATTTAGTCAATCATTTATTCATTTATCTTTTCATTAAGTCACTGAGCTTAGAGACACAGCAGTGTTTTGTGTGCTATGAGGTGATGGTGATATAACCAAGGTAATTAGATATTAGTTATTATTTTATTTGAAAACATATGTTCTACTACTCAACAAAAAATTAATTATTCCAATTTAACAAATATTTAGTGAGCACCAAGTTGGGTGACAAAGGTAAAAACATATAAGTACTTTCTCTCCTCTGTGATTTCCTATAGTATTTTAAAGGGAAATAAAACTAATTTTGACATAATGAGATGAGAATTAGAAATAAGACCCCAAATATGGCAGAGAGGAGTAGCATTTTTTTTTTCCTGGAAGGATAGGGAGCCAGTGTCTCAAAAATGGCATATTTGTGAAAATGGGATGAATTTTTGCTAAATAAAATATGTTAGAGAAGATCCTGTAGGCAAAGGATATAACATAAGCCAAACAAGTAAAATCAATGCATCTACAAATCTATTTTGGCTCTGAGTGGTTTTTTGAATTCTTTTTGAGTCACAGTTCAATTATAGGTATTGTTGTTCTTCAGTCATTAAAAGTCATGTCCAACTCTTTGTGACCCCATGGACTGTGGCATGCTAGGCTCCTCTGTCTTCCACTGTCTCCTGGAGTTTGTTCAAATTCATGCCCATTCAATTGGTAATGCTATGTAACCATTTCTCCCATTGCCTTCAATCTTTCCTAGCATCAGGTTCTTTTCCAATGAGTTGGCTCTTCACATCAGGTGGTCAATGTATTGGAGCCTCAGCTTCAGCATCAGTCCTTCCAATGAATATTCAGGGTTGATTTCCTTTAGAACTGACTGCTTTGATCTCCTTGCTGTCCAAGAGACTCTTAAGAGTTTTCCCCAGTACCACAGTTCAAAAGCATTAGTTCCTTAGTGTTCATCCCTCTTTATAGGTGTAGTCAACGTGCAACTAATACTTTCTTCTTCCTGCTTTTTGATCAATTCAGGAAGGTCATATTTCCTTCAGTGATATAGTTCTTATTTCACACATTTTTCTGCCTTTTTCAGAAGTCTGAATACATATTTCATTAGAATTGAATATATATCAGTCCTGAACTGAATATTTATTGAAAGGACTGATGCTGAAACTGAAACTCCAATACTGTGTCCACCTGATGTGAAGAACTGACTTATTTAAAAAGACCCTGATGTTGGGAAAGATTGAAGGCAGGAGGAGAAGGGGACAACAGATAATGAGTTGATTGAATGGCATCTCTGACTCAATGGACATGAGTTTGAGTAAACTCTAGGAGTTGGTGATGAACAGGGAGGCCTGGCATGCTGCAATCCATGGGATCACAAAAAGTTGGACACGACTGAGCAACTGAACTGAACTGAACTGAAGTAGAATCTCTGTAATATTCCATGAAGTATTATAGAATCTGGACTTGGAAAAATAATACCATAGGTTTAAACATGGCTTCACAACTTAGTGATTTTGACAAGTTGGACATGGAACTGTTATTTAACCCCTGACCCCCATCTCTAAAATGGAGATACAATAAGAGCATATTTAATTTTATTAAGTTCTTACTATGCCCAGGCACTGTTCTAAGTGATTTGCATGTATTAATCCAATCTTTTCCAAGAGTATGATATAGAAAGGTATTGTTGCTGTCTCCATTTTACAGTTGAGATCAATGAAATACAGTGAAGTTACTTCACCGAAGTAGCTGTGTGCCGAGATAAAACAGTGCTCATTACCTGATGTACACCGTTGAAGGAGTTGCTACTAATTCAGCATAAATGATTTTAAAATCCATTCCTTTTGAAAGAGACCAAAGTCAAAGGTCTATTGTGTCTTGAAATTGAAATTTCAAGTTTTCAATTTCAAACTTGAAATTGAAAACACAACATTTTCATTGCTTGATGGAACAGAACAAGAGTTGGATAAACTGAAATTTGAGTTTAAATGACAGAAAATTGTGTATGCTACATTAAGGAGTAATTGAGATCTATGAAGATTAAGCAAGGGAATGCTATGGTCAATTGTACATATTACAAGGTTTTTCATATATTTACATGTATGAATGGATTTGTGTTTCCCTAGTTTGGTTTGAAATTAGGGAAATCCTTTAGCAAAGGGTTCTAGTATCCCATACATAAAAGTTCATGGGCCAAACCAGTAAAATTGGAGGGAAGCAGGCAGTTTTAAGAACTGAGCATGTTTGTGCTAGAAATCTTCAAAATGTTTGATCATAAATTCCTCCTTAATTTGCTCGTTACATGCAGCAGCAATTATTGCCAATTCCTGGAATCAACTTAGTGTAGCATCTCTAATTTAGAGGAAGAATCTTGGCTTCCCAATCAGAATTCACAGAGCTCCTCTTTCATGTGCTCTTCCACTTCTCTTATATCATAGCCAGACCTCAGACCAGTCCAACAGCCAATGTCATCTTGAGTATACCACAAAGAGAGAAGAAGGAGAAATATACACTACTTATGTGGCATGGTCACCATGCTCCAGACAGAAGAATTTCAACTGAGTGTACAATCTGGAAATCAAAGGAGAGCTCCAGGCTGTGAAATAAATTACAGGTTTTCAGTATATAGATGCTATTGAAAGTCATGACATGGGATGAAATAAACAAAGGGTAAATGTAGATTGAGAAGAAGTCAAGCCCTGACCTCACCAATGTTTAGGAATCTGGAAAATGAAAAAGAACCAACAAAGGATATTGAGAAGGAAGAGTCTGTAACATAGGAGAAAAATAAGTAGAGACTGAAGTCTTAAAGGTGAAAAAAGTGTTTCAAAAAGAAAAGAGTAATTTTTTGCTTCAAAGGCCACTGAAAGGTTAAGCTAGATGAAGGGCACAAATATGTAAAATACATCAAAATGGGAAAGTCACTGGTGAACTTGATAAATGCAATATCAATGAACGGACAGAGTGAAAGTTTGGAAAATGGGAGGAGAATCACACAGCAGATTCTAGAATCTAGACAACAGTCTTTGAAAAGTTTTACTGAAAAGAAGGCCTATGCAATGAAGTGGCAATTCAAGGGGAATGTTGGACCAAGAGAGTTTTTCCCCCAAACTGTTTATGATAATACTTTTCAGATATGCTCCAATGATGAAAAAAATAGGATGTCCATATAGGTATCATAGAAGTTTAACAATTGCTGAAATATTTCCATATTTGCCTTTCTATTATTTTTCTGTATTCTGTAGCATATGAAAACAATTTACAGACATCATATATTTCATCCCTGAATGTTTCAACATGCATTTCTAAAAATAAGACTGCTCTGCATAATTTTGACACCAGTACCACACCTGGAATCATTTGACATCTAGTCCATATTCAAATTTCCCTCAATTTTTACATAAACACACACATACGTACACATATATACATGTATATACATATACATACATACATATTTATATATATACACACACATACTTTTTTTTTTCTCAAATTAGGATCCAAATCAAGGTTCAGGCTGATAGTTAGTGGTGTGATTCTTTAGTTTCTTGTTTTTTCCTGTAACATGACTTTTTGAAGAGACTGGGCCACTTGTCATGCAAAATATTCCATATTATGGATTTTTCTGATTGTTTCTTAATTGTGTCATTTAACTTTTTCTACTAAACCCTTTCCCACTCCTCCTACTCTGCACCCACCACCTAGCTGCTTGCCCTTTAAACAGAAGGTTAGGTCTAAAGACTTGACTGGTTTCTGGTTAATTTTTTTTTTTTTAACCATAGTCTTTTGTGGGTGATGTTTATATATCATTGAAAGTGATCCAATAAGAAGGAGACACTGATGATGAGGAGAAATTGATTGGAAATTGATAGAGTTATACGCTTGCATAAATAAGGATAATGCACAAGCAGGGGGTCTGTACAATGTACCGATCTCAGGAACACAGACGATCACCCCAAGTGATGGGTCACAGGAGAAAAACAGAAAACATGGGTACAGACACAAGTGGGTGGGATAATGTAGTGCTGTGCTAATAGAAACTTGAAAGAAGTTCTCTTTTGCTTAGCTTTTTCTGAGAAGTAGGAGGAAAGATCATTAGCCAGGAGGAGGGTGGAGGAGGACGCACTGCATCTTTAAGAAGAGAAATGAAGGTGTGCAACAGTTATAAAGGAGTGGAGGGTGAATGCATTTGGAAATAACGAAAGCACCAAGAAATAAAAAAGAGTCACATTTTGAGTGTGACAGTGAGTCAGTGGAGCTTAAATCCTGTCAAGGAATGAAAGGGATAGTGGATGGACTGCAAGAGGAGAAGGAGAGTCTGATAATTTGTGATTGGAAGCCTGGAATGAGGGAAGGAATGAACAGTGGTAAGCAATGAACAATTCTACTTCACCTTCAGGCCCACTAGAGTATGGGTGGGAAAACAACCACTACTTTTAACAGCAGAGAAGGCAATGGAATGAGTAATACCAGCTGTTGAGCTCAACAAGAGTTAACCTAAGATTTCACATGTATGTCATCCTAACAGACTCCTTATGTAGGCACTGTTTGTAGATTCAGAAGCTGAGGCACAGAGAGGTTAAATAAAATGTCATGCAGTTAATAAACAAAGGAATCAGAAATCGTAGCTCTCAGTTTGATTCCATGATTTCTGTAAATCATGTTGATTCAGCTGCCTATTTATACAAAGATTCTCCAAACCAAAGAGATACAAATGATATAATTATTTGAAATGAACTGAGTCCAGACAAATTGGTTGTGTTAACCACAAGTATAGTTTATAATATATGAAGGCATAATTACAGAGTGACTCAGTATTAACACTCCTTTTTAGAATATTGGTAAAACTTTTAAGCAGGGGTAACTTATGCCTTCATTATGGCTTGGGACTCCATCTTTCTTTATGATCTTTGCTCTTAGTTGCCAAATCATCTGTGCTATACTTTATGATGGTCCAGACTGGACTAGTTGCTTTTAGTTTTTTGTGGCACTTAAAGCTCAAAGAATTTGGGAACCAGTTTTAAGAAGAATAATGCAAAGTTATGAATGTAAAATCAGGCACACAGCTTTGGAAGAATCCTGTGCACATGAGGTACCCTGAAACTTAAGCTCTATGAGTTTATCTGGTTTGAGATGATTTCTGCTGATATTCTGATTGTGGAGAAGTTGAAGTTTCTCTTTTTTTCAAAGACACAGTAACCACCCTAAAATATCAGCCTTCTATCTTGACTAGGACTTAATAACCATATTTCTATTCCTTGTTCTATTTCTATTTCTGTTCCTAATTGTTATTCTCAATTTGAGTTAACTTGAGAGCTGTAAGAAATGTAAGTCTCCTGGGTAATTCTTTTACAATATGAAAGTCTTCTGCCCTCAACAGTCACTCTTTTATAGTTTGAATTGTATATGCCATGATTTCAGGCAGGAAAAATATCTTTATGCTGATTTTTTTCTTTTACCCTTTTTCATCTCCATCCAGAACACTTTCTTCAGTGGTCTTAACTCTCTGGTCAGGAGGTCTTTCTTCCTTTTCCTTTCACCCCTAGGCTATGTATTGGCTACTTTCCTGAGTTATTGCTATTTAAACACTTCATGTTCTTGCTTTAAATAACTGGTATTGTAGAAAAAATGTGGAATTTCAAGTTATAAGATAAGGAGTTAAGTAATGCTTACTACTTGCTAGCTATGTTGTCTTGAACAAACCATTTAGTGCTCTGACCTCAATAGTGTGTAATCAAAATGGGGATGAAGTTACCATGAGAGAAAATTGTATGAGAAAGCGTATTGTAAAATAAAAAGATAGATTTTATTCTGTTTTCTATTTATTTCTGTAGATCTCACTATGAAAATTTTGTTGTAAATAAAGTTCCTGAAGAACTACAGCTTCATCAGAAACAAAGCTGAATCACTCTTTCTTCTAAACAATTATATAACAGAACCATTGTTTATGTTAAACCTCTGCCTTGATAGGGAAGACAATGCTTGCCCTTGTGTAAGACTCAATCAGAAGTATCTTATAGTTCAACCATAAGTGTTATTGATCATAGGCATTCTAGATTCACAAGTAACTACTTTATCCAACATGAACCCATTTCTCTGAGGTGGCTGAGTCTGGGTGGGTTTCAGCAGCTTTAGCAGCAGATAGAGTCCCATGTCAGTGATTCCCTTAGTCTCCTAGTTTGCCGGTCCCTCTTCTCCTAACCTCATGTTGAACTCTTGTTCCTATTTCCCTATTGAATTTTTATTTCAACTAGGATCTCATTCCAGTTTATCAGGCACATTTTTATATATGTCAACCTCTAAGGCAGAGTTGGAATCGAGGGCTGATGGATAGTAGATTTTATTACCTTTTCTCCCAGGAATTTCTCCTGTTTCTATATGAATGTAAGTAAGTCCATTAAAATATGGACACAAAGGACTGGTTTTTCTCAGTCCTACCAGCAACTGCAAACGTGTCTGTTAAAGGGAAGCAAAGAAATGGGAAAGGAAAGGAAAGGTGAAAGTTCTTTTGTCTACATTGTCTGAGTTGAAGGCTCCAAAATGGTCTGTTAAGCACATATATGTACTTAAGTTTTGTAGTGAATTCCTGTTTCCATGAATAATTTTTCATTCTGAAGATTTGGGTTAGAAAGGAATTCCTACTGTACATTGGGATAGATAATAAAAATCATAATCAGGGAAATCAACTGGTAAATGTGATAGTCCTAGGATTTGGCTCATAAAAAGCTAGAGAAAGGGCAAGTACATGTTCTCTGGCTATAGAATTTGTTTTTTTGACATAATCTGAAATTTTTAGTTTTTGACCTTCAAGCATCAATGTGGAATGTGTCCTTTTGAACAATAGAAAAGAGACTCTTTATTCAGTGAGATAATTACAGATTTGAAACTGCTGTGTGCTTCACTAATGAACCCAGAATAGTTTTAGCTATTTCAGGTTGTTTTCTTCTAGGCATATTTACACATAATCTACCTCAAATTTCAAAAAATATCACTTGTACTTTAAGCACCAATTCATGCTCACTCTATTTTAATAATGGCCATGGCCAGAAGTAAAGAAGTGGTATTTTTTAATGTGCAAAAGTAAAATAAAATCAGTTAGCTTCTAGTATAGCATAGGTGTTAAAATGACTTGCCTAAAGAAGAAAAAATATAAATCAATATTATTTTTTCCTTGTGCTGAAACATGTAAGATCAAGTTTGTATATATTAATGTTAGTTTACTTCTCACCCAGCCACACATAATCTGTATTATTTTGTTGTTAAAATTTTACATGTATATTACTCTCAAATTTTTCAAGGAAAACAAGCCTGTAAGGAAATAGCTCAACTGTGTAGTGAGTGTCCTCCTAACCTTACACATTTCCACATAGGTCATGTGGGTGGAGCTTATCTTCAGTCTGACCTTTCTTTTGGCACAATGTTCTGGGATTCCTTCTGGAAACAGGGGAGAGAAGCAGTCTGGTAAGGAGTTGCTATCAGACTGTCTCTCATTCATCTCTCTAGTTTCAGCTGACACAAGACATTTTGCTGTTCCCTTTTTAGGGTACATTTTCAAACTTCTGAATAATCCTTGGCTGGCTGTAATTTAGAGTTAGCTCCTCAATGGCAGAGTGACCTAAACCCACGCCATCTATCATCTAGCCACTTTGGTTTAATGTCATCCTGTGGGACAGGAGATGGCATTATGCTGATCTTGTGTTTCCTGTCTGTGTTCAGTAATAGACTGAGTCCATTTGGGCTTGCTGACTTCTTACCAGCCAAATCTGTGGAACAGTGGTCAACCCATTAGCTGCAGTAGTGACCATGTGGCTTTATTAACCTTCGCACTGTGGCTGAGGTACTGCTTGGCCACTTTACCATGCCATAACCCATTAAAGCAATGTTCTGAAATAAAATATTCAATAAATGTCTATAGTTTATCATATAAGGTAGGAATGCTGTATAGTGGGGATATATGTAACACAGGCATTTAAAGTTGTGTATGCTGATGTCATGTAGTTCCATATTTTTAAAATACCATTATCACATATGAGGATAAAATGACATAATAATAGATATTTTTTGTTGCACGGATACCAGTACGTGACTCTGTTCCGAATCCATTACATGTGCTAACTTCTTTAATCCCCAAACAACACTGAATTTGGTACTATAATTATCTTCACTTTAAAGATGAAGATATATGAGATTAATTAACTTGCTTGAGGTCACGTAGGTAGAACCCAGATGAGAACCCAGGCACTGGGACTCAATTTTAATTACTGTAGAATGCTGTGCTTCTAGTTAATGAATATGAATTTTGCCAAATATTACCATTTCAGTGATAGTTCCAAAAACTGCACGGCCATTCTTCATGGGAATAATTAACTTCTAACATTAAGCATAGAATGGAATTTTCTTCCTTAATTCCAGAGAAATAAAATATGCCTTCTAGTGAAAGCAACACTGAAACTTAATTCACATAAATATTATTTTCTTCTACAGATGCAGTTTATAAAATGGAATGCATTAATTTCACTGTCCCTTTATTATCTTTTCTATGGTAGCTCTAGTATCCCTAGGGGCAATATATATATATATATATATATATATACACACACACACACACACACACACACACACACACATATATACACACATGAATATACACACACACACACAAACACACATACACAACACTGTCCTAGAATACCAGCATTGTTTCTCATATAGCTTATAATATGTCAGTTATAATTATGTCTTTCTTTAAGAGTCATATTTGGTGACAGCCTATTATAGATTTTTCAGTTAGTAGTTACATTATTGGTTAAATTTAATGATGTGCAGACATTCTATACCTTGTTCTAATTGACTGTAAAAATATTTTATTTGAACTTTTTTGCTTCAGGATAAAGTAGTTTTCATCGTGCTTCTATGTACCAATTACAGTGCTATCTTAACTATCCAGAAGATCAACAAACTCTCAATTAAAATTTGTAGGTTTAATAATTTCAAGACTACTGCTATTGACATTTAAAAAGGCATTTCAGGAAAGGTATTTAGGTTTTATTGATAGGTTGTGTATGTTAGTCGCTCAGTCATGCCTGACCCTTTGCTGCCCCATGAAACCCACCATTAAGCTCCTCTGTTCATGGAATTCTCCAGGCAAGAGTACTGGAAGGGGTTGCCATTCCCCACACACAAAGGTTTTACCACCATCAGATTTTAGCTCAAAATTTGTTCAGGTGATAAAATATTTTTTACAAAATTGAAATCTTGTAGGTAATTGCAAAATGCTGAATTATTTTTTATGACTAGTCAAAATATGTATTTCAAGAGAACATTAAAGTGATAAAATTATGATATCCAAAATACCAGTAAATAATATATTTGTTGTATATTTTTTGGAATAGCAGGCTTTAGGTTTTACCTGGTTATGCTCTGCTGCTGCTACTGCTGCTAAGTCGCTTCAGTCATGTCTAACTCTGTTTGACCCCATAGACGGCAGCCCACCAGGCTCCTTCATCCCTGGGATTCTCCAGGCAAGAACACTGGAGTGGGTTGCCAATTCCTTCTCCAATGCATGAAAGGGGAAAGTGAAAGTAAAGTTGCTCAGTCGTGTCTGACTCTTCGCGACCCCATGGACTGAAGCCTACCAGGCTCCTCTGTCCATGGGATTTTCCAGCAAGAGTACTGGAGTGGGGTGCCATTGCCTTCTCTGGGTTATGCTCTAAAAAGCCTTAAACAGACCTCTTCAAAACATAATCTTTCAATTCTCTAATGACAATGTAAAATTTTCACAAATATTTTTGTAACATTTTAATTTAAAATCACTTTTTTAAATTTATGTTCTTTCAAAGAAATTTAAGATATTAAGTAATCTTCCACTTAAGTTAGAAAGTCTTAATTGTAAAAAAAAAGTATATCTAAATTTAACCTTTTGTTCTATGCTTATCAATTTAATTGAGTTTATATATACTATGTAAATGACTGATAGCAGATTAATTAAATATACTACTAGGCTCTAAAGGGTTATTTTCAATTTTCATTCAATTTCTAAATTCCAATTGAAAGTAAAAAGAAAAGTGAAAGTGAAGTCGCTCAGTCATGTCCAGCTGTTTTCGACTCTGTAGGTTCCTTCTCCATGGGACCTTCCTAACCCAGGGATTGAACCTGGGTCTCCTGCATTGTAGGCAGATCCTTTACCATCTGAGCCACCAGGGAAGTCTAAATTCCAATTAGTCATTTTAATATAGTCTAATTTTCACTGCATTCTGGGCTTGTCAATATGTGTTATGTGATTGTCTTTGATAATTCTGATTACAAAATGCACTATGACCAATAATTAGACAAAGTTAATGTTGTAATTAGAGAAAGGCAATGTTACTAGTAAACTACCACAATGATGACTACTATTAATACTACTGCTTCTACTACTACCTGTCACTTATTCAGTAAATACTATGTGTCCCACCTCAGTTCAGTTCAGTTCAGTTACTCAGTTGTGTCCAACTCTTTGCAACCCCATGGACTGCTGCACACCAGGCTTCCCTGTCCATCACCAACTCCTGGAGCTTGCTCAAACTCATGTCCATTGAGTCAGTGATCCCATCCAACCACCTCATCCCATCATCCCCTTCTCCTCCTGCCTTCAATCTTTCCCAGCATCAGTTTCTAATGAGTTGGCGCTTTGCATCAGGTAGCCAATGTATTGGAGCTTTAGCTTTATCATCAGTCCTTCCAATGAATATTCAGGACTGAGATTTCCTTTATGATTGACTGGTTTGATATCCTTGCAGTCCAAGGGACTCTCAAGAGTCTTCTCCAATGCCACAGTTCAAAAAGCATTAGTTCTTCATGCCCCACCTGGTTCTAGACGATTTAAATTTCTGCTTTCTATTTCTCACTAGTATAGGAGAAATTTTACTTAATTCAGGGCTTCCCTGGTGGCTCAAACAGTAAAGAATCTGCCTGCAGTGCAGGAGACCTGGGTTTGATCCCAGAGTTAGGAAGTTCTCCTGAAGAAGGAAATAGCAACAAGGAAATGGCAACCCACTCCAGTGTTCTTACCTGGAGAATCCCAGGGACGGGGGAGCCTGGTGGGCTGCCGTCTATGGGGTTGCACAGAGCCGGACACGACTGAAGTGACTTAGCAGCAGCAGTAGCAGCAGCAGCCAGTATTCTTGCCTGGGAAATCCCATGGACAGAGGAGCCTGGCAGACTAGAGTCCATAGGGTTGCAAAGATTCAGACATGGCTGAACAACTAACTGTTTCAGTTACTTAATTCACTGATAAGAAAACTGAGGAATAAAGTTAAGTACTTGCCAAAAATCAGTTGGTCTGCAAGTGACAAAGCTGGATTCGAAGTCAGATGCATCTGATTTCAAAACCCATTCCCTCTATGTGCAGATTTGTCATCTGAGGGAGCAACATGATTGATAATTGTGTTGAAGCCACAAGCGTGACATTACCCTGGGCATTAGTCCCCTAACTTAGGACCATATTGCATGGTGTGAAAGAGTGGCATTATCCTGGGCATTAATCCCCTAACTCAGGACCTGGTTCCATGGTGTGAACACAACTTTGTGAAGTCTTCTCAGTGTTTTTATGCAGATAAGATTGGTTATATGATAGATAAGATTGACAAGATATGATAAGATTGATAAGATTGAATAGGTATGATAGATAAGATAGATAAGATTGGTTAATGCAGATAAGATTGGTTATATAAATGTATTAATTTATTGGAAGAGGGATATATTTTATTCCACAGTCACACCATTCATTGTCATCATCATGTTCTTTATTACATCAGATTGCCAGGGACATCAAATCAGTAATCAGAATGTGGTGTGGTGATCCAAGAATCTGAGCAAAGTGAGACAATCAATCTGGCCTATTTCTCCTAGGCCAAACTGAAGGTTTCAATGACCCCCTCTCCCAACTTCTTCCTCCCAACACACATACATACTCACAATATTAAACAGCTGCAGGGGGAACTGGAAACCTCTTTTGCAAAGGTCTTGTGTATCTGTTCACCATAGACAGCTAAATTCTTTTTCTTAGTGTCGGGGGAGTTTGTAATTTCTTCCATTTTGTCTCATCACGACAAAAATTTGAAGCAATGGACAGACCAGTGTTACAGCCCTGTGTAATTTCCTCTGAAGGACCAGTTTTACAGCTCAGTTTTAATTAAAAAGTAAAGGAAAATAAATCCTTGAGGCGTGAGGGCGAGCAGACCCAAAAGACACGAAGAGAAGAGAAGTCCCGAGCCCAATTTTGGCTCCTCTTTTTATATGTTTTTTCTCCTTACCCTGAACCTGCCCTATGTAAACTGGGCTATTCAGAGGAGCTGCTTGTTTTACCTCAGGTTCTCACTCAAGTCCTCGGACCTCCCTTTGTTCTATCTTCGTGGGCTCTTCCCTTCTTTGTCTTTTAGCCACTGCTGCCGCCGCCTTTGACCTCAGACGTGGGGTAGCTCCTCTGGGCTGCCACCCCTGACCTTGGGCGAGGGGTAGCTCCTCTCAGCCACACTTCTGTGCAGTCCATTGCACCTCATGCGAAGAGTTGACTCATTGGAAAAGACTCTGATGCTGGGAGGGAATGGGGGCAGGAGGAGAAGGGAATGACAGAGGATGAGATGGCTGGATGGCATCACCGACTCGATAGACATGAGTTTGGGTGAATTCCGGGAGTTGGTGATGGACAGGGAGGCCTGGATTTCATGGGGTTGCAAAGAGTCGGACACGACTGAGCTACTGAACTGATCCTGGACTCCTTTTTTCTATTGTATCTACCTAACATTAGAATTTATTTTTCAGACTTCAAGTTAGCTATGTTCTTCTAAAATGAAGTATTCTATTTCAAACCAAGATCTATACAGAGTTAGAAATTAAATTATTTTTAGTTTAAATCCCATTTACTGCATGCCTCTCAGATGCTTGTCACCAGGATTGGAAGTTGAGTGTTTCAGAAGCCTCTTAAGAACCAATTTAGTATGCCAATGTTACCTTTTACACATGGGTTTTAATTCATTTCCAGATTCTTTAAAACTTTTTTTTTTTTTAATACTCTACTGTTACAGTCATGGTTAAGCATAAAAATTAAAGTTGAATTAAATTCATCTCACAGACTTACCCTTTAGAGATTAGGATAATCATAAAGAAGGAACCATCTTTATTCACATTTCCTGGGGTAAAAAATAGCAATAGTCTTATTAAATCTATTTTTACAAATTTATACCTAGTTTGAGAAGAATTTAGAATCAAATTTTAGGTTAATACTCTAAATACTATTTTAACTAATGCAAATTTATTGAGTATCCATTCAGTTATATCTACTCTAGGCTGACCACTCTGCTAGATAATTGGGATATAGTGTCTAACAGCAATGATAAGTTCCTTAACTTCAAAGAGCAAACAGTCTGAGGAAGATATAAGCAGGTAAATAGGAAATTTTAATAGAATGTAATAATTGCCCAAATAGAGGAGTAACTTCCCAAAGGAAGTGATCTCTAATGGAGAGTAAGGGATGGGAAGGCATAAGTTACATGTGGCTGGGGAGGATGAGTGTGAATGAGAGAGAAAAGGCCAGTATCAAAAAAAAAAAAAAAAAAACAGAATACATCTGTGGTACTATTGACAAGCCACTTGGCCACTGTTCACAAAGATAGGGCACAAAGAGGGCAGATAAGTCTGTGGATTGAGAAGATGGAACAGATACCTTCTGTTTGGGAATTTGAGCTGCCATGGTGTGTAAAATTGGTGATTTGTGGTAGATAGGTTAAACAAAGCTGGAGCTGGATAAAGAGAAATATATTAGATATAGATTTGAGAATCATAGTTCGATCAATGAAATTATCAGATTGGTTTATTTCTCTCCCTCCGTTCTTGTCTCATTGCAAACAAATTTGAAACAATGCTCTAAAGGGTTTAAAACAACAAACAAGTTACAGCTCAGTTCAGCTCAAGTAGACAGATCGTTTATTAGACAGACACTCCCAAGACATGAGAGCTGGCTAACCCCAAAGGAGTTGTCCTCCCCTCCATCCCTCTTGGCTCCCCCTCTTTTTATATTTCCTATTTCCTCTTTTTGGTTGTGCCCTGTGCAAAATAGGACTTGTATCCACCACCAGTCAGTTAAAGGGAATGCAAATGGACATACGTTCAAAGCAAGTCATATAACAGAAGGCTTTGTTGTGTATGTCTTCCCATAATTCAGTCTGTTATAATCAGATGTATATATGTGTAGAATATTTATGAACTCTTAATGGGCTCCTTGGAGAAGGCAATGGCACCCCACTCCAGAACTCTTGCCTGGAAAATGTCATGGACAGAGGAGCCTGGTAGCCTGCAGTGCATGGAGTCGCTAAGAGTCGGACACGACTGAGTGACTTCACTTTCACTTTTCACTTTCATGCATTGGAGAAGGAAATGGCAACCCACTCCAGTGTTCTTGCCTGGAGACTCCCAGGGACGGGGGAGCCTGGTGGGCTGCCGTCTATGGGGTCACACAGAGTCGGACACGACTGAAGCGCCTTAGCAGCATGGGCTCCTAGCTCCTAAGGTTAATTGGAGAAGTCCCTGTGGTTAGTTTATATCCAGTGTGTGCCTAGGATTCATGTGTTGGAGTTGGAGAAGTCTCTGTGGTTATTTTTTGTAGCTTATCTGTGAGCTCTCCTGGGTGTGTCTGGCATGGGACTTAGAGATCAGCTTCCATCCTTTTCAGCTAAGCCACCACACCTTGTTCATGCCTAATTTCCTACCTAACAAAATTAAATTCAAAGGGCACATATAGAAATTTAAGGACTTGTTATATTTTCAACATATGAAGCATTCTAGAGGAAAGGAAAAACTGTCACAGGTCTTACTTTTGACAAATGTATATTAGGAATGTTAAATGAGAGATCAACCAAAAATTTAGTGCCAAAGTGGGTATTCTGAGAGAAGTTTTAAGAAGATAGAAATTTGTATGGATTGAAACTATCATGGAAGAATTTTTGAGGAATATATATATGTGTGTGTGTTTGTGTGTGTGTGTGTGTGTGTGTGTGTAATGTCCAAAGTGGAGCATATTAAAATATCATGTTGACCAAGAACATGTCAAAATAAGTTAAGTATGAACATAATATTATTAATTTTGTCTCCAGGAAGGTTTTGGCTGGATTTAACAAATAATACTCAGCAAAAGCTCCTAGTATTTACTTTCAAACAGCAACTAGCTTAACATTCATAAACTGTGCTGAAATTTTAACACTTAAAAGTTGTACATAGTGGTCACATTTTGTGCAAGTGTGTTGTATATTCCTCATAACAATTCAAACTCTTAAATCATGTGCACATTTTCTACAGAGATAAATGAAGAGCTAAAAGCATAAATTGATAAATCTAAAGTAGTACTATTCTTTTTTTTTTACTTTAATATTGCTTTAAACATGTTTTTCAGCATTTTATAGTATGTTGTAGACTGCTATCTTGTAAATTAATAAAGCATATCATGGCAGTTAGCCATATTTGTTGTATTTTGTCATATTAACTTCCATTCTGAAGTTTCTTTCTCTTAAAAAAATTCTGGACTTGGCATAGTCACAACTTAATAAGTGCTTGGATGCTTGAAAGAAAATTTTATAAAATGACAAAACATGTAAATTATAATTATAGTGACTGTTAAAATAATAGCAAAGTAATGATGAGTTTTAGCTTGCTCATCATCTGCTTCACCAGAGTTTGTTCCCAATTCAGAGCCTGAATGATTCTTTAAAAACATGCATCTTAGAATCCCTCTATGTTTGGCCCTCTGATAAGTCTTTTTTATCAGAACCTGAATAGAGTAGGGGAGGGGAGAACAGAGCATGATAGAAGAGGGAAAATAGGATGCAGTAAGGGCAGAGAGATAAGAGGGTAGATTATATCATGTAGTGCTTTGTTGACCATTACAAGGACTGGTTTTTACTCAGAATGAGATGGAAAACCATTAAAGTATAATGATTGTCAAAGGAGCGAACATAGAGGGATCCTAGAATATTTAACTCTTAAGGCTCATTCAATCTCTGAGCTGAGAACAGAGTCCAGGGGAGAATGAGTAGAAGCAGAAAAAGTGGTGAGTTTGCTACAAAAGTAATTAAGGCATTCCAGCCATGGTGGTTTCTTTGATATTTCCCCAAATGCCAAACACATTTCCACATTACCTGTTCCCTTTGCCTATGATGCTTTTCACTATATAACTGCATTGTTTCTCCATTACCTCCTTTAGTTCTCTGTTCAAATGTGATTTCTCACTGAATACTCTCAATGAATACCTTTCCTATGCCTTTTCTCTAATTTGTTTTTTATTCTTAGACCAGTTGTTTGATTTCCTTATTTCTCTATCTTTATTTATTGCTTGTCTGTCCTCACAGGAATAGATGCTTCATGAATATAAGGATTTCCATCTCTCTCTCTTCTTTTTTCATGGCTGAATCTCTAGTACAAACAGTAGTGTTTAGTACATACTAGACATTCAGTAAATATTTGTGAAATGAATCAACAAATTTCACTGCAATAACTCTGAAGTATTTCTTACTCAGAGCATAGTGCACCAAAGGGTGGCAGGCATTTCCAGTTAAAATAAAAGGGGACAGTCATGGGGCATCAAAGTAGGCATGGTTTGCAACCAGTTTGGTCCACTGTTTTGAAACTGTGAGATTCTTTATTATTTTTTAATTGAAATATTTATCTTTTTCTTGGAATGTGTTTAGCCACAGTTCCAAGTTCATAAGAGTTATGAAAGCTGCCATTACTGCTGGTTCTTTTGTAGCAGCTTGTTATTTAGTTGCTCAATCCTGTTGGACGCTTAGCAGCCCCATGGACTGTAGTTTACCAGGCTCCTCTCTCCATGGGATTTTCCAGGCAAGAATACTGAAGTGGGTTGCCTATTCCTTCTCCAGGGGTCTTCCCAACCCGGGTATCGAACCTCTGTCTCCTGCATTGGCAAGCAGATTCTTTATGACTGAGTCACCAGGGAAACCCTTAGATGAAATATTTATGTAAATGAAAATTATTTATATAAAATGAGAATTTATTAATATTTTCATTATTAAGATATTTAAAATTTGTATAATTCAAATGTATATAATTAAATTCTACACATGTGATCTGCTGTAATATTTTCTCCTTTTAATTTTTGCTTTAAAGAATACTTTTTCTATAAAGAAATTTAAGCAAAAAAGCACACTAACACAATGAAAACAAAAACTTCTAACTTAATAGGAACATAGTGGAGAAAATAGGAGCAAGGAAAGAAAAACAGAACATAACACACACTGGTAAAGGAAAAAGAAAAATACAGGCACTTTCATGTGGTAATATACTAGCAGAATACTCAAAGCATGTGTATAGATACCATTTTATTTCAATTAATTTTAGAACACATGGACTTTGCTTTATAGATTAATTTTAAGTTTGTAATTGGCACAACCTAAAAATAAACACTGCAGAATCACAAGGCTTGTCCCTTTTTATTTTATTTTATTTTTTCAAAAAAACACTGATCTCAAACTCTGCTTGTTATTTATCTACTGTGGAATCAGTAGTGTTGCTTGGAGAAGTCAAGGGGAGGCTGGTCATCACTCTCCACCTGGTCCTGTAATTTATAAGCTTCTGGCATGTTGCCCTATACTTCAGTCTATTTCCTAAATACTTATGATTGATTAGTTGCATCCCATTCTGATACTTTCTCTGTGGGCTTTCCTCAACTTCTCAGGCAAAATTGTGTATTCCATTCACAGTGCTCCCATTGAAGTTGTTCATTTGTGTTCTTATAGCACATAGCATATCACATAACAATTTATTTAATTTGTTTATTTCAATCTTCTCTATTCCCAGCAAATAGCACAGTCTCTGCTATGCATTAGGATTTCTATTCATCTATCCCATGTTTAAAATATAAGTTTTAAATTCAGAGTGCTATATGTTAGATGCTTACATTTCTCATCACTGAAGGGGAATTGGAATTCTTACATTTTACTTTGACAAACTATTCTGTGTACAGTTTGGTTGTCCAATAGGCCCAAGAAGTCACATTTGAATTTAATCTCATTAGCTAGAATCCATAATGGGAGTATAAGAATTACTCAACATGTGTTGTCTGCAACAAATGCCACACTAGTACCAATGAGTCATACCTAGTGGAATGGAAAAGACTTCTTCCAAAGCCAATAGTCTGTTAAGGATCATGCTTTGGAGCAAAATATACAGCTGGCACTATCAAACCTTCACTATCTTGCTTCTGACTGTTTGAATTGTTTTTAGGTTTCTGGATTGCATGTGTGTGTGTGTGTGTGTGTGTGTGTGTGTGTGTGTGGAATCCCAAGTGCTTATTCAAAATTGGACTGCTCTTTCCTGAAGATATTTTTTCTCTTTTAGCTATTAATATGAAGAAAATAACAACTAGTTAGTTACAGTGTCAAGACCCAAGATAGTCATTTCCTTGGGTTAATTTATTACATACCATAGAATGTAGATTTTCCCTATGTTTCCTGTAAGGAATGTTTGGAAAGGTATTTAGCAGCCTGAGGGTATCCCTGCTGGCATATATGTAGAGCTGGGACTCTATCTCCTGTTTGTTGTATTCATTGATATAAAATCCAGTCTTGTCCACATTATGAATATAACTCCTTGGTCTTTCTATCCCCATGAAACCTTAGAAGTTGAGCTAAAACTTTCCATTGTGAAGTTGTTTAGACATTACTAAGTTGTTAATATATTGTTTCTCTTGATATATTTAATTTGCAAAAAAATGTTTCAATCCATAGTAAATCCTCTCACATTTTAACAACTCACCTAAAATGCCACAATTTCCCAAAAATCAGTTCTAGTGTGCTTTATAGCATATGTAACTATTGAGTACCTAGCATGTACATTTTTATACAGTTTGAGGAGGAAAGCATGAGGATTTTCCCTGAATTGAAATTGTGACGCTATATACATTGACCAAAGAGAAGGCCACCATTGCAGTCTCAATGGACTCTCAGGGCCTGAAGTCTACTCCCTTTTTCTTCCAGAGTATAGCTGAGAGATGAGAATAAGAAGATGATGCTTAGCTGATGAAGGGACTAGGGACTTTCCTTATCAGATTTTGTTTTTGTTTATTTGTTCTTTAGAAACTTGGGAGGGATCTTTTTATGATTTCTGCAGAACTAGAAAGGTACTAGTCAAAATTGCCCTTCACCAGTTATTTATTGGTTAATTAAATCACGTACAATTGTTCTTTATCACCAGTAAGAAGGAAAGAAGTGGGGAAATTAAAAGTAACTTGGATTTGAAATAGCTGGGAAAATCTCATATTTACCACTGCCATTTCAAACTTACTTTCCTGGTGGCTCAGATGGTAAAGAATCTGTCTTCAATGCAGGAGACCCGGGTTCAATCCCCAGGTTGGGAACATCCCCTGGAGAAGGAAATGGCAACCCACTCCAGTATTCTTGCCTGGAGAATTCCATGGACAGAATAGCATGGCAGGCTATTCCATGGGGTCTCAAAGAGTCGGATATAACTGAGTGGCTAACACACACACACTTTTCAAACTCAGTCATAGGAACTAAGAAAATATCAGAGAATTGGGACTATGTATGTTATCCAAAGGACAGAGATTCTGAGAGACCAAAACATTCCCTTATTTTTACTAAGGCTCCTTTATAGTGCTTCACTAAGTGTGAGAAACAGGGTTTTTAATTCAAGCTTAGAGCAGGATCAGCACATCATACCAGAAATGTTTTATAATAAATGCCAAACAATTATTATTGACTATATTTGTGGAGATGAGCCTTGGAAACAGTTCTTAAAGTTTTTAGGACTTTTTGAATTCAAAGAGAAATATGGTAACCACCCTCCTAACCCCACCTGAAAAAAATCATTTAAATGAAAAGTTGTATGTTACATTTTGAAAAACAAATATTATTGGTTACGGAGAATTTAAATGGGAATAAATAGCTATCATCTATCTTCAGAACAATTTTTATTTCATATATACAATGAAATGCAAATCAGTAATCCTGCATAAATGACAAAATTTGCTTAATGCAGATTTTATTTTTCCTAATGTAATTGCATGTTTTATTTCAATACCTTAACTCAGCTAACATAGTCTTTACACATTCATTATATTATATACTTACCTCTAGAAATGTATTTTTTATATGCTTTAAAAATTTTTGCTTACTATAACATTTGAATCATTTCATTTAGTAGTACAGAACACTAAATAGCATGGAAGTAACCCTAATATTTAAGAAATTATGTGTTTCTTATTTTGCTTTATTATCCTTCCATTTAAAAATGTTAGCGAGATGGTACTCATGCTAAAGTAATACAGGAAAACACATGAAGAAGTTGTCTGCTCACATCTTCTGTTTTCATTCTTCCCCAGTCCCAGGAGAGAACTTTATTAATTGCATGCTTAATCTAAAACTATTTTAGATGAAAGATATTGTATTTTAATCTTTGGATAGGAAACATGTTTTGAACATCCCTAATATCATTTTATTCACTGAATTTTAAAATAATGAATCACATCTAAAAATGATAACATAATGTATTTTTATATTCTTATGGCACTTTCTTTATATGTTTGTTTTATAGTAGTCATTATAGTATATGTGGAATTTAAATCTGACTTCACTTATCACATTTAAAATCACACAGATTTTTCCAAGTAAATTTATTACTCTGGTTTTAGGATACTAAAAGGGCTTCCCTTGTGGCTCAGCTGGTAAAGAATCCACCTGCAATGAGGGAGACCTGGGTTCGATCCCTGGGTTGGGAAGATCCCTTGGAGAAGGGAAAGGCCACCCACTCCAGTATTCTGGCCTGGAGAATTCCACGGACTGTATAGTCCATAGGGTCGCAAAGAGTCGGACAGGACTGAGCGACTTTCACTTTCACTTAGGATACTAGACTATTAAGTCCTCAGAATCAGAGAAGACTTTTGAAAATCCGCTTAGCCTATATGTCTGTACTGTTGTAACATAAACATCTTCAAATTTTTTAAGTTTAAAATAACCTCAAAACCAAAATAACAAAACAAACAAACCAACAACCAACACAAACATCAACAGCAACAACAAAATATTTCTTTAAACCTGAGTCACTGCTGGCTATCCTTGTATTTTTCTACCTCCCTTTATAGCCATATCATTAAAGTCTTGTCTTACCTCCTTTCTCAAGCTCTTACTTACCCAAAGAAGTAAATTTTTGGTATTCATCTTAACTCTCTCTGACACAATACTACTGAGATTTTTTTTCTCGGAACTATCCCCTCCCTATTCTTCCATGTTACCACCTTCTGTGAATGTCCCTTTTGCCTTTTCTGGTGCTCCATGAATTCTGGACTTAGTTTGCTTTTCTTATCAATTTATATCTCTTACCTGGATAAATTCTTTTGTCTGTGATTTAAAATATCAATCCCATGACTACAAATGTATCTAGCTCCTTAGTGGACTTCTCTCCTGATATCCCATAGATATACTAAATTCATCATGTACAAAAGTAAGTTCACCAACATACACAAAGCGACTCCTCTTTCTATAATTTTTATTTTTGATCTCCTTTTCCTCTATCATTTTAGTCCAAGTTCTCACCACCTTCTAATTGAAATGCTACAATAATCTTCTCTAGGTCTTTCTCCCTTTAGGAAGCCAGGGCTATAAGCCATTCCCCATAGAACTGCCTTAATGGGTTTTTCAAATCTGACTGTATTTTTGACCTTAAAACGCTACAATGGATCTCTAGTGCCTGTGTGATAAAATCTGAATTTCTTAGAACAGTATATATAGAGCCACTGGTTATTTTAACTGTGTCAGTCCATATGTGTTTGCATTTTAGGAGTTTCCTTGGCCTAGGATCTCTTTTTCATATATTTTGATTAGCATTGGAATCACTTCTTTGAGTCAGACTAAGGATGACCTACTGCATGAAGTTGTCCCTGACATTATTTTCTTATTGATACTTTAAAATGTACAGACTCCTCATTTTGGCCATCCCAGGCAATTGCGCAAACTTGTATCACACTACAGATTTCATATTCATACATGTACCAGTTTCCCTGTCTATCTCTCCTCTAGACTGCATATTACTTTAGGACAAGGGGCTTATCCTAAAAACCTAAATAACATAGTACCTTGTGTGTCTTTAAGTATTATTGTTGGTAATATTATTTATAATGAATAAATAAACTTACTGACCCTCAATAGCTGTTTATGGAAGGAATAAACCATGAAAGGACAATGTTGGATTATAGGAATTCCTTCACACGTTTTCACTGGAAATTTTATATTTGATTTAAAAAAAAATGCTTTGAACTTATAGAATGAGTCTGCATGGCAATAATGATTACTGTGATTTTTCATAGTAAAAAAATGAATATAGAAAGTGCATTAAAATGAATTTTTAAGGCAAAAAATATCAAATCACAAATTAAATTCTTCCACTGGAAATATTTTAATACCGTTAATTTATAAATAAATTTAACAAGCACTAATTTGTTCTTGGTTATATACACAAATTATATTTAGAGAGTCTAGAAAGAGAAAGCCAGTTAAGTATCACTATTGTCTAAGAACGGCAAAGGGAAGGAAAAAAAAAACTGACTTTATATAAGTAATACTAATGGTTCTCATATTTTCAGTGGTGCCATAAACTTTTTACACTTTAATTTTCACTTCTTTCTAAAATCCAAACATTAATACCAATTTCAGAAAAAAAATCTGATAGAAAATTTCTAAAAAACAAATGTGTTATTAATACTGCCAAGTCATGAAGGAATATTAGAAGTGTTCCTAAATATATTAAATCTCATTAACACATTTTATTATATTTTACATTTTAGATGCTCTTTTCAAAAAAATTTAATATATCTGAAATTGTTATATATCTCACATTCAATGACTACCATAGTTTATTGGTAACATGTAATCTTTTCTTAGAATCATGTAAAATAATGATGTCTCTTACAATCAATGGTGTTTTAATTTGATGAAATACAGTAGAAATTAGATTTGAAACAAAATGAGCATAATTAGATAATAAAAAGTAAAAAAATAAAAATAGATAAATCCATACATTTGACACAAAATATTGATTTATTTGAATATAGCAGTTTGAATCTTTCCACACTCTCTTCTATGAACATAATCACATATTACCATTATTTTTCCTCTAGTAATGATTAAATATATGAAAATATATTAATGCTACACCTTTCTTAACACTCCATATGTTTAGGATTAAAAACTTTCTAAGTTTTTTTTTTCTTTTGAATAATATGAGTTTATTTTAAACACTTTCACCAAGCATTTTTAAAATAACTCATGATGCTTTCAAAATACATGAGATTCAATTGCATTGCAAATTCCATTTTTTTTTATGAGAATGAGTCTTAATGTAATGAAAATTTGTTTATTTTTTGTTTGTTTTTTATTTATTTTAATTGAAGGCTAATTACAATATTGTGGTGTTTTTGCCATTCTTAAAAATAATTGTGAACTTCTCTATTCATAGACATTTTCAAATTTCCCAGCCAAATTACTGAAAAATATTTTACCAGTTTATCTGAAAATATATAACTGTATGCATGCGGTAGACACCACCAGATTTTGTTGTTTTGTTTATTTTTAATATCTCAGTAATGGAGATAAATGATGCATATGCTGGCCTGTTTTTTTTGTAAAAAAAAATATGAAATTCAATGGGTATCCTAGTTCTACTGAATTCCACACTGTAGCTGTAACTCTTATCACCTGGATTCAGTACACATATCTCTCCTACCCCAATCCAAACAAAGCCACATTCATTGGCATATTATTTTTAACTCAGCAAAGAGTTTAATATTGATAATGCAAATAGATTTATTAATTTGTAGGTTTAAATTTTTTAAATGTATTTTATATGAGTGGGACTTATTTTTCATAAAATAAAGGAATCATAATAACCAGAATTTAGACTAGAGATTGCATAGAAAATATTTATATTCTATAAAGAGCATGAGAGACTATTCTCTAAAATATTGTTTTCCCAATATACTGCTAAATTGTGTAATGTTTTCATATTATTAATTTGTATGGTTTAAAGATGATCATTCAGTTAAAATCTGACAGAAGAGATATTATCACCTAATTAATAGTGATTATTTGACGTTGATTATTTTGTAGAAAACTCATAATAACAAGATGGCACTAATGGTGAAGAATCTGCCTGCCGATGCAGGAGACACAAGAGATACGGTTTCAGCATCTCTTCAGTATCTTGGAATGGGAAGATCCCCTGGAGTAGAGGAGTTGTCAACCCGCTCCAGTATTCTTGCCTGAAAAATTCCATGGACAGGAGCCTGGAAGGCCACAGTCCTTGGGATCACAGAGTCAGACATGACTGAGCAAATGAGCATGCACATGTGTGTTAACAAATTTAGGCTTTATAAGTTAGTGACATTAGTTATCAAGAACATGTATTCATTCTAGACCAAATAATGGAAAAAGAAAAAAAGGTGCTGAGCTTACATTAAAGTAGGGAAAAGTGTGTTTTCTTCACTTCCACAAAACATTGCAGACTCTGAACTCCAATGCAATAGTTTTCTAACTCAAAATCTCAAAACAAAAATTTTATGAATGTAGTATAGCTCATTCAGTCTCCTCCTCTATTCTTCATCTTCTGCCACCCACTTAGTGACACTCTCCTTTCATACATACCTCAGAAAAAACATTTTCCCCCTATCATACTAGGTAAACAACAGAGACCCTACCTCTAAATTAACATTGTATGCGTGCTCAGTTGCTTCAGTTGTGTCTGACTCTTTGTGACCATATGGACTGTAGCCCACCAGGCTCTCCTCTGTCCGTGGGAATTCTCTAGGCCAGAATACTGGAGTGGATTGCCATGCCCTCCCCTAAGGGAACCTTCTGACCCAAGGATAGAACACGCTTATCTTATGTGTCCCGCATTGGCAGGTGCGTTCTTTACCACAGTCTTCCTCATACTGTATCTTTCAGTTCTCAGAACCTGTCATGGGCCCCTCATAATGTTTTCAGACCCATTCCTTCTGTGTAGGCTATTATTTCTCCCAACCCACCTTCTGCCATCACCCTTAATATACTAATTTCAATCCTTTAGGGAAGTCTTGACTTTACTCAAAAAAAAGTCAGGGCTTCCAACTACCTGTTTTCACATACTGTATGTTTATTTGGATAACTACAAAGTAAACATCTTTCTTTCTGCTAGAAAGTAAATTATATGAGGAGCTGCAACATGCTACCTCCTATGCCCAGTATATAATAAAGATTTCATAAATTTTATCAAATGAATCAATCAGTTTTTCCAAATCGGAACATATTATTATCTGCTTCTAGCCATTTCAAATATTTTAGTGTATGTTACCTACCAATATACTCTGTTAAGCTTGCATTTATTATAGCAAATGTTTCATATATATATATATATATATATATATATATATATATATATATGCTTCCCTGATAGCTCAGCAAGTAAAAAATGAGGCACAGGAGAATCAAGTTTGACCCCTGGGTCTGCAAGATCCCTGGAGAAAGAAATAGCTACCACTCCAGTATTACCGTTCATGGAGTTCTCAAGGCAGGAATACTTAAGTGGTTTGCTATTCCCTTCTCCAGCAGACCACATTTTGTCAGAACTCTCCAACATGACCCGTCTGTCTTGAATGGCCTTATATGGCATGGCTCATAGTTTCATTAAGTTAGACAAGGCCGTGACCCATGTAATCAGATTAGTTAGTTTCTGTGATTGCGGTTTTCATTCTTTCTGGCCTCTGATGGATAAAGATAAAAGGCTTGTGAAAGCTTACTGATGGGAGGTACTGGCAGTTGGGCAAACTGGATCTTGTTCTGACCATGGTGGTACCAAGCTCCATAAATCTTTAATCTAGTCTTCTGCTGATGGGTGGGGCTGTATTTCCTCCCTGAGGTCAAACTATGGTGGGAGTAATGGCTGTAATGGTTCAGTTCAGTTCAGTTCACTCACTCAGTCTTGTCCAACTCTGCAACCCCATGCACTATAGCACGCCAACTCCCAGAGCTTCCTCAAACTCATGTCCATCGAGTCGGTGATGCCATCCAACCATCTCATCCTCTGTCAACCCCTTCTCCTCCTGCCTTCAATCTTTCCCAGCATCAGGGTCTTTTCCAATGAGTCGGTTCTTTACATTAGGTGGACAAAGTATTGGAGCTTCAGCATCAGTCCTTCCAATGAACACTCAGGACTGATATCCTTTAGGATGGACTGGTTAGATCTCCTTGCAGTCCAAGAGATGCTTAAGAGTTGTCTCCAACACTGCAGTTCAAAATCAATTCTTCGGCACTCAGCTTTCTTTAAGGTTCAACTCTCACATCCATACATGACTACTGGAAAAACCATAGCCTTGACTAGACAGACTTTGTTGGCCAAGGAATGTCTCTGCTTTTTAATACACTGTCTAGGTTGGTCACTACTTTTCTTCCAAGGAGCAAGCATCTTTTAATTTCATGGCTGCAGTCACCATCTGCAGTGATTTTGGAGCCCCCTAAAAATAAAGTCTCTCTTCCATTGTTGGTAATGGTGACCTCCTGTTTCCATTGACTATAATGGTGACTTCCTTCAAAAGAACTTATGCCAGCATGTTGTGGCTTCCAGGACTATTGTATTCAGGGCCTCTACCCTGTAGCAGGCCAGTGCTGCCCATGCTTCCACTGGAGACTCTTGGACACACACAGGCAAGTCTGGCTCAATCTCTTGTGGGGTCACTGCTGCTTTCTCCTGGCTCCTGGTGAGCACAAGGGGTTTTTTGTGCCTCTAAGAGTCTGTTTCCCCAGTCCAGTGGAAGTTCTGTAATCAAACCCCACTGGCCTTCAAAGTCAAATTCCCTGGGGGTTCTCAGTCCCTTTACCAGATCCCCAGGTTGGGAAATCTGTTGTGGGCCCTAGAACTTTTGCAACAGTGTGAGAACTTCTTTTCTATAATTGTTCTTCAGTTTGTGGGTTGTCTGCTCAACAGCTCTATGGTGGGGCTAATGGTGACCTCCTCCAAGAGGACTTAAGCCACATGCCACACGTTGAAGGTCTGCTGCCAGAGTCCCTGTTCCTGTGGCAGGCCACTGCTGACCCATGCCTCCATAGGAGACACTCAAACACTCAAAGGCAGGTCTTACTCAGTCTCTTGTGTGATCCCTGGGTCCTGGTGCACACAAGATTTTGTTTGTACCCTCCAAGCGTCTCTGGCAGGTATGAGGTTTGATTCTAAACATAATTTCACCCTTCCTTCCATTTTGTTGGGGCTTTTCCTTTGCCCTTGGATGCAAGGTATCATTTTTTGGTGGGATCCAACATTCTCCTGCAGATGATTGTTCAGCAGCTAGTTGCAATTGTGGAGTTCTTGCAGGAGAAGATGAGCACACATCCTTCTACTCTGCCATCTTGTCCATGGAAGAAAGTAGGAAAAACCACTAGGCCGTTCAGGTATGACCTAAATCAAATCCCTTACAATTATACAGTAGAAGTGACAAATAGGTTCAAGGGATTAGATCTGATAGAGTGTCTGAAGAACTATGGGCTGAACAACAGCAACAACCAGCATTCTTGCCTGAATAGATGAGCCTAGCAGACTACAATCCAATGGATTCCAAAGAGCTGGACATGATTTAGTAGCTATTACCTTATATATGTAATTTGTCTTATAGCACCTGACTGAAGCCCTAGCACTGCACTGATGCAATAAAGTCACAGATTTGTTTGTTCAGTGACTGCTGCACATCCATAAAAGTCATTATGATGGGAAATGATGACTATTTTTCAGCTCATCTTTTTTCAACTCAACTTGGATTTTATAGTTTCCCTTACTCAAACTCTTCTTTACTGTGTAGTTGACTTTTTTTGTCTTTTTTAAAAATAACCTTTCCTTCCTAGAATCAAATAGCCATTCTTCTCCTCTCTTAATGTTAGCTGTTCTGCTGCTAGATTCTCTTCTCAGTTAATTGTAATGTTTCTTGAGAATATTCAATAACAGTTTGCCAATAATATGCCTTGTAAAAACGTGCTGTGATAGCTACATCATATATAATGAAAAGTGTCATAGTTTAAGTATTTTTCCTGGACATTCATGAACATTGCAGCCAGGACTATTTATGGGAATTATCCCTGATAATTCAATGTAATGTTGTTTGATTTATTCCTTACACCATCACAGCCACCTGATGCTGGAAAGAACTATAACAGAATTATTTCTTATTAAGTCATTTTCTTCTTTATTTGGACCCTAAAACTGCATCCCTTGGGACTAGAGGTTGTGCTTACAAGTGGAGAAAGCAAAATGTACCAAGGCCTGGAATGTGAGACTGTAGCAAAGGGCCAGTAGCTGAGGATAGGCAAATTACAAGGTCCAGGGGAAGTAATGGTGGGTAATAGCTAAAAAAGGCAAGGGTAACATTATAAATGGCCTTATGTGACATTCTGTGGATTTGATTTGCTGATGGTGAGTATTTGTTAGGCAGAAAGTACAGGATTAGATTTACATTTGGAAAATATCACTGCATTAGCTTAGTACGCAACAGACATAGAAATATGTTCATTGCTAGACTTGAAGTGAAAGTGAAAATCACTCAGTTGTGTCCGATTTTTGAGACCCCCATGGATTGTCCATGGAATTCTGTAAGCCGGAATATTGGAGTGGGTAGCCTTTCCCTCCTCCAGGGGATCTTCCCAACCCAGGGATTGAACCCCGGTCTCCCGCATTGCAGGCGGATTCTTTACCAGCTGAGCTAGACTTGGGAGATAGTCAAACTGTGCAAAGTTAATTGCTAATTTCAACATTTAATCCTGTGCAATTCCAGTTGGCAAACAAAATCTGTAGCCAAAGTGTGGAAAGAGCTTATACAGGGCAGATGTTATTACTGCATCTAATGCTAAGAAGCCAATGTTTGGTATATTTTAAATTAAAAGATAAAATCAAAGATGAGATTCCATGTGAAAAGTTTATTAATCTCATAACTTCTGGGTTTTAGCACTGTGGCTAAATAAGTTCCTCCTTTGCTTATTGTTAGTAAAACATTTTATTTTATTAAAACTCATAAAAATTAAATTTGCTTGTTTTTCTGTATACATAGGTAGCACATTCTGAACAGATTTTCATCTTTTTATGTTTAAGACGTTTCTATGATATGAGATCATCATTCCAAGCATTAATAATTATGAATAATGGAATGCAGATTTATAAATTATATGTATTCTGACCACCAGGATATGCCCCAGCCTGCACAAAATAATGCTTTTGATTTTTAATATAATGCCCTTAAATAGTGTGTGCATCAAAGTATAAATTAAAAAGCAATCCAACTCAGTTTATCTGGAATAGACTTAATTTACAACTTCTCTGTGGGATAGTTATTAATAATCCCTCATTTCACACTAAAAAATGATTTTGATCTGAAAGAGAAACTATGTGTTCACCCCTTTAATACCATGGACAATGACAGATAAATAAATCTCATCTCTGATACACACCATTTGTCCAATTTTAGCAAGGAAGCTCAGTTTAATGTCTTCATCTATAAAACTGAGAAAATAAGTTTTACTTTGTAGATTTGTTGCAAAAAATAAATGCAGAATTGGCTTTATGGATGTGAAATCCATGCAGTCCCACAGTAGGGGCTTCATGCTGAGAAGGGCCATGCTTAGTTTAATGTTCTATTGATCTCTAGAAATTCTTAACATGTTTTCAACAAGTACAGTGCATTTCAAGTTTGTTCTGGGCCCACAATTTATAATGAGTCCTGACTAAATGAGAAATGTGCTAATTTAATTCAGATTTTCTTCCTTATATTTCTCTATTCTGGTTTCAGTCCTGATTGTTATTTCACCAAATTTGTAGCTATTTTACAATGGAAATGTCAATGGACATATTAAATAACTAGGAATAGAAAAAAGTTCTGAGAAAAACTGAGGATTATAGCCTGGAGACAAGCCTCTCAGATAACTTAAAGAATTGCTCCAAAGAAGCATGGTTTTTAGTACAGTTTTATATCCTTTCAGAACAAAGAAAAAAAAATCAAACAAGTCAAGAATACATCATTTCAAGGCTTCAAAAAAAAAACAAAAACCATATCACCATGTGTATAGTGAGTCAGAATGTCATCAGCACCTGTGAAGGGAGTTTTATAAATCAAAGGAGTACCAACATTGGCATCTCAGGAAAGGAGGCATTTAATATTTATTTTTAACATGGGTATTCTTTACTTCTGGTCATTGTAACTTATTTTTTTAATTATTGAAGCAGATGTGCAATATATCTTTCAGTTCAGTTCAGTTCAGTCGCTCAGTCGTGTCTTGACTCTGCGACCCCATGAATCGCAGTACGCCAGGCCTCCCTGTCCATCACCATCTCCCGGAGTTCACTCAAACTCATGTCCATCGAGTCAGTTATGCCATCCAGCCATCTCATCCTCTGTCGTCCCCTTCTCCTCCTGCCCCCAATCCCTCCCAGCATCAGAGTCTTTTCCAATGAGTCAACTCTTCGCATGAGGTGGCCAAAGTACTGGAGTTTCAGCTTTAGCATCATTCCTTCCAAAGAAATCCCAGGGCTGATCTTCAGAATGGACTGGTTGGATCTCCTTGCAGTCCAAGGGACTCTCAAGAGTCGTTCAAAAGCATCAATTCTTCGGCACTCAGCTTTCTTCACAGTCCAACTCTCGCATCCATACATGACCACTGGAAAAACCATAGCCTCAATATATCTTTGGTAAACTACAAACAGGCAATATATCTTTGGTAAACTACAAACAGGCTGTTTTAATTGGCATAAAATTCAAGTTAAATCATTAATTAGCTGGAATGATTTCCCTATACTTCAGTATGTAAAAATGTCTTCCATTAGAACCAACTGAAATATTAAAATATGACCAAAGCAGGTTATTTTTTATATAAAAGGAAACTCTCCTTTAAATTATATACTAAAAACCAATGTTTAAATTAGAAGTCACTTAATACCTATTCAAATGTTGAGAACATTACAATAAATTATTAGTGTATTTTGAAGGGTAGCTGAAGTAACCTATCATTTGGCCTTTATTGTGGGTCTTGTGATATGTTCAGTTAACATAATTTTAATATCATAAATAATTCTCCAAAATTAGGAAGAGTCTGTTGGCCTTCAGACCTAAATGCCTTTATATCACACTGGGGCAATATATATATCCAAAACTATTTTTCTTTGTATACAGCATGATGCCACCATTATACTTATACATAAAATATTCATATTGATAGCTTTAATTTATTGAGTTCTTGTGCCCAACTCTTTGTGACCCCATGGACTGTAGCCACCCCAGATTCTTCCATCCCTTGAATTCTCCAGATAAGAACACTAGAGTGGATACCCATCCTCTATTCCAGCATGTCTTCCCAACCCAGGGGTCAAATATGGGTCTTCTTCATTGCAAGCAGATTCCAGTCTGAGCCACCAGGGAAGCCCTTCTTGTATGCCAGTTCTCTGCTAAATGCTCTACATGTATTATTTACATGTAATAGCACACACACAAATATACCTTAAAGAGGGTATTATTATTTCCACTGTAATAATAGCAGTATTGAGGCTTAGAGAGGAAAATAACTTGACAAAACCATATAGATGAAAGATAGAGCTTAATTTTAAAACTAACCTCTGAATATTAAAGCTTTGGCTATAAATGAGTGTTTTCAGTATTTTGCAAGTTGTTAAATTTTCAGAACTCCATGAATCTATAACATAATTTAAAAGTATCTGCATTTCCTAATAAATAATCTAACCAATAAACACGTATGTATATTCTGGATCTTCTGTATTATCTGAGAACATTTATCGTACCCCATGAGCATGCCTAGATTCCAGTAAGCTAGTGAGGAGGAAAGCAGGCAAATTTAAAATAGAAATGATCAGGAGCAAGACAAGGATGTCCACTCTTGCCACTTTTATTAAACATAGTTTTGGAAGTCCTAACCATAATAATCAGAGAGGAAAAAGAAATAAAAGGAATCCAAGTTGGAAAAGAAAAAGTAAAACCGTTGTCGTTTGCAGACGGCATGATACTGTATATAGAAAATCCTTAAGATGCTACCAGAACATTATTAGAGCTTATCAATGAATCTGGTAAAGTTGCAGAATGCAAAATTAATACATAGGAATTTCTTGCATTTCTATACACTAACAATCAGCATCAAAAATAATAAAATACCTAGAAATAAACCTATGTAAGGAAGCAAAAGACCTGTTCTCAGGAAACTATAAGATACTGATGAAAGAAATCAGAGATGACAGAAACAGATGGAAGGATATACCATGTTCTTAAACTGGAATAATTAGTACTGTCAAAATGACCATAATATCCAAGGCAATCCATAGATTCAGTGCAATCCCTATCAAGATACCAATGGCATTTTTTGCAGAATTAGAACAGAAAATGTTTACAATTTGTTTGGAAGCACAAGAAACCCAAGTAGCCAAAGCAATCTTGAGAAAGAAAAACAGAGGTGGGGGATTCAGGCTCCCTGATTTCAGAATGTACTACAAGGTGGCAATAATTAAACAGTATGGTACTGGCACAAAAACAGAAATATAGAAAATGGAACAGAGCAGAAAGTCCATAGACAAATGCAAGCTCCTCTGATCACTTAAACTTTGACAAAGAATGAAAGAATATATAATGAAGAAAAGTCACTTCAATAAGTGATGCTGGGAAAGTTGACCGCTACATGTATAAAATAAAGCAAAAATGAAACTAGAACACTCCCTAACACTATACACAAAAGTAAACTCAAAATGGATTAAAGACTAAAATGTAAGACTGGATACTATAAAACTCTTAGAGGAAAACACAGACAGAACACTCTCTGGCATAAATCACAGGAAGATCTTTTTCAATACTCCTCCTAGAGTAGTGAAAATAAAAATATATAAATAAACAAATGTGACCTAATTAAGCTTAAAAGCTCTTGTAGAGCAAAGGAAACCTTAAACAAAACAAGAAAACCCAAATATGATACAAAATATTTGCAAAGGAGGTGACCAACAAGGGATTAATCTTCAAAATACACAAACAGCTCATTCAGCTCAATATCAAAACAAACAACCCAATCAGAAAATGGGTGGGAGGTCTAAATATGCATTTCTCCAAAGAAGAAATACAAAAGACCAAAAAGCACATGAAAAGATGTCCACATCACTAATCATCAGTGAAATGCAATACAAAACTACAATGAGATATCGCCTCACACTAGTCAGAATGACCATCATCAAAAAATCTACAAACAATAAATGCTGGAGAAGTATGGAGAAAAGAGAACCCTCCTACAACGTTGGTGGGACATTGGTACAACTATTATTGATACAACTATTAAGAACACTACGGAGGTTCCTTAACAAGAGCTACCATATGATCCTGTAATCCCACTCCTAGGCAAATATCTCAAGAAATCCATAATTTGAAAAGAAACATGCACCCCACTGTTCATTGCAGCACTGTTTACGATAGCCAGGACTTGGAAACAACCTAAGTGTCTATCAGCGGATGAATGGATAGAGAAAATATGATCAGATCAGATCAGTCGCTCAGTCGTGTCTGAGTCTTTGCGACCCCATGAATTGCAGCACGTCAGGCCTCCCTGTCCATCACCAACTCCTGGAGTTCACTCAGACTCACGTCCATTGAGTCAATGATGCCATCCAGCCATCTCCTTCTCTGTCGTCCCCTTCTCCCCCTGCCCCCAATCCCTCCCAGCATCAGACTCTTTTCCAATGAGTCAACTCTTTGCATGAGGTGGCCAAAGTACTGGAGTTTCAGCTTTAGCATCATTCCTTCCAAAGAAATCCCAGGGCTGATCTCCTCTAGAATGTACTGGTTGGATCTCCTTGCAGTCCAAGGGACTCTCAAGCGTCTTCTCCAACACCACAGTTCAAAAGCATCAGTTCTTCGGCGCTCAGCCTTCTTCACAGTCCAACTTCTCACATCCATACATGACCATAGGAAAAACCATAGCCTTGACTAGATGGACCTTTGTTGGCAAAGTAGTGTCTCTGCTTTTGAATATGCTATCTAGGTTGGTCATAACTTTCCTTCCAAGGAGTAAGCATCTTTTAATTTCATGGCTGTAGTCACCATCTGCAGTGATTTTGGAGCCCAGAAAAATAAAGTCTGACAGTGTTTCCATGATACATATATACAATGGAATATCACTCAGCCATAAAAAGTAATGAAATAATGCCATTTGCAGCAACATGGGTAGACCTAGAGATTATCATACTGAGTAAAGTAATCAGACAGAGAAATGATATTGCTTATATATGGAATCTAAAAAAAAATGATATGGATGAATTTATTTGCAAAAAAGAAATAGAGTCACAGATGTAAAAAATAAATTTATGATTACTGAGGGGAAAGTGAAAGTGAAGTGTAGTGAATGTCTCTCAGTTATGTCCGACTCTTTGCAACCCCATGGACTATACAGTCCATGGTATTCTCCAGGCCAGAATATTTGAGTGGGTAGCCATTCCCTTCTCTAAGGGATCTTCCCGACCCAGGGTTTGAACCCAGGTCTCCCGCATTGCAGGCAGATTCTTTACCAGCTGAGGCACAAGGGAAACATACTGCGGGGGAAAAAGGGTATAAATTAGGAGACTGAGATTAACATATACATACTTCTAATCATTTGCAAAGAATGGTTAGAAGACGCAGTAGTTGCAAGTTCAATCCCTGGGTCAGGAAGATCCCCTGGGGAAGGAAATGGCAACTCACTGCAGTATTCTTTCTGAGACAATCCCATGGACAGAGGAGCCTCCTGCTGGCTACAGTCCATAGGATCGCAAAGAGTCAGACATGCCTGAGTGACAGTACAGCACAACAGCATGGGAAAATAATCTAAAACAGAGTGTGTATATATATATATATGATTCACTTTGCTGTACAGCAGAAACTAACACAAAATTTTAAGTCAAGTACACTCCAGTAAAAATTTTTTAAAAATAAAATAGAAATGATTTTTTTCCCACTAAGTGAAAGATGTATTATGTTATGGTGTCCTATACCGATGAGTTTCTCAGTAATTCAGATGATATGAGGTGAGGGCAAATTGAATTATTACACAGCATGATCCTTTGGTTGGTAAGATCTCCTAGAGAAGGGAATGGCAACCCACTCTTGTATTCTTGCCTGGAGATTCTGTGGACAGAGGAGCCTGACAGGCTACAGTCCTTGGGGTCGCAGAATTGGACATGATTGAGCAACTAACACTTCACTTTTCATAGTGTAATTAAAAGCATAGGAATCTCTACAAGTTTGTGCTCTATCAGCTGGTTCCATATTCATGTTGTGAAGGACAATTTAGTTTCAAGGAAACAAAATCTTCTGCTACATAAAATATATACTTTAAATCAATATTGAGAGTCTGTGAAGTTTTTTGTTTTTCTTTTACCTTAAAAGTCGCTTGAAGGAGCTTTACTAGGTGATATGTCATGTGACTAGTTGATTGTTAGCATCACATCACTAGTTTTATTATTTTTTTTCTATGTTGATATTATACTGACTACTCCCTCTTGATCATTTTCAGTTCCTCATTAGCCTTTTCTTCTGCCAGATTATTGTTAATGTTTTAGCATTTAAAAAGTAAAGCAATTCATCATCTTCTACCTTGTTGTGTATTTGTTGTATACTTCCTATGACTCTTCCCATGAAGCATTAATTTAAAAATCTTATTTCTAAAAAGTAATAACCTTGAATAATACGACTCTCCCTGGCCTATGGAATGATAATATGAAGCAAGTTATTACATAAGATAGAAAGCTGAGTTCATTGAATTTCTGTTACCTAAAGAGCATGTTTGGGAATTATAAAGACTCATTTGGTTTTGCAGTATTACTACAATCTTTTTAAAGTAATACATTGAAATTACATTTTAAAAAAATTAGAAATTCAGGGTTCAGGATGGGGAACACATGTATACCTGTGGCGGATTCATTTTGATATTTGGCAAAACTAATACAATTATGTAAAGTTTAAAAAATAAAATTAAATTAAAAAAATAAAGAAAAAAAAGTGAGAAATTCATAGTTCTCTTTAAGTGGTTAGACACTAAAATTTTGCAAAGTTAGTCCTGGAGAGTTAGCAGTATCATATGCTGATTAGAGAGTGCCTTAATCCATTCTATCTTTGAAACTAGGAAAATTGATAGAATTTCCAAAGATGCCCAAACCTCTGCCATTACTGATTGGTTTGTGGGTTTTATCTATTATATTCATTTTCAAAGACACTGTAGTCTTTATTCTACTTTTTGTTACTGAAGTTCTTGGGTCATAAAAAAAACTGACTAGTGGGAGGAAGAAGGGACAAGTTCAAAAAAAGGTAAAAATGAAAAGATTAAGAATCATTCTAAAAAATTGATCTCTTTACTTTTGTTATAATTTAAAGTAAATAGATTTTAAAATAGTAAATTAGTTAGAGATCTACAAACTTAAAATGCATCCCGAAAATATTTTGTTCTTTTTCTTTTTCCATGCTCTCCCTTCATCCAAGGCCGGAAAATACTGAAACTATTGTGTATTTCTATTTATGTACAAGTGTTCTGTACAAGGGCAGTAGTGTAGTAGTTCCTTCTTCCCATCTATTGTTTGAGAGGGAATGAGTCATCTTCAACACAGAACCATTCTGTACATTTTGTTCATGTTAGACTCTAGTTAAAGTAAAATACATCTACACTTACATACTTTACATTACTTTAAATGATAATGCTTTCTATTAAACTGTGTTTTTTCAATATTCTGTTTTACCTGCAGCTGAATGTGGTGCATCTGCAACAAATAATGAAGGCATTTTGCTCTCTCCAAATTATCCACTGAACTATGAAAACAACCATGAATGCATTTATAGTATTCAGGTTCAAGCAGGAAAGGGAATCAATATTTCAGCCAGAACATTTCATTTAGCACAAGGAGATGTTCTTAAGGTAAGTGAACTCAGAATATTTATATTTTGATCATTTTAATCATTAAGTATTCATTAATGTGTGTATATAATCTGCCATAAGTTTATTCTGCCATTCATAGGTTTAAATTATACATTATTTATCTATGAAACATAATCAACCCATAAATGGTCATTTATTTATTTACATTTTGATGTTTTTTTAAGTAACTTATTTAACTCTGTTGATACAAGGAAAACTCTATGCCTTTATGACTATGAAAATTTTATAATTTATGAATAAATCAAACTAACAATATCTATACATTATTTAAGAAAAATATACTCTGTCAATAATAAACATTTAAGTAATTTTTTAAATTTATTTTAAAAATTTGAAATGATCACATTTAAAGATATAGTTAAGGTGATTCCCTGGTGGTCCAGTGGTTAGGACTTGGCGCATTAATTGCTGTGGCCCCAGGTTCTATCCCTGACCAGGTAACTAAGATCGTACAGACTGCATGGTGTGGCCAAAAATTTGTTTGAAAATGGTACAGTAAATATATATTTTCATATTTATTGATCCATGTTTTGCAAATTAAATATTTTGATAAATATAGTTGATATAGATTATTAGAATAATGGTAAATACTTCTATAAAATCACACATAAATATTTAAAAAACGACCACATATATTTTTCTCATTATCAAAATGTCCTTAATCCAGCTAAGAAATTTATGATATTCTATTTTCACAAATCTTGAAAAAAAAATTGTGATATCCCAGATTGGGATGGGGGATTTTTATTGAAGTGGTGATTTTAACATTATAAGTTATGTCCTTTTAAAAATAATATTAATTTGGTGATAATTGTTGGTTGTCTAACACAAACAGGTCTGTATGCTTGCATCATTTATGTAGATATGGGAAAGATTTCCTTCAGTACACCTGGATGTATACAATTTTATTATTAATTTAAAGCCATTCTTGTTTTTTGTGCTTTTGCCCTCTAGGCAACAAAACTTCACTTTGTATATAATATCTTCAATTTCTAGCTCATTGTTTGGGTTTTCCTGTTAAAAATAAATTTATTTGCTAAATTGGAGTCAAATTGAGATTAATGGAAACCTTGTACTTAGAAGTAAGCCAGTGCTTTTTCTTTTCTTTTCTTTTTTCCTGGCTAAATATGGAGAAGAAAAAATGTATCAAGACATAGATCAGAAGTATGAGTGTAGCTATTAATCTGTATCACATAAGTAACAATAATAAACATGCATTTATAAGTTAAAAGTCAGGAAATGCTTCCCCCTGTCTACCATGATGCTTCCTAAAATATTTTTCTCCTCTCAATGTTGCTTGAAATTTATATATTAATTTTCCATACTAAATAATGTTTATTACTTGAAAAATCCATTTGGAATAATTGGTGATACCTGTTAAAAAATAGTCCTATATGTTTCTCAGAGTGCTTTCTGTTTAATGTCTTATTGTTTGGAATAAGGTCACATGCATTTGTTATGTGTGTTACCTTGAGGAAGAATGGAATTCAGTAATGAGTGACAGTGTGAGGGGATTTGATGGTGAGAGACAAAGGAAGGCAGGAAAACTCAATGTCAAGCTCTGTAGTGGATTTAATTAAATAGTGATTTTTCTTTCATAAGTGAAAGAATAAAAATATATATTCCCAGAATTTTTTTTTATTTTTATCTTTCTTAGAATAAATATGTTTTCCAAAGTTGAAAAGATTATTTATTAGATATTAACCTGGAAGCGTACCAATTCAATCATCCTCCTACTAATAGTCTAACCTGGGATTTATTCTAAATTATTATTTTAAAATAACTTTGGTAAGTCACTCTATAGAGACAGTCGGGGATGGGCTTTTAAACACTGTCTTCATGGTCTCTCCACCAGTATAAAAGGTAAACTGCCTATATGTTATTCTTCTCAGTAATCCCAAGAACAACTATCAGTTCAAAGATACCTACTGGCACAGGCACAGCTAGGCATGCACAAGTAGACAGGGTACTTTGCAGTGGACAAATGATTAATTCTCAGAGATTGGTAAACCCAGAGTCCTCTCAGGATGGAAGGTAATTTGCCTAACTGCAAACTGACTCAACATTCAAAAAACTAGGATCATGGCATCCAGTCCCATCCCTTTTGAGTGTGTAATTTCCTCAGTTCTGTATTGTCACAACAAAAGTTTGAAGCAATGGACCAGCATTACAGCCCTCAGACAGATCTTGGACGGACAGACCGTTTCACAGCTGTTGGACAGATCAGTGTTACAGATCCATGTCACAGTTCAGTTTTATTTAGAAAATAAAGGAAAATATATCCTCGAGGCATGAGGGCATGCTGACCCAAAAGACAGGAAGAGTAGAGAGAGATCTAAGAGACAGAGAGAGAGCAAGAGAAAGACAGAGAGACAGAGAGAGAGTGAGAGACAGAGAGTGAGAGACAGAGAGCAAGAGAAAGACAGAGAGAGAGTGAGAGTGAGAGAGAGACAGAGCGAGAGACAGAGAGAGACAGAGTGAGAAAGAGACAGAGAGAGCAAGAGAAAGATAGAGAGGAAGAGAGATCTGGCCCTTTGGCTCCTCTTTTTATATATTTTTTCTTCCCCACCCACCAGGCCTGCCCTATGTAAACTGGGCTAGCCAGGAGTGCTGTTTGTTCTACCTGAGGTCCTCACTCTGGTCCTCGGACTTTCCTTTGTTCTATTTTTGCGGGCTTTTCCCTTCCTTGTCTTTTAGCCACCACCATTCTGGACTCCTTTTTCCTATTCTACCTACCTAACAACTTCATGGCAAATAGATGGGGAAACAGTGGAAACAGTTACGGACTTTATTTTCTTGGGCTCCAAAATCACTGCAGATGATGACTGCAGCCATGAAATGAAAAGACATTTGATCCTTGGGAGAAAAACTATGACCAACCTAGACAGCACATTAAAAAGCAGAGATATTACCTTGCCAACAAAGGCCCTTCTAGTCAAAGCTATGGTTTTTTTCAGTAGTCATGTATTAATGTGAAACCTGGACCATAAGGAAATCTGGACCATATACTGAAGAATTGATGCCTTTGAACTGTGGTTTTGGAGAAGACTGTTGAGAGTCCCTTAGACTGCAAGAAGATCCAACAAGTCCACACTAAAGGAGATCAGTCCTGGGTGTTCATTGGAAGGACTGATGTTGAAGCTGAAACTCTGATACTTTGGACACCTGATGCAAAGAACTGATGCCTTGGAAAAGACCCCGATGCTGGGAAAGATTGAAGGCAGGAGGATAAGGGACAACAGAGGATGAGATGGTTGGATGGCATCACCAACTTGATGGACATGAGTTTTAGGAAGATCTGGGAATTGTTGAAGGACAGGGAAGCCTGGCGTGCCACAGTCCATGGGGTCATAAAGAATCAGACATGACTGAGTGACTGAACTGAACTGAACTGAATCCATCAGAGGCCATCCTCATCCACAGGACTTTCCAGTATTAAATTTAGTAATCACTTCTTTTGCTCCATTCCAACTAGGACATAGGAAGAAATAAGAAAAACAATTAGCCTATTACAGAACCTTTTATCCTTTGACTGAGAGCAAAGAACAAAACAAATAATAAAAAAAGTATGTATTTTAATCTATATCTCTATACACACACACACAACTTTCCTTTCTGAGAACCCATCATTTAGGCTGATTCTCATTTACTCACTCACCCACTTTCTCTCTCCCTCCGCCTCCTTATAAACACCTTAGTTATCTGAATATTGATTGGAAGAACTGATGCTGAAGCTGAAACTCCAATACTTTGGCTACCTGATGCGAAGAGCTGACTCATTTGAAAAGACCCTGATGCTGGGAAAGATTGAGGGCAGGAGGAGAAGGGGACGACAGAGGATGAGATGGTTGGATGGCATCATTGACTCAATGGACATGGGTTTGGGTGAACTCCGGGAGTTGGTGATGGACAGGGAGGCCTGGCATGCTGAGGTTCATGGAGTCGCAGAGTCGGACACGACTGAGCGACTGAACTGAACTGATCTGTAACCAAACTAGTTAAGTTTCAGTAGATCTAGGGAAAATTGGTTCAGTTCATCTCCACCTGGGATTAAGGATTTTTATAAAGCTCTCCAGATTTTGTGATGACCAGCAGGTTTGGGAATTATGAATATATCTTTGTTTGGTTATATTACTTTCAGTAGGCAAGAATATTGAACTTCTCAATCCATCACTCAAACTATATAACTTAATTAATTATTTTTAATTAACATTTATAGATGGTGTTTATCATATGTAGGCTTTAAACAGTCAATAGTAAGTTGCTCTGCTTGTCAGCTGAATTGGACAAAATTTGAATACTAATTAGAACTACTATTTATGTTTTTGTTATCACTGTATTTGTTTTTATTTTCAGAAAAAAGCTAAGCATTATGTTTAGATAAAGGAATGTAGCAGGGGGACAAAAGACGATCTCTTTACTATAGTTGGCATTCTGAAGTTTAAAGACTTATTTCTTATGCAGAAATAGAAAGTGAAGTTGAAAGTCGTCTCTGACTCTTTGCAACCCCATGGACTAAACAGCCCATGGAATTCTCTAGGCCAGAATACTGGAGTGGGTAGCCTATCCCTTCTCCAGAAGATCTTCCCAACCCAATAATCAAACCAGGCCTACTCCATTGCAGGCAGATTCTTTATGAGCTGAGCTACCAGGGAAAATATCTGTATTTGACAACCAAATCACAGAGTGTTATTACTAGGCCTCATAAGACCCTTCCTATTTTCTCATACTGAGGATCACAGAAGTAAAATGATGTGTGACATGCCAGTCAGCTTTGAAGGTAGAGTTGGGACTTCAACAGAACCACAAAGCTAAGGCCCCTGAAAACCTGACCCTTCATTCCACTCCCAACTCCCTCACTGAAGCACACTAGCTCTTATAATTGATTACACATTATGTAACTGTTGTAAAGATATATAAAGATATGAGTACAAACAAATGTTCTCTTTTGTTACACATTGTCTTTGGAGAGAACATTGTAGATTTGAAATATTTTGAAAAAAAAATTTTTTTTTCAAAATTTGAGATCTAACTCAACTCATTACAAAAATTATATAAATTCTTAATCAACCTATAAAACAAATGGCCAAATTGAAAATTCTAGTATCCATGAGCAGGAATAATTTGAAGGTTTGAATAATTATGCTCATGTACACGTGTAATTTCTTTCTTTTGATGTTACTTTTTTTGCTCTTGCGTTCAGATTATATCTTATTTGCTAATTCACTAGAGTAATGAGTGGGAATATACTTTCTAATACATATCTTATATCATTAGCAACAACAACAGCTTTGAGTATCCATAAGCAGATAATCACGATGGTGTGATCACTCACCTAGAGCCACATGTCCTGGAATATGAAGTCAAGTGGACCTTAGGAAGCATCACCATGAACAAAGCTAGTGGAGGTGATGGAATTCCAGTTGAGCTATTTCAAATCCTGAAAGATGATTCTGTCAAAGTGCTGCACTCAACATGCCAGCAAACTTAGAAAACTCAGCACTGGCCACTGGACTGGAAAAGTCAGTTTTCATTCCAATCCCAAAGAAAGGCAATGCCAAAGAATGTGCAAACTACCACACAGTTGCACTCATCTCACATGCTAGCAAAGTAATGCTCAAAATTCTCCAAGCCAGGCTTCAGCAATACGTGAACTTCCAGATGTGCAAGCTGGATTTAGAAAAGGCAGAGGAACCAGAAGTCAAATTGCCAACATCTCTTCAGTCATTGAAAAAGCAAGAGAGTTCCAGAAAAAAATATATTTCTGCTTTATAGACTTTTCCAAAGCCTTTGACTGTGTGGATCACCACCAACTGTGGAAAATTCTGAAAGAGATGGGAATACCAGACCACCTGACCTGCCTCTTGAGAAACCTATATGCAGGTCAGGAAGCAACAGTTAGAACTGGACATGGAACAGCAGACTGGTTCCAAATAGGAAAAGGAGTACGTCAAGGCTGTATATTGTCACCCTGCTTATTTATCTTATATGCAGAGTACATCTTGAGAAACACTGGGCTGGAGGAAGCACAAGCTGGAATCAAGATTGCCGGAGAAATGTCAATACCCTCAGATATACAGATTACACCACCCTTATGGCAAAAAGTGAAGAAGAACTAAAGAGCCTCTTGAAAGTGAAAGAGGAGAGTGAAAAAGTCAGCGTAAAGCTCAACATTCAGAAAACGAAGATCATGGCATCTGGTCCCATCACCTCATTGCAAATAGATGGGGAAACAGTGGAAACAGTGACAGACTTTATATTTTGGGGTCCAAAATCACTGCAGATGGTGAATGTAGCCATTTAATTAAAAGACGCTTGTTCTTTGGGAGGAAAGTTATGACCAACCTAGACAGCATATTAAAAAGCTTTACATTACTTTACCAACAAGTGTCCATTCTAGTCAAGGTTATGGTTTTTCTAGTGGTCATGTATGAATGTGAGAGTTGGACTATAAAGAAGGCTGAGCACCAAAGAATTAATGCTTTTGAACTGTGGTGTTGGAAAAGACTCTTGAGAGTCCCTTGGACTGCAATGAGATCCAACCAATCCATCCTAAAGGAGATCAGTCCTGGGTGTTCACTGGAAGGACTGATGCTGAAGCTGAAACTCCAGTACTTTGGCCACCTGATGTGAAGAACCGACTCCTTGGAAAAGACCCTGATGCTGGGAAAGATTGAAAGTGGGATGAGAAGGGGACGACTGAGGATGAGATGGCTGGATGGCATCACCAACTCAATGGACATGAGTTTGAGTAAACTCTGGTTAGTTGGTGATAAACAGGGAGGCCTGGCATGCTGCAGGTCTTGGGGTCTCAAAGAGTTGGACAGGACTGAGCAACTGAACTGAACTGAACTGACTGAAGCAGTTCATCATAATAGGGTTTGACCTTTCAGAAATAGGATGGTCTGTACACCATAACAAATGTCAAACCCTGATTCATTATAAAAGCTTTGATAATTGAAACATGGAAATATTAAGTTCTCATCTGTTCTTGTGTAAGACTACCAAATTAATTGCAATTTTATAACAAATTAGTCTTTTCAAAGAGCTTCATTAATGTTATTAAAGCCTGCAATACCTTTCACAATATTAATTCTTGAGAAAACTTGAATTCTACATTTGACATAAAAGTAATTCATTATCTGAATTAAACACTAAATAGGTGAGACTATTCCTGTGCGGGCATGGGAGCGCTCAAGTCCTCTCTGAGTTTCTGTATGCTATTACAGTTTCCTTATTCTTTTTAGCTTTCTAAATTTCTGAAAACTAAAAATAGATATTAAGACATACCTCAAAAATAATAATGTCATTTAGAAAAAGAAAAGAACAAGCTCAAATAAATAAAAATATACTTAAATATCCTGATTTTAAATAGAAAAGAAATGAGAAATAATAACCTCAGAGTTTCTATGAGATTCTGATCAAACCTGACATAATCACTCTGTACCATAAATTTATTATAAAATGTAAGACATATTTTGTTTTATTTTCTTATTTGTATGATTGCATTCATATACATTTCAGACATAATTAGTCTTTGACTGTATACACTGATTTTTCCTTCCTTGTTGCTTTTATGTGTTCATATATATTTGAATACACTGAAGTATTTTATTTACAGGTTAAACAGCATTGACTTGATCATAACTATAAAACTCTTCTCTGTTTTTAAAGCCTTCTAATTAACAGTTGCTTTTCATTTTGACCTAAGAATTTATATACACTTCCAAAATTTCATAGCTGAATGATCACACTTCATTTAATTTTGATAATTATAGTGGTGCTTCTACATTATTTGCTTTCTGCCTTTTGACTTTACATTGTTAAATAAATGGTAGTTAGCTTTGGTGCTAAATTAGATTCGCCCAGCTGAGTTTAAGATAATTATTTTCATTTGAAAATTTAGCTCTTTTTTCATAAATTCTTCTTCAATGATTATTTAGAAATCATTTCTTAAATAAAGTTTCTTTTTAAAAAGCAAAAAGGCTTATGTCTTGAAAAAATTAATATAAATAAGTATCTCTTACGGCAGACAATTGGGTTATTTTTAAAATTTTTCTTAGGGTTATATATGTGGAGTGAAATAAGGCTCTCTGCTAAGGTTAAACTCTTATTATTATTATTATTACCACTGAAAATTTGAGGACAAAAATTAGGAGAGACCTTTTTTTTAAAGTTAAAAGTAAATTTCAATTCCCATTTACTCAATTGCAACTATTATTTATTTATATTTCCCCTTTATTTGGTTGTTTTTGACAAACTGAAAGTTCTTAAAATGTATCCACACTTGAAAGCAGAACTAGTTGAATCCAAGAAAACTTATTTATATTTAACATATGAATGAAATTATATGTTTGTTAGCAATAAGAGAAATAAAAGGAAAAAATTCTATGTGGTTGTGTTAGTCACTCAAGTCGTGTCCAACTTTTATGACCCCATGTCCATGGCATTCTCCAGGCAAGAATACTGGAGTGAGTTGCCATTCCCTTCTCCAGGGGGTCTTACCGACCCAGGAAATGAACCCAGGTCTTCTGCATTGTAGAAGGATTCTTTCCCATCTGAGCTATCAGGGAAGCCTATCCTATGTGGTTACTTTGACAGTATTAACTACAAATTAGGTCCACTGGGTCAGTTGGTTACATGGTTTGATTGTGATTGTGTACCTCCAACCACAGAACTTATAAGCTACAGCATATATAGAGTCATAATATAACTGTATTCAGAAGTCAATTTATGAGCACATTGAACATTTGAAACTCAAACACACAGGTTGTTTTCCCTGACAAGCAATGTTTCTTTGTCTCTGAATTATTCCTCAAGAGTGCTATTCTTAAGAAATGAAAAGTTGACTCTTATGTACTCAGACAAACAAACAAAAATATTCCTGACCTAACAACCTCAGCATTTGCTTCGGCTTTGTTGAAGACAAATTCTTGCTGATAACTAACAGAACTATATTTGTATGATTAATTAGATTCCAAGAGGGGTTCCTGGTACTGCCATATAATTTTAGGGAATTATCCATACAGCCCTTTATCTAGAAGTCAAATATTCCTTAAATAGTCAACACATTAAAAAAAAAAATTACAGAAAGACCTTTTAAAAAGAAAAGGGAGACCAGTAAGATGTTTGCTGTTAGGAATTTAGTGAGCATGTTGAATTGATTTTATGACTCACTACCTCTATTTCTCACTCTTATTTCCACTTCCTTTTCATTGGTAATAAAACAAATAAATAAATTTGTGGAAGCTGGAGGGTTGTAATATGAAGCTTTAGATTAACACGGGCACAAAGGGAGAGAGCAGGAAATGCCTAGACACTGGAGACTTCACAATGTCTGGGCAGAAAAGTTATAAAATGTTGTTAGAAAAGAATACTAGGGGCTCTGAACAAAGCTACATTTGTAAAGCATGTTAAATAAAAGCATTGTTGTCTTTGAGATATTTAAAACCTATATCTGTAATAAGAAAATATAAAACTATAAGTTTAGTTCAGTTGCTTAGTCATGTCCGAATCTGTGACCCCATGGACTGCAGCATGCCAGACTTCCCTGTCCATCACCAACTCCCAGAGCTTCCTCAAACTCATGTCCATCAACTCGGTGATGCCATCCAAACATCTCATCTTCTGTCGTCCCCTTGTCCTCCTGCCTTCAGTCTTTCCCAGCATCAGGGTCTTTTCCAATGAGTCAGCTTGTTGCATCAGGTGGCCAGAGTATCAGAGCTTCATCTTCAGCATCGGTACTTCCAATGAATATTCAGGACTGATTTCCTTTGGGATGGACTGGTTTGATCTTCTTGTAGTCCAAGGGACTCTCAAGAGTCTTCTCTAACACCACAGTTCAAAAGCATCCATTCTAGGGCACTCAGCTTTCTTTATAGTCCAACTCTCACATCCATACATAACCACTGGAAAAACCATAGCTTTTACTAGGTGGACCTTTGTCAGCAATGTAATGTCTCTGCTTTTTAATATGCTGCCTAGGTTGGCCATAGCTTTTTTCCAAGGAGCAAGCGTCTTTTAATTTCATGGCTACAGTCAACATTTGCGGTGATTTTGGAGCACAAGAAAATAAAGTCTGTCACTGTTTCCATTGTTTCCCCATCTATTTGAGAAGAAGTGATGGGACCGGATGCCATGATCTTAGTTTTTGAATGCTGAGTTTTAAGCCAGCTTTTTCACTCTCCTCTTTCACTTTCATAAAGAGTCTCTTTAGTTCCTCTTCACTTTCTGCCATAAGGGTGATGTCATCTGTGTATCTGGGGTTATTGATATTTCTCCCAACAATCTTGATATGTAATTTAATAATTGATAATTATTGAATAAATATTTATTAGATTAATATTAATAATTAATAGTAATAATTAGATTAATATTAATATTATTAGATAAATATTGATAATGCAATTTAAGTACCAAAAACAGAGACTGGGGAAATAAACGGAAGAAGGCGAAGACAGACAGACAGACTGACTTTCTAGAACTTGACTGACCTATTAATAGAACTTAAAATTTAAGATTTTAATAGAAAATATAAAAAGAGATTAGTTACTGTTGAAAATTCAATTGTTAATGTGAAAGTTCCAGTGGAAGATAAGCTATAATATAGAGGGAATATAGATAAATTTCAGAAGAAAAACATGTAAAAGAATTGCAATGCAATTTGGAGACTGAATATGTAAATAATAGGCATTCAAAATGGAAATAAAATAATAAAATATACAGGGAATAATTAAATAAACTAAAACTCAAGAACATTTCCTTGGATTGGAGAATACCTTGAATCCATAGATCAAAAAATCTCACTATTTTATTTGAATAAATTAGATTTTAAAATATAGTAATTTTTTCTAATTTAATTTTCTAATATAAACATAATCTAAAACCTTATAGGGATAATTTGATAAAAAGAAAAAAAGTTATACATTAGCTTTTAGTTACAAATTTTAGAAAACATTATAGATAGGTAATCAAGTTAAATCCAACCATTTAGCACAAGAAACATATATATATACAAATTAATGTAGTGATAATAAAACTTCCATCATGTACCATCTAAGTAGCATCTCTTAGGTGAGATGAACATAATGGGGGAACATTGGTGCTTTGGCAAGATCACCAGATTAGAAGTTTAGTGACATAATTTTTACTCTTATGATAGGTCAGAAGTAAGAAAGTTTTGGCAAAATACAAGTAACTTTCAGAAGTATTTTCAAATTTTTCTATTTGTTATCATTTGCAGAAGGAGCCCCCAGATTCAACTTCATAAAACTAAGTACTGTGGAATGAGATTTGTCAGTTAGAGTTGGTCTTTGTAGGTCAACAAATCATCGTCATATCCAAGGTTTTATCAACTCTAAGGATTAATTTTCACACCGTTGGGAGTAATAGCTACCACACTAAAAATGCATGCCTTAAAAAAGAATGGCAATATGCAGTGTTGACAAATCCTCAGTTTAATTACTCTACACTTTTTGGAAAATAATCTGACAATACACCTACATTTGAGCACCCAAATTCAATGTATTAAATGTATGAAACCTTTCTTACTGAAATACAAGTACCAAAGAGAAATGTGAGATAATATGTAAAAGGTGTTTTTTTCAGGATCACTTTTAGTGGCAAAAATGTTTGTTAATATAGGAATGTTAATGGTTAATATAGGAATGGTAAAGCAAGTTGTGATAGTGTAGCTGGATGAAATATTACCCAGTTCTCAAAAGCAAGAATTTATATCTACTGACATGAAGAAATGTCTATAATGCTTTGAAAAGATAAACCAAATTAGAGGACAATGAGAAGCTACACCTTCAGAAGAATGGGAATGAGGTAGGCATCTTAGGGAAAGTATCAGTTTTGTTTTGTATTTTTTGCCTTGTTAAATCAGTTTCTAAAAGCATTTAGCACCGTTTTAGCATTTTTAAAGTGTCAAAAATTAAATAAGTTAAAAGGTGTGGATAAATAGAATGTACAAAGAAGCAAGTATATTTTATATTAATCATGTTATTAGAAAACCAGGTGTTTGGTGCCCTTGAGAAAGTTCAGAACAACAACCAACCAATCAATGCTCAATTTTAAATTGTCTGCCATAAAAAAACATTGTTTTTAAAATAAGAGCAAAAACTTTATAACATGAGTTTGAGTGTTACTTAGTGTCTACTTAGCTTGAAATAGTAAAATTATCCATGTGGAGTCTTAACTCTCTTACTGTGACATTTGTAAAATCAATTAATGATATATGCGGTTTTTCTTGGGAAACATGTAATGACTTGAATTGGGGAGTGTAATCGCTCATTTTCTTCATAAATATAAATACATGCTCAAAATTGTTTATTATTGACACATTTTCATTTTAATTTTAAATATATTTTGCAGATTTATGATGGAAAAGATAAAACAACTCATCTCCTAGGTGCTTTTACTGGTGCGTCTATGCGAGGACTGACACTTAGTAGTACTTCAAACCAGCTCTGGCTAGAATTTAATTCTGATTCTGAAGGGACGGATGAAGGCTTTCAACTTGTCTATACCAGTAAGTATTTTGGGAGGAAAAAAAATGGCCAAACACTGATGCTAAATATTTATTAGTAATTGCAATACACCACATGAAGTAATATTCAACATTTGATTATCAATTTGAAGTTTACAACTCCCTTCCATGTATATTTGACCTTAACAACTTCAAAAATTACAGGTATTCTAGCTATTACTATTTTATGGTTGAAACAATAGGTTCAGAAAGTTTAAGTAATATGTGACTATGAACTTATTTATTTATGTACTTTAAAATAACAGTATTCTCCCCCATGAAATATTTAAGAAGTACAATTAAACTTTTTAATAAATGGGAACCCAGTGCTTGAGCTCCTACCTGTCACTGCAAAACATACACAATACATGTGTATTAGTTATAGTTAGTCAGCCCTTAAGGAAATGGCAACCCACTCCAGTGTTCTTGCCTGGAGAATCCCATGGACAGAGAAGCCTGGTAGGCTGCAGTCCATGGGGTCGCACAGAGTCGGACAAGACTGAAGCGACTTAGCAGCAGCAGTCAGCCCTTAACGATAACTGGATGGTTTCAGATGATTTTACACTGAAGAATAGCTAAGATTTTAGTTTGTTTTGCTTTCTTGTTAAATTGTCTTGTTAAAAATAAATTTATATAGAACTATTATGCTATACTCAAATCAACTTTCTGACACTTAAAACAGGTAGAAGCTCATAGACTGAGAATCATCGAAAACCATAAGTGGGTTACATCAATTGTTATATGAACAAAATGAATTTATTTACCAGTATCATAATAAGAAGTAGACTAATTATATAAATGAGAACTAAATTGTAGTCTTTACTGTTAGAATATTTGAAAAAATCAAAAGAGTTCTATAAAGTTTCTTAAGAAGTCAGGTGAATGAAAATTCTTACAGAAGTTGGAAAGTTGAAAAGGTTACAGCATTAAAGATATTCACATGGGATTCAAAAGGTAATTGGAATCAAATTATTGTTTGTGAAAATACACTCAAGAGACATAGTACTGAGATATAATTCTTTCTCCTTGTTTATTTCAAGGTTTTTTTTCCTTACCTGTGCTAGAATTGTTACATCATTAACACAAGTTAAATTAACAAAATGATGTTTAATACATACTTTTAAACCCTGAGAACTGTTGTATATACTGTGATTTCCTGTGAATTGCTCCCAAAGACAAATGAAAATCCAAGCAAATTGTGTTTACAGATATTGCTGTGTAATGGACTAAAAGTAACAGTGCTGTGGCTTATTGCTCAAATATAATCGCTGCCATGTGCTCAGAAGGGCAAATGTTTCTTAATCTGCTTTCCTCTTTCCTTTTTTTTTTTTTTTTTTCTCTAACAGGGCTAGTGACATTTTTCAAGTCATGGCTCTGTGTTTACATAATGGTCTTTCTTTGTTCTGCATCATTTTATATTTCTCTTTGTCTAAAATGTCAATGAGGTTAAAAAAGGAAACCTAAATTTCCTTTTCTAGTATTTAAATTCTATGTAACGTGAGATTATTGATGCAAAAATACTGGACTTTGTAGCCATACCTGAATTTGAAATTGTATAGGATGTTCAGGAGTCTGGAATGAGGAAAATCATCGCTTCTTTGTCATTGCTGTGAACTACTGCTTGTGCTTGTCAAAGAAAAAGAAAGAAAGAAATGCTTAAAAAGAAAAGACTTGAAGTTATTTTTTTTTTTTTTTCTTAATGATTCTGGCTGTTCATTAAAGGATGTGCATCATTATGAAGATAGAAGGCTGTAGAATTGGGAAAAGAGTATAAAAGCAATTTTTTTTTTTAAAAAAAAGGGCAGACATACCTCTATAAATATTTTTCAGTCTCAGAACTGAAACTAAAATGTTTCAGTCTCAAATCTGGAATTAAATGTTTATAATCTACTTCAAAGGTGTCTCTGAATATTCACCAGGTCAGTAAATGCTTCTAAGATTTTCTGATTCAATGACTATGTGCTAAGCTCCTTTGTTGAGGAAGGCCCTGGAAGTAGTGGCACGTCAGCTATTAACTGTATTTGTTCCTAAGTGTCACTTCTGAGTTTTACAATGGCAGCCTTTCTATGAGCACATATCTGCAATGATCTTAATAGTTAACCATGCATTTCCTATCTTTGAAGGAAGTTACTTTTCATTCTCCATGTATACTTTGGTTTCCAGCCTTAGAATCCTGTACCCAGGCTTATTTTTTCTTTCAGTATGCCCCATCCACCTGTGGTATCAATTCAACTGTTCAGCTTCAAGACTATTTCAAACATTTCCCTATTAGGCTTACCCTGACTCCTTCAACCACAGTTAGTCTACTTTTTAATACTTCTTTTGCAGTAGTCTATATCCACAGCTATATAGCTCTTATCACATGGAATTGTGATTATGTTTTTTGTTTGTTTTGGTTTTCTTGCAAGCATATTATGCATAATTCTTCATGAGGCCATTTCACTTCATAATGCCTTTAGTCAGTTTTAGATCAATTGCAACTTTCCACATATATTGGTAAATTAACATGTACTCTGAATACTGATTTTATAAAATGTGTTCTTTTGTGATATAGAAGATTCTACTAGGCCACATATTTTATATTCCATAAATTCTTAGATGGAGTAATTAATTTCTGAACACAAGAGAATTTGCTAAGGTGTGCAAACATGGGGGAAAATGGAAAAGAATATGTTTTGTGTTTGGATCCCTGTATCCAGTTATTTCTAATCCCACCTCTGCCATTCTGTGGTATGTTCCCCTTAAAATTATTCCACCTTTGTTTCTGGAATATCTGAGAGAACACTATGAGATGCAGAGGAGTTCTAGTATTCATATCCAGAGGATTTAGAGGCAGTAGAGAGGAAATTTGGCTAGGGCAGATCAGGTTAGGATTCATGAATGAGGTAGTATTAAAGATTGTGTTGGTGGATCACAGAAAGAAATGGTGACTGTATTCCAGGCAAAGAGAACAGGATAAAGAAAAGCACAGAGATTAGAAAGAGCATGCTAAATAAGCACATTCAAGGCAAATAGAGTAAATAACTTAATTCAGATTAATCCCATTTGCCTAGCTTCTCACAATTCTAGGTTTAGCATAAGCAGGCTTTTTATGATCATCCTTATCTAATTACACCTGGTCTTGTAATGATAGTCATAGAATTGCATTTGGCTGAGATTAAAATGAAGAGATATTTTAGAACAAGCCTTTAAGTTGTACTTTATTTCAACTGTCTTATTGGTCCATTCATTATGTAATCACTAGGAATAGCAAATGGACTAGTAGAAACAGTTGAGATGCTGCTTTTGGCTTCAAGGTAAACCTAGGGCCTTCCCAGAGAGCTCAGTGGTAAAGAGTGTGCCTGCCAAGCAGGAGATGGAGGTTTGATCCCTGCATTGGGAAAATCCCCTAGAAAAGAAAATGGCAACCCACTGAAGTGTTCTTGCCTGGGAAATACATTGGAGGAACCTGGTGGGCTATAGTCCATGGAGCCGCAAAGAGTCGGACACAACTTAGCAAATAAACAGCAGCAGCAATAGTAAACAACCATGGCTTCCAGGATTTATGTTAATTATATAAGACCTGTGAAGAGAAAAAAGGTAAGTAGGTCCTGATTCAGTTGCTAAACCTAGGTTACAAGGAGCCATGCTCCATTTTTGTTATGGTATTCCTAGTTTGTTCACTTCTTGTTCTCATGATTGTTGTGACATGGTCACAAGATGGCTACTTTAACACTGGGCATATTCAAGGCAAAAAGAAGGAGGTACTGTTTACTGTATATGTCCCTTTCCTCAGGAGTACAAAATGTGTGTCAGACATTCTGTTATCCTTCTTTGTCCAAAATAGGACTATGTGGATAAATTTCCCAGCAAGGGAAGCTGGAAAAATGAAGTATTTGTCAGACTAAATTATTGGATTATTATTTGACTATCATGATATACTACTGCCTGATATGCTTCAGTTATTGCTGGAAGCAAAATCAAGATTTTGTTCATGAGGGAGAAGAAACAATATACTGAGAAGACAGTGTACAGTGCCTCCTATGATGCACAGCTGTAACAGATATTCCAAAAAAAATAAGTTAAAAGATATCATATTAATAGATGACTCTATGATTAGTGGTGTCAGGAAAGTAGAGACCCTTGAGTGCCTAGAAAGGAAAAGCATTTGGTTCACCCATTATTAACAGTTTTAGTTATACTCTACTAAGAAGACCATGAGCTTCTCTGTCTTTCCTTCACCAATAAATAAATTATAACATACCTGGTATGAAAATGCTACACCACATTTGAAGGAAGAAAATGTCCCATTCCTTTACGTTTCTGAAGCAAATTAAATCTCTTCAGTCTTCATCCTTTAGAGTTGTCAAGAATAATCTTACTTAGTTTTTTGTACAGATAACCTTCTTCTCCAAAATTAGTTTCTTAGTCAACTCTAGTTTGATTTAGAGAAATGAAGCATGGATGGCCACATGGGTTGGATATAAAACATCTGTGACAAACTTGGTCAAACCTTGACTAACATTAGGGAATCCAATTGCTCTTCCATCCCTCCAGACTCTCAGAATTAACTCCCTCCTTGAGTTAGACCACACTTCCGTTCTTTTCAAAAATGGCTAATAATTATGCTTGCCTTTGAGAAATCTGAAACTTATTCCAACCAGTTCTAGATGAGACATATTTTTAGGTGCTTTATACAACACAAATTAATTAAATCCGTAGTTGTGTTTTCCTGGACAGTGTAAGGGAGTACAGTAAGACAAAATTACCATTGCCTTCTAAAGTTAGAAGAGCAGATCAGAAATTAGCATCTTAATACAATATCCTCCATAATACATCACTCTGCTCTGGATAATTCAATAATAGAAGTTAGCAGAACTTAATAGATTACTCTAGCTAGATCCCCTCAGTCCCTCAATACACATTCAAGAATGCATTCCTTAATCTGATGTCTTTCACTGTATTTCTCTCTGAAGGCTGAGTTGTAGAAATGTCACTCCTTTTTTGGTCCATAAGTCTTGTCTTCTCTTTTATTCCTCTATTGGAATTAACTTATCAACATAGAAGTTATTCATTGAATCATAGGTTTAAATTTTGTCTTTCTCCTTTGGAACTGTTTATGCTCTGGGGATGAATAGAACACTAAAGACAAAGTTCCTTCTCACATGGAGCCAATGTTTTAGTGAGACAAGACAGAAAAGAAAAATGTTAACAAAAGATAAAAGAGCTGCGTGTAGAAATAATTTGTAATAGGGTGATAGGATACATAGTATGGAAGATGAGTCTACTATATCCAGTTCATTCAAGGACTGTGTCTCAGGAGGTATCACCTGATTTGATATCTGAATTATAATAAGAGATCTGAGAGTAGCAGACTGTAGGCAGATAGATCAACAAATACAAATAATAATTTAAAAATTATTCCTAAGAGAAGACTTCAGCTGAGTTATTTGGCTGGAGGTGGATAAGAAAGGAGAATTGTACAAAATGAGAGGTAAAGTTTGAAGCTAGACAGGGATGAGGTGGACTATAGTAAGGGACTTAGATTTTATTAAAAGGCACACAGAGATATTTAACATTATTTAAACATTAAATATCAGTGAAAAATAATAGCTAACATTTATTTACTATTGACTAGACAGGGGAGCCTGGTGGGCTGCCATCTATGGGGTCGCACAGAGTCAGACACGACTGAAGCGACTTAGCAGCAGCAGCAGATACAGATATAACTATGAGGGAAGTACTATTATCCCCGGTGAGAAGAGGAGGAAAAACAAAGCACAGAAAAGTTGTTACTTGCCCAAGGTGACATACCTCATAAATGCAGATATGGAAATTTAGTTGAGGAGCTCTGCCTATAGAATTTCCAAACTTAATCACTATACTATATTATCTCCATGTAACTTCTGGATATTTTATATTTAAAATTCCATGAATTTACATTTTTTGTTGTTGAACTACATGTAAAAAATGTAATAATTTTTAAATGTTAATGTGATTCCTCCCAAATAAATTTCTTTCATTTTACACTTAAGAATCTGAATACTTTGTTTTTGGCCAAATTCACTATCAAAGAATGATTTAGGTCTGTTCATGACATCTTTAAACTTTATTTCTTCAAAATATTCTTCATTGAAGATTCTACTAGCTGTATTCATTTCTAGTTATCCCACTTTCATTCAATAGAAAGGAATTGAGCATTTTAAACAACCATCCATTGAAAAGCTAAAGTAAACCTTTTTGATTGATTATAGCATTGTCTTCTCAAAAGCTGATCTGGCAAATGTTTATGATACCCATCTGTTAGACATTACCTCTGGGCTCAGATATCTTCTTGTTATCACTTCTGCACATTTAATTTTCTAAAAATCCCATTTGAGAAATGTCCACTATCCCAAGGATATTGTTCAGATATATTTGTATGTTTTTAGCTCTTGAGTTTTGTTGCTTGAAATAATTTGGTAATCCACGTGGAACATGTCCATTTCAAATTCTGTATTCAAATTAAAGATGAGCAATAGCCAACTTGTGATGGCATGTCTTGTATACTAGCTTTGTAAATATAAAAAAAATTACCCTATTTAAACTCTTTAGTTACCAATAAAGTTTTGGCAATATTAACAATGAAAAATAATCAGAATATACTATTGTGCTAACTCTACTCTTATAATTTATTTAATGCAAATTCAAGTAGAAAATAAATGAATTATAAGGAAGCAACAAAGTTAGTCTATGCAAATCTATATCCTATAAACTTAACAGGTATATTTGGCATTTCTGTTACTTTTTAAGTACTGAAAATTAACGAGGTGATAAATGAAGTATTGACTAAGGCTGCATTATATAGTACAAGGTATTCTAACTAAAATGCTAAAGAAATATTTCTTGATTACCTGTCATTTATATATACAATATTGGATATAATTTCTTCACGTTAGAATAACAAACAATCCATTTTTATAACCTTCACATCCCAAAAGTTTTGTAAATTTTGAACTTAAATATCTAATGACCTACTAACATACTCCTTTTTAAAGTTAACTTCTGGTTAAAATCTGCCAGAAGTTAACTTTAAAAAGGAGTATGTTAGTAGGTCATTAGATATTTAAGTTCAAACTTTACAATGTTTACAAAGTCAAAACTGTACAATGCTTAGAAAAAAATGTGACCTACAGTAGCTATGTCTTTAAGGTGAAGAAAGATTTCTCAAAGAAGATAGGCAAGCAAAACTCTGTCAATACTCAGTAGCATCCATGCCCTTCTAAGCACTTCTCTTAAGTGTAGAGTCTAAAAATCTGGCAACTACATATCTCCTGCCCTTGCCAGCTAAGACCTCTGCTTAGAGTCCACCAACTAAAGGCAATCCGGTGAGATCTGAAAGATAGGATGGATAAAGAAGCCATTATTTTTCACCAAAATATGTAGGCAAGAGCATGGTGCTGGCATGTGGTTGTATGTGGTGGCAGCTTCCCTGAATTGCTGGACTGATGAAAGCCAGCAGTGATCCTTGACCTTCACACTCTCTGCATTGCTTTGTATTTCCCCCTCTAATTTCATGTACTGAATTTTAGCAACTCAAAATATCAAATGGCTTCTGTTTTACTGAAGACCAGTAAATAAGTCCCAGTCCTTATTATGTTTTTACAAATCTCTTTATTTTTTTTAATTTTATTTTATTTTTAAATTTTACAAAATTGTATTAGTTTTGCCAAATATCAAAATGAATCTGCCACAGGTATACATGTGTTCCCCATCCTGAACCCTCCTCCCTCCTCCCTCCCCATACCATCCCTCTGGGTCGTCCCAGTGCACTAGCCCCAGGCATCCAGTATTGTGCATCGAACCTGGACTGGCAACTCATTTCATACATGATATTTTACATGTTTCAATGCCATTCTCCCAAATCTTCCCACCCTCTCCCTCTGCCACAGAGTTCGTAAGACTGTTCTATACAAATCTCTTTAGCTCAATGGCAACCCACTCCAGTACTCTTGCCTGGAAAATCCCATGGGTGGAGGAGCCTGGAGGGCTGCAGTCCATGGGGTCTCTGAGGGTCGGACACAACTGAGCGACTTCACTTTCACTTTCACTTTCATGCATTGGAAAAGGAAATGGCAACCCACTCCAGTGTTCTTGCCTGGAGAATCCCAGGGACGGGGGAGTCTGGTGAGCTGCCGTCTATGGGGTCGCACAGAGTCGGACACGACTGAAGTGACTTAGCAGTAGCAGTTAGCTAAATATACCATAAACAAGATTTTTTCAGTTCAGTCGCTCAGTCATGTCCGACTCTTTGCAACCCCATGGACTGCAGCACACCTGGCTTTCTCTCCATCACCAACTCCCAGAGCTTACTCAAGCTCATGTCCATTGAGTCAGTGATGCTATCCAACCATCTTATCCTCTGTTGTCCCCTTTTCCTCCCGCCTTCAATCATTCCCAGCATCGATCTTTTCAAATGAGTCAGCTCTTCTCATCATGTGGTCAAAGTATTGGAGTTTCAGTGTCAGCATCAGTCCTTCTATGAATATTCAGGACTGAATTCCTTTAGGATTGACTGGTTGGATCTCCTAGCTGTCCAAGGGACTCTCAAGTATCTTCTCTAATACTGCAGTTCAAAAGCATCAATTCTTCAGTGCTCAGCTTTCTTTATAAGTCCAACTCTCACATCCGTACATGACTAATGGAAAAACCATAGCTTTGGCTAGACAGACCTTTGCTAGCAAGATTTTTAAAAGATATATCATTAGAAGGAGATATTTACAATATCAGAGAAGGCAATGACACCCCACTCCAGTATTGCCTGGAAAATCCCATGGACCGAGGAGCCTGGAAGGCTGCAGTCCATGGGGTCACTGAGGGTCGGACACGACTGAGCGACTTCACTTTCACTTTTCACTTTCATGCATTGGAGAAGGAAATGGCAACCCACTCCAGTGTTCTTGCTTGGAGAATCCCAGGGACAGGGGAGCCTGGTGGGCTGCCCTCTATGTGGTCACACAGAGTTGGACACGACTAAAGTGACTTAGCAGCATTTACAATATAGTAGAAAAACCTGGTGGCTCAGATGGTGAAGAATCTGCCTGCAATGCGGGAGACCTGAGTTCTATCTCTGGGTTGGGAAGATCCCCTGGAGGAGGGCATGGTGACCCACCTCAGTATTCATGCCTGGAAAATCCGCATGGATAGAGAAGCCTGATAGCTACAGTCCATAGGGTTGCAAAAACTTGGAGGCGACTGAGCAAATAAGCACAACACAGCACAAAAAAACATATACTCCATAGAAAGAAATCCTACAAATCAATTTAAAAATAGCCTAGAAGAACATATGGGCAAAAAAATTTCACAGTAGAAGATATTCCAGTACAATAATCAAAAGACAAAAAGTGCTTGATAGAAATTAAGAAATGAAAATTAAAGTCAAAATACTTTTCTATTGCACACTCCTAAAATTGGTAAAAATCAAAAAGCAGTATGATACTAAATGTTGATAATAATTGGAAGAATTTGAAATTCATGAACTTTGGGATAAATTGGTATAGTCACATAGGAGATATTTGGTGATATTTAGTAAAATTCATTTTTAGACATGTCTGAAAGTGAAAGTGAAGTCACTCAGTCATGTCTGAGTCTTTGCGACCCCATGGACTGTAGCCTACCAGACTTCTCTGTCCATGGGATTTTCCAGGCAAGAATACTGGAATGGGTTGCCATTTCCTTCTCCAGGGGATCTTCCTGACCCAGAGATCGAATCCTGGTCTCCCGCATTGTAAGCAGACACTTTACCCTCTGAGCCACCTGTGCCAATTATGCATAAACTAAATGGCTGATGGTAAAACTTAACATTCATGCAAAGCTGAATCCCACTATATCCCTGACTGATATACAAATGTGTGATGTAAAAATTTAAAAATGGTGCACAAATGTATGATCCCACTAACCCAGAATGATATACACATGTATGAAGACACAAACTAGTATATTTAATAATATCACTTACTTTATCATGGGCTTCCCAGGTGTCATTAGTGGCATAGAATCCACCTGCCAATGCAGGAGACATAAGAGATGTTGGTTTGATCCCTGGATAGGGAAGAACCCCTGGAGAGTGGACATGGCAACCTACTCCAGTATTCTTGCCTGGAGAATTCCAGGGACAGAGGAGCCTGGCAGGCTCCAAGGGGTAGTTAAACGTCATGACTTAGCATGCACACAATTATTATTACTATTTTACTAACCAGATAAAACATCAACCTATGTGAATACACAATATTCATAAAGAAGTTGAGTAGAAATTATACTGAGGCAGAGATTGAACTATTTTCTTTCATTAGGTCAAGACCAATTAACAGATTTTGATTTAATCTTGAGAAATTGATCTTTTTTTTTAAATTTATTTATTTTAATTACTTTACAATATTGTAGTGGTTTTGCCATACATAGACATGAATCAGCCATGGGTGCACATGTGTTCCCCATCCTGAACCCCCCTCCCCCCTGTCTCCCCATCCCATCCCTCTGGGTTATCCCAGTGTACCAGCCCTGAGCACCTTGTCTCATGCATCGAACCTGGACTGGTGATCTGTTTCACATATAATAATATACATGTTTCAATGCTATTCTCTCAAATCATCCCACCCTCGTCTTCACCCACAGAATCCAATAGACTGTTCTATATATCTGTGTCTCTTTTGCTGTCTTGTATATAGGGTTATCGTTATCATCTTTCTAAATTCGATATATATGCGTTAGTATACTGTATTGGAGAAGGCAATGGCAACCCACTCCAGTACTCTTGCCTGGAAACTCCAATGGATGGAGGAGCCTGGTAGGCTGCAGTCCATGGGGTCGCAACGAGTCGTACACGACTGAGCGACTTCACTTTTACTTTTCACTTTCATCCATTGGAGAAAGAAATGGCAACCCACTCCAGTGTTCTTACCTGGAGAATCCCAGGGATCGCGGAGCCTGGTGGGCTGCTGTCTATGGGGTCGGACGTCTATCAGCGTCGGACACGACTGAAGCGACTTGGCAGCAGTATACTGTATTGGTGTTTTTCCTTCTGGTTTACTTCACTCTGTATAATAGGCTCCAGTTTCATCCACCTCATTAGAACTGATTCAAATTGATCTTTGAATCCCTGCATGATACATAACCCATAGAAACACTTGCATATGTGCAAATGAGGACATGAAAGTGTAGCATTTTTAAACAGTGAATAATGTAAGCAATATAACAATACAAATACCCACCAGCTGGAGAATAAGTGAATCAATTTTAGGGTATACAGCCAATGGAATATCACTGGTAGTTAAAATGAGTAAACTGTATGTGTAAGTGTATGTGTGTGTAAATATAACAGTAAAAACACAATGCTGCACACACAAAAAATAAAGCCTCAGAAGAATGTTATTTTAATTACATAATTTATAAAATGTGTAAATGCTTACAAACCATACTGTATATTGTTCATTGAAATATAAATGTTTTAAAATATAAATTGGACTTTCCTGGTGGCGCAGTGGTAAAGAATCCTCCTGCCAATGCAGGAGATGAAGGCAATGGCAAGCCACTCCAGTATGCTTGCCTGGGAAACCCCATAGACTGAGGACCCTGGCAGACTACAATCCATGGGGTCACAAAGAGTTGGATGTGACTTGGAGACAAAACAACAACAAAAACATGTAAATTATATGTAAAAATAATATACTAATTCAGAATATTTGCTAGTTCTCAGTAGAGAAAGACTAGAAAGGAATTAGAACCAAACATAAACGGAGTTTTAAGTTACTTAACATTAGACTAAGATCATAACATCTGGTCCCATTATTTCATGGCAAATAGTTTGGGAAACAATGGAAACAGTGACAGACTTTATTTTGGGGGTTTCCAAAATCACTGCACATTGTGACTGCAGCCATGAAATTAAAAGACGCTTACTCCTTGGAAAAAAAAGCTATGAACAACCTAGACAGCATGTTATAAAGCAGAGACATTACTTAACCAACAAAAGTCCGTCTAGTCAAAGCTATGGTTTTTCCAGCAGTTGTGTATGGATGTGAGAGTTGGACTATAAAGAAAGCTGAGCACTGAAGAATTTATGCTTTTGAGCTGTGGTGTAGGAGGAGAAGGCTCTTGAGAGTCCCTTGGACTGCAAGGAAATCAAACCAGTCAATCCTAAAGGAAATCAGTTCTGAATATTCATTGGAAGGACTGATGCTGAAGCTGAAACTCCAATAGTTTGGCCATTTGATGCAAAGAACCGACTCATTTGAAAAGACCCTAATGATGAGAAAGATTGAAGGTGGGAAGAGAAGGGGATGACAGAGGATGAGATGGTTGAATGGTATCACCAATGCGATGGACATGAGTTTGAGTAAACTCCGGGAATTGATGATGGACAGGGAAGCCTGGCGTGCTGCAGTCCATGGGGTCGCAAAGAGTCACATGACTGAGCAACTGAACTGAACTGACTGAACTGAAGTGAGCATTATTTATGAATAACAATATTAATGTGAATATGAATCAACTATTATAAATATTAATCTGAAAAGTAATCTGAACTAATATTACTATTAATCTGAAGCAACTATCAATAGAACCAGATGATGAAGTTATTTTATCTTTCTCTTCTCTTGTAGATATCAAATAGTAATTTTTAAATGTTAGGAATCTTTAAAGAAGATTTCTGCTTTATGATGGCAGGAAGGAAATTAGAACTCAGTTTAAGTTATTCAGCAAGTCAAAAAGATTTAGATAAATGAGAATTTCCAGTTCATTTTTGCTCCAGAAGTTTTAATTTCATCACAGTATCAAATTTCACAAGGCATGGTGAATATTTATAGTATATGTGGTTTTTCATACACATCTTTATTTAATTGTCAGTTTCATGTATTTGAGCTTTTCAGTGAAAAGACTGGCAGCTGAATGTTTCCATAAAGATAAGGCACTTCTGAATATTTATGAATAAGCAACAATAATTCCACCAAATTGGACTAAATTGTGTTGTGCTTTGTAGCTTACATACTATTGTCCCTGTGCATTTTCATCTACAATGCAAAGTATTATAAATTATCTTAATTTGCAAAGAGTGTCTCCATTATACCTCATCACCAGCAATTGCCAACCACATTTACAGAACATTCAGATTAAAGGAGGATGAATTTGGTAATAAACCTTGAAAAGAGAGCTTGATTTCCATTTTTATTTTGATAAATGATACGTGGTAAAACTCAAAAGTGGCTGAATCTTGAATAATAAACTGAATATTATGTCTGGTAGAAGGAATTCAAGCTTGTTACTTTTGAGCAGAGATATTTTAAATGTACTCTTTACTATGCAGAGTCATACAAAATATGTCCTAAAAATTTTGTTACTACTTCTACTGTTTATACTTCTGTTATTGCAAGACTGACTTGCTCAGCAACCTCCGACCTCTTGTATGACTCTGTTTGAAGCTGTTGGTATTTGCCTTATTTTAACATATTTCCACCCAAATGAGGTTGCCACAAATTAATCCATACAGGAATTTCCTACAGTTTTTTTTAACTCTATCATAAATTTCAGTTTTTCATCAAAATTACTTTAGCTTATTTTTCAGATGTCGCTTAGAGATAACTGCCCTGAGAATCACATTCATTCATGAACATTATTGAACATTTGTTATGTGCCAGATTTTGTGCTGTGAAGGCTTTGTGGGAAAGAGAAAAAAGTGAAATAAGTCCAATCTATAGGAAAAAAAGAAAATAAATGATTATAAATTAATGAAGATATGTGAAATAGTTCTATTGGTTGACAGAGGAAGGAAAGATGAAGAACCCTTCAAAGAGACTAAGAGGAGGCTCCTTATGTTCTCCAAGAGCTAAGGTAGCCCTCAGCATACAGAAATTAAAGTATAAATTTGGTACTTTTAGCTGTACATTTCTGGTAATTGTATGCTTGTTTTGACACTAGGAAGTCAGTACTTATTAATGACTTGTCATCAGTGAACTAATACATGCTTTTTTGCTTTCTAGTTCAAATTTAGATTAATTTGGTCAAGGATCTATGCCCACAAAAAAAGACATCTCTTTTTGATTATCATATGATTTAAGATGCACAAAAGTCATTCTCTTCTCCTATATTATTTGTCTTGAAATCATAGATTTCCCTCATCCATGAAGCTATCTAGAATTTTATCATAGTCCTCTAGTATCAGAAGTTATAACTGATATAATTTAACATCTAGTTGGGAAATAATGACGGACAAGGAAAACTGGCACACTGCAACCATGGGATCGCAGAGAGTTGGACATGACTTAGTGACTGAACAATAACAAGCAGTTAATTATCTTTGTCACATTATATCATTATATCATTTATCTTGTTGTTGTTATTATTGTTTAGTGGCTAAAGTCAAGTCTGACTCTTTTGTAACCCCATGGACTGTGGCCTTGCCAGGCTCCTCTGTCCATGGGATTTACCAGGCAAGGATACTGGAGTGGGTTGTCGTTTTCTTCTCCAGAAGATCTTCCTGACTCAGGGATCAAACCTGTGTTTCCCCCACTGACAGGCAAATTCTTTGCCATTTTGTCACAAGAGAAGCCCATCATTTAACTTACATTTATAGAATTTATAAAACACTAGGCACAGAATTCTATAGCTAGAAGATTTAGATTTTTGTAACTAGTGTCATATTTGATTTACCTTCTGAAGTACCCTTTTCTAGCTCTTTCAGGATCTTAGGAGCAAATTGTGCTATGAATGTTTCATTTTTAATATTCACCTTTATTAATTTTATTCTGAATAGGCACACTAGGTGTACTGGATCTAAAGAGATTAATTATTATTTAAGTGATAGAATTGATGAATTAAATATAATAATAGTAATAAGTATGTCAGCATCCCTTTGACCTAGTCCTTACCTCTGTAGTAACACGATGAAAATCAGATGGAAAAACTTACCACGTGACCAGGGACAGGGAATAAGGAAAAATGGACTTGTTGTGCTTGAGAGAGTTATCTCTCTCACCTCTCCTGAAAGGAGGAAGGAAAACTTTTGCTCTTTGGAGATGGGATGGAAATAATTCTGTTTTTATTCTAACCTTAGTAATGTAAATTTAGGGTTTCAACAGTCAGATTAACCTCCTGTGTCTCCAGTTTTTATAATCTAGAGATTTCTGTAAAGTCCTGGGTCTCATTCTTCCTTAAGACATAAACACAGATCCCCTCCAGAGGTACCTTAATCTCTCTGGAGTTCTCTCACTATTCATATAAACATATCTTCTCAATCACAAGCTTCCAGCTAAAGTCATGTGGAAAGCCCCAACTCTTTAGAAATCAGAAATATTTATTTTTATGAACTACTTTTTTTTTCTTGTGAGAAATTTTGAGAGTTGTGTATTCTGAAGGCAGAATATAAACATTCAGAGTTCTTCAGACTGATTACTGGGTTATATTAACTCTTGCTAGTTATTTTAAATGTCTATTTCATTTTCTTCCAAGACTATATAAGTAAAGCAATCTAAAGTTATGTTTGCATTGGACGTATTTGTTACCTGAACAGTTGTGGTTTCACATATTTTATATGAATTTTAAACTTTTCATGATTTGATCCTAATAGTTACATTGGTCAGAATCTGTTAGTTGCAAATCACTTGAAGCAGGCAAGAATGTTAGTACTATAACACGTTATGATATAGTCACAGAGACCATGGGGTATCATTGCTAAATTTGAATAATACAACAAATTTTAATTTTTGAGGGAAAAAAACCTCTCTCTGGTGGCTATATGCTATCAAAATTAAATATTTTAAGTAATAAAACAGGAAAAAAGTATGTAATCATATTAAAAACAATAAAAGGGATGATTTGTGCAGTTTTAAATCCTCCTGTTAAATTTTGTCTTTAATAAATTTATATTCTTCTCATAGGTTTTGAACTTTCACATTGTGAGGATCCTGGCATTCCACAATTTGGATACAAAATCAGCGACCAAGGGCATTTTGCTGGTAGCACTATCATTTATGGATGCAATCCAGGCTACACTCTCCATGGAAGCAGCCTTCTCAAGTGCATGACAGGGGAGAGAAGGGCATGGGACTATCCTCTGCCATCCTGTATTGGTAGGATACTGTTTTAGGTTTTCATGGAATATTTCTATGGAAGTGTTGTCAAAATATACTGTACCTTTTCAAGTTATTTCATCTGTCCACACCCAACTCATACCTTAATCAAAAAGTTAATGAATACATAGCTCAAATTTGTGGTAAGTCAGAGGGTTCTTTTCATAATCAATGAGTACCTTCTCTTTTTGGGCAAAAAATAGTTCATATGAAGTCATTATATTTATCCTATCTTGGTATAAAGTTTAACTTGCTACAAAATATGTTGAAACTCATAATCATACACATTTACTGAATCTCATTGACCAGATTTGTATTAATATACAAAATTAATGCTTATGCTGGTATAAAGGGAGATTAAAAAAACTAAATACTCTCAATAACTTCAAAAACTTTCTCTATATACATACCTTTTGAAAAACTAAGAAAGTGTATATATTTTCTTTATTTTATGTATCATGACATAATTAAATGAATTTCAATAAGAAAAGGCATGTGAAAGTTAGTCATATAAGATATATTGCCTACATGAAATTATAGAATGATCATTTTCTCTCCTTTATATAGCTGGAGAAGAATTTTATTACTACCATCCCATAAATCAATTAACAAATAGCTGGGCATGTGTGAGAAAGAGGGTGGATAGAAAAACGTTGATAAAGACCTCTGCTTTTTTTCTTTTGGTCCAAATATAGGTGCCAGGCTGGGTGGATTACTAAGACAACAAAAGGAAAAAAAAAACAAAAACAAAAACAAACATTTAAACAAAACACAAACTCCTCAATAGGGAACAAACAAGTTTGTTTAATGATTCTTATTTAATGGCAGTTGTGGTGGCACAAATTGATTCTGTGTCAGGCTCATATGGATAAAATTGACTTAATTTTTAAAAATGATTTATTAAGGTATAATTCATATTGAAAAAATTCCATGTTTAATGTATACAGTTTTATGAATTTTGAGTCCTGAATGTTTTGAGATATATTTTAATGTTTGTTAATTGATATAGTCAACACAGGAATAGTCACAAAACTTGATAGACTTCAAATAGGAAAGAAATGAAATTCTAGCTATTAGAGGTCTTGCAACTAATTGCAGTGTTTTTGATGACATGAGACTTCTATTGGTTTGTTAAAACATTGATGAGCAGAAAGCAAACATTCTTTTATCCAACCAAAATGCAATTATACTGCTTTCCTTTCAGATGCATCTGAATTTTGGATAGATTATGAGGATAAACCTAAAATAACAATCAACCTAAATTGATAAAGCTTAGGATTCTGGAATATGACCAACAATCAACCTGCTGGCATTGGTTATGAGAAAAATGTACACTGATTCATTCTCTCTGAAGTTATATTCTTTGCTGTGAATATCAAATATATTCAGAAACTCATTAAGGATTTCAAACAAAACTATAAACTTAAAAATATTGACTTGCTATGTTGTCAGTAAAATTAAAATCACAAACTAATACATTAAAAAAATATATATTTTCCTTATATATTGAATCAAGCTGAAGACATTTTCATTTTTTGGAAAACTTCATGCAAATAGAAGAACATTTGATCTAGGATCAGAAGATTTAATTATTTTTGTAACAAATCAATGCACTTTATGAATCTGCCAAGTCAAAATTTAGTAATACCCCTGCTCAAGCCTTTATGAGAAGGGTAACCTTTTTTTTTTTTTAATGATAGATGATCAGGAATAAAAGCTTAAAACAGCTGGACACATAATGTGTCATGCTGATGATTTTCATGACAATGGAAGATTAAATTCTATTTAAGATGGTGTTCTTTACTGTCAATAATTAACAGCTTTACCACTTGGCTAAAATCATAATTATCCATTCCTATTAACCTTAAATATCTATTATGGTTATATTTTTGCCTTGGTCAAATAAGCTTTTTCTTAATTATATGGGTGTTTCTAGGTAATTATGTTTCTGTAGCTTATACATTGAGCAAAGAAAAATTAATTTTTAGGCACCATAGCCAGAGGTATTTAACCTGCACACCTTCAATTTTATCTGTAAACATAAGAATTCTGACAGAGTATGAACTCCAATGTTACAGCATATCACACTGCTTTATTTGAAATCAAATAGCCAAGTAATATTTGTAACAAAAAAATATAGAGAAAGAAAGAGTTATGTTTAAATTCAATATAAAAACAGTTCCCAAAGCTCCAGTTCTTGGAGTTGCTTAAAATTAATCTGGCAGATTCTTGTTTTTGTTCAGTCACCCAGTTATATCCAACTCCCTGCGACCCCATGGACTGCAGCATGCCAGGCCTCTGTCCCATGCCATCTCCCTAATTTTGCCCAAGTTTGTGTTCATTGCATCGGTGATGCCATACAGTCATCTCATCCTCTGATGCCCTCTTCACCTACTGCACTCAATCTTTCCCAGCATCAGGGACTTTTCAAATGAGTCAACTGTTCGAATCAGATGACCAAAATACTGGAGCTTCAGCTTCAGCATGAGTCCTTCCAATGAGTATTCAGGGTTGATTTCCCTTAAGATTGGCTGGTTTGATCTCATTGCTCTCCAAGGCACTTTCAGGAATCTTCTCCAGCACCACAGTTTGAAGGCTTCAATTCTTTGGTGCTCTGCCTTCTTTACAGTTCAACTCTCACAACCGTACATGACTAATAGGAAGATCATAGTCTTGACTATACAGACCTTTGTCATCAGAGTAATGTCTGTGCTTTTCAACACACTAAGTTTGTCATAGCTTTCCTGCTGAGAAGCAATCATACTCTGATTTCATGGCTACAGTCACCATCCGCAGTGATTTTAGAGTCCAAGAAGATGAAATCTGTCACTACTTTCACCTTTTTCCCTTCTATCTGGCATGAAGTAATGGGACTGGATGCCATGATCTTAGTTTGTTAATATTTAGTGTTCAGCCAGCTCTTTCACTGTCCTCCTTCACCCTCATCAAGAGGTTGTTTAGTTCCTCTTTGCTTCCTGCCATTAGAATGTTGTTATTCAATTGCTCAGTCATGTCTGACTCATTGCCACCCCATGGACTGCATGCAGCATGCCAGGCTTCCCTGTCCTTCACCATCTCCCGGAGCTTACCGTTAGAATGGTATCACCCTCGTATCTGAGGTTATTGATGTTTTTCCTGCTTATCTTGACTCTAGCTTGTAACTCATCCAGCTTGGCATTTCTCATGATGTGTTCAGCATATAGGTTAAACCAACAGGGGGACAGCAGACAGCCCTGTTGTACTCCTTTTTCAATCTTGAACCAACAATTTGTTCCATTCAGGGTTCTAACTGTTGTTTCTTGACCTGCATACAGGTTTCTCTAGAAACAAGTAAGATGGTCTGGTATCCCCACCTCTTTAAGAGCTTTTCACAGTTTGTTATGATCCACACAGTCAAAGGCTTTAGTGTAGTCAATGAGACAAAGATACATGTTTTTCTGGAATTCCCTTGCTTTCTTTATGATACAGCGAATGTTGGCAATTTGATCTCTGGTTCCTCTTCCTTGTCTAAACCCAGCTTGGATGACTGGAAGTTCCTGGTTTGCATAATGCTGAAGCCTAGCAAGCAAGATATTAAGCATGACCTTACTAGAATGGTAGATGAGTACAATTGTCCAACTGTTAGCACATTCTTTAGCATGCATTCTTTAGTACTACCTTCTTGGGAACTGGGATGAGAATTGACCTTTTCTAGTCCTGTGGCCTCTGTTCGGTCTTCCACAATTGCTGACATATTGAATGCATCACCTTAAGGGTAGCATCCTTTAGGGTTTTAAATAGCTCTACTGGAACCCCATTTATTAACAGCAGTGCTTCCTAATGCCCACTTGACTTCACACTCTAGAATGTCTAACTCTAGAATAACTGACCACAACATCGTAGTAGTCCCTTCATTGATCACTGTCTTGTCATGGCGAAGGTCCTTGCATAGGCTAATGAAGCTATGAGCCATGCTGTGTAGGGCTATTCAAGACAGTTGGGTCATAGCAGCTAGTTCTGACCAAATGGGATCCACTGGAGGAGAGAATGGCAAACCACCCCAGTATACTTGCCATGAGAACCTCATGGATTGTATAAAAAGGACAAGTCTGGCAGAATGAAGTATCAAATTTGTTATCCTCAGAAATATGCCAATAATAGTGAATAAATCATTAAAAATGATGAAAAATGAATTATTACAGTTACAACATTCTAGGTTGTCCAACAAAGTTCTTGTTACACAATGAGAAAAACCACAGTAAGTAATGGTAACTTCTTAACTATATATATTTTATTTATTTTAAAAATAACAAATTTATTATTATAAATTAAATTAAACTAATGTTACAATACAAAATAAACTTGCTTAGCCCTCTATAGGTGTGTATATCAGTCAGGGTTCACCAAATAAAAAGAGTCAGTAGATCTATATGTGATATATTTAGCTATCATCTATCAAGAAATGTATTTATTTATATTGAGGAATTAACTCATGCAGTTGTGGGGACTGACAAGTTCAAAATCCATAGGGAAGATCAAAAGGATGGAAACTAGGGCAGGAATTAATGATGCAGTCTTGAGGGAAAATCTTCTTTTCCAGAAAACTCAGTTTTCATTGTTAAGGCCTTCCAATTGATTGGATGAAGGCTACCCACATTATCAAGGGTAAAGTCAGCTGATTATAGATGTTAACCAGGTCTATAAATAGCAACACCTAGATTAGTGTTTGATAAAATAACTGGGTACTACAACTTGGCCAAGTTGACACATAAAAATAATCCTAATATTATACTAAAATATAAGATCTAAAATCTTTGAAGCAATTTTATCTATATGAATAGAGACTACAAATTTTAACCATGATATTCAGTTGTTATTCAGTCTTTTCCAAGTACTGAAACTTTGTCTCTGACCTCTGTTCTAATAATCAAAACAAAACAAAAATTCAAGATGCTAAGTTCAGCATTGCATTTGAGTAAGATAATAACACTGCAGAGAACAAGAAAAATAAATATAGTAATATATTCAAATATATAAGCAAAAAGTAAACTACCTTGGATTTAGTTTTATTTTTTGGTAGTATAGTAATTTGGAGAACTTTCAAAAATATATTATTACACCTTGTGGTTTATAGGATGTAGAGAAGTAGAGTAATATACTAAGTAAACTACTTCATTTCTCTCTTCTCTAGCAAGAGGATTCTTTCTAGATTAGTTGCTTATCAATGTAAAATCATTCCAGATTTCCCAATATATTAAATATTATCAAAATGGAGAGGGAATTCCCCAAAAGCTATATATTTTTATTATATTGTATGATGATGTTTACATTTTTAATTTGGTGAATTTTATAAAAATTAAAGACCACTTTAAATCAAAACGGAACAAGGTTTAACTGAAGTAAAATCTAATAAAAATGCCACTTTGACTTTGGGGAGGTTAAAAGCAAAAGAGTTTAGAGTGATTGAAGGGGAATAAGAGGACAATGAAATTTAGAAGGCCTGAGGGACCTGCAGTAAAGCTTAGAGGTAAGGTAGTAAGATGATGAATTAGTTAGCCTACAACCAGCTATAAGTGAGCAACTTGCCATCTGTTTCCCCTTGTTACATTAACATTATTTTGCCATACATCTTAAAAAGTTTGAAGCCTAAACTCAGAGCTTTTGAGTGTGTACTTTTAAAATTCCCTAATTGGCTTATTATATTATCATTTATATGATCGAACTTGAGATTCTTGTTTTATTGTACAATGTGTTCTTCTTTAATTAATACCTTAATCTGAGAAAGCATATACACATATATACTCTCAATAACAGGAGAAATCAATCCTTATTTTCCATCAGGTGAAAAATATATCCCCGAGAAATTTGTAGATGTTTAGAAAGATTAAACTGTGACTTAAAATTGAATTAATTTTTTCTAGCTGAATGTGGAGGTCGTTTTAAAGGAGAATCATCAGGAAGAATTTTATCTCCTGGTTATCCCTTTCCATATGACAATAATCTGCGTTGCATGTGGATGATTGAGGTAGATCCAGGAAACATTGTCAGGTAAATGGATTTTATCTTTTCAAAATGACTAAGGAATCTGAATTTCCTGATCAGACCCTATATACAATTAATATTAAGATTTTTCTTTTTTTTTTTTTTTACCATTGGCAAAGAAAAACATGGTTTTTTATCTATTATAAAATAGGAGGGGAAAGTATTGATAAGCATGACATACTAATTCATAGGCCACAGCGTTGGTTCATATAACCCCTTAGAAACTTTTCACTTATAAGAGGGCACAAAAGATGAGAATTTTCCCTGCTGCTTGAGAGTTCTACTCTTTCAATTCTTCATGACTTAAGACACTGTAAATTCAACAGAATTCTGAGATTTTTAAAAATTAAAGAAGAATTTTTGATATTAAATTGTAATCCAGATTTAAAACTATGACAATTCACATATCAAACATGGATGTGATATATATATATATATATATATATATATATATATATAGAGAGAGAGAGAGAGAGGCAAAGAGAGTTGAGTGTGTTTATATAATTGGATTTCTAGCTTTTGGATTAGGCACAAGAAAATTTGATATTAATTTTGTCTAGACTAAAGCAAAATAAATTTAACATGAAGCATTTTTTTCTTTTATGTGCATTTTTGTGGTGGGGGACCATTTTCACATTCAGGAGGTTTCCTTTTACTTCTTTTTTGAATGTGAACTGTTTTTGCATTTGTGGAGTAAATCTTTGATTCTGATAAACAAACACACTAAAAAATTGATACAGTGGCTATAACACATACTATGGCATTAGATAACTTGAGTTCAATTCATGACTCTGCCACCCTTAGGGCAATCTTATTTAATCTGAATCCTACTTGCCACATTTGTAAAATTGAGATCAAACTTGTTCCTGCTTCACTGGATCATTATAACAATTAAAGGAAAAAAATAGATGTAATGCATTTTGCACAGTGTGTGGCACATATGAGCTCCTCTTAAATGTCACTTGTCATTGCCACATTTAAGTCATGAACACTGAAAAGAATGTATAGGTAGGTCTTCCTTGGGTTACATGCTGATAAACTGAACATAAGTCAAAAATGTCATAAACTTTTACATATAATATAACTAATCTACCAAAAATCATCACTCACCCTCACTTACTCTAAACATGCTCAGAGCATTTATGTTAGTCTACAGTTGGGCAAATCATCTAACCTGAAGTCTATTTTATAATAAAGTATTGAGTATATCATGTAATTTTATTGAATACTATACTGAAAATGAAAAACAGAACTGTTTTATGAGTGCATTATGATTGTAAATGTGTTGGGAGCTTGTTTTTGTGATCTTGTGACTGACTGGGAACTTAGTTTCCTGGCATTTCCCACTGTCATGAGAGAGTATCACAACTGAGAAAAGATAAAAATTCAGAGTACAGTTTCTACTAAATGTGTATCTCTTCTGTACCATCTTAAAGTCAAAAATTCCTAAATTGAATCATCATAAATCAGGGATGGCCTGTACACCTAAAGTTTTAATAATTTGCAGAATTGATATAATAGTATATTTAATCATATTCTAAAAAAACTATACTGTTCAAGAAAAATGCATTGTTTGTATATACATTTTGCATTATTCATTTTATTTGATAGAATAAAAGAAATATCTAATGTAAGCAAAGATCTTTTATATTCTTTATTTAAAACTGGATCCATGTTTAAAATAATCAGAGATATATGGTTCTCCCACAGCCTACAGTTTCTTGCTTTTGATACGGAAGCATCACATGATATACTCCGAGTTTGGGATGGTCCACCTGAAAATGAGATGCTGTTAAAGGAAATTAGTGGGTCTCTTATTCCCGAAGGAATCCATAGCACTCTCAACGTAGTGACCATTCAGTTCGACACAGATTTCTATATCAGCAAATCTGGATTTGCAATTCAGTTTTCAAGTGAGTTGGTTTTTTTTGTTCTTAAAGAAAAAATATAGAAATGTGACTTAAATCCTTCTGTTACTTTACTACTCAAAAACTTTCATTTTTAAATTATAATTATCTTAATTTTTTTAATTTTATTTTTTAATTGGAGGAAAGTTGCTTTACAATGTTGTGTTGTTAATTATCTTAAATATTCTTATTTCTCTTCTTATTCATCTGGAGTTAAGATAAACCATGGACTGCAGCCCACCAGGCTTCTCCGTCTGGTTCAAATATGAGAAAGGAGTATTAAGGTTGTATATTGTCACCCTGCATATTTAACTTATATATAGAGTGAAAGTGAAAGTGAAAGTGAAGTCGCTCAGTTGTGTTCGACTCTTTGTGACCCGTGGACTGTAACCCACCAGGCTCCTCCGTCCATGGGATTCTCCAGGCAAGAATACTGGAGTGGGTTGCCATTTCCTTCTCCAGGGGATCTTCCCAACCCAGTGATTGAACCCCAGTCTCCCACATTGCAGGCAGACGCTTTAACCTCTACACCACCAGGGTAGAGTACTCCTTAAAGTAAAGGTGTTATTAAAGTTAATTCATCAAGAGAAACCATTACATTATGCAAACTGATAATTTGAATTTACTATAAAAGTATATTTTAAAATGTAAAATTTTGAGATAAGAAAGGAAATGAGTATTTGCCATTACAAAAAGCAACCCTACATTTTTACTAATTTTATTTTCTTTTGTTAAAGATTTTATATTCACAGAAAACTTTGACAAAATATTTTAAATCTACTTTTACATTAAACATATCCTACCACAATAAAATTTCATTCACTCTAATTACCAGTGTTGATGGCTGTTTGTTTTTTGTGTTTTTTTTGATAAGTGGTTAACTATATGCTGTTTCTTAAAAGGGATTTTGGTTTAGTGGCTGAAAAAAATAAATGGGAGCTCAAAATAATTTAGCTGCTATATTTTTACTCTTATTATCAATACACATTATCTCTTTGAGAAAAATATCTAAGAGATCTTCTAATTTCATAGCCTTAAAAATCCTAGCACTTGAAACTTATTGAGATTTCCAACATCATCTATGGAAAGAGTGCAGACCAGTATTCTTCATGTGTGCCTTAATTCAAGTCTTGGCTTCTTATTAATTGCTGATTTTGGGCACTTCACCTCATCACCTGAGTCTGAGCTCTGTAATTCACATAGGGATAATGATGCTCATTTCATAAATAGATTATTAAAATTCAATATGATTATGTGTGCACAGTACTTACTACTGAATAAGTAGTTGGTGCCCAGTAAACTATTATCACTATATGAATAAATGTAAAATTGGAATCCTTTGGATAAAGCATAAAGAACTTATTTAATGATTGGCCTGAAAATGTATCACTTTAGATTAACAACTAACAATACAAATGTATAATTAACTTGATATATTTTTTGTTCGTGAAAGACCATTGTTTGGCATACTCAACTAACAGAAGTAAATGAATTGTTTTGTGTTAGAAATAAGGCTCATGTGAGAGATGTATACATCAGTATAGATGAGTCGATGTCTTTAGATTTGTACCCTTAGTATATCTTTTGAGACAGAAAAAAAAAAAAGGAATGAAAAATAAGAGAATAATTATATAATTAATGAACATAAAGGACTTCTAACTCTGCAACACACATTAAAAATTCTTCATATTTATATCTTGACTTTCTAACTTTTTTGAAGTTAGGGACAATATGTCAGCAAACTGTGATATCTGTTCGATTTCAGTTATTTATGATGAAAGTCTGGCAACTAACAACTCTCCTTTCATTTACCTTAAATTAGTAAAGTTTTACACATAAATGGTTATTGTGATTAAATATCTAAATGCAATCATATGAAAAGGTGCTTCAGGCTATTGTTTGTGAATGCCAAATGTATCTGCTTAATAGAAACAAGCTGTTTTAAATGCATTTCTGGAAATTTTAATGTGCATCTGTCAGTGAAATTAGTAATATATTTTTTATATATATTGTATCTGTAGGTCATATTAAAGTTATAGAAACAATATGCATCCTACCAGAGTTTTAATATATCTGCCTTCATAATATTCTTTTAAGATGCATAAAAATATATATCATTGATCAGAGACTAAAAATTGATTCACTAAAATAAAATTACCTTGATAATTAATATATTGTGAATAGCATCAATTCAGATTTCCAATGTGAAAAGTTTTTTTTTTTTTTTTTTTTATGAATGATTTCTTGCTTGGTGCCAAGAATCACATTGTGCTGTGCATAGTTACTCAGTTGTGTCTGACTCTTTGTGACCCCTTGGACTGTAGCCCACCAGGCTCCTCTGTCCATGGGGATTCTCCAGGCAAGAATACTGGAGTAGGTTGCCATGCCATCCTCCTGGAGATCTTCCCAACCCAAGGATTGAACCCAGGTCTCCTGCATTTCAGGGGGATTCTTTAGTGTCGGAGCCACCAGGAAGCCCGTTAAGAATAATGTTAAGTACTTTTTGTATGGTGATCTCATTTAATGCTCACAGAGCCCATATGAGATATACTATGCTGATGCTCAGTGCTGAGTATTGTCCAACTCTTTGTGACCCCGTGGACTGTAGCCCACCAGGCTCCTCTATCTCTGGGATTCTCCAGGCAAGAATACTGGAGTGGATTGCCATTTCCTTCTCCAGGGACATACACTATGTCATTCCCATTTGCCAAAAAAAAAAAAAATACACTGAGGTTCAGAGAGTGAGTTAATTTATTCAAGGTCATGCCCTAGCAGATGTTTGCAACTGTGGCTCAAATCCAATTCTGTCTGAAAGGAGATTAACACTGTGCCTGCTGCTTAGGAAATACCTAGCAGGCACTACTGCTCATTAATATACCAGATGAAAGACAAAGATCTTAGTCATATTTATTAGTTACAGTGAAGTTCTACAATTGCATCAGTTTATATTCTGATTATGCTCCCCAGAACCACATCTAAGGTCACACTTCCAAAAAGCAGATGATTTATACAAGTGAAGAACTGAGAAAGAAGAAAGAAAAGTGGTAGTATGTGAATTCCCAAAGAGTTCCAAAGAATAGCAAGGAGAGATAAGAAAGCCTTCCTCAGCAATCAATGCAAATAGAGGAAAACAACAGAATGGGAAAGACTAGAGATCTCTTTAAGAAAATTAGAGATCCCAAGGGAACATTTCATGCAAAGATGGGCTCGATAAAGGACAGAAATGGTATGGACCTAACAGAAGCAGAAGATATTAAGAAGAGGTGGCAAGAATACACAGAAGAACTGTACAAAAAAGATCTTCACGACCCAGATAATCATGATGGTGTGATCACTCACCTAGAGCCAGACATCTTGGAATATGAATTCAAGTGGGCCTTAGAAAGCATCACTATGAACAAAACTAGTGGAGGTGATGAATTTCCAGTTGAGCTATTTCAAAACCTGAAAGATGATGCTTTGAAAGTACTGCACTCAATATACCAGCAAATTTGGAAAACTCAGCAGTGGCCACAGGACTGGAAAAGGTCAGTTTTCATTCCAATTCCAAAGAAAGGCAATGCCAAAGAATGCTCAAACTACTGCACAATTGCACTCATCTCACATGCTAGTAAACTAATGCTCAAAATTCTCCAAGCCAGGCTTCAGCAATATGTGAACCGTGAACTTCCAGATGTTCAAGCTGGTTTTCCAAAAGGCAGAGGAACCGGAGATCAAATTGCCAACATCCTCTGGATCATGGAAAAAGCAAGAGAGTTCCAGAAAAGCATCTATTTCTGCTTTATTGACTATGCCAAAGCCTTTGACTGTGCGGATCATAATAAACTGTGGAAAATTCTGAAAGAGATGGGAATACCAGGCCACCTGACCTGCCTCTTGAGAAACCTTATATGCAGGTCAGGAAGCAACAGTTAGAACTGGACATGGAACAATAGACTGGTTCCAAGTAGGAAAAGGAGTATATCAAGGCTGTATATTGTCACCCTGCTTATTTAACTTCTATGCAGAGTACATCATGAGAAACACTGGGCTGGAAGAAGCACAAGCTGGAATCAAGATTGCCGGGAGAAATGTCAATACCCTCAGATATGCAGATGACACCACCCTTATGGCAGAAAGTGAAGAGGAAAGATCTTCTTGATGAAAGTGAAAGAGGAGAGTGAAAATGTTGGCCTAAAATCCAACATTGAGAAAATGAAGGTCATGGCATCTGGTCCCATCACTTCATGGCAAATAGATGGGGAAACAGTGGAAACAGTGTCAGACTATTTTTTTGGGCTCCAAAATCACTGCAGATGGTGACTGCAGCCATGAAATTAAAAGACGCTTACTCCTTGGAAAGAACGTTATGACCAACCTAGATAGCATATTCAAAAACAGAGACATTACTTTGCCAACAAAGATCTGTCTAGTGAAGGCTATGGTTTCTCCAGTGGTTATGTATGGATGTGAGATTTGGGCTGTGAAGAAAGCTGAGCACCAAAGAATTGATGCTTTTGAACTGTGGTGTTGGAGAAGACTCTTGAGAGTCCCTTGGACTGCAAGGAGATCCAACCAGTGCATTCTAAGGGAGATCTGTCCTGGGTATTCTTTGGAAGGACTGATGCTAAAGCTGAAACTCCAATACTTTGGCCACCTCATGGGTAGAGTTGACTCATTGGAAAAGACTCTGATGCTGGGAGGGATTGGGGCAGGAGGAGAAGGGAACGACAGAGAATGAGATGGCTGGATGGCATCACCGACTCAATGGACATGGGTTTGGGTGGAGTCAGGGAGATGATGATGGACAGGGAGGCCTGGCGTGCTGTGATTCATGGAGTCTCCAAGAGTCGGACAGGACTGAGCGACTGAACTGAATTGAACTGAACTGATATACATTCCCATTTAAAAGGGACATTTGCCCCCTCTGGCTATTCTCATTTCCCCCTATAGGAAGAAAGACTCATTTTAAAGTGGAGATTGAAATATGTTTTTTGTAAAGTCCTCTAATTGTCAAAGAAAGCAACTAATCTTGAAGAGATCATTAAGGTACTATAGTCCAGTAAATCACTTATGTAGGTCAAATTTGGCTTGTAGGTCAGAATTTGCCACTTCAGTGCTTTACCAGAATTTCTCCTTTTCCTCAAATAAAACTGTCTCATGTTACCCATTTATTTGTTTGTTCATTCTAGGAGAGTCTATTAAAGGACCAGATATTAAGCATATTTATCTCCAACTGTTTCTCAAGTGCATCTTTCCTTTAAACCAGTAAATCATCTTAGTTACATACACAACACACACAACACACACACACACACACACACACACACACACACACACACACCCTGTACTGTTTTCTGTCCTTAAAGTTTCTTTTACTTTAAATGTTTTCCTGCTCTTTTTTCATAAATCTTGCACTTTCTTTCAGACTTGGCACCAAGAACTCTATTATAAAATATTTTCTGACCTCTGCATAAAACATTTAAAAATGTTTATAAAACCATCTATTTTTTTAAAGCTTTATCTGACCTCCCTTTATAAAATGCATTCCAGCCCATCCTCTAGGCACTTGCTATAGTTTTTTCGCAAGTAAAGATGAGAGAACATGGGTTATCTGTTCACTGTTCCAAAGATGTTTTAATTATGTGAACTTTGCCTCTCTAAATGTCTGTAAAGAACAAATATTTTATTCAGGGTGATCATGTAATTTATTGTTCATATCTAAGATGATTTTTGAGAATAACAGGGGACACTGTTAAAAATTAAGCTGAACAATAGCTGTAAACTAGAACAATACTATCCAAGTCAGTTTGTATCATTATTTTAATCGAATCAGGTATGCATTCTATTCTCTTTCCACTCTCCATCACTACCACAATGCCTGTTCCTCTTTTGAGTGAATAGCTGTCAAATAATAAATTAAGAAGGAATGAGACAGCCAATAGTAGCAAAATTACCTTAAGCAACAAAATACAACCAACAAAATGTATTTCAGTAAACTTGGTACAAAGTGAGTGTAACTGAAATCTAGGTCCCATACCAACTTCATAATCATTGTCAAGCCACTATCAGCAGCCTCATGCCTTCTATTTCACAATCTATGCATTCTTTGTAGTCTGTCACTTTGCCACTTGGTATTACAATCTACAAGGTACTTTTGCTTAATCAGAGTTACTTAAGTCTGACATCGCCACCTCGTGCTGTCCTATGTTCTGTCCTTGGTTCTCAGCAGTCAGCTTCTGTATCCCCTACTTAAATTTAATCTGCTTGGCTCATCCCACTTTAGTTCCTCAGGGAGGATATCTTTAGGTATCATGCTGTCATTTGCCCACAGAATAGTTGATTTTGACAGAATATTTTTTATGTCCTTAACTTTTAACCTCTCTGTTAAGAATTTGCCCCTGCTGGATAATACAAGATGCCAGGCCCAAAGCTTATACTGTTGAAAATTCTTAAGGAGATGGATTCCTTAATTATGAGAGGTTGATGTCTCTGGCCTTAAAGAACTGTATGGTGCCCTTGCATTCATTCCCATCCTCATTATTACCACTTGCATTGCTGTAGCCACTCACTCCATTATCTGTAGCTAGACTTTTGTCTACATTTCCATCTGACTAATGTTTTGAAAACATAAATCAGACACTCCTTCCTGTTTAAAATTTTTTAATGGCTACACAGTCATAAATTTAAAATTGTAGAGTTACGTTTAAAGCAATTTGCACCCAAATTACCTGCCAGCTTCATCCCTCGCTATTCAGTTACATACATCTAGTCATCTAACTACTGTCCTGAGAAGACACTGGCCATTCACATTTCCAGTTCTTTTGCAAACTTTTTTCCATGTTCCTAGTATGTTTATGTCCACATTAAAAAAAATCCATAATTCTTAGTCATTTTCCAAAGCCCAGGTCAAATGATACTTTCATTACTGATGAACTTCTAGACAGAATCAGTCATTTTCATATCTGCAACTCCCTGATACTATGTGTGTGTTATATAGAATGGCTATATAACCTAGTTTGCCCAAGACAGTTCTGATTTATGCCTCATTTCCGGGCATCCTGACTAGTTTGCCATTTGGGCTGTATTTTCCATTTTTAACAAAGTATCATTTTTAATATTTATGTTAAAATAGCTGAGGTATATTTATTAGCTGTATCTTTGTATTTGATCTCATTGGAGAAGGCAATGGCACCCCACTCCAGTACTCTTGCCTGGAAAGTCCCATGGATAGAGGAGCCTGGTGGGCTGCAGTCCATGGGGTCGCTAACAGTCGGACATGACTGAGCAACCTCACTTTCACTTTTCACTCTCCATGCATTGGAGAAGGAAATGGCAACCCACTCCAGTGTTCTTGCCTGGAGAATCCCAGGGCCAGGGGAGCCTGGTGGGCTACCATCTATGGGGTCACACAGAGTCGGACATGACTGAAATGACTTAGCAGCAGCAGCAACAGCAGCAGCAGCAGTAGTGTGTGAGGTACGTTCTCAATGCTCAGAGTAATTATAATACATGATTAATTTTGCAAGATAAATATACTGCAAACCCATCTCTATTTTCCAGTCTTTTGTGGATTTCAGATAACTTAAACTTTCTTTTCATGAGTAACATATCAGTCACTTGAGGACAAAATGAAAATATTCTCAGATATTAATATCTAACCCATTCTGACCTTGGAATATAGTGGGAGAAGTATTTGATGCTCTTGCCTTGCCAGCTCTTTTGTATAACAGCAAGTTATATCATAATCTACGGTTTGAAAGATACATAAAGCTGTCAGGCCATGAGCTAGCCAGATAAGTGAGAAATATGTATTCTTGAAATACACACAGAAGTAGAAGTTGAACAGATGGGCTATAAAGCTATAGTCTGAATGTCTTTGCCATGAAAGTGTTTGTTATTTATTTTATGGGGTAAATTAACAATAATTTATTTTATCATAGAAATATTTTATTATTTTACAATAGATGTTTATGGTAGTTGTGGCCTTATTTAAACTCCACATTTAAGGAGAAAGTATAAACTGAATATTCATTTCTTAAGAAAGCTAATTACACCATGACCCATGACGTACAAAAGAAAGTTCACCTGAAGGTTGCCGTGAGGAAGAGCCCAAGCCAAGATTAAGAAGGAGGTCAGAGAAACTTATTATTGTGAAAGTTGAAATTGAGCTCAAATGGATAGCAGGAAGGGATCTAGAAGAATATTGTTTTTTATAATTTGTGAATCAAAGCATCTTAGTACATCCAGAAATACATTTTAAAGAAGCAAGGAATCCCACATGATCCCACTTCAATAAAACATATTTAGGTAAGTGGTAAAAATAATTTTAGTGGGTAAATTATGTATGGATTGGTTATTTTTATGTACAATCAAGTAATTAGTAGAATACAGAACTAAATGAAACTTTCTTGGCTTCTGTGTTATATTAACATTTTGTAAGCTATGGTGGGACTCATTTTATACTCTAAAATATGAAACATAATTAAATGGTGATTGGTTGTCATAATACACTGACAAAATCTGTAATTTTAAATTACCTGATGTATTAAATAATGTAGTTGATTTTTTAAAAGTATCTAGCTACTATAGGCATGTTCTTTTTGTTTGAATGTTTCCTTAAAAAAAAATGATTGTTTGAATTGTTTCCTAAATAAAATTTCTCCCTGGTTTTAGATTTATCCTGGGGACTCTGATATCATTGGTATTAATAGACCAATTTTTCCTAATAACTTGTTAACCTCAGGTGAAACATGGGATATTTTGATTGAGAATTTAATATATATGATATTAAAACATGAGATTTAGACCTAATAGTATATTAATATTTTAAGATGCTGATCCTTGATATTTTTCTTTTAGGAACAAATTGTCTACAAATTTTAATATGATAAGCTGTTGAAATACCTATTTGGATTAACTCTATGGTTCTTAGACTTTTATTATCTACATACTAAGGATTTTGTACAACTTGCTTGAAATGTCTGCTAATCATCATGCTTTTTACATTTTAATGTGCTAATCATCAAAAATCCCAATAACTTCTCAATTAAAACTAAAAGAAAATTAATGCTGAAAATGCACCTGGCACACAATATATGTTAACATATATGGGGATCAGAGTGATATCATTAACCATGTGAAAACTATAAGACATAAATCTGTTTAAAAAAAAGATTTTTCATCTAGAACAAATGAAAACTCTACTGAACTAATTTCGTCACTTAGTTCTAAATTCTCTTCTACATGTGTGGAAAGTGTTAACATGCCAGCTTCTTTAGCAGAAGAACGTCCCAAATAACAATTTTAAATTTACTTAGACTTTTTTTTTTTTTTTTAATGGTTCAGCATACGTGTTTCTGGGCTTCCCTTGTAGCTCAGCTGGTAAAGTATCCACCTGCAATGCAGGAGATCCTAATTTGATTCCTGGGTCGAGAAGATCCCCTGGAGAAGGGATAGGCTACCCACTCCAGTATTCTTGGGCTTCCCTGGTGGCTCAGATATTAAAGAATTGCCTGTAGTTCAGGAAATCTGGGTTCAGTCCTGAGATTGGAAAGATAACATGGAGGAGGACATGGCAACTCACTTCTGTGTTCTTGCCTGGAGAATCCCCATGGACAGAGGAGCCTGGTGGGCTACAGTCCATGGGTCACAGAGGAACACGTGCATTTGAAAAGATAAGAATGTACACTTGCCATTATTTGGAATTAAATACCAATGAGATACACTTGGTTGATAACACTATGCCTGAAGTGTTCTATATTATTATTGATATTTGTCTACTTCTTTTTTAATCTACTAATTAAAACCATATTGATAATCAGTTTTTATTGGACCCACCTGTGCATTCCACCATCATTTTCCCCCTCTATTTAATTATTAGTTAAATATTTTGGAGGTGGGGGTGTACTTGCTCTAATATTAATAACGTACATTTTTTAATCAAATCTACTATCAAATTCTATTACACAACCTCACATATAATGTAAGAACCTTACAATAATGTACTTCCAGTTCTCTCTTCTTTCCTTTGGGCAATTGTTTTCACTAATCTTACTTCTATTTATGTTAACAGCATATAACTTTTTTTTAAAACTTTTAAGCAAACAATTATCTTTTAAATATTTTTAAAAATGATACAAAAAACATATATTAAAATTATAGTATTAAGGATAAACTGTTTTGTGATAATAGTACAAATATATATTTTGGTGACATACAACTTCATGACAAAAACAAAGCTCTTATTAAATTAGAAAAAGATAATACAATTTGAATTGGTTGTGGAATACATATGATTCATAACTTCAACCAAATAATTCTATCAAAATAAAACTATCATTAAAATTTACAAATATTTTTATGTACAGCAAAATAATTGAATAACCTTTTCTTTATGTATGACAAAGAAATGCTGATTTGAAAATAAATATATAAACTTTAGTATATCAGTACTAGTTTCTGCTTTTGCTGCTCATTGTCATTCAGACTTAGGAAAGTTTGTATCTGAAGCACTGTTTTTCATACACAACCAAAAGTGAAATATTTCAAACAATCATAATTTAAGACAATTTTGTAAGTTTTATATTGTGAAAAATTGTTATCAAATAAAGGTGTCCAAAAAGAAGTAAAGATTCAATATCTGTGAAAATACTTAAGCTGAAATATTTACACATTGTTTTATGACAGAAGATCAAATTGAAACTTTCCTCTATTTCAAAGTTTCCTCTAGTTCAAAGAACTAGCTCTATGCTTACTGGATACCTCAATACCAATAAAGAGAAAACTTTCTCAATTAAAAATATTATAGCTTGTGGAGACATTTGTTGACATACCAACAATTTAAAATATATTGGAAATAGCTTTAACAATACCAATAAAAATAAGAATATATTGAAAACCACACACTTAAGAAAAGAGTAAAATGGCATTGGTGGTGGTGGTGGTTTATTACTAAGTCATGCCCAACTCTTTGTGACCCCATGGACTACAGCCCACCAGGCTCCTCTGTCCATGGAATTTTCCAAGCAAGAATACTGGAGTGGGTTGAGTAAAATGACATTGCTGCCAAGTCTGCCAAGTCGCTTCAGTTGTGTCCGACTCTGTGCGACGCCATGGACTGCAGCCTACCAGGTTTCTCCGTCCATGGGATTCTCCAGGCAAGAACACTGAAGTGGGTTGCCATTTCCTTCTCCAATGCGTGAAAGTGAAAAGTGAAAGGGAAGTCACTCAGTCATGTCTGACTCTTAGCGACCCCATGGACTGCAGCCCACCAGGCTCCTCCATCCATGGGATTTTCCGGGCAACAGTACTGGAGTGGGGTGCCATTGCCTTCTCCCTAATGACATTAAATATGTCTAAAAAATCAAATTAAAGAATGTACACATGTACCACAAGTGATTATTTTGCTTCTCTTATTTTTAATGTTTAATTAATTCATATAAAGAGGATGTTTTTGTGTAAATAGATATATGGCATTTTAACTTTTTTAAATTATTTTAAGTAATTTTTGTATAGATAACTAGTTTGAAAAGTTCATCTATGTAAAATTATAAATCAATACATATTTTAATTATATAATATAAATCACTTTTAGCTTTTTATTTCATGCCCACAATTTTTCACTTTGTATGACAAATGTTACCTGATTTTAATAAGCATTTTATTATATTAAAGACATATACACATCTGCTATCCCTCTTAGATTATGTTCCTTTGATGGACAAGATGTTATCCTATTAATATTTATATAACCAGAACTTGGCATTACACCTGGTAGTTAGTAAATGTTAAATGAATCTGACTGTATTGAAATTTTTTATAATATAACATTAGAAACACACTGGTATTATGTGCTATCAGTCAGAACTATGTAAAATATTTGTATGTTACTTTATCTTTTTTTTGCTAATTAATTCTGTTAATCTCCAAATATTGGAATTCAACTCAAATTAGACTTTTATATAATCCTTTATAAAGAAACCACCTGCAATGCAGGAGACCTCGGTTTGATTTTTGGGTCGGGAAGATCCCCTGTAGCAGACCATGGCAACCTACTCCAGTATTCTTACCTGAAGAATCTCTATGGACAGAGGAGCCTGAAAGGCTACAGTCCATGGGGTCTCAAGGAATTGGACACAACTGAGCTACTAAGCACAGCACATAATCTTTTATAATCTTGGATATAAAGTCAATTTCCTGTATAGATAGGTACCTTTGACAGTCTTCAACCTAATAGGACTGTTGATTTAAAAATCATTAGACCAGTGATTTTATCCTCATTTTGTAGCACAAGAATCGATGGTGGTATGGAGGTGTTATTGTTCAGTTGCTAAGTCGTGTCTGAGTCTTAGCAACCCCATGGAGTACAGCAAGCCAGGCCTCCCTGTTCCTATCTCCTGAAGTTTGCCCATTTTCATGTCCATTGAGCCGGTGGTGCCATCCAACCATCTGATCCTTTTCTGCCCTCTTCTCCTTTTGCCTTCAATCTTTCCCAGCACCAGGATCTTTTCCAATGGGTCAGTTGTTGGCATCAGGTGGCCAAAGTATTGGAGCTTCAGCTTCAATATCAGTCCTTCCAGTGAATATTCAGGGTCATCTTATTAAAATGCATCTCCAATACCAAGCATACTTGGCTTCTAGTGGGTTTACGACAATTACCTGGTGAACAAATGAGTAAATGTGTATTTTTAACATTATGTTTATATAAAGTACTTGGAAGTATACTACAACACTAGCTTTGAGGTTTCTTTTGCATCTCATGTATGGAATATCTCTGTCATCTTGTCATCTACTATAACCTTATTTGCCATATCATTAAGGTGTTTCCTAATCATAATGAAATTCTAAAGATAGGCACATTGCTGAGTAGCTGGCAGAGTGTAGGCCTAATAATGATGTTGAACATTCTTTATAAAATTGATGAATCTCATACACAGCAAGGACTCAATCAAGGGCAGAACTCTCCAGGGTGAAATCCACCTCTAGGTTACCATCTGCATTTCAAATATTTTCTGATTGATTTGATTCTCGATGAGATTTCCTTCCAGGTTAAATATTCCTACTACCCAGGTTGATTTCCTTATTGATAGTGAAGTGGAGAATATAGTGTCATTTCTTAGTCAATACAAAAGTATAAGGCAATAAAACTGAAGAGGACAGTATAAGGCCTTGTGAATACCAAATTTGGACCATGACCTTGCTGAAGTTTCTTGACATATTGCAGCAAAAATACAGCTACTTCTTAGAGTACACAGTGAATAGTAAAATCTACTGGTCTTTATCTTAGAATTGACATTTTCATATCATATAATTTTCAATTATGCAATGTAATTGTTAGAATAATACTTTAAGATTTTTTCTAATACTAAATCGGTCAGGTAAATTATCACTATGTCAGTTTTACTGATGAGGCAGACAAAATTCAGGAAACTAAGGCAATCTGATCAATGTCCCTTTCTTACTATAGTGCAGTTCTTCTGCTTTTGATAGTATTATTTATCCAATTGTATCAGATCTGAGGCTTTTCAAAAGTTCTTGAGATAAACAAGTTTATACCAAAAAATCAGCTTTCTGAACAGAAAGGACACACAAGAACTTATAAGTGATTTTAGTGTATTTTTTATTTGTTGTACAAAAAAATGCCATAAGAAAAGTGGAGTATTAATTAGGCCAAGGTAACCAAGATGGTCATTCAAATGTTATCTCTGAATTATCATCCATAATATATTTGAAACATGTGCATGTGTTAGTTAGGACCGTTTTTTAGGTGAAATGCACATTTCTAATTAAATTAGATGAAAACAAATATAACATGAGAAGTCAGAAGTATATTTACAGTACTGATGAGTTATAAAAATGATGATAACTCAGTCATTTTCCGTAGTATTTAGTGCTATCTATATTGTTCTAAAAATGGCCTCAGGTTATCCAGATAGAGTAGTACAAATTAAAATGTAATATAAATGTTGTTACTGCACTTGGAGTAAATGTTTCCCAGTGTGAAACAAATCCTAAATTATAAATAAAGCTTAAGCATACATTGAAATGACTAGTTATAGTTTCATTCATTCATTCATTTCACACATATTTACTTGAAGAACTATTTTTAACTCTTATGAAAGATTCTCTTCAACGTCTTATGTATGAGGACTATCTATCCATAGGGTGTAGCAAAGCTTGATTTGATAAGGTTCCATGTTGCTTAACAAGAAATGCATTTAACTCTTTCAGTGGATTTAGCTATGGGTAAAGACTGAAAACATTGTAAAAACAATTCCTAAGTAATACTAATATAAACTTTCCTCACTTGTATAAAAATTGTTTTTTAACATAGCCCCTTCCAAAGCATCTTTAATTACATATAAAGACATATATATATATATATATATATATATATAAAATTAGCATTAATGTATATGGCTGATAAAATTGGAGACAGTTGTATAGATATCTCCCTCAGAACAGATGTTTAATATGTGTTCTACTAAAGAAAGGAAGGGAATGAGAAAACAATTGGAAGAGGATGGGAATGTAATGAAGAGTTTTTTTCTTTAAGATGGAAATTATAAGTCATATTTGTATGTTACTGGTTGTGACCCAGTACAGAAGGAAAACCTAGTGAATTAGAAGAGATGAAAAATGTTTGGGAATAAAGTCCTTTCAACACAAGAACTAGGGTTAGCCTTCCATAGAGCAAGGGCATCTTCTTCATTGCAACAGGAGAGAAAGCAGAGAATGTGGATACAGATTCCAGAGGTGAGGATGTGCCTACTTTACTGCTTCTATTCTCTTAAAGAACCGTAAGGAAAGAAATTTGTAAAAAAAAAAAAAAAAAAGAGAGAGAGAGAGCAGGAAGAAGAGAGAGAGAATGAGAAAAACAATTGGAGGGAAATGTCCTTGTTACTGCAATTACTTAATACCATTTGGCACATACATGGCTAAATTTGGCATTCTGTGTGATGTGCTATCGCTTCAGTTGTGTCTAACTCTTTGCAACCCCATAGGCTGTAGCCTGCTAGACTCCTCGGTCCATAGCATTCTCCAGGCAAGAATCCTAGAGTGGGTTGCTGTGTCCTCCTCCAGGGGATCTTCCAGATCCAGGGACTAAACCCATCTCTTACTCTTACGTCTGCTTCATTGGCAGGCAGGCAGATTCTTTACCACTAGCGCCACCCATGAAGCCCAAATTCAGCATATATCAGGCTAAATTTTATTTTTATTACTTCTAATAATACCTACAAAATAATTTTGAGTCTTTCTTTTTTGTTTCCCTTTATAGTGAAATATCAGGAACAAGAAATGGGTTATAAACTGCTCTTGCCTTTCTATTTCAAGCTAGTTCTAACTTTTTCGGCCCAGTTTTTTCATTAAGAAACAACTGTCAAAGTTCCATTAGTAGGGCATGCCTTTTTATTGTTTTTTTCTGGTAATGTGGTAGATTTGTAATGAGACAATATACTCTAATACTTAGGAGCCCTGCTGTTTCTTGAGTTCAAATTCCACATCTGCTAAGGATAAGCACATAATATGATGGGAAGCTTGTATTACTCATTTAGAATAGGGATGATAATACTTAATAAGAATTTGTGTTTTAGTCTAAGAGTATATAAACTTAGCTTCTAGTAAAGTGTTTTGTATAGTATATGCTCTCAATAGAGACAGTTATCATTATCATCATTATTTTATTGATATCTATTCTAATTGTCATTCATGGTGCATATAGTTGTTCAACATATATCTCTTTCTTAGATAAACAGACTTTTTTTCAGTTTGACACAATGTATACCAGTGGAATCCTGTGAATAAGACTACATTGTTAATATCTGTGCAATTTAAGTAAGAAATTAATATGTTTAAAGTTAAGTGTTATTAAATATGTAGGTTTTTGGATTTCTCCTGTAGGGATAATAGGCAAGTAAGGTAGTTTTTTTTCTGATTTTATAATGACATTTAAGGAGTAATGGCACCCCACTCCAGTACTCTTGCCTGGAAAATCCCATGGATGGAGGAGCCTGGTAGGCTGTAGTCCATGGGGTCGCTAAGAGTCGGACAGGACTGAGCGACTTCCCTTTCACTTTTCACTTTCACGCATTGGAGAACGAAATGGCAACCCACTCCAGTGTTCTTGCCTGGAGAATCCCAGAGACAGGGGAGCCTGGTGGGCTTCCGTCTATGGGGTCGCACAGAGTCAGACACGACTGAAGCGACTTAGCAGCAGCAGCAGCACCATATTTTAGAAATTCCCATTGAAGTCATGATTTCACTTGCACTCCATACTATGGTTCACACTCTCAGTACATTTTATTACAAAGTTTCTATCATTTTTACTTAAGAAATGTCCCTCAGTTATGGTCTCATGTGTGTATAGGGCACTTTGTCCACTTTAAACAGCTATGTGATATAGAGCAGGGTTATCTTTTTTAAGCCTAAATTTTCTCATTGGAAAAATATGGGTAATAAAAGAGTCCAGACTTCTTGTGAATGCAATGAGAAACAGCTCATAGTACAAGTGTTTAAAAGATAGTAAGTCTCAAAAAAAAAAAAAAAAAAAAAAGATAGTAAGTCTCCAGTAAATATTATATATTGCTTTACTAATCACATTCTCTTCTATTTATATACCTTTTCCCTGTGACTATTACAGTTTCTATTGAATAATCAACTGGTCTAAGAGCTGTGAAACACTTGATAATTCCCATTCTTTACTAACCAAAATATAAATGTCCATTCCTTTTGGGGAGAAAGATAAAGAAAGGAAGTTATTTTTTTACTGTCAATTTCATTAGGCTTTGAAAGTTAAATCCAAGCTTTATTTAAATAGAATTTAAGATAGAATTAGGATAGAATTTAAGCCTATTATATGCACTTTCTAGAATGTTCCTTTCTTTATATCATTGCAGATGAGGCAAGGTTGTTAAGAACTTTTATCTCTTAGATTTGTGCTTACCTTACATATTTTTGTTGAGAAAAATCAAGAATGTCATACTTAAACCTAATAGAAAAAATGCAGATATTCATTTCAGCAATCAAAATTTGAAGTAATTTTAACTGAAGAAATTAATAAAATAAACATAAATTATCTATGTTAATAATTTGGTGGCAAATATACTATTTATAATGTGTAGCTTTTTAGATTTTATATATATAAAATAGTTGATAAGTTAAAATACTTGGTAGCAAAAAACACCCTGTGTTTTATATATATATATATATAAAACAGCAAAAATAAAAGCAAATGAGATTTATCATGAGAATTTATGTTCCATAAAATTAAACAATAAATGTCAAATAAAGATTCTTAACCTATTTTTACACATGTGCCTAATACTTACTATTTTCTAATATAATTGCTTTTAAATCATGCTAATTTTGTGAGATTATTTCAGTCCATGACATTTTAAATGGTTATTTATTTTCTTTAATGGCTATAGCCTTTGTTTTAAAACATAAAACAAAAATGATTGATGGCAAAATAAATGTTTTTTTGCCTACGCACAAACACAGTGAATAACCAGTATAGAGATTAAACTTTGAATAAGTAAAGAAAATAAGACAATAGCATTCACAGCAAGTAACTGTTTCTGTGTATATTTAGCTAATTGCCTTTAGAATTGAAGTTATTACAAGAAGAAAAATATTTGGTCTTTTACTAAACCCTATCGTTCTCTATTTTGTTTTAAAATCTTATTCCTAATTTATTTATTAATTAAGAGAAAAGACATAGTACAGTTTTACCACCTCTCTTCCTTCAAGTCAACCAACCCCAAAGGCAAATGAATATTTTTACATTTTTAACTGTCATATGCGGAGAAGGCAATGGCAACCCACCCCAGTACTCTTGCCTGGAAAATCCCGTGGACAGAGGAGCCTGGTAGGCTGCAGTCCATGGGGTCGCTAGAGTCGGACACGACTGAGCGACTTCACTTTTACTTTTCACTTTCTTGCATTGGAGAAGGTAATTGCAACCCACTCCAGTGTTCTTGCCTGGAGAATCCCAGGGACGGGGGAATCTGGTGGGCTGGCATCTATGGGGTCGCACAGAGTCGGACACGACTGAAGCGACTTAGCAGCAGCAGCAGCAGCAGCTGTCATATTGAAGCCTTCTGATTTTAGTTACTAGGTTCCAATTTAAATCTTTAAATATAGTAACTCTGATGATAGGGCTCAAACATCTTTTTTCTCTCAAATACTGGTAAGCCACAGTTATACTAACTGCATTCAATATTTGTGTAACCTTGCTGTATGTACATTTTTACTTTTGAGAATGCTCATACTAAGCTTCAAGTTTTTTGCAGATGCAAGAGTCCAGCACATAGGAAGCCTCAACAACAATGACAGAAACAACAACAAAATTAATTGTTTTCATTATCTTTTATATCATTCTGCTTTTCAGTTTGAAAGCTGTAGAGCATTTTACATTTATATCACTCCTTTCCAATAAAAACTTGCTTAGTATAAATCTTATATGTAGAACATCCCAATCCGCTTTTATATTGTAAAGCCAGTTGATAGATCAGTTTTAGTGTTAGTGGAAACCATCCCAGAGCAATTCAAGAAAAACTTAATAACTGAGTTTATCACAAAAATTTACCAAAAAAGTGTCTAACAATGTTAAAAGATTGTAATTGCCAGACCCTGTAATCCCTGATGGATGTTCTGCTAAGGAACACTGATAGGTATTAGAGAACAAATCCACTTGGAAATTGGAACCATGCCCCTGCCCCCCTTCTCTCCATATTCTCCCATATGAGTTTGAATTTAATTCTATTATCAGCTAAAAATAACTCAAAAAATCATTTGAATATTTTAAAATAGACATGTTTATGCACACTATAGCATTTCTGTTTATGGATATACTCTGTATTTTTAATAATTTCTTAATGAGTTTTATTATATTTAACTGAGAAAGAAATTGTACCTCAAGAACAGTTAACAGGTAGAAAAGGACATTCTCTTGTATCATTTAAAACTTTGACTTCTGAAATCAGACTAACTGGGGTGTAAACCTTGGTTCTGCACTCTGATTTCTGTAATATTGAAAAAGTTACTTAATCTTCCTAAACTTTAGTTTTTTCACCTCTAAAATATTTAAGAACAGTAATGGCACTTGACTGATTGGGTTGTTAGTAGAATGAAATGAATTATACATGTTAAGTCCTTGTCCTTGGCTATTGCTCAGAAATGCTAGTTTATCAGTACAATGAAGCAACTGTAAGATTGCTGATGATGTATATAATGATACATGGTTTTAATTTAAGTGATAGGTAAAATGATATTTGTAGTCTACATTTTGTAACCTTTTTAAAAAGTAACACTTTAAAAATAACTTTCTTTCACTCTTTCCAAGAAGATATATAAAACAATTTGTTCCATTCATTTTGTGTATGTTATATATGTGTGTGCATATACATATTGGACAAGGCAATGGCACCCCACTCCAGTACTCTTGCCTGGAAAATCCCATGGACGGAGGAGCCTGGTAGGCTGCAGTCCATGGGGTCGCTAAGAGTCGGACACGACTGAGCAACTTCACTTTCACTTTTCACTTTCATGCACTGGAGAAGGAAATGGCAACCCACTTCAGTGTTCTTGCCTGGAGAATCCCAGGGACGGGGGATCCTGGTGGGCTGCTATCTCTGGGGTCGCACAGAGTCGGACACAACTGAAATGACTTAGCAGCAGCATATACATATATGTGTGTGTGATTATGTGTGTGTGAGTGTATATATATATATGAAATCATTTTTTGTAATTTCAGCTTTTATGCATACCACAGGGTTAGAGTGTTTGTTATTTTTTAAATTGATATAGTCCTCTTGATTCCCAAATGACTTGGAGAGTCGAAACCTTACAATATTTGTGTGAGATCCTCTGGTTTCTTTGTTGTGTATGTATGTGTGTTAAACAGATGAGCTACAAAAAGAATGCCTGGTGTATTAAAACAGATTGATTGGTATATTGATGAAACTATGTATCTATGCATGTGTGTATCTATCTATAGATACCTACCTACCTGTGTACCTAGTTACTAACCTACTAGGGATGTATGCAACAGAATCTCTTCATAGGTGCCACCACTACACAGTTTGAACAATTCAAAGTCTGTTCAGATTTGTGTCTGCTTATTTCCCCTTTGTATTCCTAGCACCCAACACAATGCCTGGAATATATTAAGTTAGTGAATAAATGAATAAATACTAGTTATGTGTCTGTAGTCCAGCAATTTGTGTACTTTAATATGCAGTTTAAAAAATAATGTATACAAGTACTGAAACCTACATTTATGAATATAGTTTAATAATAGCTTAAATGAAAAGTTAATACTTTATTTGTCTTGATACTTAATTATCATATGCTTTAGAGTAAATATGCTTTGTAGTAATTCAAAATAATTAAGCTGTTCCTATTCCATTAACCTGTATGATGTAGTTAAATATATTATTAAATGTGCCATATATTATATATATTAATAAAAGAACAGTTGTTTTCCTGTAGTACCATACCACTCTCCTCTAATGATTTTTTAAACTAAAATTTAGATAATTTTAGATTTCTATACAGTTGTCAGAAATAATAGAGATCCTGTATATCCTTTACCCAACTTCCTCCAATGGTATTTTCTTGTATAAACATAGCACAATATCACAACCATAAAATTGACATTGATACAATCCACAAACCTTATTCAGATTTCATTAATTTTACTTATGCTTCTTTGTGGGTATATGTTTATTTTGTTATATACTTCTATCAATAACCTCGGATATGCAGATGACACCACCCTTATGGCAGAAAGTGAAGAGGATCTCAAGAGCCTCTTGATGAAAGTGAAAGTGGAGAGTGAAAAACTTGGCTTAAAGCTCAACATTCAGAGAACGAAGATCATGGCATCCGGTCCCATCACTTCATGGGAAATAGATGGGGAAACAGTGGAAACAGTGTCAGACTTTATTTTTCTGGGCTCCAAAATCACTGCAGAAGGTGACTGCAGCCATGAAATTAAAAGATGCTTACTCCTTGGAAGGAAGGTTATGACCAACCTAGATAGCATATTCAAAAGCAAAGACATTACTTTGCCAACAAAGTTTCATCTAGTCAAGGCTATGGTTTTTCCTGTGGTCATGTATGGATGTGAGAGTTGGACTGTGAAGAAGGCTGAGTGCCGAAGAATTGATGCTTTTGAACTGTGGTGTTGGAGAAGACTCTTGAGAGTCCCTTGGACTGCAAAGAGATCCAACCAGTCCATTCTGAAGGAGATCAGCCCTGGGATTTCTTTGGAAGGAATGATGCTAAAGCTGAAACTCCAGTACTTTGGCCACCTCATGCGAAGAGTTGACTCATTGGAAAAGACTCTGATGCTGGGAGGGATTGGAGGCAAGAGGAGAAGGGGACGACAGAGGATGAGATGGCTGGATGGCATCACTGACTCGATGGACATGAGTCTGAGTGAACTCCGGGAGTTGGTGATGGACAGGGAGGCCTGGCGTGCTCTGATTCATGGGGTCGCAAAGAGTCGGACACGACGAGCGACTGATCTAATCTGATCTGATGTAGATTTGATGACCACCACCAGAGGCAAACCACAATGCATTTCCATCACAAAGATACCTCTTTTGAGTTTTTTATAGTCATAGTGATCTCCTTCCATCTCCTCCCCCTACAATGTTTAGTAGCTAGTAATCTGTTTTCCTACTTTGTAATTCTGTCACTTCAAGAATGTTCCCTAAGTAGAGACTATTGTATTTTTTTACTCATCATAATTGCTTTAAGATACACCTAAGATAGCCTATGTATCAGCATTCCTTTTTTATTGCTGAGCAATATTCCATGGTATAAACTTAGTTTAATGATTCACCTATTGAAGGACATTAGGTTTGTTCTTAGTCTTTAGTTCTGACAAAGAAAACTCCTATGAACATCCATGTTCAAATTTTTATGTGAACACAAGTTGTAGTTTCACTGGAATAAATATGCAAGAGTACAGTTACTGGGTCATGGTAAGCATATATTTATTTTTTCAAGAAAGTGTCATCTTTCCAGAGTGACTGTACCATTTTACATTTCTACCAAAAGTGTATGTGTATTTCATTTTCTTTCTTTTTTTTTTTTTTGTAAGAATCTTCCCAGCATTTGGTGTTGTAGCTAACTTGATAGGTATCTCATTGTGGTTTTAATTTGCTTTTCTTTAATGGTTAATGATGCTGAACATCTTTTCATGTACCATCAGGTATCCCCTTTTTTGAAATGTTTTTTGCCCATTTTGTAGTTGGATTTTTTCTTCTTTTTTTCCCCCCAGTTCTAAGAGTTCTTCATATATTCTACATACTAGTACTTTGTGGTGTATAGGCCAAGCAAATATATTCTTCTAGTTTGCAGCTGTCTTTTCATCCTCTTCACAATGTCTCTCACAGGGCATCAAAATAATGAATTTTGAGTAGATTTATTATTTAGCTATTAAAATGTCATGTTACTGCTTGAAGCAAGTTAACAAATAAATTATTTATGAAAAAAACAATTTAAAAGTATTTACTGTGCAGGTATTTAAAAATTAGCAATATTTTTTCAAATATCAAATTGAGGTATTGTTGATGTACAATGTTATATTAATTTCAGATGTACAGCATAGATAATTTTTATATATTATATATGCAATATGTGTGCATGCTCAGTCATGTCCAATTCTTTGTGACCCTATGGACTGTAGCCTACCAGGCTCTTCTGCCCATGGGATTTTCCAGGCAAGAATAGTGGAGTGGGTAGCCATTTGCTCTTCCAAAGGATCTTACTGACCCAAGGATTGAACTCACATCTCTAGCACTGCAGTTGGATTCTTTAAATGCTGAGCCATCAGGGATTTATACCTCATTTAAAAAGCAACAAGGATATATTTGTATAGCACAGGGAATTATGACCAAGGCATTTTTAAGTTATTTTTTTGAAAATGTAGAAGCATCTCAAATATGAGGTCTGGAACTTTGAAATTGATTTTGGTTGGCATCAAAACTACATGTATACCTGTGGCGGATTCATTTTGATATTTGGCAAAACTAATACAGTTATGTAAAGTTTAAAAATAAAATAAAAAATTAAAAAAAAAAAACACTAAAAGTTTGTTTCTATTTGTTCATAGGTTCTGTTGCCACCGCGTGTCGTGACCCAGGGGTTCCTATGAACGGAACTCGAAATGGGGATGGACGAGAACCTGGAGACACTGTGGTTTTTCAGTGTGACCCAGGATATGAACTTCAAGGAGAGGAAAGAATAACCTGCATTCAGGTAGAAAATCGATACTTCTGGCAGCCCAGCCCACCAGTTTGTATAGGTATGAATTTAGAACAATTAAAATTTTATGCAACTGTGAAATGATGGTTAAAAACTAGTTTCAGTGTTATTAAGAACATTATTCTAGAATAGGTTCTAGATCTCAGAGGTCTATGACCTTCCAAAAAATGCACAAAATTGTAAATCATTATTTTTCCCCTGAGGAGAGAGTGGACCTATAATTTCATTATATTCTTAGTGGTTTTAACACTCTTTTAAAAAAGTTAAGAATCAGAGTTCTTAAAAAACCTTCATCTTGCCTTATCTGCTACGTTGTTGTTCATTGTTGTTCAGTCACTAAGTTGTGTCCAACTCTTTGTGACCCCATGGACTACAGTACACCAGGCTTCCCTGTTTTTCACTATCTCTTGGAGTTTGCTCAAACTCATGTCCATTGAGTCATTGATGCCATTCAACCATCTCATCCTATGTCACCCTCTTCACCTCCTGCCCTCAATCTTTCCAGAATCAGGGTCTTTTCCAATGAGTAGACTCTTTGCATCAAGTGGCCAGAGTATGAGGCTGTCAAAGTATATATTATCTGCCAAACAAATGTAGTTATCCAATACTTTTAAAATTTAAAGAACGGATTCAGACACTGTATTTGAAATGGGTCATATTTATCTTGCCTCTATAATGGCTATTTCTTCTAAGAAAGAAAGTTGTATCAGAATTTAAATTTGAGTTTTAGGGCTTTGATTTTTCCTTCAATCCATATATTCCAGATCAGTTTTTATTTTGATGATCTAAGGATTTGCAACCACTTGGTTCATACTTCCAACTCTCTGTCTTTTGTTTCCATGCCCTGTTCTTGAATCTCCCAGTTAAACTCTTGAAAATCAAGACACACATTATTTCTTTACCAAGTGTAAGAAAAACTTTATACCACCTTTAGAATGAAAATAGTGAGAAAATATGCTGTGTAATCTTAACAAAAAAAGATCTCATCATTAAGATTCTTACATTCAACTAATTCAGTCTGAAACCTGTGGTTCAAGTGCTTTTAAATTGGTGTCATCTAAAATATGTAATACATTTTGACTGAAATTTGTATTGTCTACTCAAAACTTTATTTATACGCATATCCTTTCCTTTGGTACACTGTAAGCAAGTAGAGAGAAGATTCCATTTCTTGTTCATTGTATTTCTTCTAGAATGCAAATTTAGCACATTTAGGAGAGAAAGACTTATTTTTGTTCACTTATATCTAACTCATAAATACATTTTTACTAATTATTTCACAGAGTCACATGATAATAGGGAACGAGTGTTTAGTACTTAAGCACTCAATTATTCAGATTTATTTTATTCATTTTATATTTCTTATGCATGAGATGGAAACTCAAATTCATAAGTGTGTCCTACACATTGTTATAGACATGGAGGATTTAGCATTAAAATAATATAGAAGAGCTCTCTGTTTTTGTAAACCTACTCCTAGTAAAGTGAAAACTAAACAGTCGGGATTTTCATATCACATATTTTGCATTTAATAGTCTGGAATTAACAAAAAGCATTCAATATGGAAAATGAAACCTATCTAAAGACTCAAACCAGCCAGGGTTTGACTTCTAGGTATTTCTAGACTTCTGTAGAAAATGGGGCAGATGATAATGACAAAGCTTATTAAAGAGGCTGAAAAAAATGCACAGAATAAGTGCATACCTTGAGCCAATTCAGATTTAGCCATATTTCCCTTTACAGTTTATTATTTTCATTTATACCTGTGTTGCTCACTATGCATGTATCACTGAAAGATTCTAAATCATCAAATATCTATTACTTTGCATTTTATTATAACTTCACTCGTAAATGCAGACAAAAAATACAAGAAAAAAATGCTTTCAAAGGAAAGACTGAAACAGTGAAATGTTCATTTATTTGTTTACTGCACAGGTTATCTAGAAAATGCCAATTAAACAAAAATACCACATTCCAATTAATTGGAATCTGACTGAGCATCTTGTAAAGGGCATCTGTGTAAAGAGAAAATGACAGAACTTCAGAAACTTACTTGGAACTTCTTGATTTATTGTGATTTTTACACCTATTAAATGGGTGCTATTTATTATAATTATTAGAAAGGATATAGTATATCAAATGTTATGTTGAGAATTCTGAAATATTGAACAGCTTTACACTGAAATTCTAGAAACACAAAAATATGAAGCACAAAAGACTAAATCAGTTCAGTTCAGTTCAGTTCAGACACTCAGTAGTGTCCAACTCTTTGCGACCCCATGAATCACAGCATGCCAGGCCTCCCTGTCCATCATCAACTCCTGGAGTTCACTCAAACTCACGTCCATCGAGTCAGTGATGCCATCCAGCCATCTCATCCTCTGTCATCCCCTTTTCCTCCTGCCCCCAATCCCTCCCAGCATCAGAGTCTAAATAGGCTGTTATAAAATTCCATTTGTAGACAAGACTTTAGTCAGCAGGTAATAATTTTAGGAAAAACATGTTGAACACTAAATTTTACTTATATGGAGCAGGTTTGGGGAATTTTTTATAAGGATTTTGGTGCTGTGTATTATTTTTTTTTTATAGGGAAAGATCACTTGAGGAGAGGGATATGTATTAGAGCTTCTCAGAAGAAAACAACCTAAAAAAACAAGTCTGAAAAATTGCTAAGCCTGCAGAGAGCTTGATCTCTGAAACTGATAAGAAAGGAGTCCATGATTGGAAATACTATGCCAAAGATTAAACCCTCAACTTTTTAGAAACTTCATAAGTCTATGTGTCAGGCCATGGGGGCATAAAGCATTTTGCTTGTATGTAGAAGTAGTCAGCCTTATAGCAAATACCAAACAGAAGGACAGTCATCTTTAAAAGAGTTAATAGAATTCATTCCAACAAAATTGACAGTGTGAAGATTACTTTGGCATTGCCAGATAGAAAGTAACAGCACTCAACATGAAGGTAAATAGCAAAACCATTAGTGTGGGTGGACTGCTGAGAAAGAGAGTAGACACAAGTAAAACTGAATTGGGGAGAAAAAATAGTAATATTGTAAAACCATTATAAATAGTTGTCCATTTAACTGTCTCATAGAAACTACACTCAGAACAATTCATTAATGTCAGAATTCCATGGAACCTAAATAAAATTTTAATTCATTAAAGTATTTGATTTAAAGAGAATCTTATTTTTGGTGCTTTATGATTAGATATATAAAAATAAAAATGTATTTTCCAAATGTTATTTAAAGTTTTATATATTTAAAGCAAAGCTAATTTTCTTTATTGTTGATCTGTTTGCGATTTATACAAATGTCAGATAATGTCTCTGCTTGTCTCAAAGGTTTTACAGATTTTCAGAATCTGCTGCAGCAATGAAATTTATCAGGAAAACCTCAATAAGTAATTTAAATAATTTAATTAAAAGAATTTTAAAAGACTTTATGCTCGAAGAGTAGTATAATCACAAAATATATTCAGTAAGATACTTAAAATATGTATAATGGATTTTCCTATATCCTATGTGATAAAGAATATACACTATAAATGTAAATGTAGATGTGGCATGTGCATAAAATTGCTAATGATAAAAGATCACTATTTCCTGTGAAAAATAAAACTGAAACAAACCAATAAAATTGCTACCACAGTCCCCCCAAATTACAAATAACACCACTTCCTTAGAATGTGAAAGAAAACACAAAAATATTCTTGCCTTAATTCATACATATATGCATTTGCTATTAGACATATTTTTCTGATACTTTCCAAATTCACATTTGATTTCAAAAGTTCCAAAGACAAAATATGCCATTATTTTTATCAAAGCATGTAGCTACAAATTAGGTTGTCATTCAATCTAGTCATAATTAATCTTCACAAGGAATGCAAGGAGCCAGTAACAATTCAGCAACATTTATAGAATATGTAGTATATGCTAAATCTCACATAGAAAATAACATATAAGACAGTTTTTAGGTTATGGATTAAAGATGAATGCAGACACCTGAAAGGAATATTTAAATAATATATAGTAAGGAAAGTGATAGAGATAGGCAAACGTTGCTATGAATACCAGGTTGTTCTGGACACAGCTGCCATAAAGCCCTGGCTGACTATTTCTAGGAAAACTCCCTGGTGTGTGCTCAGTCACTCTGTCATTTCTGACTCTTTGTGACCCCACAGACTGTAGGTAGTGGCCAGGCGCCTCTGTTCATGGGATTTTCCAGGCAAGAATACTGGAGTGGATTGCTATTTCCTTCTCCAAGGGATCTTCTCAACCCAGGGATGGAACCCATGTCTTTTGAGTCTCCTGTATTGGCAGGCGAATTCTTTACTACTGGAAACTCCCTAGAGGTAGTGATGAATCTTGAGACATAATAAAGAGGTACATAGATGTAGAAGGGAAACAGACATTTCAGGAAAAACAAATAGGATGCATGCTGCTGCTGCTGCTAAGTTGCTTCAGTCGTGTCCGACTCTGTGCGACCCCATAGATGGCAGCTCACCAGGCTCCCCCGTCCCTGGGATTCTCCAGGCAAGAACACTGGAGTGGGTTGCCATTTCCTTCTCCAAAGCATGAAAGTGAAAAGTGAAAGGGAAGTCGCTCAGTCATGTCTGACTCTTAGCGACCCCATGGACCGCGGCCCACCAGGCTCCTCCGTCCATGGGATTTTCCAGGCAAGAGTACTGGAGTGGGGTTCCATTGTCTTCTCCAAATGGGATGCATAAAGGCATGTTAATACAAGGAACAACTAAATAATTATTTGAGTGTAAATTACGTGTATAGATTGGTGGTTGATGCAAATGGAAAGGTTGCAAGGGTTAAGACATGAAAGCTGTACTGGAGTCAGGGCATTATGTTTTAGACAGTGTGAAGTAACAGCAGAATTTTATGCATGGGTATAATCTGATAGGGCTTCCCCAGTGGCTCAGCAGTAAAGATTCCACCTGCAGTGCAGGACACGCAGGTTCACTCCCTTGGTGGAGAAGATACCCTGGAAGAGGGCATGGCAACCCACTCCAGTATTCTTGCCTGGAAAACCCCATGAACAGAGGATCCTGGCAGGCTATAGCCCGTAGGGTCACAAAGACTCAGATACAACTGAAGAGATTTACTTGGAAGATGTATTGGAGGAAATAGATTACACTGTGTGTGTCCTCAATCACTTGGTCATGTCCAACTATGCTAGATTATACTAGAGGCATGAAAAACAAACCAAAAAAAGCAATAATTCTGGAGGCATTTAAGACTCAGATCTAAAAATGTGGTATTAGAGAAGAAAAGATAGAGTGAAAATATCTATGAAGAACTATGAAATGGTGTCTTGGTACTGCTTACTGATAGACTGGAGTCAAAGGGGCAGTGAAGAAATGGAAGAATCTTGGGCTCCTACCTTGGGAATATATGTGGATGGATAATAGTGACAATAAAACAACCTAGGAATATAGGAGAAATTTGAATTAAGGTTTGGGTATATTGGATATTCTGTGTTTGATGTACCCATAGGCTATCAGGTAGAGAGATAAATCAGTAAGCTTGGGGATATGGTTTAGAATTAATCAGGGAAATCTGCTGGAGATGATAGGAAAAAGGAGTTATCAATATATAAGTGGAAGATAAAGTAACAGTTTGGATATGGAATTAAAAGACGCTTACTCCTTGAAAGGAAAGTTATGACCAACCTAGACAGCATATTAAAAAGCAGAGACATTACTTTGCCAACAAAGGTCTGTCTAGTCAAGGCTATGGTTTTTCCAGTGGTCATGTATGGATGTGAGAGTTGGACTGTGAAGAAAGCTAAGCGCCGAAGAATTGATGCTTTTGAATTGTGGTGTTAGAGAAGACTCTTGAGTGTCCCTTGGACTGCAAGGAGATCCAACCAGTCCATCCTAAAGGAGATCAGTCCTGGGTGTTCATTGGAAGGAAGATGCTAAATCTGAAACTCCAATACTTTGGCCACCTCATGCAAAGTGTTGACTCATTGGAAAAGACTCTGATGCTGGGAGGGATTGGGGGCAGGAGGAGAAGGGGACGACAGAGGATGAGATGGCTGGATGGCATCACCAACTCGATGGATATGAGTTTGAGTAAACTCCGGGAGTTGGTGATGGACAGGGAGGCCTGGCGTGCTGCGATTCATGGGGTCACAAAAAGTCAGACACGACTGAGCGACTGAACTGACTGAACTGAATGGGAAGAATGTAATAGAGTGTAAATTAGAGATGATTATGGAAGTAATTCAGGAAAATTACCAAAATTATAAGATGAAGTGAAAGAGGTGCTTGCCAATAAAACTGAGGTCTGTACAAAGACATCAAAAAAAAAAAAAAAAAAAGTGAAATTCCAAAAGGAGAGTGAGTTTAAGGTGAAAGTCAACAGTTAAGGATGATTACAGGTATGAAGAGAAAGATAAAGGCAGAAATTGCATCTTTATTGTCAGTACCAAAGTCATCTGAAGGTGAGCTAAGAAGGGTTTGTGTTGGAGGCAAGGGGGCTAAGAGAAATAGCAATGGCTGGAGAGAGAATGAGAAGTGGGGAGGAACAAATAAAGACATCGAGAATCCCTAAGGAATTAAAAGATTGTCTCGCTATAATTTAAAATGAAAAAATTCTATGCCTGACATAAGTTTTCTCAGGATAAATACTTTGGTGCTTTTCTTTGAAAAATAAGAAACCATATTTTTTTTTTTTTCCAATGTGACATTCTTTGCTAATTATGTTAGTCTGCCTATAGGTATATATAGTACATATGTGATGAAAGAGAATGAGATTAGACTCTTTTTCAGAAGGCTTAGTTGTAAAATAAAAATAAATAAATTCAAAATAATTAAGGAGATAATTTTATTAAAAATGAATTATTATAGAATTTTACCATTGTAATATATAGCAATAACAAATCACTAAGTTATACACCAAGAACTAACAGAGTGTTGTAGGTCTATTGTAATTCAAAAACAAACAAAATCATAGAAAAAGTGATCAGAGTTGTGGTTACCAGAGTCATGGAGTTGGGGAAAGCTACTTGTATGAAGATGGTTAAAAACACAAGATATTTAGCTATCCAGTTAATAAGTCCTAGTGATATAATGTATAATATGATATGAAACACAACTGTATCTTATATGAATATGTAACAATTGTTAGAGTAAATCTTGAGTTATAAGCACAAGAATTTTAATTTTTTCTTTAATTGTTTATCTCTATGATAAGACAGATGTTTACTCAATTCATTGTAGTGATCATTTAAAAGCTAAAAAGGGTTATTACAGGATGGGGGCAGGGACAAACTACTGTGATAGGAAAACATGTGAAAGTAACATCTTCAAGCATCTGAAAAATTAGGAAAAAGGGATTTTGCTCTTATAGAAAAGAGTACACAAGGTGAAAAAGAACAAGGTGTGGGAAGTGAGTTGAAAGGGTGGCCCAGAATGTTGTTCTCTGGGTCCAGCCTGTCCTTAGGTTGTGTGCCGGCTCAAGGCTGAGGGAGAACCAGAGTCCGAGAACCTAGAGAAAGGAGAGAAAATTGAGCAAAGTTTGGTTGTATGCAGTTTATTGTGATTGATCTGTGAGTACAAGCAATTCAACTAATCATTTGAGTCAAAGAAAGGGAGTTTACAAGGTCTGTGCCTGGTTTTGTCACAGAAAACTAAGGGGTCTTATTTAGGAGGTTTTATCTAAGATAAGTGAACCTTATATAGTTAGATGGTAAGGAGAGGATATTCACTGTGAACCCATATAACCAAAAACAGAAGGATAAAGGAATTTCTAAACCATTAGGTAAAATTCAACATTTTCAGCTGAAAAAAAAAAAAGGGAAAGGAAATAGGTTAGAGGGAGCTTTGTTTTATTTTTAGGATGAAAGAGATTTGAGTACCTGTGGACAACAAGGAAGAAGCCAGAGAATAAAGGAGATGAACGAACATAATTCTCAAAAAGAGAAACTGTGTGACCAAATGTAGGGTGTTATCCTGGATTAACAGGAGGGATTCATTACCCTCTGACGGTAGAGAAAAATACTCAGGGAGCATTAAAGTTTGAAGAGGGAGATCTACAGAAAGCTGAGATAGTCTGTTTAATCATTTGATATGATATCACAAAAACATACAGGTGATAGGGTAAATAAATTAAGGCTAAGCAAATAAATATTCTAGGCAGAGTAGGTCATCTGTTGTTACCGTGACACTGAGGGCAAGGTTGCAGAAGGTCATAGGGAGATGAAATAGCAGGCACCCATTATTTAGATGCTTCAATTCAGTTCAGTTCAGTTGCTCAGTCATGTCCGACTCTTGGTGACCCCATAAATTGCAGCACGCCAGGCCTCCATGTCCATCACCAACTTCTGGAGTTCACCCAAACTCATGTCCATTGAGTCAGTGATGCCATCCAGCCATATCATCCTCTGTCATCCCCTTCTCCTCCTGCCCCCAATCCCTCCCAGCATCAGAGTCTTTTCCAATGAGTCAGCTCTTCACATGAGGTGGCCAAAGTACTGGAGTTTCAGCTTTAGCATCAGTCCTTCCAAAGAATACCCAGGGCTGATCTCCTTTAGGATGGACTGGTTGGATCTCCTTGCGGTCCAACGGACTCTCAAGAGTCTTCTCCAACACCACAGTTTAAAAGCATCAATTCTTCGGCACTCAGCCTTCTTCACAGTCCAACTCTCACATCCATACATGACCACTGGAAAAACCATGGCCTTGACTAGAAGGACCTTTGTTGGCAAAGTAATGTCTCTGCTTGAATATGCTATCTAGGTTTGTCATAACTTTCTTTCCAAGGAGTAAGAGTCTTTTAATTTCATGGCTACAATCACCATCTGCAGTGATTTTAGATGATAAAGATTACCAAATTCTAATAATGATATTACATATCTGGGCTCAGGCAAAGAACAAAAATCTGAAATGTTGCCAGAATCAAAATTCTCCTTTGAAAACCAGTTTTGTGCTGTCAAAAGGATCCGGTATAACTTATAACTCAATGATAAAATTTACCTGTGAAAAACTGTGACTTCAAAGCTGAGATACGAGAATGATGATATGTGCACGAGACATCATATGGCACCATGAGAACTCCAGTCTCCATCTCAGTCACTCTCTCTCAGGTGCACACGTGTGTGTTTACCTCCACACTGTCTCACTCCATCACCAGAACCCTCCATATCTCAATTGCTCTAAGTTTCCTAAGCTGCCAACTTTAAATATTATTTTCTTATCAAGCTGTGTTTAACAGGCTCTAACAATAACCCCCTAAAGAATCTGTTCTCTGAATTTCTCTGACAGTTTTTTGGACCTCTCCACTGAAGTGTTACAGAAACCTTTGTCAGGCCATTATAATAACTGTGGTAACTGTCCATTTTCGTCAACAAGTCAGGCAACTAGAATTTAAGAATGTCCTAACATTCAGTTTGTTCTGTGCTGTGCTTAGTCACTCAGACGTGTCTCTTTGTGATCCCCTGGACTCTAGCCGGTCAGGCTCCTCTCTTCATCCAGACTCTCTAGGCAAGGATACTGGAATGGGTTGTTATGCCCTCACCCAGTGGATCTTCCTGAACCAGGGATCAAATCCAGGTCTCCTGCATTGCAGGCAGATTCTTTACCAGCTAAGCTACCAGGGAAGTCCTAACATTCAGTTTAGGAGTGTTTTATTATAAAGTTATATTGGTTCTCAGTTATCCATTTTCACATGTTAACTATTATCAAAGCCTCTTCTTCCATAAATAAAGGTATCAGGGAACATTTGAAAATGAACCAAATACTTCATATTCTATTATCCCACATATTACTAGAGATTTTGCTTTGCTTTGTTTCTATCTTTTTTTCTCGGTAACCTTCAGAGTTTTTCTTAGTAATTATGAGGAAATCATTTTTACTCCTCTTAATGTGTTTCTTTTATAAGAATCAAAATAGTAATAGCAAGGGAGAGAAGTATAAATGTAACTTTTTCTTGTCTTTTAAATCCAATAAAGGAGCTAAATTCACTCTATGCATGTATTTAGTATTTTAATGGTCTTTCTTGAAAGATCATGCAGTATTTAAGCATCCAGTACTATAAAAAATTGAGTTTGTACAAAAACCTCTAAACTTTTTTAGATATGTGTTCTCTAAATACTGATAGATAATTTTATTAATCACTTAAGGGATTTTGTTTGTTTGTTTTAAATTAAAGCACCCTGTGGAGGCAATTTAACAGGATCTTCAGGATTTATTCTTTCGCCAAACTTTCCTCATCCATATCCCCATAGTAGGGACTGTGACTGGACCATCACCGTCAATGCAGACTATGTTATCTCCTTGGCATTTATCAGGTGAGTTCCTATCCCTTTCCACAGCTTAAAAATTGTTCTGTTTATTTTGAATTAGCATTTGCACTAGGAAATATTTATTTTTACATGACATTTTACTTTTTTTTTTTTTTTACCAATTTCAATACTAGTATTTTGCAATAAACAATTTAAATATAACAGCATAGATTCCAACGTAGTTCTGCAGGCTAATGAGTGTGCATCACTCACCAGTTTCCAGTATAGAGGAAACCTGTTAAAGGTTGAATAGTTTATTGATTTTCATGAAACATTATCTCTTCATAACCTTTCCTCTCTCCCTGAACTTACTATCATTGCTTCAAAAGATTCTATGTTTCCTAAACTTAAAGATTAAAAGGTCAGCATTTTGAGGAATGTTTCCTCCCATATGTGCACCATCAAAAATGTCTTTGAAGTATCTGTGCAGCACCATTATTGGGCTTGGGAAAATATATATATACCACGTACCATTCTTTCTGGTGGTCTCATTAAGTCAACTGTCAAGAATTTGATGGGTAAACTTCATGTAATTTCTCAGCAGAATTTGTCTTCTGATGGAACTTTACATAAGGTGTTCAAAATTTACATTTGTTGTTTAGCAGTATCAGTTGAAAAGTTAGCTTAGTACTGACAGTGGAGGATGCAGCTTCTTGTGTGGCAAAGAAATTACTGAGTTTAAGCCCCAGCTCTGTTGTTATCATTTGTGTTACCTTGGGTAAGTTATTATCTGAATGAGTAATATCATAATATATGATTTTTTAATAATATTATTTGAGCCTCTGATTCCTCACATGAAGTAACAGCTGTATCACAAAACCAGGCCTAATTCTTTTCCTTAAGATTTCAATGGGAATGTTAGGTATCAGCAACTTAAAGAGTTTCTACCTAGAAATGTTCCTGATCTTAGTGTCCAAGACTAAAGTCTGCTGGCTCTTGTAACACAGCTCTTCCATCTGCTAGCATATCACAGCTGCTTGGTTTTTATGTAAATTTTTAAGCTGAACATTTTTTCTAATATATGAAAGTGAAAGTCACTCAGTCATGTCTGACTCTTTGCAGCCCCATGGACTATATGGTCTGTGGAATTCTCCAGACCAGAATATTCGTGTGAGTAGTGTTTCCCTTCTCCAGGGGATCTTCCCAACCCAGGAATCAAACCCAGGTCTTCCGCAATTCTGGCAGATTCTTTACCAGCTAAGCCACAAAGGAAACCAATATATGAAACCTAGATTAAAAAAAAAAAAAAAAAAAAAAAAAACTAGAAAAAAGATAATTCAAATTCATGAAAAATTTCAAAAGTATAAATATATGGAATTTTTATTTCTATAATTTGTAGTAGTACATTGATAATGGTAACAACAAAGCAACACTTGATGGCAATGTTGGTTATATGCCAAGACCCAGTTATAAGACAATTTTCCGAAGTAAATACTGTAATTCTCATTTTTACCGTAGAGGAAATGGCAGTACAAACATTAAAAATGTCAGGATGCATGATACAAGGTTTAATTTACTTTAAAATTGTTTTAGTTAATAACTGAATGGTAGAAGGTTGTATTACATGAAGTGTGTGCGCAGAAGTTGATTTACTGTTGTATCATTGATTACGTGACCTAAGAGAGACTACTGACATATCACGCTCTCATTGGGAAAATGGAAATGATAATCTCTTCCTTATACCACAGGATTATTGACAAAAAACAAGTTAATATTTATGAAACTATTTGTAAAAGATAGAGTGTACTATCTTCCCAGGTTTTTAGGAAAAATAATCATTATATTTATGTCTTCAGTTTTCTAAGTGTGTGGGTTCTATAATCATTATAGGACAATTCTCATACTTTGAAGGTTGTTAAGGCAAGTTTATTATGCAAGTTTGAAACATTTAAATATTGATTTGAATAGTTTATGTGCTCAAATGTCTTTATTTGCACACTGTTTACTTTTGGTGAAGAGTATATTGGCTCAATTTGCCTACATTAAGTTCTAAAAGAAGAAAATATATTTACTTTCAAGGAAAAGAATACCTAGTACAATGTGCAGTGCTTTGAATAATTTAAATGCAGATTTTATCTTTCCAAATTTTGTTTGAATCTGGTATGTAGAGTTCAGTTTTAAAACAAGAATGCTCTTAAATTTTGAAGTTCAAGGCAAATAGATTCACGGACAAAGCAAAAAGCGATGCAAAATATCTGGTGAAAAATTTTAAAATACAGTTAATGTCTTACACATTTTACTGATATAAAGTAACTTAAGGATATGTAGCTAACAAGGACACAAGCATCTTGAACCTAAACTCTGACTGCAAATCCTGTATCAATTATCAGCTTAAACATTGTTAGCCTTACAGTCATTTGTATTCCCTGTAGACATAATGCCAACTTAGAAATACTTGAAAATATCAAGATGTCTTCTTTCTTTTTCTAGTGCTGATTTTATATGCATATTCAGTGTGCTGTTGCCAGGGGGATTTTTAAATTGACTTATTTTGACAGAATCTGTTATTTTTAAATATAATGATTGAATTAATATATAATTTATGGGACTATTATGATTAAAACCATAGCAATAACCATTTCACTTTTTTCTTCCTTCCTTCCTTCCTTTCTTTTTTCTTTTCTTTTAGTTTTAGCATAGAACCAAACTATGATTTCCTCTATATATATGATGGGCCAGACAGTAATAGTCCCTTGATTGGAAGTTTTCAAGACAGCAAATTACCGGAGAGGATAGAAAGCAGCTCAAATAACATGCATTTGGCTTTTCGGAGTGATGGATCTGTTAGTTACACTGGATTCCATTTAGAGTATAAAGGTAAATGTGAACATTTGATTTTAGCATCATGATTTAAATTGTGAATATTTTATATGAGAGAATAATGTCATATTGGCCATTGTCAGCGGTTAGTTATATGTGCAGTTCTTAAAGCATACTACCTGCAATTCATCTCACAAAAGAGCACTCACTGTAGACTTTTCCTATGAGCGAGAAGGAAATTAGCATTTCCTAATTACTACCAAAGGAAATGTATCACACAAACAAATAAGCCATTAGGATACTGCAGAAGTTGGCTGAGACCACAAAATATTTCTTAAAAAACAAAGTCATTTTTGGAAGCTGAAGTTTCACTTGAATATCAAATATTCAGAGACTACTCTCATGGATAAAAATATTCAAAAGTATACGATTCACAAAATATTTTGACAATTATACTCAGAAAACATCTGAAAATATTTAAATAGGTCAACATTTAGAATAGGGTGAATATAATATGCTCTAAATCAAATCCCTTATGACTATACAGTGGAAGTGAGAAACATATTCAAGAGATTGGATCTGATAGACAGAGTGCCTGAAGAACTATGAACCTAAGTTAGTGACATTGTACAGGAGACAGGGATCAAGACCATCCCTAAGAAAAAGAAATGCAAAAAACCAAAATGGTTGTCTGATGAGGCCTTACAAATATCTGTGAAAGGAGAAAAGGAAAGATATCTTTTAAATCAAGATAACAAGATAAGATATCTTATATTATATAATGGGCATATGCCCATTTGAATACAGAGTTCCAAAGAATAACAAGGAGAGATAAGAAATTCTTCCTCAGTGATCAATGCAAAGAAATAGAGGAAAACAATAGAATGGGAAAGACTAGAGATCACTTCAAGAAAATTAGAGATACCAAGGAAAAATTTCATGCAAAGATGAGCACAATAGAGAAAAGAAATGGTATGGACCTAACAGAAGCAGAAAATATTAAGAAGAGGTGGCAAGAATACACAGAAGAACTATTAAAAAAAAAAATCTTCATGACCCAGATAATCACAATGCTGTGATCACTCAGAGCCAGACATCCTGGAATGTGAAGTCAAGTGGACCTGAGGAAGCATCTCTATGAATAAAGCTAGTAGAGGTGATGGAATTCCAGCTCAGCTATTTCCAATCTTAAAAGATGATGCTGTGAAAGTACTGCACTGAGTATGCAAGCAAATTTGGAAAACTCAGCACTGGCCACTGGACTGGAAAAGGTCACTTTCATTCCAATCCCAAAGAAAGTCAATGCCAAAGAATGCTCAAACTACTGCACAATTGTACTCATCTCACATGCTAGTAAAGTAATGCTCAAAATTCTCCAAGCCAGGCTTCAACAGTGCATGAACAGTGAACTTCCAGATGTTTGAGGTGGATTTAGAAAAAGCAGAGGAACAACAGATCAAATTGCCAACATGTGTTGGATCATTGAAAAAGCAAAAGAGTTCCAGAAAAAACATCTACTTCTGTTTCGTCGACTATGCCTAAGCCTTTGTGTGGATCACAATAAACTGTGAAAAATTCTGAAAGAGATGGGAATACCAGACCACCTGACCTGCCTCTTGAGAAATCTGTATGCAGGTCATGAAGCAACAGTTAGAATTGGACATGGAACAACAGACTGGTTCCAAATCAGGAAAGGAGTACGTCAAGGCTGTAAATTGTCACCATGCTTATTTAACTTATATGCAGAGTACATCATGAGAAACTCTGGGCTGGAGAAAGCACATGCAGGAATCAAGATTGCCAGGAGAAATATCAATAGCCTCAGATATGCAGATGACCCACCCCTATGGCAGAAAGTGAAGAACAAAAGAGCCTCTTGATGAAAGTGAAAAAGGAGAGTGAAAAAGTTGGTTTAAAACTCAACATTCAGAACACTAAGATCATGGCAACTGGTCCCATCACTTCATAGCAAATAGATGGGAAAACAGTGGAAACCATGACAGACTTTATTTTGGGGGGTTCCAAAATCACTGCAGAAGGTGACTGCAGCCATGAAATTAAAAGACATTTGCTCCTTGGAGGGAAGGTTATGACCAACCTAGACAGCATATTGAAAATCAGAGACATTCCTTTGCCAACAAAGTTCCATACAGTCAAAGGTACAGTCTTTCCAGCAGCCATGTATGGATGTGAGAGTCGGACTTTAAAGAAAGCTGAGCAGTGAAGAATTGGTGCTTTTGAACTGTGGTGATGGATAAGACACTTGTGAGTCCCTTGGACTGCAAGGAGATCCAACCAGTTCATCCTAAAGGAAATCAGTCCTGAATATTCATTGAAAAGACTAATGCTGAAGCTGAAACTCCAATTCTTTGGTCACCTGATGCGAAGAACTGACTCATTTGAAAAGACCCTGATGCTGGGAAAGATTGAAGGTGGGAGGAAAAGGGGACGACAGAGGATGAAATGGTTGAATGGCATCACCGACTCTATGGACATGAGTTTGAGTAAGCTGTGGGAGTTAGTGATAGACAGGGAGGCCTGGCATGATGCAGTCCACGGGGCCGCAGAGTCAGACACGACTGAGGGATTGAACTAAACTGAATATGACATGGTAATGAATATAATATTTTATAACATTTCTGTATTTAAATGAATTAATATTAAGATATATATGGATATTTCTTGGGCCTTCCCAGGTGGCACTAGTGGTAAAGAAACCCCCTGCAAATGCAGGAGATGTAAGAGAGTCGGGTTTGATCCCAGGGTCAGGAAGGGCACAGCAACCCACTCTAGTATTCTTGCATGGAGAATCCCATGAAGAAAGAAGCCTGGTAGGCTAAGGTCCATAAGGTTGAAAAGAGTCGGACATGACTGAAGGGACTTAGCATGTACATATATGGATATTTATAAATATAAGTTTTCTATTCAATGCATATAAGGACAAATTAGATCTTATTAGTTTAAAGTTAAATTTTATTTTTCAAAAATTAATTCTATAAAGGATACTGATAAAGGGGTCATTTGAGTTATGTAAATGCATACTTTGAATTTATTACTTACTGCTTTGATTTTATTTTTTTCCCCACTATAGAATATTTTAAGTAGGTAAAAGTTATACAGAATAGTAAAACAAACTTCAAAGTATTTCTATCCAATTTGACAGACTTTTAACATGGTGTTATATTTGCTTCAAATCTTGTTATTCTTGTTTTAAGAAATATTCAATTGAAACTTCTGAATTTGCACTGGGAAGAGAGGTGTGTTTTTTTTTTTTGTGGTTGTTATTGTTTCTTTTAAGGGTTATCAAAAGAAGTCAAGCTGAAACCCTGCCTTAAATACATTTTCAGCTAGAGACAAAAGAAAATGTTGGGAGTAGTGGTTTGGGACTTCAAAGGAGAAAAAGGCAATCCACATTGATGGAAAAGTAAATGTTTGATACATAAATGTTTGCTGGGCTGTGCAGAGACAAGGAGATAAAAAGTGGATTCTGCTCTCTAGCCCCTGCTGAGTTTCCACTGCTGCAACCTAGCCTATAGTGATTGCAGATGTCTTTGGTCATCAGTCAGTCAGTTCAGTCACTCAGTCGTGTCCAAAAATTTGTGACTTCATGGACTACAGCCATGGACTATGCCAGGCTTCCTGTCCATCACCAACTCCCAGAGCTTACTCAGACTCATGTCCATCGAGTAGGTGATGCCATCCAATCATCTCATACTCTGTCGTCCCCTTCTCCTCCTGCCTTCAATCTTTCCCAGCATCAGGGTCTTTTCCAAGGAGTCAGTTCTTTGCATCAGGTAGCCAAAGTTTTGGAGTTTCAGCTTCAGCATCAGTCCTTCCAATGAATATTCAGGACTAATTTCCTTTAGGATTGACTGGTTTGATCTCCTTGCAGTTGTGGGGACTCTCAAGAGTCTTCTCCAACACCACAATTCAAAACATCAGTTCTTTGGTGCTCAGCTTTGTTTATGGTCCAGCTCTCACATCCACACATGACTACTGGAAAAGCCATAGCTTTGACTAGATGGACCTTAGTTAGCAAAGTAATGTTTCTGATTTTTAACGTGCTGTCTAGGTTGGTCATAACTTTTGATTTGAGGAGCAAGCGTCTTTTAAATTCATGGCTGCAGTCACCATGTGCAGTGATTTTGGAGCCAAAAAAACACAAAGTTTCTTACTGTTTCCATTGTTTCTCTATCTATTTGCCATGAAGTGATGGGACCAGATGCCACGATCTTAAGTTTTTTGAATGTTGAATTTGATGCCAGCTTTTTTACTCTCCTCTTTCACTTTCATTAAGAGCCTCTCTTCTTTGATTTCTGCCATAAGGGCCCATCTTTGGTCAGAAATGTATTCTATTTTAGGTACATGCCCTTCAGCTAAATTTTTAGGTAGCTAAGTGGGAGGTAAAAAGACTATGTTTCTGTTTCTTGAAAATAATCACCCAAAATCAATATGTATGCCAAAGAGGCATATTTTGAGGTGGTAAATTTTGGTCTATGAGTCTCTCATCTTACAGAACAAAGTAAGAAAATGGCCTTGTCAGTGGAAGAACATATGAGCTATTTGGTACCAAACAGTAGGTGATTCTTTGGTAGCTCAGAAGAATTTCAGATTCTTTACCATCTGGAGAGCAATGAGGGAGACCTGGGCTTAAGCCCTGGGTTGAGAAGATCCTTTGGAGAAGATCTCCTGGAGAAGGGAATGGCTGGCTACCTACTCCAGTATTCTTGCCTGGAGAATTTGGTGGATAGATGAGCCTAGTGAGCTATAGTTTATAGGGTCACTCATGATTGAAGTGATTAACGCTTTCACTTTCAGTAAGAATTTAGGATGACCAGCTATTTATTAGGGTTGTATGAAAATGTTAGCTGCTCCAAACCAGAGGATCATGGGCAAGCTTACACCTTGTGACTATGGGTTAGAAAACATTGATATTCTAGAGAGTTGAGCTTGAGCAATGTGCCAAACTCTCCCACTGAAAAAGTCTCCCCATGCCATACACAAGAACCCAACTAACTGGCTATCTGCACAAATCATGAGTAGTCAAGATTATTTTCAGACACTCCTATTCCCTTTATGACCATATCCTCCTAATTATTAATTCAATGCTTATCTTTTCCATGTATGTATGCTTGTACATATATTTATATTTTCCATCATGTACATTTCCTTCATTCTATTTTTGTAAAACATATTTTCATCATGTACACATCCTTATGAAAATTGTTTTTTCCCTCTACATTATTTCTGAGATATACCAATGATAAGAGACATGTAGACTTAGTTCATTAATTTCTTTATGATATTCTATCATATGACTACCACAAGTAATTTGTAAATTTTTCTGATAGATACTTAGGTTAAGTTTTCTGTTAGGAATCATGATGATATAGCCATCCTTTTGAATGCTTTGTTGAATATATCTATTAGATTCTAAAATATCTGTATATCTAAGAGTGGTAATACTAGATCAAAGGATATAAACCTTTTGAATCTAACTACATATCCCCTAATTACTCCCAGAAGAGGCTATACCAATTTATATTCTCAACAGCATAGAAAGCATTTAATAACCTCCACATTTTCTGAGTTATAACTGACAAAAACATTGTACTAAATTTAGGTGTTTGTATGACATAATGATTTAATAAACGTATGTATTGCAAAATGATTACTATATTAAGTCTATATAGCATCATCACCACTGCATATAGTTACAATTATTTTTTTCTTGTAATGAGAACTTGTTAAGATATATTCCCTTAGCAACTTTCAAATATAGAATATATATATTCTTAAGTATTGTCACCATGCTGTATATTACATCCCTAGAGCATACTTATCTTATAACCGGAAGTTTGTACATTTCAGGGAGAAAAAAATTGTCCTCTATTCTTCTAGATTCTTCTAGCTGATCTAAGAATTAAATTGATATGAGACAGATTAACAGGAGAAAATCAAACAAGTTTTATAATGTGTATACTTCGGAGAGATTTTGAAAACTGAAAACCTTTTCCTGAGAACTAATTATCTTCATGCAAGTTCTCAAATGTATATACATAAAAATGTTCACAGTGCTCTCTTGCATTTTCTGTTGCTGTATTTTTTTATTGGAATTTCTTGGTATTTTTGTTAATATTACTGTCACATAATTTACTTATTCCCTATTTTCTCTAGATTGGCTTTTATTTTTATAATTAAAAACAATTAAATAACTTATTAATTTTCATATTTTTCTCCTCTTCTATTATGAGCTTTTGAGGGCTGTGTATTTTCCTCAAAGCACCACTGTAGCTGCTTTGCAAATGTTGGGATATGTAGAGTTTTATTATTTTACAATTTTAATTTGTTCTAATTGTACTGCCTTTTGATTTTTCCTCTACTTAAGAGCTATTTACAAGTGCTTACATGTCTTACAATAAATTTCATTCTATACTTAATTATGAATTTCTAGCTTACTTGTACTGTGGTCAAATGTGTATGATTCCAGTTCTTGGTGTGTCTAAAGATTTGTTTTATGACCTCTATATGGTTAGTTTTAACCATATAAAGCATACACACTCCCTGTGTGCTTGGAGAAAAGAGTGTCATCTAATTTATGGGTGCAGTTCTTTTTTAATATATATACTCATTAAATTAAGTTCTCTATGTATCTTTATTGATTATGTGTGTCCTTTGCCATTTAAAAAAACTGCTTGGTCTAGCAATTATTAAAATAGTTGGGGAAATCTATTATAATTTTTTGTAATTAATTAATTTTTCATCTTTTTCTTAAAATAGTGATTTTTTTTTTGCTATATTATCGGAACCCATTTTTGGGTACATATATACATATTTTTAATCTTATTTTGAGCTTTCTATTCCTTCTGCTTTTTTTCTTGTACTAGCACAAATTTCTCCTTTTATCAAAGTCATATAATTACTTGATATTTTATTGTTCATTTATTTCCTTATTTATTTACTGTGCACACTCCCATTTATGCCCGTCAATCCCTGTGCTGTGCTTAGTCGCTCAGTCATGTCTGACTCTTTGCATCCCCATGGACTGTAGCCCAGCAGTCTCCTCTGTCCATGGGATTTTCCAGGAAGAATACTGGAGTAGGTTGCCATGCCCTTCTCCAGAGGATCTTCCCAACCCAGGGATTGAACCGTGTGATTGAACCCATTGCAGGCAGATTTTTTACCATCTGTGTCACCAGGGAAGCCCAAGAATACTAGAGTGGGTAACCTATCCCTTCTCCAGGGAAACTTCCCAACCCAGGAATAGAACCAGGGTCTCCTGAATTCTAGGTGGATTCTTTACCAGCTGAGCTACGTGGGAAGCCCCACTCAATCGCTACACATATACCAGAAAAACAAACTTCTTTAGAGCAAGAACTCTATTTACTGCTATACAATGAACTTATTAGAATAATGCCTACATACACAGTAATTGTTTGATAATTACTTAGCTGATTTTGAGTTGCTTAAAGAGGTATTTTATATTTTAAATCAAGATATGATTAGAATAATAACATACTGAAATCTAAGGAAACTTAGAGACACATTCATGTCCTGTATTTTACAAATGAGAACTTGGCTTTTTAGGAATATCTGCAAAGTGATAGCTTTATAAACAAGACTCAGTTAAAAAGAGATAGAGAACTGTAAGCAAGTCAGTAAAGCTAGGCTCTATTGTGAGTTTGTATTTAACAAAGCATTTCCAGAGATTCATAGGATAACAGATACAGGAAGAACGCCACAAATACTACAATACTCAGGGCTGCTGCTGCTGCTGCTAAGTCTCTTTAGTCGTGTCCGACTCTGTGCGACCCCATAGATGGCAGTGCACCAGGCTCCACCATCCCTGGGATTCTCCAGGCAAGAACACTGGGGTGGGTTGCCATTTCCTTCTCCAATGCATGAAAGTGAAAAGTGAAAGTGAAGTGCAGATGATACTAATTTACTACAGAATTCTTTCTCATGGAAACTGGACTTGACTTCACAATCCTTTCTCTCGTAATATCCATGTAGTCATTATTAAATTCATGTCATTTAGCACTTGAGATAAAATCTACTCACCATATCTTAAACTAAATGTATTGCCCTTCCTATTTCCCATCTTGGTCAATTTCTGTGTCCCATTATTTCTGAAAAGCTACAATTTATGCCACCACAGGAAAAAGGCCACTGATGCATTTTTTTAAAAAGACAATGTTAAGTACCTATTATGTACTTTACTCCAAGTACAGTTATTAGCTCTTTCAATACAGTATCTCTTTCTTTCCCATTAGCAAAAACACTTGTAAATGCAACAAAATGTTAATTAACAGCATTATCGGGTAGGTATTACTATACCTATTTTCAAATGATGAAATTGAGAATCAGATTGTTAAAGTGAATTGCAAATGATGGCATAAATTATCACTACCAATAAGAGTAAAGGAAAATAAAAATGTGAGTACAGGCAGAGAAATACATAAGCATTCCATGAACTACAGTCCATCTTGTACCCTGCAACTACTGCCTACCATCCTCGGTTACTATACCAGTGCCCATTTACACACAATTCCTTGAGGTCTTATTTTTATACTCCAGATGGTATTTCTTTACAATGTTATTGCTAAGTTTATGGTATTCCCGAAATCCAACCTAATTAACTTTCTGGACTGGCTCTCAAAACTCTCAACTCTCCCCATAGAATTTCATCCCCCACTTTAGGGTCTCCAGGATCTGTCTTTTCTTATCAGTCACCCTACTTTCTATTTTTATTAAAAAAAAAAGTTAGCTCTTTAATTGCCTGGTTCTTTAAAACTGATAAAGTGGTCTTTTTGTTTATTTCTGCCATAGCCAAGCAAACATGTCAAAATTTTCAAGATAAAATGTACACCTGCAAAAGAAATTGACATATAACTGGAGGTCCTGGATAGTAAAAAATATTTGTTTTTCATTTGTAATCATGTTATATACTTTATTTTAAGCATGTTGATTTCTATTAGCTCTGAAAAAGTAAAGTTTTTAGGTCCCAACTCACTCCAAATACTGGTATTTATAGGTCTTTATTTAAAAAGCTATAGGTTCAGCACCTACTTCTACAGAGCTCACACCAGATTATAGTTGCTATTGTTTGTGTTCATACTTATCTCTTCATTTCCCTCTTGAAGATAGACACTGAACCTTATTTTTGTTTATTTGCAAATACATAGGAGTTCTGCAAACAAAGCATTTGAATGGTGAACAAATGCTATAGTCAAACATTGCAAATACACAGCCTGCTAATAATAGAGATTCTGAAAGGAATACTACTTTTATTTACAAAAAGCAAATGCTATATGGCAAAAACCACCACAATATTGTAAGTAATTAGTCTCCAATTAAAATTTTTTAAAAATCAAATGGTAGATATGCTTTAATGTTGTAGACAATAGTTGCTGCTGCTTCTGCTAAGTCGCTTCAGTGGTGTCCAACTGTGTGCGACCCCATAGATGGCAGCCCACCAGGCTCCCCTGTCCCTGGGATTCTCCAGGCAAGAACACTGGAGTGGATTGCCATTTCCTTCTCCAATGCATGAAAATGAAAAGTGAAAGTGAAGTCGCTCAGTCGTGTCCGACTCCTAGCAACCCCATGGACTGCAGCCTACCAGGCTCCTCCGTCCATGGGATTTTCCAGGCAAGAGTACTGGAGTGGAGTGCCATTGCCTTCTCTGTAGACAATAGTAAACTGAAATAAATAGATATTTGAAGGTAAGGGGAGATGTTTTATTAACTTGAAAGCAATGTCCCCAAAGAGTTTAGATCAACCTAGTCTCCAGTAGTCTTCCCTGAAGAATCCCCATGGACAGAGGAGCCTAGAAGGCTGCAGTTCTTGGGGTGGCAAAGAGTCGGACATGACTGAGTGACTATACACGGTAAATTAATGTAATTTCAATGAGATACAATATTAAATGTATACTTGATAAACATTTTAGCTTAATGCTATCTTTTGCATTGTTTTGTATTAAGGTTATTTTTAATTATGTTAATAAGTATATTTTAAATATTTAATAGGTGTAACTCATAGGAGTGATGATTATATTATTTAAACAAAATATTTACATGAAGAAGAGAGTATAGATACAGTTTTGTGCTTCTGAAGGGGACTTCCTGGCAGCTGCTGTTTTATCTGATAGGTACCAAAAATCTACAGTGAAAGATTTATGAATGGTTGTTTATATATGGGATAAGTTAGCCACCTGCTTCAAGAACCTTCAAATATAGTCAATTAGTTTCTGAATTAATATATCAATTTAAGGTAAGACATATCTTTTCATAGAGCAACCTATTACATTTCAGCTTTACTTTCAGGTATTTTTCAGCAATTATTTAATTTCCAATTGTTTAATCAACAGTATTTTCCAAAATAAAAGAGATACATCTGTGGTTTATATTTAATTTCCATAATGTGAACTATGGGTCTTCCAAAAGAAAGAGATCCTTTTGGGAATTACTATGATCTGAGGGGACTACAATGCATACACAGCTTGAAGGGAATTTAGCTCTTAGTTTCTAAGTTCATGCTAGCAGGTATATGCCCAATGGCACTATTCTGGAAATAAAAAGCAGCTGAATATTATATACTCTGGTGACATCTCAAAAATAAAAATAACATATAACTTATTATCTACAAAACAACACTATTCTTAATAATGGTCCTTTCATGAGTATATACCTGTATGTGGGAATAAACTTTGAAGTTTGTTAAAGACTAACCTTTAACAACAAAAATATTATGGTTCTTATTAGCCCAGGAAAAAAATGTATTTATAAACAAGTCATTAAGTATTAATTGAACAAACATTATTTAGTTATTGTCATGCCTGATGCAAAGCATGATAAAAACTTTATAATGATATAGATATTGTGCTTATTATAATTTCATCTATGTCTTCCTTAATAAAATGAAAACAAAAGCATGATAAAGCTTTAATTTTTCCTGTTGACTCTTCTTAGGGACACATATTTCAACTTTGTAATGTCAAAATTTTTCATTAAAATAAGCATTTACAATGCTTTAATTTCACCTGGAAATAATTCTGAAACAAATTTTTTGTAAGAGTGAAAAAATAGTCCATTGTTAAGATACAGGCTCCATTGCTTACAATCACTTCTGTCTTCTAGAAGACTGCTTCTAACATGCTTTACTTAGAGAATATAAGGCAAGGGACTCTTACCTGGGATCTAATCAGTAGGCAAGTTGTATTATTCATAAAAGTGAATTATTCATACAAATAAATTATTTTATTAAATTAATTATTCATTAAAATACTATCAATTTGCCTCACTTTTTTTTTTCCAAAATTAAAATCATTTTTCCATCTGTTTCCTGGACCTTTATGTAAGGATTCTCCATATGTTCTCAAAATTTCCAGATGCAATTGCTATGGCAAACACAGAAATAAACAAGTGCAGTATTATTCATAGAAAGCTATTCACTAAGAATTTAAAGCAATATGTAAACATAATAAAGAGATAAGTGAATCCTCTCAAAATGAGCCTAGCAATATAAAATTGTTGCAGAGGCAGTATTTTTAATTTATCAACCATGTTTCCCTTTACTCGAAAAGTAGGTTTGCATTATAGATTCACTAATATGTCACTGAAAATTTGGGGAGGAGGGTTCAGGATGGGGAACACATGTATACCTGTGGTGGATTCATTTTGATATTTGGCAAAACTAATACAATTATGTAAAGTTTAAAAATAAAATAAAATTAAATTAAAAAACAAACAAACAAACAAACAAAAAAAGAAAATTTGGGGAAAACTTTAAAGAAGAAAAAAGCTAACTTTTCAAAAGATGGATGTTAGGCAGTTAGACATGTCAAAGAGATTAATCCTTCTAAATAGTAATTTCAATCCTTTCTTTTCCCTCAAGGGATTTAGTTCAATTTCATGAAGAACATAAATGATAGGTTGCTGTTACGCCTAAAAATTACATTGCATTTTCTGCTTATGTAAGGACAGGATTAATGCTTTTCTGAAAAATTAAACAAACTAACCTCTGTACTACTAAAGCTTCTTTCTTAGTGACCAAAGAATCTACTGGTTGTTTTCCTTCTGTTATATGGGATACAAATTTCTTACGCTGTGTGTGTGTACATACATGTACATAACTTTGAAAGATCAAATTTTTTAGTTTTGGTTGATGCTCAGAAATCAGGTTTATCTGACTTACAAGCTCCAGTATAACTTCTCCCCTTCATGTCTCTCATCCCCCTTTCACCTAGTCTGCCCATTAGCCCTCAGTGCTCAGTTTAGATGTCAGTTCTTCAGGAAGGTTCTGAATGCTGCTCCTTATACAAGACACATCACAACCACAAGTGTTTACTTAATGTAATTATTTTCTTGATAGACTGTAAAAGCCATGAAGGTTAGAATATTTTTTTATCACCATGGCTGTATTTCCAGTGTTACTTGGATAATGGGCTCTTAAGTAGTTTCTGGAAAGAAGGAAGGAGGGAAAGGAAGTGGGAATTTTTCATTTGGTATTCTATTAAAATCATTTAAATGTGTCTTTCCACCACTTCCTCTTTAGTTGAATTCAGAGAAATCTTGTGAAGTATGTTTCCTAAAGCATAAATTTCTTGTAATTTCCTGTAAGTGTTGAAGCACTTTGAACTCTGCAGACTTTAGCAAATGGAATAAAAATATTTTTCCTGTTAAAATTGATCACATTTTGATTAATTTATTATGATAATATAATTACTATAATAGCCAAACACCAAGATATTCTTGACTTAAATTACAAAGATTCTATGAGTCATATCCAAAGATATACCCATCTCCTGAATTCCCACTAACATAAGATAAATTCTAATGTAACAAATCACATTTGTTATCTTGAATTTGTGACAGCCCTTCAATGGCACCCCACTCCAGTACTCTTGCCTGGAAAATCCCATGGACGGAGGAGCCTGGTGGGCTGCAGTCCATGGGTCGCTGAGGGTCGGACACGACTGAGCGACTTCACTTTCACTTTTCACTTTCATGCATTGGAGAAGGAAATGGCAACCCACTCCAGTGTTCTTGCCTGGAGAATCCCAGGGACGGGGGAGCCTGGTGGGCTGCCGTCTATGCAGTCGCACAGAGTCAGACATGACTGAAGTGGCTTAGCAGTTACATTGTACATCTCTATTTATCTGCAATGATAATAAAATGTAAATATTCACGTGTTACCCAGATGTGGTATAACAAAAGTATTCTACCACTTATTTGCCAAAATGTATGAACTAATATATTTCTCCCATATTTTCAAAATATTCTGTCAGTCTCTTTAGTTTAAACAGTTCTTTGTTGTGAATGGAATTTACTTTTTAATTTGCCTTTTACTATTACCTTTGAAAGTTCTTGGCTTTGATATAGACTGTGTCCAATAAGATCAAGATTTGGATATTATAAAGATTTTGCTATTATTTTTAATGGGCAGACCTCTGACAGATATGTGCGGAGTGAGTAGAGCAGGTAAGTTAAGAGAAATGGCTTCAGGGTGGAGACATAGGATCTTTTACTTTCTTCCTAGTGATTAACTGAAATTAGCATAGGCAGTAGTACTATATCTAAGTTCAGTTGCATGAAATGGAGTGTACTTTATTTGGGGGAAGATCTTTTAAATAATGAAATATTAAATAAACAAGTTCTTCTTTTCCAAAATAATTCATTTAAAATACTTATGCATGGTGGATAACACATAATTATAATAAACTCTGAAACCCTGTGTTAGACTATATATATTAGATACTAATTTTAATGAGAAGACCAATGAAGAATTTTATCTTTTTTTAACCAATATAAATCAACAAAATATCAGATATGGTTGAGGGCTACTTTGTACTTTTAGCTCTTAAGCAAAGGTAGAAAGGGTGTTGGTGCTTTCTGTCTATTTAGAGGCAGAGATGAAGATATACTGATAGTTTCCTAGAATGTGCTATTTTAAAATAATTCATTTTATATCAACATTACTTTACAGCAAAACTCCGAGAGTCCTGCTTTGATCCAGGCAACATAATGAATGGCACCAGACTGGGAATGGATTATAAATTAGGGTCAACAGTAACCTATTACTGTGATGCTGGTTACATTCTTCAAGGATATTCAACACTCACCTGTATCATGGGAGATGATGGAAGACCTGGATGGAATAGAGTCTTACCAAGTTGTCATGGTAAGAAAATACCTTTTGGCTGAGTTTTTATAATCAGAAAGAATCAATTAAAACTACTTCTGTTTTTTTAACAAATGAACCATTTAACACATGATCTACAAGTGTGGTGTAGGCAATGCAGATTTTATCGAGGATTTTTTAACTGGTTTCTGTAAAGAAATGATTTTGGAAAAGTGCTTATATTCCCATGTGTCTCTAAAGCAATGTGCATGTTATAGTGGGCCAGCTCTCTGAAAGCGGGGATATTTTGTTCATTTTTTTTATCTTAAGGATTTAAAGGAGTTCCTAAAACTTCAGGTTCTCAGGAAATATTGACTGAGTAATGAGGAAGAAACACATTGAAACTGTTATTTCAACAAAAGTAGATAAATGCAATAGCTAGAATATTATCAATAATCAGTGAAAGATCTGAACCAAGGATATAGAGATACATACATTTCTCCTAAGAACTAAATTGTTTAAAAGGAGTGACCAAGTCAAAGCTACTGAGGCAGCTCCAAAAGCACAAGGAAGACCCAAGTGTGCAAAAAGATGGAGAAATAACTAAAATTAGTTTCAGTAACAAATATCAGATGAAAGTTGTCAGATCTGCTACAGCTATAGTTAGTACAAGACCAGTGCATCAAATTCAGAGTGCTGAAGGATCTGACAATGATCATGGCCAGGAAAATATCACATATCTTAGAAAAAGTCTTAGGGAAAAATATATTCAAAAAGAGACTAAATATTTTTAAGATTAAGACAGTTAACAGAGGCACCTGAAACAGAAACATCATCCTCATTTGGGGATAGGGAATTTGTTAAGCAGTTAACCACAGTAAATAAGCAGCTCTTTCTAATGATTTTGAAGAGATGATCTAGTGGACAAACGAAGGAAAACTGTAGGAGTCCCCAATTAACAATGAAATAAGTTTTAATGATCATGGTTCAGAAATTCATGAATACATATTTCTGGATAAATAGCTGGAGGAATTTATAAAATAAAGTGTATTTACTACTGTGAATTCAGTAGAACAAGAAAAACCAGCAACTCTGATTTGTTGATTAAAAGTTTGGATTTTTGGTGTCTAATGCACAAGGTTGTTTTTCTTGGTCATTTAATGTATTCACCTATGAGAATTATATATATATATATATGATTTCTAACTAACACAAGTAATTTAGCCTCTCTAAGCTTGTTCTTTTCATACTCTTCATGGGGTTCTCAAGGCAAGAATACTGAAGTGGTTTGCCATTCCCTTCTCCAGTGGACCACATTCTGTCCGATCCCTCCACCATGACCCGCCCATCTTAGGTTGTCCCACGGGCATGGCTTAGTTTCATTGAGTTAGACAAGGCTGTGGTCCTAGTGTGATTAGATTTACTAGTTTTCTGTGAGTATGGTTTCAGTGTGTTTGCCCTCTGATGCCCTCTTGCAACACTTACCATCTTACTTGGGTTTCTCTTACCTTGGGCATGGGGTATATCTTCATTACTTTGCCAACAAAGGTTCGTCTAGTCAAGGCTATGGTTTTTCCTGTGGTCATGTATGGATATGAGAGTTGGACTGTGAAGAAGGCTGAGCGCCGAAGAATTGATGCTTTTGAACTGTGGTGTTGGAGAAGACTCTTGAGAGTCCCTTGGACTGCAAGGAGATCCAACCAGTCCATTCTGAGGGGATCAGCCCTGGGATTTCTTTGGAAGGAATGATGCTAAAGCTGAAACTCCAGTACTTTGGCCACCTCATGCGAAGAGTTGACTCATTGGAAAAGACTCTGATGCTGGGAGGGATTGGGGGCAGGAGGAGAAGGGGACGACAGAGGATGAGATGGCTGGATGGCATCACTGACTCGATGGACGTGAGTCTCGGTGAACTCCGGGAGTTGGTGATGGACAGGGAGGCCTGGCGTGCTGTGATTCATGGGGTCGCAAAGAGTCAGACACAACTGAGCAATTCATCTGATCTGATCTGATCTGAAGCTTGTTCTTTGTGTTCATTTACTCAGTCATATCTGACTCTTTGTGACCCCATGGACTGTAGCCAGCCAGTCTCCTCTGTCTATGGGATTTCCCAGGCAAGAATACTGGAGTGGGTTGCCATTTCCTCCTCTTGGGCATCTTCCCCACCCAAGGATCAACCTGTGTCTCCTGCATCTCTTGACTTGGTGTGGGGGGTGGGGGTGCAGCTCTTGACCACTGAGCTGCTTGTGAGATTGTTGTCACTCATATCTAAAAGAAGAATGCTTGAAATCCTTACTTCAAAATGTTTTAAGAAATTAAGAAAAGGTAGATATCTAATAAATAGTCATTGATGCTTTAGAACAGTGGTGTTGGAGAAGACTCTTGAGAGTCTCTTGGACTGCAATGAGATCAAACCAGTCAATCCTAAAGGAAATCGGTCCTGAATAATCATTGGAAGGACTGATGCTGAAGCTGAAACTCCAATATTCTGGCCACCTGATGCGAAGAACTGACTGCTTGGAAAAGACCCTGATGCTGGGAAAGATTGAAGGCAGGAGGAGAAGGGGATGACAGGTGATGTGATGGTTGGGTGGCATCACCGACTTGATGGACATGAGTTTGAGCAAGCTCTGGGAGTTGGTGAAGGACAGGGAATACTGGTGTGCTGCAGTCCATGTGGTCACAAAGATTCAGATATGACTGAACTGACTTGAGGTAATGATTTCATCTATTAGAAGATCAGATCAGATCAGTCGCTCAGTCATGTCCCACTCTTTGCGACTCCATGAATCGCAGCACACCAGGCCACCCTCTCCATCACCAACTCCCAGAGTTCACAGAGACTCACGTCCCATGGAGTCCGTGATGCCATCCAGCCATCTCATCCTCTGTTGTCCCCTTCTCCTCTTGTCCCCAATACCTCCCAGCATCAGAGTTTTTTCCAATGAGTCAACTCTTCGCATGAGGTGGCCATAGTACTGGAGTTTTAGCTTCAGCATCATTCCTTCCAAAGAAATCCCAGGGCTGATTTCCTTCAGAATGGACTGGTTGGATCTCCTTGCAGTCCAAGGGACTCTCAAGAGTCTTCTTCAACACCACAGTTCAAAAGCATCAATTCTTCGGCACTCAGCCTTCTTCACAGTCCAACTCTCACATCCATACCACAGGAAAAACCATAGCCTTGACTAGATGGACCTTTGATGGCAAAGTAATGTCTCTGCTTTTGAATATGCTATCTAGGTTGGTCATAACTTTCCTTCCAAGGAGTAAGCGTCTTTTAATTTCATGGCTGCAATCACCATCTGCAGTGATTTTGGAGCCCAGAAAAATAAAGTCTGACACTGTTTCCACTGTTTCCCCATCTATTTCCCATGAAAGGATGGGACCGGATGCCATGATCTTCATTTTCTGAATGTTGAGCTTTAAGCCAACTTTTTCACTCTCCACTTTCACTTTCATCAAGAGGCTTTTTAGTTCCTCTTCACTTTCTGCCATAAGGGTTGTGTCATCTGCATATCTGAGGTTATTGATATTTCTCCTGGCAATCTTGATTCCAGCTTGTGTTTCTTCCAGTCCAGTGTTTCTCATGATGTACTCTGCATATAAGTTAAATAAACAGGGTGACAATATAGAGCATTGACGAACTCCTTTTCCTATTTGGAACCAGTCTGTTGTTCCATGTCCAGTTCTAACTGTTGCTTCCTGACCTGCATACAGGTTTCTCAAGAGGCAGATCAGGTGGTCTGGTATTCCCATCTCTTAAAGAATTTTCCACAGTTTATTGTGATCCACACAGTCAAAGGCTTTGGCATAGTCAATAAAGCAGAAATAGATGCTTTTCTGGAACTCTCTTGCTTTTTCCATGATCCAGAAGATGTTGGCAATTTGATCTCTGGTTCCTCTGCCTTTTTGAAAACCAGCTTGAACATCAGGAAGTTCACAGTTCACATATTGCTGAAGCCTGGCTTGGAGAATTTTGAGCATTACTTTACTAGCATGTGAGATGAGTGCAATTGTGTGGTAGTTTGAGCATTCTTTGGCATTGCCTTTCTTTGGGATTGGAATGAAAACTGACCTTTTCCAGTCCTGTGGCCACTGCTGAGTTTTCCAAATTTGCTGGCATATTGAGTGCAACACGTTCACAGCATCATCTTTCAGGATTTGGAATAGCTCAACTGGAATTCCATCACCTCCACTAGCTTTGTTCGTAGTGATGCTTTCTAAGGCCCACTTGACTTCACATTCCAGGATGTCTGGCTCTAGGTCAGTGATCACACCATCGTGATTATCTGGGTTGTGAAGATCTTTTTTGTACAGTTCTTCTGTGTATTCTTGCCACCTCTTCTTAATATCTTCTGCTTCTGTTAGGTCAATACCGTTTCTGTCCTTTATCGAGCCCATCTTTGCATGAAATGTTCCTTTGGTATATCTGATTTTCTTGAAGAGATCTCTAATCTTTCCCATTCTGTTGTTTTCCTCTATTTCTTTGCATTGATCGCTGAAGAAGGCTTTCTTATCTCTTCTTCCTATTCTTTGAAACTCTGCATTTAGATGTTTATATCTTTCCTTTGCTCCTTTGCTTTTCGCTTCTCTTCTTTTCACAGCTATTTGTAAGGCCTTCCCAGACAGCCATTTTGCTTTTTTTCATTACAAGATAAAGGAAATAAAAAGGTAAGCAATTATTTGGATTTAATCCTGCCAAAGAGGAAAAAAAAAATGATGACATGAAATTTTATGGAAAATGAAGAGAAAGAGTGATTTAGTATCTTAGAATTTATATCCATACAAAAAGGAAATCCTTTTATAGGCAAAAAAGCATACTAAACTTAGAAAAGCACTTTTCAAAATTTACCGTCAGTAATCATTTAGAAACCATGGAAAATTTGCAGCATCAGACATGGAAAAACCAAAAATTTGATGGAGAAAACTCAAAAGGACACAGAAAACTATAGATCAAAAAGCTAAGTGTTAATCACTAGAATAAGTGATTAAATAGGTGTATTTCAGTGACTTAGATGGGAAAAGCTGGAGTACCAAAATATATACCATTCACAAAGAATATGCTCACCTAAGATAATCCTATTTATTTTCAACATTTCCAATGTTTCATAGGTCAATTATATCCTAATTAAGTGTATTTCATATATTTGATTGAACAGTCATATCTACAGAAAATTTAGAGGTAAGAACAGATTTGACTTCATGTTCTCTTACTCTATGTATAACCTGAGGCAAGCTGAGCCTTGATTTTTAACTCTCAAAAACCAGATAACAGTTGTTAATTCAATAGGTTATTGTGAAGATTCAGTTATTAATCACAACACATAGTAAATCAGACCTAGTAAACTTCCCAACAAATACTGGCATATTAATACTTGTGATGTTTAACAGTGTTCCAAAAACATGCATAACGTTGGAAATCATGCATTGCACTTTGCATTGTATGTTATGTTTTAGATGAACTAACCTTTTTTGTCATCTTAATATTAACTAAATATAACTGATATTTTATATGAATACATAGTCACTCATTCCTGAAAATAGCACAGGAGTTGAGTATTTTAAAATTACTTAAGAGAGAATAATTTTTATCATCATTTAAGTTGGATAACAGCATCCATTGATCATAGAAAAAGCAAGAGAATTAGAAAAAAAAAAAACTACATATTTTTCACTGACTTGCTAAAGCCTTTCACTGTGTGGATCACAACAAACTGGAAATTCTTGAAGAGATGGGAATACCATACCCCACATCCCCCACTGCACCTGTCTCCTGAGAAATCTGTATGCAGGATAAGAAGCAACAGTTAGCACCAGACATGGAAAAACAAACTGGCTAAAAATTGGGAAAGGAGTCTGTCAAAGATGCATATTGTCACCTTGCTTATTTAACCTAGATGTAGAGTACATGATGTGAAATGCTGGGCTGGATGACTCACAAGCTGGAATCAAGATTGCCAGGAGAAATAACAACCTCACATATGCAGATGTTACTATTCTAATGACAGAAAGCAAAGAAAAACTAAAGAGCCTCTTGATGAAAGTGAAAGAGGAAAGTGAAAAAGCTGGCTTAAAACTCAACATTCAAAAAACTAAGATCATGTTATTCTATCTCATCACTTCATAGTGAATGGGGGAAAAGTGAAAACAGTGAAGATTTTATTTTCTTGGGCTCCAAAATTACTGATGATGGTGACTGCAGTCATGAAATTAAAAGACACTTGCTCCTTGGAAGAAAAGCTATGACAAACCTAGACAGCATACTAAAAAAACAGAGACATCACTTTTCACTCAAAGATCCATACAGTCAAAGCTATGGTTTTTCTAGTAGTCATGTATGGATGTCAGAATTGGACCATAAAGAAGGCTGAGCTTCAGAGAATTGATATTTTTGATTTGTTGTTCTGGAGAAGACTCTTGAGAGTCCTTTGGACAGCAAGATCAAACCAGTCAATCCTAAAGGAAATCAACCCTGAATATTCACTGGAAGGACTGATCCTGAAGTTGAGGCTCCAATACTTTGGCTACCTCGTTCAAGAGCCAACTCACTGTAAAAGACCCTGATGCTAGGAAGGATTCAGGGCAGGGAGAGAAGTGGACGGCCAAGGACGAGATGGCAGATAGTATTTCTGATTCAGTGGACATGAGTTTGAGCAAACTCCAGGAGATAATGAAGGACAGAGAAGCCTGGTGTGCTGCTTCTCTGTTGCAAAGAGTTGGACACAACTGAGCAACTGAACAAGAACAAAGTTGGATATCACTAGACTTTTAGCCATAATACTAAGATATAAAAATCAATTTAAAGTTATTCAATACATACTTTAAGCTCTTAGACAAAAAAAACTTGATACATCCCTGTTAAAAATATGATAATACTGGATAATTTCTTATATACTAGAGAGGAAAGGAAAATCCAAATTTTAGAGCTAGGTACTTTTAACTCTAAACAATGATTTAAAAACAAAGGAAAAGCCCGAGTCAACTGTGAGACCTTGTTTATTTTGCACATCTAAGCATGAGATAATATTGTGTAATTTGCAAAGCTGTTGGGGGAATTATATTAAATAACTTATTTAAAACATTTAGTTATATGGCTATTACTAAATATTATTTAGTCATAAACTAAGAAGAACTTAATAAACTTTAGTTTCTTTATTAGATGTTCATGTATCTATTTGTTTTCCCTCATGGTGATCATATACAGTAACTGGCTGACAATCAGATTTAATAAATTAATACCTCAAAAGTCAAAATTAGTGTGTAAGGCATGTGCAATAGAGCTAGAAGTGTTTGTTATTCATAAGTATAAATTACTCTTAAGATAAATTTTGTATTTTCTAAGCAAAGTAAAATGTACATATGATAACTAAGGAAATAATACCAAGATGCTTGCAATTTAACATAATGGAAATCAATGTTCATCTGCTTTACCCTTTTCTAATCTCCTATTCCTCAGCTGAGCTTTCTAATAATTTCTGTTTCTAATTGCTCTGGTGGCTGTCTCTATGTAACATGAAGCTCTGTTGCTTGATTTACCAGCATTAGATAATATCTATTGATTTTCTTTTTTTTTGGGGGGGGGATTTCCTCTTAATATTTTATTTTGATGTTTGGAACTCTTGATTTTCTGATACAAAAGATAAATAGTTATGTCACATCCACAGCCTATCTCTTCAGTGTTTCAGAGTTATGTTATTTTTGGTTATTCCAGTAGTTGCCCTTGTCACATGTAAATTTGTTTATGCCTTTATTTGTAATTTCATCAGTGTTTGAGAATTAGCTTGCCAGTTTTTTCTGCTTTACATGCTCAGTCTTACCCTATCATAGAAATCCTAACTAAAGTATCTGATAATGGAAGCAGGAGATTTTGACTGACTGGTAGACTCTGTTGCAGAGTACATGAGTAGGGGGTTGGCTATTAGACTATAATCCTTAAGTGCCAAAATAAGGAAAGATAGATCAATTGATTGATTGATTGTAATGTTGATTTAGTCTCACCCTGGAGCAACGTAAGTTCATAAAGTCTTGAGCTTCATATTACTCCTTTGCATGTAAGAGACATTAATTTATGTAAGAAAGGTCTTAGTAAATATTTTCTTCACCTGATCTGAACCCTAAGAACTTACAAAGTTTGTCTATTCAGGAAAAGATTTTTATCATGGTTCAGAATTAAGCATACATTTTAAATCTGAAGAAAATATTTTTAGAGCTTATATTGGACACCGGGAAACTGTATTTGTCAGAAGTAGATCCAAAATGATAGCATCCTGTGGTAAGTCCTCAGGAATGAGAAATCCTGCAGTTTATCTCATGAAAGCATCACATATATTAAATTATGGCAGAACAGGATATCTGTACCTGCAGTTCACTTAGTGATCCAAAAAAAACTTGCACTGGGAAAATAATTTTTTCCCTTCTTATTTTTCATTCTTTACTGAAACTCTGAGATGTTTTATCTATAGACATACTGGATTAAAATAGAAATTAAATTATATCATTCTTATCCATGATCTGATTCAATATTAAATAAAAGTATTAAAACACAAATGGTGACAGAATCTATATTGTCTCTTAATATTCATTACTTGATTTATTTCACCTAATGGTATGTCATTTGTTTATGTAAATATATCTCTACCCTGATCTAGAGCACCAGTCATCTCTTGCCGCCCACTTCTCTCCTGACTAGTTTCTCTCATTTCGTTGTTTCTGCATACCATCTCCTTTGAACACAATAATCTTTAAACCATATGTTAGATTATGTCACATAATTACTCAAAATCCATCCAGTACTTCCTAAATCTGAATAAATGCCAAATATCCTATACTATGAAGCTCTACTTAATCTGCCCATATACACCCTGACCTCTCTAAATATTTTCCCTTTTTACTTTACTGTTTGAACCACACTGGCCTCCTGGAGGGTTCTTCAAAACACTCATCACACTTCTACCTCAGGGCTTTTGCACTTGTTGTCCTTTCTCTTTAAATCTTTTTCTCCAGCTTTCTTGCTGACTAGCTATCTCACTTATTGTAGGTTATGATCGCTTGTCATTTTAATAGAAAAACCATTACTGTTCACTTCCCCCTGCTTTCCAAAGTTCCCAGGATGAAATCAATATATCTAAAATTGAAACAGTATCCTGGATAAAGATATCTCTGATGTATACCTCATTAAATTTGGAATACTGGCTACAGCACAGTACTATAATTTTGTTAGTTGGTTTATTGATTGAGGTATAGTTGATATATAACATTAAACTAGTTTCAAGTATACAAAATAATGATTTGATATTTATATGTATTGCCAAATGATCACTGTAGTAAGTCCAGTTAATATCTGTCACCATACATAGTTACAGTTTTTTTTTTCAATGAAGACTTTTAAGATATATTCTCTAAGCAAAGTTTAAGTATGCAGTACAGTATTATTAATTATAGTCACCATGCTCAATATTGCCATGACTTTTTACTCTGTAACTAAATCAACACAATAGTCTTGATCTTGTCTAATGCTGTAGCATGCAGTGAGCATCCAAATGATACATAATTATAATAATAATACCCTAAGAATAAACATATTTGAACTATTAAAGAATCACTAACTTGCCACTTATTCTAAAGACAGAGTATCATTCATTCCTTTTTCTCAGGTGCTTAGGTGTATCACTTATACCTAGTTCTTTAGTATTAATAACTATTAGGTATAAAGATATGAATTTAATATTGTCCTTGTCCCTGAAGAGTTTGCAATCTGATGAGATACAGACAGATAAGGTGCATTGCTCAATATATTAATAAAACAATCTTGTGAGCATTGTGTAGAAGTTACCCCATGGACTGTAACCCACCAGGCTCCTCTGTCCATGGGATTTCCCAGGCAAGAATACTGGAATGGGTTGCCATTTCCTTCTCCAGGGGTTCTTCCTGACTCAGGGATTGAACCCACGTTGCCTGTGTCTCCTATACTAGCAGGTGGATTCTTTACCACTAGGGCCACTGGGGAAGCCCAAAAATGTAGAAGAAAGAGTAAACAGGGAATATTGGTAGAATTTCAAGCAACTCAATAGGCAAAGTGCCATGGGAAAGAGGACTGTTGGGAATCTTGTGTTGCTCAGAGTTTGAAGTTTTATATACATATCACTTTATACTTCACCACAACTCTTAGAACTGGGAATACTAAAATTCTTATTTTTATAGATTAGAGACCAAGACAAAGAGGTTAAAGTAGTTACTCAGTCATACTTGCCCAGCAGTCTTATTTGGGAGTCCATTTTCTTAATCACTATCCTATAGGTAGGCTGGGTAATGCAATGACCTTTTTATTGATTTTTTATAACTCTCAAGGCTAAGGCCTGGTTCTTAACCAAAAATTTAGTTGATTAAATGTTTCATGAAAGAATACATGGCACCAAAAATAAGTGTGAGATTTTGGATTCCCTACTTACTTCTGTAATCTTCCTCTAGGCTAGGTATGAGAATTAAGAAAACAGTTTTTTTTTTTTTACCAATAACTGGTAAAAGTGTTCACTTGAAATGGGTTTTTACATTTCATTTGAAATACAACTTTGCACTGAAAGCACATGCCTTAATAAATATAGTCAGTGTTAATTCTTTTGAAAATCTACGGTGTTATTGTTAATGCCTTTGTTTCATTCATGTTAATATAAGTCTTGGATTCTGCGAAAAAAATTAATTCAATCAGCACTGATCTGTAAGACTGATCAAAGTGTATAAAGACAACTATGGTAAACTTAGACATTCAATAGTCATCTGAAACCATTGTTTGCTCAACTTCCGCCTCTTAATACGTATGAAATGATAAACACTTTTGAAAGGAAAGCCCTCTTACTCTAGCAACTGAAGGGAAAGTTTTAAAGGAAAAAAAAAAAGTTCATTGTATGATCATAGCTTTCCAACTTTAGAGTTATATTTCATTAGTAACCTGATATAACCTAATTTTAATTAAATCATATTGTTTTTGTATGAAGAATTAAATAATTGAATTTTTATTTCACATCTTCTGTTTAAATGGCATGATTTACCTTGGGTTAATTCCTTTTTTCAAATCTCCTTGAGGTTTGCAAAATTTTTTTGAGATGTGGAATGAGTCTAGACCCTGTTCTGTTATAAATGCTTATAGAGATTGTCTAATCTAATATACTGAGCCATTTAGCATTTGATGTCATTTAAGTACATGATATAATTAAAGCATGTAGATGAGAGATTCATAGGACAAAGGCCTAGTATTAAACTACTTTCAAGTATCATCAAATATCTTCCTTTAGTAAGCTACACATAGGAATTTTGTTTACAGACATAATGCACAGATTATTTGTCAGAATCATGTGTAATATTTTCTGTATTGAAAAAAATTATGGTAATATTGGGATAAAACCAAAGCATGTTTTGTTTTCATAGGATAGGAGGAAATGTATTTGAATGGAAATGGGAAGGGAAGCTGATGTTATTGAGCACCTGCTAGTTTCCAGGCACTCTTACATACATTATCACTCTATTTGGCCTCCTGTATGTTCCTTTAGAGAATCTTTCAGTTCAGTTCAGTTGCTCAGTCGTGTCTAACTCTTTACAACCCCATGAAGTGCAGCACACCAGGCCTCCTGGTCCATCACCAACTCCTGGAGTCCACCCAATCCCATGTCCATCAAGTCAGTGATGCCATCCAACCATCTCATTCTCTGTTGTCCCATTCTCCTCCTACCCTCAATCTTTCCCAGCATCAGGGCCTTTTCCAATGAATCAGCTCTTCGCATCAGGTGGCCCAAGTATTGGAGTTTCAGCTTCAACATCAGTCCTTCCAATGAACACCCAGGACTGATCTCCTTTAGGATGGGCTGGTTGGATCTCCTTGCAGTCCAAGGGACTTGCAAGAGTCTTCTCCAACACCACAGTTCAAAAGCATCAATTCTTTAGCACTCAGCTTTCTTTATAGTCCAACTCTCACATCCATACATGACCACGGGAAAAACCATAGCCTTGACTAGACAGAGCTTTGTTGGCAAAGTAATGTCTCTGCTTTTTAATATGCTGTTTGGGTTGGTCATAACTTTCCTTCCAAGACGTAAGCGTCTTTTAATTTCATGGCTGCAATCACCATCTGCAGTGATTTTGGAGCCCCCCAAAATAAAGTTGGCCACTGTTTCCACTGCTTCCCCATCTATTTCCCATGTGATGGGACCCGATGCCATGATCTTAGTTTTCTGAATGTTGAGCATTAAGCCAACTTTTTCACTCTCCACTTTCACTTTCATCAAGAGGCTCTTTAGTTCTTCACTTTCTGTCATAAGTGTGGTGTCATCTGCATATCTGAGGTTATTGATATTTCTCTGAGCAATCTTGATTCCAGCTTGTGCTTCCTCCAGCCCAGCATTTCTCATGATGTACTCTGCATATAAGTTAAATAAGCAGGGTGACAATATACAGCCTTGACATACCCCTTTTCCTATTAGGAACCAGTCTGTTGTTCCATGTCCAGTTCTAACTGTTGCTTCCTGACCTGCATACAGATTTCTCAGGAGGCAGGTCAAGTGGTCTGGTATTCCCATCTTTTTCAGAATTTTCCACAGTTTATTTTGATCCACACAGTCAAAGAGAATCTTTAACATTGTAGTAAGTAAATCCCTGCTCCTTTGGATTCTGGAACATACCAAATAGAGTCACTCTTATGACAAGAAATTCAATTGCAAATCAATATCTGTAATTCAGAGCACATTTTCTTATGGCCACAGACTTGGATTTCATATCTAAACCATTTTTATTTTATCTGGTTTTGATATCTCAGTCACTACACAACGTATCCAGATAGGTAGTTGCATAGCCTCTTATGTTCACATGCGCTCCTTCACTACATTTAGGACTATATGTATGTGGGGCTCCCCAGATGGCTCAGTGGTAAAGACTTTGCTTGCCAATGCAGGAGACATGGGTCCAATTCCTGGCCAGGAAGATCCCCCAGAGAAGGAATGGAAACCTACTCCAGAATTCTTGCCAGGGAAATCCCATGGACAGAGGAGCCTGGCTGGCTACAGTCCTTGGGGTCGCAAAAGAATCAGACACAACTCAGAAACTAATACCACACACAGTGTATATTTAAGTCAGACTTCAAACATGTCATCCTAGAATGTATTGCCAGTATCTGCAGAAAAATTAAAAAAATTATACAGAAAATTGAATCAATCAATTCTCTCCTTACAGATGAGAAAGAAAAGCATTTAACAATAACTTAGAATTCATGCATGTATGCATGCTAAGTAACTTCAGTCATGTCTGACTCTTCAATCCTATGGACTTTAGCCCACCAGGCTCCTCTGTCCATGGGATTCTCCAGGCAAGAATACTGGAGTGGGTTGCCATGCCCTCCTCCAGGAGATCTTCCTGACCCAGGGATCGATCAAACCCACTTATGTCTCCTGCATTGGCAGTAGGTTCTTTACTTCTAGCACCACCTGGGAAGTCCTTAGAAGTCATGGTGAGATTCAAATTGTATTAATGTAATGGGACAGAGTGGACATGGCTGAGCAACTAACACACACACTAGGACACAAGATCTAAAGATAGCCAGTTCTTTACTTCTATTGCAGAACAGGAATCCTACTAACAAAGTTCATTGCACAAAACCTGGAAGAGAAAGAAAGCAATTTTATTATTGAATAAGCATATCTGGAGTACAATGCTTGTTGTAGGCAGTCTGTGAAAGACACCATAAAGACCAGACAGAATCTCACACAAATGTATACAGTTAAAAAAAGAACAAGTAACACTTCTTTCGTCTCATTCAGAGGGAAATTGGTATGCTTTTTCTCATGCATACCTTGTGAGTAATCTTGTAAGAACCCTGAGTTAATTTCAGATGTATGTTTTTACAGTTTCAAAGGTCAGATAGCTGGAAGCTTTAACTGTAAAATCAAAAGGTTTATCTACTGTGTTTTCAAGGAAACCCTCTAAGAGAGAGGCAAAGGAGATTGCTGCCTCCCTGCCCTTTGTTAAACACAGAAAATTTCATTTCATATGTATACTTTAACCAGTGAGCCATTCACTCCTATATTCCTGAGGGAGATGTATACATAAAAGACAACAAAATAGAGTTATCTGAGCAACAGGGAATATGATTCCCAACCCCAAAACACATCAACTCAACTATATTGAGCCACATGGGAGAATTACTGAGTAAATCTGAACCATATTTAGGCTATGGTTTAAATAACTTCAAGAATATGTCAACCTTAGGGCTTCGCTGATAGCTCAGTTGGTAAAGAATCCACCTGCAATGCAGGAGACCCCGGTTTGATCCCTAGTTCAGGAAGATTCGCTGGAGAAGGAATAGACTGCCCACTCCAGTATTCCGGCCTGGAGAATTCCATGGACTGTATAGTCCATGGGGTCACAAAGAGTCAGACATGACTAAGTGACTTTCACTTACATCAACCTTAAGAAGAGATCTTTCTCCCAAAATTTCAAACCTGTATTTTAGGACCTTTCTGATGCTGGAAAGAATTTATTGATCCTCCTAGGAAAGGAAGCAAAAGAGCAGGAAAGAAAGGGTACTGCAATGCAACTAATATTTTTCATATCTTCTTAGGTCAAAGCAACAATCTCTGAGTCAGTCTTCCTTAAGGAAACAAGTAAACAGAAAATGACAAGGACAGGTGATTTGGGAGGAATCTAATTAGAATAGAATTCCCTTCTATGTGTATGTGTGTATTCTGATGAAGGCTATGGACCTTAGAATCATCTTTCATTTTTTTTTAATTTAATTTCTTTTTAATTTTCTATTGGAGTATAGCCAATTAACAATAATATGATAGTTTCAGGTGAGTGGTGAAGGGACTTAACCATACATACACATGTATCCATTCTCCCCCAAACTCTCCTTCCCTACAGGCTGCCACATAACATTGGGAAGAGTTTCCTATGCTATACAGGAGGTTCTTATCGGTTATTCATTTTAAATGTATTAGTGTGGTACATGGCCATCCCAAATTCCCTCACTATCCCTTTCCCTATGCTTACCCCTGGCAACCATAAGTTCATTCTGTAAGCCTGTAAGTCTCTTTCTGTTTTGTAAGTAAGTTAGTCCATTTATATAATTTCTTTTTAGATTCAACATATAAGGGATGCCATGCTATATTTCTCCTTCTCTATCTGATTTACTTTACTCAGTATGACAATCTCTAGGTCTATGTTGCTGCAAATGGCATTATTTCATTCTTTTTAATGACTAAGTGATATGCCATTGTCTATATGTACCACATCTTCTTTATCCATTCTTCTGTTGATGAACATTAAGTTGCTTCAATGTCTTGGCTATCATAAACAGTGCTTTAATGAACATTGGGGTTCAGATTATGTTTTTCTCTGAATATATGCCCACAAGTGGGATTATAGGATGGTCATATGACAGCTCTATTTTTAAAGGAACCTCCATTGTATTCTCCATAGTGACTGTACCAACTTGCGTTCCCACCAGCAGTGTAGGAGGGTTCCCTTCTCTCTACACCCTCTCCAGCATTTGTTGTTTGTAAATTTTTTGAGGATAGACATTTTGGCTGGTGATATCTCATCATCTTTTTAAACACACAAAGTAAAATAACTCACATAGGCTTGGAAGAGAAACCAATAATACTGAAATATTATTTCAATAATAATCAATATAATAACTATATCCATATAGTTATCAAAGTACTGTAATAAAAAATACTTTTATGTAGTAATATATATACTTAATTAATGCTTTAACTTGGAAGTTACAGTTTCAGTTAATTTTTAGTAGTGATAAGAATAAACAATATTTTGAGGTATGTGCAACAATTTTAGGTAATATAAAATATCTCTGATTTTTTTTGTCAACAAAGTCCCAGTTACTTCTGTTGCTAACATACTTTATTGCTTACATTCAAAAGTAAAGGAAATGCTAAAATTTAGTTATAAAACATTAGCTAGAATCTAATGAAAATAAAGACATTTTCCCCCATCTAATTTATGAAACAAGGTAAAGATACCCCTGAATTACAAGGAAAAAAAGGAATATCAGCCAATTCCTACTCCCTTTCACTAGTAATGTTGGCTCTTGTTTCCCCCCAGATTTCTAAAGGATAAAGAATCCAGAGAAATCGAGGATATCACCCACACTATCAATAGCTGAGCACAGGAAAGTCCCCCAAACCTTGAGCAGACAGCTGAATGGAAGATGTTGGTCCCTGTTCCTTTGGGATGGAGAACTTTACTCTTCATCCTTAGGGAAAATTAAGAGGAGAGGAAAATGAAAGCAAATAACTATGGAGGGCAAAATGACCTGGGCAGGACCGCTAAAAGGCATCCCTGTCTCTCTCAAGTGAAGAGTAGCAGAAACACCATAGAAGTTTCTCCTGCCTTTTTCAAAGCTTTGTATTCCCTCTGGGGTTGAGGAGGTTAGTCTATCTTCCTAAGGCATTCATGAAAGCCTCATTATAGCACTTCCAGGAGATTCTGGAGTAGGTCAGGAGAGTTTCTTAATTCATTTCATTTAAGACCACATCATATGCCAGATGGAGCAGACATTTTGTGTTCCAATTCCAGTTTGAATTTTCCCCTCTTCCAGGCCTACTCAGTCAGTAAATAATGAAGCTGGAAATCAAAACTACACCTCTCTGATACTAAAAATTTGGGTTGCAACTGTGTGGATCACAATAAACTGTGGAAAATTCTTCAAGAGATGGGAATACCAGACCACCTGATCTGCCTCTTGAGAAATTTGTATGCAGGTCAGGAAGCAACAGTTAGAACTGGACATGGAACAACAGACTGGTTCCAAATAGGAAAAGGAGTTCGTCAAGGCTGTATATTGTCACCCTGTTTATTTAACCTCTATGCAGAGTACATCATGAGAAACGCTGGACTGGAAGAAACACAAGCTGGAATCAAGATTGCCAGGAGAAATATCAATAACCTCAGATATGCAGATGACACAACCCTTATGGCAGAAAGTGAAGAGGAACTCAAAAGCTTCTTGATGAAAGTGAAAGTGGAGAGTGAAAGAGTTGGCTTAAAGCTCAACATTCAGAAAATGAAGATCATGGCATCTGGTCCCATCACTTCATGGGAAATAGATGGGGAAACAGTGGAAACAGTGTCAGACTTTATTTTTCTGGGCTCCAAAATCACTGCAAATGGTGACTGCAGCCATGAAATTAAAAGACACTTACTCCTTGGAAGGAAAGTTATGACCAACCTAGATAGCATATTCAAAAGCAGAGACATTACTTGCCAACCAAGGTGCATCTAGTCAAGGCTATGGTTTTTCCTGTGGTCATGAATGGATGTGAGAGTTGGACTATGAAGAAGGCTGAACACCAAAGAATTGATGCTTTTGAACTGTGGTGTTGGAGAAGACTCTTGAGAGTCCCTTGGACTGCAAGGAGATCCAACCAGTCCATTCTGAAGGAGATCAGCCCTGGGATTTCTTTGGAAGGACTGATGCTAAAGCTGAACCTCCAGTACTTTGGCCACCTCATGCGAAGAGTTGACTCATTGGAAAAGACTGTGATGCTGGGAGGGATTGGGGGCAGAAGGAGAAGGGGACGACAGAGGATGAGATGGATGGATGGCATCACTGACTCGATGGACGTGAGTCTGAGTGAACTCCGGGAGTTGGTGAGGGACAGGGAGGCCTGGTGTGCTGCGATTCATGGGGTCACAAAGAGTCGGACACGACTGAGCGACTGATCTGATCTGATCTGCAGCAAAGAGTTTTGAAAAATCTCTGAGTTTTGCATTCTATGCATTTAGTCAACAGCAAGATATTAATATAATGTATATTTTATTTTTCCTAACATTCACTGCATACATTTATTAGAAGCCCACTATATACACAGACTATGTCAGGCTCCAGAGGTAGAAACAGTGTGCAAAAAATACATGGAAACTTTAACTTAAGACGTCAAGGAGTCAAGAGACAGAAATAGATATTTTACAAATAAATATATAATTACAAGTTGTTATGAATGTCATGAAATTAATTGATGAAAAACTCTGCATGATGGGGCTTCTAAACTAATCTGGAAAAGAGGAACGAAACTTTCTTGAGAAAGCAACGTTTGTGAGATGATAAGATAGGAGTTAATAAATTGCTACAGAGTTGTTTTTTTTTTTTTTTCCTCTCTATCTAAACTTACATATCTTAGGCTAACATGTTAGCTGTTTTAAGTAATATTTTAATAATAAAAGGGATTATAATTGGTAAAAATTGAGAGGGAAGTATGAAACCAAGCAACGACAAGAGATTGAAGTTTTTTAAATGCACCAATAATTCAATTAAAATCATTTTTAAAGCTTGCCTTTCTGTACATAGTTTCCTACAAAATCATTGATTAATGATTTCTAGGGTCTTGGGAGTGGAGCAAATGGGGAGTGACTGCTGATAAGCATAGGAATTCTTTTGGGGTGACAAAAATATTATGAAATTAGTTAGTGGGGTTGGTTACATAACTTTGTGAATATACTAAGTTCAGTTCAGTTCAGTCGCTCAGTCGTGTCTGACTCTTTGCGACCCCATGAATCGCAGCACGCCAGGCCTCCCTGTCCATCACTAACTCCCAGAGTTTGCCTAAACTCATCTCCATTGAATTGGTTATGCCATCCAACCATCTCATCCTCTGTCATCCCCTTCTCCTCCTGCCTTCAATCTTTCCCAGCTTCAGGGTCTTTTCAAGGAGTCAGTTCTCACATCAGGTGACCAAAGTATTGGAGTTTCAGCTTCAGCATCAGTCCTTCCAATGAACACTAAGGACTGATATCCTTTAGGATGGGCTGATTGGATCTCTTTGCAGTCCAAGGAACTCTCAAAAGTCTTCTCCAATCCCAGAGTTCAAAAGTATCCATTCTTTGGTGCTCAGCTTTCTTGATACTCTAACTCTCATATCCATAGATGACTACTGGAAAAACCATAGCCTTGACTAGACAGATATTGTTTTGGCAAAGTAATATCTCTGCTTTTTAATATGCTGTCTATGTTGGTCATAACTTTCCTTCCAAGGAGTGAAGGTCTTTTAATTTCACGGCTGCAGTCACCATCTGCCGTGATTTTGGAGCCCAGAAAAATAAAGTCAGCCACTGTTTCCACTGTTTGCCCATCTATTTGCCATGAAATGATGGGACCAGATGCCTTGATCTTAATTTTCTGAATATTGAGCATTAAGCCAACTTTTTCACTCTCCTCTTTCACTTTTATCAAGAGGCTTGTTAGTTCTTCTTCACTTTCTGCCGTAAAGGAGGTGTCATCTGCATATCTGAGGTTATTGATATTTCTCCTGGCAATCTTAAATCCAGATTGTGCTTCATCCAGCCCAACATTTCTCATGATGCACTCTGCATATAAATTAAATAAACAGGGTGACAATATACAGCCTTGACGTACTCCTTTTCCTATTAGGAACCGGTCTGTTGCTCTACGTCCAGTTCTAACTGTTGCTTCCTGACCTGCATGCAGATTTCTCAAGAGGCAGGTCAGGTGGTCTGGTATTCCCATCTCTTTCAGAATTTTCCATGTTTTGTTATGATCTACACAGTCAAAGGCTTTGGCATAGTCAATTAAGCAGAAATAGATGTTTGTCTGGAACTCTCTTGCTATTTTGATGATCCAGCAGATGTTGGCAATTTAATCTCTGGTTCCTCTGCCTTTTCTTTCTTTTTTTTTTTTCTTATTTATTTATTTATTTAAAACCAGCTTGAACATCTGGAAGTTCACATTCCCATATTGCTGAAGCCTGGCTTGGATTTATGTGGTAGTTTGAGCATTCCTTGGCATTGTCTTCCTTTGAGATTGGAATGAAAACTGACCTTTTCCAGTCCTGTAGCCACTGCTGAGTTTTCCAAATTTGCTGGCCTATTGAAGGCAGCACTTTCACAGCATCATCTTTCAGGATTTGAAATAGCTCAAATGTAATTCCATCACCTCCAATAGCTTTGTTCGTAGTGATGCCTCATAAGGCCCACTTGACTTCACATTCTAGGATGTCTGGCTCTAGATGAGTGATCACACCATTGTGATCATCTGGGTCATGAAGATCTTTTTTGTACATGTCTTTTGTGTATTTTTGCCACGTCTTCTTAATATCTTCTGCTTCTATTAGTTCCATACCATTTCTGTCCTTTATGGTGCCCATCTTTGCATGAAATGTTCTCTTGGTATCTCTAATTTTCTTGGAGAGATCTCTAGTCTTTCCCATTCTATTGTTTTCCTCTATTTCTTTTTTTTTATTTTATTTTATTTTTAAACTTTACATAATTGTATTAGTTTTGCCAAATATCAAAATGAATCCACCTCCTCTATTTCTTGGCACTGATCACTGAGGAAGGCTTTCTTATCTCTCCTTGCTATTCTTTGGAACTCTGTATTCAAATGGGTGTACCTTTCCTTTTCTCCTTTGTTTTTCTTTTCCCTTCTTTTCACAGCTGTTTGTAAGGCCTCCTCAAAGAGCTATTTTGCATTTTTGCATTTGTTTTTCTTGTGGATGGTCTTGATCCCTGTCTTCTGTACAATGTCATGAGCCTCCATCCATAGTTCATCAGGCACTCTGTCTATCAGATCTAGTCCCTTTAATCTATTTCCCACTTCCACTGTATAATCATAAGGGATTTGGTTTAGGTCATACCTAATGGTCTAATGCTTTTCCATACTTTCTTCAATTTATGCCTGAATTTGGCAATAAGGAGTTCATGATCTGAGCCAAAGTCAGCTCCTGGTCTTGTTTTTGCTGACTGTATAGAGCTTCTCCATCTTTGGCTGCAAAGAATATAATCAATCTGATTTTGGTGTTGACCATCTGGTGATGTCCATGTGTAGAGTTTTCTGCTGTGTTTTTGGAGGAGGGTGTTTGCTATTATCAGTGCTTTATCTTGGCAAAACTCTTATTAGCCTTTACTCTGCTTCATTCTGTACTCCAATGCCAAATTTACATGTTACTCCAAGTGTTTCTTGACTTCCTACTTTTGCATTCCAGTCACCTATAATGAAAAGGGCATTGTTTTGGAGTGTTAGTTCTAAAAGGTCTTGTAGGTCTTCACAGAACCATTCAATTTCAGCTTCTTCAGCATTACTGGTCAGGGAATAGACTTGGATTACTGTGATATTGAATGGTTTGCCTTGGACACGAACAGAGATCATTCTGTCATTTTGAGATTGCATCCAAGTACTACATTTCAAACTCATTTATTGACTCTGATGGCTACTCCATTTCTTCTAAGGGATTCTTGCCCACAGTAGTAGATATGATGGTCATCGGAGTTAAATTCATCCATTCCAGTGCAGTTTAGTTCGCTGATTTCTAAAATGTCAATGTTCACTCTTGCCATCTCCTGTTTGACCACTTCCAATTTTCCTTGATTCATGGACCTAACATTCCAGGTTCCTATGCAATATTGCTCTGTGACATTCAACTGGGCTATATCAGGGTCCACTAGAAGTGGACCATACTTCTATAAGTACCACAGTTCTTTCAACCTGAAGGGGTCACAGGCCACATCTAGTAAACCATTGATTTAATGTATACCATATTGCTCTTTTTTGACCTGTAAGGTTCATCACTTTTGAAAGTACCTAAACTTGCTCTCTGAGAAAATTTTATATATTATATAGTAATTTTCAATATAGAGTATATTTGATGATAAATTATGCATTACACAATGAAAATACAGAATTGAAATTGTGAGTAGTTTAAGGCTGTGTTGGGTATAATATAAAGTGTCTAAGATATATGCATACATAAGTACCTCTTCCATGTAAATGATTTGAGAGCCTTCTATCTCTCTCAGTGGAAGGTACCTCGATTTTCCTTGCTATTCAGTCCTCTTCCATTGCACACACTTGGTCAAACCATCAGTGGGAAGTCCTTTTTATTGCTCTAGAATCCTTAAAATGTAGTTTTGGTCTTCCACAGATTTCCCTAGAAATACCGTATCTATTTATTGCATCACTGCTTCATAGTTCACAGGATAGTTACAGCATGAACATATTTTACTTGTACAAATCAAATCATACACATTTATCCAAAAGAGGATTAAAAAAGCAAACATGAAAAGAGGGAAAAAGAAAAATAATACAATATTGAACTGTGTGGGTGACCGCCACCTCAGTGAGGGTATGCTACACACAGATAAACTGGTAGCAAAGATTTGCCGCTGTGAAATGAATGGTAGATATGTTTACCATTCCTTCAGTGAAACTCAATATCCATGTCGCCATCAGATTGTAAAAATCTTATCCTTTCATATATTTCCAATGTTTAAAGATACATATCCTACCCATATAGTGTCTCTAAATGTAAAGCAATACTGATTCCTGGTAATCAGAGAAACAGCAAATATTTCAATCCCAGAGAAAGGAAAAAAAAAAAAAAAAAGGCTTACACGTATTTACTGAAAGGATGCTTCCTTTTTTTTTCCCCCCATTTTAAACAAGATGTTTATTTAAACAACAAGACACTTGACTTGAAGGGAAAACTATCTAGGATTCATTTCTTTTAACAGAAATTTCTCCCTACTTAGGGCTTCCCACATGGAGCAGTGATAAAGAATCTGCCTGCCAATGCAGGAGATACAAGAGACTCAGGTTCCATCCCTGGATCCAGCAAATCTCCTGGAGAAGGCAATGGCAACCACTCCAGTATTCTTGCCTGGGAATTTCATGGACATAGGAGCCTGGTGGGCTACAGTCCATGGTGTGACAAACATGGATGTGACTGAGCACACACTCACTCACACACACACATACACACATACACATCTCCTTACATAAAGACAGACTGTCCTACATGTAACAGCTATGTACAAAAATGTTATAAAATTTCCCTTGGTTTACAATAATAAATGAAAAACTTTAAAATTCTCCAGTCAAACAAGGTATGCAAGGATTTTTATGATGCTCTTAAAAGAAAAAAAACAGAGCAAAATAACTGGAATAAAAAAATAATAACTGAATTAGCTTCAGTAGCAGAGACATTACTTTGCCAACAAAGGTTCGTCTAGTCAAGGCTATGGTTTTCCCTGTGGTCATGTATGGATGTGAGACTTGGACTGTGAAGAAGGCTGAGCGCCGAAGAATTGATGCTTTTGAACTGTGGTGTTAGAGAAGACTCTTGAGAGTCCATTGGACTGTAAGGAGATCCAACCAATCCATCCTGAAGGAGATCAGCCCTGGGATTTCTTTGGAAGGAATGATGCTAAAGCTGAACCTCCAGTACTTTGGCCACCTCATGTGAAGAGTTGGCTCATTGGAAAAGACTCTGATGCTGGGAGGGATTGGGGGCATGAGGAGAAGGGGACGACAGAGGATGAGATGGCTGGATGGCATCACTGACTTGATGGACGTGAGTCTCAGTGAACTCTGGGAGTTGGTGATGGACAGGGAAGCCTGGCGTGCTGTGATTCATGGGATTGCAAAGAGTCGGACACGACTGAGTGACTGATCTGATCTGATCTGGTCTGAACACCTTCAAATCAGTATCATATTTGCTGTCAGTCATGAGTCCTTCCTTGGGCTTTTTTATCATCCGCCATGGTGAGCGCTGGAGTCTCCTTAACTGCTGTTTCACAAAAGAGGTACCAGCTATGCCCTGTACGAGCACACAAGCAGCACCAGGAACGGCAGAAGCAGGACAGGGTATACCTTGAATGTCTTGTATTTAAGTCCATTTCTGGGGTAATTTCAACCAAATGAAATGTCTGTGTTGTGCTGACAGTGGACACCATTTTAGAAGAGCATGGTCTGGGCAAGCATAGTTCATTTAATCACCTACTAGACTTTTATGGAGAACCTACTGTGTTTCAGATATGTTCTAGAAAGAGAAAAGGAAAATTCTAAGACTTTTGTGTTTAAAAAATCACTAGCTGTGGTAGGAACTTGTGGGGATGAGTGGAACTTGGAGTCTGTTGAAAGAGCCCAAATGGAAACTGTTGGGAGTCTGGTTTGCAATAGTTACAGTGGCAGAGAGGAGAGGAGAGGCTGATAAGCTACAGGAAGATATAAGCAAGTCAGGGAGAAAGTGTCAAGAACAATGGCGTTTTGCCTGAAAAAAGGATATATATGTATACATACATGTATATGTCACTTTGTTGTACATCTGAAACTAACACAACACTTTAACTATACCTCAATGAAAGTGGTTAAAAAGAGAATAATGGCATTTTATGATACAGTAGGCCATTTCACATTTTTAGTATTTAAATTTTTTCACTCTATATGTATATATAAAATAATTCTTTAGTGCTATGAAATCATAACTAATTACAGCAAATAATATAAATGTTAGAATTATTTTCAAAGTAATAGCCCATTTTAGAATTAGCATTTTGTAAAGTATTTCCCAAGGAACATTGGTCCTGTGAAATGAAAAAGGGTCTCCATGATCAAATAAGTTTGTAAGAAGGAGTATGACATTCCCCAAACTTTACTAAAGTCTCAGTTAAGTCTCATAAAACCATGTTCATTTTACTTAATCACAGAATCATTTCTTCTCATAATACATGTGTTCTACAAAAATGCTATTAATATAGATTTAAGGGTAGTCATATGTATCATATACATTATAATCAGGAACAGGTGAGTTCTTATGCAGTGTGTCGCAATGGATACCTGCTGTTTAAAAACACAGCCAGTTTGACAAAAGGCCAACAAGTATGAGTCAAATGGCAAAAAGAAGAATAGAATAAAAGGTCCTGCCTTGCTTTTATTCTACTGATTGCTTAATAGAGCCATAAAGTTAAAGGCTGACCTTTTCTGAACTAGCCAATAAAATGAAATTAAAACAGGAAGAGAGACACGAACACAGAAATCATCTAGGAATCAACTTTAGAAGAATTAGTAAAGTTGGCCTGACTTAGTCATTCTTCCATTTGGATTTATATAAACATACAACAGATTACATCTTTACCTCACAGCATAGTGAATTTTCCTGCATAAGTTTCCTGCAGCATAACTTACTGCATAAAATAGTATCAGTCATCACAGTATTCAACATAACTGACCATAAAATAGGCCATACTGTAAGTAATGACCAGAAAAAATATAAAATTATTGCTTCCAGTACAAATAACAAAATCTAACATAATACTAGGTACCATAAAGAGCTGTGATTATACAGCAACCCTGTATATATTCATTATATACATAAATGTATGCATTTATACATTTAATGTATACATAAGTGTATGCATTATATACATATATAAAACAAATCGTATTTTCATATTTTATAAATGAGATTTTTAACAAGAGCTGCCACCAAATGTTTGTTATACAAAATAAAATAACAAAAAACACATTGAGGCTGTCAGATGCATGGTAATGTGGAATAGCAGAATGTTCATGACTAAGTCAAAAAGCAGAACTTAAGTTAGAAGCTCTTATTTCTATTCATTCTTTCCAAATGTAAAAATAAGAACATTTGTCATATCCTTTTAAAGTATTGTCATTTTGGAGCCCTTTAAAATCAGAAAGAAAATTAACATAAAGCATGCTGCTTATTCTTGAATGATTTTCTCATCAGTAATATTATTAGTTGAATAAAATTATCAGTGCCAAAATAAGAATACACCTGACTACTCTGATCTCAAACAATAATGAGTGATGAGAGCAATACATCTTTGGTTATTATCATCACTGTCAATTTGTTGTTGTTCTGGGGAATTCTAATTTTAATATGTATAATTCTTACTATTTATTACCATGTTATAGAACATTAAAAGTAAAAAAGGTAAAACATTCATTAGCCACCCAACTCAGTACAACTTACTGTTTGTTTTGTGTGTGTGTGTGTGTTTTGAATATATTGTTGTATCTTTAAACTTTGGTCAGAAACCCATCAAAAGCTTTGGCTTTTTCAAACTCATGACTCTTTTCAAGCCACCTAACACCACTGCATTCAGTTCTTTAAAAGGAAAATCAGGCATTAATTCCAGTAAATTCCCAGCATAAAACCTGTGTATTTTCATTTTTCTTTAACACTTTTCTTAAGTAACAGAGGACTGTCACTAATGCTTTCTAAAGTTAATCACTCAGTTTTAGTTTTTTATTTTACATTAGCTCAGCTGGTAAAGAATCTGCCTACAATGCAAGAGACCCCGGTTTGATTCCAGGGTCAGGAAGATCCCCTGGAGAAGGGATAAGCTACCCAATCTAGTATTCTTGAGCTTCCCTGGTGGCTCAGATAGTAAAGAATCCAGCTTCAATGCTGGAGTCCTGGGTTCAAACCCTGGGTTGGGAAGATCCCCTGGAGGAGGGCATGACAACCCACTCCAGTATTCTTGTCGAGAGAATGCCCACAGACAGAGGAGCCTGGTGGGCTATAGCCCATGGGGTTGCAAAGAATCAGACATGACTGAGTGAATCAGCACAGGACAAGCCTCTTAAGTCAGTGATCCAGATTTTCCATTTTAATGACTCTATTTCCCTATTAAATAAATCAATAACAAAAATTCATTCAGCCTGCATCTTCCACCAGCTATTCCAAAGTTCTTCTGTTCATTGTTAAGATTCTGATTATTTTTGTTATCTCCTTATAAACTGCTATTCTTCATCCAGCTACAGTCTAGCTACCCCTTTCTACTCTAGTTCAAGGGTTAGCAACTTTCTCTGCACAGAGCCAGGTAATAATTTGGGCTTTACTGGCCACATATGTCCCTGTAGCATATTCTGATTTATTTTTTCTTTTGTTCCTTAACTCTTTAAAAATTTGAAACTTCTCTTGGTACAGACTGGATTTGATTTCCTGGTTATAATTTGCAAAAAGCTACTCTTGTTAAAACTACTGTATCTATAATACCAAAAACTTCCTTTCTGATGTTTGAAGGGCATCTTCCCTACATAAATTTGAGGCAAATTAAGTGATAAGCAGAAGGAAGTCAAGTCATCAGCTTTAATTTTTTTTCTTTTTCTTTCTTTTTTATTTTTTAGATTATGAAAGTATAGTAACACATTTACAGAAAACTTAGAAAATGCAGGAAAAGTTACATATAGTTTTATTGTATATTATGATTATTCTTCAAGTAGATTCTTTTGATTTTCAGTTGGAGTTTCAATTTTAAACTCTCAAACATTAGTAGAATGAATAAACACAAAAGTTGAAGGATATAGTAGACATGAAAAGTACTCTGAACCCAATATTAATATTGGTAGAAGCTGAGGAAGAGTAAGAGTGGGCTTCTTAAGCAGCTACAGGTGTCTCCCAACAACCACAGCCACCTCCTCAATAGATCGATCCTTAAACAGGCTGAAGAGGAGACCAACAATAAAGTTTCTGTCCTGGGCTCACCAATCAAGAAGCTCCTGCATCTCCAGGGCGTAAGGGGTAGTGCCAGCAGGCTGGCATGCCTGGGCAGCATTCCTCCTGGAGGAAACCAGAGTCTGGAGAAGCAGTTTCCTGCTGCATAATTCTCCAGACCTCCAAACTCCCTCAGACTCTTTATTCATTTATTACCACTTTGCAACACAACATTTTCTTTTTTCCCTTTAGCCAAAAACTTTATTTTTTGAACATTTGCAACTATTATTCTATATACAATTGTTAATTTCTTACAAAACTCTGTATTCCATATTGCTAGGTCACTTCACTCCATTTTATGCCACGTTTCCATCAAGAACTATTTTCCCAAATCACAATCTGCCTGATTATGTGTTGTTGTTGTTCAGTTGCTAAGTAGTATCTGACTCTGCAATGTCATAGACTGTAGTCCTCCAGTCTCAGCTGTCCATGAGATTTCCCAGGCAAGAATACTGGAGTGGGTTGCCATTTCCATCTCCAAACATTTTTTGAACACTTTCTTTTAATTTAACTTTCCTCCTTCTTGGTTCCCAATAGACTAAATTCTTTGTCTCACCCTTTCAGCTCCCCAGGTGGCTCAGTGGTAAAGAATCCTTTGCCAATGCAGGAGACACAAGAAACTCAGGTTCTATCCCTGGACTGGGAAAATCCCCTGGAGTGGGAAATGACAACCCACTCCAGTATTCTTGCCTGGAAAATCCAACGGACAAGGAGCCTAACAACTATAGTCCATGGGGGTCACAAAAAGTCGGATGCAACTGGTTATACGCGGCCACCCCCTAATCCTACCTTGGCATTCTCCAGGCTTCCTCTTTGGCCATCTTTCTCATTCTACATAATTCCTGGAAGATCCCATTCATTTAAATAATATCAACTATCACATTTTGCTTTGATAACTATAACCCCTTTAGTAGCCCATATCTTTCTCCGTGTTCCAGAACTATAAATCCAAAACATCCTCTTATCTTGTGAACAACAGAACCACTATCTACAAATTTTCCAGAAATAAATTTCACCCTCATCTTTTTTAAGGAACACAGCACATTTGGGGCTGAAGTAGCAAAAATGCACCATCTCTATGCATCATCAGCAACTCCTAATTTAAATTTAAATCATAAGCAGATAAGAGATTGATGAGAGAATATTTTACTTAGATGAGTGGATAAATGTGTTTATATAGCCATCCCTGTCCTGGGTATAGAAATAACTAATTTGATGGGAGCATAATCACAGTTGATTTTGAGTAGATTCAAAGCTTGGTGGTGAGTAAAACAATTTCCCACTTGCATGTGTAATTTCTCATCATTTTAAAAGAGATGATTATCTTTACTCTTTTATCATAAATGAAAGCAGGCCACCATTATTACCTCTAGAGATAGATAGCACCACTATAATTTTATTATATTATTTTGCTTCTGAGAAGAGTAAATCTGAATACTTAAAAAATTTTCTTGGTGCACAATTTTTTATTTTTAAAATATGTGACAATGAGGACCCTTGTTAAAACATGTAAATAAATGATATACCTTAAAATCAATTAGCCATATGTTTATATCAAGAAAATAATCATAATATATTTTTTTTCTAAAAATAATATTTTTTATTTTCAGCACCATGTGGAAGTCGTTCAACAGGTTCAGAAGGCACTGTTCTATCACCAAACTATCCAAAAAATTACAGTGTGGGACATAATTGTGTTTATTCTATAGCAGTTCCCAAGGAGTTTGGTAAGTAAGATTCATCTCATCATGTAGTATATCATTCTAAATATGCTTTATTTTCACTGTATGCTATTCAAAATGTTAGTTGTTTTTTAATGAAAATATTTACTGCTCATAAAGTACTCAAAAATTATTTTTAGATAGTAGCTAAAATTTTGAGTTTATTTTTTGCATTCTGAATTAATAGTCAAGTACACAGGTGAACAACAATATAAAAATGAAAACAGGATTGTTTTTAATTTTTAAAAATAAGTACATCCAGTAACCCTGAAAGTGCCTTCATATTGGAATTTCATAAAATGGGAAATTACCAGAGCATAAAGCAAAGTCTGCTCTGCCAAATATGCATATATTCAAATATGGAGCTCTTATAATAATGACAAAATATGTACAAAACAATTATATTAGTTTTATATTTTATAAACACATTTGCAGATAAAAAATATTTTTATTTTAAGCACCTAGTTTCTATGACAGCAGTGAATATAAAAAGACAGCAAAGGACATTTTGGCTCATCTTGTCAACCTGACAATCTGTTCTACATTGGCATTGAGAAGACAATGTGTCCTTTGCTGACTTCACAGCTCCCTGATCACAAGTCTTAGAAGTCACTTACCTGGCTTCTAAAGGTTTTGGATCTGAAATTCAGCTGAATCTAACCCAGGTTAAGCTCTGTTTATGGATGGATAGGCAAAGGAAATTTAGTGAACAGCAAAGTGAGGGAGAGAGGCTGAAAGTTTTTTAGACTTCTACAATTTAGATTTACAGCGCTGTGTTACATGGTGAAGGATTTGCTAGGAAATGAATGTCTGGGTCAGGATGATGGAGTATTTTAGCAGAAGGATATAGATTTTATCATATCAAGATTTTTGGATCACATCTTCACTTAATGTTTCTGCTGATAATAAAATAAGCTGATGCTTCCAGTCCAATTTCTTATAATGAGAATTTACCTATATATCCTCCTTTTCTCTATTCTGAAACAAGTCCAAGATCCACAACTTAGTAAAGAGAACATTATCATCAGACAGGAAGTATTAAATCTTTTATTTTAACCTTGAAATAGAATTGATGATGCCAACATTAGCACAGTGTCTTTTTCTGCAATCTCTTATTCCTTAGCATGTTGATTGATTTATTCAGAGTTGAGCTCTTTGATTATAAAGAAAAGGACAGTTTAGAAAGAAAAAATCATCCATATAATTGTGTTTATTGTATTGCCTTTTGTGCCCAGAAGAGTTTTCCCTTTCTAGAGGGCTTTATAGTCCCCAGTCACCAAAAATATTACATGGTGACTGATAGAATCTTAGCAGTGCTAATCCAGAAGACTGCATGGCTATCTGAGTCTCTCTGGAAGCCATTAATTTGTTCTACTAGATTCTATTCTTGAGAACAGAATGCAGCCAAAGGATTGAAAAAGAAGAAAATCACATTTCCTTTCCCGATACATACACATGTTGGTCACCAGGAGGTATTTGATAGTATCTTATATATATATATGTATATTCAAAGAGAGAAGAAAAAAGTTCTGATTAAAATTAAATTAATGGATTCCTAGTGAATGGAATTTGTATTTTAGCAGAGTTAATGTAAGTAAAATTAAATTCTCTTAATATGAAAAATAATACAACCAATAATTGGTGATTTTTAACACTGATTTTTTCAAACAAGTCTTGGATTTTCTGTGGATAAAATCAGGTACACTTTGATTAACTAGTAAGGAAACTGATTTTATTTTTCTATAAATGTTGCATCATTCTTTATTTCAAACTTTATATGAAGTCAAACAGATTCTAATCTAATTTTAGCTTGTCACATATTAGCTATCTGTCATTGGACACATAAACATAACTTCTTTGAAACTCAGTTTCTTTATGTGTAAAGCAGGGATCATTATGTCTATGGAGCAGAGCTAGTGTTAGAAGTAATAAGACTATTTATATATAGTATGTCAGAGTCGATAATTCATACTATTGGGTTAAGAATGCCAGTTTTGGAGACAGATTTCCAGATTGAGAACACAACTCAATTTTCTCTTTTCCATGTACTAATTACATGAGTCTTACTTTTCGTATCTCTGAAATAGAAGTGATGTGTCTATTTCTTAGGGTTCTTTTATAATTAAATAAAATATGTGTAATATGTGTAATATGTGTAAAATATGTGTAAGTCATTATATAGTATATCATTAAGTCACATACACACATGGATGCACATACAAACACACTTTATGTTCACATTCATAGGTACTCCTAACCTCAAAAGTTGAAATAAAATGACATGGATTACTCAGTAGCCCTAGGGTCTTAAGAGTAACATGGCTAAAAATAAAACATTTATATTGTATAATTAAAGGATGAAAACACATATTTTGTGCTTTAAATCTCCAGTGAATATCTAATCACCTATTGATCACTTGAAATTTTCTGAAAACAAAATAGAGGAATTAAAAACTGCAGTCATAGATTTCTTCCTGTCCCTACCTTTCCCTCTTTAATGTGAGATAATCAAGCAACAGTTACTGGATCTCTGCAAATCAAATTTTTTGTTTGTTTGTTTCTTCCTCTCTTTCTCACTTTGCCATGATTTACTTCTGTTGCTTTTGTGTTGTGTTTTATGAGTTTTGATATCACTTCATAACATATCACTTTTCACACTTTCCCTGTCATTTCTCCCAAATTATAACCATTTCTTCCTCCATATCTTTTATATGCAGACACTTATAATTTAATTTTTAAATATTGTAGCAAAATATCTGTCAATACACTCGATTCATTTATTGAGATTTCATGTTTTTACAAGGGTTAAACTTCTAAAGTCATTATATAAGGAGAAAACCACATGTAATCAACATTACCCATGAAAATACCGTGTCAGCCATAGATGATCATCCACATTATTTTGTGTAAGCCATATTATCTCAACAATTCTAACAGGACATTTTTTCCTCCAGTGTTAGAAAGATAGCAGTTGTTCAGATAATACCAGATGAGCTAGTTTGGTTTCTTATAGGTCATTACAAAATTGCTTTCATTTATTAATTTTTGCCGAGTATAGATTTGAATTCATATGAAATAAATGTGCATGTAATGTAACTCTACTGGTTGACTGAGTGAATGCTATTTTGTCAGTGAATTTCTGTCTAAGTTTTTCTAGATAAGAGTCAATTCATAACACTTTTATCAGCGTCATTGATTTCATTTCAACTTCATCTATTAGGGTCATCTGGTAATATTCATTCTGTAGGATTCTGGTTCTAAATACTTAGAAAATAACATTTATGGGTCAGTTGTTGATATTTAGCTGTCTTTCCTCTAATGAACTATTTCCCTTTTATTTTTTGTATTTTTTAATTTAAGAATGTTCTATTTTGGACTTCCATGGTGATCCAGTAGTTAAGACTCCACACTTCCTCTGTTGGGGGCATGGGTTCAATACCTAATCAGGGAACTAAGATGCTACATGACACACAAAGGGCAGTCAAAAAAAAAAATACCATAGTTAATTTATTAATAAAATAAGTTTTATTTTTCCTTCATCTTAATGTTTAACAATGTTATTTCCCTTTATGGTTTGTTTGCTCTAGTCTTCATATACTGTTTTTAAGTGCCAAAAACATAGCAGACAAATTTTATTTTATTTTGAATTTGGTATAGGATAGATATTTTGAATATAAGAGAGCTGTTGACATTGTTGGGGGAAACATTTTTATTGATATTATATATTTATACCTGTAGTGTAGGGCCAAAGTCATTTTGCAAGGAGGAGGTGGCTAGTAAATTTGGGGAATAAATGTTGTGGACTTCTATTTCCATAACCTTGGCTGAGATAAAACAGAAGGAGGTAAGAGCTATAACCAAAGTACCATACTAGTCAAAGGTTAGTGTTTGTGTTTGTCTGTTTTTTCTTGGGATAGAAAGTAATGGAGTTTTTAGCTTAAAGCCTAACAGAAATATAGTAGAGAGGGCAAAATTGAAGATTTTAGATGGACCAGTTGGTAAAGCATGATGCTTAAAGCAATCTAAGGAGATGGGATTTTAAAAACCTAGAGGGCCTCTTCAAACTATAATGCAGGAGAAATTATTCATGATTAGTATCATTGTACCTCAATTAATTTCACATGCAACACTGCCTTTTGAAATGATCATCGCTTCCTGATCTCCTTCCTCTCTTCCCCTTCTTCCATCACCCACTCTTTACATTCTGGAAAGTATCTGCAAAATAAATGTATTAGTGTCCTAAGTCTGCCTTAACAAAGTATCACAAATTTAGTGGCTTAGAACAACAGAGGTTTATTCTTTCACAGTTCTGGAGATTAGACCCCTGAAATCAAGGTATCAGTAACATTACACTCCCTCTGCAGATCCTAGAGAAGAATCCTTCCCTTGCTTCTTCCTAACTTTAATGGCCCCAAGCAATCCTTGAAGTTCTGTAGTTTGTAGCTACATCACCCAGGTGGCGCTAGTGGAGAAGGGAATGGCTACCCAGTGGTAAAGAACCCCCTGCCAATGCAGGAGACACAAGAGACTGGGGTTTAACTCCTGAGTCAGGAAGATCACCTGGAGGAGGGCACGGCAACTCACCCTGGTATCATTTTGTATCATTTGTTCTAGGGACACCAGTTGTAGGATTTAGAGTCCACCCTAATCCATAACCTCATCTGAATCTTAGTTACATCTGCAGAGGTCGTTTTTCCAAATACAATGATATTCTGAGTGCCTGGGTGGGGTTGAGTATTGAGGGGACTCCATTCAACACACTACAGAGGATAGACTATATTACTATGGTTTTATGTAGAAAATCCTAGTATAAATTACTCTACAAAGCATGTATCAAATACTAACTGTATAGAATGTAAACTAACATTCAGATTTCTTGGAGAATTCCAACATGTAAATCACCTTGAGGAAATCCAGGATAGTTTATGGTGACTTAACTTTGTGTTTAGCTTCCCAGATAGTCTCACCTCCTTAAAGACCCATACTGAACACATATTTGTTAAGATATAAAGCTTACTTTTTCCCAAGACTGGCTTTCAAAAGTGGCATCTTGGAAATGTGCATGAAAAGCTTTTCAGGTTTTCCTTCTTAGGTTTCCCAGATATCTGCCCTATCTCTTATCTTTTGTTGTTGTGTAGACTACTGGTTGCATAGATTTCAAATTCATGAATCCTTAAATCACACAAAGTTATTGTCAGTCTAGTATACTCTGTACAGGGGCATGGAGTTACCAAGACCTTTTGTGTATTTGCTGTGGGAAAAGATTTTTGTTTTATCTTTAAATTAGCTATCATCACCTTAAACTTTTCTTCTACTCTACATATTTTGTTTCTTATTCACAACCATTGTCTTTATATTTCCTAGTGTGGTATTTTTCCTCCAATCTGTAAAAATCTTTCTCTACAATACTGCCTACAAAATAGGATTAACTTTATTAAAACTTATGATCTATTAACAACTATCTCATTAATCCTTATTATATACATTAAATGTATTACTTCCCTTCCATCTTACAGACTTAGGAAATTGAATAATGATTGTTGAATACAATCTATTTTTGCAATACATCTTTCAATTTTCTGTGTAAACTCTTAGTCTATGAAAAGTAGTCTTTAAAAATTTAGGTCTCCTTAAAACTTAGAAGGAAAAATCAAAATGGATTGAAACTAAGATGCACACACACTATATACAAACATATATATGTGTATACATATATATACTGACAATTCAGTTATATCAGTACATATATTCATTCTTTTTGATTCTTTATCCCATAGGTTATTACAGAATATTGAATAGACTTCCCTGTGTTATACAATAGGTTCTTATTAGTATCTATTTTACATATAGTAGTGTATGTTAATCCCAAGCTCCAAATTTCTCCCTCCGCCTCACATTTCCCCTTTGATAACCATAAATTTGTTTTCAAAACCTGTTAATCTGTTTCTATTTGTAAACAAGTTCATTTATATAATTTTTAATTAGATTCCACATATGAATGATATTATATGATATTGTCTTTGATATGATAATCTCTAGGTCTATTTATGTTGCTGCAAATGGCATTAATTCATTCTTTTTAATGACTGAGTAATATTCCACTGTGTGTGTGTGTGTGTGTGTGTGTGTGTGTGTGTACACACATGGACATGGACATAAGTGAGCAAACTCCAGAAGACTGTGAAGGACAGGGAAGCCAGGCATCCTGCAGTCCATGGAGTCACAAAAAGTCAGACACAAATAAGCAACTAAACAACAAATATACATATGTGTATTTGTGTGTATATATATATGTGTGTGTGTGTGTGTGTGTGTGTATACACCACATATATATATATACACTACATCTTATTAATCCATTCCTCTGTCCATGGACATTTAGATTGCTTTCATGTCTTAGCCATTGTAAATAGTGCCACAGTGAACATTGGGGTGCATGCATATTTTCAAATTATGGTTTTCTTCAGATATACACCCAGCAGTGGGACTGCACGATCATATGGTAGTTCTTTTTCATTTTTTAAGGAACCTCCAGAGTGTTCTCCATAGTGGTTGTACCAATTTACATTCCCACCTACAGTGTAGGAGAGAATGTAAATTGGTCACACTTTAACCAGTGTTTCTTGTTTATAGATTTTTTTTTTTTAAATGATGGCCATTCTGACTGGTGTGAGGTTGTAGTTTTGATTTTTATTTCTTGATAATTAGTGATGTTGAGCAACTTTTAGTGTGCTTTTTCGCCATCTGTATGTCTTCTTTGGAGAAATATCTATTTAGATCTTATGCTCATTTTTTTCATTGGGTTATTTGTGTTTTTTTTGACATAGAGCTTACATGAGCTGTTTTTATATTTTGGAGATTAATCCCTTGTCGTCAACCATTTCCCTTTTGATCTTATAGTGTTCTCAAATGACCTATTTTATTCAGCATTGTTTACATAATTTATGTTGTTGTTACCTGTCTTTATACTTAATTCAGTAATTTATTGTCACTGAGTTTCCCCACATTTTAGTGACAAACTGTTTTGAGAATTTTTTTTTTTTATTCTCATTAGGTCACTACATTATTTAATTGGCATTCTGTTTTTGCCTGGTATGAAGTTTTCAGAAATAAATAAACTCTTACAGTCAATAAAGGCTATTTATATTTGAAGTGTATGATACTTCAATTTTTAGCAGTACATTTGTATCAAATTTAATGATTTGTCTTTTGTAAATATTGAATTTACCTATCTAACAATGATGAATAATCTTCATAAAATGTGTGTTTATTCAAAATTTGTATTTATTTATCATCACTAGTTAAATATGAAACACTTGAAAAGGAAAGCTCTTTTACTCTTTTAAAACTGATGATTGTGTTAATGTCAGTATACAAAATGACTAAGCTAATTTTACCCTTGTAAGAAAGGAAGCTTTTTTTGAGCCTAATATTTTAGGGTAAGGAATATTTAATTAGCATATGTAAAGTTATATTATTTAATTATTTGGTTACTATTCATAATTAGATTTGTGGCTATATTTGGTCACTAGCTAGAATAGAATCCCCCCATTCAAGTTTGGTTCAGATGTCAAGACTCATGATACCACACTTTGACCAAGATGGTAAAAAAGATGTATTACTGATACAATGAGGCTTTCTGAGAAGAACAGGATAGTATCCAAAATTGGATCCAAGCAGATCCAAAATTGCTTAAGGGAGCAAAGAAAGCTAGCTGGTTTTGGGTTTTATAGGGATGATACTGGAGTGAAAGCTCCTACATGCTGGTCAGGGCTTGTGGGATTCAAAATTCCCATTGTTTATAAAGGAAAATGAATACAGGTATTCTTATCAGTTTGCCCAAATATCAGGCAAAAGGGAAACTGGGGGATGGGGAGGAGAGCTTGAAACTTGTGAGCAGTTAAAGATCAATGACGGATCAGCCTTCATCACACTTCACTCTCAGTGTTTGATTGAGTGAATTGCACCATGTTTGAACTTGTTTATAGCCACAGTGGTACTTTGTGAATCATAGATCTATTTAGTAAAGGAGATGAAAATTCATTGAACACCTTGTTCTAGAGCTCAGCAATATGGTGAGAAGTGAAATGAGTACCTTGATCATTAGCAGGAATGACTAGAACTCTGTGTGGAGGCACATGTGGCATTGTCTGCATTTTGGGAATGTCTGAGACAAGATTTCAAAATTTTTTTCCTCATAAAGGGCAACCCTGGACCACATGGTCAGACAGTTGGCAATGGCCCAGTAGTTTGTAAAAATGTTCAGTTGGACTGATTTATTGACAAGGGTGGTCAGTGTAAAATGCCTGACTGAAGTTGCACTAATAACTGAGTCCTTTAACAGAGAGGTCTTAGTTAAGATATGAAAAGCAATGGCTCTCCAGGAAGTCGAGTCACGTATGATGATGGTAGCTGTACTTGCTGTGACATGTACGAACTTTGTTTGCTATCCACTCAAGATCCCAAGCAGTTCCTCTAGCTAATGGGTTCAGAAGAGTAGTGACTGCCTGTGAAACCATAGCATCTGTCAAGGAACTAAGATTAGGGCAGACCACACCCTCATTGGGGTGGGTTACCCCAGGGGGCCTAGGTTTGGCTATAACAAATAGGTATCATTTCCATTTTAGGAAGAAAGCCTTAGCAGCCATACCCAGCTTGCAAGGTACTACTTTCATAATCCAGGGTGTAATGGAAAGCTGGATAGAGAGGATCATGATCTTAGAGACTGTGACAGCCTCTGTTTCCAGGAGATCCCAGGATGCAGCATTGTCATTGTGATGGCATAGGGCTTCAGGTGGGAACCTCTTGCATTTGAAGTCCATGGGCAATGTATGGCTACTATGGGTGGCCCAGAAACTCCAAGAGGCATGAGAGGAAGTTGCTAAAGCCTTTACAGTGAAGAAGTCAAAGAGTAAAAAGTGGCAGCACCAGTTATATTAAAATTTGGAAAGATTCTAGAGGCTTTTTTTTTTTTTTTTTTTTGGTAAAAGGCCCCATTCAAGGGAGTTCAGTATACTAGTAACAGGATAAATGGGCTTAAGTAAATGAAACATTTTTATAAAGGAAAAATATGTGGCCCTCAAAATCTAAAAATTGCTAAAATATTTTCAGCTTGTTTTAACACTGTGGTACCATGAGAGTCAAGGTTTATTTCTTAATGGTGTTAAGGATGGAGTAGCTTTTGACTGACCAATTATTATCTCAGGATTTAACTCAAGAGACAGGACCTTCTAATACATGTAGGGAAATGAAACCACCACCACCCCTTTTTGTGAACTCTTTTATATCTGCTTGTCTTGAATAATTGTGACAAATGAATCTCCTTGAAGGAAGATATGATGTTACCTGTGCTCCTAAACAAAGTTGAATGCAGTTACCATCTTGCCTACCAAGGCAGTATGCAGTGGCTAGGTTTCTGAAGACCTCATGGGTAGCCAGGTAAAGTTGTCCTTTCAAAGTGCAAAGCAGAGAGCATATCTCAAAGGCAAACTATAGCTGAGTGTCTTTTGAAACTGGCATTAAATAGATGAGCCAAATCAGGGCTTCCCAGGTGGCACAGTGGTAAAGAATCCACCTGCCAATGCAGGAGATGCAGATGTGGGTTTGATTACTTGGTTGGGAATATTCCCTGGAGAAAAATGGCAGGATGCTCCAGTATTCTTGCCTAGAAAATCCCATGGACAGAGGAGCCTGATAGTTATAGTACACAGGGTCTCAAAGAGTCAAACATGACTTAACAACTAAGCACACAATGGGCCAAATCATTAGCAAAATATTACCACCTAGTGATTAAATGGGGCTAGTAACTTAGACAATATTGGATATGAGGCCTTTAATGAGTGGAGCAACAGAATTAGAGTTTCAGAAAACCACTGTGAGTTACCATTCATTTTTCCCAGGTTTAAGAACAACCTAGCTTGTGTGTTAGTTGCTGTTGTGTCCAACTCTTTGTGACCTCATGAACTAAGCCTACCAAGCCCCTCTGTCCATGGAATACTCCAGGCAAGAATACTGGAGTGGTTAACCATTCCCTTCTCCACGGAATGTTACCCATCCAGGGACCTAACCTCGGTCTCCTGCATTGCTGACAGATTCTTTACAGTCTGAGCCACCAGGGAAGCCCAAATTGGCTATTAAATGGAGAAGTAGTGGTGATAAATACCCCTTCTATAAATGTCTTTTACAGTGGGTTCAATATTTGAAGACTCTGTTTTAAAATGCAGTGAACCATATGAACTATTTTAAGTGTTAAGAAAAGGCCATGGGATCTCCATTTCTTAGCCTATTGTAAATGCAAAAGATATAACTTAATTTATTACATTTCTGATTAGAGCTTCTTTCATGACCACTATTGGATATTTAGGGAGTGCAGTAGTTCTGATGATTAAAATGAAGCATACTTATTTGTTCACTCAGCACAGTTCAGTCAACTCAGTCATGTCCGACTCTTTGCGACCCCATGAATTTCAGCATGCCAGGTCTTCCTGTCCATCACCAACTCCCGGAGTTCACCCAACTCATCTCCATCTAGTGGGTAATCCCATCCAGCCATCTCATCCTCTGCATCCCCCTCTCCTACTGCCCCCAATCCCTTCCAGCATCAGAGTCTCTTCCAATGAGTCAACTCTTCGCATGAAGTGGCCAAAGTGTTGGAGTGTCAGCTTTAGCATCAGTTCTTCCAGAGAACACCCATGACTGATGTCCTTTAGAATGGACTGGTTGGATCTCCTTGCAGTCCAAGGGACTCTCAAGAGTCTTCTCCAACACCACAGTTCAAAAGCATCAATTCTTCAGTGCTCAGCTTTCTTCACAGTCCAACTCTCACATCCAATACATGACCACTGGAAAAACCATAGCCTTGAGTAGATGGACCTTTGTTGGCAAAGTAATGTCTCTGCTTTTGAATATGCTATCTAGGTTGGTCATAACTTTCTTCCCAGAGGTAAATGTCTTTTAATTTCATGGCTGCAATCACAATCTGCAGTGATTTTGGAGCCCCCAAAAATAAAGTCTAACACTATTTCCACTGTTTCCCCACCTATTTCCCATGAAGTTATGGGACCAGATGCCATGATCTTCATTTTCTGAATGCTGAGCTTTAAGCCAATTTTTTCACTCTCCTCTTTCACTTTCAACAAGAGGCTTTTTAGTTCCTCTTCACTTTCTGCCATAAGGGTGGTGTCATCTGCATATCTGAGGTTATTGATATTTCTCCCGGCAATCTTGATTCCAGCTTGTGCTTCCTCCAGCCAGCGTTTCTCATGATGCATATAAATTAAATAAGCAGAGTGACAATATACAGCCTTGACATACTCCTTTCTTATTTGGAAACATTCTGTTGTTCCATATCCAGCTCTAATGGATTCTAATTAGAATCTCTAATTAGCTCTAATTAGATCCAGGATCTAATGCAGGTCAGTTGCTTCCTGACCTGCATATAGGTTTCTCAAGAGGCAGATCAGGTGGTCTGGTATTCCCATCTCTTTCAGAATTTTCCACAGTTTATTGTGATCCACACAGTCAAAGGATTTGGCATAGTGACTAAAGCAGAAATAGATGTTTTTCTGGAACTCTCTTGCTTTTTCTGTGATCCAGCGGATGTTGGCAATTTGATCTTTGGTTCCTCTGCCTTTTCTAAAACCAGCCTAAACATCTGGAAATTCACAGTTCATGTATTGCTGAAGCCTGGCTTGGAGAATTTTGAGCATTAATTTACTAGCGTGTGAGATGAGTGCAATTGTGTGGTAGTTTGAACTTTCTTTGGCATTGCCTTTCTTTGGGATTGGAATGAAAACTGACCTTTTCCAGTCCTGAGGCCACTGCTGTGTTTTCTAAATTTGCTGGCTTATTGAGTGAAGTACTTTCACAGCATCATCTTCCAGGATTTGAAATAGCTCAACTGGAATTCTATCACCTCCAATAGCTTTGCTTGTAGTGATGCTTTTTAAAGCCCACTTGACTTCACATTCCAGGATGTCTGGCTCTAGGTGAGTGATCACACCATCATGATTATCTGGGTCATGCAGCTCTTTTTTGTACAGTTTCTCTGTGTATTCTTGCCACCTGTGCTTAATATCTTCTGCTTCTTTTAGGTCCATACCATTTCTGTCCTTTATCAAGCCCATCTTTGCATGAAATGTTCCCTTGGTATCTCTAATTTTCTTGAAGATATCTCTAGTCTTTCCCATTCTGTTGTTTTCCTCTATTTCTTTTCATTGATCGCTGAAGAAGGCTTTCTTATCACTCCCTGCTATTCTTTGGAACTCTGCATTCAGATGCTTATATCTTTCCTTTTCTCCTTTGCTTTTTGTTTTTCTTCTTTTCACAGCTATTTGTGAGGCCTCCCCAGATAGCCATTTTGATTTTTTGCATTTCTTTTCCATGGGGAAGGTCTTGATCCCTGTCTCCTTTACAATGTCATGAACCTCCATCCATAGTTCATCAGGCAGTCTATGAGATCTATTCCCTTAAAACTATTTCTCACTTCCACTGTATAATCATAATGAATTTGATTTAGGTCATACCTGAATGGTCTAGTGGTTTTCCCTCCTTTCTTCAATTTAAGTCTGAATTTGACAATAAGGAGTTCATGATCTGAGCTACAGTCAGCTCCCTATCTTGTTTTTACTGACTTTATAGATCCTCTCCTTCTTTGGCTGCAATGAATATAATCAATCTGACTTCAGTGTTGACCATCTGGTGATGTCCATTTGTAGAGTCTTCTCTTGTGTTGTTGGAAGATGGTGTTTGCTATGACCAGTGTGTTCTCTTGGCAAAACTCTATTAGCCTTTGCCCTGCTTCATTCTGTACTCAAAGGCCAAATTTGCCTGTTACTCCAGGTGTTTCTTGACTTCCTACTTTTGCATTCCAGTCCCCTATAATGAAAGGACATCTTTTTTGGGTGTTAATTCAGAAATGTCTTGTAGGTCTTCATTAGAACCATTCAACTTCAGCTTCCTCAGCATTAGTGTTTGGGGCATAGACTTGGATTACCGTGATATTGAATGGTTTGCCTTGGAAACGAACAGAGATCATTCTGTCATTTTTGAGATTGCATCTAAGTACTACATTTCGGACTCTTTGGTTGACCATGATGGCTACTCCATTTCTTCTAAGTGATTCCTGCCCACAGTAGTAGATATAATGGTCATCTGAGTTAAACTCACCCATTCCAGTCCATTTTAGTTCGCTGATTCCTAGAATGTCGATGTTCACTCTTGCCATCTCCTGTTGGACTACTTCCAATGTCCCTTGATTTATGGAACTAATATTGCAGGTTCCTATGCAATATTGCTCTTTACAGCATCAGACTTTGCTTCTATCACCAGTCACATCCACAACTGGGTGTTGTTTTTGCTTTGGCTCCATCCCTTTATTCTTTCTGGAGTTTTTTTTCCACTGATCTCCAGTAGCGTATTGGGCACCTACTGACCTGGGGAGTTCCTCTTTCAGTATGCTATCATTTTGCCTTTCCGTACTGTTCATGGGGTTCTCAAGGCAAGAACGCTGAAGTGCTTTGCCATTCTCTTCTCCAGTGGACCACATTCTGTCAGACCTCTCCACCATGACCCACCCCTCGTGGGTGGCCCCACAGGGCATTTCTTAGTTTCACTGAGTTAGACAAGACTGTGGTCCGTGTGATTAGATTGACTAGTTTTCTGTGATTATGGTTTGTGTATCTGGCCTCTGATGCCTCCCGCAGCACCTACCATCTTACTTGGGTTTCACTTACCTTGGACGTGGGATATCGCTTCACAGCTGCTCCAGCAAATCGCAGCCGCTGCTCTTTACCTTGGACGGGTATCTCTTTATATTTAATAAGTCCTTTAGATTATAGGTTATGAACTGTAATCTATTTAAGTATAGTGAGATCTACAAGAATAATTATAATTTCACCTTCTATTTTGATTAAGGCCATGAAGGTTTGTCAGTTGGCTCATATTAGTAAATATTAAAGTTAATTCAAAACTCATGTTGCTGCTAAGTCACTTCAGCCGTGTCCGACTCTGTGCGACCCCATAGACAGCAGCCCACCAGGCTCCCCTGTCCCTGGGATTCTCCAGGCAAGAACACTGGAGTGGGTTGCCATTTCCTTCTCCAATGCATGAAAGTGAAAAGTGAAAGTGAAGTCACTCAGTCATGTCCAACTCTTTGCAACCCCACGGATTGCAGCCCACCAGGTTCCTCTGCCCATGGGATTTTCCAGGCAAGAGTACTGGAGTGGGGTGCCATTGCCTTCTCCAAACTCATGTTATAGAGATAAAAAAGCCCATCTGAGACATTTAAAATTTTCACTTTATAAATATTGTAGTAAAATTTAAGTTGCTATTTGGATCAAATTGTGGACCTACTTTTTAACTAGCTTGTTTATTGATTACCAGATGTGTTTTAGAGGTTCCAGAAATGCTCTCTAAAGTGAAAGTGTTAGTCACTCAATCGTGTCTGACTATGCAACAATATGTCTTCCTGACCCAGGGATCAAACCTGAGTCTTCTGCATTGCAGGCTAGTGTTAAAGAACTTGTCTGGCAAAGCGGGTAGACATAAAGAGATATTGGTTCAGTCTCTGGGTCAGGAATATCCCTGGAGGAGGGCTTGACAACCCACACCAGTATTCTTGCCTGGAGAATCCCATGGACAGAGGAGTCGGGTGGGCTACAATCCCTGGAGTCTCAAAGACTCGGACATGACTGAAGCGACTTAACACACGTGCATGCTTTGGAGGAGGGAAGATCCCTTTGCTCTCCTCATATTTATAAGTTTCTTCCTCCAGAATGTCAAATCTGTAACATCAGAGTTATGGGCCTCCACCACAACAATCATCACTTTATATGGATTAAGGATTGGGAGTTTAAGTAGCATTTGAATTATCTTCTTGATTGTATCACATGGGTACCATTAGTATTTTATTCTATAAGCTTGAGGATAAAGATCTTTGTTTGCAAAGAAACCTTGGCAGCAGTTATAGCAAAAGATGTTTATAGAGTGGTGAGTCATCTGCTTTTAGGACTGGAGACCTCAACATGCCACATGCTAACTCTTCTTCCACACAATTGGCCATCCAACAGGACCACATATTTCACAGAGTATCAGTATTTTTCCTGAGAACTGTATAGAAGAAAGGCCACTGCCTGGTTGAGACTCACAGCCAGCAATCACAGAGTAAGAGTCATTTCTCTGAACCAAGCATTAGTCATAGTTTATGCTGGAATGAATATATGTAATTCAATCTGAGGCACAAAACAGGTCCAATCTAAGATGCACAATCCAGTCTTTTTGAGGTGGGTCCCAACTCTTGTTTCTAAATGTCAATTCTGAAAACTTCTGATGTAATTTGATTGAATCTATGATAAAGATTCATTGGAACTCAGCAAATGTAGATCAAAGCAGCATAGCTCAAACTCCAAGACTGCTAGCAGGTAACAGAGCTGACTACTAACTCAAAGCAAAAAAGGAAAGACAATCTAGTGGTCATTGCCTAGACACCCTCTTAACTGCATCCATTGTTCTGGTTTCCCTATAACCAAGTTTTTGTTTTTTTGGATTTTGAGATTAATCAGATCAGATGAGATCAGTCACTCAGTCCTGTCCGACTCTTTGGGACCCCATGAATCGCAGCACACCAGGCCTCCCTGTCCATCACCAACTCCCGGAGTTCACTGAAACTCACATCCATCGAGTCAGTGATGCCATCCAGCCATCTCATCCTCTATCGTCCCCTTCTCCTCTTGCCCCCAATCCCTCCCAGCATCAGAGTCTTTTCCAATGAGTCAACTCTTCGCATGAGGTGGCCAAAGTACTGGAGTTTCAGCTTTAGCATCATTCCTTCCAAAGAAATCCCAGGGCTGATCTCCTTCAGAATGGACTGGTTGGATCTCTTTGCAGTCCAAGGGACTCTCAAGAGTCTTCTCCAACACCACAGTTCAAAAGCATCAATTCCTTGGCGCTCAGCCTTCTTCACAGTCCAACTCTCACATCCATACATGACCACAGGAAAAACCATAGCCTTGACTAGAATCTTTGTTGGCAAAGTAATGTCTCTGCTTTTGAATATGTTATCTAGGTTGGTCATAACTCTCCGTCCAAGGAGTATGCATCTTTTAATTTCACGGCTGCAGTCACCATCTGCAATGATTGGTGCCACACAAACACCAGGGGAGTATGAAGATTTTTATTATTCATGTAATGAAGTTTAAACAAGTCCAAAATAGTGTAAAATATCAGGGAAAAGCATTGACTTTGGAGGTTTTAGTGTGGTTACAGGGTGGTAGTGGAGTGAGGGTTTCTATGTTCAGATCAGTGCATTTATGGTTTGAATTTTCCACTAATGCCCTAGGAAAGGGAAAATTCAGCTTTCTAATCAATTTGCCCATATAGGAGTTCTAAGGGAAAGGGGAGCGGTAGGTCTTGAAAGTTCTCAGCAGTAGACATCAGAACGGGTTTCAGACCCTTTAATATGAGCTTTAATTTATTATAAAGCTGTAATTTATAAATTGTATACTAGCTTATGTGTTGGTATAATACCATGTATATCATAACTTCCTATTGCTATTATACTTTCTCCACTTTAAACAGAATTAATTCCTTTTATACTCTAAGACAATGACAGTAATATGCTCTAGAATATGATTAACTAAATTTTCAAAACAACTATCAAAAAGTCTGTTATGGGGGGAGGAGCCAAGATGGCGGAGGAGTAGGACGGGGAGAACACTTTCTCCCCCACAAATTCATCAAAAGAGCATTTAAACGTCGAGTAAATTCCACAAAACAACTTCTGAATGCCGGCAGAGGACATCAGGCACCCAGAAAAGCAGCCCAACTCTTTGAAAGGAGGTAGGAAAAAATTTAAAAGACAAAAAAAGAGACAAAAGAGGGAGGGACGGAGTTCCGTCCCGGGAAGGGAGTCTTAAAAAGAGAGAAGTTTCCAAACACCAGGAAACCCTCTCACTACCGAATCTGTGCCGAGCTTTGGAAGCACAGAGGGCAACATAAAAGGGAGGGGAAAAAAAAATAAACAATTAAAAATCGCGGATTGTGAGCCCTATGGTAACTCCCCCAGCGGAGAAGCAGCGCAGACGCCTGCACACGGCATTAGCAAGCGGGGGCTGGGCAGGGAAGTGCGGCGCGGGCTGTGTCCCTTAGAGTAAGAATCGGGCCGAATGTCCTGAGCGCTATCTGAGCGAAATAATTTGGGCTAGCAAACCAGACTGTGGGATATCTACCACGCGAAAAGCCAGCCCTAACCTAAGACACCGCCAGGCCTGCGCACAGAACAAAGGACTGAACAGAGATAGCCGGCTGCAGACCTTCCCCCTCCGGTGACAGGCAGCCAGAGCCGGAAGGGGGACATCGCAGCCCCAGAGAGACACTATCTATAAAACTGTAAGCAGGCTTCTTTGCTAACTAAAACTTCTTGGGGGTCTGGACGGTCAACATCTGCCTGAGAAGGTGCGCCGGTTTTACACCCAGATAACCGAGTGGCGGGGAGGCGATAAGTCGCAGCATTGGCGCCCGCCAAACACCTCATCACCTGAGCTGCTCGGATCTGGGAAGAACACAAAACCCAGGCCCAACCGAGTCTGCGCCTCTGAGGACTACCCGTGTGCCTGAACCTGAGCGGCTTGGACCTGGGAGCTCAGCCCAGGGCCGGCCTCTGATTGTTCCCGGCGGAACAACCTAGAGCCCAAGCAGTGTGGGCAGGGAGGCTACACGCGCCGTGAGCGGGGGCAGACCCAGTGTGGCTGAGGCACTGCGAGCGCACGCCAGTGTCAGCTGTTTGCAGCATCCCTCCCTCCCTCCCCACAGCGCGTCTGAACAAGTGAGCCTAAATTAAAAAAAAAAAAAAATAAAAAAAAATAAAAATAGTGTCCTCAACCATCCCCTTTGTGTCAGGGTGGGAACCAGACACTGAAGAGACCAGCAAACAGAAGAAGCTGTAACAGAGGGAAACGCCTTGGAAGCTACAGGCCATAGATTAAAACCCTGTGGTTACTACGGATTACATAGGAAGGGGCCTATAGATCTTGAGAAATATAAGTCGGACCAAGGAACTGCCAAAAATGAACTGAACCCACAATACTCACAACAAAACCAGAGAAAGACCTAGATATATTTTTACTATTTTTACAATCAATCTTTCTTTCTTTCTTTTTTTTTAATTAAAAAAAAATTTTTTTAAGTCCTCTATTGTCCTTTAATTTTCACTTTTATAACTATTACTTTGCCAAAAAAAAAAATAAGACCCTATTTTTTTTTATTTTTTTTTCTTCTTCAGCAAACTTCATATATATATATTTTATAATTTTTTGACCGTGTTTTTTTTTTTTTTTTCTTTTTTCTTTTTCTTCTTTTCTTTAACATTGTATTTTTGAAATTCCAAACTCTACTCTAGATTTTTAATTTTAGCCTTTTGATATATGTTATCAATTTTGTACCTATAGTTTTTTTCATAATTTCTGTGACTTTTTTTTTCCTCTGTTTCTTTCTCTTCTTCTTTTATATAACATCGTATATCTGCAATTCCAAACTCTACTCAAGATTTTTAATTTATGCTTTTTGGTATTTGATATCAATTTTGTACCTGTATTTTCTTTATAATTTTTGCGACATTGTTTTTGTTGGTTTGTTTGTTTTCTCTCTTTATTTTCCTTCTTCTTCTTTTTTTTTTTTTTTAACGTTGTATTTTTGAAATTCCAAACTCTAGATTTTTAATTTTTCCTTTTTGGTATTAGTTATCAATTTTGTACCTGTAGTTTCTTTATTACTTTCACGACCTTGTTTGTTTTTCTTTGTTCGTTTTTTCTCTCTTTCTTTTCCTTCTTCTTTTCATTAACATCGCATTTTTGAAATTCCAAACTCTACTCTAGATTTCTAATTTTTGTTTTTATGTATTTGTTACCAATTTTATACCTTTAAGAACCCAATCTTCAGGACCCATTTTTCACTAGTGTACGAGATTACTGGCTTGACTGCTCTCTCTCCCTTTGGACTCTCCATTTTCTCCACCAGGTCACCTGTATCTCCTCCCTAACCCCTCTCTACTCTACCCAACTCTGAATTTCTGTGTGTTCCAGACGGTGGAGAACACTTAAGGAACTGATTACTGGCTGGATCTGTCTCCCTCCTTTTCATTTCCCCCTTTTATCCTTCTGGCCACCTCTGTCTCCTGCCTCCTTCTTCTCTTCCCTGTATAACTCCGTGAACATCTCTGAGCGGTCCAGTTGTGGAGTGCACATAAGGAAGTGACTACTGGCTAGCCCACTCTCTCCACTGTTGATTCCACCTCATCTCATTTGAGTCACCTCTAACTCCCTCCTCCGTCTTCTCTTCTCCATGTAACGCTGTGAACCTCTCTGAGTGACCCTCACAGTAGAGAAACTTTTCATCTTTAACGTAGATGTTTTATCAGTGGTGCTGTATAGAAGGAGAAGTTTTGAAACTACTGTAAAATTAAGACCGATAACTGGAAGTAGGAGGCTTAAGTCCAATCCCTGACTCCAGGGAACTCCTGACTCCAAGGAACATTAATTGACAGGAGCTCATCAAACGCCTCCATACCGACACTGAAACCAAGCACCACACAAGGGCCAACAAGTTCCAGGGAAAGACATAACAAGCAAATTCTCCAGCAACAAAGGAACACAGCCCTGAGCTTCAAGATACAGGCTGCCCAAAGTCACCCCAAAACCATAGACATCTCATAACTCATTACTGGACATTTCATTACACTCCAGAGAGAAGAAATACAGCTCCATCCACCAGAACATCGACACAAGCTTCCCTAACCAGGAAACCTTGACAAGCCACCTGTACAAACCCACACACAGCGAGGAAACGCCACAATAAAGAGAACTCCACAAACTGCCAGAATACAGAAAGGACACCCCAAACTCAGCAATTTAAACAAGATGAAGAGACAGAGGAATACCCAGCAGATAAAGGAACAGGATAAATGCCCAACAAACCAAACAAAAGAGGAAGAGATAGGGAATCTACCTGATAAAGAATTCCGAATAATGATAGTGAAATTGATCCAAAATCTTGAAATTAAAATGGAATCACAGATAAATAGCCTGGAGGCAAGGATTGAGAAGATGCAAGAAAGGTTTAACAAGGACTTAGAAGAAATAAAAAAGAGTCAATATATAATGAATAATGCAATAAGTGAAATTAAAAACACTCTGGAGGCAACAAATAGTAGAATAACAGAGGCAGAAGATAGGATTAGTGAATTAGAAGATAGAATGGTAGAAATAAATGAATCAGAGAGGATAAAAGAAAAACGAATTAAAAGAAATGAGG